>NC_087348.1:37426904-38657975 GCF_030014295.1 Loxodonta africana
GAGAGAGTAGAACTGCCCCATAGGGTTTCCAAGGTTGTATCTTTACAGAAGCAGACTGTTGCATCTTTCTTCTGTAGAGTGGCTGGTGGGTTCGAACCGCTGACTTTTCAGGTAGCAGCTGAATGCTTTAACTACTGGGCCACCAGGGCTCCCTAAGAGTAAAATGTCCTCCCGATTTTCAAGGCATAGTACGATAAAAAAAGAGAGAGAGAAAGAGAAAAGCATACGTTTAATAATGTTTTATGTTGATTACATGTTGAAATGGTAATATTTTGGACATATTGGGTTAAATAAAATACATTATTAAAATTAATTTCATCTGTTTCTTTTTACTTCCTTTAAAGTGGCTACTAGAAAATGTAAGATTGCATGTGTGACTCACATAGTTCTTTGTTCGACACTGATCTTGAAGAAGCCTAGGTATTTAGTTGGCTGTTGTTATTATTAGCTGTTGGGTTCAAATATTGGCTGTACAGCTTCCTGTATGACCCTGTGCAGGTTGTCTGACTTCTCTAAACCTCAGTTTTCTTCTCTGTAAAATGGATCTAAAAGAGTCCCAGTTGTCATCAGGTCGATTCTGACTCATGGTGGCCCCATGTATGTCACAGTAGAAAGGTGCTCCATAGGAGTTTTAATAGCTGATTTTTCTGGAAGAAGATTGCCAAACCTTTCCTTTTGAAGTGCTTCTGGGTGGACTCAAAGTTACAACCTTTCAGTTAGCATCCAAGTGCATTAACAGTTTGCATCACTCAGGGACTCCAAATGGCATTTGTTGTTAGATGCCATCAAGTCAGACCCCAACTCATGGCAGACTGAAAAAAAAAAAAAAAAACCCAAAACCAGTACCGTCAATTCCGACTCACAGTGATCCTATAGGACAGAGTAGAACTGCCCCATAGGGTTTCCAAGGAGTGGCTGGTGGACTCTAACTGCTGACCTTTTGTTTTGCAGCCGATCTCTTAACCACTGCGCCACTAAGGCTAACAAGACAAAACAAAACAAACCCACTGCCGTCGAATGAATTCCGACTCATAGTGACCCTATAGGACAGAGTAGAACTGCCCCATGGGGCTTCCAAGGAGTGCCTGGTGGATTCGAACTGCCGGCCTTTTGGTTAGCCGCAGTAGCGCTTAACCACTATGCCACCAGGGTTTCCCTACCAGGGCTAGTAGGGATTAAACGAATGTGTGCCTGTAACAGTGCTTGGCACATAGTAAGCACTCAATAAGTGTTAGCTGGCACCAGGTAAGGGATTGGGAGGCTGGGAGGGGTACTTGTCTGTTACTCCTTTGCCTGGACATCCATAGGCGGTATGGGTGGGGCAGAGCCAACCCAGCTTTCTCTCCCCACAAATGGGACTTGAGCTCAGAGTAAACTCTGCCTTGAGCTGGAGGTTGAGCTGTTTGGCGGTTATATTAAGGGAAGGGTCAATAACACATTAATGGGATCGGTGGCCCCATTAATCTTCCTCTAATGAACAGCTGTTCAAGCCAACCTGCCTTCCCTGGATCCTGGAAGACATTTTGTATTGGCAGGAAACTTGCTGGGTGGAAGAACCTCGAATCCTATAAAAGTGATTTAGTGGCTTTGCTTGGGAGAGGCATGCTGCAGATGCCGGGCAGGGGCGAATTGAAACAGCAAAGTCACTGGCAAACTGCTCCCTCTGGACTCTGGATCGAAATCCCAGGGAGCCATGGGAGGGGCAGGGACTTCAGTGAAGGTCAGGGATAAGGGGAAGGTTTATCTCAGTTTTTTTTTTTTTTTTTTACCTTCACATCAACAGAGTGTTGGTGATGCAAGAACAGGGCACACTTGGATTATCCGGAGGGATGGTGATTTGCAGTGAAAAGAGCCCCGGCACGGGAATCAGAATACCTGGCTCTGGACCTCTCACCAGCAGAGTCAAGCTATATGGCCACAGAGAGATCTCTCAACTTCCTTATACATAAAAAAACAAAACAGTTGCAGCCCAGTTGACTCAGACTCCTGATCATCAGATCTTTCTTCTGAGATGCCCCTAGGTGGACTTGAACCTCCAAACTTTCGGTTGGCAGCTGAGCGCTAACCATTTGCACCACCCAGGGACTCCTCCTTATCTGTAGGAATCTTATAAATGATGCCTGAAACAGAGGTGTCTTGCTAGGGGGTGAGCTGGTGGTGGGGCCTGAGAAGGCGCTGAGTTGGGGTGTGGAAGGGGGCAGGAGAATGAGCCTCAGGGAGGGTGTCCCCAGGGCTCTTGGAAATGGGCAGAGACTGAAGAGGACCCTGTCCAGGAGGTTTGACTTTGGAGCCTCTCTTCTTCAAGAATGCTGTAAGTTCAACCACATCCCTTCATTCCTTGGGGGCAAAAGTGTCTTCTCCTCAGCTTCGGGGCTCTGTTTTAAGACGTGAATACCCCTGGGAGGTAGTTCATTTCTGTGTGTCCATCAGTCCATCTCCCTGCCCATCTAGTACGTACTGAAGAGCCACAGAAATAAATCCAACATGGTACCCGTCCTCAAGAATCTTAGTGTCTAGTAGGGGAGAGCTGCTGCAAACCCATGTGACTGTAAGTCAAGGTACTAAGTGATCTCTGTGTTAATAAGGTTCATCCAGAGCCCTGTAGGGTGTCAGAGGACAGGGTGACCACTTCCATCTAGGGAGTGAGGATATACTTCCTGGGGGAGTTGGCGTTTAAACTTGACCTTGGAAGTGGCCTCAGAGATCCTACAGATGAGAAAAATAGAGGCCCAGAGAGGCTAAGTACCCTGCCCAAGCTCACCCAGCTCAGTGCGGCTGTGCCAGCCAGGGTATGTAGGGCTTGGAAATGCAGGGGTGGGGAAAGGCATTTCAGGTCAGGCGAACAGCCCCAGCAAAGCCCTGGAAAAATGAAACTGTGGAGCGTGTAGAAAAGGAGCCCTGGTAGTGCAATGGTTAATTAAGCACTTGGCTGCTAACTGAAAGATTGGCAGTTCAAACCCACCCAGCAGCTCTGCAGGAAAAAGACCTGGCGACCTGCTTCCATAGAGATTGCAGCCAAGGAAACAATATGGGGCAATTCTACTTTGTCACATGAGGTCACTATGAGTTGGAATTGACTCGTCGGCACCTGACAACAGTTCAATTGACCAGAGGCTGAGATCAGCTAAAGAGAGTCAGGGGAATACTGAGGCAGATGCAGCTCACAAGGCCTCGGCAGTCTCCAAGACCTTGGCCTTGGTAAAACCAGCAGAGCCTCTGGGTGGAAGTGGGGCTCTCAGAGTTCTATGAGAGTCCTGTGCCACTACTACCCCAGACTAGTCCTGGTCTCAGTAACCCTGCAGACCTGGGCTGACTCCCTGGAGGTGGCCCGCCCACCCTGAGTTGTCCATCTCAGGAAGGAGGAAACCTAGTCTTCTTCAGGTTCCCAGGGGCTTCCCTGTGGTGGCTTGTGGCTCTGGCAGTGGCAGGGTGACCATCTCAGTGGACTTTCTCCCAGCTGCTTCACTCCATCTCCCTGAGCCTCGGGTTCCTTCTGGTGGAGCAGGACCTACAGCCTGCCTTGCAGGGTTCTTGTGGGGACTCAGGGAGTATCAGGTGCAGAGTGCTACCTGTGAGGGGAGCGGAGTAGATGCTAATATAAAGTAATCGTAGTTCACATTCATTGAGCACACACTGGGTGCCAGGTACGGTCCATGAATCACCTCTATAACCTTCAAATACCTCTATGTTAATATCTCCATTCTTCAGGCTATGATCACTAAGGTTGTGTGTCAACTTGGCTGGACCATGATTCTCAGTGGTTGGGCAGTGATGGTGTAGTTTGGCAGTCGTATAATGATGCGATCACCTCTGTTATGAGATCTGATATAATGTGATGCCCTCCATAATGAAATCTGCTGTGAGCAGCCAGTCAGTTGAAAGGGATATCCTTGGAGGGGTGGCCTGCATCCAATATAGGTAGACTTTCTGACAAGGCTCACGGGCTTTTGCTCACTGTAGATTCTGCAGCTGGCTGCTGTTCATCTGACTTCCGGTTCTTGGGACTTGAGCTAGCTGCTTATCGGCTGATCTTGGGTTCACCAGCCCCTGCAGCTACGTGAGTCAGGAGAAGCCTGCACCTGACCCAGAGACTTGGGACGTTCCAGCCTCTACAACTGCATGAGCCATTTCCTTCACTAGTTTTGCTTCTCTAGAGAACGCACCCTAAGACACAGGCAGTGAAAACAGGTGCAGAGAAGTAGAGCGACCTGCCCCAACTCACATGGCCAGGGCCAGTGCAGGCAGCCAGAGTTTATGCTCACACTTATGCACACATGTGCAAACACACATGCTCTGCCTATTCCATCATGGGGCTGAGCATGTGTGCCCCTAGAGCAGACCCTGGGCAAGCCCTCCTGGGAGCACCCTCGGCAAGCCTCTGGGCTAGGACGGCATCTGCTTTCAGAGTTGGAAGTGAAGCCTTGCTGCACTACTTGGGAAACAGTTCTAGATGGGCAGGGAGACTTGCCCAGGTCACTCAGTGAGCTAGTGGCTTAATTAACAGCTCTTAGAATCTGTTTCAGGAGCCCTTGTGGTATAGTGGTTAAGCACTTGGCTGCTAACTGAAAGGTTGGTGGTTTGAACCCACCTAGCCACTCCTCAGGAGAAAGACCTGGTGATCTGCTTCTGTAAAGATTACAGCGTTGGAAACCCTATGGGGGAAGTTCTACTCTGTTCTGTAAGGTCACTGTGAGTCGGAATCAACTTGATAGTAAAGGGTATGAGTAGAATCTGTTTCCAATCCTCATCTGTCAGTTCGTTCTACTGTGGTGGCTTGCAGGTTGCCACAATGCTGAAAGCTATACCATCTTTATTTCAAATAAAAGCAGAGTCATCCATGGTGGACTTGTTTCAGCAGAGCTTCCAGACTAAGACAGACAAGGAAGAAAGGCCTGGTGATCTACTTCTAAAAATTAGCCAATGAAAACTCAATGGATCACAACAGAATATTGTCTGATATAGTGGTGGAAGATGAGCCCTCTAGGTTGGAAGGCACTCAAAATACGTAGTGGCCACAACAACGGACTTGATCTTGAGGATGGTGCAGCACTGGGCAAGGTTTCGTTCTGTTGTACATGGGGTCACCCTGAGTCAGAGCTGACTCAGATGGCAACTAACAACAACAAGAAGAATCTGTTTGGAAGTGAGACAAAATCCAGTCATTCCTCCCCACTTTTGATCCCACCAAGTGGTCATTCATTTTGTCCTTGAATGCCATGTGTGACAAGGCTTATTTTCTGGATAGTCCCTTCTGGGAATAATTCAGATTCTTACAAAACTCTTCCTTCTGTTGACTTACAACTCTTCTCTTGTCTCTCCCACCACAGAATATGGCCCTAGTCTCCTGGGTCCACACCGCCAGATTACCCCAACAGACCTGTAGCTGTGTGGCACAGCTTCTAACATCACAGTAACATGTAAGCCACCGTAGTAGGACAAACTGGGAGACAGGTGGTGGAACTTACATTTAATGCTGGATAAACGCCCTAGGATGTTCCATGTGCATTGTTACTGAGCTGCATTTTTGGCCCACTTCAGCCTCCAGCCTCCATTCCCTCAATAGTATCCTGATGCAGTTGTCTGTTGGGCTCTCCAAATCTGCTAGCCTGGATAGGGTGAAGAGCAGAGTCCTGTGGTCCACCACTTAAGACCACCCCTGAGTCAAGGCTGGCAGTCATGCTGCCTGGAGCTCTAACCCCCATCACTCACTCTTCCTTCTCTAGCCCAGCCCAGCCCATCCCTTCCTCTTCTCTGGGCCACCCTGCCCAAAGTCCCAGAAGGGAACCTACTTTGAGGACCCAGCCTCCAGGAGCCTCCTCCCCACAATCACTGGTCCGTCCAGGCATGATCACAGGTTCCATGAAGCAGAGGCAGGAGGTGAGACTGGCAACGCTGCTATTTTCAGTCTGACATTTTCAGTTTCTGAACAATCTCACTTGAAGCTCATTCCCATGTTTAAAGGAAGGGCAAGAGATGAGGTCCCCTCCACCCAGCCCTTTCTTTCTAGATTCAAAGACAGGAGCAATTATACAAAAATAAAACCAAAATAAACCTTAGACCTACCTGGAAGTGTGGGACAGAAGATGAGAACGGCCCCCCGGGTGTTCCTGAAAGTCTCCCAGGAGATTAAACAGGACCAGGGTGGGCGAACCCTCTCTGAATCTTGGCTTTCCAGAGCCCACAGGTTCATGGTTTAATGGGGCAGCCTCCTATCTTCAACCAAGGAAGCACCTACTCTGAGAACGGGGGCTTGGGCCAAAAGACCTCAGCCTTATAGACTTTGATTAGGACTTTGGTGTTTTATTGGAAGGTTAGAGTGATTTTCATTCCTGGAGACATTAGAAGGCCCACCAAACTCTATCACTGTTTTATAGTTTGGAAATAGAACATAGATTTTACTATGGGCCAAGGTGTCTTCCTTTAAACAGCTGCTTAGCATGATAAAGAAGAGAAGCCAGTAAAACAGGATTGCAGAGGAGCCAGGTAGGTCTTTATATATCAACATGGGGCTGTCTGGGAAGGTGTGCCCTCCCTTTCTGAGGGTGAAAAATCACATGCCTGCTTCACCTGTCTTGGACCACACAGGTGATTGAAGGTGTGTTTCTGAGAATAAGATTTGAGATGGGGGCTAAAAGGTCCTCTCCATATTCTTTTCTGGGAGGGTCTTAACATATATCTATCTTTATCTATATGTTGTTAGCTGCTGTCGAGTTGATTCTGACTCATAGTGAACTCATGTACAACAGAACAAAACATTGCCCAGTCCTGAGCAATCTTTACAATGGCTGTTAAGCTTGAGCCCATTGTTGCAGTCACTGTGTCAATCAGTCTCATTGAGGCTCTTCCTCTTTTTCACTGATGTCCTTCTCCAGGGATTGGTCCCTCCTGATAACATGTCTGAAGTATATGAGACAAAGTCTCACCATTCTTGCTTCTAAGGCTCATCTTGACTGTGCTTCTTCCAAGATAGATTTGTTCATTCTTCTGGCAGTCCATGGTATCTTCAATATTCCTCTCCAAAACCATAATTCAGAGACACCAATTCTTCTTTGGTGTTCTTTATTCATTGTCCAGCTTTCATACGCATATGAGGCAGTTGAAAACACCATGGCTTCTGTCAGGTGCACCTTTGTCCTTGAAGTGACATCTTTGCTTTTTTTTTTTTTTTAACATTTTAAAGAGATCTTTTGCAGCAGATGTGCCCAATGCAATGTGTCCTTTGATTTCTTGATTGCTGTTTCCAAGGGCGTTGATTGTGGATCCAAGTAAATGAAATCCTTGACAACTTCAATCTTTTCTCCGTTTATCATGATGTTGCTTATTGGTCCAGTTGTGAGGGTTTTTGTTCTCTTTACGTTGAGGTGCAATCCATACTGAAGGCTGTGGTCTTTGATCTTCATCAGTAAGTGCTTTAAGTCCTCTTCACTTTCAGCAACCAAGGTTGTGTCATCTGCATATTGCAGGTTGCTAAATAAGTCTTCCTCCAATCTTGATGCCCCAATCATCTTCATATAGTTCAGTTCCTCGGGTATTTGCTCAGCATACAGATTGAATAAGTATGGTGAAAGGATACAACCCTGACACACAACTTTCTTGACTTTAGACCATGCAGTATCCCCTTGTTCTGTTTGAACAACTGCCTCCTGGTCTACGTACGGGTTACTCATTAGCACAATTACGTGTGCTGGAATTCCCATTCTTCACAATGTTATCCATAATTTGTTATGATCCACACAGTCGAATGCCTTTGCGTAGTCAATAAAACACAGGTTAACATCTTTGTGGTATTCTCTGCTTTCAGCCATGATCCATCTGACATCAACAATGATATCCCTTGTTCCATGTCCACTTTTGAATCTGGCTTGATTTTCTGGCAGTTCCCTTTCGATATACTGCTGCAACTGCCCTTGAATGATCTTCAGCAAAATTTTACTTGTGTGTGGTATTAATGATATTGTTCGTTAATTTCTGCATTCTGTTGGATCACCTCTCTTTGGAATGGGTGAAATGGATCTCTCCCAGTTGGTTGGCAAGGTAGCTGTCTTCCAAATTTCTTGACAAAGGTGAGTGAGCACGTCCAGCGCTGCATCGATTTGTTGAAACATCTCAATTGGTATTCTGTCAATTCCTGGAGCTATGTTTTTTGCCAATGCCTTCAGTATAGCTTGGACCTCTTCCTTTAGTACGATTGATTCTTGATCATATGCTACATCCTGAAATGGATGAATGTTGACCAATTCTTTTTGATACAGTGACTCTGTGTATTCCTTCCATCTTCTTTTGATGCTTCGTGCCTTGTTTAGTATTTTCCTCGTAGAATCCTTCAATATTGCAACTCTAGGCTTGAATTTTTTCTTCCGTTCTTTCAGCTTAAGAAATGCCAGATGTGTCCTTCCCTTTTGGTTTTCTATCTCCAGGTCTTTGCATATTTCATTATAATACTTTACTTTGTCTTTTTGAGCCACCCTTTGAAATCTTCTGTTCAGCTCTTTTACTTCACCATTTCTTCCATTTGCTTTAGGTACTCAATGTTCAAGAGCAAGTTTCAGAGTCTCTTCTGACATCAATTTTTGTCTTTTCTTTCTTTCCTGTCTTTTTAATAATCTCTTGCTTTCTTCATGTATGATGTCCTTCCACAGCTTGACTGGTCTTTGGTCTTTAGTGTTCAATGCATCAAATCTATTCTTGAGATGGTCTCTAAATTCAGGTGGGATATACTCAAGGTGGCATTTTGGTGCTCGTGGACTTGCTCTAATTTTCTTCAAGTTGAACTTGCATATGAGCAACTGATGGTGTGTTCCGAAGTCAGCGCCTGGCCTTTTTCTGACTGATGATATTGAGCTTTCCGTCATCTCTTTCCACAGATATAGTCGATTTGATTCCTGTGTATTTCAACCGGCCAGGTCCACCTACACAGTCATCATATTTGCAATGAATAAATCATTGGTCTTACAAAATTCTGTCATGCTATCTCCAGTTTCGTTTCTTTCACCAAGGCCATATTTTCCAGCTACCATCCTTTTCTGTTTTCAACTTTTGCATTCCAATCACAGTGATTATCAATGCATCTTGATTGCATTCTTGATCAACATCAGACTGCAGAAGTTGGTAAAAATTTTCAGTTTCTTCATCTTTGGCCTTGGTTGGTGTGTAGATTTCAATAACAGTCATATTAACTGGTCTTCCGTGTTGATGTATCAATATTATCCTGTCAGTGACGGCATTGTACTTCAGGATAGATTTTGAAACGCTCTTTTTGACGATGAATGTGATGCCATTCCTCTTCAACTTGTCATTCCCGGCATAGTAGACCATGTGATTTTCTGATTTGAAATGGCCAATTCAGCTCACTAATGCCTGGGATACCGATTTTTATGGGTTCCATTTCATTTTGACGACTTCTAATTTTCCTAGATTCATATTTTGTATGTTCCACATTCTGATTATTAATGAGTGTTTGCAGCTGTTTCTTCTCATTTTGAGTCGTTGTTCATCAGCAAATGAAGGTCTCAAAAGCTTGACTCCATCCATTTCATTAAGGTCGACTCTATTTTGAGAAGGCAGCTCTTTCACAGTTGTATTTTGAGTGCCTTCTAACCTAAGGGGCTTATCTTCTGGCACTATTTCAGACAATGTTCAGCTGTTTTCATAAGGTTTACGGTAGCCAATTTTTTCAGAAGTAGACTTTCAGGTCCTTCTTCCTAGTCTGTCTTACTCTAGAAGTTCTGCTAAAACCTGTCCACCAAGGGTAATCCTGGTGGTATTTGAAATAATGGTGGCAAAGCTTCTTGTATCAAAGCAACACACAAGCCACAACAGTATGACAAACTGACAGACACGTGGTGGATACAGTATATAATTTTTTTTGCATTGATTACATTGATCATGTTGTACAACCACCACCTGTATCTGTTGCCAAATTTTCCATCATCATTAACAGATATTCGGTGCTTCCTAAACAGTGATTCCCCCTCTTCATTCCACCTATTAATAAACTTTGGTCTCTATACATGTGCCTATTCTAGGTCTTTCATACAAGTGGTCCTCTCCATTCTGAGGACTTATTTCAACTTAGTTCAACAGCTATTTACTGAGCACCAACTATGTGCCAAGCCTGCAGAGGAGGTTGATATTAATAAGGTGCCATCTTGTTCCCATAGAACTCTCAGTTTGGTGTGGAAGACGAGCCAGAGCTGTGGAAATAATGAATGTTGGACACAAGAAAGAGTGCAAAGTAGCTTGCAAGGGTTGTGGTATAGAGGAAACAAGAATTAATTCCAGGAGGGCATCACAGAGGACGTGGCATATGAATAAAGCCTTAATGGACCAGAAGGCTTTAAATGATCTCCCCTTGAGGCTGCAAACTTGCTTCCCCATCTATCTTCCTCATCTTAGTTAAGTGGCTCTAGGAATTGACTGAATACCAATTGAGATGTTTCAGTGATCGGATGCAGCACTAGAAGTCTTCACTCGTCTACGCCATGAAATTTGGAAGACCTGGCCAACCGATTGGAAGAGGTCTATATTTGTACCCATTCCAAAGATCCAACAGAAAGCAGAAATTATTGAACAATATTAATATCACACACAAGCAAAATTTTGCTGAATATTATTCAAAAGCGGTTGTAGCAGTACTTCAAAAGGGAACTGCCAGGAATTCAAGCCAGATTCAGAAGAGGACGTGGAATGAGGGATATCATTGCTGATGTCAATGGATCATGGGTGAAAGCAGAGAATACCAGAAAGATGTGTACCTGTCTTTTATTGACTGTGCAAAGGCATACGACTGTGTGGATCATAATAAATTACGGTTAGCACCTTACGACAACAACAACAACAACCATCTTGAGGGTAACCCTCAGTGAGATGGATTGACACAATAGCCGCAATAATGGACTCAAACATACCAATGATTATGAGGATGGCACAGGACTGGGCAATGTTTCTTTTGTTGTACACAAGGTCACTATGGGTCGGAGCCAACTCAACAGCAACTAACAACTACAACATACAAGCTGCGTAAGACAGAAGCCTAAGAGACTTATCAACAACATCCAATTCTATTGATCCTACTACCAGAATGTGTGTCAAATCTGTTCCCTTCTCTCCATGCCTCTCCATCCAGGCTAGATGGTCACATCTTGCAGAAGTGATGACCTATAGAAAGCTCTCTTGAGGAAGGAAGTGACATTCTAACTTGTGTTTGGGACAACCATTCTAACTTGTGTTTGAGACAGCACTGTGAGTGGATGGGGGCTGCAGAGCAGGCGTTAGAAGCCTGGAATCTGGATTTGCCACCCCTACTAAAGATCCCATTGGCATGTTTGCAGAGTGGGGCACTGATTTTGGTGTCTGCAAATAGGAGAATTTAACTAGGATGCCAGGGTACTGTTGAAAGGTTGGATCAATTCTCCCCCTTGAAGCCCTCCTCTCTTACAATGTGAAGAGACAATCTGGAAGATACCCCCTGCTATTTGCACAGCTGTCAAGAGACTCATCTTGAGGGTGTCTGAGAGATGATGCTGTGCACAGAGCATTGGGTGGAATCAAGCTCCACTCCCTTCCCGCACCTCTAATTCACCTGGAAACCCTCTCGGCTCTACCTTCAAAACACATCCAGGCTCTGACCCCTTCTTGCCACCTCCACTGTTACCATCCTGGTCTGATACACTATCGTTCTTCCTCTGGGTAATTGCATAGGCCTCCTAATTGGTCTTCCTGCTCTTCCCTTGCCCCCTGCAGTCTATTCTTAACCTTGCAGCCTGAGGGATTAAAAAAAAAATGTAAGTCAAATCATGTCACTCGTTTGCTCAAAATCCTGTAGTGACCCCCCTTTTCATTCAACAAAAAGCCAGTGTCCTTGTCATGGCTTACAAGCCCCTATGCTATCTGAGCTCATCCCCTACAGCTCTCCCCCTGGCTTGCTGGTCTCCTTGTTGTTCCTCCAATATGGTGTCTCAGGGCCTTTGCATTTGCTATTCCTTTGGAGCACCCACTTCCCCAGAGAGCCACATGGATAACTCCCTTGTCTTTTAAGCCTTTGCTTAGATACTACTTCTCAGTTGTGCCTTCCCTGACCATGAATTGAAAATTGTAACCCCTGTAGTCTGTATCCCCTTTTCCTCCTTAATTTCTTTTTGTATTGCCTATCACCTTCTACTGTATAGTCCATTCTTGTTATTCACAGTAGTTATGTTCTATAAAGTCACCATGAATACTGAATTAGTGAATACCAAACCACTGCTCCAAGGGGAAATACAGAGTTGGGTTCCTGCGAGCCTCTGGTCACAATATTTTCATCAGCCGATGAATACATAACCTTGTTTGATGTGTGTTTCTATTTAAAGACACCTTATTTAATATACATTATGGATTCATTAACATTGAACTCATGGCCAACGGCACTGTAACTCACGCTGAATGAAGCTTATCTAATGCATGCATTTTATCTGTAAGGCACATCACAACCTTCTTGCGCTTAGGAGCACTAGACAGCACTTCAGCAGTATTTTAAACAATGAACTCACCAACAAAAAGTGCAAAAACACAAAAAGTGTGCACTAAACAGACCACAAAAAGGACACTTGTTTATATCAGAAGAACGGAGACAAGTTTGACCCGAGCTGGGAATATGTGTGTGGGGTGACTCAAATTTTTTGCTGCTCTGTGCATGTCTGTGAATGACCATGAAAGCGCCATGAGTACTGATTTGGGATTACCAATTAATTTTAATGAGTAGGCAAATTTACAAATATGGAAATCACAAGTAATTAGGAGGGACTGCATTATATAAGTGTGGTCGGCTGAATTCAAGATGGCCCCCAAGATAGCAGCCTCTTGGTGTACATATGCCTTCTCCTAGGTATTCAACACTAATCTAGGTGTTAGTGTGAAGGGATTTTGCAAAGGTAAGTAAGGTCTCAAATCAATTATCTTTAAAAAGGAGAGATTACTCTCCATGGGTCTAACTTGATTAGGTGAGCCCTTTAAGGGGACTGGGCTTTTCCTGGGGAAAGACATCTGAAGCTTGAGGGGTTTTTGATGTATGAGAAGTTCTCTGTTACTGCCTTTGAAGATGGAGGGGGCCACATGGCAAGGGCCTGAGAGCAACTTCTAGGAGCAGAGAGTAACCCTCATTGACGGTGCAGAACTGAACCATGTGAACTTGAAAGAGGACCCTGAGCTCCAGGAAGAAAGGCAGCCTGGTTGACATCGGGGTTGTAGCTTGTGAGACTCTGACTGAGGACCCAGTCAAGCTGTGCCCAGACTCCAGGCTCATGGAAATTATGAGATAATGAGTGGGTATTGTTTGAAGCCAGTAAATTTGTGGCAATTTGTTTTGCTGCATGTCTTAGTTATATAGTGCTGCTGTAACAGAAATACCACAACAGAACTTTTCTCACCTTTTAAGAGGCTACAAGTCCAAATTCAGGGCACCGGAGGCTACAAGCTCAAATTCAGGGCACCAGTTCTGGGGGAAAGTTTTCTGTCTTTGTGGTCTCTGGCGTAAGTTTCTTGACTCTTTTCAGCTTTCTGTTCTTTGGTTCCTTGGAGATCTTCATGCAGAGTAGCTTTTACTCCTCTCTGTGCTTCTTTGCTTCTGAGCCTAATCTGCTCTTTTCGTGTCTCAAAAGCAATGGGTTTAAGACATACCTTACACTGATGTGGTCTCATTAACATACCAAAGAAAAACCCTGTTCCCAAATGGGATTACATCACAGGCATAGAGGGTAGAATTCACAGCGCACATTTTTGGGGGACACAATTCAATCCAAAACACAGCAATAGAAAACTCATGCAATATGCAGTATATTTGTCTATTGTCTCTCTCTCTCAATTACCATGTAAGCTCCAGGAAAGTAGGGATTTTTATGTTTTGTTTACTGCTGTATCCTCAGTGCCTACAGCAGTACATATACAGTCATGCACCACATAACATCCTTTCGGGCAACGTTTGACAGCGTATATGTCTGTGGTCCCATAAGGCTATGATGAAATTCAGAAATCTCAACCGGAGAATGGAATGTAGTGGACATAACCAGACATAGCAAACGCAACAGCTTCCTGCACGCAGCACCTGTATCTCTTGTCTCTTGGATACAAAGCGATTGAGCTGCCAGGCTATAATAGTACAATACATATATAACCTATAACACATGTGTCTTGATGGTCATAACAAACACCCAAGTTACTGGCTTATTTATGTACTTTACTTCCTACCATTATTTTAAAGTGAGCTTTCCTTACTTTAAAATAAAAAGTTTACCGTCTAACAGTGTATGCTTCTACTTGTAGGCAGCAGCATCCAATCTCATGTATCACGTGTCTCTTGAGTGTTGTAGAGTTATCTGTTTAATTTTCCTTTGAAAATATTACTGTGAAGTGCATCATGGCTCCCAAACGCTGCGAAACCAGTGCTGGCGATAGCAGCAGCAAGCGGCCAAGGAGAAGCATCCATTTGGAAGTGAAACAGAATGTATCCCATACAGTTCGGCTACGTTTATAATATGGTGTTTGCACAAGGTCCAAATCACATTTCGTCCTGTTTCACAGAATGTATGGTGGATGTTAAGCGATTCATGACTGTATTTGGTGCTCAGTACATACTTATTGAAGAAATGAGTGAGAGTGGCCCCAGGTATCAGTAAAGCCTTAGCCTCTAGGAACTTCCTATCAGAGGAGCAAGCTCCGCCCATCAAGGTGGGAAATATTAATGATGGAATGAGAGGCAGAGTGCTGTTTCTCGGCTCTAAGTCTAGTCTGGCTGCCCACGTGGCAATCTGTATCTTCACAGCCCCAACAGAGCACTCTGCTCCAAGAGAAGCGGCCTTGAGATATTAGTGCACATTCCGGATAATTAAAACCAGCTTGGTCCCACATTCCACTGTGCTCACGGTGAGGTTGCCTGGGGAAGTCTGGTCACCCAGTGATTGCCCTGTGCTAAGAAGGAAGCCTCTTGAACACCTACCTGCCTAAGTAATTAACCTATTAAAATGAAAGCGGTAAATCTTGGTGCCAAGGTGAGGTGTGGGGGAGGGTGTCTCTGTTGTGTTTCTTTCATTTCGATTTCAAAGCCCATGTCACTGTTGCTTCATAACCAAAAACCCAACCCGTTGCTATCAGTAGAATTGGAATCTACTCACAGAGTAGAACTGCCTCGTAGGGTTTCCAAGGCTGTAAATCTCTACAGGAGCTGACTGCCACATCTTTCTCCTGCTGAGTGGCTGGTAGGCTCGAACAGCTGACCTTTTGCTTAGCAGTCACGCACTGTAACCACTGCATCACCACCACACAGCTCTATTGTTGCTTCACAGCCACAAAAATAACGAGTACGTGAACTGCCTGGCGTCAGGAACCAGCTACTGTGTTGAGGGCTGTGATGAGGCTGCTGCGTCTCCAACCCAACAACTCTGGTCTGAGACTGGCCGGTGTTGCCCTTTGGACATGGTGGGTCAGGGTCTGGAGGGGACAAGGGTAGGGGACTCTGAGCCCTCCCCCAAGATTTCCTTGTCACCCCCCAGCCTCCCATGTCCCAGGTACACCAAGGTTGGAGCTGGAAGCCCAGGGTCTTAGAATTTTAGGGTAGGAAGGGACCATAGAGATCTTCATGTTACAGCTGGAACACTGAGACCAGAGAGGATGAGAGACCTGCCTGTAGTCACACAGCAAGTCAAAGGCAGAGCCAGGACTGGAACCCAGGCTCCTTCTACCATGATCATTCATCTTGAAGCAAACCTCACTGCACAAATGGGAACAAGATCATGGTCTCCAGCTCTCCAAGGGTCTGTTTAGTCTCTGAGACCAGGTCCAGGGATTGAAGTTACACCGAGGAACCAAATCCAAAGAGGGGCTTGGATATCATCAACCCCACAGGCTTCAGTTCACAGATGAGGAAAAGTGCTGACTCAAGGCTTCCTGGTAAGTCAGTGGTGAGAATCCAGGATTTCCAGTCCTGGTCAGTGCTACCCTCACTCCCAACCATCCACCCAAGTGTCTTCCTGTCAGGGAGGAAGTGGCTTTTCAATCAGTCCTTGGAGCATAAGTCACGAAGGGTCTGTGGATTGGAAAAGCAGGAATAACCAAGTAAGGGAGTGGCTTGAACAAGCACCTGGCAGTGTAACCAAGCAGATGTGTGCAGGAAGCAGGCAGAGGCTCAGTTTGGTGAAGCTCAGGGTGCAGAAAGGGGGAGCCAGACTGCCCACAAAGCGGGGGCCTGGTGGATGCACCATAAATATGTTGTAGGGAGCCCAGCAGGATGACAGGAAATGTCATTAAATGCTGAATTGATCCTGGGCTGTGGGATTGGGGGTCTTGCTGCTCCAGGGGTGGAAGGTGAGAGTGTTGTTGAGTGAGGCAATAATCCCAGCTCTGGCTCAGCCGTCCCCACGGGTGAGGAGGCCAACTGATTTAATCACATGTATTTTTGTTAACTACTGTGTAACAGTACCTTAAACTAGTGTTTTTCTAAATAACTGGGCACCAGGGCCTGGCCAAGTTGGCCAGACCTGACCCATTGCGGTTGAGTTGATTGTCAGTCATAGCAACCATACAGGACAGAGTAGAACTGTACCGTAGTGTTTCCAAGGAATGGTTGGTGGATTTGAACTGACAACATTTTGGTTAGCAGCCGAGCTCTTAACCACTGTGCAGGCACATAAAATTAACCATCACAAAGTGTGAGCAAAGGCACCAAGTGGTGCTCTCCAACCCCCGCCACTCCCACCTGATTGCTATCCACCGGCTCTGCTCATGACATGGCTCAGCTTGATGGTGCATTTCTTCACAGGTTAATTGACAGCAAACTGTGGAGCAAGCCCTCATGGTACTGGAAAAATAAGCTTTGGCCATAAACCCTCTATAGAAGGTCTTGGACTTGGTACAGCCAGTGGCTCCCAAGCTTCACAGGAACATGTTGTTGTTGTGAGGGGCTGTTGAGTCTATTTCAACTCATAGCAGCCCCATATGACAGAGTAGAACTGCCCCATAGGGTTTTCTAGGGTGTAACATGGTCGCTATGAGTTGGAATCAACTGGATAGCAATGGGTTTGGTTTTTCTTTTTTTTTTTTTTGGTTGGAATCTTTTATAGGAGCAGATCGCCAGATCTTTCTCCCCAGGAGCGCCTGTGTTCGAACTGCCAACGTTTCGGTTAGCAGCTGAGCGCTTAACCGTTTGCCACCAGTGTTTCACAAGAACATAAACTTTAAAACAACCAGTTGCCTTTGAGTTGATTCTGACTCATGCCAACCCCATGTGTGTCAGGATAGGACTGCGCTCCATAGGTTTTCAGTGGCCGTGATCTTTCAGAAGTAGATTGTCAGGCCTTTCTTCTGAGGCACCTCTGGGAGGATTCTGAGAGCTTAACTGTTTGTGTCACCCAGGATTCTGTTGGCACATGCTTCTCTGCCCTTGTCTTCCCCACTATGACAGTGGTCATGCATTTAAAGTCCATTGCTTGAGACAATATCCAGTGCTTAAAACCTTCTAGGAATTCAGCCATAATTTTGAAGCAGTTTATATTTGTTTGTCCTGACTGCATCAATAATACTTGAGAATAAAAAGTACCTCAGGCATGGTTTAGTCTCCAGACACTGCCTGGTGGGCATGTGGGCCCTGCAATCACCCTCTCCTCACATCTCCGTCCCCCACCCCACTTACCCCAAGCTCTAGAGCCCCCGACTTGGGCACTACAGTTTACAGAGTGTTTTCTTGTCCTTTGTCTCTGGGAAATGGTCACAACAGCCCTGTGTAATAGGCAGGGAAGATGTTAGTATTCCCATTTTAAAGATGAGAAAACTGAGACCCAAGGCCTGGTCTATCCTTAGAAAGTGCTGACCTCCTTCTGGGAACCCAAACAATGTTGAGTAGTGAATAAATAGTTCCAGACTCTCTGGTTTTCATCCTGGCTTCCCCACTCACCAGCTGTGTGACCTTTGGAATGTTGCTAACCTCTCTGGGCTTCAGGTTCCTCATCTTTATTATGGAGATACTAATACGTCTGCTTTGTAGGGTTGGCTGAGGATCGAATGATGGAATAGATATAAAAGCTCAACAAGTGTTCGCTATCATCATCATCATCATCATATGATGAAGGTGATCCTGGAGCAGAGCCCTGCCAGGCTAGAAAAGCCCAGGCAAGCCACCGAGTCTGGGGCTCACAGCTTGGGGATCTGAGGATCAGCTGGTAAAGCCCCCCCACCCCCCATCTCCTTGGCCCAATTGAATCTGAAAACAATGAACTACCCCCAGTAAGTGTTTTCAGTCCTGACAATCAGTGGAGGGTTAAAAAAAAAAAGAGAGAGAGAGAGAGAGACCAAAATTGTTTTCTTCAGCGAGAAAGAAATCTCATTTGGAGGTGCACTCCTTGGCGGAGAGAAGGCGGCGCAGGGTGTATGTAATATAGGATCTGTCCATCTCCATTTGGCTCTGGAATTGCTGCTGGCATTTCTAGCAGGAAGTTGCCACGGGCCCACTTCCTATAATATCCTAATTAAAGGGCCGTTATTCATTTTTTTTTTTATTCATACGGAGGCACCGTGGTCAAGTGACAGGCTGGTGACTGACAGTGTCCCAGGCCTGGGGAGCAGAGTTGAGAGGCCGGGGAGGGGCTGGCTACCTGCTTCTCCATGTCCACTGCCCACTGCTCCCTGTTCACCGCCCACTGCTACCTGTTCACTGCCTGCTGCTCCCTGTTTGCTGCCCACTGCCCACTGCCCCCTGTTCGCTGCCTACTGCCCACTGTTCCCTGTTTGCTTCCCACTGCCCACTACTCCCTGTTCATTTCCCACTGCCCACTAGTTCCTGCTTACCTCCCACTGCCCATTACTCCCTGCCTATTGCCCAATATCCACTACTCCCTGCCTGATGCCTACTGTTCACTACTTCCTGACTGATGTCCACTGCTCCCAATTCACTGCCCACTACTTTCTGCTTGCTGTCCACTACTCCCTGTTCACCACCCACTGTCCACTACTCCCTGGCTGCCACCCACTGACCAGTACTCCCTACCTGCTACCTACTGTCCACTATTCTAACTGCTGCCTGCTGCCCTGTGCCCACTATAGGCCGGAGCTGTGGAGCTGGGTGCACCAGGTCCCAGAGAGCTCTCCTGGTGGGCCCAGGAGGCTCAGAGAAGAAAGCCCCAGAGAGGGAGTGGCAGCTGTAAGGCAGGAGGTGGGCTGGGCATGGTGGAGAAAGGTTTCCCAGGAGCACAGTCAGTGGGGAGGTAAAGGTGGGGGAGGGGAACAGAGCTTGAAGAGAGATAGGTGGGGAGTGAGGGGACAGACAGGAACAACCAAAAACCAAACCCGTTGCCATCGAGTTGATTCTGACTCATAGTGACCCTATAGGACGGAGTAGAACTGTTGATTCTGACTCATAGTGACCCTATAGGACGGAGTAGAACGGCCCCATAGAGTTTCCAAGGAGCGCCTGGTGAATTTGAACTGCCGACCTTTTGGTCAGCAGACGTAGCACTTAACCACTATGCCACCAGGGTGACGAGAACAAAGGGAGGAAGAAAAGGTACAGCCGCTGAGCACCTGCCAGGGACCAGGCCCTGAACTGGGCCCTTCATGGCTCTTGCTCATTTGACCTGTATACAGTCTTTTTTCTTTCTTTCTTTTTCTTCTTTATTGTGATGAGTGTATATATATAATAAAAAATCTGCCATTTCAACATTTTTTACATGTACATCTCAGGGACATTAATGGCTGTGCAGCCAGCACCACTCTCCGTTTCCCAACTTTTCCATCACTGAGGCAGTTATTGTGATTAAGCGAATCCTTTCCCGGAACCTCAGTTTTCCCACATGCAAAATGAGAGGTGTTGGAGTGGACTCTGAGGGAACAACAGAAGTGAAAGTGGCAGAAGAGAGAGGGAAGGGGGTAGGCAGAGGGGGTAGGCAGAGGGGAAGGGCAGAGGAGAGGCGAGGGGCAAGGGCCGGCCACAGAGAGGGGGCTGCAGTTGCTAATGAGCTGGTTTCCGAAACTGCTGGAACAGCTGCCCTTGAGGGGGAGGTGGCTTCAGCAGGAGAGACTTCCAGGGAGCGGAGGAAATTCTGTACAGGCTTTCCCAGAGCCAGGAAGTGGGGGAGGGAGGCTGTGAGTCCCTGGGCGGTGATTTTGGCAGAATATTCTAGATGTTCTGGGGGGAGACCTGAGTCCTTGGGATGTGGCAGCAGCTGTTGGTGGAAGCTGGGCTTCAGGCTGGGGGTGGGGACGGGGTACGCTTCTCTGGGCTGGGGAAGGCACTTGGGGGCAGGCCAAGAGGGTGCTGGCCCATCAGGCAAACCAGGGGCCGCGTGGGGCTGGGGGACTGTACAAGCCCAGAAGCAAGCGATTTGTGTTGGCCATCACTTTCCTCTTGTTAACTGTCTCACCAACGTTGATTTGGCACCTGAGCACCTACCGCGTGCCACAGCCTGAAAGCACACAGCACTGTGTGCACCTCAGCTACCTCATTTTATCTTCTTGACTCCCCTGTGAGTGGCACATCCTGATACAGATGAGGAAACTGAAGCTCAGAGAGATTCTCTCTGTTGTGAAGATCACTCCACAGGTGACAAGTAGCCCAGTCACCTGAGTCACCTGCCCCAAAGACTGCTTCTTAACCATGCAGCTGCCAACTCAGAGCCCAGCACGGGCCCGTTGGCCAGTCAAGGGGATTTCGGAGAGGAAGAAGCCTTCCCAATACTCTCTGGCCACTCTTCAAAGGTGGTGTGTATTCCAGAGGCACCCACCGGCAGCCTGGGCTCTGGCCTTAGCAGTCCAGGATGGCTGCCCTGCGGGATAGCCCAAGAAGGGCTCATGATGGGCTCTGGGAAAGGCTGGGCTGGCGTGGCCTGCAAGTCCCCAGGCTTTGGAGCACATACAGGCAGGGGCTGGAGGCCCGGATTTATAGACAAGGCCCCGCTCAAAGAGGGTGAGTGACGGCCCGAGGGCCACACAGCCAGTCATATCGGTGAGCATGTGAACCAGGATGCCCCCCTCCAGCCAGAACCTGCCAGAACCTTTTCCTGTCTTCCTCACTCCTCACCTGTCCACTCCTGAGTCCCCAGCTACAAGCTGCCAGTGTTTTTATAGTCCCTGATTTTGTCAGATTTTCTGGTGTTACAGCTACAACACTGTGGTAATCAATAACTTTTTTGAGAATGAAATAGTAATTAAAGGAAAAGAAGGAGTGATATATGGGAATTACGATTTATGGGTAACATGAGGACAAAAAACTTTAGTAAGGATTTTGTATGGTCTGGTACAGGAGGAGGTCCTTGGGGGAGGAGTGTGTGACACCATGAGTTACTGCACTGGGTGACACCAACCCTAGTGATGCCACTGTGGAAGCAAACCGCCATGTCTTTCTCCCGACGAGTGGCTGGTGGGTTTGAACCGCCGAAGTTCTGATTAACAGCTGAGCATCTGGCTAACCACTGTGCCACTAGGGCTCCTTCATGTTTGAAAGGGGAATCATGATACCTACATCAACGGGCTGTTAGGAGAAGTAGCGATAACATTTGTAGATAGTAGCAGAGTCCTGGTTGATTGTTGCTGTTATTGTTGTTAGCTGCCGTCACGTTGGTCCCCAACTCCTGGTGACCTCATGCGAAAATGCGACAAAACACTTTCCAGTCCTGTGCCATCCGCATGATCAGTTGTGGATCGGACGGTTGTGGTCCACAGGGTTTTCACTGGCTGATTTTTGGAAGTAGATCATCACCAGATCTTTCTTCGTAGTCTGCCTTAGTCCAGAAGCTCTGCTGAAATCTTCAACATCATAGCAACACAGAAGCCTCTACTGGCTGATGGGGGCCGCTGCACATGAGGTGCCTTGGCCAGGAATCAAACCTGGGTCTCCCCCATGGAAGACAAGAATTCTACCACTGAACCACTTGTCAATAGCCAGTAAGTAATAGCTATTATTGTATGGAGCCAGATAAAACTGAGTTTAAATTTCAGCTCCAACATTTGTGTTGTGTGCTTTACTTTTCCAGTCCTTCAGAGTCTTCATCTGTAAGTTGGAGATAATAATGCTGACTGTATAGGATTAAATGAGATAATGCCAAAGCAAGCACTTTGTGAACTGTAATGTACTCCTCTGATGTGAGGTGTCATAATGATGTCCTGCTGACTGGTCACCATCTTTCTGCTTGGACTCCTTCAGGGATGGGGAACTCACTATCTCACAAGGGGTGACAGGCAGCTATTTGTCTCTCTCTCCTTACTGCTTCCTGCAGGTGCCTGCTGAGGATCCCAGTGGATGCCAGCTGCTGTTGCCTGTCCCTGCATCCAGCCAGTGACTCATGTGACAAATCCAAGTTAGCTCCTGCTTGTGCCAGGTCTTCTGCTAGGTGATGGGGTTTCGGTGCAGCAAACACGGAGTCTCTGTTCTCACGGAGTTTGCAGCCTAGTGAGAGGGACAGACAGTCAACCAATCACCATATGCATAAATGTATCGTTACAAACTGGGATAAATGCCATGAAGAAGTGTTTGGAGCTAGGGGAACTCACAATGGGGGTGCAGTCTTGGCTGGAGGATCACAGCAGGCTGAGACTTTCACCCCTTGAGATGAGAGTTGGGGGTGAAAATGGAATAGAGGATGAATCCAAGGCCCCCTTCTTGCTCCTAGGGACCAGGGGCTGTGTTGCAGGCATCCCTGGGGCCCCTTCTAGCTGCAGGCTGTCCATGGCTTCCCCTAGGCTCCCAGCAGGGTCTGCCTCCTCACTTCTCGGCTATGGCGCAGTGGATCTTCCCTGACCAGAGCAGGAAAGACTTCTGCCTCCCTAGCCCTCCCACCCCCTGGGCCTGAGGTGGGTGGTGAACTCTCCTGGACCTCCCCCGGAAAAGCCCAAATCTCAACCAGTGACTCAAAAACAAAGTCTCCTCTTGTCCTGGGAGGAAGTTTCCACCTTCACACAAATGTACACGTGGCTTGGCCTTAGCTTCCTTGTCTGTCGAATGGGGGTGCTGATTTCTGCCCCTCACACCTTCCGGGGCTGTGTGAGAACAAGGGAACTTGGGGCCGGAGGAGCTTTGCAAACTTGAGAAGTGCCTGCAAACACCAGGCCTTCTCATTCCCGCTCTCTCTTTCTTTCACCTTCCTCCCCTCTCTTCTCACTTATCCTCCCTCATTTTACAGAATAGAAGCGGTAGGTGTAGAGGGATTAAGCTGAGCGTCCCACAGCAGGTCACTTGGAGTTGTTGGGCCCCAGAGCCCCAGGTCCCTATTCACTGTACCAAGCTCTGTCTAGCTCAGGGCTTTACCCAGAGCTGGGGCTCAGGGGGATGGGAGGGTGGAAGAGCTGGGCCCCAGGGTGCGGGTGGGGTAGGTGAGCTGGGGCCCAGGGGGTAGGAGGGTGGAGGAGCTGGGACTCAGGGGATGGGAGGGTGGAAAAGCTGGGACCCAGAGGCTGGGAGGGTAGAGGAGCTGGGACCCAGGGGGTGGGAGGGAGGAAGAGTCGGGGCTTAGCGGGGGATTGAGAGACCTGGTGCTGGGCCCTAACTTGCAGAGCCGCAGTTGAGAGCCCATCATCTGTAGATGGGAAAGCCAAGGTCTCCCTGGACTCCACCAGCCTCCACTTCTGGAAACTAGGGAGGCTGCGGTGGGGAGCAGAGCTGGAACCAGGCACCAGTGGTAGAGCCAGGTGCTGACAAAGCCCACCGGAAGAAGGGCTCTCCCTGGTGGGTCTTGGAAGAAGGCCTTGAAGCAAAAGAAGAAATTCTGCATTGCTCTGACTTTAGAAGCTTTTTTTGCAGGAGAAGCTTCTGGTTACAACACCAATACAAGTGCATTTTCAAAAACATGGAAATGACTTAAAGGTATAAGGAAATAAATAAGAATGATCAGAAACTTTCCTACCTTGAATAGTTACTGTTAGCATGGAGGTGCATTTCATTTATTTGCTCAACAAATGTGTATTGAGTGCCTCTCACTAGCCAGGCTCCTGTGCAGGGCACTGGGGACAGCAGAGAACAGAGCTGGTGTGGTCCCGCCCTCTGGGATCCAGCACTTAGCAGCCAAACATACTTGAGCAGCATGAGGGGTGTGGTGTTGTGAGCAGAGGTATGGGGCCCAGGGGAGCTAGATGGGGACAGGCAAAATGAGGATTTTGCTGATTTTACAGTTTTGTATCCTGCTTCAATCAGGGAAAGTTCAAAGTGCAGCTGTGGATGGAAAAGGTACACTAGGCAGAGGGACCAGCCTGAACAAAGGCATGGTAACCCCCTGCCCTTCAAACCAGGCCTTGGACAGATGTCTAATTTCCCTACAGGAATCTCTGGCCTAGTTTCTTGTTTCTCCTGGGTCTTCTTGTCTATCACAGCCTGGACTTAGGCCTCACGCCACCCCCAGTGGCCCAGATCCTGAGATACTGTGAGAAATCAAGGAAGAAGTCCTGAGGAATGGCTTCAAGGTCACCCAGTCCTCCTGCCTCACTTAGCTCACAGGGGCAAGGGTTGTACCCAGGCTCCTGTGTTTTCTTTCTGCTACTTGCTGGGCCCGTTCCAAGCCAGCAGGGTCTGGAGAAGGCTCCATCCAGCTGGCTGGGGAGACTCTGGCCTATCCCCTGGCACCCTTCTGTCCCTACATAGTCAAACTTGCTGGATAGCATCTTTGCCAACCGCCCCTCCTGATGCTGCTTGGGAGCCCTGGTGATCTTGGAGTACAGAGAGGAAGGGGGCTCTGCCTTTGCCCTCATTTACTTCTTGAACCCAGGAGGATACCACGAGTCCTGCTTGGCTCGAAGGCCTACCCCTCAGTCATTCTTGAAAGTCCCCTGGGCCCTTTGGCAACCACAGCTCACTGAGAATCACTTGGTTGACCCAGGCGCCTGTGGCTCACAGATGGGACAGTCCAGGCTGGGTGGAGGCTCTGAAGTCACCTGATACATAGTTACCCCTGCCCAGACAGGCAGAACCTGTATATCAGACCAAGATAACCTTTTCAAGACCCTATTATTTTTTGCTTTTTTTTTTTTTTTTTTTGGATACCATATGTTTTCATTAATGGAAGCAAGCTAAGTCATGAAATGTGCTTAAACTTTTGGTTGGTAATATGGATTTTGAGAAATATTATTTGGGAATACATGGTTCCCACAAACCTCAGGGGGTTCTCAGGTGCCAGGATTAGTGGGTGCCCATATGTCCCACTAGGCATGAGTGTCAGGATGTATTGCAACACACACACACACAATAGCCAAACCCACCAGGGCTCCTTAAGTATAATAAGGAAATAATAAACATGCTTACAAGACTTATTTAACTATACACAAGTCAAAAGAGACAAAATTTTACCCAATCACACTTCCTGGATGTACTACCTCACATTTAAGGCTGATACCCCAGGTATTTTGCTTCAGTGAATGTTTTTTTCACCTTTCACCACTACCCAAGTCCCCACTGGAGGGCAGCAAATACTTTTAGCAGGAAAAGTAGAGTCCCAAAAAACCTGAGAACCAGAAAAAGTAGGTGGGATACCACATGTCCCATGGGTCATGAAATGGGTAATATGAGCCCAAGGGAGTAATGAACCTGAACCTGGAGTCAGGGGCCTTGGTTTAAATCCCTGAACAGCCACTTCCTATCTGTACGGCCTTACATACTTCATTTAAACTTTCTGTGCCTCAGTTTTCTAATCTGTAAAATTAGGATAATATTCTTTATGGTCTGATTTGTAGATTAATCGAGCTAAAGCACAGGAAGTACTTAACTTTG
Organism: Loxodonta africana; assembly: GCF_030014295.1. Classification (NCBI taxonomy): domain Eukaryota; kingdom Metazoa; phylum Chordata; class Mammalia; order Proboscidea; family Elephantidae; genus Loxodonta; species Loxodonta africana. Next base: position 37,452,610 of record NC_087348.1, read on the forward strand.
TCAGGCATATAATACCCACTTAAAAGATTGTATTATTTTATAATGATTATTTTAGTCAAAACAGTAATGATTAGATTTGTCTGTATGCCCCATAGTCCAGTACAAGCCTTATACACAGTAGGTGCTCAAAAAAAAAAAAAAAAATCTGGTTATTGTCCAAAGGGTGGAGATATCAAAGCTTTGAGGGAAGCAGCCTGGACCTTGGGTCTATTTTACTCTGAAGGTGTGAATTTGGAAATGGTCTTTGTGTGTGTGTGCCTGAACCAGGGACTGATTACCCAATAAGCAAGGTACACATGGGCTTGATTGTGTTTACTTACTAACCTGTAGTGAACAACTTCACATGGGTTTCACCATAGCAAGCTGGTACAAAACATGCTTACTGGTTAATCTGCCCTGCTCTGAGCATGGGTGCACAGCAGGCAAATATCTGATGCACAATGCATCTCTTTGTGAATCAGGAGACTGATCCCGCCAGTGCATTGGCTTGAGAAATGAGTTTAGATTTCCAGCTGCCTATGATGTATGGGCCCTCTTTAGGGCTTTGGGCTGGAAGCTCCTAAGCTTGGTGCTTGGTGCCACGTTGTCACCTGGCTCAGAGGAGCCCAGCACCTCACCCAAGGGCTCTGAGAGAGACTATTAGAGCAAAATCCCAGGAATTTCCTGATGATGGCAACAGCATTTGGAGGCCCCACAGGCTCTCAGGACATGGACACCTCTGCTTCTTTATTCTTCTGGGTGTTGGAATTTGGAGAGCTAGGCTTATCCTGGGAGATTGGGAAAGCCAGCCCTGTCTGGGGAAGATTAACACCTATATCTAAGGTTCAGATTTAGCAAATAAAAATACAGAATCCCAGTTAAATTTGAAATTCTAATAAACTACACATAATTTTTTTTAGTATGGTACGTATGTCTCACTCAATATTTGGGACATACTTATACTAAAAAAATTATCCATTGTTTACCTGAAATTAAATTTAACTAAACATCCTGTATTTAATCTGGCAGCCCTATCCAGACCCCACTGCACACCAGCTGTGTGACCTTGGGTAGATCACCTCCCATCTCTGATCTTCAGTTGCCTCTCCCAGGCAGTGGGTATAAACCACCGCCATCACAGGATGTTGTGTATACACGGTTTCGTAAACACGGAAGTAGGTGGTGGTGTTTCAGATTGTGAACTCTGGAGCCAGGCTGCTGGGCTCCAAATCCTGGCTCTGCCATATTTCAACTGTGTAACTCTGGGTATGTGCCTTGGTTTCCCCATGTGTTAAAAAGAAAGATGATAATATTACTTCTCTCAGAGGGTTATGGTTAGGATTAAATAACAGTACACACAAAAAAGTGCTTATTTTATAGTAAGTAGCATATAAGGATTAGGTATTGTTGTTACTAACATTATTGATTGTCCTCTATTACACAGTGGCTTCTTAAAGCTGTTCCTTTCTTCTCAGTTATTTTCACCTTAGTGTGAATGAGTTAGTAGACCATTTTCCAGTAGGTTACTCATGAATGCAAGCTTTGAGGAGGGGTGAGTGGGAGAGAGAACAATGACAGAGTATCTAGCCGGAAAGGGCAGTGAAGACCATTGAGCCCCACCTCACACCTGACCCTTTGGAGAGGTCAGGTAGAGAAGAAGAGGGAGCACTGGACTAGGAGTAAGAAGGTCTGACTCTGCCATGTGATCCCAGCCTCACTTGACACCTAACACCCTGATGGTCTAGAGAAATGAGCGGAGATAGAAGTACCTGGCCTGGGTTCTGAGCTCAGAGGTGAGGACTCTAAAGACCTCTGACTGGCATCGCAAACCCAACGTGTCCAAATCAAGCTCTTGATCACCCCCTCACCCCAAACCTGTTCCTTCCACAACCGTCCCCATCTCAGGGGACGGCAACTCCACTCTTCGAGGTGCTCAGGTCAAAAACCTCGGCCACCCTCTGACTCTGCTCATCCTTCCATTCTCCACAGCCAAAGGATTCTTCAGGAAATCTTGTAGCTGTGCATGAATCCTGCATCTGACCACTTCTCCCCACCTCCACTGTTACCTCCCTGATCTGATCACCGTCATTGCCTGCCTGGATTATTGTAGGGGCCTCCTTGCTGGTCCCAGCTGACCTTAAGGTCTGGCTTCTCACCTCTGCCCTGAAGGCTTCCCTGACCACCAAGTACTGGGTGGGGCTGATGGCAGATTCTCAGGAAATACATATGGGGGGAGGGAGTGGGAAGGTGGGTAGGGCAGGTAGGGGGGGAAGGGAGGGCAGGCTTGGATGGAATAGGGCTCCGTGAAACACTAAAAGGAGACAAGCCACTGGCCTCTCTGAGTAGCTTCTCCATATAGAAATTATTTTTGCAAAAACGTATCAAGCTGGGGCCAAGCCTGCCACCAGCACTGAATTCATCAGTGTGTGCGGAGTGGACCACCTCAGAGAGACGGTGACAGGTCTCATAGCCCTCACCTGCTGCTCAGTCCGGGGGATCCACGTCACTGGGCAGCCTGGGCAGCGGGAGCGCCCCAGTACCCCCTGCTTCTGCCCACTGCACCCACGTGCTGGCTAGAATCTTGGCAAGCAGGGCCAGAGCTGATTTTAATATAAATGAATCTCTCCTCCTTGCTCTCCAGCAGCCCGATCTGCTCTAAAAGGATAATTAATTAGAATGAAAACACGAGCTCCAGCTCCTCTGAGCTGCTTCTCTTGGATAATTCACAATTCTCTTCCTCCGGGCCCCCCTCCCTGTCAGGCACCCTCAGGGGTGGATTATCCAATAGGCAAGGTAAGCACGGTGCTTACCTTGCTTACCAGATCGTCTGTAGTGAAAAATGTCACAGTTTTTTTACCACATCAAAGATTCTGCTTCTAGGTATGGCTGGCATTTGTCTCTCTGCCAACCCCACAGCACCTTCCTACAGAATCAAAGCCTGTTTTTTAATTTATAATCTTTGGCAGGGGGTGGATAACCCAGTAATCACAAGGTAAGCAGGGGCTTACTTGTGCTTGCTTACTAATATGTAGTGCACAATTTCACACTGGTTTCAAAGATGTGGTGAAACCCATGCGAAATTGTTCACTACAGATGACCTGCTTTTTGGATGTCCACCCTTGGGCGCCCTGTAGACTCCTGTGGCATTTCAGGAGCAGAGAGGTGTCCCAGGCTCTGTATTCCTTTGGGAGAGAGTCCCTGGGGTTCCTAGGACAGGCTATGGTGCTGAGGTGGCCGCAGCAGGCCAGAGCCAGGCGAGGAGACCAGGGTCCCTGTCCCTGGGCAGGGGAGGGGCCAGGGATGCAGGCACTTGGTGGTCCTTTCCAACAGGGGTGTCTCTCTTTGCCCAGCCTATCTTTGTCTCCCCTCCCCTCTTCCTCTCTATCCCCTCTACTTCCTCCTCCCACTTCTGTTCTTCAGGGCTAGGCTGCTGGTAAAGTCAGGCCATGGACAGGGTTGGTGACAGACAGATGCTAACATCCACCACCACAGCTAACCCTTATTGAATGCCTATGTATCAGGCATTTCCTAAGAAATTTATATGCATATTTAATCCTCACAACAACCCAGTGAGGTGGTACTATTATCATTCCATTTTACAGAGCAGGCAACTGAGGCATAGAGAGGTGATGTTACTTACCTAAAATCATGCAGCAAGTAAGTGGTGGAGCCAGGGTTCACACCGGAACGTGGGACTGCAGAGCCCCATGCTGTTGCTGTGCCCTGGCCCCTGCTGTGGCTGGGGTGCAGAGGAAAGACACTGAGAGCACGTGCGGAGTTCCACTTCATCTGCCTTTTCCCAGCAGCCAATCCCTCTCTCCTCCAAAGTACACCCCCTTAGCCCTCTTCTCAATGCTAAATCTTCCGCAACCTTGTCCCCTCTCTCCTGCTTCCTTTCTCCCCTCTCTTGGGCTCTCTCTTCCCCCACAAATGACCCCAATCAGGGCTGATCAGAGCAAGGAGACAAAAGAGGCCCTGCGGTCTGAAGTGAAATCAGATATAATAAAGAACAAGAGTGCTCAGGCTTAAAAGCCCTTGAGAATTCCCAGAAGTCCCCTTCAGAATCACTACCACAGTCTCCGTTTACCTCCTTGGCCCCCTCTAACCCAACTTGCTTTCCCTCAAGCACTGCCATTCAGTGTGGATAATCTCCCCCACTGGCTTCATGGTCGACATTATTGTTTTTCTGTAGTGTTTAAAGATTAGTTTGGAAGCAGCGTCGCACCCTATTATTTACCAGGAAGATAGTGGATATCTGGGATTGACCAAACAGGCTTTTGTGGGCTAACCTGGGAACCAATCTCACTATACAGATATTGTTTTTATGGAGCCCTGGAGGCTTAGCCGTTAAGAGCTCAATTGCTAAGTGGAAGGTTGGCAGTTAGAACCTACCCGTGGGCTATGTGGGAGAAAGTCCTGGCAATCTGCTTCTGTGAAGATTACAGCCAAGAAAACCCTATGGGGTAGTTCGACTCTTTCACATGAAATCATTATGAGTCAAAAGTTGACCTGATGGCACATGACAACAACATGAAAAATGCATTCTGGGTCCGAGAAACCTGGCTTACCACTGACTTTGAAGGTGGACACGGTTTATAAACTTAGCATCCTGCAATCTCAAAGTGCTTTTGGCTTCAGAGAGCTGGGTTGCCTCAGTCTTCCTGACTTCAGCTCTAAATATAGAAAAATGCCCAACCCCCACCTCACCCCATAACGTACACTTTCATGAGAGCAAATTATCTAGGGGGAAGACAGGTGGGAAAGGAGGAAGAAGCCAGCCAGATAGGTTGGAGACAAGGAATCTGAGAAGGTGACGGTTGGTCCATTTGGAATTTCAAGTGCCCTGTGTGGTCTGGTGGAGAATATTTCGGCTAGAAACGAGGTGACCCCCATACCACCTCAGGCATAATGGGAGGTATAATGACCACCTGCTGTTCCCCCACCTTTTGTAGCTGACTCTTTGGGATTCCAGAGCAACGAACTGTAGACAGAGACTGATTCAGCTCATGGAATCTGCAGAAATGTGATTGACAGCACGATGCTGCTGGCATCTTGGGATCAGGCCAGGGGAATTTCAAATCTAATGCAGAGGAGTTTCTTAAGAATCGCAAGTTTAGACAAGGTTTCTGTAAGCCAAAAAACCCTTCTCCCACTCCTCCGTCTCAACCCCCATCTCTGTAACAGCTCTGGCCCAGGACAAACGGAAAGTGCATTATAAGGAGGGGCAGGTGGAGAAGGCCTTCCAGCTCCACTTTCATCCCTAATTTGAAGATGCTTGTTCTTTGGGTCTCATCTAATAATTTTATCTCCCTCTGGTGACTGGCCCATGTGTCCTGAAACATTTCTAGGTGTATCTGGGATTGACTGGACATTTCAACAATAAGGATCGTGCTTGGGTCATTTTATACCAGTATATCCTAGGAGCATAAGAAGCCACGTCATCTATGGGAAAGGTGAAGATGAACAAGCCAACGGACGGCAGGTTCTGCCCAGCTAGCCTCATTTGTCAGTAAGACAGCACAGGGCAACCAAGTGCTTGGTCCTGGGGAACAAAGTGGATTTGACTCTAGGCCTTTGCTGCTTTAGAGGAAAGCCCACACTATAGCCCCCTCTGACAGGAAAAGTGTAAGTTTTGGGGTCTGGCAGACCTGGGTCCAAATCCTGGCTGTGTGACCCTGGGTAAGTCATTTAATCTCTCTTGAGCCTCAGTTTTCAGATCTGTAAAATGGTGATAATATCCAGGTGATATAAAAGTGTTGAGCCGAGTACTTGGCACATAATAGGTGCTTAGTCCACGTTAGCTCCTGCTTCCTTGTTCTACCATTACCAGTTTCGTCTCTGGGTCTTCCCTCACTCACCTTGCCCAGGCGAGGTGACTGTCATACTTCTTCATGCTCCCTCCCTGCAGGGTTGGTCATGTAAGCAGACAAAAGGTTGGCGTATGCACTATAATTTGAGTTCCTCAGTTTTCCCACCTATAAATGAGTGGGTTGGATTTGGTGATACCCAAGTTTCTTCTCGTCTCTGACTTTCTTGAATGTTATTGGGGCTACAGGACCGTGACCTTAGATATTCAATTTGGGGCCAGTTGGGACCCAGCTCATCCTGATGGTCTAAGGCTGGTGGTCAGAGATATCCTGTCCTCTGGCCTCTGTATCTGGGCACAGCTCCAGGACACACCAACTCCTCTCTATTTCCTACCACAAGAACAAGGCAGGTGGGGCTGGGACTGGTGACAGAGCTTGAGGGTGCTGCTATAATTAAAACACCAAGTTTTACATCAATTCCATGCTGACACTTTTCTACAGAGTCAGACTGACATCCATGTCTTATAAGAACGCTTTGTCAAAATAATTTTTCCATTAAAAAAAAAAAAAGGCTCTTGCCAAAGCAACAGAGCCTTACCAACCAGGGCACTCTAAGGGAGAACTGGCTCCGGACAAGCTCCAAAAGGGACACCTGCCTGATGGGACCTTGGAAATCGGGCTGGGGTGTAGCCTTAGCTCTGAGGGGTTACCAGCTCCAGACCCGTATCCAAGGTCAAGGTCTCACACCCCTTTGTGGGGTGGAAGTGAAGGTGCATGAAGCTTGGGGCTCTGGTCCAACCCGGAGTGGGAAGTGACTTGCCCAAGGTCTTACTGCCTTCAGGGAGGGCAAGAATGGAGCTGTCTTATTCACGAGCAAGAAGTTGTAGAATGGAAGGGGCAGTGGGCCCCATGGTGCTCCTTCCTTAGATTCAATTTTCTTATCTGAAAAATGGGAACAGTCATGCCTAAGCTAGGAGTTTGCTGTGGGGATTAGATGAGACTATTTATGGAAAGGTGCCTGGCAATGGCAGATGCTCAATGAATGCTCTCTGAATGGGATACGTGGACACGGTTCTTCAGAGTGTGCTGAGGAAGGACAGAGAACATGGGTTCAAGAGACCTGGATTCTAGGCCTGGCTCTGTCCCTGACCCACCGCATGATCTTGGTCAGTCACTTCTGTTCTCTACGCCTCAGTTTCCTCATTTGTTTCATGGGGATAATAATGCCTCTCACGTCATTCTCGAAGGCCATTGTGAAGGTGATTGAAGAGCCTCCCCCCCTGAACAATATAATTCCATACAACACCTGACAGGAGTAACAATAAGAACTAGTTCTTCCAGAGTACTGGTTATGAGGCAAACAACGCGATCATGCCCATTTTACAGATGAGAAAACAGAGACACAAGGAGGTTGAGAAGCTTGCCTAAGATTACAGAGCTCAGACGGTCTGGCTCCAAGCTCTGTGTTCTTGACCCCTGCACCACACTGCCTCTCTAGAAGGATCATGAGCTTCTATAGTGATAATCCTAAGTATTTGGGGCCTTCTGGACCATGAAGGCGTCTTAAAGGCTCAGCTCTTTAAGGACATCCCACTCACACAGGCAGTGTCTGGGGCTTCTGAGTAGCTGATGGTGTTGTCCCTTCTTCCCCATCAGTCTGTGCCCTGGGAGGGAGCATGAAGAAACCTCCAGGGAACTCTCCGGGTGGAGGAGCCAAACTCAGGGCTCCAGGCTGGTGAATTTCTCCCTTCTCATGTACTGACTTTCTGTGTCCAGCTGCCTGTAGAGAGAGCTTTGCTCTCCTGGGCCCTGGAGAAGTCAGGCTGGAAATTAAAATGGTGGCCCATCCACCGTCCATGTGGAACCCATAATGAAATGCTGTACTGTTCTTCAGGGAAAGTCTGCGAGACCCTAGTCTCTGGGCCAAGCAGTCCCAGAGACTCCTCAAGCATCTTCACAAATGGCCTGTGAGAGGGCTTTGGGGACAGCTTGGGTGTCTGTGGTGGTGACAGCCCAGACTGAATTTAGGATGAATCCAGGTAAGGGCCCAATAGGCTGGGCTGAGAGCAGAGAGGAGTGGGTAGTTACCCTGAGCCTGCACTGAAGCCACAGTACAGGTCTAAAGGGGAGGCATGCAGACTTCTAGTACCCTCAGAGAGAATTGGTTCTAAGCTCCTCATTTTTCAGAAATGGAAACTGCAGCCCAGAAAGAGAAGGGGATTGGGCGAGTTCACACAGTAAATCATTTGCAGAATTGGGACTAAACTGGACATTTGAAAACCCTGGAGGCTCTTTCTCTTTCTCCCTCCCCCAGCACCCCACCTCCCCTCGCCACTTTGGGATTGGCAACTAAAGACATGTGTAAGACAGAGGCTTGGAGCTGGGGAAAGGAAGATTTGCCTTATCTCTGGGTTCTAGCTCCCTACTCATTGCCTCTAATATTTAGCATGGTTGCTGTCTGACAAACAAGGGCCCCAGGCTTGGGAGGTCAACCCAAGACCTTGTCAGAGAGACAGTAATCAGGAATCAGCTTTCTGGAGGCATATAAGCCATTTCCCTTTAAAAACCGCATACAACTATATTGCATCCAGCCCCCTGCCCACTCCCTTTCCGGTGCCAAGTGACCCAGGCAGAGATGTCCTCTAAAGGTGTTTCCTAAATCAAGAAAACAAACAAAAAACCAAATCCATTGATGTTGAGTCATAGTGACCCTATAGGGCAGAGTAGAACTGTTCCATAGAATTTCCAAGGAGCAGCCTGTGGATTCAAACTGCTGACCTTTTGGTTAGCAGCTGTAGCTCTTAACCACTGCACCACTAGGGCTCCTCCTAAAGCAAGAGAGACCACAATTCAGACAGGTATGTACAAAGAGCTTTACATGCATATTCACATTTAAATTTCATAGGAATAGTACAAGGCAGGTATTTAATTCCCAAGTTATAGAGGCAAACATTAAGGGTCAGAGAGGGGAATCTATTTGCCCAAGGGCTCTCAGCTAGCAGGCACCGGAGCCATGATTCACGCTCAAAGCTGTCCAGAACGGGAATATTTTCATCATACCAAGTTGCCCTTTGTGGGGAACAAAGTGTGGGAGAATTCCCTCTGGTGGCAGTGAGAACTTGAATGGTAGGCTCCTTCACTGCCTCTGCCCATGGAGCCCTAAGCCTTGGAAAATGAAGGACACAAAGATCTTGGAGAATTAGCCTCCACCCTACAGTGATGATGATTGAAAATCTCTTGGGCTTTGAAATTTACTCCCAGACTCTACATTAAGCTCAGCCCACATAGGGTATGTGGTGAGGTTCATCTTGTTGACCCCACGAGACTTAATGTAAAGATGGGAAAACCAAGGCTCAGGGAGACCCCTGATACCAGGTCAAGGTTAATGCTCTATGTTTGGGGTCTCTGCAGTAATCCAGAGTTCTGGTGTTTTCCCAGGCTCATGGGAGCTGTCCTCAGTGCTGACCTCACGCCCACTCTCTGCAGCTTGACTTATCTTCTCATCTGGCTTGGATTTCTGTCTCAAAGGACCCTTAAGAGCCTCGTTTGGCAGAGGAAGGCAAAGCACTGAGAGGACAAGTGACTTGTCCAAGGCTGCATATCTGATCTCTGTGCCACTGGGGTTACCTTACAGCTCACTTTGTTGCCTGTGGACTTTGCGTGTTTAAATTGACATTTGAAATTTTTCTTCTTTCCTCAAATGCTGGTTGAGACCAAGCTGTAAGCTTGTTAGGCCATTGACTCTGCCAAACAAATATAAAAAACACCTTATAGTGTGTGGTATTTACTAATTACCAAAGTGTTTTCACTTTGAACTTTCAAAATAATCTTTAGAGCAAAACAGAGGGTGGAAAGTAGGGGTGAGTATGAGAGTATGAAAGAGACTCAGAGAGGTTAAATCACTTTCTTACGGTCACCCAGCTAGTGAGTGATGGAATCAGGACTTGAATCTGGTTCTTCTGGCTCCTTGTTCTGATGTCCCCTACATGGCTCCCCTGCATGACTGGTTTGGCCAAGCTTGGCCCTGGAAGAAATCTCATTGGGTTCAGACCTCTCCTTGCCTGGACGTACCTCCGTCTGAGCCTGACCCACCCCATGCCTCAACCTGCTTCCTAGCACCTGTTGGGGGCCATGGCTCACCTGGTCTTGGAAGATGCCTTCTTCACAGCCCTTCTAGGAGGGCAAGGAAGGTAGGTCACCGCCCCTTACTCCCAACTTTTTCTGGATGGTGTCAGCCTCAGGGACACCAGCCAGGAGCTCACATGCTGGGTGGGGGCCCACAGTCTGGACCAAAGGACCCTTCACAAACTGGAGAGTGGGCATGAAGAAACTCTAACAGGGGCCGCAGAGAAGGGAGGCTGTGGGGGTAAGTAGGAGTTGGAACAAAAGATGAGCAATGACCAACACTTCATTGCAGTGTGGTGTTCACTGTCATTAGGGGACATTATCACCAAAATACTCTTTCACAGTGTGGGGACCCTCTTTTGAGCTGGTAGGTTATGAAGATATCTACAAGGTGGTTATAACAGGTGGGCTGACTTTTAGTCATAGGCCATAGCCAGGTTACACAGGTGCGTCTGTTTCTAATACACCCAGTTCTTCTCCTCCATTAATGAGCAGAACTTCTCAAGGCGGGGTCCGTGGAAATTTCCTGTAGCCACTGTGCTTATGGGTGTGTACATGTGTGTGTATGGGCGTACATTAGCCCACCCTTTCTCTTTCTTTACTTTCTTTTTCCTCTCTTACCCTCATCCACCCATCTCTTCATCCAAGCAGAGGTGTGTGAGGACCAAGCTGCCTGAGGACCTCAAAGGATGATAGTAGGGGGAGAGGGAGAAAGCCGGGATCGAGGAATTTCAGTATGACTTCTTATCCAATGAGGTGATAAAGAAAGCTCTGCTGCCCCCTTCTCGGCCCCTCACCCCATTCTATCTGTAATAAGTTCCCTTTTCCCAGATTGCCATGGAGGAGGAGAGAGTGGAAAACTATTCCTGCTCTGCTCCTAGAAAACTTGAAAATGCTATCTCCATGGAAACTGCTCTCGAGCAGTTATGGAGCATGCTTGTCAGGAGAGGGTGAGTGAAGGGGAGGAGAGGATGAGGATGATGTTGGCGGGCGATGCTCACGGGTTCTTTTGGTTCAGGTGAGCGTGATTGAACCAGGTTATCTGGACTGAAGCGTCTCCTTCAGTATGAGTGGGCACAGAGGCCATCCCTGGACCAGGGGGACCTGGGGTCACTGGGGACCTGCTCAACCCCCACACCAAGCCCACACTTATTGAGCACTGACTGCGTGTGAGTGTGTGAGGGTCTCTGTGTGCGTGAATGGGGGATGGTACCCAGATAGAACATGATCTCTGCCCTCAAAGGGACTTGCATTTACCACACACCATGTACTTCACAGGAAACTCTGCTGGTGTAGTGGTTAAGAGCTACGGCTGCTAGCCAAAAGGTCAGCAGTTCAAATCCTCCAGGTGCTCCTTGGAAACCCTATGGAGCAGTTCTACTCTGTCCTATAGGGTCGCTATGAGTTGGAATTAACTCGACGGCAATTTTTTTTTTTTTTTTTTGGTTTTATGTACTTCACATGCGTTTTCTTTTTTAATTCTTACATCACCCCTGTTAAAAACAGCATTTCAATCCCTGTTTTACAGAGGAGAAAACTAAGGCCCAGGGAAGGCAAGTGACTTGCCCAAGGCCACACTGCTAGCCAATGGCAGAGCTGGGGTTTGAGAACAGGGCAGTCGGGCTCCAAAGAAGTTACCATTTATCCAGTGTCTCTAACATGTGAGGAACTGTATTAGACACCTCGTATACTTTTAATTCTTACTGTCTTTCAACTGGGGAATTTTCATCCTCAACTCAAAGAGGAGGAAATTGTGGCTAAGTGGGCCGCATAGGTAGGAGGTGAGAGAACCAGGATAAAGAGGTAAGAGGCAGAGCTAGCATATGAAGCCAAGTGTGCCTGATGCTGAGGTTGGTGCCTTTCCCATCATGATTTGCAGACAGATAAGGTACAAGAGAGTGAAGGGGGGTGGGAGGATACTGAGGGTGGGCCACGGCTGGGCCAAGGGTCGTAATGAACACCAGAGTCACAGAAAGTACAGCTTTCATATACTGTCTCAAGGCCCAGTCAGCTCTGGACACTTTAGCCCAGAAGTGGGGGCCGAGGAGAAGGCCCCATGGTGGGCCCAGTGAATGACCCATCCTAGGGGCATGGACGATGGCAGAAGACCCTACCTCAGTCAAGAAGCAGGAGAGCGAGCTGAGGAGAAGGAAGTGGTTAGACAGGAAGGAAACTAGGTGGATAAAGCCCCTCAAAACTTAGTAAGAATGTATTTCCTTTCCCAGAGTGGAAAGGGAAGGAAATGTAACAAACGGGTTGGCTTAAGTTATGCTGTGGTAATAAACAGATCCCCTCAGGAGGAAAAAAAACCTGTTGCCGTCAAGTGCTTGCACAATTACTCATGGTGACCCCAGATGTGTCAGGGTAGAGCTATGCTCTGCCGAGTTTTCTAATGGCTGTAAAAGTAGATCACTAGGTCTTTCTTCCAAGGCATCTCTCGGTGGACCTGAACCTCCAACATTTTCGTTAGCATGTTAAATATTTGCACTACCCAGGGACTCCCTTTCCCCCAGCATCAGTGGCTTAATACTCTGAGGTTTATCTCGTCCATGCTACATTGTATGTGTCAGCCTTCGCTGAGTAGTAAGCCACTCCATAACTTAGTGGCTTGAAATGATAAACATTTAATATGTCTCATGATTCCATGGTTCTTCTGGTCTATGCCAGTTCAGTGGGGGCTCGATGGTTTAGGATGGCCTTGCTCACGTGTCTGGGGCCTCAGCTGGCACAGTGGGTCCTCTCTCTATGTTATCTTTCATCCTGCAGGAGGCCAGCCCAGGCTTGTTCACATGGTGGCAGAAGAGGTTCCAGCCACATAAGAGGGCAAGCCCCAATGTGGGAACACTTTACAAGTCTTTGCTTGCATTGCATTTTCTAATATCCTATGGCCATAGTAGGTTCAAGGGGGTGTAGAAATGCACTCCATCTTCGGGTGGGGGAAGCAGCAAAAAGGAGTGCATACAGAGGTGGAAGGAATTATTGTAACCATCTTTACAATCTACCACATCCTGGATCAGCAGGAGGGATCTGCCCCATGGCTTCTGCATTCTAGGACCCAGGCTGGCAGTGGCTCCATCTTTGTGCTTCCATGATTGTTAAGGCAGGAAAAAGAATTGACAGTGAATTGTCATTCATTGCTGTGTGCCATCAAGTCGATTCTGACTCATAGTAACACTATAGGACAGAGTAGAACTGTGTCATAGGGTTTCCTGGGCTGAAATCTTTATAGAAGCAGATCACCAGGTCCTTTCTTCTGTGGAGCCACTGGTGGGTTTGAACTGCCAACCTTTGGGTTTAGCAGCCGAGTGCTTAACCGTGTGTCACCAGGGCTCCTCATGGGTTGCACGTCTCAAAGTCTTCATCGAGGAGTGGCCCATCACTTCTGGTCTCATTTCATTGGTCAAAGCCAATCACATGGCCACATTCAAATGCAAGGGGATGGGAAAGGAGGATCCTACCATGTGCCGAAGAAGAGAACCACAAACATTTGAGGACAGCACCAATGACTACTGAGAGTGTCATGGAGTGCCTACTGTATGCCAGGCAGTTAAAAATATTTTTATCTCAGATGATTCTCATGGCCTCTTTATGAAGTAGGGATTATGATCTGTTTTTCAGCTAATGAGCAGAATGGTTGGGGAGCACACCCAAGATCACACACCTGAAAAGAGGCAGAGCCAGGACTAAGACCCAGCCAGTCTGACTCCAGAGGTGATAGGACTTCCATCCCTACCTCCTTAGACAGAGGGCAGGGGGATGCTCCACAGGTGACTCAGGCTTCCTGGAAGGATGTGGGTGAGGTGACCTTTACAACATTTTCTCACTTAACCATTCGTTCATTTGATACAGAATTATTTGAATACCACCAGGACAAGGAGAGTGATGAAGGAGACAGGCTTGGCTCCTGACCACATGGAGCCTAAGCTTTGGAAGAGCCAGCTGGCACCTCCTGTGATCCTAAAGGCCAAGGATGCTATAAACTCCCAGTTCTGGTGGTGGGGTGTTTCTGAGGTAGAGGAGGCTCACTCTAATAGGGGTTCCCCAAGCGTCAGAGGAGCTGGGGGCATTGCCCCAGCACCTGGGCTTCTTGGGAGCTGGGCAACAGCAAGGGAGGTCTGGGGAGCTGGCAGCCTTATTTGTGCATCTTGTAGGAGCCGGATAAATGCTCAGTGAGGAGCAAATTGTTACTGAGCAAAGCAACCCACGCTCTCCTGGCTGCTTCTTGCCTCCAGAGAAGTTGCTGGGCTCAGGCGTGCACAGAGGGTTCCTGAAGCCCAAGCAGGTCAGGTTTCCGGGCACAAGTGAGCTTGTGGGAGGTCATGACCTTGCTAATCCACCCAGGGGCCTGGAAGCCCCCAGGCGGAGTCACCCCAGTTTGACACTGGAACCCAAAGAACTTTGGGGTCACCAGGCCCTGCTTTCTCCCTCTGCCCCCACCATGCTTCAGAGCCCACAGCTTGGCTGTGGCATGCCTGTCACATGGCCATCCAGCTCCCCCTGGAACTCCTCCAGGGATGAGGCACTCACTACCTCCAGAATCGGTCTGTTCCAAAGTCCTCTCTGATTCTTTGGCGACTTTGCCCAAGAGCCCACACAGCCCACATGCTCCCAGCCACGTGGAGTCAGCACACGCCAGGATGCCACGAGTCCTGGGTGCAATGACACTCTCGGGGCGGGCGGGCTGCTCAGTGGGGAGGGGGTGTTATGTGAGCGTGCAGAGCCCCAGGCAGATGGGTCTGACTCTGCCAGGCTGTCAGAGATGCTGAAGCCTCAACTTGCTCTTTCAGTGAGTACAACTATTTATAAAAGACAAGGCCTGCCAGGGAACAGGAGGAGGCTGGGACATCTGCTCCTTGTGCCCGGGTGGCTGGCCCTCACCACAGGCACCCCTAGCCTCAACTCCCTGGCTGGAGGAGCCCCCAAAGGCTCCAGCCCCATCGGCTCCCAGTTAGCCCCACCAGCATCACCAGCCCTGGACTATAAAATGGGAACAATATTTCCTTTGTGAGATGCTATGAGGAAAGCAGGTTTTCCAACCACTTTGGAGGGGGTGGGGGCAAGGATGATATGCTACTCAGAGTTGCAGCTCCCTTGTCCTCCCCCTTCCAAGGTTGGCTTTGGATGGAGCTGTACTGTCCCCTCTGGACATGTGGAGGACCCCTGATTGCCTCAACTTACTTCTCCTCCCAGACTTGAAGGCAGGACCATGAATGATTCTTGCCTGCCACCCCTGGACTATGGCCCTCAGTGTCCTGCCCAGAGCAGGTCTTGCAGCAGGCAGGCCAGCATGGTGGGCCTGGAACTGGCTGGGGAGAATTTGGGAGCAGGCACAGAGACCTGGGTTCAAATCCTGACTCTGTGATTGTCTCTGAGCCTCAGTTTTCTCACTTGTAAAATGGGGATGAAAGGAATATTGTTATGGGTTGAATTGTGTCCCCCCTAAAATGTGTGACAACTTGGCTAGGCCATGATTCCCAGTATTGTGTGGTTGTCCTCCATTTTGTGATCTGATGTAATTGTCCTATGTGTGGTAAAGCCTAACCTGCATGATGTTAACGAGGTAGGATTAGAGGCAGTTATGTTAATGAGGCAGGACTCAATCTACAGGACTAGGTTGTCTCTTGAATCAATCTCTTTTGAAATATATAAGAGAATCGAGCAGAGAGGAGAGGGACTTCATTACCAACAAGAAAGAAGAGCCGAAATTGGAGCATGTCCTTTGGACCGAGGGTCCTTGTGCTGAGAACCTCCTAGAACCAGGGAAAGATCGAGGCCAAGACATGTAGAGACCTCCAAGGAACGTGGTGCCCACAGATGTTGAAAGAAGACAAGAGCCTTCCCCCAGAGCCAACACAGAGAGAAAGCCTTCTCTTGGAGCTGGCACCCTGAATTCGGCTGCTAGCCTCCTGAACTGTGAAGAGTAAATTTCTGTTTGTTAAAGCCATCAACCACTTGTGGTATTTCTATTACAGAAACACTAGATAACTAAGACAAATACCTATCTCTCAGGATTATAATAGTATTGCAAATTAACTATTATGTTTTCACTGTTTAATGAATGGCTGAGTTCTGGGCTATGTAGTGAGATGTAACACTTAAGTATGAGTCAGAAGACCTGAGTTCTGCTGCTGCCAGGACACAATGGTGTGATCTTGGGTGCTGAATTCCTCCTCTCTAAGCCTCAATTTCACCATCTGCACAGTGGGTCTAATGCTGACAATGACATCTGTCCTGCCTCCCCAGGGCTTTCTGTGAGGCTGGGATGAAGGAGTATAGGTGAAGGGAAAACCATAAAGTACTCTGCATATTTGTTTTATTCCTACTGTTGGTTGCAATTACAGCCGTGCCGAGGTGTGACCTAGGGAAGTAACCTTCCTGTAAAGGGTAAGAGGGTGGAGGGAGTCAAGATAGCAGACCTCAAAAAATGAATGAGCCCCATGTGCATGGGGAGCTTAAGTCACAGTCCTCCCACTTATCACTGGCTATCTTTAAGGCAAATCATGCCACTTCTCTGAGCGTCAGTTTCCCTATCTGTAAAATGGGAACAACAATATTTCCTTCGTGAGATGCTATGAGGAAAGCAGGTTTCCCAACCACTTTGGAGATGAAAGGAAATGTCGGGGGACCCTCCGGTGGGCTATTTATTGGTGATATTCTTCCCTAGGAATCAGAGAATGATAGGGGTACAATACTGGTTACTGGTCGTAGAGCACCTACTGTGTGCCCTGCCAGGGAGTTTACTGCATTAATTCGAATGCAGCAATCCAAAAATGAGGGTATCATCTTCTTCATTTTACAAATTGGGAAACCGAGGCACAGAGCGTTATCTCAAGTCCCAAGTTTGGCAAATGGCAAATGCAAGAATTGAATCCTCATCTGCCCTGGCTCCTTGGTGGTGCAATGGTTAAGTGCTCAGTTGCTAATGGAAAAGTTGGTGATTCCAACCCACCAGCTGCTCCACGGGAGAAAAGACCTGGAGACCTGTTCGTGTAAAGATTACAGCCCAGGAAACTCTATGCATCAGTTCTATTCTGTCCTATAGTACTGCTATGAGTCAGGATTGACTCAGTGCACACAACGACAACAACTGCCTGCACCAGGGTCTGGCTTTTGTGCTCACATCATTCTAACCCCATAGGTTATTCCTAGGACCCCTCTAAGAAAAGACATCAGGGAGGGCCTAAGAGTAGTTGGACCAATTTCCAGAGGATCACAGGACTGGACAAGTGGGCTGCTCCCCAGGCTCAGGCTGCTAAAGTCCCCTTAGGCAAAAACCAAAGAGTCTGTCCCAGAGGCAGTGGGACAGGAAGTGCAGTTGATAGGGTGCAGGTGATGATGGGCAGCAACTTGGCTAGAACTTGGGCTGAGGAAAGGAGGTGGTGGGCTCTAGGGTAGAAGGAATGCTGGTGACCATGGGATGGGATCTGGTGGCTTGGAACAGAGAGGAGATGGGAAAATGGGGCTTGAAGGAGGACCCTTGGGGCATGGCTTTTGCTACTGACACCGGGTTAGGGCCAGAGAGGCAGCTGTGGCAGGCTTAGAGTTGGGCATGACTTGACTACTTCCCTGCTGTGTGATCTTGAGCAAAGCAATTCACTTCTCTGAGCCTCTATTTCCTCATCTTTAATATCCAAGGAATACACCCCCTCCGCCAAAGAAAAAAAATTCTGGCTACCCCTTGGAGGACTGCAAACAAGGGAAACATCTTGGTCCCTCCACCCCCTTTCAATGGAGGGTGAAGCAGTTTTCCTTTGAAAGGGACATTAGAACTGGCCTTGAAGGTGGGATGTGACAGCTGAAAAATGGCAGGGAAAGGCAATTCTGGCAAAGGCAACAGCATGAGGAAAGGCACAGAGGCAAGGAAGTGCCTAATGCTGAAGACTTGGATGCAGTGTCTACTGGGTCTGTTACTGTACACTCTCCAAGCACCTGGTGGACTCCGCTAGTTAACAGAGCACTTGCAGGTGGGTTTTGCACCCATTTCTTGGCTGAGATAAATCAAGGCAGCAATAACATTGCTGCTGGGGAGGGAGAACAAGGTGCTGGTGGTAATGAGGCTGTTGGGGAGCAGGCTAGGAGGGGAGAGTTTGACTGCAGTCGCATTATTTTTGTTCACAAATTGAAATTAAAGATCATTTCAACTCCAGATGTTGGAAATACCTGGGTTCATTACTCACTGGGATTTTGTCCATGCTCTCGTTTTCAATTCAATTAGAGCAATTTAAGGTAATTAATTAAATTTGTTATTTGATTAATAAAGATAGAAATTTGGCTAAGTCTCTGTGAAGGAGGAAGCCATGTTGGGATTTGCTAGCAGATGATTTGGGCAAGCTCCTTCCTGCCTCCCTGCTCTGCCCACTCTTCCCCCCACCTCATTTACCCACGAAATCATCCCTGGACCCTTATCACTTCAACCAGTGCTGGGGAGTCTGAGGCTTTAGGCCAGGGCCCTGTGTATGGTTGTGTTCTAAAAGAAGCAAGGAAGCTGGGGTGGCTGGGGTGGTGTGATCCACAGGGGAGAGGTAGGAGATGAAGCAGGAACAATTAAGATATTGCTTCACCTGGGAGGGACTAGGGTGTTGAGTTGGGACCAGAGGGTTGAAGCAGGCTGAGAAGAAGTTGGACAGGCATGGAAACTGGAAGGCTGGAGAATCAGCAGGAAGCAAAAAGCCAAACTGTGGGGTAGAAGGGGGATGTCTGACTAAAGCCATGTGGAGCTGTCCAGAGGAGGGTGAGTACATACAACAGATACTAACATTGACAGTGGACCAAACCAGGAAGGAAAGGTCAGGCCAGACACTAACATGGGGAGTCAGCATGAGCCAAGGTTTAAAACTCAAAGGGTTCCTAAGTATGGCATAAAACCAAGAAGCTGTACAAAACTCAGATCAATAAATTCAATGACATAAAAAAAAATCTGCATGAACATAAACACCATAAACAGAACCAAAAGATAAACACACTAAGAAGATACTTGAAGCTCATAGCACAGAAAAAGCCTGAATTCCTTAATATATAAAGGGCTTCCATAAACAAATAAGAAAAAGAAAAATGACCCAGTAAACTGGATGAGCAAAGGACAGGAATGGATAATTTGTGGGAAAGGAAATACAAAAGGCTCTTAGGCACTTGCCAAGTTGCTCATTCTCTCCCATAACGAGAGAAAAGCATATGCCAAGTTGCTCATTCTCTTCCACAATAAGAGAAATGCAAATTGAAACTAGCTAGAGGTGCCATTTTTACAAGGTTAAAAAATACTAAGTTGGTATTGGCATGGAGAAATAGGCACTCTCAAACAGACAGCTTGGGACTATCTATCAAAATTATAAATACACATATTCTTTGACCTGTTTTCAAAGATTCTCACAACTGGGCCAATAAACATAATGATAAATGGAGAAAAGATTGAAGTTGTCAAGGATTTCATTCTACTCAGATCCAAGATCAACACCCATGGAAGCAGCAGTCAAGAGATCAAAAGATGCGTTGCATTGGACAAATCTGCTGCAAAAGACCCCTTTAAAGTGTTAAAAAGCAAAGATGTCACCTTGAAGACTAAGGTGGGTCTGACCAAAGCCATGATGTTTTCAATTGCCTCATATACATGGGAAAGGGACAATGAATAAGGAAGACTGAAGAAGAATTGACAACTTTGAGTTATGGTGTTGGTGAAAAATATTGAGTATACCATGGACTGCCAAAAAAGAGAAAAAATCTGTCTTGGAAAAAGTACAACAAGAATGTTCCTTAGAAGCAAGAATGGTGAGACTATGTCTCACATACTTTGGACATGTTATCAGGAGAGATCAGTCCCTGGAGAAGGACATCATGCTTGGTAAAGTAGAGGGTCAGCAAAATAGAAGACCCTCAACAAAATGAATTGACACCGTGGCTGCAACAATGGGCTCAGGCATAACAAAGATTGTGATGATGGTGAACTGGGCAGTGTTTCGTTCTGCTGTGCATAGGGTTGCTATGAGTCGGAACTGACTTGTTGGCACCTAACAACAATGACAATTCTTTGACCCAGAGATATAGCTTCTTGGAGTTTATCCTACAGGTAACATGATGATTGATTGTAGCACTGTTTGTGACAGTTCGAGAAACAACCTCAGAGCCCAACAGTGGGGGGCTGGCAAATAAATGATGATACATCCAGGCAGTGGAAGACTATGCAGCCACTAAAAAGAAAGAAGTTCTCTACATCCTGATGTAAGAAGATCGCCAAGATACGCTGTTGGGTGGAACAAAGCAAGGTGTACAACAGTGTGTATAGCGTGCTACTCTTTCAGTAAAACACAAAGGACTATGTAAATGTGTGTGCATGTGTTTGCTTATAAAGGTGTAGACAATCCCTGAAGGATTCACTACAGCCTGCATGACGTGTTTGCCTCTGGTGAGGGGAACTAGGTGGCTGGGAAACAGGAGGAGGAGGAAGACTTACTTTTCCCTTTATATGCCTTTTCAGGAGTTCTTAAATGGTGCAAAAGGTTAATGCTCTCGGCTGCTAACAGAAAGGTTGGTGGTTCGAGTCCACCCAGAGGTATCTCAGAAGAAAGTCCTAGTGATTTGCTTCCAAGAAATCAGCCATTGAAAACCTCATGGAGCACAGCTCTACTCTGACACACACGGGGTCACCATGAGTTGGGATCAACTTGACTGCAACTGGCTTTATGCCTTTTGAATTTTGTACCATGAACTTGTATTTCTTATCAAAAGAATAAATAAAATCACAATTAAGAAAGCAACCCAGGCAGGCACAGGCATGTAAGGATGTAACAAGGCTAGTAACATCCAGAGGTGCAGGGAGAGGTCAGGGTTAAGGTGATCTTCAGGCCCAAGGGGGCAGGATGATTGTGAGACCCATAACCCATCTGGGAGTCTTCCCTGATCAAAGCACCTATGCATGCTACCTCATTTCAACCTCAAGCAGCCCCAAGAGGAAGGTGTAATTCTCCCCTTTACAGAGGAGGAGACTGAGGCTCAAACTGGGCTCCAGAAACAGGTGAAGTGCCTCATTATTACCTGGCTGCCATCACCCCAAAGCCTGCTGGCCCTGAAGATGAAGCTGGAATGGAATTCTGGGGCTGGCTTGCTCTCTGACTCCACTGGGCCTGGCTGGCCTCCCTGCCTCATTGGTGGCTTGAGTTCGGGTGCTGAATTCGGCACCCTGTGGTCCTGGGCTGGGCTGTGGGGCCATGGGGAAGAGGAGGTGAGCAAAGAGGTTGGTTCTTCCTTTGGAGAGAGGGTGGAAGATGCCTCCCAGGAGGGGACAGTCCCAAAGAGGGACTCTTCTCCATGGTGTGCAGATGGCAGAGTAGGCACCAGGAGGATAGGGGTGCTAAGACTGAAGGGCTGGGGATGTGTGGATGCCTCCTCCCACAGGAGGGAACTGCATTTTGAGCACCTTGTGAGTTAAAAGTGGTCCTCTAAGCCTTGATAACAAGAGGATGAACTCAGGATTATATCTAGGGCATGAAACAATTTAATCTTCCTCTGATGACTGGGGCGAGGGTGAGGGAGTTCTTTTCAGCAAAGCCACTGGCATCCTCAATCAGGGCAAGGGCAGCTGTGGCATGAATGAATGGACCACAAGGGCTTTTTAATCTTACATATCTTCCACAGGGCCTGCCCCAGAGCTTTAAATTCCTTTTAACATAGATATTCTATAGGTGTCAACTTGAGGAGGCTCGACATGATTCGTCAACATCATTTTACCCAGGAAGGGCATGTATTAGCCAATAAGGGAGCAGGGAGGAAGTTAGTTGATTCCCCTCCACCTAGTTGAAGGCCACCATGGCACCATGGAAAGGGTTGCCCTGAGGGGATGGGACAAAGGAGCATGAGCTCACCTGTAGAACCTCAGGAAGGTGGATGGCCCTCTCTTCATCCACCTAATCTCCATTCTTCCCTATGTGTCAGGCCGTGTCAGAGACACTACCAGGAGCCAAGTCAGATGCGGGTCCTGCCCTCATGGAATTTATGGTCTAAGAGAGAGAAGCATCAATTGATCACAAGAATAAAAGTAAAATTTTATGGCCAGATGGTTTTCTTTTTGAAATATTATTCTTCCTTCCTTCCCTGGCATTTTCTGTTTCTTTATGGGGCAGTTGGACTCAGAACATTCACTGCCTCAGGGGAGATCTGACCCAGTGGAAGTCACAAGTCAGTTCTTGCCTTTTGAGTATGAAAAACTGAAGTCTGGCTGGGAGTGAAGGAGGGAGGGGGAATGGAAAGAGCCAGGTGAGAAACAATGTGGGATGGTCCAAGTCCCCAGGCCAGATGGAAGGGAAGGTGGGCATCTAAGATGGACCACATGCCTGTTCTGACTCCTCTCTTTTCCCCCCCAATAGGTTTTGAGGACTTGGGAGCAGAGCGGACTTGCGTCCCCATCCCCAGGATAAATAAAGCCTGCTGTTCTTGTTAGTTGCTGCGGAGTTGGCTTCGATTCATGGCGACCTTAGGTATAAAAGAATGAATTGTTGCCTGGTTCTGCGCTGTCTTCACTATCGATGCTATGTTTGAGTCTATTGTTGTGGCTATGTGTCAATCCATATCATTGACGGTTTCCCTCATTTTTGCTGACTGTCAATTTTACCATATATGAAGCCCTTTTCAAGTGATTGGCCTTTTCTAATCATATGTCCAAAGTAAGCAAGATGAAATTTGGCCGTCTTTGCTTCTAGGGAGCCTTCTGTATGTATTTCCTCTAAGACTGATTTGTTCTTTCTTCTAGAAGCCCCTGGGTAGAGCCTAGGCGGACAGAAAGACCCCAGCATTCTGTGAGTCAGGGGAGCCCAGACCCAGAAAGCACAGCTGCATGGAAGCAAAGTCTTAAGGCAGCCTTGAGTCTCCTGGGGGCAGGCCAGGTCACCCACCAAACCAACTGAGCCTCACCCAGAGGTGTCATGGGGCAGGGGTGACCAGTCCTCCCACTTCCCTCAGCTGCTGGGTCCACACCGGAACCACCAGGTGGGCTGAACACCTTTTGTTTTGGGGAAGAAAACATTCCTCTGAGTAGTTTTCATATTTTAAAAAACACGGGTACATTAGTTATTATGACTTTTACAGATCGACAGCACCTGGCATTGTCTTATGAAAATCTAATGTGCTGTGGCTGCTGCTGCCCACTCCTCCTAGCTACCCATGCCATCTGTGGAGGTCTGGGAGTCCAGGATGGGGAGGGGTAATGGAGGAACCACTGGCTGACTCTCAGCCACTGGGCCTCCTGCCCTTCCTGGAGCCATTTCAGGGCTGGAATACCCATGGGTGGGCCTGCCTTCCAGATGCAGAGAGAACTGGGGCTGGAGTCAGAGACGGGGTACACCTGGCCCTGCTACTGAACTGGCCATATTCCCTGGGACAAATCATGTTCGCTCTCCGAGCCTGTTTCCTCATTGATAAAACAGGAACAATATCTGTGTGCTCAGTTTCACAGTCCAATGAGATAAAGATTGCAAGAGACAACAACAGAGGAAGAAGGAGAGTCAGGAATAGGAGAAGGATATGAAAGGTGTGGCTAAATGCCTCCACGAACAACTGCCTCCTTTGCCATGAGATCAGAAAAACTGGATGGTACCCAAGTACCATTACTGGACATTTTGATTAAAGATTTCACAGCAGAATCCTGATCAAAAGAGGGAAAATGCAGAACAGAATTTGAAATTCTCATGAACTCTCGACTTTCTGGAGCCACAGAAGGTGGATAAGCCCCTGAAACTATTGTCCAGAGATAACCTTTGAACCCTGAACCAAACATATCCTCTGAAGTCTCCTTAAAACTAAACAATTGTTTAGCTTAACTGGTTAAAAAAAAAAAAAAACTCTACCTTGAGCATTACGATCTTTAAAGAGCTATCTATAAGGGATCAAATTGACAACAGCAACTTGAAAGACTGAATGGGAACCTTAAGGCAGTTAATTTATGTTAATGATGGAGGAACAACTCAAAAAAGAAGGATGAGAATGGTTGCACAACTCAAAGAAAGTAATCGATGTCGCTAAAAGGTTCATGTAGAAACTGTTGAATTGGTGTATGTTTTGCAGTATATATTCTCAACAACAATAAAATTTAAATAAAAAAGAATGTGAAAGGCAAAGTCTCACCATCATCATGATAATAGATTTATTGAGCACTTATGTGCTAAGAGCTGACATCAATGATCTCATTAATTCCTCTCCATATCCCTAGGAGGTGGACATTACTGTTATTCCCATTATATAGATAAGGAAATGGAGAACCCAAGGAACACTCTGAAGAGCACATAGTTAGCCTCTGACAAAGCTGGGATTCAAATCCAAGCTGTCAGACTTCAAAACTCAAGCTCCTAACCCTCTTCCATTTTGTACAGCACTAACAAAGCTTTTTGCCAGTTGTGTGTGAAGCCGCCAGGTGAGGCCTCCTGCAGTGGCCTGGCTGGAGAGACAGAGCTCTGCACCCCCACCCCCAGGATCAAGGACAAAGGCTTTTTAACTCCTCACCAAGTCCGAGTCAGCATCACAGACCTCGAATCCTTGAGGGGAATGGCACCGGAGCAGCTCCAGAACAGGGAGAGGGGAAGGTCTCTTGGCACCCACTCCCCGTATTTCACCCATTTGATATAATTGCTTCATCCATATTTAAATCCTGTGATGGAGAAGCTCTTGCCTATAGGCCCAGTGAGACCCTAAAAGCATTATAGTCTCACTATGTGCCTCACTCCTGTGCATCCTCAGCGCACAGAGATGCTGGGAAACTGGGTCAGCTCTGGCTGTGGAGGAGAAGTCGGGTGGGTGTGTGGGCCTGGGAGTCTGGTTCTGAGCTTTCTAGCTGGGGCATCCTCCAGATGAGCTGGTGGGCCAAAGATGGGCCGTGGAAGGGTAAGTGAGCAGGGAGCTGGGACAAGAAATCGGCAGGTGGGTCTGGAATGTGAAGATGTGTGTGATGGTCTATCACAGGGTTTCCCAAAAACAGAAATAGAGGTGTTTTGTGGTAAAATGCCAAGTTAAACAAAATGAAAATGGTTTATTTGCTGTAGGATGTCTCAGGATCTTTATATGTTAGTGAGGATTGTGATGCTAAGAGGAACTGTTACAGTGTTTCTCAAACTCTTGTTCATGGTACCCCTTTTTCTTGGAGGATCTGGAAGGATTGAGGTTCCTCTGAACACTCTTTGGGAATTGCTGGTCTATGTCAAAAGCTACCTAAGAGGTTGCCCTTTCTCTTTGCTTCCCTCCCTTTCTGCTCTGTCTTCTTCCTCTAGTACTCCAGCTTGCATAATACCCGTTAAATCACAGAAGAACACTTGGCTCTCACCTGTGGGCATGGGGGATTTGTCGAGCTATGCAGGGTCACAAGAAAATAAAACTTCTTTACTTGCCACTCAAGGCTGCAGTCTGGCTCCAAATTTAGAACCCAAGACTCCCCCCACCCCCTGCCCCCAGCATTGAGACCTTCCTGCTTCAGTCAGGCCCCTCTCCTCACTGTCCCAGCACAGGTGTGAGCATGCCTTCCCCTGAGCCTTTGCTTTGGCTGGAATACTTTTCTTCCCTCTTCTTCGCTACCTCCTCCAGGTAGCCTTCCAGTCTTGCCTCTGAAGCCCCTGGGTGTGGCAGCAGAAACAGAGGGAAGGTGAGAAGCCCTAAATGTTAGTTTTAAATGATTGTAAAACCACCCCTTATATGGCCTTGGAGACTATAACTGGGGACACCTAAAAGGAATAAATTTATCAATAACTCAAATGGAGATCCAACAGCCTCAGGAAATGGACCAAGAACCATGTCAGGATGCCTGATATAGGCTTGTCCTCCTCAGATAATTCCATTTTTCCTTTTAACTTTTTATTGTGGAAAATTTCAAACATGTACAAAAGTAGAGAAAATATTATCATGATAGCCCATACAGCTCACTCAGCTTCCAGAGGTAACAACACACGTCCAATCTTGTTCTATTTCTACACCCACCCACTCTCCCATATGGTTTTGAAGGAAGCCCCAGACACCATATACTCTATCCATATTTATCTCTGTGTACTTCTCTACTATTTCTTTTACATAACCATAAAACCATTTCCCCACTGAAAATTAATAATAAATCCTTAATATCATCAGCTATCTAGTGGCTGTTTGCATTTCGAGTTGTCTTAGAAGTGTCTTAATATTATTTATTTTATGGTTTGCTTGAATCAGGATTGGCATCTAGTGCTGCCGTAACAGAAATACCCCAAGTGGATGGCTTTAACGAAGAGAAGTTTATTCTCTCACAGTCTAGTAGGTTACAAGTCCAAATTCAGGGTGTCGGCTCCAGGGGAAGGCTTTCTCTCTCTGTCGGCTCTGGAGGAAGGTCCATGTCCTCAACCTTCCCATGGTTGAGGAGCTTCTCAGGCACAGGGACCCCATGTCCAAAGGACGCGCTCTGCTCTTGGTGCTGCTTTCTTGGTGGTATGAGGTCCTCAACTCTCTGCTTGCTCCCCTTTCCTTTATCTCTTGAGAGATAAAAGGTGGTGCAGGCCACACCCCAGGGAAACTCCCTTTACATTGGATCAGGGAGGTGACCTGAGTAAGGGTGGTGTTACAATCCCACCCTAATCCTCTTAACATAAAATTACAATCACAAAATGGAGGACAACCACACAATACTGCAAATCATAGCCTAAGTAAGTTGACACTATTTTTGGGGGGACACAATTCAATCCATGGCAGGATTCAAATAGGATTGGTTGGCATGTCTAAGTCTCTTTTAATGCGTAAGTTGCCTCTCCATCCCTCTATCTTTTAGAAATTCCTTCGTTAAAGAAACCAGACTGTTCGTCTTGTGGTTTTCCACAGTCTAGATTTTGCCAATTGCATCCCTATGGTGTCATTTAGCACATTCCTCTCTCCTCGGTATTTTCTATAAACTGACAATTAGATTTCGAGGCTTGATCAGATTCCCATTTGGCATTTTTAACAAGCCAACCTCATGAGGCTGAATGCTTCTATCAGCAGGCACAAGAAGCCTGGCCGCCTCCAGTTTGGGGATGTTAGCAGCCCTCAATGTTCAATGCCTGCATCTATTAAAACCATCTGAGGTTGCAAAATTGTGAGATTCTAATCCTATCATCCCTTCCTCAGTTCTTAGCTGGAAGACTTCTAAAAAGAGAAATATCCCCTCCTCTACTATTTGGGGACCCAGTGGTACAGTTTGTATGGGAAAGGCGGGAAAAATGCTTGATTCCTTCCTTTTATTTACCAACTAATTACCTTTTGATGGAGTGATGCTAGCAATTAACATTTAGAGAGCGCTTACAGATCACCAGACTTTTTATAAATGCTATCTCATTTAATTATCACAATTAGCCCTATGAGGTAGACAGGACAGATGGTCTTATTATTTTTTTTTAAATCTTTTATTTATTTATTTTGCAGATGAAACAACTGAGGTCCAGAGAAGTTAAGCAACTTGCCTGAACTCATCCACCTACTAGAATAATGATTGCCAACATACAGTGAGCCCTTATTCCCTGCCAGCACTGTTCTCATGAATTAACACGTTTACTTCTTACAACATCTAAGAGAAAGGCGGGGATGGTGATTGTCCTCATTTTAGATGGGAAGCCCGAGGCCCAGAGAGGTTAACTAACTTACCCAAGGTCACTTGATAATAAAACCAAACCAAATCCAACCAGTTATTGTTGATTTCGACTCTTAGAGACCCTACAGGACAGAGCAGAACTGCCCCATTGGGTTTCCAAGGAGTGGCTGGTGGATTCGAACTGTTGATCTTTTGGTTAGCAGCTGAGCTCTTAACCACTGTGCCACCAGGGCTCCCTTGATAATAATAGTGATTATTTTTTACTGAGCACTTACTATGGCCATGCTGAGCGCCATCTGTTGTGTAGTAGGTACTTGCCAGGTGCCAGGCACTGTGTCAAATCCTTTACCTGCTTTCGATCATTGACTCTTCATAGCAACCTGAACCTTGCTGCAGATGAGAAGACCGAGGTTCAGAGTGGCTGGGTCACACGCCTGAGGTTGCATTAAAATCTCTAGCCAGTGCAGAGCTGGGACTTGAGCCTAGATCTTCTTACGTGTGTCTGTGACCCTCTCCTCTTCCCCTCCCCAGCACCAGCAGAGGCTCGGACCTGGGAGAGAGAACTTTTCCTGTGGGTAAGTAGCTGCATCCGGCTTCCTCCCCAACCTCCCCTCACCAACCAGGCAGCCTGAGAGAAGCGAAGCAGTGTTCAGCATAATTGACAGGAGGAGAGAGAGGCAACAAAAAAAGGGAAGAAACCTCATTGTTTGGCAGAAGAATTAGTGGTTTTAGTGACTCCACAACATCCCCAGATGTCGCAGTCTCGGCCTCTAATTGCAATTCTCCACCACTTTTCTCCCAGAGTGGGGATATTAAGCGCACTCAGCCGACAACAGATTGAAAGGACAGGAGGCTCTTGGCCCAGCTAGGGGAGGTGGGAGAGGCTCTGTGGGCCTGCAGTGGTAGGGGGCCTTGCCCAAGAGGCCGGCGTTGGCCCGGCTCACCCTTGGTGCCCATGAGGCACCATCACAAAGCCCTAGATCCTAATGGCCTCCATAATAACTGCGCCTCCGGGCCGAGGATGCTGGCACCACAGGCTGGCATGAGCAGTCATCGACAGGGTCCTTAAAGGGCCGCTGCCCCTTCCTAATGCGATGCTGCGGCCCTCTTCCTAAACAGAGAGAGGCCCTTTGGAAGGAGATGGGGGGAAGGTAGGAGGAGGAAAAACAAGAATCCAATTAAACCCTCAGTTCAAGCAGAGTAAATGAATTTGACTTTAGGTGATCAAGAGGGAGAAAACTTCTAATTAGACACACAGCAGTCCCGGGGCTGAGCACACTCGTGACCCGCCTCGTGCCCGCCCCCGTCACTTTTTAGATAAACGGTAAGGATTAGTGTGAGATGTCATTAAAATCCGTCAATCCGCACAACACTTGCTGCTGAGGAGGTTTGCTGACTCCACTCACCTAGTCTCTCCCTTGTCAGGAGCTTCTCCCCTCTCCTAGTTTCTGTGTTCCCATAGGCTCCTGCCACCAGCGAATCCTTTTTGAGCAGGAGGAGGACCAGGCAGAGGGGCAGCACCTAGGGTGGGGAGAAGTGCGTTTCTTCTCCAAAGGCCGAGAGAGGGTTGGAAGAACAGGTGTATCTGGCCAAGCAAATTGGCCAGAGGTTGCAAACTGGAGGCCCGAGGGCTATATCTGGCCCACAGATGTGCTCAGCAATTTGAGATGAGCATTTCAAGGCCTAGGGCCTATGAAATATTTTCAAGGGAATTCACCTTTCCAAAAACCTTAATATTTCACATAAATATTTGGATTTTATAGTTCCTTTTGAAAAATTGAAAACCTGGCAATAACCAAAAAACCAGTTGCCTTCGAGTCAATTCTGACTCACGATGACCCTGTGTGTGTCAGAGTAGAACCGTGCTTCATAGGTTTTTCAATGGCTGATATTTTGCAAGTAGGTGGCCAGGTCTTCTGAGGCACCTCTGGGTGGATTCCAACTGCCAACTTTTTGAGTAGTAGACAAATGTGTTCATTAATCAATTGCACCACCCAGGGACTCCTAGACCTGGCAATACTGTACCTGTATTCCTATACAACAATAAGTAACTCAAACCGAATAGTGGCTGCCAATTTAGACAGGATGCTGTGCCCAGCTTGTCAAGTCTCCCATCTGGCCTGACTCACTCAAATGTGCTACCTCTTGGCCCCTGTGGCCTTTGAGTTTGCATTTGAGCTCTGATCTAGGTCTTTAGTATACAGGTTAGGGGAGCTGCCTAGGGATCCACCACAGCCCTCAGCCTGTAAAATCCTTCCTTGTATGGAGTCCCAAGCCTTCTTCAAGGTGCCATTCAAATGCCACCTCACCCAGGAAGAGTTTCCTGTCTCCCCAGAAGGAATATTTCTCTCTCTGCTCTGTTTTCTGACTCACTCAGTGTCTGCCTCCATATAGCACCTCTCCGGTCTGTGCGTTTTGAAGCCACCTATGTCACTGGGCTTTGAGCTGCTTCTTAAGATTAGAAACCAGGTCCCATTTGTCATCTCCTTCCAAGCACCCAGCATAGGGAGGGCCTGACTCAGGGTACTCACCCAGTGATTGAAGTGTGGATTGAAGGGAACTGAGCACATCCTGAGGCACAACCAAGTGACCAAGGCCATCTTTGCCTCTTGCCCAGCCCCCTTTTAAGAAAAAACCACCCCTATTCCTTTCATAAGCTCCAGAACTCCTGGCTGAAGCCCCTTCCCAGAGGCAAACCAGTTGCCATTAAGTCATGTGTGTCAGAGTAAAATTGTCCTCCATAGGATTTTCAACGGCTGATTTTTTAGGAGTACATTGCCAGGCCGTTCTTCAGAGGTGCCTCTGTGGGGATTCCAGTGAACAGCCTTTTGGTTAGCAGCTGAGCTATTTCTCCCTCTGGAGAGAGAGAGAGGAACTCCCCAAGGAACTCCCATTCACAAAAAGGTGTTTGGGGATTAGCATATCATAGAGGCCTGGGGAAATCACCTTTCAAATGAGGGCAATGACAAGCAATGCTTAACACAACAGAAAGATGGGCTAATGGTGGAATTTCAGTGGATGGGTAGGGCGGACACCCTTTTTGAAAGTGATATTACCAAGGAACTCATAGGCTATTTATTCAGTGACATGTACAGGCCATGGTTTGTGTTATAGCTAATCTGCTTCCCTTGCTTGGCTATGACCCAGTGTCACTGGATGGCTGGGCATTTCACCTGAATAAGGTCTTTGGGTGGGACAAATGATTTGCACTTGACTACTGTCATGGATTGAATTGTGTCCTTCAAAACTATGTGTCAACTTGGTTAGGCCATGATTCCCAGTATTGTGTGATTGTCCACCCTTTTGTCATCTGATGTGATTTTTCTATGTGCTGAGTGGCATAGTGGTTAAGAGCTATGGCTGCTAGCCAAAAGTTCGACAGTTTGAATCCACTAGGTGCTCCTTGGAAGCTCTATAGGGCAGTTCTACTTTGTCCTATAGGGTTGCTATGAGTCGGAATGGACTTGATGGCAGTGGGTTTGGTTTGGTTTTATCATGTTAATGAGGTAGGATTAGCAGTAGTTATGTTAATGAGGCAGGACTCAATCTACAAGATTACAATGTGTTTTAAGCCAATCTCTTTTGAGATATAAAAGAGAGAAGCCAGCAGAGAGACATGGGGACTTCATACCACCAAGAAACGAGAGCCAGTAGAACAGCGCATCCTTTGGACTAAGGATCTCTGAGCCAAAAAGGTCCCAGACTGGGGAAGATTGATGATAATGACCTTTCTCCAGAGACAACAGAGAGAAAAAGCCTTCCCCTGGAGTTGGCACCCTGAATTCTGACGTCTAGCCTCCTAAACTGTGAGAGAATAAATTTCTCTTTGTTAAAGCCATCGACTTGCGGTATTTCTGTTATTAAAAAAACACCCAGTGCCGTCAAGTCAATTCTGATTCATAGCGACCCTATAGGATGGAGTAGAACTGTCCCATAGAGTTTCCAAGGAGTGCCTGGAGGATTCGAACTGCCGACCCTGTGGTTAGCACTAAATAACTAAGACAACCACTAACCTAAAGGGGGGTGGTTTGAACCCCAACAGTGATGACTCAAAAGAAAGTCTTGGCAGTCCACTACAACTAGATGGTGCCCGGCTACCACCACTGACTGCTCTGGCAGGGATCACAATAGACAGTCCTAGACAGAGCTGGAGAAAAACTTAGAACAAAATTCTAACTCAAAAAAGAAAGACCAGATTGCTGACCTGACAGAGACTGGAGAAACTCTGAGAGTATGCCCTCGGGACACCCTTTCAGCTCAGCAAGGTAGCCACTCCCGAGGTTCATCCTTCAGCCGAAGATTGGACAGGCCCATAAAACAAAATGAGACGAAAGGGGCACACCAGCCAGGGGCAGGGATTGGAAGCAGGTGGGAATAAGAAAGCTGGTAATAGGGAACCCAGGGTTGAGAAGGCAGAGTGTTGATATGTAGTGGGATTGTTAACCAACGCTGTAGAACAATGTGTATACAGACTGTTTAATGAGACACTAGTTTGTTCTGTAAACCTTCATCTAAAGTACGACAAAAAATTATTTAAAAGAAAGAAAAAGAAAGGCTTGGCAATGCACTTCCATAAGGATTACAGCCAAGAAAACCCTGTGGAGTGATACTACTTTGTCACACATGGGGTCACCATGAGTTGGAATTGACTCGATACCAACAGGTTATCTGAGCTTCAGCATTCTCATATAAAAATGATGATGGCAATGACTTCGACACACTTCTTCTGCACATTAAAAATGAAACACAACTTTTCCACGTGACCAAGCAATTTCAGTCCTAGATATCTATCTAAAAGATATTAAAACATACATTCACCCAAAGATTTACATGGGACCATTCATAGCAGCATTATACGCAATAGCCAAGACTGAAAACAACCTAAATGCCCATCAGCTGGTGAGTGGACAGGCAAAATGCGGCATAGCCATATAATGGAATACTGTTGTTGTTAGATGCCATTGAGCCGTGGGGGCCCCATGTACAACAGAGCAAAAAGTTACATGGTCCTGTGTCATCTCCATCATTGTTAATATGCTCAAGTCCATTGTTGTAGCCACTGTGTATTTTGTGTGCCTTCCAGCCTAGGGGGTTCATCTTCCAGCACCATACTGGACAATACTCTGTTGTGGTTCATAGGGTTTTCACTGGCTAATTTTTGGAATTAGATCATCAGGCCTTTCTTTCCAGTCCGTTTTAGTCTGGAAACTCTGCTGCAAGCTGTCCTCCATGGGTGACCCTGTCGATATTTGACATGCTGGTAAGGCATAGCTTCCGGCATCATAGCAACATGCAAGCCACCACAGGATGAATTAACAGGTGGGTGGGGGAATGGAATACTATCCAGCAATAAACAGGAGTGAACTACTGATAAAAATGAGACCATGGATGAACCTCGAAAACATGCTGCGTGAAAGAAACCGGATCCAAGAGACGACACATTACTTGATTCCATTTACGTGAAATGTCTAGAAAAGGAAGATCTATAGCAACAGCGAAGGAGTCCTGGTGGTGCAGTGGTTAAGCACTCAACTGGTAACTGAAAGGTCACCAGTTCGAACCCACCAGTCACTCCGTGGAGAAAGGTGTGGCAGTCTGCTTCTGTAAAGATTATATAGCCTTGGAAACCCTATGGGACAATTCTGCTCTGTCCTATAAAGTCACTAGGAGTTGGAATCGACTCTACTGCAATGTTTTGTTTTTTTAATTTTTATAGAAGCAAAAAAGAGAGCAGTGGTTGCCTGGAGCAGAGGGGTGGAAACAGGCTTTGACATATATGGGAAGGATCTTACTGGGGTGATGAAAATGTTCTAAAACTGATATATGATGACGGTTGGACAACTTGGTAAATGTATTAAAAATCATTGCATTGTACACTTGAAGTTGGTGAATTTTATGACATGTAAAAGACTCCTCCACAAAATTGTAAAAAATAGTTTCTGCACGGGGTGGTGGTGAGACTCACCTGAGAGAACACACATTTTGTACCTAGTTGAGTCTCTGGCGTACCCCAGGTGCTTCGTAAATGCCGGTTCTGTATTTTCCTTCATGAGAACTGTCTTTGGCCCAAGAC
Organism: Loxodonta africana; assembly: GCF_030014295.1. Classification (NCBI taxonomy): domain Eukaryota; kingdom Metazoa; phylum Chordata; class Mammalia; order Proboscidea; family Elephantidae; genus Loxodonta; species Loxodonta africana. The sequence continues at coordinate 37,486,145 of NC_087348.1, forward strand.
AGTTTCAGTGATGGATATAAACAGCTTGTGATTTCTGGATTCCATCTGAGGCCTTGCTTTAAGGACATCACTTACAATTCTAGGTCTCATCCCTCTATAATCAGCCATGCTGGTGCAAGGGGTTAAACACTCAGCTGCTAATCAAAAGGTTGGAGGTTCAAGCCCACTCAGCGGCTCAGTGGGACAAAGACCTGGTGGTCTGCTTTTGGAAAGGCTGATGTTGTTGTGAGGTGCCACTGAGTTGGTTCCGACTCATAGCGACCCTATGTACAACCGAACGATACACTGCCCGGTACCACGTCATCCTCACAACCTTGCTGTGTTTGAGCCTATTGTTCCAGCCACTGCTTCAATTCATCTCCTTGAGGGTCTTCCTTTTTCGATGACCCTGTACTTTACCAAGCACGATGTCCTTCTCCAGGGACTGGTCCCTCCTGACAACATGTCCAAAGCACATGAGACAAAGTTTCACTATTCTCACTTCCCAGGAGCGTTCTTGCTGTATTTCTTCCAAGACAGGCTTGTGCATTCTTCTGGCAGTCCATGGTATATTCAATATTCTTCGCCAACGCCATAATTCAAAGGCATCAATTCTTCAGTCTTCCTTATTCATTGTCCAGCTTTCACATGCATATGATATGATTGAAAATACCATGGCTTGGGTCAGGCACACCTTAGTCCTCAAAGTGACATTTTTGCTTTTTAACACTTTAAAAGAGGTCTTTTGCAGCAGATTTGCCCAGCGCGATGAGTCTTTTGATTTCTTGACTGCTGCTTCCATGGGCTTTGATTGTACATCCAAGTAAAATGAAAACCTTGACAACTTCAATCTTTTATTCATTTATCATGACGTTACTTATTGGTCCAGTTGTGATGATTTTTGTTTTCTTTATTTTGAGGTATAATCCATACTGAAGACTATCGTCTAAAGATTACAGCCTAGAAAACCCTATGATGTAGTTCTACTCTGCCCTGTAGGGTCGCTTTTTGTCAGAATCAACACACAACCACATCCCTCCAGACTCCATTAACCACATGCCCTGTTAATCCTTCTTCTTTAATGTCCCATGTACCTGCCTCTTCCTGTTGCCTCCATCACCCCTGACTCTTTCTGCCGCTTTTCTGAACCATTGTAACAGCCTGTCTTAGTTTCCTAGTGCCGCTGTAACAGAAATAGCACAAGTGGGTGGCTTGTGAACAGAAATTTATTTTCTCACAGTCTGGAGGCTAGAAGCCCAGATCAGGGTATTAGCCGTGCTGATTCCTTCCTTGTCGGTGCCCTGGCCCTTTCTTGGTTCCTTGGTGATCTTCACATGGCATCTGTCTCCCCAATGTATATGTCTCTGTGTCTTATCTGCTCTTTTTATAATTCAGAAGTGATTAGGTTTAGGATCCACTCTACACTGGTAGGATTGAAGCAGATTAATTGATTGTATTACATTAAATTACATTATAGAAAGGGATTGTATTACCTTGCATGTAATGTAATTACATTACCTTAGATCATAACCACAGGTAAAAGGACCAGGATTTCAACACACATTTTCAAGGGCACAATTCAGTTGGTAACACCTTCCTTGCCACTGGGTTCTGCCCCTTTCTCACCTGTCCTGCACATGCTACCACACTGCTATTCTCAAGCCTCTACACTCAAACCTTTTGGTTCCCCAGTGGCTGAAGGAGAAAATAGGGGAAGGCAGAAAGAGGGAGGGAAGCTTTCCTCTGTCCCACCGTAAAATGACCTCCTCCCTGGCCCTGGAACTGGCTTCCTGTTCCCCACCGGTACAATTTTGCCTGTGCCCTTCCTCCTGCTTGGACAGGGTTCCCAACAATCCCAATGTTGATCTTACACCCCCGTCTGAGCCCTGGATGTCAGTGACATTCATTTAGGAGGAGGGAGGGTTTTGGAGCTAGACAGACAGAGGTGGTTCCAGTGCTGGTTCTGCTGGCTAGGAGCTAAGACACGTACATGTCCTGAGCTCAGCTTCCTCCTATGTAAGATGAGTGTAGTATTTAAATACATAACACATTGTTATGGTTTGAATTGTGTCCCCCAAATATATGTGTTGTAAATCTTAACCTCTGTGTCAGTGGTTATAATCCCATTTGTGAATAGATTGTCTTTGTTATGTTAATGACACAGGATTAGTGTAGGCTGTATCTTGAGTCAATCTCTTTTGATATATAAAAGAGATTAAACAAGCAAGCAGAGATGGAGGAAGAGAGATGCCAAGCATATGAAGATCATCCAGGAGCAGAAGCCCAAAGAGACAAGGACTTTTCTCCAGAGCTGAGAAAGAGAAAGCCTTCCTCTAGAGCCAGCACCCTGGTTTTGAACTTCTGGCCTCCTAAACTGTGAGAAAATACATTTCTGGTTGTTTAAAGCCATTTACTTGTGGTATTTCTATTATTGCGGCACTTTTTTTTTTTTTTAGATAACTAAGACAGGATTTGGTACTGAACAGTAGGGTGCTTCTCTAACAGATACCTAAAATGGGGAAGTGGTTTTGGAACTGCGTAATGAGTAGGGGCTGAAAGAGTTTTAAGGTGCCTGATAGTAAAAGTCTGGATTGCTTTGAAGAGACTGTTAGTAGAGTTATAGACGTCAAATGAAATCCTGGTGAGGGCTCATAAGGAAGATGAGCGCACTATAGAGAATGCGTATGGTATCAGCAATCAAATGCTACTAGAAATGTGGATGGTAATTGTGCTTCTGGTGAGGCTTTAAGGAAAACGATGAACGTGTGATTGAACAATAGAGGAAGGGAGATGTTTTTATGTGGTTACAAAGAACCTGTCTGAATTAGTTCAAATGTTTGGTGGAACATAGAACTTGGAAGTGATGAACTTGGATATCTGGCTGATGAGATTTCTAAGCAAGATCTTGAAGGGGCCATGTGGTTCCTCCTTGCTGCTTATAGTAAAATGCAAGAGGAAAGAGATGGATTTAAAAACCAACTATGGAAAATGAAAACAGAACTTAAAGATTTGGAAAATTCTGTTGCACAAGCTAAGGGCACGTGTCCTAGAATTTGCAACAAGGATGTGACAATACAATCTTTTGTTAAAGAGATTAAGCCCGTGACTGGTAGATCTAACCAACTACCACAGTTTGGACTGAAGAGAACAGAGATAGAATGAAAGGAAAGAATGCTCTTTGTCTCTTGGAATTCTACAGACAGGAAACAGGCCAAAGGAGTTACATCTTGTCCTCCAAAATAGAAAAGGACTGTCCCTGGAGCAGCTCAGATATCATCAGAACTGTTAGAAGGAGCATGGGAAGCAGGGCCTTCTTGATTTCAAAGGGTGGGGCCAAGGTTTCCTGGATCTCAAAGGGTGGGGCCACAGCCTCCTAGATTTCAAAGAGTCAGATCTTCACCAACTCAGTTCCGAAGTGTAAGGTTGCCATTAAAGTGTGCTAGGGGGATGGGCAGCTGCCCAAAGCTGAGGGAGAGGGGATTCCACGGCCAAGGGGCAGAAGAACAAGGCCTGCCAGATCTGAGGGTGTGGGATTGCCACTCAGATGGACTAAGAGAGTGGGGCTGCCAAAGATGAGGGAGCAGAGATGCTGTTCCAGGCCTGAAAAGTAGAGGTGAAACCCAGGGTGAGGGGACTCCACATAGAATCCAGAGGACATGGCCAACACCCAGAGTCTGGAGAGTGGGGCCATTGCCCAGATGGTCTCAGAGAACAGAGGATTATTTTCAAGCCTTCAGAACTAATGTAAATTATTCTGCTATGTTTCATTTGGACTTGCTTAGTGCCCATTATCTCTTCTTTCCCTCCGATTTCTCCCATTTGTAATGGAAATGTCTACTTTGTGCCTGTTCCACCATCATACTTTGGAAACAGATAACTTGTAATTTAGATTTCACAGGTTCACAGATGAAGAAGAATTTTGCCCTAGGATGGAATACATCTAAAGTTTCACCCATATTTGGTTTAGATGATTCAGAAGATGAGATTTTGGACTTGGAGTTGATTTAAGACTTGTGGGATGATGTGACAGGGTGAACGTGTTTTGCATGTGGCAAGGATGTGTATTTTGGGGGGCCAAAATGTTATGGATTAAATTGTGTCCCCCAAAAATATGTGTTGTAAATCCTAACCTCTCTGCCTGTGCTTATAATCCCATTTGGGAATGGGTTGTCTTTTTTGTGTTAACGACTTGGGATTAGTGAAGGGTGTGTCTTAAGTCAATCTCTTTTTAGATATAAGAGAGATTAAACAAGCAAGCCAAAGAAGAAGAGAGGGGGTAGGATAGATGTCAAGACACACAGAGATCTCCAAGAAACCAGGAGGCAGGAGGTGAAGAGACAAAGACCTTCCTCTAGAACCAACAGAGAGAGAAAGTCTTCCCCTACAGTCGGCACCCTGAATTTGGACTTTTAGCCTCCTAAATTGTAAGAAAATAAATCTCTGTTTGTTGAAGCCACCTACTTGTGGTATTTATGTTAGAGTAGCACTAGATAACTAAGATACACATAAAAACCAAAAAAACAAACCCATTGCCACTGAGTCAATTCCGACTCATGGTGACCCCATGTGCTACAGAGTAGAGGTGCTCCATAGGGTTTTCTCTGCTGCAGTCTTTTTGAAAGCCCATCTCCAGGGTTTTCTTACGTGATGTCACTGTGTGGGTTCACACCACCAACCTTTAGGATGGCGTTTTTGATTTGTTAAAATTTGATTCTGACTCATAGTGACTCTATGTACAACAGAAAGAAACACTGCCCAGTCCTGGGCCATTCTCACAATCATTACAACGTTTGAGCCCATTGTTGTAGTCACTGCACCAATCCATCTCCTTGAAGGCCTTCCTCTTTTTTGCTGATGCTCTACTTTACCAAGCATGATGTACTTCTCTAGGGACTGGTCCCGCAGATAACATGTCCAAAGTATGTGACATGAAGTCTCACCATCTTTGCTTCCAAGGAGCATTCTGGCTGTACTTCTTCCAAGACAGATTTGTTTGTTCTTCTGGAAGTCCATGGTATATTCAATATTCTTCACCGGCACCATAATTCAAAGGCGTCCATCCTTCTTTGGTCTTCATTATTTATTGTCCAACTTTCACATGCATATGAAGTGATTCAAAATATCATGGCTTGGGTCAGGGGCACCTTAGTCCTCAAAGTGACATCTTCACTTTTTAACACTTTAAAGAGGCCTTTTGTAGCAGATTTATCCAATGCAATATGTCATTTGATTTCTTGACTGATGCTTCTGTGGGCATTGGTTGTGGATCCAATTACAATGAAATCCTTGACAACTTCAATATTTTCTCTGTTTATCACGATGTTGCTTAATGGTCCATTTGTGAGAATCTTTGTTTTCTTTATGTTGATGTATAATCCATATTGAAGGCTGTGGTCTTTGATCTTCATCGGTAAGTGCTTCATGTCCTCTTCACTTTCAGCAAGCAAGACTGTGTCATCTGCATATCCCAGGTTGTTAATGAGTCTTCCTTCAATCCTGATACCTCATTCTTCTTCATATAGTCCAGCTTCTCAGATTATTTGCTCAGCATACATATTGAATAAGATTGGTGAAAGGATACAGCCGTGATGTACACCTTTCCTGATTTCAAACCATGCGGTAGCCTCTTGTTCTATTTGAACAACTTCCTCTTGGTCTATGTACAAGTTTCTCACGAGCATAGTTAAGTGTTCTGGAATTCCCATTCTTCACAACATTCTCCATAATTTGTTATGCTGCACACAGTCAAATGCCTTTGCATAGTCAATAAAACACAGCTTTTGCTTTCAATGAAAATCCATCTGACACCAGCAATGATACCCCTCGTTTCACATCCTCTTCTGAATCTGGCTTGAATTTCTGGCAGTTCCCCGTGGATGAACTGCTGCAACTGTTTTTGAATTATCTTCAGCAAAATTTTACTTGGATGTGATATTAATGAAGTTGTTCGCCAGTTTCCACATTCTGTTGGGTCACCTTTCTTTGGAATGGGTACTAATACAGATCTTTTCCAATCGGTTGGCCAGGTCTTCCAAATTTCCTGGCATAGACAAGTAAGCACTTCAGTGTTGCATGCATTTATTGAAACATCTCAATTGGTATTTCATCAATTCCTAGAGGCTTGTTTTTTTCCAGTGCCTTCAGTGCAGCTTGGAATTCTTCCTTCAATACATTGGTTCTTGATCATACGCTACTTCCTGAAATGTTTGAATGTCAGCTAATTCTTTTTGACACCATGAGTCTGTGTATTCTTTCCATCTTCTTTTAATACTCCCTGAGTCAATCAGTATTTTGCCTATAAACCCACCCACTGCCGTTGAGTCGATTCCGACTCATAGGGGCCCTATAGGACAGAGTAGAACTGCCCCATAGGGTTTCCAAGGAGTGCCTGGTGGATTTGAACTGCCGAACTTTTGGTTAGCAGCCATTGTACTTAACCACTACACCACCAGGATTTCCATTTTGCCTATAGAATCCTTCAAAACTGCAACTTGAAGCTTGAGTTTTTTCTTCAGTTCTTTCAACTTCAGAAATGCTTAAACGTGTTCTCCTCTTTTGGTTTTCTAACTCCAGGTCTTTGCATATTTCATTATAATACTTAACTTTGTTTTCTTAAGCTGCCCTTTGAAATCTTCTGTTCAGCTCTTTTACTTCATCATTTCTTCCATTTGCTTTAGCTACTCAACATTCAAGAGCAAATTTCAGAGTCTCTTTTGACATCCATTTTGATCTTTTCTTTCATTTCTGTCTTTTTAATGACTTCTTGCTATCTTCTTGAAAGATATTCTTGATGTCATCCCACAACTCATCTGGTCTTCAGTCATTAGTGTTCAATGTGTCAAATCTATTCTTTTTTTTTTTTTTTAACTTTTATTGAGCTTCAAGTGAATGTTTACAAATCAAGTCAGACTGTCACATATAAGTTTATATACATCTTACACCGTACTCCCACTTGCTCTCCCTCTAATGAGTCAGCCCTTCCAGTCTCTCCTTTTGTGACAATTTTGCCAGCTTCCAACTCTCTCTATCCTCCCATTCCCCCTCCAGACAGGAGATGCCAACACAGTCTCAAGTGTCCACATGATACAAGTAGCTCACTCTTCAACAGCATCTCTCACCCACCCACTGTCCAGTCCCTTTCATGTCTGATGAGTTGTCTTCGGGGATGGTTCCTGTCCTGGGCCAACAGAAGGTTTGGGGACCATGACAGCCGGGATTCCCCCAGTCTCAGTCAGACCATTAAGTATGGTCTTTTTGTGAGAATTTGGGGTCTGCATCCCCCTGATCTCCTGCTCCCTCAGGGATTCTCTGTTGTGCTCCCTGTCAGGGCAGTCATCGATTGTGGCCGGGCACCAACTAGTTCTTCTGGTCTCAGGATGATGTAGGTCTCTGGTTCATGTGGCCCTTCCTGTCTCTTGGGCTCTTAGTTGTCGTGTGACCTTGGTGTTCTTCATTCTTCTTTGCTCCAGGTGGGTTGAGACCAATTGATGCATCTTAGATGGCCGCTTGTTAGCATTTAAGACCCCAGACGCCACATTGTAAAGTGGGATGCAGAATGTTTTCATAATAGAATTATTTTGCCAATTGACTTAGAAGTCCCCTTAAACCATGGTCCCCAAACCCCCGCCCTTGCTCCGCTGACCTTTGAAGCATTCATTTTATCCCGGAAACTTCTTTGCTTTTGGTCCAGTCCAATTGAGCTGACCTTCCATGTATTGAGTGTTGTCCTTCCCTTCACCTAAAGCAGTTCTTATCTACTAATTAACCAGTAAAAAATCCTCTCCCTCCCTCTCCCTCCCCGCCTCGTAACCACAAAAGTATGTGTTCTTCTCAGTTAATACTATTTCTCAAGATCTTATAATAGTGGTCTTATACAATATTTGTCCTTTTGCCTCTGACTAATTTCGCTCAGCATAATGCCTTCCAGGTTCCTCCACGTTATGAAATGTTTCACAGATTCGTCACTGTTCTTTATCGATGCATAGTATTCCATTGTGTGAATATACCACAATTTATTTACCCATTCATCCGTTGATGGACGCCTTGGTTGCTTCCAGCTTTTTGCTATTGTAAACAGAGCTGCAATAAACATGGGTGTGCATATATCTGTTTGTGCGAAGGCTCTTGTTTCTCTAGGGCATATTCCGAGGAGTGGGATTTCTGGGTTGTATGGTAGTTCCATTTCTAACTGTTTAAGATAACGCCAGATAGATTTCCAAAGTGGTTGTACCATTTTACATTCCCACCAGCAGTGTATAAGAGTTCCAATCTCTCCAAGGCTCTCCAACATTTATTATTTTGTGTTTTTTGGATTAATGCCAGCCTTGTTGGATTGAGATGGAATCTCATCGTGGTTTTAATTTGCATTTCTCTAATGGCTAATGATCGAGAGCATTTTCTCATGTATCTGTTAGCTGCCTGAATATCTTCTTTAGTTAAGTGTGTGTTCATATCCTTTGTCCACTTTTTGATTGGGTTGTTTGTCTTTTTGTGGTTGAGTTTTGACAGAATCATATAGATTTTAGAGATCAGGCGCTGGTCGGAGATGTCATAGCTGAAAATTCTTTCCCAGTCTGTAGGTGGTCTTTTTACTCTTTTGGTGAAGTCTTTAGATGAGCATAAGTGTTTGATTTTTAGGAGCTCCCAGTTATCTGGTTTCTCTTCGTCATTTTTGGTAATGTTTTGTATTCTGTTTATGCCTTGTATTAGGGCTCCTAAGGTTGTCCCTATTTTTTCTTCCATGATCTTTATCGTTTTAGTCTTTATGTTTAGGTCTTTGATCCACTTGGAGTTAGTTTTTGTGCTTGGTGTGAGGTATGGGTCCTGTTTCATTTTTTTGCAAATGGATATCCAGTTATGCCAGCACCATTTGTTAAAGACTATCTTTTCCCCAATTAACTGACACTGGGCCTTTGTCAAATATCAGCTGTTCATATGTGGATGGATTTATATCTGGGTTCTCAATTCTGTTCCACTGGTCTATGTGCCTGTTGTTGTACCAATACCAGGCTGTTTTGACTACTGTGGCTGTAAAATAGGTTCTGAAATCAGGTAGAGTGAGGCCTCCCACTTTCTTCTTCTTTTTCAGTAATGCTTTGCTTACCCGAGGCTTCTTTCCCTTCCATATGAAGTTGGTGATTTGTTTCTCTATCACCTTAAAAAATGTCATTGGAATTTGGATCGAAAGTGCATTGTATGTATAGATGGCTTTTGGTAGAATAGACATTTTTACTATGTTAAGTCTTCCTATCCATGAGCAAGGTATGTTTTTCCACTTAAGTATGTCCTTTTGAATTTCTTGTAGTAGAGCTTTGTAGTTTTCTTTGTATAGGTCTTTTACATCCTTGGTAAGATTTATTCCTAAGTATTTTATCTTCTTGGGGGCTACTGTGAATGGTATTGATTTGGTTATTTCCTCTTCGATGTTCTTTTTGTTGATGTAGAGGAATCCAAGTGATTTTTGTATGTTTTTCTTATAACCTGAGACTCTGCCAAACTCTTCTATTAGTTTCAGTAGTTTTCTGGAGGATTCCTTAGGGTTTTCTGTGTATAAGATCATGTCATCTGCAAATAGAGATAATTTTACTTCCTCCTTGCCAATCCGGATGCCCTTTATTTCTTTGTCTAGCCTAATTGCTCTGGCTAGGACTTCTAGCACAATGTTGAATAAGAGCAATGATAAAGGGCATCCTTGTCTGGTTCCCGTTCTCAAGGGAAATGCTTTCAGGTTCTCTCCATTTAGAGTGATGCTGGCTGTTGGCTTTGCATAGATGCCCTTTATTATGTTGAGGAATTTTCCTTCAATTCCTATTTTGGTGAGAGTTTTTATCATAAATGGGTGTTGGACTTTGTCAAATGCCTTTTCTGCATCAATTGATAAGATCATGTGGTTTTTGTCTTTTGTTTTATTTATGTGGTGGATTACATTAATGGTTTTTCTGATATTAAACCAGCCTTGCATAAAAAAAAACAAAAATGTTTTTTTTTTTTTTATGCCACTTGGTTGTGGTGAATTATTTTTTTGATATGTTGTTGAATTCTATTGGCTAGAATTTTGTTAAGGATTTTTGCATCTATGTTCATGAGGGATATAGGTCTATAATTTTCTTTTTTTGTAATGTCTTTACCTGGTTTTGGTATCAGGGAGATGGTGGCTTCATAGAATGAGTTGGGTAGTATTCCGTCATTTTCTATGCTTTGAAATACCTTTAGTAGTAGTGGTGTTAACTCTTCTCTGAAAGCTTGTTAGAACTCTGCAGTGAAGCCATCCGGGCCAGGGCTTTTTTTTGTTGGGAGTTTTTTGATTACCGTTTCAATCTCTTTTTTTGTTATGGGTCTATTTAGTTGTTCTACTTCTGAATGTGTTAGTTTAGGTAGGTAGCGTTTTTCCAGGAATTCATCCATTTCTTCTAGGTTTGCAAATTTGTTAGAGTACAATTTTTCGTAATAATCTGATATGATTCTTTTAATTTCAGTTCGGTCTGTTGTGATGTGGCCCTTCTCGTTTCTTATTCGGGTTATTTGTTTCCTTTCCTGTATTTCTTTAGTCAGTCTAGCCAATGGTTTATCAATTTCGTTAATTTTTTCAAAGAACCAGCTTTTGGCTTTGTTAATTCTTTCAATTGTTTTTCTGTTCTCTAATTCATTTATTTCAGCTCTAATTTTTATTATTTGTTTTCTTCTGGTGCCTGATGGATTCTTTTGTTGCTCAGTTTCTATTTGTTCAAGTTGTAGGGACAGTTCTCTGATTTGGGCTTGCTCTTCTTTTTGTATGTGTGCATTTATCAATATAAATTGGCCTCTGAGCACTGCTTTTGCTGTGTCCCAGAGGTTTTGATAGGAAGTGTTTTCATTCTCGTTGCATTCTATGAATTTCCTTATTCCCTCCTTGATGTCTTCTATAACCCAGTCTTTTTTCAGGAGGGTATTGTTCAGTTTCCAAGTATTTGATTTCTTTTCCCTAGTTTTTCTGTTATTGATTTCTAGTTTTATTGCCTTGTGGTCTGAGAAGATGCTTTGCAATATTTCGATGTTTTGGATTCTGCAAAGGTTTGTTTTATGACCTAATATGTGGTCTATTCTAGAGGCTGTTCCATGTGCGCTAGAAAAAAAAGTATACTTTGCAGCAGTTGGGTGGAGAGTTCTGTATAAGTCAATGAGGTCAAGTTGGTTGATTGTTGTAATTAGGTCTTCCGTGTCTCTATTGAGCTTCTTACTGGATGTCCTGTCCTTCTCCGAAAGTGGTGTGTTGAAGTCTCCTACTATAATTGTGGAGGTGTCTATCTCACTTTTCAGTTCTGTTAAAATTTGATTTATGTATCTTGCAGCCCTGTCATTGGGTGCATAAATATTTAATATGGTTATGTCTTCCTGATCAATTGTCCCTTTTATCATTATGTAGTGTCCTTCTTTACCCTTTGTGGTGGATTTAAGTCTAAAGTCTATTTTGTCAGAAATTAGTATTGCTACTCCTCTTCTTTTTTGCTTATTGTTTGCTTAATATATTTTTTTCCATCCTTTGAGTTTTAGTTTCTTTGTGTCTCTAAGTCTAAGGTGTGTCTCTTGTAGGCAGCATATAGATGGATCGTGTTTCTTTATTCAGTCCGAGACTCTCTGTCTCTTTGTTGGTGCATTTAGTCTATTTACATTCAGCATGATTATAGATAAATAAGTGTTTAGTGTTGTCATTTTTGATGCCTTTTTATGTGTGTTGTTGACAATTTCATTTTTCCACTTACTTTTTTGTGCTGAGACGTTTTTCTTAGTAAATTGTGAGATCCTCATTTTCATAGTGTTTGACTTTATGTTTGTTGGGTCGTTACGTTTTTCTTGGCTTTTATTTTGAGTTATGGAGTTGTTATACCTCTTTGTGGTTACCTTAATATTTACCCCTATTTTTCTAAGTAAAAACCTAACTTGTATTGTTCTACATCGCCTTGTATCACTCTCCATATGGCAGTTCTAAGCCACCTGTATTTAGTCCCTCTTTTTGATTATTGTGATCTTTTACATATTGACTTCCATGATTCCCTGTTATGAGCATTTTTTTTTAAATTAATCTTAATTTGTTTTTGTGATTTCCCTATTTGAGTTGATATCAGGATGTTCTGTTTTGTGACCTTGTGTTGTGCTGGTATCTGATATTATTGGTTTTCTGACCTAACAATAGCCTTTAGTATTTCTTGTAGCTTTGGTTTGGTTTTTGCAAATTCTCTAAGCTTGTGTTTATCTGTAAATATCTTAATTTCGCCTTCATATTTTAGAGAGAGTTTTGCTGGATATATGATCTTTGGCTGGCAGTTTTTCTCCTTCATTGTTCTGTATATGTCATCCCATTGCCTTCTTGCCTGCATGGTTTCTGCTGAGTAGTCTGAACTTATTCTTATTGATTGTCCCTTGAAGGAGACCTTTCTTTTCTCCCTGGCTGCTTTTAAAATTTTCTCTTTATCCTTGGTTTTGGCAAGTTTGATGATAATATGTCTTGGTGTTTTTCTTTTTGGATCAATCTTAAATGGGGTTCGATGAGCATCTTGGATAGATATCCTTTTGTCTTTCGTGATGTCAGGGAAGTTTTCTGTCAGCAGATCTTCAACTATTTCTCTGTGTTTTCTGTCCTCCCTCCCTGTTCTGGGACTCCAATCACACGCAAGTTATCCTTCTTGATAGAGTCCCACGTGATTCTTAGGGTTTCTTCATTTTTTTTAATTCTTTTATCTGAATTTTTTTCAGCTATGTTGGTGTTAATTCCCTGGTCCTCCAGATTTCCCAGTCTGCATTCTAATTGCTCAGGTCTGCTCCTCTGACTTCCTATTGTGTTGTCTAATTCTGTAATTTTATTGTTAATCTTTTGGATTTCTACATGCTGCCTCTCTATGGATTCTTGCAACTTATTAATTTTTCCACTATGTTCTTGAACAATCTTTTTGAGTTCTTCAACTGTTTTATCAGTGTGTTCCTTGGCTTTTTCTGCAGTTTGCCTTATTTTGTTTCTGATGTCTTGAAGCATTCTGTAAATTAGTTTTTTATGTTCTGTATCTGATAATTCCAGGATTATATCTTCATTTGGGAAAGATTTTGATTCTTTTGTTTGGGGGGTTGTAGAGGCCGTCATGGTCTGCTTCTTTATGTGGTTTGATATCGACTGCTGTCTCCGAGCCAGTGGTTTATTCTGTAATTGCTCACTGAGTCTCATCTTGTTTTGTTTTCTTTCAATATACGTGGTTGGGCTACTAGATTGTGCTGTCTTGTTTGTTGTAGCCCTTGACTTATTTATGACCTATTACCAGCTGGTTTGGGCTGTTGCCAGATATATATGCCTGAGTCTATTCAGTATTCTTGAGTAGAATCTGATTTTGGGTCATCAAGTGTGTGCTGCACCCTAACACCTACCCACCTCGAGAAGTAGTGGTGATAGTTGTGTGCACCAGATTCTATTAGCAGCTGGGGTTCACCCTCCGGGGGGGCAGGATGCTGACAGCCTTCCCCCAAGTGTCAGTGAGGTAGGTGTGTCTCTATTCCTATAGCACCTTGGTGGGAGGGCACTGCAGCTGTACCTTAGGTCCCCAATGCAAGTACCTCTACTGATTGGTAGATGTCACCCTCCCTAGACCCCTAAGGCAAGAGGCTAGGTGGTCTGGGGGGAGCTTCAGCCCTCAGTTCCCTGTTGTGGGTCAGTTAGGGCTCTGTTGAATAAGCAGAGATATCAGACCTGGGGAACTTGCTTTTCCAGAAAATCTGCTAAAAAAAAAAATGAAGTCAGATCCCTATCAGAACTGCCTTTGGATTATAACCGCCACCTTGTTCCCTGTAAGGATGAAAGTCCGAGATTTGGATCATATATGCTTGGCTGTAGCTGGTTCTGTGTTTTTAGTCCAATTAGGGATGGATTTTTGGTCCCTGGGTTTTTTGTGGTTCCTTCTCTCAGGCAGGAAGAATGGGTTAGGAAGAGACCAAAAAAAAAAAAGGGGGGGGAAGCAAAGCCGCTGCGGAGCCGGAGCCATTCTCCCTCTGGCTCAGGAAATTCCAATGTTAATGAAGCCGCCTGGGAAGGGTGGGGGAGGGTTCAGAGAAATAGGAGAGTAGCACCTCGGAATATAGCCAAAGTTGCTTGTCTTGCTTGGAATGACTATTTTATCTGAGATTCCCGAGGGGCGTGTTGCCTATGTGTTCTGGTTGTATGGAGATTGCCCCCGAGGGTCTGGCCTGGTGAAGCCGCGGTCAGATCCTCCGCTGCCAGTCCAAAGCCCAGCGTCAAGGTTCCCCGGCTGGGACTCTGCACTCCCAGCTCCAAAATCAGTCGCTGCCTCCCAGGGACTTCTCATCCCTCCATCCGCGTCGCTGCACCACCTCCGCGGACTGGCTGGGCCCCCTCCTGGGGTTAGTTCAGGGGAGTAGAGCTGCGCCCCGTGCTTGTGCTGTGACAGCGCCCATTCAAATGCCCGGCGCCAAGGTTCCCTGGCTGGGACGCTGCACTCCCGGCACCAAAATCAGTCTCTGCCTCCCGGGGACTTCTCCCACCCACCACGTCGCCACGCCACCCGCGCAGACTGGCTGGGCCCCCTTCCGGGGTGAGTTCAGGGGGGTAGGGCTGCGCCCCTTGTTTGCGCTGTCACAAGAATTTGAGTTCAGCTCCCCTGGGCCCAGACCTAAGCCCCGTGCCAAGGTTACCTGACTGGGACGCTGGCTCCAGGCTCCGAAAACAGTCGCTGCTTCCCCATATTTGTTCGTTCTCCGTCTCTAAATCTGTGTTTGTTGTTCAGCGTTCGTAGATTGTTATGTATGTGATCGATTCACTTGTTTTTCCGAGTCTTTGTTGCAAGAGGGATCTGAGGTAGCGTCTACCTAGTCCGCCATCTTGACCCCCAGATCTCTCAAATCTATTCTTGAGATGGTCTCTAAATTCAGGTGATATATTCTGAAGGTTGTACTTTGGCTCTCATGGACCTTTTAAAAATTTTCTTCAGCTTCAACTTGAACTTGCATGTGAGTAATTGATGGTCTGTTCCACAGTTGGCCTGGCCTTGTTCTCACTGATGATATTGAGCTTCTCCATCATCTTTTTCCACAGATGTAGTTGATTTGATTCCTGTGTATTCCATCTGGTGAGGTCCATGTGTATAGTCACTGTTTATGTAGTTGAAAAAAAGGTATTTCCAATGAATAGGCTGTTGGTGTTGCAAAATTTTATCATGTGATCTCTGGCGTCATTTCTATCATCAAGGTCATATTTTCTGACTACTGATCCTTCTTTGTTTCCAACTTTCTCATTCCAACACCAGTAATTATTAATGCATCCTGATTGCATGTTTGATCAATTTCAGACTCCAGAAGTTGGTAAAAATCTTTAATTTCTTCATCTTTGGCATTAGTGGTTGGTGTGTAAATTTGATTAATAGTCATATTAACTGGTCTTCCTTGTAGGCGTAAGGATACTATCCTGTCACTGACAGTGTTATACTTCAGGATAGATCTTGAAATTTCAGTATCTATTTAGGATAGTAGTTGAGTGCAAACCATTTGTGCTACCCAGGGACCTTTATATGTAACACATAGAGCTGGTTGGTGTTTGTCTTGTTCACAGGACTGTAACTCTCCTGAGTGCAGGGACCATAATACCTCCCCTCCCTACAGCATATAAGCTCCGTGGGACCTAGAACAGTCACTGGCACAAGGTTGTGTTCAACAACTAGTTCACTCACGAATAAATAAGTAAATTAGTTTCTTGATTCATTTTTATAGTTCCTGGTACATATTTCAGGAGCCTTGGTGGCTCAGTGGTTAAAGAGCTAGGCTGTTAACCAAAGGGTTGGCAGTTCAAACCCACCAGCTGCTCTGCAGGAAAAAGGTGTGGCAGTCTGCTTCTATAAAGATTTAAAGCTTTGGAAACCCTATGGGACAGTTCTACTCTATCCTATAGGGTCACTATGAGTCAGAATCTATTTGACAGCAGTGGGTTTGGTATATGTCCCCGTCTTGTTCTTCCTCCTTCCTTTCTTCTCTCCCTGTCTTCCCTCACTCCTTTTTTTCCTTCCTTCTTGGCAAACTCCCAACCCCTCACCCTGCATTGTCATGGCTACATTGCTGGGGAGGTGACCAGCCCTTCTCATGGCCAGAGATGTTTAAACCTTTTGCTCGTAGTGAGAGCTGCCCGCATGGTTGGGAGCAGCTGCACTTCCCCAGCCTGCCCAAGACCCCCAGGGGCTTGAAGCAGATGGCTTCTCTCAGAGTCTAATTATCCACCAGCCCAGAGCACCAGACAGGCCCTCACCTTGACAGTCATTGTTCGTCTTCCTTGTCTTGGAGAGAGAACCGAGGAACGAAAGAGGACCAGTTGGGAGGCAGATCCACAGACAGCAGAGGCCAGTGGGCTAAGGGGTCTCCTGTGAACTGACCTCAAGGAACATGCTTGTTTTGGGGAGAAGGAGCCAGCTCTGAGGTCAGGCAGTTCTATTTCTGAATCTGCTGCTTCCCAAAGGAGTTGGTCAAATTCTTTGGGCCTTGGTTTTCCTGCTGTGAAATCAGTATCATGTACATCTGTCCCTGCCAAAGGGGATGGTGGCTCTAAGAGAAAGGTCTAGGGTATAGCTGATGAGAAAGAACATTCACTGCTTGAGCACATCTTCTATCATGCACTGGTCATGCCGACCTGTGACCGTGGCTTCCATGTCTGTCACTCACTAGTCTGGGTGCCTGAGAGGGCTAGACCTGAATCTGATTAATCTGGTGTCCTGAGAGTTCAGCAAACATAGTTTGCTGGTACATAGTTGCTGCTCAAGTGTTGGGTGCTGAGTATTTATTTTTCCTTCTCCTCTCAGGATGCTGTCAGGGCTACTCCTTGGCAAAACTGTAAGATTAAAAAGTTTATGTTGGAGCCCTGCCCAATCTATTTTCCATGTCTTCTTTCTCCTCTTTTTGGTACCTTCAATCTTCTTCGATCAACAGTCCAAAGTTATATGTTGCTCTTGGATTATTTGTAGAGCAAAATGTTGAACAACACACTGAACCCACTGAACTCGTGGTTCTTTCCCAACTCAGGTTCTCAAAAGTCCTTTGAGGAATAGTTCCAGTACTTTCTCACCAACACTTGGTGGTACACTTGCTATGGTCAGTCTCTTAGCCATTCTAATTGATGTTCAGTGGTATCATTCTGGTTTCAACTTACATTTCCCTGATGACTACTGGTGTTGAGCATCTTTTCATTTGCCATCCATATGTCTTCTTCAGAGAAGTATCTATTCAAATCTTTTGCCCATTATCAATTTTTAAAATTGGGTTGCTGCAGTTGTGATTTTAGGGTCTTTCTCTATCACTGGACCTAAAGGTCTGTGAGGGTAGGAACCAGATCTGCTCTGCTCACTGTTACAGATGAGGTGCCAGGGCTCAGTACCATACCAGGGGTACATTCAACCCTCAATAAATGTTTGTTGGATAAATGAGTGAATGAATGAATGAACAAATGAAGAGTATTTCTGTGTGTGGCTGGAGTGAACAAGGCACACCTGTATACCTATAGCAGAGTCAGGAGAACCAGCAAAGTTTGGGAGGGGAATGTTTAGAGCCAATGATGAAGAAAGAGACAGAAGACAAAAGGACAAGGTGGGGACTCTGGAGTCTAAATCTGAGTCCCTAAGAGGATCTTGCTCAGGACCCTCCATTGTGATCAGAAGTGCTTTTGGTGAGCCAATTCATTCAAAAGTGTTGAGGACTTCTGGGACCCAGCCTATCCTTCTTAGTTACCAGGGCTCCCTAGAGACCTGGAGCCTTACCCAAAGGAATGACTGACTTGCTAATAGGGGAAGTGGCAGCCCCTGTGAGAGTCTCATGGGAGAGACTTTAGGGCAGATTCAGTCACAGCTGCTTGCCCAGTCTACGGCTAGATTGAACAGCTCTAGACTTTGAACATAAAACGATGGTGCCTTGAAGGCTAAGCTGACCCTGTAACCACGAGATTGAAGCCAATGAGACTTCCTGCAAGATGAAGCTGAAGTTCATGGGGAAACCTTCCAAGAAGTCTGAACACTGGAGACTCCTTTCCCCCTCCTCTCTCTCCCCTCTCCCTAGAAGGGCCAGGAGGAACATTTGGCTTGAGTTCACATGTTCATGAAGGGCATCACATTCAGACTTTCGGGGCTATTTCCAAATGAGGTTTTCTTGAACCACTGGAATGTGCATAGGTGTTAAACATTAATTAGTCATAAGTGAACATGTATTCTAGGCTGTGAGTTCTGAACTCTGCCACTATCTTCATTATATATATATATGAAATATATATATATCAAACTCACTGCCGTCAAGTCGATTCCAACTCATAGCAACCCTATAGAAGAGAGTAGAACTGCCCCACAGAGTTTCCAAGGAGCGCCTGGTGGATTTAAACTGCTGACTTTTTGGTTAGCAGCCATAGCTCTTAACCACTACACTATCAGGGTTTCCATATGTATAAAACAGTTGCTCATTCCACTCATGGTGACCCCATGTGTGTCAGAGTAGGACTGTGCTCCATAGTTTTCCATGGCTGATTTTTTATTTTTTGGAAGTACACTAAAAGACCTTTCTTCTGAGGCACCTCTGGGTGGACTTGAACGTCCAACCTTTTGGTTAGCAGCCAAGGATGTTAACTGTTTGCACCACCCAGGGACTCCTTTTAATATATAGGGGAGCTTCAAAACAAAGAGACCTCCAAGGTTCAGGCTCAACCTCCTTGGGGCTGGAGGCCTAGAGAACAATGGCTTTGCCATTCCTCTGACACCTCCCCAAACCCCCCACTGTCCTCTCTCCAATCCCTAGCAGCCCCAGCTCTAGAGAGGACCTAGGAGGCTTTAAAAGAGCAGATTTGAGCTCAGGGACTCTAGGAAGGGTCAGTCCCCAGCAATCTTCATGGACTCAGGGATTGCCACAACCTCCAGGCAAACAGGGCAGAAGCAATGATTTCTATCTTGCTAATGAAGAAACCAAGACGGAAATAAATACAATGGTCGTTGGTTATTCACCAAATATCTCTGGCTGTCCATTTTCTGGGAACATGGTAACATTACATTTCTTGGACCCCTTGTGGTTGGGTGAAGCCATACGGCCCATTCTGACCAATGATTTATTGGCAAAAGTGTTATGTGTCACTTTCAGGCTGGAACATTTAATTGCACATACAAGGCCTTTCAGAATATTCTTTCCCTCTGCCATTGCAACCAGCATCGGAAGGCTCGCCTGTCGGAGGCCTCTGGCTCATACAAGATTGACTTCAATTGTGGGGGAGTCAATGCTCGTGGAGCCACCCTGGATTGATAAGAGATGGGGCTGATGGGTAAATGTTATATTCTGAGATGCATTTCATAACGCCCCTTGGAGGCCTTGCACTGAATTGTACTGAATTTCCCTCCTTCCCTTTTCATCCCCCCGTCCTCCTGTTCAGTTCCTTAGGACCACTTCCAAAATAAACTACCTGCATAAGCCTTTGTCTTGGTCAATGGTTTGGGGGGAACCCAGAATAAGATAAGCCTGTATTTACTAACACTTGGGCAGTTGGCTCTTTGGATGGAAGGAGGAGAATTTACGTTTGTCCAGACTATATGAAATCTCCACCACACATCTGTAAGTTTGCTGTACTGTGGTGGCTTGCATGTTGCTGTGATGCCAAAACTATTCTATTGGTATGTCAATTCTCAAATACCAGCAGGATCACACATGGTGGACAGGTTTCAGTGGACTTTCTAGACTAAGACAGGCTGAGAAGAAGGACCTGGCAGTCTAATTATGAAAAAAATTGACCAGTGAAAACCTTATGAATAGCAGTAGAACATTGTTTGATATGGTGCCAGAAGATGAGACTCTTGGGTTGGAAGAGCTACTGCCTCAAAGTAGAGTCGACCTTAATGATGTGGATGGAGTCAAGCTTTTGGGACCTTCATTTGCTGATGGGGTACAACTCAAAATGAGAATAAACAGCTGCTAACATCCATTAATATTCTGAATGTAGAAAGTACAAAGTATGAATCTAGGAAAACTGGAAATCGTCAAATATGAAATGGAACACATAAACATCGATATCCTAGGTATCGGTGAACTGAAATGGGCTGGTGTTGGCCATTTTGAATTCAACAATCATATGATCTACTATGCTGGGAATGACAGCTTGAAGAGGAATGGTGTTGCATTCATCATCAAAAAGAACATTTCAAGGTCTATCCTGAAGTACAACACTGTCAGTTATAGGATAATATCCATACACCTACAAGGACAACCAGTTAATATGACTATTATTCAAATTTACATACCAACCACTAATGCCAAAGATGAAGAAATTGAAGATTTTTATCAAATTCTGCAGTCTGAAATTGATCAAACATGCAATCAAGATGCATCAATAATTACTGGTGATTGGAATGCAGAAGTTGGAACAAAGAAGAAGGATCTGTAGTTGGAATATTTGGCCTTAGTGATAGAAACAATGCTAGAGATCACGTGATAGAATTTTGCAAGACCAAAGAATTCTTCATTACAAATACCTTGTTTTCAATAACATAAACGGTGACTATACACTTGGACCTCTTCAGATGGAATACGCAGCAACCAAATCAACTACTTCTGTGGAAATAGACATTGGAGAAGCTCAATATCATTAGTCAGAACAAAGCCAGGTGCCAACTGTGGAAGAGACCATCAATTACTCATATGCAAGTTCAAGTCATAGTTGAAGAAAATTAGAGCAAGTCTACAAGAGCCAAAATATGACCTTGAGTATATCCCACCTGAATTTAGAGACCATCTCAAGAATAGTTTTGATGCATTGAACACTAATGACTGAAGACCAGACGAGTTGTGGAATGGTATCAAGGACATCATACATGAAGAAAGCAAAAGCTCATTAAAAAGACAGGAGAGAAAGAAAAGACCAAAATGGATATGAGAAGAGACTCTGAAACTTGCTCTTGAACATACAGTAGCTAGAGCAAATGGAAGAAGTGATGAAGTAAAAGGCTTGAACAAAAGAGTTAAAAGGCAGCTTGAGAAGACAAAGTAAAATGTTATAATGAAATGTGCAGACCTGGAGTTAGAAAACCAAAACAGAGGAACACGCTTGACATTTCTCAAGCTGAAAGAACTGAAGAAAAAATTCAAGCCTCAATTTGCAATTTCGAAGAACTGTATGGGCTAAACATTGAACAATGCAGAAAACATCAAAAGAAGATGGAAAGAATACACAGTCACTGTACCAAAAAGAATTAGTTGACATTCAAACATTTCAGGAAGTAGCACATGATCATGGACCTATGGTATTGAAGGAAGAATTCCAAGCTGCACCGAAGGCACTGGCAAAAAACAAGCCCCCAGGAACTGATGGAATACCAATTGAGATGTTTCAACAAACAGATGCAGTGCTGGAAGTGCTCACTTGTTTATGCTAAGAAATTTGGAGGACAGCTACCCGGCCAACTAACTGGGAGAAATCCATATTTGTGCCCATTCCAAAGAAAGCTGATCCAACAGAGTGTGGAAATTATTCAACAATATTATTAATATCACAGGCAAGTAAAATTTTGCTGAGGATCATTCAAAAAGTTGCAGCAGTACATGCACAGGGAACTGCCAGAAATTCAAGCTGGATTCAGAAGAGGATGTGGAACAAGAGATATCATTGCTGATGTCAGATAGATCTTTGTGAAAGAAGAGAATATCAGAAAGATGTTCACCTGTGCTTTACTGACTAGGCAAAGGTGTTCAACTATGTGGATCATAACAAATTTTGGATAACTTTGGGAAGAATGGGGATTCTGGAACACTTAATTGTGCTCATGCAGAGCCTGTACATCGACCACAAGGCAATTGTTTGAACAGAATAATGAGATACAGCGTGGGTTAAAGTCAGGAAAGGTGTGTGTCAGCGTTGTATCCTTTCACCATACTTATTCAATCTGTACGCTGAGCAAATAATCTGAGAAGCTGGACTATATGAAGAAGAACGAAGTACCAGGATTGGAGGAAGACTCATTAACAATCTGGGATATGTAGATGGCACAACCTTGCTTGTTGAAAGTGAAGAGGACTTGAAGCACTTAATGATGAAGATCAAAGACCACAGCCTTCAGTATGGATTACACCTCAACATAAAGAAAACAAAAATTCTCACAACTGGACCAATAAGCAACATCATGATAAGCGGAGAAAAGATTGAAGTTGTTAAGGATTTCATTTTACTTGGATCCACAATCAACTTTCATGGAAGCAGCAGTCAAGAAATCAAATGATGTAGTGCATTGGGCAAATCTGCTGCAAAAAACTTCTTTGAAATGTTGAAAAGATGTCACTTTGAGGATTGATCCAAGGAAACCAGGATATTTTCAATCACCTCATATGTATGTGAAAGCTGGACAAATGAATAAGGAAGACAGAAGAAGAATCAATGCCTCTGAATTGTGGTGTTGGAGAAGAATATTGATTGCTCCTTGGAAACGAGGCTGGTGAGACTTCATTTCACATACTTTGGACAAGTTATCAGGAGGGACCAGTCCCTGAAGAAGGGCATAATGCTTGGTAGGTAGAGGATCAGTGAAAAACAGGAAATCCCTCAATGACATGGATTGACACAATGGCTGCAACAATGGGCTCAAATATAGCAACTATATTGTGAAGATGGTGAAGGACGGGGCAGTGTTTGTTCTCTTTACAAAGGGTCTCTATGTGTTGGAACTGACTCAACAGAACCTAACAACAACAACATATGAAATCTGAATCCAAAATGGCCTGGTTTCTGAATTAAGGCAGCGTTGGATCAGGGCTGATCTTGCCAGATGGTTTTATTTCCTGAATGGGAGAGAGGGGATCTATAGGTAGTCCCCAACTCATGACGGGGATCCATTCCTAGTATCTGTAGTAAGTCAGTTCTGACATAAGTCAAATACTGTATTTTAAGCAAATAACACCCACCTTCTATATTTGTTGGCCAACTGCACCCTCCCTCTGTGAGGTATTTTTATAAGCACGCTATGCTAATTTTTACAGCAACATGTAAAAAAAAAATTGGCACAGTGGTTCTTAGGAAAATGTCTCATGGGGGCAGGGCATGGTTGGCCAACAAACACAGAAGGTGTGCATTATTTGTGTAAAAATATGGTACTCTTTTTTTTTTCAGTTCTCATTATTATTGCCTTTTATTATCAGTATCTTTATAAATCTGGCAGTGTTCTGAACAGTGAATCATAAAATTGAACATCTGCAAGTGAACATCTGAAAATGATACCATCAACAAATTCACACCACAACATATTACTAATGATAAAATGTAAAAAAGATAAAACTGCATGATTGTAAGTGCGGTTCATTGTAACTCAAATACTTCATAAGTTGGGGACTAACTGTATTTCTTTTGGTCACTGTAATACCCTCCTAGAGGGCCTGATAATGTTCATTTGCTTCTGGAAGCCTTTGAAAATTCCCCAGTGCTTCTTTTAAGGCTTGATCTGAAAGTTAAGAAATATCTATGAGTAACTCTGGTTTCACTTGTTCCCTTCACAGGTTTCTGAGCTTGAGGGAAAAACAATCTAGAGATTTTGTTTTTCAGCAGAATTATAAAAAGGACAGTGGAATGGCAGCCAGCAGGGGGCTGGGAAGGGTGAGGAGAGAAGATACTACCCGCTGGGAAGGAAATAAAGAGAGAGCTATCAGAGTTTGGGAAGGTGTGCTGGTCACCTGCAGTGGAAGTGAGAGAGAGTATCTACTTCTCTCTATGAGGCTGGAGGATGGGAGCCCAGAAGACCTGGCAGGAGGTGCAAAGAATGAGCAGAAAGATGTGTCTGGTGGGCATGAGTGGTAAAGGGGTTAGCTGGTTACAAAAACAAATGGGCCCTATCAGGGTGGTCAGTGGGACTGGGGGCACTGGGCCATGTAATCCCTGTTCTCTGAGTCCTACCACATGGCAGGGGAAGTGGATACGGAAAGGTCAGCCCTGGTGATGTAGACCGCAGAGGAAGAGTCTCCAGGTCTGGCAAGACACAGTCATAGAAGGACATCACAAATCTTCCTGATTCCCTAATGGATAAAAACCAGAGGCAGGTGACTGTGAGGATGTGGAAATAGCACTGCTTCGAGTTTCAACTCTGCCACTTATGAACACGGGACCCATCACATGGACTCTCTCAGCCTCAGTTTCCTCATCTGTAAAATGGGAATGCTAATGCCCATCTCACAGGGACGTTGGGAGGATTAAATGATAAAAATGTAATGGCAGATGCCAGGCACAAAAGAGTATATGCTGTGTGATTCCATTTATATGAAATTCTGGAAAAGGCGAATCTAATCTATAGTACTGAAAGTAGATCTATGGTAGCCCAGCATTAAGGTTGGGGAGGATGGACTGCAAAGGGGCACTTTTTGAGATGATGGAATGAGATGTGGTTTCACGGCTGTGTGCATTTGCTAATTGTACTTACTGAATTGTATTCTTAAAAATGGGTGTAGTTGGTGCTGGGACAACTGGATATCCATCCACACATAAGAGAATGTAGTTGGGCCTCTTCCTCATATATTACACAAGAATCAACTCAAAATAAATCATAGACCAAAATACAAGAGCTAAAACTATAAAACTCTTAGAAGAAAAGTAAGAGTAAATTTTCATGACCTTGTGTTGGGCAAAGCCTTCTTTAGTATGACACCAAAAGCACAGGGAGCAAAAGAAGAAGTAGATAAGATAGAATTCATCAGAATAAAAAACTGCAAAGGATACTATCCAGAAAGTGAAAAAGACAACTCACAGAGTGGAGAAAATGTTTGCAAATTTTTTTCTGATAAAAGATTTGTACCTAGAATATATAAAGAATAATTACAACTCAATAATTAAAAGGTAAATAACCTAACTAAAAAAATTGATAAAGGATATCAATAGACATTTCTGTAAAGAAGATATGCAAATGGCCAATCAGCACATGAAAAGAACAACATCACTAGTCATCAGGGAAATACAATTCAAAACCATAATGAGATACCACTTCATACCCACTAAACCAAACCAACCAAACCCACTGCCATTGAGTCATCAAGTAGATTCTGACTCATAACAACCCTATGGGACAGAGTAGAACTGCCCCATGGGGTTTCCAAGGCTGTAAATCTTTACGGAAGCAGACTGCCACATCTTTCTCCTGTGGAGCTGCTGGTGGGCTCAAGCTTCTGACCTTTCAGTTAGCAGCCAGGCATTTCAACCACCACATCACCAGGGCTCCTTCAAACCTACTAAAACCAAACCAAACCCATTGCCGTCAAGTTGATTCTGACTCATAATGGCCCGATGCTGTTGTCAGTGGCCCTATGTTGCTGTTGATAGGTGCTGTCGAGTCGATTCTGACTCATAAACAAAAAGAAACCTTTGCCGTAGAGTCGATTCTGACTCATAGCAACCCTAAAGGACAGAGTAGAACTGCCTCATAGGGTTTCTAAGGAGTGTCTGGTAGATTTGAACTGCCAACCTTTTGAATAGCAGCCGTACCTCTTAACCACTACACCACCAGGGTTTCCTTCTGACTCACAGCAACCCTATATACAACAGAAAGAAACACTGCCTGGCCCTGTGCCATCGTCACAATCAAAGTTATGCTTGAACCCATTCTTGCAGCCACTGTGTCAATCCATCTCGTTGAGGGTGTTCCTCATTTTTGCTCACCCTCTACTTTACCAAACACGATGTCCTTCTCCAGGGACTGGCGCTTGGCTGCTCATGAAAGGTTCGTTGTTTGACCCTACCATCCACTCCATGGTAGAAAAGGCCTTTTGATATGCTTCCGTAAAGATTATAGCCTAGGAAACTCCATGAGGCCGTTCTATTGTGTCCTATAGAGTTGCAATGAGTTGGAATTGACTCAATGGCACACAACAACAGGTCTTGAGGGAGGAGGGCTTGCGGGGAATGGACAGTGACAGCTAATGGGTGTGGGGTTTTTTGAGTGATGAAAACATTTTAGGATTGATTAGAGGGATGATTGCACAACTCTGTGAATATACTAAAACCATTGAATTGTACGCTTTTAATGGGTAAATTGTATAGTATGGTATGTGAATTATATCCCGATAAAGCTGTTAACCCCCACGTGTCTGTCAGTTTGTGGTACTGTGGGGGCTTGTGTGTAGCTGTGATGCTGGAAGCTATGCCACTGGTATTCAGATACTAGCAGGGTCACCTATGGAGGACAGGTTTCAGCTGAGCTTCCAGACTAAGACAGACTAGGAAGGAGGACCCGGCAGTCTACTTCTGAAAAGCATTAGCCAGTGAAAACTTTATGAATAGCAGCGGAACATTGTCTGATATAGTGCTGGAAGATGAGCCCCCCAGGTTGGAAGGCACTCAAAAGATGACTGGGGAAGAGCTGCCTCCTCAAAGTGAGTCGACCTTAATGACATGGATGGAGTAAAGCTTTCGGGGCCTTCATTTGCTGATGTGGCACAACTCAAAATGAGAAGAAACAGCTGCAAACATCCATTAACAGTTGGAACCTGAGATGTACAAAGTATGAACCTAGGAAAATTGGAAATCGTCAAAAATGAAATGGAATGCATAAATATCGACATCCTAAGCATTAGTGAGCTGAAATGGACTGGTATTGACCATTTTGAATCAGACAATCATACAGTCTACTATGCTGGAATGACAACTTGAATTCATCGTCAATAAGAATGTTTCAAGATCTATCCTGAAGTACAATGCTGTCAGTGATAGGATAATATCCATACGCCTACAAGGAAGACCCGTTAATACAACTATTAGTCAAATTTACACACCAACCACAGGGCCAAAGATGAAGAAATAGAAGACTTTTATCAGCTGCCGCAGTCTGAAATGGATCGAACATGCAATCAAGATACATTGATAATTACTGGCGATTGGAATGCGAATGTTGGAAACAAAGAAGAACGATCAGTAGTTGGAAAATATGGCCTTGGTGATAGAAACAATCCCGGGGATCGAATCATAGAATTTTGCGAGACCAACGACTCCTTCATTGCAAATACCTTCTTTCACCAACATAAACAGTGACTTATACACATGGACCTCACCAGATGGAACACACAGAAATCAAATTAACTACATCTGTGGAAAGAGATGATGGAAAAGCTCAATATCATCAGTCAGAACAAGGCCAAGGGCTGACTGTGAAACAGACCATCAACTGCTCATATGCAAGTTCAAGCTGAAACTGAAGAAAATCAGAGCAAGTCCACGAGAGCCAAAATATGACCTTGAGTATATCCCATCTGAATTTAGAGACCATCTCATGAATAGATTTGATGATTTGAATACTAGTGACTGAAGACCAGATGAGTTGTGGAACGACATCACACATGAAGAAAGCAAGAGGTCACTAAAAAGACAGGAAAGAAAGAAAAGACCAAGATGGATGTCAGAGGAGACTCCGAAACTTGATCTTGAGCGTCGAGTAGCTAAAGCCAAAGGAAGAATTGATGAAGTAAAAGAACTGAACAGAAGATTTCAAAGGGCCTCTCGAGAAGACAAAGTAAAGTATTATAATGACATATGCAAAGAGCTGGAGATGGAAAACCAAAATGGAAGAACACACTCGGCGTTTCTCAAGCTGAAAGAACTGAAGAAAAAATTCAAGCCTCGAGTTGCAATGGTGAAAGATTCCATGGGGAAAATATTAAACAACGCAGGAAGCATCAAAAGAAGATGGAAGGAATACAGAGAGTCATTATGCCAAAAAGAATTAGTCAATATTCAACCATTTCAAGAGGTGGCATGTGATCAGGAACCAATGGTACTGAAGGAAGAAGTCCAAACTGCTCTGAAGGCATTGGCGAAAAACAAGGCTCCAGGAATTGATGGAATATTAATTGAGATGTTTCAACAAACAGATGCAGCGCTGGAGGTGCTCACTTGTCTATGCCAAGAAATATGGAAGACAGCTTCCTGGCCAACTGACTGGAAGAGATCCATATTTATGCCTATTCCCAAGAAAGGTGATCCAACTGAATGTGGAAATTATAAAGCAATATCATTAATATCACACCCAAGCAAAATTTTGCTGAAGATCATTCAAAAATATCTGCAGCAGTATATTGACAGGGAACTGCCAGAAATTCAGGCCGGTTTCAGAAGAGGACGTGGAACCAGGGACCTCATTGCTGATGTCAGATGGATCCTGGCTGAAAGCAGAGAATACCAGAAGGATGTTTACCTGTGTTTTATTGACTATGGAAAGGCATTCAACTGTGTGGATGATAACAAACTACGGATAACATTGCGAAGAATGGGAATTCCAGAACACTTAATTGTGCTCATGAGGAACATTTACATAGATCAAGAGGCAGTTGTTCGGACAGAAAAAGGGGATACTGATTGGTTTAAAGTCAGGATAGGTGTGCGTCAGGGTTGTATTCTTTCACCGTGCCTATTTAATCTGTATGCTGAACAAATAATCTGAGAAGCTGGACTATATGAAGAAGAACGGAGCATCAGGATGGGAGGAAGACTCATTAATAACCTGCGTTATGCAGATGACCCAACCTTGCTTGCTGAAAGTGAAGAGGACCTGAAGGACTTGCTAATGAAGATCAAAGACCACAGCATTCAGTATGGATTACACCTCAGCATAAAGAAAACAAAAATCCTTACAACTGGACCAATGAGCGACATCATGATAAATGGAGAAAAGATTGAAGTTGTCAAGGATTTCATTTTACTTGGATCCACAATCAACAGCCATGGAAGCAGCAGTCAAGAAATCAAAAGACGCATTGCATTGGGCAAATCTGCTGCAAAGGACCTCTTCAAAGTGTTGAAGAGCAAAGATGTCACCTTGAAGACTAAGGTGCGCCTGACCCAAGCCATGGTATTTTCAATCACATCATATGCATGTGAAAGCTGGACAATGAATAAGGAAGACCAAAGAAGAGTTGATGCCTTTGAATTGTGGTGTTGGCAAAGAATATTGAATATATTATGGACTGCCAAAAGAACAAACAAATCTGTCTTGGAATCAGTGCGGCCAGAATTCTCCTCAGAGGCAAGGATGGCGAGACTGCATCTTACATACTTTGGACATGTTGTCAGGAGGGATCAGTCCCTGGAGAAGGACATCATGCTTGGCAGAGTACAGAGTCAGCGGAAAAGAGGAAGACCCTCAATGAGGTGGATAGACACAGTGGCTGCAACAATGAGCTCAAGTATAACAACAATTGTAAGGATGTCTCAGGATTGGGCAGTGTTTCGTTCTGTTGTGCATAGGGTCGCTATGAGTCGGAACTGACTCGACGGTACCTAACAACAACAACAAAGCTGTTAAAAAATGGGTGTGTTTCATTGTATATAAATGATACCTCAATAAAGTAGATCGAAGATTCAAATATACGTATATAAATATATTCCTGGGTAGTGCAAACTGTTCACACGCTAGGCTGCTAACCAAAAGATTGGAGGTTCGAGTCCACCCAGAGTTGCCTCAGAAGAAAAGCCTGATGGTCTACTCCTGAAAAATCAGCCATTGAAAACTCTATGAAACACAGTTCTACCGTGACATGCATTGGGTCACCATGAGTCTGAGTTGACGTGATGGTATTTAGTGGTTATATATTATATACATATGTACACGCACACACACAAATATTTATTGAGCACTTCCTAAGTGTCAGGCACTGGCTGAAGGGCTTTGACGACAAGCTTTCATTTCAGCTTCACAGTAGCCCTATGAAGTAGATGCTTTTGTACCCTCAGTTTCAAATGAAGAAACTGAGGCACAGAGAGGCCAAGTTACTTGCCCAAGGGAGGGAGTCAGGATCCAAAGTCTCAATCAGTCTGGACAAATGTCAAGCATCCTGGGTTCATTAGCTTTGGCAGCTGCGGCACAGAGGGTGTTGGTACATGAGGAACGGCAGCAGCTCAGGACATGGAGCGAGGGCCCCGCATCTGCTGCTAGAGTCAGGAGGGACTCAGGAATCCCTTGAACAGGGAAGGCCTGTAGAGAGCAGCTGTCTGGGTGCTGCTAGACACTCTGTGAGCCAGAAAAAGCCCCTGTACTTGCTGGTATGCAGCGTTTGTGAGGTTACAAAAAAAACCAAAAACAAAAACCAAACTCAGTGCCATCGAGTTGATTCTGACTCATAGCAACCCTATAGGAAAGAGTAGAACTGCCCCATAGAGTCTCCGAGGAGCACCTGGCGGATTCCAACTGCTGACCCTTTGGTTAGCAGCCATAGCACTTAACCACAATGCCATCAGGGTTTCCTTGTGAGGGTAGGGGGCATATTTATGCTACTATGGAGACCGTGCCTTGTGCCAAAACCCAGCAAGGTGCTTTTCATTAATTAACTTATTGAGCACTGTACTCACCACAACCCCAAGAAGTAGGAACCACTGCTCCCATATCATGGAGAAGGTAACAGGGGTCAGGTGACTTGCCCAAGGTCAATCAGTAGCTATGCTGTTGGCCCCATTATGCCCATGGCAGGAGCTGGAGGCCTAGAAGATCTGGGTGCTCAGAAGTACTCCCATCCACTGGGGCCTCAATCCGGGGGGGGAACACAGGTCTCAGATTCCATAGGCCCTTTTCCAGGCTTGCTGTGGGGTGACAGCACTCTCCCCAAGTTCCCAATCAGCACCCCAAGCCCAGGTCTCCAGAGCTTCCAGGAGCTGTAGCTTTTCTCTGAATATGGCCAGTGTGTTAGCCCAGGGTGATGACTATTCCACAGTCCACACAAGCTGGGTCTGCAATTTTGGCCTGGCTGGGGCTCCGGAATGCAAGGAGACCTGGGTTTGAGTCCTGACCTGGTTTCTGAGTTGATGTGTGACCCGGAGGTCATCACTGCCCCTCTCTCAGCCTCAGTTGCCTTGTTTGTAAAACAAGGGGTTAAACTGTAGACCTAAAGTCCCTGCAGCCCCTGAAAGTCTGTGCTCACAGAGAGTGGTCAGCACAGGGGAGGGGGCACAGGTAGTGGGGGCATGCCTGGCCTGCTGGACGCCAGTGTCGGTGAGGCCAACACCCACTGGTTATCTGGAGAAGTAGAAGGCAAGATCTGAGCCAAGGTAGTGCGCTGGTTAGTTCAGACTCAGTTGGTTTTGTTAGCCCACTTGACCTTGGTGACAGGTCAGGTTTCGGCTTTACAAGCTTGAGTTTCTTTTTGCTAAGCCCCTTCAGGAGCATTCCGTCCAGGCCGGAGGTGGACTGGTTGAAAGGTTTGCTGGCACCAACTCCTTGCATCCACCCAGGGAGGGCTCAGCCATGCGGGCCCTCCCACCATTATAGGTATTTTTAAAGAGCTTCTCTTTCCCTGAGGGTCTTCCTGTTTTCTGATGTCAGCTGTTTCCTCCCACTGACTGGACTAAGCAGGTGGGGTTTCAGAGAATTAAGTGGGGATGCGGCGATGTGACCCTTCATTAATGCCCTCACCACACAGCAGGGGGCTTGGAGCCCACACTGGGATTTGTTCCCGTGTTTAATTCATGTTCCAGGGGCTTCAGTTCAATGATACATTTATCTCCTGAGAGAGGGAAGAGACACAAGGCAGAGACCCCTACAGACTCAGAGAGAGGCAGAGGGAGGGAGAAAGCAGAGTCTGGGAGACCGACAGAGCCAAAGAGAGAGAGACTGAGACTCGGAGACAGTTCTGTCTAAGCTCCAAAGCACTCAGACAAAAGAGACTCACAGAAGAGAGATGGAGCGGTTGATAAGGGTAAAGTTGCACATCTAGGTAGAGGCAGGAGCTGTCACCTTGTTCAGCCCCAAAGGTGCTCTCTAAAAAAAAAAAACTTTTTTGTTTTTTTTAGAGTTGTGCAAAATGGAGGCCCTGATGGAGAAAGACATTCAAAATGGAAGGAACTAGAGAGAGAGAGAGAGAGGAACAGGAGGATAAAGAGACAGAGACACACACGTAACAGACAGGCAGAGACCAAGAGGAACACATACCTATAAACAAACACAGACAACGATAGAGTTTAAAGATCAGAAGAGATATACCAGAGGAAAACAGTGAGACCAAGAATAGAGACAGAGAGAGGAGAGACAGAGAAGAGGGAGAGAGAGAGAAAGGGGTAGGTGGGGGGAGAAAGGTTAACCCCAGATCTGAAAGTTTCAAGATCCCATCAAGGCTCTCTTTTCTCCCCTTCCACCATAGCATCTTTCTCCAGGCGTGAAAGTATTGAAAACCCAGCTAGTTAAGAGCCCTGCTTCGCTTTAGTTCAAAAAAGTCAGAGGAAGCACATTTCTCCTGCATGGTGCCCTTCACCAGATGGCTTCACCTAAGCCCTCCTGATTGCTTTTGTCTGCCATTTTGGCTTCCCCTAAACCAAGGGTTGTCCCAGTTTCCCAAGGGTTGTCAGGCTCTAAGGAGGTCCTTCAGAGGCAGCACCCAGTCCCCATCCCCAGAGGAGGGCAGGATTGATGCCACTGGTTTCAAACCTTCAGTGCTGCCCATGCTCCGAGGTTCAGGACAAATGCCTGGATCATCATCTTGGCCAGTTCACAGGACCTTCCAGCTCAGCCACCCAAGAACAGAAGTCATTGCATTCCTCAAATCTGCCCTATTCCCAATGATGAAGGAGCATTATATGTCCAGTGACCAAGCCAAACTCCTGAGCATCAGCCTCGACTCCCCCAGTCTTCCTCTTCATAGTCAACCGGCTCCAAACTCTGACCCAGTCCTCTGAATAACTTTTGAATCAGATCCATCTCCTTGTCCGCTGTCACATTGGTTTTAACCATCATCACCTCTCCTGTGGGCTACGGTGACAGCCTTTTCGCTGGACTCCCTGTCTCCATCATCTCCCTGCCTCCGCTAGCCCTCCTCTCTCAAATCAATTATCAGCATTATCTTTCAAAAAATATATCCAATTATGGCTTTCCTTTAAATTAAAAACAAAAGTACAAGGAGATTCCATTGCCTATAATAAGATAAACTCCAGACTTTAGCCTGAATTCAGGGTCCTTTACAATCTTGCCCCAAACTCTCCTGCTCTTCCTCTCATTCACTCCCTACTCAGGATCACCTGTCATCCCCCAAACTGATCATTCCCTCTTCCAAGAATGCTCTTCCCCCTGCTTTGATCACCTACAGAACTCCTATGCATACTTCAAGACCCAGCTCATATGTCACCACGTCTTCTGTGATGTCTTCCTTGACAGTTCCAGGAAAAATATATGCCACCTCCACATTCCCACGGAACCTTGTAAATACCTCCATCTGAGAAGTTGTTATGTATTGCTTGTCTCTGGAGACAGCATGGGACATGAAAATGTGGGGTTTGGACTCGAAGACCTGGGTGTGAATGTTGATGTTAAGTGTTACTGGTTTTGTGACCTTGAATAAGCTATGGTTACAGCTCCAACAAGTGAATAATAAAAATAACCAAATCACAGAGTTTTTTGTGAGCATTAAAATTTAAGGTATGTCATCTGGATCAAAGGAGAATGAAGAACACCAAGGTCACACGATAATTATAAGCCCGAGACAGAAAGGGCCACATGAACTAGAGACTTTCATCATCCTGAGACCAGAAGAACTAGATGGTGCCCGGCCACAACTGACGGCTGCCCTGATGGGGAACACAACAGAGAACTCCTGAGGGAGCAGGAGAACAGTGGGATGCAGACCCCAAATTCTCATGAACAGACCAGACTTAATGGTCTGACTGAGTCTAGAAGAATCCCGGCTGTCATGGTCCCCAAACCTCCTGTTGGCCCAGGACAGGAACCATTCCTGAAGACTACTCATCAGACATGGAATGGACTGGACAATGGGCTGGAGAGAGATGCTGACGAAGAGTGAGCTACTTGTATCAGGTGGACACTTGAGACTGTGTTGGCATCTCCTGTCTGGAGGGGAGATGGGAGGGTAGGGAGGGTTAGAAACTGGCAAAATGGTCATGAAAGGAGAGACTGGAAGGAGGGAGTGGGCTGACTCATCACGGGGAGAGTAAATGGGAGTATGAAGTAAGGTGTACATAAGCTTACAAGGGACAGACTGACTTGATTTGTAAACTTTCACTTAAATCACAATAAAAATTATTAAAAAGAAAAAATTTAAGGTATGTAATTTCCAGAACAGTGCCTGGCATACAGTTGGCACTTAATAAACATTTCTTCTAGACACCCTTTCCCATTATTTGTCTCTAGCCAGACAGTTTGCCCTTTGGGGGCAGGAACTGAGTCATATTCATTTCTGAGTCCTGGCACCTGGCACAGTGACCGGCATATTCCAGGTGCCCTGTAAATGTCGGTGATTGACTGAGCTCATTAGTGGCCGGCTTCTCCCAGGCACGCCAGCCTGCAGATACATTGCACAGCTTCCTGGGGTGCAAAACTAGGTAAGGCAACAGTAGCTAGTGGAGAGACCCTTGTAGAGCTACCCCCATGTCCCTTCCTACCTGTGGCCCAGACCTCTGCTAGTCCCCAGACGTGCACCAAAGAATCTCTGTCCCTCCATTTGGCTTCCTAATCTGGCAGTCTAGTTGCCATGGAAACCAGTGTTTTCACACAGGACAACACACAGGGAGACTCAGAAATGCACTGAAACTTGCAAATACATTATGTAGCATAAAAAAGAGAGCCTGGGAGACTGTGAAGTGCAATACAGGTTTAACTGCTACTTGTTTAGGGGGGAAGCCACCCACAAGACCCAACTGTTTTCTTTTATTATTATTTTTCTTGTATTGTTGCTGCCTTCCCCTTCCCCCGCCCTTGGGGGCAGATTCTAGCAAACCACAGTCTAAGGGCGCTACAGAGCACATTGTCAGCCTTTCAGTCTTGTCCTCCCCAAACATCCTGTCATCCTAGCATCTTCTTCCTCAGAGTCTCTGAAACTTAGTGGGAACCCATTACACATGTCGAACCAGCTCTGTTTTTATTTCCTAATGCCAGGCCAAGGTGGGACCAGAGTAAAGCAATGGAGTGTCTCCTCTCCACCTCCCCCAAAACTATAGCCCTTGTGCTAACAACAGCCTTCTCTTAGGTTTGTTTGGATTCTTATTTTGAAATCATAGGATGGTGGGGGATTTCACCCACTATACAAGAGGGAGTAAGAAAGGCCAGAATGACCCTCAGAATGAAAACATCAAGAAACCTAAACAAAATATATGAAATAACACTTTTCAAGCTTTGAACAACAGGTAATGTGAGACTGTGAACCCTGAGAGAAGGGAAGCAAGTGAGGTGAATTCTATTGTTGTCCCAGATAACTGATGGGAGATAATTTCCAGAACAGTGCCCAGCAGTCTCACTGAGTTGAGAAGACAGAGATTGGGGTTTGTGTAGGCTGAGGCACCTAGAATTTTCAAGACATAACACAAAGAGAAAATAGATGTAGAGAAGAGAAGGAGTGGAGGTGGGGAGAGAAATCCATTCAGAGACCTGCAGAGGAATGTCCTAAACTAGTATTTGGTTGAGTAACAATTTGTGAACTCATGGAGTGAAACTCGGTTGAGATGAGAGCTGTTGGACAATAGTAGACTGAACAATTCCAGAGTTCATACAGGGCTAGTTTATGTTCCCACTATCCATATTAAATAGATCTCATAACACATGGAGCATCGGATAGTGTCTTCAGAAGGGTGTCACCTTAGTAAAAAAACACCTTAGTAAATGATCTTAATTAGCCTTAGACTAAAGCCTGCTTTGGATATACCCTAATGAACTTAAAAAATAACACTAAGAAGGATCAAATTGACCTCAAATGACTTAACTGCACTGCAGAATAAAGATCAACACTCTTTACAGGAATACACCTCAAAACATAAAATACCCAATTTTTGGCATCCAATATGACCTATAGCCCAAGAGAAAAACCAATCAATTGAAACAAACACAGAAATGGTAGAGATAATGGAATTAGTAGGCTATGGCTTTTAAAAAGTTATTACAAATATGCTTCATATATTACAAATATGCTCCATATACTCATAGAGAAAAACATCAACATGATAGGGAGAGAAACTAAAAAAATATAGAAACACTCAAACGAAAATTCTGAAGATGAAACATATAGTATATGAATTGAAAAAAATGCACTGGATTGAATTAATAGCAGATTAGAAGCTTCAGAAGAAAATACTAGTGAACTAGAAGATAAAGCAAAACAAGCTATTCAACATATAAGACAAACTTTTAAAAAACTAAAAGAATAAGGAGGAGAAGGATAAGGGAGCATTAGTGACCTATGGATAATATCAAATGGTCTAATTTATGTGTAGCTGGAGTCCCAGAAATACAGGAAGAAGAGGCGGAAATAAATATTTGGAGAAATAAGAGCTGAAAAATTTTCAAATTTGATGAAAACGATAGCCTATTGATCTAAGAAGCTCAATGATCCTCAACCAGAGGAAATATAAAGAAAACCACATTAAGGCATATCATGATCAAATTGCTGAAAGCTAGTGATAAAGAAGGACCCGGCAGTCTGCTTCTGAAAATAATTAGCCAGTGAAAATCTAATGAATAGTAGCAGAACATTGTCTGATATACTGCAGGAAGATGAGACCCTCAGGTTGGAAGGTACCCAAAAGATGACTGGGAAAGAGCTGCCTCCTCAAAGTAGAGTCCACCTTAGTGACATGGATGAAGTCAAGCTTTCGGGACCTTCATTTCCTGACGTGGCATGATTCAAAATGAGAAGAAACAGCTGCAAACATTGATTAATAATAGGAATGTGGAACGTATGAAGTACAAATCTAGGAAAATTGGAATTCATCAAAAGTGAACTAGAATGCATAAACATCAATATCCCAGGTATTAGTGAGCTGAAACAGGGTAGTACTGGCCCGTTTGAATCAGACAGTCATATGGTCTACTATGCCAGGAATGACACCTTGAAGAGGAATGGCATTGCATTCATTGTCAAAAAGAACATTTCAAGATCTATCCTGAAGTACAATGCTGTCAGTGATAAGGTGATACCCATACGCCTTACAAGGAAGACAGGTTAATACGACTATTATTCAAATTTACCCACCAATCACAAAGGCTAAAGATGAAGAAATTGAAGACTTTTACCAACTTCTGCAGTCTGAAATTGATCAAACGTGCAATCAGGATGCATTGATAATTACTGGTGACTGGAATGCGAAAGTTACAAACAAAGAAGAAGGATTGGTAGTTGGAAAATACAGCCTTGTTGATAGAAATGATGTTGGAGATCGCATGACAGAATTTTGCTGGATGAAGGATTTTGTCATTACAAATACCTTTTTTCAATGACATAAATGGCCAATATACATGTGGATCTTGCCACATGGAATACACAGGAATCAAATCAACTACATCTATTGAAAGAGGCCATGGAGAAGCTCAATGTCATCAGTCAGAAAAGGCCAGGGGCCAAATGTGGAACAATTAATTGCTCATATGCAAGTTCAAGTTGAAGCTGAAAAAAATTAGAAAAAGTCCAAGAGTGCCAAAATACGACCTTGAGTAGGTCCCACCTGAATTTAGAAATCATCTCAAGAGTAGATTTGAACACTGAACGGTAATGACTAAAGACATGATGAGTTGTGCAATAACATCAATAACATCACGCATGAAGAAAGCAAGAGGTCATTAAAATGACAAGAAAGAAAGAAAAGACCAAAATGGATGTAGGAAAAGACTCTGAAACTTGCTCTTGAAAGTCGAGTAGCTAAAGCAAAAGGAAAAATGAAGAAGCAGAAGAACCGAACAGAAAATTTCAAAGAGTGGCTTGAGAAGACAAAGTAAAGTATTATGATGACATATGCAAAGACCTGGAGATAGAAAACCAAAAGGGAAGAATATGCTTGGCATTTCTCAAGCTGAAAGAACTGAAGAAAAAAGTCAAGCCTTGAGTTGCAATTCTAAAGGATTCTATGGAGAAAATATTATACAACCAAGGACACATTAAAACAACATGGGAGGAATTTTTTTTTAATTTTATTTTATACCCAAAAGAATTGGTTGACATTCAACCATTTCAGGAGGTAGCATGTGATCAGGAACCGACGGTACTGAAGGAAGAAGTCCAAGCTGCACAGAAGGCATTGGTGAAAATCAAGGCTCCAGGAATTGACAGAATACCAATTGAGATGTGTTGGAAGTGGTCACTTGTCTATGCCAAGAAAGTTGGAAGACAAGCTATCTGGCCAAACGACTGGAAGAGATCCATATTTATGGCTATTTCCAAGAAAGGTGATCCAACTGAATGTGGAAATTATCAAACAATATCATTAATATCACACACAAGTAAAATTTTGCTGAAGATCATTCAAAAGTGGCTGCAGCAGTATATCAACAGGGAACTGCCAGAAATTCAAGCCAGATTTACAAGAGAACCTGGAACAGAGGATATCATTGCTGATGTCAGATGGATCCTGGCTAAAAGCAGAAAATACCAGGAAGATGTTTACGTGTGTTTTATTGACTATGCAAAGGGATTCAACTGTGTGTATCATAACAAATTACGGATAACAGTGCAAAAAATGGGAATTTCAGAACACTTAATTGTATTCATGAGGAACCTGTACATAGATTGACAGACAGTTGTTCAAACAGAACAAGGGGATACTGCATGGTCTAAAGTGAGGAAAGGTGTGTGTCAGGGTTGTATCCTTTCACCACACTTATTCTGTCTGTATGCTGAGCAAATAATCTGAGAAGCTGGACTATACAAAGAAGAATGGGCCTCAGGATTGGAGGAAGACTCATTAGCAACCTGCATTATACAGATGACAAAACCTTGCTTACTGAAAGTGAAGAGAACTTGAAGCACTTACTGTTGAAGATCAAAGACCACAGCCTTGAGTATGGACTACCTCAACATAAAGAAAACAAAAATCCTCACGACTGGACCAATAAGCAACCTCATGATAAATGGAGAACAGGTTAATTTCTATTTTTTTATTGAAGTTGTTGAGGATTTCATTTTACTTGGAATCCACAATCAACACCCATGGAAACAGCAGTCAAGAAACAAAATGATGCATTGCATTGGGCAAATCTGCAGGAAAAGACCTCTTTAAAGTGTTAAAAAGCAAAGATGTCACTTTAAGGCCTAAGGTGCACCTGACTCAAGCCTTGGTGTTTTTATCGCCTCATATGCATGCAAAAGCTGGATGATGAATAAGGAAAACCAAAGAAGAATTGACGCCTTTGAATTGTGGTATTGATGAAGAATACTGAATATACTATGGACTGCAAAAAAGTACGAACAAATTTGTCTTGGAAGAAATAACACCAGAATGCCCCTTAGAAGCAAGGATGGCAAGACTATGTCTCACGTATTTTGGACATGTTATCAGGAGGGATCAGTCCCTGGAGGAGGACATCATGCTTGGTAAAGTAGATGGTCAGCAAAAAAGAGGACGATCCTCAATGAGATGGATTGACACAGTGGCTGCAACAATGGGCTCAAGCATAACAACAATTGTGAGAATGGCACAGGAGGAGGCAGAGTTTTGTTCTGTTGTACTTAGGGTCACTATGAGTTGGCGTTTAACAACAACAATGATAAAGAAGAAAATGTTAAAGCAGCCAAACTAGACACATTATTTACAGAAGAATGAAGATAAGAGTGACAACAGACTTCTCCTAAGAAACAATGCAAGTCATAAGACACTGGAGTGACTTCTTAAGGTACTGAATAGAGAAAACAAAACTATAAATCTAGAATTTCATACCCAGTGAAATTGTCTGTCAAAAATGAAGGTGAAATAAGTACTTTCTATGACCAAAAAAAGCTAGGAAAATTCATTGTCATTGCCAGCAGACCTGCTACAAGAACTGGTAAGTTCATACAGACAAGAGGAAAATGATACTAGATGGAAATTTGTATCTACACAAAAGAATGAAGCCTACCAAAAATGGTAAATATGTGGATAAATATAAAATTTAGTTCAATGTTTAAGGCAAAAATAATAACGATATATTGTAGGGTTTATAATATAATATAAAAAATATATAATGTAGAAAGGAAATGTATGACAATAATCACATAAAGGACAGAAGAAGAGTGATGGAAGTAAATAGTTGTAAGGTTCTTACACTACATATAAAATGAAATGATGTATTTGAAGATAAGCTGTAATAAGTTAAAGATGTTTGTTGTAAACTCTAGAAAAATCATTAAAAATAATAAAAAGCAGTACCTCAATCCCTGGGTTACGAACATTTTACTTACATACAACCCATAGTTATGAACTAATCCCTCTAAAGCCTTTTATATTAAAAATTTGAGATGCATACGATGGTTCGTAATAACAAATGGTTGCTACTTTGCAACACACATCAAAACATTATTATTATTATTGCTGTATTATTACATTAAAGATGTTTTAGTGTATCTAGAAGTGTTTATTTAATTTTTTGTGCATAGAAAGGTATACTATATACTAAGATGAACATTTGACTAACTGACATTAGGTACAAAGCTTCATACCCAACCGTTCCAACTTACATAGAAATTCGACTTAAAGACAGACTTAGGAACAGAACTCATTCATAATGTGGGGACTGATAAATAAGCTGAGAGAGGAGATAAAATGAAACACTAAATAAAAAGTACTCAATCCAAAACCTACAGAAAATCAAATAGCAGGGAAGACTTTTGAGACTAGCATTACTCTGATGCTAAAAGCAGATGAAGACATTTAAAAGAAATAAAAGCTGCAGACCTCATGTATGCCTCACATAATTAGATGCAAAAATAATTCTAGCATACTGAATCCAGCAATACATTAAAAAGATGACATATCATGACAAAGCGGGGTTTATCCCAGGAAACAACCCAGATGTTCTTCAGCAGATGAATGGTTAAATAAACTGTGGTACATCTACGCCATGGAATGCTGTTTAGCAATAAAAAGTAACAAACTTTTGATACCTAAAATGAGGTGAATTAAGCTCCAGTGAACTAAGCTGAGCAAAAACACCCAGCATCATACTGCTTTTATGTTGTATGATTCCATTTACATGTTGTTGTTGTTAGGTGCCGTTGAGTAGGTTCCGACTCATAGCGACCTTATGCACAATAGAACGAAATACTGCCCAGTCCTGTGCCATCCTTACAGTTGTTGCTATGTTTAAGCTCATTGTTGCAGCCACTGTGTCAGTCCATCTTGCTGAGAGTCTTCCACGTTTTTGCTGACTCTCTATTTTACCAAACGTGATGTCCTTCTCCAGGGACTGATCCCTCCTGATAATAAGTCCAAAGTATGTGAGTCGTAGTCTCCCCGTCCTTGCTTCTAAGGAGCATTCTGGCTGCACTTCTTCCAAGACAGACTTGTTCGTTCTTTTGGCAGTCCATAGGATATGCAGCGTTCTTCACCAACACCACAATTCAAAGGCATCAATTTTTCTTTGGTCTTCCTTAATCATTGTCCAGCTTTCACATGCATACGAGGTAATTGAAAACACTGTGGACTGGGTCAGGTGCACCTTAGTCCTCAAGGTGATATTTTTGCTTTTTAACACTTTAAAGAGGTCTTTTGCAGCAGATTTGCCCAAATGCAACACGTCTTTTGATTTTTTGAGGATGCTTCCATGGGTGTTAGTTGTAGATTCCAAATAAAATGAGAACCTTGACAACATCAATCTTTTCTCTGTTTATCATGATGTTGCTTATTGGTCCAGTTGTGAGGATTTTTGTTTTCTTTATGTTAAGGTGTAATCCATACTGAAGGCTGTGGTCTTTAATCTTTATCAGTAAGTGCTTCAAGTCCTCTTCACTTTCAGCAAGCAAGGTTGTGTCATCTGCATAACGCAGGTTGTTAAGTTATCTTCCTCCAATCCTGATACCCTGTTATTCTTCATATAGTCCAGCTTCTCAGATTATATGCTCAGTACACAGATTGAGTAGGTATGGTGAAAGGATACAACCCTGAGGCAAGCCTTTCCTGACTTTAAACCATGCAATATCACCGTGTTCTGTTCAAAGGACTGCCTCTTGATCCATGTACAGATTCCTCATGGCCACAATTAAGTGTTCTCAAATTCCCATTCTCTGCAAAGTTATCCATAATTTGTTATGATCCACACAGTAGAATGCTTTAGCATAGTCAATAAAACACCAGTAAACATTTTTCTGGTATTCTCTGTTTTCAGCCAAGATCCATCTGACATCAGCAATGATATCCCTGGTTCCACGCCCTTTTCTGAAGCTGGCCTGAATTTCTGGCAGCTCCCTGTTGATATACTGCTGCAGGCTGCTCCTGAATGATCTTCAGCTAAATTTCACTTGCATGTAATATTAATGATAGAGTTTGATAATTCCCGCATTAGGTTGGTTTACCTTTCTTGGGAATAGGCATAATTATGGATCTCTTCTAGTTGTTTGGCCAGGTAGCTGTCTTCCAATTTTCTTGGCATAGACGAGTGAGCACTTCTAGTACCGCATCTGTTTGTTGAAACATCTCAATTGGTATTCTGTCAATTCCCGAAGCCTTGTTTTTCACCAATGCCTTCAGTGCAGCTTGGACTTCTTCCTTCAATACTATCTGCTCTTGATCATATGTTGCCTCCTGAAATGGTTGAATGTCAATCAATTCTCTTTGGTATAGTGACTCTGTGTATTCCTTCCATCTTCTTTTGATGCTTCCTGGGTCATTTAATATTTTCTCTGTAGAATCCTTCAGAATTGCAACTCGAGGCTTGACTTTTTTCTTTAGTTCTTTCAGCTTGAGAAATGCTGAGCATGTTCTTCCCTTTTGGTTTCCTATCTCCAGGTCTTTGCACATGTCATCTTAATAGTTTACTTTGTCTTCTCGAGCGGCCCTTTGAAATCTTCTGTTCAACTGTTTTACTTTATCATTTTTTTCTTTTGCTTTAGTTATTCGATGATCAAGAGCAAGCTTCAGAGTGTCTTCTGACAACAATTTAGGTCTTTTCTTTCTCTCCTGTTTTTTTAATGACCTCTTGCTTCCTTCAAGTATGATGTCCTTGATGTGGTCTTCAGTTATTAGCATTCAGCGTGTCAAATCTATTCTTGAGATTGTCTCTAAATGCAGGTAGGATACACTTAACGTTGTACTTTGGTTTTCATGGACTTGTTCTAACTTTCTTCAGTTTCAACTTGAACTTGCATATGAGTAATTGATGGTCTGATCCATGTTGCCCACTGGTCTTATTCTGACTGATGATATTGAGCTTTTCCATCATCTCTTTCCACAGATGTAGTCGATTTGATTCCTGTGTATTCCATCTGGTGAGGTCCATGTGTATAGTCGCTGCTTATGTTGGTGAAGAAGGGTATTTGCAATGAAGAAGTCTTTGGTCTTGCAAAATTCAATTATGAGATCTCAGGCATCATTTCTATCTGCAAGGCCATCTTTTCCAACTACCAGTCCTTCTCCTTTGTTTCCAACTTTTGCATTCCAATCACCAGTAATT
The DNA here is from genome assembly GCF_030014295.1 of Loxodonta africana. Classification (NCBI taxonomy): domain Eukaryota; kingdom Metazoa; phylum Chordata; class Mammalia; order Proboscidea; family Elephantidae; genus Loxodonta; species Loxodonta africana. Next base: position 37,529,440 of record NC_087348.1, read on the forward strand.
ATCAGTGCATCCTGATTGCATGTTCAATCAATTTCAGATTGCAGAAGTTGGTAAAAATCTTCAATTTCTTCATCTTTGGTCTTAGCAGTTGGTGCCTAAATTTGAATAATATTCATATTGGCTGGTCTATTCTATTACTGACAGCATTGTACTTCGGGATAGATCTTGAAATATTCTTTTTCACGACGCTGACTACGATGCCATTCCTCTTCAAGATGTTGTTCCTGGCATAGTAGACCATATGACTGTCTGATTCAAAATGGCCAATACCAGTCCACTTCAGCTCACTAATACCTGTATGCATTACATTTCATTTTTGATGATTTCCAATTTTCCTAGATTCATACTTAGTACATTCCAGGTTCTGATTATTAATGGATGTTTGCAGCAGTTCCTTCTCATTTTGAGTCTTGCCACATCAGCAAATGAAGGTCCCAGAAGCTTGACTCCATCCACGTCAGTAAGGTTGACTCTATTTTAAGGAGGCAGCTCTTCCTCAGTCGTATTTTGAGTGCCTTTCAACTTGGGGGGCTCATCTTCTGGCACTATGTCAGACAATGTTCCGCAGCTATTCACAACATTTGCACTGGATAATTCTTTTCAGAAGTAGACCGCTAGGTCCGTCTTCCTAGTCTGTTTTAGTCTGGAAGCTCAGCTGAAACCTGTCTGCCATGGGTGACCTGGCTGGTATTTGAATACTGGTGGCATAGCTTCCAGAATCACAGCAACACACAGGTCCCCACAGCATGACAAACTGACAGATGCATGGGGGTCCATTTACATAACATCCTTGAAATGACAAAATTATAGAAATGGAGAACAGACTAGTGATTGCAGTGGTTAAGGAAGGGTGGGAAGGGAGAGAAGTACATGTGGCTATAAAAGGGAAACAAGCATGATGAAGCTTTGTAATGACGAGAATGTTCTTTAACTTGACTGTATCAGTGTCAATATCCTGGTTGTGATATTGTACTATCGTTTAAGTGGGAAGCTGGATTAAAAAAATATGTAGGATCTCTTTGCATTATTTCCTACAAGTGCATGTGAATCTACAATGATCTAAAACGAAAAAAAAAAAAAAAGGCTAATTAACTAAAAGTAAAAACCAAAAGACAAAACAAAAAACACATGACCGTACTTAGTGTTGGTGGGGCTATGGAGCAACTGAAGCACTCATACACTGTTGGTGGGAATGAAGAATGGTACACCAACTTTGGAATAGTTTCTTGTCATTTAAACAGACACTTACCATATGACCCAGCAACACCACTCCTAGGTATTTAACCAAGAGAAATGAAAACATACGTTCATAGAAACACTTGCATATGAATGTTTATAACAGCTTTATTTATATCAACAATAACTGGAAGTAACACAAATGTCTATCAATAGAGGAATGGATAAATAAATTGTAGCATATCAATAAAAGAGAATACTATTCAGAGATAAAAAGGAATGAGTTACTGAAATACATAACAACATGGATGGACTTCAAAAGCATTATATTAAGTGAAAGAAGCCGGTCCCAAAAGATTCCGTTTATATGACGTTCATTTATATGATATCCTATTTTAGGGATATGACTATTCCTAACTATAAGGATATAAATCAGATAAGTGGTCCTACTCAGGTTGGAGTTGGGGGAGGGGGTTGATTGCAAAGGAGTACAAGAATATTTGGGTGTAATGGAAATATTCTATAGCTTGATTGTGGTAGGGTAGTTGCGTGACCCTCTACATTTGTCAAAGCCCATCTAATTGCACACTTAAAATTTGTGAATTTTGTTGTTTGTTCACTATACTCAATACTCAGTTGGAGCCCTGATGGTGCAGTGTTAAGAGCTCGGCTACTAACAAAAAAGTCAGCAGTTCTAATCCACCAGCTGCTCCTTGGAAACTCTATGGAGCAGTTCCACTCTGTCCTATAGGGGTGCTGTGAATCAGAATTGACTCAAAGACAAGGGGTATACTCAATAAGCTGATTTAAAAAATCCTATGGTGGTGAATCTGGAAGAGATCTTGGCAGTATCTAGTCTAACACTCAGTATAGAGGTGGTGAAAACAGCCTGGGATGTGGATGGGTTGGGGAGAGTGTCAGGGAAGTTCCAGATTCTGAGAGGGTGACAACTGGACCTGTTTGGCTGGCCCACTGGGGTGTGGGATGTGGGGAAGAACTGGGAGACAAGGCGGGTCATATGGAGAGGGGGCTGCTCTTAGTACTGGTGGCGCCTGTGAGCAATTTAGAAAAAGGCATCCCTTGGGGGGACCAATTAGAAAGAAGGCACCTCCTCTGGGTTGACCAATTAGGGAAAGGATCCCTGTGGGTGGACCAATCAGTTAAAGGTGCCAGAATGCACAGCATGGGACCAGAGTGGGGACCAAATTTCACTTCACCCATCACCTCTCAGCCGAACGTCCTTATGCAGTGCACAACGTCGAGGCAGCCCTTCCTGGACACCCAGGGGTGTTACCTGGGCAGCATCTTCCAATGGTAATGGAGGTTTCTCCGTGGTACACTGTGGTCCCATCTACATATGGTCGACTATGGTTCATCCCTAGGGACCTGAGCTATATCACTGAATCCCTGTATTTGCACTCTAGCTGTTTCCATTCCAAATATTCCAAAGGCATGCACAGGGGTGTTAGTTGTTGCAGCTGCCATGCAGGGAGTTTGTAAGCAGAATGAAATATAGCCCAGTTATGTATAGTAGAATGAAATATTGCCCAGTTCTGTGCCATCTTGATCATTGTATATTTGGGTTTGTTGTTGAGTTTATTATGTCAATTCATCTTATTGAGGGTTTCCCTCATTTTTGTTGGCCCTCTACTTTACTAAATATCATGTCCTTTTCTGGCTGTTGGTCTTTGCTGATGATGTGTCCAAAGTCCCACCATCCTAGCTTCTAAGGAACGTTCTGGTTGTATTTCTTCTAAGACTGATTTGATCGTTCTTCTGGCAGTCCATGGTATATTTAATATTTTTCCTCAACACCACAGGTTTGAATGCATCAATTCTTCTGTTTTCTTTTTTCATCGTCCAGCTTTCTCATGCATATGAGACAATCGAAAAGACCAAAGTCTTGGGTCAGATACACCTTAGTCATCAAAGTGACATTACGGCTCTCTAAAACTGCGAAGAGTTCTTTTGCAGCAGATTTGTCCAGTGCTATATGTTGTTTGGGTAGGTTAGAGTATTTCTGGCAAATATAGAGCAGTATTGAACTTTTCAGGGCCCTCCCTTACACATGTCATTTATAGAGTTCTCCAGCACAGCACTTAGCTGTGTGTACACAACATTCCTAGCCACACATACCCTGCCCCCTTCCCCAGTGTATACACCAGAGCTGTCCTCCTATTGTATGCACAGTATCTGTCTACCCTCTTCCTTCTGGACACACATATGCTATAGTTTTCCTTACAAAGTCCCTGCATGGCAGACAGTGCCTTGTGAAAAGCCAGTGTGTAAATTAATTAGCTTCCCATTTCAATCAGAAGCTATTTATTTTGCTGAAAGAGAAACCAGTGCCTTGGCTGGCTCCCCACTGCCAACAAATATCTCGAGAGTCTCCTTCTCTCAGATCTGTCCACAGATGTCAGGCTCTGTTTTAGGAGCTGAATCTGGGGGCCGGGGGTGGATGAATCAGTAAGCGCTGTATGCACAGGCTTGCACTGAGCGAGGTAAGCATGAGTTTGTCTTTACTTGCTAATCTGTGGTGAGCCATTTCACATGGGTTTCACTGCGTCTTCGCTGTGGTGGGAATATGTGAAAGTGTGCACTGCAGATTGATGGCAGCACACAATGGGCCCCTGTGTACCTTGCTTTTTAAGTACTCTGGCCCTGCTGGGGCTATGGCAGGCCTCAGAAGCCCTTGCTCTCACCCCAGTTCCTGCTCCAGGTTATTGGGGTTTGGGCAAGATGCAAGCCCAGCCTCTGAGTTCCAGCTGTGCTTTAGCTGCCTCAGGGAGAGAAAGAGCAGGACCATAGCTTGTGGGTAAGATGCTTATTAGAACTGTGTAAACCAGTTTCTCTGAATTTCCCTAGGTGGGGTTTCTAATCAGGAAGAAAGGCTTCAGTGCAGTCTCAGGCATCAAACAGCCCCTTGAAACTGTGTCACCTGCTGGAGGAAGTGGCTGCTCAACTACAACTGGGCCAGCTCTGTGGTCTGGAGTCCAGGAGATGTCATGTGCCTGCCTGCCCCTAGAGGTGGCCTGTGGGGATCCATTTATTAATTTATTAAAAATGTATTGAGTACCCACTGTGTGCCAGGCAGTACTCAAGACTGAATAGAACAGACAAAAATTCCCACGTCATGGAACTTCCACTGTAGTGGGGGAGAGATGTTGTTAGCTGCCGTTGAGTCAGTCCCAACTCACGGCTCTCCCATGCACAATGGAATGAATCACTGCCTGGTACTAGGCCATTCCCGTGATTGGTTACGTATTGGACCATAGTGACCCAGAGGGTTTTCATTGGCTGATTTTTGGAAGTAGATTGCCAGGCCTTTCTTCCTAGTACTCTTTGTCTGGAAGCTCCACAGAAACCTGTTCAGCATCATAGCAGCAAGCAAGCCTCCACTGACAGATGGGTGGTGGCCTTGCAAGAGGTGTGTTGGCCAAGAGTCAAACTGGATCTCCCACATGGAAGTTGAGAATTCTACCACTGAACCGCGACTGCCTTTCTGACACATAGTTTGTTACCTGTTGCATCAAGCTGATTCTGACTCATAGTGATCCTACAGGGCAGAGCAAAACTGCCCCGTAGGGTTTCCAAGGAGCAGCTGATAGATTTGAACTGGCAACCTTTTGGTTAGCAGCCGAGCTCTTAATCACTATGCCACCAAGGCTCCCTGACACATAGCAGGCATTCTTAATAATTAGCTAAAGTAATGAATGGTTGTCCTTGATGTCTTTAAGAACTACACCTGGCAAACACTCACTGAAGACCTGCTATACCAGGGGTACTGGGGAGGCAGGGATGAATCAGGCCCCACCCCAGCAGGTCATGGGTAGCAGCTGGGGAGACGCAGATACAAAAACAATGCAGCTCAGTGGGTCAGATATTTAATTGGGCGTCAGGATAAGAGCTGAAAGGGAGGAACAACTGGCAAGGTGAGGCGGAGCTGCTGCTGGAAACCTCATCTCAAAAGGAGCTGAGAACTGACCTCACCCTCAAATGGAGAGTTGGCTGAGACAAATGCAGTCCTCAAACTCCTCCCGGAGAGAAAATCCTCTTCACCAGCCCCTGCCATCTCTTTTTGACAAACACTTTTGCAATCTGCTAACCACGGCTGGTTTGAATGACTTGAGTTGTCAAGTCTGATTTTGTTCTCTGAAAGTCAATTTTTATTTTTAATTCTTCTAGTCACTCCATAGAGCTGACAGCAACTCACGGCGTGTGAGATGTGCCACAGCCAGGGGAGAGCTCAAGAAAGAGAGGACCCTCCTCAGGAGCAAGGCTGCTAGATAGATTTCCTGACAGACTGGGCTAGTTGTCTTTGCTTCTGCTTGCTACAGTAAGAGTATTTACACGAGAATACCACGGAGGCTGCTCCATCTCCAAGTTGATTCCAGCACCCTGTGACCACCTGAAATTCTCATCCCCATCCATGATGCCACATCGTTTCCACAGCAACCACCGGGAATGGCAGAGCATGCCGGAGAGGTTGAGGTAGGGGATTGTAGCAGGGGCCTTCCTCAGTGTGAGCCCTTCCCCCAGCCTCCCCCACAGAATGATCCAGGTGAGGGGGGCAGGAAAGGCCGGGATGGGTGTGGAGCCCAGTGCACCAGGCAATGGCCCCCCATTTGCTCTCCCTCTCAGTGGTGGGATTGGATGCTTTCGCTATGTGGCTTGCAGGATGGCCAGCTGTATAATGCTCGGAGAACACAAGTGGCTTCGGTGTTATTTATTCTTTATCTCTAAGGCCTATACCATCCAGGCATTCAAGCATCCAGTCCGTCAGTCAACAAACATTTATTGAGCACCTACTATGTGCCTAGCCCTGTGCTAGGCATGGGTGACACAGGTAAACAGGTCAGAAGTGGCTCCTGCTTCCATTGCATTTACAATCTAGAAACCAAAATGAAATCCCATTACTGCCAAGTCAACTCCGACTAATGAAGGAGAGATTAAATGAGTACACTCACCTGTGATATTCTAGCTGCACTCAAGACAAGAGCTGTGAAGGAGAAATTTAAGAAACAGGGGAGGATATTATGAGAACCTAATCTAGTCTGGAGATTCTGAGAAGGCTTCCTGGTGGAGGTAGTATTTACATTGAGACTGGAAGTGTGAGCTGGAGCTGGCCAGGTGGAATGTGAGGGAGTGTTATGGATTGAATTATGTCCCCCCAAAATGTGTGCTGAAGTCCTAATTCCTGTCTTATAAATATGACTGTTTGGAAATAGGATTTTTCTTTTGTTATGTTAATGAGGCCATAAATCATAGGGTAGATCTTAAACCTAATCCCTTCTGAGTTATAAAAAGAACAGAATAGACACACAGGGGGAAGACAGATGACATGTGAAGACTGGTCTACAAGCAACGGAACGCCAAGGATTGCCAGCAGGTACCAGAAACTAGGAGAGAGGCTCACAGAAGGAATCAACATGGCTGAGACCCTGATTTGGACTTTTAGCCTCTGGAACTGTGAGAAAATAAATATCTGTTCTCTCAACCCACCCTCTTGTGGTATTTCGGTTGTATCAGCTCTAGATAACTAAGACAGGGAGCAAGGTGAGGGTCTCAGCCTGAGGTGGAATAGCAGGCACAAGAGGTCTAATGGCAGGAAAGCAAACCTCTGAAGCTCATAAAGATTATCTGGACCTATCCCCTCCCTATTTTATAGATAATAAACCTGAGGGGAGTGACTTGCCCAAGGCCACTGTACTGGGTTGAACGGTGTCCCAACAACATTCATGTCCTTCCCAGGAGCTCAGAGTGTGACCTTATTTGGAAATGGGCTCATTGCAGATACAATTAGTTAAGATGAGCTCATACTGGAGCAGGTTGGGCCCTTAATCCAACATGACTGGTGTCCTTATGAGAAGAAACACAGAGACACAGAGGAGATGGCCATGTGAAGACAGAGACAGAGATTGGAGTGATGCTGCCACAAGCCAAGGAATGCCTGGGGCTACCAGCAGCTGGAAGAGGCAAGGGAAGATCCTTCCCTAGAGGTTTTGGAGGAAGCAAAACCCAGGTAACACCTTGATTTCAGACCTCCATCCTCCAGAACTATGAGATAATAAATTTCTGTTGTTTTCAAATCATCCATGGTTGTTGTACTTTGTTATGGTGGCCCTAGGAAACTCATACCGTCACATGGTGTATTAGGAACAGGACTGGGGTCAGGTCTTGGGGGCTCCCTTCCCTATTGAGCTCTCCTTTTGGACTGGTAGCTGTCAAATCTGCCAGCTCCCAGGTTCTCCTGATCACAGGGATCACAGGATATTCTACTTGACTTCTCTTCCCCCAGTCCTCATCCCTGGCTGCCTTGACTTGGTGTGGAGCACTGAGGAATGTACTTCATGGGGGTAGGTGAGGGAGGAGAAACCGTTGTCCTCAGACAAGTGCTGCCCATGGCACATTTCCAGGTTGGTGGCTGTGTGGGAAGCAGGAGCCAGGCACCTGTGGAGACCATCTCCCCACCAGTGTCTAAGCCAGTACTTCCTGGTCCGTGGCTCTTCCTATGGTCTTGGGGTAATCTGGGTTCTCCTGCAGTGAGGAGAATAGGTCCCCAGTTGGAGGCCTTGCCAGAGCAGCCCCTGTATGACTTAGCAAAGGACCCCTACAAAGGACAAACCCAGTTTGGAGCCGTGGAACTGCTCAGATGGTTCTGCTAGATCTTAGACATCTTACAGTCTTCCCTTCTCTGTTGATGAGGAGCCCAAGGCTCAGCGTGGGCAAGGATGTATCCAAGTCCACACAGTAGACTCGGGCAGAGTAGGTGTCCTGTGTCTTGCTCCAGGATTCTCAGCGTCTCTGAAGTAGAGGATCATGAGAGACCTTGAAGACCCCATTGAACTCTGACAGTGATAGCATCTTCCCTCAACATCTGCAGCAGCTAGAGACAGGCGATTCAGCAATTCAGCCAGATTTGCTCTACACTGGAAGAGCAGAATAGGTAATAGAAAGCAAAAGTCAGGAGACAGGCCTGTAAGTAGTATCCTCACCCCTTCTCCATGATGCAAATATTTACCCAAGGAGAGGGTAGCATGGTGTCATCAGCTGTGTGTCCCTGGGTAAATCACTGACTGGCCTCCGTTTCCTCATTTTTAAAATGGGGATAAAAGCCTGTTGCCATTGAGTCAATTCCAATTCATCACAACACTTTAGGACAGAGTAGAACTGCCCTACCGTGTTTCCAAGGCTGTAAATCTTTTAAGAAGCAGACTGTCACATCTTTCTCCCATGGAGCAGCTGGTGGGTTTGAACCTCTGACTTTTCCATTAGTAGCCGAGTGCTTAACCACTGTACCACCAGGGCTTCTCATACAATGGGGATAGCAACTCCTATCCCAGTGTGGCTGTGAGGAGGAAATGAGATGTGAGCTTCCTTCACTCTCCTGCCAACATTTTGTCTGTAACAATGTTGGTCGGTGGGGTGAGGAGACGTGGGGAAGAAGGAAGAGCTGGACTTCTGAAGTTTCCGTCTGGGGCCAGGAAGGTAATCTTAGCTTACTAGAGGAGACTCTTTAATAAAAGTCTGGGTCAGGAGTCCCATTTTAGATGCCAACCATATCATATCAGCAAGTACCTTTTTCAGTCTGTCCAGATCTTTAACAAAACAAATAGCAGTGAGGTCATGCGAGAGACCTCCAAGGGTTGACTGCAGAGGTAGGAAGTCAGCCCTGGTTTTGTTGTCAATTCCCTGTGTGATCCTGGGCGAGTCACTTCCCCTTTCTGCTCATCTCTTTCTGATCACCTGGGTGATTTAAAAAAGGCAAACAAAACAAAAATGCTGCTTTCTGGGCCCACCCCAGGCTTGCTGAGTTACAGTCCCTGGGTCAGGACCTAGGAATCTGCATTTTCAGAAGCTCCCTAGGTGAAGCTGTGCTGGAGTGGAGTAGGGAAGGCTTTGGAGTCTCTGCTCTACAACGTCCCTGAAAGCCCCAAACCTCACTCGTTCTATAGCAGCAGTGAAGTGCTTTGTGAGCGCAGCAGTGTCTGCGAGGCCCCCCCGGGGTAAATGTGACACACAGGGTCCCCTGGGTTCAGTTTGGGCCCTGACAGCAGGCTGACCCTGCCCCCACATCATGTCACAGAGTAAAGCAAGGCCATGAGGTAGAGCAGAGGGCTGGGGGCTGTGCTGTGGGGTGAGGGTCAGTGGGTTGGGCTCTGTCTCATTTTTGGCTTCTCTCTCTCTGTCTCCCCCCGCACCTCCCCGTCTCTCTGTTTCTCTCTGTCTCATCTCTGCCTCTATCTCTCCCTCTGTCTATCTCCTTCTCTGTTTCAGTCTCTCTGTCCCATCTCTCTCTCTCTTTTCCTGACTCTCCTTGTTTCCCCCTCTGTCTCTCTGTCTGTCTCCCTTCCTCAGGTTCAGTGACTCAGAGGCTCCTGGGGTCCCCAGTTTTGATATCTGCAAGCAGTCTGTCCCCAGCTGTCCTTCCCAGGGTCCCTGACCCCCACCTCCATCCCTTCCTGCCTCTACCTCTGCCCTGGCAAATCTCCACATACCCAGCCCACGAGGGAAGAAAGAGCTTGGAGAAGCAGAAGGAGCCCAGAGCCCAGGTTCAAGCCCTGACTCGGTCACTGACTTAGAGACAGCGCCTCGCAGTTCTTACCTGCTGACCGGACTGACAGCCCCCCACTGCCTACCCCACGTGATTGTTTGTTGTAGTTAGTTGCCCTCAAGTTGATTCTGATTCAATGTACAGAGTAGAACTGCTCCACAGGGTTTTTAAGGCTGTGACCTGTCAGAAGCAGATCTCCAGGCCTGTCTTCCAAGGCGCCTTTGGGTAGGTTCGAACCACCAACCTTTTGGCTCGTAGTTGAGTGCTTAACCATTTGCGCCACCCGGGGACTCCTTAAGGAATTGTCAAGATGAAAATGAGGCCGTGAACTTTATCCCTCCCCACCCCCTAGACCAGTGGCACCACTAGGGGGTGCGGGGGGTGTGGACTGCACTGGGTGACGCTGTCAGAGGGGGTGACACCAAAAGGACTGTCTATAAAAATATAAAAACAGTTTCCATAAGCCCAGCTTTGTTGTTGTTGTTGTTAGGTGTCCTCAAGTCAGTTCTGACTCACAGAGACCCTATATGTAAGCCCAGCTTACATGTATCAATATACCTACAAGGCTAAAACTCTATGCTAATTTACTGTTTGCACCTTCTAATGCACTCCGATCAGAGCTGTCATTATTACCCAATTACAATGATGCTCTGTATCAAGTGGTTTCATCTGCTCTCACTACAAGCACGTGCTGTTGCTTTCGTTGTAACTGGTGTTTCTATAGTTGCTGATTTTGTCAGATTTTTTGGTGTTTAGCTACAATAGTGTGGTAATTAGTATTTGTGAACCTGTATCGATTTTTATCGATAGCTTTTTTTGAGAATGAAGTAGTAATTAAAGGAAAAGAAGGCGTGATATATGGGAATTACAAATTATGAGTAACATTAGTACAAAACCATTACCAAGGCATCTGTATGGTCTGGTATGGGAGCAGGTCCATGGTGCGGGGGACACCATGAGTTACCACAATGAGTGGTACCAACCCTTGTGACACCATTGCCCTAGACTGTAAGGTGTGTGCATGCAGACCCTGCATCTTAGCTCCTTTTAATCCCCTTCCCAAGCTCCTGGCTGGGGACCTCGCCCCTATAACGCTCCCCATGAATGTTTGATGACCCACTAAAGAGGCATATGAGAAACCTCTGTGTAATTACAGGAGACACCCATCAGAGGCTCCAGGACCCAGAGATGTCCAAAGACATTCGATTAAATGAGATAGAAATGGAAATGATAAGCCAGGTCAGGTGCACTGGAGGTGGAGGAGGAGAGCACTGGAACCCAGGGTCATCTATGGGCTCTGTTCCAAATGTGTTCTAGCAAATGGTAGAACCCAGTGAATCTTAGACATGAAACTCTTTCCAAATGAATCATTAATAATTTAGCTATACAAATTGTTACCAATTGAACTGTGTTCCTCCCAAATACGTGGAGTAAATCTGTTGCTATGAGTTGAAATTGACTCAGTGGCAATGGGTTTGGTTCTGGTTTTTGGATGCCTGTGGTTGGAGCCCTGGTGGCACAGTGGTTAAGAACTATGGTTGCTAACCCAAAGGCTTGCACTTCGAATCCACTAACCACTCCTTGGAAAACCTATGGGGCAGTTCTACTCTGTCTTATAGGGTCACTGTGAGTCGGAATCAACTCATGGCAAAGGTTTTGGGTTTGCTGTGTGTGCTGGTGGTTATAATCTCATTTGGGAATGGGTTGTCTTTGTTATGTTAAAGAGACAGGGTTAGTGTAGGGTGTGTCTTGAGTCAACCTCTTTTGAGACATAAAAGAGATTAAACACAAACTAGCCAGCAGAGATGGGGGAAGAGAGATAACAAGCTGCATGAAGATGGCCCAGGAGCAGAAGCTCAAAGAGATAAGGACCTTCCTCCATAGCCAACAGAGACAGAAAGCCTTTCCCTAGAGCCAGCACCCTGAATTCAGACTTCTAGCCTCCCAAACTGTGAGAAAATAAATTTCTGTTTGTTAAAGACACCCATTTGTAGTATTTCCGTTATAGCAGCACTAGATAACCAAGACACAAATTGAGCCTAATTAAATTGTACCCATTGAAAACACACTGCTGTACATCTAAATGATGAAATCAGGATCGAAAAGCAATACAGAATAGATGCTAAGGTAATTTTCCACTTGTACTAAGCAAGCTGGGATCTTCAAATTGCAGTTCCTTTGAGTGCCCACCTGGGATTATTAAAGGGCCAGTCCTCCGGTTCTGTGGGCTGTCCAGGCTAACACCATCTCTCTCTCCCTTCAGCCGCTGGCTCCTTGGCCTTGATTGCAGGAGGCAGAGGATGCAGGAAGGGTTCGAAGAGCCCTAACAACACACCAGCTGTGTGCTTCTCTCTGTTCCTTGGAAACACCCAGCTTGCTCTCTCCTAGAGCCCTTTGCTCCTACTGTTCCCCCTCCTGGGATGATTCTTTTGTAGGTCTGTATGTGGCTGACTCATTCTTATCACCCACCTATGGGCTTAAACACCCCCTCCTCAACAAGCTTCTAAAGACCGACGGCCCTAACGTCAACCCCGCTGCCATGCCCACCACCCATTACCCTCACATCACCCACTTGGTTTGTTTCCAAACACATCGCTACCTGGGAATCATCCCATGTCTTAAAAAAAACAGTTGCAATTGAATAGATTTCAACTTATGTGTGCCCCTGTGTGTCAGAGTAGAACTGTGCTTCATAGAGTTTTCAGTGGCTGATTTTTTGGAAGTAGGTCACCAGGCCTTTCTTTCAAGGTGCCTCTGGGTAGACTCGAACCTCCAATCTTTTGGTTAGCAGCTGATCACATTAACCTTTTGCATCACCCAGGGACTCCTTCCCATGTCTTTAGTACCCATCTTTCCACTTCTGTCTCCCCAGCCTACCCTCTCCCCTCTCCAGTACCCAGAATGTCAACCCCAAGGGGGCAGAGACCTTGTCTGCCTGACTTGTTCACTGCTGTCTCCCCAGGGCCTTGATACAGGTTGAGTGCTAAATGACTACTTATTGCATAAATGAATGTCCCACCTGGAGGACCCCGGAGGTCAATAGCCATCCAAAGAAGGGAAGAGGCTGTGCAAGACCACACAGCAAATTTGAAGCAGCAGGGGTGGCTTTGACTCCTGGTCTAAACTCCCTTCTCACCTCTTCTCCTCCGATCCCCCCAAACATTTGCAGTAAGCAGTGTAGTGACTGAAGGTATGGGCTCTGGAACCAGACCAGCTGGGTTCACGTCCCACCTCTGACTGTTCTGAGCGTATTGAGCCAGGGCAAATTCTAGAACCCCAGTACGCTCATTTATAAATGGGAAATCAGTAGGTGGCTATGCCATCATCCCTGCAACATGGGTCTTATCATCCCCACATTTCAGTGTAAGAAACAAAGGCTCAGAGGGCTAAGCCACTTGCTCAGAGCGACACAGCCAACACCAGCTGATTATGCGATCAGGTCTCTGCCCTTGGCACCACCCCAATTTTGAGAATCCCTGCCTCCGGGAGTCTTCCTATCTCCTCTCGCCCCTCTTCCCACCACTCATGCCCTGACTGATAAGGGCAGGGCTGCAGACTTCCGCTCAGAGCCTCCCTCCTGACAAAGCTGCCTCCCTGTCAGGTCTGAAAGGCAAGTTTACAAGGTGTATTTAAAAGCCTCCCAGACAGGAGAGCTGGTTTACATGCCTTTGGGGCCAGTTCAGCTCTTGGCTTCTAATGAAAACAGACTCTTGCTTCCCGAGTGAGCTCAGGGGAAGCGCTAGCGGAGAGCAGGCAGAGGCGGTTGGCTGTGAGGAGGCACCAGCCTGCCCTCAATCTTGGGGGCCCAGAACTCCTTTCCCCAGTGTTTGTCCCATCTGCCAGTTCACTCTTCTCAGCCCACTCTTGTCTCCTGTTTTCAGAAGTGCTAAAACGGGGGGTGGGGAGGGGTCTCAAACTGGTGGGCCGAGGGTCAGCTCTGCCCGGAAGATGAATCTGGAATGACCCACATAAGGATATTTCAAATGAACTGATTCAGCATTTTAAAAAGTCAGATGATTTCTTCTTGTCATTAGCTACCACGGAGTCAGCCCTAACTTATGGCGACCCCATACACAATGGAACAAAACACTGCCGTGTCCTGCACCATCCCTGTAATCCATTACGGATTGGACCATTGTGATCCACAGGGTTTTCACTGGCTGGTTTTTGGAAGTGAATCGCCAGGTCTTTCTTCCTTGTCTTAGTTTGGAAGCTCCGTTGAAACCTGTTCAGCATCATAGCGACACACAAGCCTCCACTGACAGACAGGTGGTGGCTGAGCATGAGTCCACTGGCTGGGAGTCAAACCAGGTCTCCCGCATGGAAGGCGAGACTCCTACCACTAAACCACCACTGCCCTCAACAGATGACTTCTGATGAAAATTACAATTGGATTTCTGACTTCTTTTTTAAAAACCTGAAGACTTGGCAACCCCAACACCCCTCCTTCCCCCATGCACATGGCAATAGTGGGCTGGGCAGAGCAGCAGCTCCCTCTTTGGATGGACGAGGCAAGTTTTTTCCAGTTTCCCAAAATTCCCACCTCCCCCTGATGCTCCCACCACACTTCCTGCTTGTTTCTGGGAGCCTCTGAGTTTGAGACCCCCATCCTGGGGCTACACAGCCTGGCAGGGACTTAGTCACTATGCTCATTTTACAGGCGAGAGCACTGAGGCCCAGAGAGAGAAACTGATACGCTCAAGGTCACTCAGAATGGCAATTCTGCAGCCAGGACAAGAGCCAAGGTGTCTGCACCTTGGAAGCATTTTCACCTCCCAGCAGCCTGCGCGCTTGAGTTTGAGTTTGCCCCCTTTGTGTCTCGAGGCAGCCGCAGCCTCCCCCATGTGCCTCCTGCTCCCCCCCACACCCTGCTTCAAGCCGCCCCCCACGCTGCTGCCAGAGAGAGCTTTTAAAACTCAGATCTGATCTCATTATGTCACTCAATTCCCAGCTTTGAGAAGAAAGGCAATTCTTCCTCCTCTAAGGATAAAGCCAAACCAGCTCAGGATGGCATTCTGGGCCCTACCTTCCTGCCTCACCCTGTCACTCTGTACAACCCTCACCTGCCTTACCTGTCATGTGGAACCATCCTCTTTTCCCCAAACACACCACGGCGCCCTCCCCTCTGGCCTGCACCCTGCTAGCCCTTCTGCAGGTGAAATTCAGCTCAGCCTTTTACCACCACCTCACTTTCTCCAGGAAGCCTTCCTTGACCCTGGCCCCTAATCCAGGATCCCCAGGTCAGAGCTAATGACGCCCTCCTCTCCTTCACAGTTCTGTTCATTCCTCCCTTAGAGCGTGGATCGCACTGAGTTCTTGCCCGGAGGTGTCAAGCTTGCCTTCTTCACCTGATGGCCTATGAATAATAATCGTAACAGCATTTACTGGGCACCGAGTGTGTGTCAGACATGGGCTGAGCCCTGGGCATGTATTAACTCATAAATTCTTTTGACAGCCCTTTGAAGAGGTTTGATATCCCTATTTGTTCAGGTGCAGAAACTGAGGCACAACATTAAGTAGCACGCCCATGCTCACACAGCCAGTAAGTGGCCATGGCAGGATGCAACTTGGACCTAGAGCCCCAGGCCCTACCCACGTGCTCTGGGGAAGGGCTTCAGAGCAGGACTGTACTTCAGACCTTTCTGATCCACGGCTCTGTACTCTGGTCCAATTAGCCCAGAGGATGTCCTTGGGGCCAGGTCAAGGCCAACACTCCTGGGACAATTCTCCTTGGTTCTCAGGAGCGCAGTTGGCCTGTTGCCCAACCCCCATCTCCAGTCATCCCTACAACATCTCCCCCTTCTCCCTTCACTTCCCTCAGCCTGACCCTCCTCTGACAGAAAAGCCCAGAAAGCAGCTTTTCTTGGTGAGGGCACCCTGGATCCACAAGAAGTACTGTAATTTTTCTGATAAGTCCCCAGCCTCCAGGTCTTTGCACATGTTCTTCCCTCTCCCTGAGCTCAAAGCTTCCTATCTGCTGTGCTCTTGCATAGAACTCCATCCTGTCCTCTTAGACCAAGCTCAAGCCTCACTTCTCGAGGACAAGGTTTGCCTGGTGTCCAGGCTGGGTGGAAACCCTGCCCTGAGCTTTCCAGACAGGAATCCATCCTTATCTTTGACCTTGATGACTTGGTGCCTGGGCTGGCTGTCCCTGGACTTAGAGCTCTTGAGTCTTGCTTTCTGAGGTGCCTGTGGCTGGGCACCCTGTATGGGCTCAGGCAACATGAGGCAAAAAGAAGGGTGGGGAAAAAGGGACAAAGGAAGGAAGAAAGAAAGGAGAGAGGAAGGGAGGAAGGGAAGAATGAAAGAAGGAAGAAAGGAAGGAAGGGAGGAAGGGAGGGAGGAATGGGTTTTATTTCACTGCAGTAAACTCCGAACTCCTTTCCACATGACCACTGCCTGCCCCTTGACCTCAGCTCAGCCCTCTCCCCTCGCTTATCCACTTTGCCTTGGCCACACTGGCTTCCCTTCTGCTCCTCACACAAGCCAAACCCTTTCCTGCCCCAGGGCCCTTGCACTTGCTGCTCCCTCTGCCTGGAATGCCCTTCTCCTTGCCCTTGCTACAAGGCTTTTTCTTGTCATTCAGGTCATAACTCAAATGTCACCCTCTTAGGGGCAACACATCCCATTAGTGGATTTGTGGCAGGCAGGGCTGGCTCACATGTTGGTTGTCTGTCTCCCCTTCTGGAACACGAGCCTCAGGAGGACAGAGACCTCATCAGTCTCACTCATGGTATCCCCAGCACCTGGCACAAGGCCTAGCACATAGTAGGTGCTCAATAAATATTTGGAAGGAAGGGAAGGAGGAAAAGAGAGAGCAAGATAAAGGAAAGAAGGAAAAGAAGGAAGGGAGAAAAGGGAAAATAAGACAAAGAGCTCCCAGCTCTTTTAACTCTCTTCACATTGCTAGTTGACACTTTAAATTTTGACACAGCATCCTGTCCCTGGCACTGAGGAGTTAATACATGCCAAGGGCTCAGCCCATGCCTGACACACACTCAGTGCCCAGTAAATATTTGGTGGGGTGGGGGGGACTGAGGGCATGAATAAGAACAGGAAGGGACAGACGTCTCTCTTTACCCTCCAAGGTGGCATTGGCATGAAGTCCATTAGCAGCAGTTGTTCTCCATTGAGAGCCTCTTTTCTGTCCCCAGACCCTGAGGACAAGGAGGACAAATGAGGGCAGGTCCCATGGGTCTCAAGTGCACAGTGAAGGGCCAGATAATGGAAATGAACGTGAGGGGCTGGCCTGACCAGAGGTCGGATCCAGGAATGAGAAGAAAGATTAGAGCCCAGAGAGTGCCCTCCAGGAGGAAGATGCCTGATGGCACAGAGAACGGTGGCCCACGGCCATGACATCAGTGTGAGCAGCCTTACTCTCCTACCTTAGAAAATACGACAGTGACCCAGCACACAAATTAGAGTCGGGGTCAGAGATTAGCTCTGGAATTAAGTACCATGAGAATTCAAGAGGAAAAAATTTCACATAAAATTCCGTTTAAGGATTAAGCAGTAGTACTTACTTTCCAGTGAAGCCTCCCTCCTGCGATTAGTAAATCACTCCGCGTTTGAGCAGGGGCTCTCTCCCGAAGGTCCCTGAGCTGGCCGCGGGTTGCATAGTGAGTTGACACATGGTGCCACTGGCCCAAAAGTACATTCTTTCAGGCCCTTGGGAAGGAGTGGCCATACCCCTATGCCCTCCATCAGTCAAGCCACCCTCCACTGATAGTGGTAACAAGGAGAAACAGCAGAGCAAGGCGGTGTCCAGGGTGCCAGGCATGCCCATCCTCACTGCAGACAGCTGTGAGTTTGCAGTGTCCCTGGATGATGCGACTGGTTAATACACTCTGTTGCTAAACAAAAAGTTGGAGGTTCGAGATCACCTAGAAGTGCCTTTGAAGAAAGGCCTGGTGATACTTCCCAAAAAATCAACCAGACTGAAAACCTTATAGATCACAGTTTTACTCTGACACACATGGGGTTGCTGTGAATTGGAGTCCTTAGCAACTGGTGTTTCAGTTTTGGGTTTACGTTGCCCGTGCAGATACCAGCATACCACCCTGGCAGCGCTCAGAGCAGGCAGGCTGCATGCAGTGTAGAGTGCCAGACCTGGAAGAGGCCTCAGAGATCCTCAGGTCTACCCTTTCCCAGAAGAGGAGAGTGAAACCCAGACAGTGGAGGGCCTCACCCAGGCCACACAGTTACACGTGAAGGCTAGAACTGGAACCTGGGTCTCTTGACATCCGAGGTTCATTCCTCAGTCACAGCACAAGGCGTTTGGGTAGTGTCCATGCCAATTTTAGGGAAATGGTCTTTCTTCTGTGATATGGATGCCAGGAAATGATCACAGATCTTAGAGAGCATGCTTTGTGGGGGACGCCTGTTGTGTTTGAGAAGCACATACTAGCCTGGTCAAGGGCACAGTTTAAAACCAAAAACCAAACACGTTGCTGTCAGTCGAACTGCCCTATAGGGTTTCCAAAGCTGTAGCCTTTAAGGAAGCAGACAGCCACATGTTTCTCCCACAGAGCGGCCGGTGGGTTTGAACAGCTGACCTTTTGGTTAGCAGGCAAACACTTTAACCACTGCACTTCCAGGGATCCTTGTGTGTAGACTTGAACCTTCCCAGGTTCAAATCCTAGCTCTGCCACTTTCTTGCTATGTGTGCTCCAGAATGTGACTTAACTTCTCTGTGCTTTAGCACTAAACAGGAGATAACAATAACAGTACCTACCTTATAAAAACAAACAAAAAAAACAAACCCACTGCCATCGAGTCGATTCCGACTCATAGAGACCCTATAGAACAGAGGAGAACGGCCCCCATAGAGTTTCCGAGGAGTAGCTGGTGGGTTTAAAATGCCAACCTTTTGGTTAGCAGTTGTAGCACTTAACCACTATGCCACCAGGGTTTCCACCCACCTCACAGGGTTGTTGTAATCATGGGGTAACTTGTGCCTAGCACGTATCAAACCAAACCTGTTGCCATTGAGTGATTCTGACTCATAGAGACCCTATAGGACAGAGTAGAACTGCCCCATACAGTTTCCAAGGAGCACCTAGTGTATGCGAACTGCCGACCCTCTGGTTAGCAGCCGTAGCTCTTCACCACTACGCCACCAGGGTTTCCACACACCACACAGTAAGGACTAAATAAGGGTTGTTACTGTTCTTGCCTTCCTAGCACCCATTTTCCCTTTTACCAACAGCTTGTTGCTTTTCCTTTGGGGGAACTCAGTACTTACGGGGTAGTACTCAGTACTACCGCCCCTTTTTCATATCTTCAGTGTGGGTACCTGACCCAGAAATCAGTGTGTCCGCCTCTAGGACTTTGCTGGAACTATCAGGAACAAGACACTCTCTTTCCCCTGGCATTGTTAAGAAGGCGGAGCCCATCTTTGTCAACACTTATAAAGGGCCCCCTGAGGAGTAAGGCAGAGGAGAGCATAGCTATGTGATGGAGGAGACGTGGATCCCACCATGCCCGAAAGCTGTTAACTCCAATGGTTTCAGTGACGTGAGTCAAAACTTTTCAAGTTCAAAATCATTTGAATTGGGTTTCTGTCACTTGCAAATATGAGTCCTGACTCAAACACCTTCCCTCACCTGAAGTAGACTCCATGCTCCTTAGAATGGCCTGCAAAGCTCTGTACGGCTGTTTGGTATTTCCCTCCGCGGCCCTGACAATACAGGCTTCGTGATTCAGCCACACTGAACCGCTTGTGGGGTCCAACTCATTCCAGGCTTATCCAGTCTTTGTGCCTCCGCCAATGTCTCTGTCTAGGATGCCTTTGGGAGCCCCTGGGTGGCAGAAGTGGTTAAGTGCTTAGGTACTAGTTGACAGGTTGGGGTTTGAATGCACTCAAAGGTGCCTCAGAAGACAGGCCTGGAGATATGCTTCCAAAAGGTCACAGCCTGCACACGTGGAATTGCCATGAGCCTGAATCAACTGGACAGCAACTAATAACAACAACAGCCTGCCTTTGGGGTCCCTGGGCAGTGCAAATGGTTACTGTGCTCCGCTGCTAACCGAAAGGTTGGTGTGTCAGGTCTACCCAGAGGTACGTCAGAACAAAGGCCTGGCGATCTACTTCTGAAAAATCAGCCACCGAAAACCCTATGAGCACAGTTCTACTCTGACACACAGGGGGTTGCCATGAGTTGGAATTGACTCAGCAGCAACTGGTTTGGTAGGATGCTTTTCTCCTTTGTCTGCCTGGAAAACTCTTCATCTTTCAAAACCCTTCCTAGAAATCACTTTTTGTTCTCAGGCTTCTCCAAACACCGATCATTTCCTCCCCTATACTCCAAACGTGGTATTTGTGGTGTGTTTTTTCCCCTGGATTGGAATGAGTGGTTTACTTGCCTGTTTCTCTAGAAGGGAAGGGAAGGGACCAGTTCTCCAAGTCTTGATATCTCCCATGCTTACTTAGCACAGCTCCTGGTACCTGGGATGGGGCTGGTTAACTGTTTGCAACAGAGTAGAGAACATGGATCAGAAAAAGGCACTAAGCAAACATGACTGATATCTCTCAAAGCCAACCAGTGGGGACCCTGTCTCCAAATATCTCCTCAAGCCATCTGCCAAAACCAGCCAGAGAAACCCTTCTGAAAGATGACACTTCCAGACTGCCCTGACAGGGAACACAACAGAGAACCCCTGAGGGAGCAGGAGAGCAGTGGGATGCAGACCCCAAATTCTCATAAAAAGACCAGACTTAATGGTCTGACTGAGACTAGAAGGACCCTGGTGGTCATGGCCCCCAGACCTTGTGTTGGCCCAGGACAGGAGCCATTCCCGAAGCCAACTCTTCAGACACGGATTGGACTGGACAATGGGCTGGAGAGGGATGCTGGTGAGGAGTGAGCTTCTTGGATCAGGTGGACACTTGAGACTATGTTGGCATCTCCTGCCTGGAGGGGAGATGAGAGGGTAGAGGGGATTAGAAGCTGGTGAAATGAACATGAAAAGAGAGAGTGGAGGGAGAGAGCAGACTGTCTCATTAGGGGGAGAGTAATTGGGAGTATTGTAGCAAGGTGTATATGGGTTTTTGTGTGAGAGACTGACTTGATTTGTAAACTTGCACTTAAAGCACAATAAAAATTATTAAAAAAGAAAAGATGACCCTTCCAATATGCTTCCATCAATTTCTGATTTGGTTAAGAGCATGGGTCCCAGAATGTCATTGTCCAGGGTTGAAGCCTGGCTCTGTCACTTCTACCTGTGTGACTGTAGGAATGATCCTTGCCATCTCTGGACCCCTGGCTTCTTTTTGTTGGTTGGTTTGAACTTAATTACGTGGTCTTTGTAAAGAGCTTGGAACAGTGCCTGGCACACCGTAAGCACCCAATAAATGTTAGATGTTATTATTCACTGTGGAGAAAATGAGGCGAGAATTAACAAGAACTGTGACAAGCGCTATGACTCTACCTCATATTAAACGGTATTTTATGTGAACGCTTACCATGTCGCCCTGTTTAATGGATTTAAAAGCACTTCCAAAAGCTCGCTGCTGCCCAGAGCACAGGTATGCCATTTAAAGGTGATTAACAAAGATGTTTGTGGTCACTTTATAAAATGTTGAGCATCTGGCCTTTAGTGAGGAACATCATTACATCGTTTCCATGGGAGAATTAGATTAGATTTAGATCATTTCGACTAATAAATGCATTTTACAAGCTCAGTCTCTCCCAGGCTGGGCAAAAAAATAGTTCAGAGACAGGGAAACCCATGGAAAACAAACCGATCTTCCAATCCCTGCTCCCTCCCAGGCACCTGGCCACCTGACCCAGGCAGAGAAGCTTCATCTCCCAGCCTTGTGTAGCCAGAAAACATCCTCAGCTCCCTGGACAACAGCACATTCCTGCAGGACTTCTTTTAATGATTTGAAGTCTCACCTAAATGAACCCTGGGTTTTCTCTGCTTCAAACAGGGTTCAAGAGGGGAAAAGAAGGGGAAGGGAGGGAAGTGTTACCAAAAGTCCCCTGGGTGCCAGGCATTGTGCTTCAGTGTACTATCTCATTAAACCTCATAGCATCCTGTGAGAAAGGTAATATGATTAGCCTCATTTTACAGATAAGAAAACAAGGCCCAGAAAGGTAAGTTGACTTGCCCAAGATTACATCGCATTGCAGTATTGGGTAGAATCGAGGGCTGTCTCCTCCCAAGGCCTGTGCTCCTCCTCTCTGTGCCACACTCTTGTGTCCTGGGACATCTTGTCTGGAAGCCATTCCCCAGCCTGAATCTGAGCCAGGCTCTGCCTCAGCCTTCCTGCTTCCTCCTGCCAGCTCTGGTGGAAAACTCTAGCAAAGGTTCCCTCTTGGGTAATGCACAAATGACCACATCTTGCTGTTTTTAAGCTCCTGGAATCAACCTCCAACAAGGCCTTTTTCAGGAATGCAAGTGTTTCTAAGTAGGACAGCTCATCCTGGGGAAAAACCACTCACAGCTCCTATCCTGCTGTGCTTTGTTCAAAGGCTGTGGTGGAGAATGCATGATCCCCATGAACACTGAAGTGCTCCCCAGAGGGTGTAACTAGATAAGCTTGGGATGTGGGGTTCAGAGCTGAGAGGGGTCTGGTCATCTCAGGATTGGCTGTGTGTTTGGTTGGCTCACCTACAAGAAAGAGGGGCGGTGTTGAAGTCAAGATGTTAGAACAGCTCCTGGGGACATAGAATGACAAAGCTGTGGTCTGGCTCAGGCCCCACCTCCACCTCCTGATGGTAAGAAAGGAAGTCAACCCCTCTGCCAGGCTCCTTCACACTGAGAGGCCAACTAATAGTGTTCATAAAGAGGTGACCCCTGGGCTGGCTGGCTCAGCGGCATCAGTGTTCCCTCTTTCCCTGTCTTCACTCATTGGAGAGGATTCTGTGGATCTAGAGGGCACAGAGATACACAATAGCTCCACCAGACTGAGTCCAGTAAAACTAGATGGTGCCCAGTTACTACCACTGACTGCTCTGACAGGGACCACTATAGAAGGTCCCAGACAGAAAGATCACTGTAGAAGGTCCCAGACAGAGCTGGAGAAAAATGTAGAACAAAATTCTAACTCACAAAAAAGACCAGACTTACCTGCCTGACAGACTGGAGAAACCCTGAGAGTCTGGTCGCCAGACATCCTTTTTAGCTCAATAATAAAGTCACTGCTGAGGTTCATCCTTCATCCAAAGATTAGACAGACCCATAAAACAAAACAAGACTAAAGGGGCACACCAGCCCAGGGGCAAGGACTAGAAGGCAGGAGGGGATAGGAAAGCTGGTAACAGGGAACGCAAGGTCAGGAAGGGAGAATGTTGACATGACATAGAGTTGTTAACCAATGCCGTAAAGCAATATGTGTACTAACTGTTTAATGAGAAGCTAGTTTGTTTTGTAAACCTTCATCTAATGTGTAAGAAAAAATGACATTAAAAAAAAAAAAGAAAAACCTACGTGTCTTAGGCTGGGTTTTCTAGAGAAGAAAAACTGGTAAAGTATAGATGGATGGATGGATGGATGGATGGATGGATGGATGGATGGATGGATGGGTGGGTGGGTGGGTGGGTGGGTGGGTGGGTGGATGGATGGATAGTTATATATATAGATACTGCCATAGATATATAAAGATTTATATCAAGGAAATGGCTCACACTATTCTAGAGACTGTAACGTCCCAAGTCCATGGATCAAGATAGCACCTTCTCCTGATTCACATAGCTGCAGGGGCTGGCGAACCCAAGATCGACAGGTCGGAGAGCAAGGCTCTTGCTCACAGGCTGTGAAGATCGATGAAACCCAAGATCCGCAGGTAAGCTGCTAGCTCAAGTCCCAAGAACCAGATGTCAGACAAACAGGAGGCAGCTCCGGGTTGAGAGCAGGCAAAACCCAGAAAGTCCACTTACATTCAGTTGCAGATCACATGCCCAGGGAAACTCCCTTTCAACTGATTGACTACTCACAGCAGATCCCATCATGGGGGTCATCACAGGTCAACACTGAGAATCATGGCCTAGCCAAGTTGACACACAATCTTAACCATCACACTATGGATCGTAACAGAATACTGTCTGACATAGTGCTGGAAAATGAGTCCCCTAGGTAGGAAGGCACTCAAAATATATAGTGGTCAACAACACACTCCAGCATATCAATGATTAGGAAGATGGCACAGGACTGGGGAACATTTTGTTCTGTTGTACATGGGGTCACCATGAGTTGGAACCATCTTAATGGCAACTAACAATATTAACAACAATTGTGACTCATAGCAACTCTATGTACAACAGAACAAAACACTGCCTGGTCCTGAGTCTTCCTCACAATTGTTGCTGTTTGAGCCCATTGTTGCAGCCACTATGTCACTCCATCTCGTTGAAGGTCTTCCTCTTTTTGGTTGACCCTCTACCTCACCAAGCATGATGTCCTTCTCCAGGGATTCAGCCCTTCACCAACACCATAATTCAAAGGCATCGATTCTTCTTTGGTCTTCTTTACTCATTGTCCAGCTTTCCTATGCATATGAGGTGATTGAAAATATCATGGTTTGCTTGGGTCAGGTGCACCTTAGTCCTCATCTTTGCTTTTCAACACTCTAAAGAGGTCTTTTTCAGCAGATTTGCCCAATGCAATATGTCGTTTGATTTCTTGACTGCTGCTTCCATGGGTTTTGATTGTGGATCCAAGTAAAATGAAATCCTTGACAACTTCAATCTTTTCTCCATTTATCATGATGTTGCTTTTTTGTCCAGTTGTGAGGATTTTTGTTTTCTTTATGTTGAGGTGTAATCCATACTGAAGCCTGTAGCTTTTGATCTCTATCAGTGCTTCAAGTCCTCTTCCCTTTCGGCAAGCAAGGTTGTGTCATCTGTATATCCCAGGTTGTTAATGAGTCTTTCTCCATTCCTGATGCCCTGTTCTTCATATAGCCCACCTTCTCAGATTATTTGCTCAACATACAAATTGAATAGCTATGGTTAAAGGATACAACCTTGACACACGTTTCCTGATTTTAAAACACACAGCATCCCTTGTTCTGTGAGAATGACACCTCTTGATCCACATACAGATTCCTCATGGGCACAATTAAATGTTCTGGAATTCCCACTCTCCACAATGTTACCCATAATTTGTTATGATCCAGATAGTTGAATGCCTTAGCATGGTCAATAAAAGACAGGTAAACATCTTTCTGGTATTCTCTGCATCAGCAATGACATCCCTTGTTCCACGTCCTCTTCTGAATCTGGCTTGAACCTCTGGTCCCCTGTCGATATACTGCTGCAACTGCTTTTGAACGATCTTTAGCAAAATTTTACTTGTGTATGACATATTAATGATACTGTTCAATAATTTCTGCATTGGGTTGGATCACCTTTCTTTGGGATGGGCATAAATATGAATCTCTTCCAGTCGGCTGGCCTGGTAGCTGTCTTCCAAATTTCTTGGCATAAACGAGTGAGCACTTCCAATACTGCATCTGTTTGTTGAAACACCCCAGTTGGTATTCCATCAATTCTCAGACCCTTGTTTTTTTGCCAATGCCTTCAACACAGCTTGGACTTCTTCCTTCAGTATCGTCAGTTCCGGATCATATGCTACCTCCTGAGAGGGTTGAACGCCAACCAATTCTTTTTGGTACAGTGACTGCATGTATTCCTTCCACCTCATTTTGATGCTTCCTGTGTTTTTTTAATATTTTCCCCATAGAATCCTTCAGTATTGCAACTTGAGGTCTGAATTTTCTCTTCAGTTCTTTCAGCCTGAGAAATGCTGAGCGTGTTCTTCCCTTTCGGTTTTCTAACTCTAGGTCTGCACCTTTCATCATAATACTTTACTTTGTCTTTTTGAGCCACCCTTTGAAATCTTCTGTTCGGCTCTTTTACTTCATCATTTCTTCCATTTGCTCTAGCCACTCTATATTCAAGAGCAAGTTTCAGAGTCTCTTCTGACATCCATTTTGGTCTTTTCTTTCTTTCCCGTCTTTTTAATGACCACTTGCTTTCTTCATGTATGATGTCCTCGATATTGTCCCACAACTCATCTGGTCTTCGTTCATTGGCGTTCAATACATCAAATCTATTCTCAAGATGGTCTTCCAATTCAGGTGGGATATATTCAAGGTTGCATTTTGACTCTCGTGGACTTTTTCTAATTTTCTTCAGCTTCAACTTAAACTTGCGTAGGAGCAATTGATGGTGTGTTCTTCAGTCAGCCTCTGGCCTTGTTCTGACTGATCATATTGAGCTTTTTCATCGTCTCTTTCCACAGATGTAGTTGTTTTGATTCCTGTGCATTCCATCTGGTGAGGTCCATGTGTATAGTTGCAGTTAATGTTGGTGAAAAAAAGGTATTTATAATGACTAAGTGATTGGTCTTGCAAAATTCTATCATGCGATCTCTGTCGTTGTTTCATCACCAAGGCCACATTTTCCAACTATAGATCCTTCTTCTTTATTTCCAACTTTTGCATTCCAATCACCAGTAATTATCAGTGGATCCTGCTTGCATGTTTGATCAATTTCAGAGTGCAGAAGCTGGTAAAAATCTGCAATTTTTCATCTCTGTCATTAGTGGTTTGTGCATAAATTTGAGTAATAGTCGTATTAACTGGTCTTCCTTGTTGGCGTATGGACATTATCCTATCACCAACAGTACTGTGCTGCAGGGTAGATCTTGAAATGTTCTTTTTGACGATGAATGCAGTGCCACACCTCTTCAATTTGTCATTCCCAGCATAGTAGACCATATGATTGTCTGATTCAAAATGGCCAATACCAGTCCGTTTTATCTCACTAATGCCTAAGAAAATGTGGAACAAGGGATATCATTGCTGATATGAGATGGATCTTGGCTGAAATTAGAGAATACCAGAAAGATGTTTCCCTGTGTTTGACTAAGCTAAGGCATTCGACTGTGTGGATCGTAACAAATTATGGGTAATATTGGGAAGAATGGGAATTCCAGAACACTTAATTGTGCGCATACAGAACACGTACATAGAGCAAAAGGCAGTTATTTGAACAGAACAAGGGGATGCTGTGTGGTTTAAAATCAGGAAATATGTGTGTCAGGGTCATATCCTTTTACCATGCCTATTCAATCTGTATGCTGAGCAAATAATCTGAGAAGATGGACTATATGAACAAGTATGGAGCATCAAGATTGGAGGAAGACTCATTGACAACCTGCATTATGCAGATGACACAACTTTCCTTGCTGAAAGTGAAGAGGACTTGAAGCACTTACTGATAAATATCATTTATTATATTTTACTGGTCATCTAGGTATATTCCTGCTGTATAATCAGTCTCAATAGCAGGGCTTTTCAGCCACCTCACCAAGATCAAGTGCAAATCATGAACCTCATGGCTATCAACAAACAGTGCTGACAAGCTGGTACAAGCTGCCTTGAAACTCCTCTGACCTATGGTTACAAAGCAGCATTATTTATTAATCAGTATGTTTCCTGCCCTGATCAAGGGTCAGTGTCATGCAGGAACCTTAGCAAAATAGGTCACAGCACAGTCCACCCCTTTGTCCCGTGGGCAAGGTCTTTTTATGATAAAACAATCATCCTTAGTTTGATAGCAATTAAAACACACAAATTCCAAACATTTGTAATAACCTGTGAGGGATTGGTATGGATTTAAACAGACAGCTGAACCATCCATATTATATCAGCACAAACCTTCTCATATTTTTATACTAACTTTACAATTATTTTGCCTCCCTGATCTACAGCTATCTGCGCTTTATGGTACACATCTGTTGAGTGATTAAAAGCCATAATCAATCTATCATTAATCAAATCTAAATCTTCTTGAGGCCAATTCTCCTCCCTAGATAGAACGTTCTGAGTGGTTTTTAGATTCAATTTGTCGATACATTTGATCATAAACATCACTATTATCATAAATTCTATTAACTTCTACAATGTTACTTTTGCCTGTGATTCTTATGTTAGGCGATATAGCAGTATCATGTAGTACTCTAGATACCTGGTTACAATATAAATCAGACAGAATGTCACACTCAACAAAAATCTACCTTTTCCATATGCCGTATATTATTTCTCATATGAGTATAGGTTAGAGATCATATCTCTGTTATTTCAGAATTCAAAAACTCTTGAGGACAGAGCTAAACTCCCTTTCTCAAGTTACTTCATTTGACAGATGTGGGTTCCTAGAGACGGGAATCTAGTAACAAGGCTCATTGATCCCTCAGGATGTTGTTGTTAGCTGCTGTCAGGTTGGACTCATGGCGACTCCAAGCACAACGGAACAGAACACTGCCTCATACTGTACCCTCCCCATGATACACTGATGACCGGACAGTGTTCTATTGTGATTCACAGAGTTATCAAGGGGTGATTTTTGGAAGTAGATTGCCAGGCCTTTCTTCCTGGTCCATCTTCGTCTGGAAGCTCTGCTGGATCCTATCAGCATCACAGCAACACACAAGATCCAGGTCTCCCACATACAGGGCAATACCTCAATATCTCAAGATAAACCAAACCGAAACCAAGCCTGTTGCCATGGAGCTGATGCCGACTCATAGCCACCCTGTTGTGTTGTTGTTAGGTGCCGTCAAGTCAGTTCTGACTCACAGCAACCCTAGGTACAAAAGAAATCTCGACCCTAGGATAGGAGTATCAGAGGTCCTTTGATTAAGACCTTGGGTTCTATAGTTCTTGGATACTTTGACTTGATGAGGAAAGATGCTGGGTTGGAAAGGTGCCCAGTGAATTAAATTAGTAGATTGGCTATGCTGCTATTTAGACTCGGAAAAGAAATTATTCCCTCCTCTTTTTGTGTAAGAGACTTCGGATCATAAATACATTGATTTCCTATCAGGCAGACAAGCTGGGCTATGGCATGAACGAGTCTCTCAGCAGGCAGGGGAGGCTTGGCTAAACCCCCTGGTTTTGCTCAATCATCTTGGAAAATGCTAATGCTGCCCAAGGAAGGCCTCATTTGGCAAGGAGGCTGGAGCCCCCTGCCTCTCTGTGGTTGGCTTTGCCAAAATCCCAGACTGTCCTGGCATGAGAAACATGACATCCTGGTACTCTTGCCCACCACTGCCTTGGTGTTCTTTTGGCTTAAACCCTGCCCTAAGCAAGCATTTTCTGAACACCTACTGTGTGCCTGGCTTTGCTACCTGAGTTACTGTTCCTTAATCCTCATATCTCACTCTGGGTGAGGACAGGTTCTTCATCATCTTTATGAAAGGTGAGGACACTGGGGTCCCAGGAGGAGAAGTGACTTACCCAAGGACACTCACCTTGCCAGTCCTGGACTTGAGACTCATACTCAGGTTTTATGGCTCCAACTTAAGTTTCCTGCTCTCCGTGCCTTCCAGAACTGGAATCTCCAGGAGATTAAGCCCTGATGCTGGCACCAGCATAACCTGAGCCACACTGAGTGTCCGGGAGACCTCAGAGCTGACAGAACAAGCTCCTGATGATGTTTTCACACGTTTCTGATGCTAGAGGTCTGCTTTCTGATGTCTGACTTCATTTATCAAGTTCTTTCCCAAACATTTAAGCATCACAGTAACAGTCTGAGGCAAGATAGGAGCTACATCCTCCCATTTTACAGTCTTTGAGAGATTGTGACTTCGCTGTGAACCAAGGTCAGGTTCAGGACTCTTTAGGATGGCTTCCCTGGTGCCTGACCTACCTTGCACATTAGCAGACTGTGAATACTTCTTGTCAAATTAATAAATGAACAAGATACAGGTTTTCCACTTCTCTACTCATTTAGTTTGGGGCTTTCTGAAATGCTCAGGTCAATGGCTATGAGCTGGCAGATCCATCAAGGAAGGGGCCATGGAAATCATCCAAACCCCTCATTCTATAAAGGAGGAAACTGAGGTTCAGAGATGGCCAATGACTTGCCCAAGATCACACAGCCAGTCAGAGGCAGAGGGGACAGTAGACTCCTCGTTCAGTGCTCAGGGTGACCTGATTGATCTCAAGGTTTCCCATATAGGAGTAGAGATGCTGGGCCAGAGAAAACATACCTTGCTTAATTTTTGGACAAGCAGGAGGCTGGTGGAGCGGCTATGCCTTCTCAAAGCTGCCAGTTTGAAAGGAAGGGTGTGGGGCCTGACATCCAGCAAGCATTTCAGTGGCTCAAATGAAGGGATGCAAAACATTCGCATTAGACTATGAACCTAAAGATTGGCGATTTGAACCTACCCAGTGTTTTTTTTAAGTGGCACTACAGAAGAAAACCCTGGCAATCTGCTTCTGTAAAGATTACCACCAAGAAAACTCCATGGAACAATCCATTCTGTAACAAATGGGGTCACAACAGGTATGGTTTTTTTGGTCCCAAGGACTTCACTAAGCACTTTGAAAGGCAGAGCAGGGAGGAATGTGGAGCCAGTAACCAGTCCACCTGGTTCATTACTGCACACAGAAAAGGGGGAAAAATCTATAGACCCTGCTCTCATGGAGCTTGTGGCCTGGTGGTGGGACACAGAAATGTCAAACACCCCCCCCACAAAATATAAAACTGCAGAGGTGCAGGTCCCACCGCAGGGAGGTGCAAGTTTTCTTTCCCTCCAAGTGTTTCCCCCACCCCTGTCATTTCTGTCTTACCCAGTCTCCTTTGCTCTCTTTCTAATTTCTCTTTTGTCTAGCTTCCATTGTCTCTGCTTTCTTGCCCCTTCCTTCCCTACCTCCCTTCACTTCTTCTCTCTTAATTATTCTCTCCCCTCCCCTCTGTGTCTCCACCACTGTGTCTCTCTCTTGTGTCTCCATCATTCTCTCTGTCTCTGTCCTGTGTCTCCATCACTCTGTCTGTCTCTCTCCTGTGTGTCCACCACTCTCTGTCTCTCTTCTGTTTCTCCATCACTCTCTGTCTCTCTCCTGTTTCTCCATTTCTCTGTGTTTCTTTCTCCCCATCTCGATCTCTGGCTGTCTGTGTGTGTGTCTCTCTCTCCCTCTCTTTCCATTGCTTCTCAGCATGTTTATCTCTTCTTGTCTTTCTCTCACTGTCTGCTCTATCTTTGTGTTGCATTTTTCGCTTCTTTCTGATCTCCTATGAGACCACCTCTGTCTCTGGCAGTCTCTCTTGCTCTCTCTCCCCTCCCCTCGGTTCGTTCCCTGTGCATGTCTCCTCGGAGGGGCCCTCCCCGTGACCAGCCAACTGACTGTGAAAACACTGGGGCCTCGTAACCTGAAGGGCAGGATTGATGGGAAAATAAATTCCTGATTAGTGTTTTAATTTTAAGGATCTTTAGAGGGGACTAAACATCAAGGGAGGCTGTGGAAAACGTCTGCATTATTAAAACCATAAATCCTCCTTGGAAGGGGGGAGAACGGGACCAAAAGGGAAGCAGAGAGGAGCAGACAGGGCTTCCCTTGGGATGGGGGTAAGAGGTGAGGAGCAGGGTGGAGTGGAGAGGCCTGGGAGGGGACCAGCATTCTAGGGCATTCCAGGGCATGGGACTCCATCGTCCCCTCCCTTGTCAGCTCTACAGAAGCTTCTCTGAATGACAGGCCCCCATTGGCATGACTTCTTATTCCCTGAGTGTCAGGCTGGGCCACAGAATGAGAAGGAGACTGAGGGCTCCTGGGTGAGGGTGGGGGTGGGAGTGGGGGTAGAAGCTGTGTTGGCTGAACCCTCCCTCCATACTGGCAGCGAAGAGCCA
The DNA here is from genome assembly GCF_030014295.1 of Loxodonta africana. NCBI lineage: Eukaryota > Metazoa > Chordata > Mammalia > Proboscidea > Elephantidae > Loxodonta > Loxodonta africana. The sequence goes on from NC_087348.1 coordinate 37,560,812, forward strand.
CATGAAGTGAGTGCTCTGTCGCCCTTGATCAGCCTGGGAGAGGCGGAAGAGAACAGGGGTAAAGCCTATGGAGTGGGGTTAGACTGCCCGCAGTTAAACCCTGGCTCTGTTCTAGGCCTCAGCTTCCCCATCAGTTGAGGGGAGCAAATAATAGCACCCCACCTCACAGGTGTGTGTGTGCGAATGAAATGGGATAATGCACGTAAAATGCTAGAAGAGTCGGCACTTAGAAGGAGCTCATCAAATGTTGACTAGTGTCCTTACTCTCATAGTGACTCATAGTGACCCTACAGGACCGAGTGGAACTGCTTCATAAGGTTTCTAAGGAGCAGCTGGTGGATTGGAACCGCTGACCTTTTCGTTAGCAGCGGAGCTCCTAACCACTGTGCCACCAGTCGGAATCAATTCAGCGGCAACTTTAAAAAAAAAATTTTCTTCTTGTCCTTATTGCTGGCAGAGCGCTGCCCCTTCCACAATTCCATTTGATGCTCACCACCTTTTACAGATGGGCAAACTGAGGCCCAGAGGTACAAGCTCCTTGCCCAAGGTCACGGGCCTGTAAGGGCTGGAGCCAGGACGTGAGCCCATCTCTGAAGCCAAGAAGGAGTCCTTACAGGCCACAAACAGTTAAGTGTCTGACTATAAACCTGAAAGTTGGCAGTTTGAACCCACTCAGAGGCACCTCAGAAGACAGGCCTGGTGATCTGTTCCCAAAAGGTCACAGCCTTGAAAACCCTATGGAGTGCAGTTCTATTCTGCACATGTGGGGTCACCATGAGTCGAAATCAAGTTGATAGCAACTGGTTTGGTTTGTTTTTCTGAAGCCAAGGCCTCTCCAGGTATCCCTGGAGCTATCCTCTGGAAAGGTCCACACTTGCCATCTGAGGGTACGTGGTCCAGCCAGCAGCCCTGCCAGGCAGGCCGGAAAAGGATTGATTTGTTGAAGAGACTCAGGACCCATGGAACCCATGGCCTGTGGGGGAGCAGGCCTACCCCCTGCCCCGCCCCAACCCATGACTTGGACTTGGTTCAGACCAGCAGCCAAGGGTTCAATAAGTGTGGCAGGAACTGTGTGGAACCATCCTGCCTGCCCTCATTGTAACTTCTTCCACCCAGGACACTCCCCATCCTCATTTTCTGTTCTTCTTTTGAGCAGCTCAGGCCTCTGACTCCCAGGGGCAGGCCCAGTGTACCCTACAACTAACTCCAGGGGCGGGGCCGCTGCACTGTACAACTCCAGGGGGCACCCTTCCCATCATGCAGAAAGCGATTTTATAAGGTAGCTCAGAGTGGGGTAGGGGGTGGAGAGTGACCCCACATCCTTCTCCCCAGGGGTCTTCAGTCTCCCACCTTAGAGGCAGGAAGGGGCTTGGAGCCCTCTTGCGAGGAGATGTGTGGTGTGTGGTCTCAGGAGTGAGGACAGGGTAAGCAAGGCCACCAAGCCCGGCCCAGGGGCGAGAGGACAGCCTCAGCCTATTGGCAAAGAAAGGGAGAAGGAGTCTAGCCAGCTCCCAAGAAGTCTCTCGGGTCTGGAAGGGCTTTGGATTCCTCACCCTTCTCTCTCCACTTCTTTCTCTATGGCTTGCTCCCTGGGCCGCTCTTGCCTGCAGTGAATGTCACTGTGTCCAGTCACCAGTCTAGCCAAGGACCTCCTGAGGCGCATTCCTTGCTGATGGCACTGATTCCACCCAAAATCCCTTTACAGGCTGCTCTCCCCGCCCCCGCCCCCCCCCCCCCATACACCAAGGTCTATTTTAGTAAAGGAGCTTGAGCAGAGGTGGTAAGGACAAGCAACAGCCATCCCCACCCCCGCAAGTTCAAGGGCCCAAGGCCCCCTCCTGCTCTTATTTAATTGTTTCCTCTAGTTTAATTTTTAATTGTTAGAAACTGTCTTTGGAGCTGGGTTTTCTTTTCCAAGCCCCAGGGTGGGGGCAGAAGGAGGAAGAATTTGGCTGCCTGGGGTAGAGGAGGCGTGGCTGGTGCCCTGCAGGCCTAGTTCCTGCTTCCCTTGGGAATCTCTCCACATCCTGGTTCTTTTGGGTTCCAAACCAAAAAAAACCCCTTGCTGTTGAGTAGAATCCAGTTCATCACAGTGACACCGTAGGACAGAGTAGAACTGTCCCACAGGGCTTCCAAGGAGCAGCTGGTGGATTCGAGCTGCTGACATTTTGGCTAGCAGCCATAGCTCTTAACCACTGTGCCACCAGCCCTAACAGGGCTCTGGTTAGGTTCTAGGAGGAGGAAAATTATGACATGGTGACATATCAGCTCAAACCCATAGTGAGCTGTGGTTTAGACAGCAGGATTTGGAACCAAACACTTGGGTTCAAATCCTTGCTGAGTGACTTTGGGAAAGTTACTTAACCTTTCTGTGCCTTACTTTTCACATTTGTGAAGTGGGGATACCAATACTTACCTTGAAGGGCTTTTATGAATCTTTTCCCAAAACCTCAGCCTGATGACCAGGCCTGGTGTGGTGCCCACGGCTCACCTTCAGAGGCCACTCCCACTGGGACTCCTTCTGCTGCCCACTGGCTGGAATGCCCTGCTGCTTGGTGTTGTCTAGACATGGTCCTAGTTACCACTGGGAGTCCTCTCTCTGGCACCAACCACAGCCTCCTGATTCTGCTCTGTCCTCACCCTGCCCTCTGTCTGTCCAGCAATCACATCTACCCTCATGTCACTGCAGCCCCTGCACCACCACAGCCTCTGCTGCCACCACTATTATTGCATTGGCTTCCATCCCCGGGACTTACCACGGTGGAGGCACGGGACTGTTTGTTTTACATACAGTAGCTCATCTAATCCTCCAAACTCCCTCCAAGGGTGCTATTAGCATCCCATTTACAGATGAGGAAACTGAGGCTCAGTAAGCAAAAGTCACTTGCTCAAGGTCACAAAGCTCCTAAAAGGTGCCAAAGGGATTTGAACCTGGGTCTACCTGCAAATGGGCATGGCAGGTAGGCACACGGCATGGAAAAATCTGGAATAGAAGACACAGTGAGGGGGTGGGTGGATGACAGGGAAGACCAGCCTGACCCCAGTGCAGGAAGAGCGAGGGGAGGAGAGGGAGAAATTGGAGAAGGTGGGCTGGGGCCCCGTGGAGGGCCCCTCTCTCTCAGCATTTACAGCAGCTTCAAATGGTTGTAAACCCTTCCGGAAAAAATGGGGTGAGGAGTGGAGTCCAGGAGAAGGAGTCCAGATTGATGGGTTAAGCAGAGACTCCTGCCCCTGCCAGCTTTTCTGAGTGGTGGGAGTGAAATCACAGCCACGTGTGCCCTGGACCCACAAACGCAATAGAGTCAATCCTCGTTATTCACGAATTCTGTATTTGTAAATTTGCCTACTCCCTAAAATTTATTTGTAGCCCCAAAGTCAAACTCGCAGCACTTTTGGGATTATTTGCAAACATGTGCAGAGCAGAGAAAAATTTGAGTTGCCCGATGTGCACATTCCCAGCTGAGGTCAAACAAGGCAACGCTCTGCCTTCTTGTTTCAGCTTCCTTTTCCTGATTTATTTAGGGCTGTGTTTTTTGCATTGTTGTACTTTTCCCTGGTGATTTTGCTGTTTAAAACGGCTCATCATCATATGTTTGGAGACCAGTATTTGTGAGCATAAGAAAGCTGTGATGTGCCTTACAAAGAAAATGTGTGTTCGATAAGCTTCATTCAGGCCAGGGCTTTGAATGGTTTGAACAGGTTCGGTCATGGCCAACAAAGCGAAATCAGAACAGACCCAAAATTTTTACAATTTGGGTGATTTGGAATGATAACTGGAATGAGAAAAACTATGGGTCAAAGCCCTGGAGTGGGAGACTCAGAAAAGGCATAGCGAGACCTTTCAGGAGCCTGATGTGTAAGACTGAATTATTGGCAAGACTGGGGAGAGCCACACATGTTCAAATCGGTGCAGTCTTTGAGCGGGGCACCGTTATTTCCAGCTCTGTTCAAAATCTAATGGGCAAGAGATTTGGTTGCTATGCAACGTGTATGCTGCCCTTGTTTTCTAAGAAGGAGATTAAGTTTCTAGCAGGGCTTTGACCTGTAATTTTTCCCATTCCAGTTATGTTTCTGGTCTGTTCCAGTTTTGCTCCCTCAACCGTAACTGAACTGGGAAAAACCAGTTAAAAGCCCTGGTTCAGGTATGACTTATAGTGCTGTTGGCCCTGGAGTTCAATGTTAACGAATCAGCAATATGTATGTTAAATCAGGTGTTTTTAAACAGAAACACACATGAAACAAGGTTATATATTGACTGGTTGACAAAAATGTGACCAGAGGCTCACAGGAGCCTAACCCTGTGTTTCAGTATTCAATGGTTCAGTATTCACTAATTCAGCGTTTGCCGTGGATTTACAGAAGGCCTGTGAATAATAAGAATTGACTGTATATCGCTATTGATGGTTTGACAAAGAAAAGAGCAGTGGGTTAGGAGTCAGGACAGAGCCTGGTTTAAATCTTAGGCCATGACTTTCCATGTGACCCTGAGTAAGCAACTTAATCTCTCTGTGCTTCAGTTTCCTCATCTGTAAAATGGAAATAATAACACCTACCTCGCAGGGCTGGACTGAGTATTGAATGAAAGTCAAGCAATTATTAGCACAACTTCTTGCGTATTGTAAGGCTCTTCAATGGTAGCTGTTTTTGTGATTTGTCTTGAACCCATTTTGAGCTCCCTGTGTATCTGAACAGAGCCTGGCCCTGGCTGGGCCTCCACTTCCTGGTCTGTGAAATGGTGGCGTGGACAAGCTGATCCCAAGAGCCCTTGCAGCCAGTCCGGCCTTGTTAGATGAACTGTGGGCCAGCTCTCCTCTAGAGTCACAAGAATGTGGAGGAGGAGCTGCTCGGGGGCAAAAGTGTTTCTTGCAGCCAGATAGTCTCGCTGCCAGCAGACAGAAGGGATTGGTCCTGGGCCCGAGGAGGCAAAACTGGAGCAACTTCTCTGGGGAAAAGAAACTGGCAAGGGGGAAATCAAGTTCACCTCCAAGATGGGAGGAAGCTGAGGCAAGAAGGCCTGGCTGTTTTGCCCCTGCTGCAGCCAGCATCCTGGGATGAAAATGGGGCAGGAAATGGAGTCGGCCTTTTGGGAACCCCACACTTGGGCAGGGATGTATCACAAATGATAGTTCAGCTCAGGGCAGGAAGCCAGGAGGAAGCCCAAGTCTCCCTGCTTTTAAATCCAAGGAGCTGGGAGAGGGATCCCTAGGAGCGTTTACTAAAGCCACAGGCCACAGGCTCAGTAGCTTCGGCTGACAGCTCTCATCTACTACTTGGGTGCTGTGTGACCTTAGGCAGGTTCCTTGGCCTCTCTGAGCCCCAGTTTCTACTTCTGTAAAAGGGGGATAATAATAGTACCTATTCCACAGAGTAGTTAGAAGAATTAAATGTGTGACGTGCTTCGGAGAGTAGCTGACACATGCAAAGGGCTTCATAAATATGAGCAAAATGGTCTCATCCCATCCGACCACATCTGCAAAGTGGTGGTTACTGCGCCTGTGTACAGATGAGAAAATCAAGGCTACAGCAGGACTGATTGCCCAAGGACATGTAGCTTGGAAGTAGTGGAAAAAGGGTGGGACCCAGGGCTGGCTGGCTTGCAGATCTGAGCCTACTCCCCTCCATCTTTACCTCTGTGACAGGTGTCTGGAGCTCTGCGTAGGGTGAGTGGGGGGAGGAAAGAGGATTTTCCCAAAAGCTTTCAGTGCAGCTAAAAGAGGCGCCTAGGGTCCTGTCTGCCTTGGGGCCACCCTGGGGTTAGGACATCTGCTCAGTCCCTTTTCCTTTCCTTTAATTATAACTTTCCCACCACTTCCTGAGCCCATCAACTGCTGGATGCTGTGCTAGGTGCACCACGCAATCATCTCATTTAATCTTCACAGCAACCCTGTGGAGTAGGTGCTATTTCTCCCATTTCACAGTTGAGGAAACTGAGAGGTTAATCCCTTGCCCCAAACCACGCAGCAGGTCAGAGGCTGGGGCTCAAGACCCCTATACTGCTGCTTTCCACTAAGCAGTAGCGATGGAGCCTGATGCCCACAGCCAGTTATGCATCCCTGCTGTGCCTCAGTTTCTCCATCTGTAAAACAGGAGTGATAAGATTTTATCTCCTAGGATCATCGTGTTGAGAATAACTTGGTTAATGTACATAAAAAACATCTGAAATAGAATTTGACTCAGAGTAACTTCTCTATAAGTATTAGCTGTTTTCAGCTCGCCTGATTAGCACGAGCCATGATGCCACAAGACCAATAGCAGTGGGCACCCTGAATCTGTTACCCTGGGACTCCTCGGACAAGCCATGGGGGCTGAGGTGGGTGGACACACTTGCCATTTATTTAACAAACACTCATGGAGCATCACTGTCCCAGGCACTTTACAGTTGTTCATTTAACCCTCACAACAACCTTTTGAGATAGGTAGCAACTATTTTAATCATCTCCATTGTACAGATGAGTAAACTGAGGCACAGGGAGGTTAAGAAACTTACTCAAGGTCATTCAGGATTTGAACCCAGGCAGCTGGCTTCAAAGTCTGCACTCCACCAGCTGCCTCTGGAAGCCCTTCTCCCCGCCAGAACATGAAACATGCAGTAGTTCTCTCCCCATCAACCCTCACGGCTGGGCCAGGGACCAGGTCCAATTCTCCTGGGTTTCACTGCTCAACTGGCTTAAGGTTGGACTGCCTGGTAGATTGGAGACTGGAGCCAAACAGGATAAAAAAGGAGCCTCCTTGCTGTAGAGGCTTGAAACTCCCACCTCCCTCTTCTATTCACCATGTAATTAATGATTATTATCTTATCTCTCAGGAACGAAACAGACAAACCATGACTATGAAGCCAGTTACACTAAGATATGTGTGCCCTTCTTCCAGGAGATAAGTGTTAAATAGCTGAACCCAAGGTGGTGATCTCTACATATTGTCTAGGAAGGAGAATTAGGCATCAGGGGAACAAATGTTCCCCAAGCTTGCTGGTGTCCCAAGCTGTCTTTCTCATTGCTCATTGTTAAAACATCTACATTAGGGTCTTCCTGGAGAAGGGAGGACCAGGCCTGACTATTACAGGTCCTGGCATGGTCCCTGGCACTCTATGGATTCCTCCTGTGAACCTCCTCTTCCAGCTGATGGAAGCTCCTTGAGAGTGGAACCTCCCCTGAGGCCCCCACAGCGCCATGCCTGGTACATAAGGTAATTCTCTCCCCAACAACCCTCACAGCTGGACCATGCCAACTGTTCTAATCCTCATGGGTTTCACTGCTCAACTGGCTTAAGGTTGGGCTGCCTGGTAGATTGGGGACTGGAGCCAGGGTCTCGGCTCCTAGTCTCAGCTCTGCCATTTCCTAGCTCTGGAACCTTGAGGAGGTCTCCCTGAGGAACCTCATCTACCTGGCCTGGAGATGTTAAGAACCCTCCTCACAGAGATGTGAGGAGTATTAACAGAGCCATCGGGCCCTCCCCGCATTTGTATGGCCTCTTAGAGTTAACTGATAGCATTCATACCATCCTCTCCATCAACTCTCCCTTCTCAGGGCCCTGGCATGGGGAGGAACATGGACAGTCTGGCTCTTCCAAAGCCCAGGTCTTGGCCCCTTCCTTGGCTTCACCTGTGAGGCTGTGTAAACAAAACCCCCCCAAAAAACAATTGCTGTCGAGTACTCATGGCTACCCCATGTGCTTCAGAGGAGAACTGTGCTCCATAGCGTTTTCATCGGCTGATTTTTCAGAAACAGATGACCAGGGCTTCCTTCTGAGATGTCGCTGGGCAGACCTGAATCTCCAACCTTTCAGTTAGCAGTCAAGTACATTAACTGTCTGCCCCACCTAGGAAAACCATGGGCCTGTGCATCAGTCAGTTATTGCCATGATAATACTGTGTAACAAACCACCCCCAAACTCAGCTGCTCTCAGCAACACACATTTATTCTCGCACTTGTGGGTCTGCAGGTTGGCTGTGGGTCTCCTGATCTAGGCTAGCCTCCGCTGGGTGGCTCTGATTCAAGCTACAGGTTGGGCTTGGGTCCACTCCACGTGTGTCCATCCACAATCCAGGCTGAAGGGCAGCAGCCACCCAGGGGAAACTCTTCTTACTGTCATCGGCAGAGCGCAAGGGGGCAGGTCAATCCAGGCAAACATCTTTCAAGCCTCTGCTGTGTCATGTCTGTGAATATTTTTTGCTCAAAGCAGGTCTCATGGCCAAGCCCAACGTAAATAGTACAGGGAAGTATACTCTGTCCATAGTGGGAGGGGGAGAATAGTAAAAATTTACTGAACAATAATCCTATCTATCATGCCTGGAAGACCTCAGTTTGAGTTTAGGATGAGGCCTCTGTCGGCCCCTGCCGGCTTGGGCCCCGATGCCCCCCAGGGTTCAAATGCTGAGTGAAGAGGCAGCCTCGGCTGGGAAAGAGACTGGGGAGGAAGTCAGAGCATGGGAGTGTTGCTTGCACTGTGTGACTCTGGGCAAGCCCTTCGCCTCTTGGTGCCTCAGTTTCTCTCCACCTGCACCTTCTCCAAGGTCCCTTCAAACGACCCTGACAGCCCAGGGCCCTTTCCTCCCCTCCTCCCCCAGCGCGACTGGAGTCAGTCGAGCACAGACAGGCAACGCTCCGTGCTGTGCCCGACTGGCTGGCATTTTGGCTCACCAACCACCCCTGTTCCCCAGAAGTAGATCTAATTTCCACCCTGTGAAAAACGGTTGTCTTGCACCGCGGCAGCACCTGCTGTGGGGCAGCCAGCTGCTTCCGTGCTGAGGACAAAAGTGCGTATAAATTCAGATCCAGACCAGCCGCAGGCATGTGGGCAATGACATGTGTGAAATAATAATTCTTCCCCCACCCTGGCAGAGAGGGCTGTGGGAGGCGGGGTGGAGGTGCACGTGCTGTGCCTGTACGGGCCGGTCCAGGATGGTGTCTGAGGCCAGGCAAGGCCCTCCCTCTCTGGACCTGTTTCCTCACCTGTCAAATGAGGGTGGGGGTCCTGGAAGTCCTTTCTAGTGCTCAGATTCTATGACTCTGAATGGATCTACAGTTGTTCAAAGACCAATTTTTGTAGCACCAATGTACACATTACGTTACTAGGACCTTCTTTTCTCTCTCCTTCTCTGACCCTAAAAAAAAAAACCAGTTGCTGTTGAGCTGATTCCGGCTCACGGTGACCCCATGTGCATCAGGGTAGAGCTGTGCTCCATAGGATTTTCAGTGACTGATTTTTTGGAAGTAAATTGCCAGGTCTTTCTTCCAAGGTACCTCTGGGTGGACACAAACCACCACCTTCTGGTTAGCTGTCAAGTGTGTTAACCATTTGCTCCACCCAGGGACTCCCTCTCTGACCCTAAACATACATGAAAGGAACTATCGCCCCTCACTCCCCTGCTTCCCAGCATGCTCTGTTTGTGTCTACCTGACTCCCCAGGGATGATGGTGCCCCTCTAGAGCCTGCCGAGACAGTCACAGGCAGGGGCAGATGGGGTCCTGGTTCCCCACAGGCCCTGTCCATAAACCAGCACCCTTCACAGGGGCTGGCTCCAGAGGTCTCAGCCAACCAGGCCTCTGAGGAAGGAAAAAAAGAGGCTTTTTAAAAAGCAGCTCACCCAGTTCCCAGGCTGAGTCTGTCTTGATCACCCTGAGGTAGCTCTGCGTGCCCGGGTGTGCCCTCTGAGCGCACAAAGCCAGGCTGCTGTGTGTGAGGCTGGAGAAACCCCAGGAGGCGAGGAGGATAAGTAAGAACAGCTGCCGCATTCCCCTTCAGAGAGACCCATGGAGCTCATTCCACATTCCTCCGCCCCCATTTTGACAAGGGGGAAGTCACTGGGTAACAGTTTTGTGAGAAGAGGAGGCTCCAGCTGTCAAGCTTTGCCCTTCACTGGACTCCAACCCTCTGGTGACTCCTAAATGTCAGACATCCCCCAGCTTGGTCCCTGAGCGTCATCCTCCAACAAAGCTCCCTGGGCAAGGACACATGTCAACAAAGCCCATCCGCCCCGTGTCTTCAGGTGCAAGGGTTTTAAGCTGACCTCTCTCCTGAGCTCCAGACGCAGAGATGGACACATAGAAACACATTGGGTACAGTCACCACCCCCAGGCCTGAGAGAGCAAGAGAAGGGAGTGGCTACCAGAACCTGGAGAGGGTTGGATGGAGATGGACACCCCATGGAGCTAGGGCTTTCAGGGGAGGGACACCCCACCCCCGCCAGAGGCAGCAAGAGCTGGGGGGGCTGAGTACCCTGGCTCACTCTTCCCCCTCCCTCCGTCTGCCCCATTGATGGGATCCAGCCAGAAGCTAATGCGCAAGCCCATGCAGGCCTACCTCCCAGTGCAGAGCAGGGCACAGAGGGTCAAATGGAAGATGACCAGCTCAGTGTGCTGAGGAAGAAAGAAGTCACCAAGATCTGCCCAGCGTGCTGCCCTCTCTCTCTTTCCCTGTGCGGATCAGGGACTGGGGATGTATCAGACACGGGGTTTGGATTCAGAATGACCACATCTGAATTCTAACTCCACACCTCACTGGCTACGTGACCTTGAGCAAGTTACTTAACCTCCTTGCACCTCTATTTCCTTATCCATAAAATGGGAACAAAAGCACTTAACTCAGAGCAATGTCAAATGAGAAAATGTATGGAAAGCCCCTAACACACAGAAAGTGCTCCATAGGTTATCTGACTTTAATCCAGAGCCTTCTACTCTTCATCTCCTGGATGGACTAGCAGAACCTCCAAGCTGGTCTCTGACTCCATTTTCAATCCCTGTAATTCATCCTTCACACTGTCCCCAGAATTTTTGTTGTAGGTGCCATCGAGTTAGTTCCGACTGATAGCGACCCTATATACCACAGAACAAAACACTGCCTGGTCCTGCGCCACCCTTACAATCTTCGTTATGCTTGAGCCCACTGTGTCAATCCAGCTCATTGAGGGTCTTCCTCTTTTCCACTGACCCTGTGCTTTACCAAGCATGATATCTTTCTCCAGGGACTGATCCCTCCTGGCAACATGCCCAAAGTATGTAAGATGCAGTCTCGCAATTCTTGCTTCTAAGGAGCATTCTGGTCGTACTTCTTCCAAGACAGATTTGTTCACTCTTTTGGCAGTCCATGGTATATTCAATATTCTTCACCAACACCACAATTTGAAGGTGTCAATTCTTCTTCAGTCTTTCTTATTCATTGTCCAGCTTTCACATGCATGTTGTGACTGAAAATACCATGGCTTGGTTCAGATGCACCTTAGTCCTCAAGGTGACATCTTTGCTTTTCACTTTAAAGAGGTCCTTGGCAGCAGATTTGCCCAGTGCAATGTGTCTTTTGATTTCTTGCCTGCTGCTCCCATGGGTGTTGATTGTGTATGTCCCCAGAATACTCTTCCTAAAACCCTGGCTGGATTATGTTGCAGCCTTCCTCAGGAACCATTAATGGCTTCCCCAGGCCCAGAGATTGAAGTTTAGTTCTTTAGTGTAATGACCAAAGCCAACCAAACCAAAAAAAGTCAAACCTGTTGCCGTTGAGTTGATTCCGACTCATAGCCACCCTGTAGGACAGGGTGGAAATGCCCCATAGAATTTCCAAGGAGCAGCTGATAGATTTGAATTGCTGACCTTCTGGTTAGCAGCCTTAACTCTTAACCATTGCACTACCACCTTACCAGACTCTGAAAGAGCCCTGGTGGCACAGTAGTTAAAGCGCTTGGCTAACTGAAAGATTGGTGGTTCTAATTCACCAGTTGCTCCTCAGAAGAAAGATGTGGCAATCTACTTCTGTAAAGACCAAAAAAAAGATAACAGCCCAGGAAACCCTATGGGTCACTTCTACTCTGCTGTATAGAGTTGCTATGAGTCAGAATCGACTCCAAGGCCATGGATTTTGTTTTTTGGGTTTACCAGACTCTGTTAATCCTCCCCTCAGTCCCCTTACTTTCCCCAAATAGTCTTCATGTCTCCAGGTCTTTGCTGACACTGTGCTCTCCACCTGGATGTGCCTTCTCCTCCTATCCCACTTGTCAAGCTCAAATGCCCCACCTTCCATGAAAACTCTCCCATCACTGCACCAAATATAACTGCTCACTGCACATTGCTTATGCTTCTATGTAGCACTTACTCATTTGCCTAAAAAAAAAAAAATTTTATTTTTTATTTTTTTTAGAGAAGTTGAGGCATGTTTGTCCATTATCAATATTTGAACATTTTGAGGGAAATTCTTTGTGGCATCCATGCTGGTTCTCTGCAATACCTAAGCCAGTGCGGGACACAGAGATGAGAGCCTATGTGTGCTAAGGTGGTCCATATGCATTCATGCTGATCCTTAGAGGGATCCAGCAAGGTACAGGTGTTAGCATTCTTCTACTAGTGAGGAAACTGAGGCGAAGCAACTTAGGTCACTTGGCTAGGAAGTGGAGGAGTAGGCTTTAATCAAGGGTGTCTAGTCTCTTCTGTCTCCACATGGGGTTCAAAAAAAAACTTGAAAATGTAAACAACGTCACTGAATTGTACATACAGAATTTGTTGAAATAGTGTGCCCTTTGCAGTGCACATTTTCACCAATAAAATAAAATAAAACCAATGATATAGTTGGGAAAAAATATTTGAAAAATGAATCAATGAATGAATGAAAGAAAATAAGATGGCCACAGCAACATGCCGTGGTGGGTAAAAGCAAGCAAGGTTTGAGTCCAAGTTCAACACTTACAACCTTGGAGAAGTTGCTTTTTCTCTCTGAGCAGACGGTGCACAGGGAATGTTTATTTCCTGCCCTTCCTGCCCTCCCCAAACACTTCTTTCAACATGGTCAGTTTTCTCGGGCAGCTCAGACCCTCTGGAACCCAGACAGGCAGCCAGGGTCTTCCCAATGGGGAGGACATGAACACGTGGCCAAGATTAATGTGGGAGGTCCACAGCCTGCAGGAAGCCCAGAGAGCTGCTGAAACAAGCCTTGAAGCCAGTGTGATGAACATCTCAAGATGTCTTCTCCAGCACCGGTGAGGGAGAGGGGGCCTGTTAAAACCAGTTATATTCCACCTGCCATCTGACAACATAATCACACTGCCTCCTCCCTTTGGCTTGCATTCTCCAATCATCTTTGTACACCCTCCAAGAGCCTCAAGAGAATGAGAATTCTAGAACACTTAACTGTGCTCAGGAAGAACCTGTACATAGATCAAGAGGCAGTTGTTTGGACAGGGGATACTGAGTGGTTTAAAGTCAGGAAAGGTGCACGTCAGCGTTGTATCTTTTCACTATACCTATTCAACCTGTATGCTGAGCAAATAATCCAAGAAGCTGGACTGTATGAAGAAGAACAGGGCATCAGAATTGGAGGAAGACTCATTAGCAACCTTCGTTATGCAGATGACACAACCTCGCTTGCTGAATGTGAAGAGGACTTGAAGCACTTACTGAAAAAGATCAAACACCACAGCCTTCAGTATGGATTATACCTCAACATAAAGAAAACAAAAATCCTTACAAATGGACCAATGAGCAACATCATGATAAATGGAGAAACGATTGAGTGCTGTCAAGAATTTAATTTTACTTGACTCCACAATCAACATCCATGGAAGCAGTAGTCAAGAAATCAAAAGACACATTGCACTGGGCAAATCTGCTGCCAAGGACCTCTTTAAAGTGTCGAAAAGCAAAGGTATCATCTTGAAGACTAAGGTGCATCTGACCCAAGGCATGGTATTTTTAATCACATCATATGCATGTGAAAGCTGGACAATGAATAAGGAAGACTGAAGAAGAACTGACCCCTTTGAATTGTGGTGTTGGCAAAGAATATTGAATATACCATGGACTGGCAAAAGAACCAACCAATCTGTCTTGGAAGAAGTACAACCAGAATACTCCTTAGAAGCAAGAAATGCAAGACTGTGTCTTACATAATTTGGACATGTTTTCAGGAGGGATCAGTCCCCGGAGAAAGACATCATGCTTGGTAAAGCACAGGGTCAGCAGAAAAGAGGAAGACCCTCAATGGGATGGACTGACACAGTGGCTTCAACAATGGGCTCAAGCATAACAATGCTTGTAAGGGTGGCGCAGGACTGGACAGTGTTTCGTTCTTTTGTGCGTAGGTTCGCTATGAGTCTGAACCGACTTGACGGCAACTAACAACAACAAGAGCCTCAAAGAGTGGATCTTGGTGGCTCGGATGGGCAGCCCAACTCTGCCAGTAAAGCTGGGAATTTACAAGGAGCCCCAGAGGGACCCGCTGCTGCTGCTCCCCAGCAGCTCAGCTCTCAGCCCTAGTTGCCAAAGGAGTCTTCTGGAAGGTGCCAGGCAGCCCAGGGCATTTGCAAGTGGATTCTTGCCTGGTGCGTTTGGGGCCTGGGCTTGACCTGTGTGTCCAATGGCTGGGCAGCAGCTCAGTAATTGAGCAAGGTCTGCCCTTTCGCCTCCCGTGCCAGGGGCACCATTGTCCCGGACCATAAATCAACTACTTTAATTCTCACCAGGGACAAGCTCGGCAAGAAGGTTGCTCCTCCAATGTGAATGGGATAAGGGGTCAAAGCGCAGAGATGCTTAAAACGGTTTCCTGTCCTGAGGCCCAGAAGTGCCTGCTCCCAGGGCCAGGGGTCACCCTGTGGAATGTCATGGTTAATCATAGAAAGGAAATTTTATTTTAACATCTGAGACTCTGGCACTGACATCGTTCGAGCCTCAAAATGCACTGCAGCCAGCGACAAAGTGGTGGGAAACTCAGACCGAAGGAGTCATTTGTTCGTTCGTTCATTTATTCACCTGCTAGAAGATTCTGCCCAGAAATCTCTGCATGGCTGACTGCTTCTCAATATTCAGGTCTTGGTCCAAATGCCACCTCTTCAGAGAAGCTGTCTGATCACCCTGCCTAATGGAGTCACCCACCTCATCTCTGATGCTATTACTTCTTAGCGTTTTAGTTTTCTCACCTCATTTTCGAGGAACTGAAGTTCTCTTGTTTGTTTATTTGTGTGCTGGTCTCTTGTCTGCTAGGCCCACAAGAAGAGAGCAGGGACCATGCCCTTCCTGTCTACTGCTATGTCCCCAAGTGCCTGGCACTGTGCCTCATATACAGTAGATGCTTGTCCATCTGGCATTCACCAAGAACTCTCCAGTTGTCAGCCTGGTGCTGCCCTCAGGAACTCACAGTCTAGCAGGTGACATTGGCAAATAAGCCAGCCATTACATACGGGGATGGTAGGGGCCATCAGGGTGAAGGTAAGCCAAGGTGCTAGGGTGATATGGTGGTGGGGCAGCTAACTCACACCTGGGTCTGGATTCTGGGGGTGGGGAGCGGTGTGTGTGTTTGAGTTGCATCAGCTGGATTGGAGCAGTGGCAATGGGCCTTCCCAGCAAAGATAACTGCATGGGCAAAGGATTGGCAGCTAAGGAAGGCATGGTGTTTTCGGGTAACTCAAATGGTCCCATATGGCTGGAGCAGAACCAAGAGGAATGGCAGACAGGAGGCTGGAGGATACCAGGGGTCAATCCTGGAGGACTTTGAATGAAGCCAGGTTTTGCTTTGGAACAAGCACCAGGTGCACAGTGAGCGTGGGTGGAGCCCATCAGATGCTGTGGTCCCTGTGTGTTTTTCTTCCGAGCCACAGTCCAGTTGGCTGCTGTCCTGTGTGCATAGTGAGGTGCGTCATCACTCCTCGACTCCCACTCACCCAGCCCTGCCTTGGCCCCCTCGAGCCCTTTGCACCCCGCTCAGCTCTTGGCTGAGTCACTCAACCAGCCGTTGCTTCTGCCTGGGCACCTGGGCTGAGTCACTCCTGCCCATATTCTCCCATCTCCAAGTCTCCCCAAGCCCCGAGCACTGAGCATAGGGGGCGATGGGGCTGATAAGGCTGCTGGTAGAATCATTGAAAAGAGCCCTGCTGGCACATTGGTTAAGAGCTTGGCTGTTAACTGAAAGGTTGGCCTTGGAACCTACCAGCCGCTCCAAGGGAGAAAGATGCGGCAGTGTGCATCTGTAAAGATTACAGCCTTAGACACCCTATGGGGCAAATCTATAGAGTTATTGTGAGTGGGAACCAACTTGAAGGCAGTGGGTTTGGTTTTTATAGGTTAGAATCATTGAGGAGACCTGGCATGGTGTGAGCAGTTAACACACTCAGCTGCTAGCTGAAAGGTTTGGAGGTTCAGGTCCATCCAGAGGTACTTTGGAAGAAAGGCCTGGCAATCTCCTTCTGAAAAATCAGCCACTGAAAACTCTTTGGAGCCCTGTTCCAGTCTGACACACATGACATCGCCATGAGTTGGAATCGATTTGACAGCAACTGGCAACTGGCAAAGAATCATCGACGGTAGCACCCAGGAGCTCAAATCCTTTGGGATTCTGACCCCAGGACCAATTTCCTGAAAAAAACTGAGCCAGGGCTGGAGTAAAGAGCAGGGCCACGTGGAACGGGTGGCAGGTGTGCACGTAGCTCAGAGACCTGGTCTGATCTTTCTGTCCTGTTGTCTTCTTCTGGGCCTGGCTTGGATCTAGGACACACTCCAAGAACAAAGATACGACCCTTTTGCATTGGCCTAGAGGGAGCAGAAAATGCGTGAAAGGGGGACCAGCTTCCAAGGGGAGCCTCCCCCACCCACTCACTCTCCCAACACACACACCTGCTGAGCAACTTCAAACCATGGTTGAGACAGGTGAGGACATGGTCCTTACCCTTGACTTCCTTTGGCCTTGGCCTGGAAGGAAATAATACGGGCTCTCTAGGGAGATTGCTTGTGGTGATTAATTCCTTCATTCATTCACTCCTTCAACCAACATTTATCAGGGCCTACTGTGAGGCTGTCATGTTCTAGGTGCCAGACATACAGCAGGAAAGGAGACATCTCGAGTCTCTGTTGTGAGAGAGTTTAATTCTGGCAGGAGAGACAGCGATAGGGGAACAAGGAAGTAAATACAATGTCAGGAAGCAAAATGGAGTAGGTGAAGAAAGAGAAGGAGGAGGAGGAGGAGGAAGAAGGGAGAAAGAGAAGATGAAGAAAATGAAGTACGGTCAGGAAAAGAGTTAAGCAAGTGGTGTGTGGGATCTGACTGGGTAGGCTTTTCTGAGCAGTGATGTTAGCATGGGGCTGACATATGAGGGATGGGCCACGGGAATATCTGGGCTCAGAGCACTCTCCGGGCAGAGGGAACTGCAGGTGCAAAGGCCCTGGGGTGGGAGCCTGCGTGGCTGAAGAGGAGCAGTGATTGAGGAGGGCAGGGGCAGGCCAGAGCATGTACGGTCTTGTAGCACAGTATGAAGCTCTGGGTTTTATCCTAACTGAAATGAAAGCAAAGAGGGAAAAGTTTCAAGTGAAGAGGGAAAAAGATAGGTGGTGATGATATGGCCTGACTTACATTTCAGTAGGCTTTCTCAGCTGCTGGGTGGAAAAGCTGTGTCATTGCTGTGGAGGTTCATGAGGGGACTACGATGTAGTGTCCCCCTACCCTACCCTGAAGAGTGAGTGGCTTGGCCAGGGAGGAGGTTCTTGCTCAAATACAGTACCCAAACTTAATGGGGACATGTTATGTGCCAAACTTTGAGCCCTTTACCTGAATTATTTAATCTCCACAGCAACCCCTTGATACTATTTATTTCCCCATTTCACGGATGAGTAAACTGAGGCCTAGCGTCATCAATTCACTTGCTCAAGGCCACATAGTAGGTGCAGAGTGGGGGTTCAGCATCTGATCATCTGGCTGCTGGGGTGAGGGGCTGGACCACAGCCCCAAAGGGTCTCCGATAGTTGTAGCACAAAGTTCAGAGGTAAGTCCTCTTAGAAAGGGGTGGACAGGGGCTCCTGAATTCAGAGTAGGGGGCACAGGAAAAGCTGTGTGGACCAAGAGGCCTTACAGTTGGGTAGGATATCAACAGGCAGTAATGGAGAGAGGGCTTTCCCAGAAGAGGCCCAGCAGGAACGAAGGTGCAGAGGCTGGAGAATAAGACATGAGTGCTGCAGGGGGAAATGAGAAATAAGCCTTGTATGGAGGTGAAGGTCATTCTGGGGTGACCCTGAATCCAGGATAAACCATGAGATCAGTCGGCCATGGGGAGCCGCCAAAGGGGCGTGAGCAGAGGAATGACTCACAGTGAGGGTAAGAGAATAAATTGGCAATGATGGGCACAATGAATGGGAAGAAAGTCATAGACAGGCTTGAGAGAGGCAGCCCTATATGTCAGAGGCCACAGAGCACGTGGTTAAAGGCATGACTCTAGAGCCATGCTGCTTGGATGGAGTTCCAGCTGTACCACAAGCCCCAGTCCTAACCCTAGCCCTAACTGTAACCCCAATCCTAACCCTAACCATCGTTGCCTCACCCATGTCCCCTGGACCCTAATAGTTGATTGTGCCAACCTGACTCCCAACTGCCAGAACCAGCATTGCTTTGCCTGAGGGAATCAATGGCCCCTGGGAACAGCCTCCAACCAAGGACTAACTGAAGTTGGTGTATTAACACCCCAGCTTCCTGGCACATGTCTGCACAACTTCCCAGTTCCCCAGAGGGATTAAGCTCCAGTTGCCACAGTGGTAACTGGCTTAATAACACACCTTTTAATTGCTGCCTTGCCTTCCCTGTCGCACTTACTCACTCCCCTACCAGTGTTGCCTGGAATCACCTCCTAAATACGCTTCTTGGACTTGAATTCTTTTCTTAGGTCCAGTTTCTGGGGAAACCTGAATAAGACAACCACTTTTTAGCTACCTGACTGTCAGGGATTGAATTTTGTTCTCTAAAAAAATATGCTGAAGTCCTAACACCTGTACCCATGAATGTGACCTTGTTTGGAAATAGGGTCTTTGAAGAGGTTATGAGTTAGCCTGAGGTCATACTGGAGTACCATGGGCCCTAATTCAATATGACTGGTGTCTTCTTAAAAACAGTAGAAGAGACACAGAGAGACACAGACAAAAGTGAAGACAGAGGCAGAGACTGGAGTTATACTGCCACAAACCAAAAAACGCTGGGGGCTACTCGAACCTGGGAGAGACAAGACAGGATCTTCCCCTAGTGCCTGTAGAAGCAGCATGGCTCTACTGACACCTTGATTTTGAATCTCTAGCCTCCAGAACCATGAGAGAACAAATTTCTGTTTTTTTAAGCCAACCAGTTAGTGAGTACTTTGTTACTACAGTTCTAGGAAACTAATACAATGACCTTTAATGAATTGCCTCATCTCTCTATGCCTCAGTTTCATCTATAAAATGGGAATGATGATAGTAATTCCTCCCTTAAAGAGTCGTTAGGATGAGTCATTGAGTTCGTAAACACAAAGAACTTGGCGTCTTGCATGTAGTAGGTTCTCAGCAAATGCCTGCCAACAATATTTCAGAGCAGATGAGGTAGACGGGGGAAAGAGGCTGGTGGCTGTGAGAAGGGAGAGGAGGGTAGATTCAAGAGAGTTGGCAGCTGAGCACAGGAGAGAAGGAATCAAGGACATGGCCAAGTTTGGAGCCTGGAGAGTTGAACAGTGGAGCGTCATTTACAGCAGCCACCAGGCAGCAGGAGGAGCTAGGTTTGGAGAAAGAGGATGAGTTCAATTTTAGAAGTCAGAGTGTCTTCAGGTGCCAGACAGCCATGTGCAGACATCTAACAGGAAGCTGGGGCAGTGGGGCTGAACTGGAGAGAGGGAAAAATGGGCAGCAATTTGGGTTTGGGGGTTACTTGGAGGGAAATGAGTGCTGCTGCTATGGGAATGGGTGGAGGCAAAGGCGAGGGTGAGGTGAAGATTGGTGAGACTGGGTCCTCAGGGGAGCCAATCCATAGGTAAGGGGTGTGGTAGAAGAACTCTTGCTGAAATTCTGAAGCTTCTGAGGCCAGAATTACAGCAAGCCTGTGTCTTAGGTCTGGTTCTCTGGAAGCAGAGCCTGAGGCAGGGATTCAGTGCATACGATTGGGGAAGGAAAAGGCGAGTGAGGGAAGCAGGACAGAGTAGGCAAGCAAGTCTCAGCTGGAGACTTGCTTCAGCCTAACTCCATGGATCCCTCTGCAGCACAAATGGCACCAGAGAGTTGGTCCCACCTTGAGGCAAGTCCATGTGTCTGTCAACCATTGGCTTATATTAAGTCAAGGGCAATTCTCCAGATAAGGCCATCTGTGAGCCATTAGCAGTCAATGGGTAGTGGTCAAGAAGCAAAGGCAGTTCAGGTATACCCAATGAGCAGTCAGGACAATGAGGTCTAAGAAGATTTTGCATGAGTGGGTCAAAGCCTGGGAAAGCCCAGGGCTCAACAGAGAGAGCCTGGGAGCCAGGAAAGCAAGCTTCCAGTCTTTACCTGGCCACAAACCAGCTGGGTGATCTTGGGAAAGCCAGTTCATCTCTCTGGGATTTAGATAGTTTGCTTTCTTGGCTTCAAATAAAGAGTTTATAAAATAGATCACAAAAATTAGATGCCCGGAGTGCTGGGTTGAGAAGGGTTCTGAGGTAGACACTGAGCTAAATCAGAGAGTGTCAAGATTGATTATAACATCTGTCATGGGTATTACAAAGAAGAGATGTGTCATTCCTGGCCCACAGAATCTTTCACACTCTGACATTTCATGATTCAATGACCCCATAGAGGTAAAGAAGAAGAGTGTGTGTGCATGTGTGTGTATTAAGGGAGAAAGAGTTGAAAAAAGTAAGAAAAGTAGGTTAAGAAACTTGGGTCAGACCCATGGAGAGCTCCAAAATAGATGGAGAATAGAAGCTGCTTCAGTGCCCACAAAAAGCACATTTTAGGATAGTTTTTTCCCCCCCAAATTGAATCACTAACCATTAGTGGGCTGTGAAATAAACTTAGTTGACTAAATTCAATATTTTAAGAGCTTACTGAGTAGAAGAGAATAAAATAGAATGAAATGGAATGGAATATTTTAGATTCAATGCACACAGTAAGGTCAAATGATGTTTTATGAACATCTATATATAGACAGAGGGTCATGATAGATTTTTTTTTTTTTTTTTACTGCACTTTAGATGAAGGTTTACAAAAATAACTAGCATCTTATTAAACAGTACATGTATTGTTTTATGGCACTGGTTAACAACCCCATGACACATCAACACTCTCTCTTCTCAACTTTGGGTTCCCTATTACCAGCTTTCCTGTCCCCTCCTGGCTTCTGGTCCTTGGCCCTGGGCTAGTGTGCCCCTTTAGTCTCATTTTGTCTTATAGCCTGTCTTATCTTTGGCTGAAGGGTGAACCTCAGGAGTGACTTCATTACTGGGCTAAAAGGGTGTCCGGGGGTCATGCTCTCAGGGTTTCTCCAGCCTGTCAAGCCAGTAAGTCTGGTCTTTTTTTGTGAGCTAGAATTTTGTTCTACATTTTTTTCTACTTCTTCCCAGGACCCTCTATTGTGATCCCTGTCAGAGTAAGTCACTGGTGATAGCCGGGCACCATCTTGTTGTACTGGACTCAGTCTGGTGGGGGCCGTGGTAGTTGTAGTCCATTAGCCCTTTGGACTAATCTTTCCTTTGTGTCTTTAGTTTTCTTCATTTTCCCTTGGTCCCAAAGGGGCGAGGCCAATGGAATATCTTAGATGGAGACTCACAGGCTTTTAAGACCCCAGACGCTATCTTAGATGGAGACTCACAGGCTTTTAAGACCCCAGACGCTACTCACCAAAGTAGAAAGTAGAATATTTTCTTTATAAACCACGTTATGCCAATTGAGCTAGATGTTCCCTGAGACGACGGTCCCCGCAGTCCTCAGCCCAGGGAGTTTAGACGTGTCTATGGAGCTTGCATGGCCTTGCCTTGTACAAGTTGTACTGGCTTCCCCACTATTGTGTCCATAGGTTTTTCAATGGCTGATTTTTGGAAGTAGATAACCAAGCCTTTCTTCCTTGTCTGTCTTAGTCTAGAAGCTCCACTGATGCCTGTCCATCATAGATGACCCAGCTGGTATTTGAAATATCAGTGGAATAGTTTCCAGCATCACAGCAACATGCAAGCCACTGCAGTACAACAAACTGACAGATGGGTGGTGGAACAGCTGTTATTAAAGGTTAAAAATCTATCTTCAATATTTCATAGATGGAGCAACTAAAACCCAGAGAGGGGAAATGACTTATCCACAATCACAAGGCAGGTTAGTGGTATAGCAAAGACTGGAGCCAAAGGGTCAATTCCCAGTCCAGAGCTAGTAGTCTATTTTTCCCTCCTCGCTTGGGTCATTGGAGGAGAGTGGTCATATCCCAGCAGGCCTAGGAGAGCCAGAGAGAAGTGTAGACCACTAGCATAGGCATCAGGATAGCAAAAGAGGGATTACCTTAGGGTAAGGTGACATTGGAAACCAGAAAACAGATGGTAAAACCTGAGGCTCAATGACAGGAGCAAATTGAGAAAAAGGCTCAGGACTGAGTCTGTGAATGGAGAGTGTAACAGTCAGGGCAGGACAACAGCTGTAACAAACAACCCCAAAATCTCAGGCACTCAATAAAAAAACAAAGTACTTTTTTTGTTCACATCATAAGTCCAATGCAGGTTAGTGGAGGGGCAGGGAAGCGCTGCTCCAAGCAATCACTCAGGGACCCAGGTTCCTTTTATCGTGTAGCTCTGTGCCCCCTAGATCCACAGAGTCCTCTCCATTCAGAATGAAGGTGGGGAAGAGGGAACACTGATGTTGCCGAGCCGGCCAGCCCAGGGGTCACCTCTTTATGAACACCATTAGTTGGCCTCTCAGTGAGAAGGAGACTAGGCAGAGGGGTTGACTTCCTTTCTTACTGTCTGGTGGTAGAGGTGGGGCCTGAATCAGCCCACGGTTTTGTCATTCTGTGTCCCCAGGAGCTGTTCTAACATCTTGGCTTCAACACAGTCCCTCTTTCTCATAGGTGAGCCAACCAAACACACAGCTGATCCCAAGATGACTGGGTACCTCTCAACTCTGAACCTCACACCCCAAGTCACTTAGTGACTTGCTTCTAATAAATAGAGTATAGCAGAAGGCACAGTGTGTCACTTTCAGGACTATGTCATAAAAAGCATTGTGGGCTCCTCCTTGTTCTCTTTCTTTGACCATCACCCTGGGGAAAGCCTACTGCCACATCATGAGGAAATTTGACCAGTCCTATGGAGAGGCCCATGTATGCAGAAACTAAGGCCTCCGGCCAACAGCCGGATAAGCTATCTTAGAAGTGGATCCTTCAGCCCCAGTCAAGGCTTCAGATGACTGCAGCCCTGGTCAGCATCTGTATGCAACTTCATGAAACCTGATCCAGAACCCCCAAGCCATGCCACTCGCAAACTCCTGACCCACAGAAACGGTGAAATAATAAATGTTTGTTGTTTTAAGCCATTAAGTTTTGGGATAATTAGTTATACAACAATAGATAATGAATACACTCTCAAAGGTATCCTTTTTGGTTGAAAAGTTATACAGTTATTCTATATAGGAGGGACTTCCAAGATCCTGTGGGTTATCCAAGAATCACGGAGAATGAGAAAACTTCAAGAAGACTGGAGATGGGCAAAGTTGCCTTGGTTTTGCAAAAAGAAGGGAAGAACAGAAGAGTGGATCCTGATCATAACAGATAAAGCCTCCATTGGCTGAGTAGAGAGGAAGTCTGGTAGCATCTGGAAAAAAACACAGCATGGTCCAGGGGTCAACCTAGGCTCACCAAAGTCAAGTTTTCCTTAATTTAAAGTTTCTCTCTTCTTCATAGAATGACTGGATTAGCAGACCAGAGAATACAAGGCAGGTTCATGGTTCAACAGCCCCACTGAATGAGTTTGTGTGAAGGAAAATGAACTAGGACAGGGAATTTCTAGTGGAAAACATTACCCTCACTGCAACCTGTCGAACAATTTCACCAGATACTTGAGTAAAGACACAAAGACATGTTCATCCAAACCTCAAAAGCTCAAGTTATTTTGATACAGCTGATTTATGAAGGCTGGGTCAAAATCAACAAGAAGAAATTTAATAGTAATCAATGTAAAGTCAGGTACTTTCAGATAAAAAAAATCAATGATCCAAGGAACAAGCCCAGAGTGGGTGGATGGGGCCAGCTTGGCAGAATTCCACCTGAAATGATCTGGTCATTTTTATTTGACATCAAGGTCAATCAATATCAGCACACACAACCTGATGCAGCTGCTAAGTAGTGGACCCACATGTAGGTTCCTTTAATGGAGTGCCTTAGTGGTGGGAGGGGCTGCCTGCCCATATGTTCTTGCCCTGGTCAGCTACATGTGGAGCATGGGTTCAGACCTGGACTCAGCACTTTATAGGCACAGTGTGTCAAGAGGGGGGACCCAGCAGAGAACAGCAATGCCTAATGTTCTCAAGTACGGAATAATAAAAAGAATCTCAGAGGAACTGAGATGGGAGAGAAGGCTGAGCAAGGACAACTTGGCTGCCTTGGAATGGTGGGGATCAACCTGGGGAGCAGGAGGAAGCAGGTAGAAGTAACATGGCAATTGATTTGGGCTCACTAGTGGGAGGTGTGCTCTGTCAGGTGGGGCTGTATGTGGGTGGTTGGGCTGCTTGTTGTGGTAGTGAGTGTCCTGTCCCTGGGGTGAGCAAGCAGAGGCTGGCTACACAGAGCCTAGTCTCGAATAGGAGATTGAGCCATTGGATCCCAGAGTTCCTTGCCTCCTTCTGTCAAGACACTGCCTCTGGTTTCCATGGGGGTTTCCTCTATGTTAAGGGACAGTCTTTTAGTGGGGCAAGGGAGAAGTCGAACAGAAGACAGAGGGACTGGGTAGACCCTGCAGGCCTACCGTGGCCACTCAGCATGGCAGACAACATCCTTTCCTCCTGGTGTTGCACAGGCCAATTAGTGTGAGGAAGAGAGAGACTGGGAAGTCAGACAGCTGGACCGCCCACAGCCCCAAATGTCATCTCTTACAAGGCTCTGCAGAGCTGCAGGAAACATACTCACCATATGCCTGCGTACACACACACACACACACGCACAAACATGCTCAAGCATCAGCCTTCACACAAAGGCTCACGCACTCAAGTTCATACAAAATCACATATTCCTACCCAAATTCCACCTGCCTACATGCTGACCCACCTTCATCTATGCATACACGCACACGTGTGCTCCCAGCAACTCCCATATCTCACACACACACACACACACGCATGCACGGACGCACACACATGCGCATGCACGCGCATATAAGCGCCATCTTAGGTCGAGTTCCCAGGAAACAGAGTCTGAGGTGGCGATTTGCAGGCAGGAGATTTACTGGGAAGAGCTCCTGAGAGCAGCAACCTGTAAGGGAGTGAGGGAGGCAAGATTAGGCTGAGGGAGAAGTTGAACTGAGCTGTAGTCACAACAGAGGCTACAGGTCATCTGCAGGAAGGTGAGGCTAGGATGGCCTTTCACAGATCTCCAGAATTGAGGTGAAGGGGCTGGGCCTTTGTCTCCCTGCTGCGATCGGTCACTGGAAGCAGGCTGCTTGAGGGAGGTACGCGTCTTAGTTTCCTAGGTTTGCCTTAACAAAGTTCCACAAAGTAGGTGGCTTTTAAGAGCAGAAAATTATTTTCTCACAGTTCTGGAGGCTAGGAGTCTGCATTCAGGGCATCAACAGGGCCATGTTCTCTCTGAAGGCTCTAGGAGAAGACCTTTACTTGTCTTTTTCAGCTTCTGGTAGCCCCAGGCATTCCTTGTCATGTAGCTGCATCATCACATGGCTGTCTCTCCTCTCTGTCTGTCTGTCTATGTCTGGAAAGACCTCACTGAGTTTGGATTAGGACCCAGCCTACTCCAGTATGACTTCATGTTAACTGATACCATCTTCAAAGATCCTACTTCCAAACCAGGTCACATTCACAGGATAAGTGGTTAGGATTTCAATGTATCTTTTTGGGGGGACACGATTCAATCCATAACAGTATATGTGGGTGAGGTGGCTCCCTCCAGCCAAGGGTCATTCCCACAGGGACTCAATGAAGAGCCATCGGCAGTCAACACTCCAGGTAACCAGGAGAATGAGCATTTTGGTCCTGGCAGGGGGGATTTCGGCAGGGTGCCACAACATCCACTACACGCTCACATGGACACGTACTTGCACACACAAGCTTGTCTGGAATCCTCCTTCCCAGCCCCATGCATGCCTATTCCTGGGATAAGCCCACCCACAATGTAAGCAGGCAAAGAGAGATGCCTTGAAGGGGAGGCCACCACCCTGACCAATGATGGAAGGGAGCAGTCTTGCTCTCTTAATGGCCCCTTGATGAGCCAGCGCAGGGCACAGTCCAAGAAGAGATCTGGCATGGCCCAAGAAGAATGTGAGGCACCTCCCCTGACAGTCTCATCTGGATTCTGCCAAGACTTCCTGGGCCCTAGCACGCCCTGTATTCAGGGTGGGCAGTATGTGAATGCCCTCTCCCAGGATGGGATCCCAACCCTACTTTTTCCTCCAGCCTCCTTTTGGAATGTCCTCAGTGGGTGTCGCCATGTCCTGAACCTAGGTGGCCATTTTGGGGCTGATCCCATAGCCTTTCTTTCACCCTCAGGCATGGCGTTGGCTGCCATTTCTCTCACTCTGCTCATCCATGCCCACTCACTAGCTGCTGTTTTGGATCCACCACACCAAGGTGCAACCGGACTTCCCTATGGGACACTTATGTAGGTTCTTTGGACACCTGTGGCTGGGTACCTCCCACCTGCAGTCTCCTTGACCTAGGAGGTTATCTCTCCATTGGAAGCCACTGCAGTGCCTCATTCCACAGCCCCTGGGAGTCTGGAGCTTACTTGGTCACCTTGGAATGGTGGGGATCGACCTGGGGAGGGGAGGAACCAGGCGTAAGTAACGGCGATTGATTTGGGCTTCCAGATCTTTCTATCCTCAGGCAACCCTGCTGGATGGGACTCAGATGGCCTTATGTCGCGTCCCTTTCCCCATGGCATGGTCAGGACCACAGGAGGCACTTATGTACCCCTTTGCCTCCTCAGGCACTTTAGCTATCTCTGGCTGCTGGAGGCCCCGGAACTCTGAGTATCCAACTATGGGGACCACGTTTTAAGCTCTCCAGATGGTCCCATGAAAAGGCCCTCTCCTTATAGGCTGAGTATCACAACACAGCACAAGCTCTCCAAAGGAATCTCCGTAAACTTCCCTCTCTTCACTTCCTTTTTATCACCTTGATCCGGCTAAGGAGCCCAAGAATCACAGAACCAATTCTCAGTAATGTCCTTTGTAAAATGTGCACATGGCGAAGGGCCTCATTGTCTTTGGCATCTAATAGCTATGGTCTTGGCGT
Source organism: Loxodonta africana (assembly GCF_030014295.1). Classification (NCBI taxonomy): domain Eukaryota; kingdom Metazoa; phylum Chordata; class Mammalia; order Proboscidea; family Elephantidae; genus Loxodonta; species Loxodonta africana. The sequence continues at coordinate 37,587,976 of NC_087348.1, forward strand.
CTCCCAGGCCAATGCTGAATCGAAACTTCTATTTTAATATCTTGCTACCCAGTACCAGTACAGCACAGTGGTTAAGAGCATATCTCCCAAACTAGACCCCCAAGTTCAAATACTGCCTCTGCCCTCGCTGTAGGACCTTGGTTGGATTATGTAACCTCTCTGTGCATCACCAGCCTCATCTGTAAAATGGGGTAATAAACTCACAGGCTCACGGTAAACATTAGGTACTTCCTCTCCAGTAATGCAGGTAGACCTTCTGGCACAGAGCTGGTGCTCAATAAGCCTCACTCTTTGGTTTTCTTCCAGCCCCTCCTTGATCATGCTCAGTACAGCTCAGAGTTCACCGGCTCCCCAAGCCCTCCTTGATCTTCTCCTCACCCCAACCCCTCTGGCTCTGCTCTGCTCCAGGGATAGTTGTGCTCAGCTGATCTTGGCAACCATAACCTTGACTCTGTGTGTTTGACAAATGGCTCTATTGGATGATCTCAGGCCGGCAGCTGCAGACCGGCATCAGGACAGAAATGACCATGAGCAAGGTTGGGAGCTCAGAGTCCAGGCTGGGCTGAGGATGCAGGGGCCCTGCCCTGCCCTCCTCACATCCACCACACTGGGGACCAGGCAGCCCACTCCTCACCTTTCTGCAGCCACTCTTGGGGGTGGTGGAGGGAATGGAAATCCAAGAGAGTCCTGAAGGATTCTTGGAGATCTGCCTCTCACCCTTGTTTTCACAAATGAGGATGCTGAGGCCCAGAGTGATTGAGTGACTTGCCCAGGGGCACACAGCTTGTAAAAGGCAGCAGTGAGAGTCTAACTTGGGCCTCCTGACCCCTAGACCAATGCCTTGCCTACTGCCCCACCCTGCCTTTCTCCACAGCACCTCAGCCAGGTACTTCTTCTCTGCCAATCTGATTTGCTGGTGATGTTTCATTGCCCTCCATCCTCCTCCTCTCTTCCAAAATGCCCAGAGTGGGAGCCATTTCCTCTGGCACCAGATTATGGGAGGTCAAGTGTTGGATCCTCCACTTCTTTGCTGTATGACTTTGAACAAAACTTCTCTGAGCCTCAGTTTTTTTATCTATAAAATGGGGATGATTTGAATTGTATCTACCTCATAAGGTTGATGTGAGGTTAGGTGAGATAGGGCAAGGTATGTGTTTAGCACAGCACTGGCACAGAGTAATCTGAATGTTAGCCATTAGGATTACTAGTCAGGGTCCTCAGGGCTGCCTTGGCTGGCTGTGCAGTTTGTGCACTGCAAAAAGGTACCTGCAGTCTGGCCTGACTCACTCCCTAGCTGCCTACCCTTGGAGCAGCATCTGCCCTGAAGAGGCTCCGTTTTGTTTTCTAATCCATCTACCCAGAAGGGGTATCTTTTTCCAACTTATGCAAAGGTTCTGTAGAGGCGAGCTACAGCCCTGTGTGCCCTGGCAGTGCCTTATCCCACGGCATAGATGGTGTCCGCTCCTCTAGCTCTCCAATTCGAGGAGTACATGGCAGGATTCAAGCTTCCCCTTGGGTCCTATGGTCATTTTTGATGTCCCAGAAGTCCCCTTTTAAATGAAACATCCTCAGGAACAATCATAGCCTAAAAATAATAACACCTTATCGTCCTTTTCATTAGCATCATCACCATTATTTTAAACCTTGAGTAGATGAGCCTTCAACCAGCTGAGTTCAGGAGAAGCCCTGGGAGTGGGGCGGAGGAAAGAGCAGGGGCAGGGAGGAGAGCACTGCAGTGTGAGGCAGGGGATGGCAAAGGCTCAGCGTTCTGCCTTCATAATTGTGCCCAGGCCCGACTCCAGCAGGATAAACCCCACTGACAGAGGCAGGCGTAGCAGCAGCAGCAGCAGCAGCGGCAGCAAAATGCTTCTGATTTACCGAGAAACCCCACTCCAAGGAGCAATATTAATGCCAGCAATAAACCTGCTCTCCCAGGAGCAACTCCATTTTAAGGGGAGTGAGGGACACATTCCAAGGGAACGAATCTCAGATGGGGGGATTTCCGGCACAGCGAAGGCGGCAGCGGCGGGGAGGGATTATGGTACCTTTGAATCACACCCAGGAGGCGGCTGCCCAGCCACTGACACAACAGGTCTTAGCCCCCCACCCTGAGGTCCCCCTGGAGTAGACCTTGAGATGAGGGTTCCTGTGCAAGTGATTTACTGAGAAAGTGCTCCCCGGGGGGACACTGCTGAGGGAGCTGGGAGAACAGGAAGAGAGATCAAGGAAGGCACACAAGGATGTGATCTCGGCAAAGTCCCACAGAGGGGAATTCAGCCTGATCCCGTGGGGGACTCTGGAGGGTAAGTTACACCTCAGTGTTTGTCCCAACCCGAGGAAAGGATGCTGGGGCTTTTGTTCCCTGAGCCATTAGTCACCAGCTAAGTGCTGCCCAGGGAGGGGGAGAATATAAAATCTCAGGCTCTTCTGTACTTGCAGGACTAGACTGAGAACAGTCCTCTGAAAAAGTGTCACAGGCACTGGCTACTAGGCAGTAAAGCCTGCTGAAGCCCAACATCCCCTCCACCCCACCCCCCCTTCACATGAGGATCTAGGCTGAGTCCCTAGGGCTGGGCTGAGAGGAGCTGGAATCTTCGATGCCTGCCTGGTCTACCCATGAAGACATCTTATCACCTGGAGCAAAAAATTTTCTAATATTCCAGTCCCAATTTCCCACCCTCAACATCCCATTCAAAACATCCCATTTGTTCCATCCCTTCTTGTTCACAGCCCGCGATCGGTGGCGGATAGAGGGGTGGACTGGCCCTGAGGGACATGATGCTTGACCTACCCCAAGTAGGGGTGCTTCCTTTGCTTTATGGCAAATTCTGTAAATGATTGGAGCTGGATTACTAATGTAAGGTTACCCCTTCCCCCCCCCAAAATCCCACAGACATCAGAAAAAGGGCATGTTGCAGCAACACAGGCTCTGGCCAATTTTCAGTCCTCTTGGCCCGGCTGCAGCAAGGGCTGCATTTTAAAACGCCAGCAGGACCGGAGGCCAGGCTGGGATGGAGCAGGATAAATGGAGCTGTCAAAGGTGAAGGATTGCTTTTCATTTGCCCTGGAGCTGAATCTCCCCAAAATCTCCAACGCTGGCAAAGCCAGAGGACAGATGTCAGCTCCAGCCCAGGACAGACCCTGGCTCCTTCTTCCTGCTGGTGCCCATGGCAGCCCCTCTCCAGGCCCCAGGAGACCTGAGGACCAAGGTACATCTGAGCTCACCCTTCCCCCACCATGGTACCCCTTGGCCTGAAGTGGGGGAGGGGATTTTACTTAGCCTGGTTCCCCCAGACGCTGAGACACAGGGGCCAGTAGAATGGCTCCACTCAGACACCTGGCCCCACCAGCGTTGTTACTTAATACCTCACTGGAGGTACTCTATTTCTAAAAATTTCTAGAGAGAGGAAAACTGAGGCTCAGAGAGGTTGAGTGATTTATCCAAAGTCACAAACCACATAAGCTGTGATGAGGAATTATGGGAAGGAGGCTGGGCTGACAATGAAGAAAACTTGGATTCAATTCATAAGCGACCGGACCAGAGTTTTAAACCTCTGCAACACTCTTACGCAGACAGGCTGGATAACAATAAATACATCCAATTGGTATGTGCATTCATGTGGCCCTGTTTGTTTACATAAGGTCCTGTAAGCAGAAACAACACTGACTGGCCACCATTTAATAAGTGTTGTTTTTCGCCACAAACCTAATCATCACAATAATTCTGTGATGTGGATATCATTGTTCCCATTTTATTGATAAGGAGCCTGAGGCTCAGAGCGTTAAGGAAGCTGGCTAAAGCCACACAGCTAATAGGTAGCGGAGCCGGGGTTTGGACCTAAGTCTATTGGACTCCACAGTCTGTTTCCTCAACCACGTTCACACTGTTTCCTCAGTGGGTCCCGAACAAGCGCCTGGGGGCAGTGAGTTGCATTTTCCAGAGCGCATTCAGGCTTACAGCTGCATCTGGTTCTCACAGCACCCCTGTGAGGAAGGGGAATCAGTTCTGTTTTTCAGAGGTGTAGAGAGGAGCCCTGGTGGTGCAGTGGCGAAGAGCTCAACTGCTAACCAAAAGGCCAGGGTTCGAATCCACCCACCATTCCTTGGAAACCCTATGGGGTGGTCCTACTCTGTCCTATAGGGTTGCTATGAGTCAGAATCGACTTGAAGGCAATGGGTTTAGAGAGGTTAACGAACTTGTCCATGGTCACACGGCCAACCTGTGTCTCGCCCAGGACAGCAGTCTCCTCACAGAGCTGATGGTGGGAGTAAAAAGCAACCACAGTTCCACCATGAGTTGGGGCCGACTAGACAGCTGCTACAATATCTAGATGAAGGAGAGGAGAGAGGGACTATGATGCCAATGGGCAAGTGGGGGATCATAAGAGCAAATCCTTGAGAAGGCAACCACTCACACCCTCATCCCACACTCTCTCCCTCTGTCTTCTGGCGTTCTAGCCTCTCTCCCAAATGTTAGGGACTGCAATGCCCTCCTACAGGGAGTGATAGAGACCACTCCACACCACACACTCTCAGCCCTCCTGGAAGAAAAGCTGCTGAGTAGGCTATACCCACAGAAGTGGGAGGCGAGGGGGCTGAGCCGGAGCCAGGGTCTGCAAAGATTTCTTAAGACCCCAAGAAGTGGAATGGTAGCTTGTACACTAGAGTTGGGGCTGTCCTTTGAGGCATGCCTGACTTCCTTCATTTTACTCACCTTTGGTCTCTTCCCTTTCTGACAAGTGAGAGAAAATAAACAGTATGGAAAGAAGAAAGAAAAGAAGGAAGAAGGGAAGTGGGGCGGGGGGAAGAAAGGAAGGAAGGAGAGAGGAAAGGGAAGAGAGACCTTCTCCCTGCTTGGCAGCTTCCCCAGTGAACCTTCTGCACATGACAGATGCTTACGGTTTTAGACAATGAAACGGATCATTGCCTTCTACCTTAAGCCAGGGTCATTACCTCTCAATTCTGCAGAGGCACATTTGAGGCTTAATATTTTGTTGTTTGCATATGAGATCATTTCAATTAAAGAGCACTAGAAACATTCCCTTCCGTTTCTTTAGCAAACAGAGCCTTATTACCTCCTGACCAAAAAAAAAAAAAAGCCAATATTACAATTTTTAAAAACGCAACAATTCTTAAGCAGAGGCAGATACAGGGATTCGATTAGGAAAAACACATCTGTCACCTTCTGCTGTAAGTCACTGAGCAAAGGAACTAATTGAAACTATCCAACACAGCAGGCTCACTCTCTTTGCTCCTTGGTATACTCAGATCCTCTGCCAGTCTGAGCAGATGCCAGGCAGACTTGTCACATGGTTGAAGGGAAATGACTTAGTAGTGGGCAAAGCCCCCAACTGCTGGGTCACAAGAATCTCTTGGGCACTTGCTAAAATATGGATTCTCAGGCCCTGCCCCAAGGTAATAGACTCTCCAAAGAAAGGAGCCACAGAATCAATGTCTTTAACATTTTTCCCCAGGCAATTGTGGGGATTCTGGTGTATTAAAATGTAAATACGCTATCTCCTGCATCTTTTCTATCCCCAAGGCCATATTTTCCAACAACTGATCCTTCTTCTTTGTTTCCAACTTTTACACTCCAATCACCAGTAATTATCAATGCACTCTGATTGCATGTTTGATCAGTTTCAGACTGCAGAAGTTGGTAAAAAACATCAGTTTCTTCATCTTTGTCCTTAGTGGTTGATGTGTAAATTTAAATAATAGTCATATTAACTGGTCTTCTTTGTAGGCTTATGGATATTATCCTATAACTGACAGCGTTGGACTTCAGGATAGATCTTGAAATATTCTTTTTGATGATGAATGGGGGCATCATTCCTCTTCAATTTGTTACTTCTGGCACAATAGACCATATAATTGTCTGATTCAGAATGGCCAATACCAGTCCATCTCAGCTCACTAATGCCTAAGATATTGATATTTATGCATTCCATTTCATTTTTGACGACTTCCAATTTTCCTAGATTCATACTTTGTACATTCCAAGTTCCAGTTATTAGTGGATGTTTGCAGCTGTTTCTTCTCATTTTGAATTGTAGCACATCAGCAGATGAAGGCCTTGAAAGCTTTACTCCATCCACATCATTCAGAAGAGTGTATGGAACTAGGGTTATCGTTGCAGATGTCAGGTGGATCCTGGCTGAAAGGAAAGAATGCCAGAAAGATGTTTACCTGTATTTTCTTGGCTATGCAAAGGTATTCGACTGTGTGGATCATAACAAATTATGGATAACTTTGGAAAGGATGGGAATTTCAGAACACTTAATTGTGCTTGTGAGGAACTTGTACATAGATCAAGAGGCAGTCTTTTGAACAGAACAAGGGGATACTGTGTAGTTTAAAGCTAGGAAAGGTGTGTGTCATGGTTGTGTCCTTTCACCATGCTTATTCAATCTGTCTGCTAAGCAAATAATCTGAGAAGCTAGACTATATGAAGAAAAACAGGGCACCAGGATCAGAGGAAGACTCATTAATGACCTGGGATATGCAGATGACACTATCTTGCTTGCTGAAAGCAAAGAGGTCTTGAAACACTGATGAAGATCAAAGACCACAGCCTTCAATATAGATTACACCTCAACATAAAGAAATCAAAAATCCTTACAACCAGACCTATAAGCAGTATTATGATAAATGGAGAAAATATTGAAATTGTCAAGAATTTCATTTTACTTGGATCCACTATTAATGCCCATGGAAGCAGCAGTCAAGAAATCAAGTGGTGTACTGCACTAGGCATATCTGCTACAAAAGATCTCTTTAAAATGTTGAAGAGCAAAGATGTCACTTTGAGGACTAAGGTGTGTCTGACCCAACCATGGTATTTTCGATCACCTCTCATGCATGATCGAATAAGGAAGACAGGAGAATTGATGCATTTGAGTTATGGTGTTGGTGAAGAATATTAAATATACCATGGTTTGCCAGAAGAATGAATATATCTGTCTTGGAAGAAGTACAGCCAGAATGCTCCTTCAAAGCAAGGATGGTGAGACTTTGTCTCATACTTTGAATGTGTTATCAGGAGGAACTAGTTAGTCACTGGAAAAGGATATCATGCTTGGTGAAGTAGAGGGTCAACAAAAAATAGGAAGACTTTCAACGAGATGGATTGACACAGTGTCTGCAACAATGGGCTCAAACATAGCAATGATTATGAGGATGGCACAGGACTGGGCAGTTTAATTCTGTTGTACATAGGGACACTATCAGTTGGAACTGACTCAACGGCACCTACAACAACAAACAAATGATATAAATGATGCATAGAAGGGGACAAGAGGTTAATTTGTGCTCTGGGAGGTCAAGAGGAGCCGAAGTTATCAGCAGAATCGATGAATATGAAAACACTTCAAGGTAGAAAAAAGAGAGTAGAAGGTGAAGAAGCCAGTTCACCCTGAACCAAGAAACAGACAACCAAAAAAAAAAAAAAAAAACCCGTTGCCGTCGAGTCGATTCTGACTCAGAGTGACCCTATAGGACAGAGTAGAACTGCCCAATAGAGTTTCCAAGGAGCACCTGGCAGATTCGAACTGCCGACCTCTTGGTTAGCAGCCATAGCACTTAACGACTACATCACCAGTGTTTCTAAGAAACAGATAGAACCCCCAAAAAGGGAGCAGAGACTGATAGTAGCTGAGTCATGTGGATGAAATGGCCACAAAGGAAAGATACATGATAGCAGTCAAATGCAAAAATAAACAATGGCAATAAAAGCAAGCAAGCAGGTGGGGTAATATTAATAGTAAACAAAGTAGAATTTAAGACTAAAAGCACTAAATAGGCCAAAGAGGGGCATCATAGAGTGATATGCCACATATTTTACAAAGATGATATTATAGCCATAAACATGTATGTGCCAAACAACATAGCACCCAAATATGAGGGACTAAAAGTATTAGACATGGAAGGAGAATTACCAAATATACAATATAAGTTGAAGATTTTAATACATCCTTTTTAGAATTGAATGGATCTACTAGACTAAAAATAAGAAATTAGAGCTGTGCTGTTCTCTATGATAGCTACTTGCCATGTGTACCTATTGAATACTTGAAATGTGGCTAGTTGAATTGAGCTGTGCTGTAAGAGTAAAATATAAATGCCAGATTCTAAAGGCTCTATATAAAAATGTAGAATGTAAAATATCTTATTGGTAACTTTTATATTACTTGCTGTAATGGTAACATTTTAGATATATTGGGTTAAATAATGTGTGTTATTAAAATTAATTTCATCTGTTTGTTTTTACTTTTTTAATATGGCCACTAGAAAATGTAAAATTACTTATGTGGTTTGCATTATATTCCTATCGGACAATGCTGACTCAGACAAATTGAATAATGTCATTAGCAAGAGATTTTGAAAAGCCCCGTTATTTTATGGAAACCCTGGTGGCATAGTTGGTTAAGTGCTATGGCTGCTAACCAAAAGGTCAGCAGTTCAGATCTACCAGGTGCTTCTTGGAAACCCTATGGGACAGTTCTACTCTGTCCTATAGGGTCGCTATGAGTCAGAACTGACTCGACAGCAATTGTTTCTTCTTGAATTCCAAAACCTTCCCTTATTCCACATACATCCTTAGGACCATTGCCCTTTACTGAGGCTTGGTTAGTGGGAAGAGGGAAGCTTGGTGTGTTAGAAGGAGAAGCTGTAGATCCCGACCTATTTTGCCATGACCTACTGGAGGAATTTGGATCTTACATTTGTTATTTATAAAATAAAACTAAACCCTATCCAGCAGAAATGTTGTCAGGGTTTACATTTCTTGGAAAGACAAAACAAAAAAATCAAATAGAGATTAAGGGGTCTCTCAAATTTTGTTGCTTGTCCCTGTACCCTTTTCGCATGGACATATCAATGAAAACTCGGAACCAAAGCTCCTTGGGAGATGAAGCTGGAAGAAGTTGTGGGAGTCTGCATGGAGCGTAAACCAAAAAAGCCAAACCCGTTGTTGAGTCAATTTTGACTGATAGCGACCCTATAGGTGAGAGTAGAATTGCCCCGTAGGGTTTCCAAGGAGCAGCTGGTCAATTCAAACTGCCATCCTTTTGGTTAGCAGCCAAGCTCTTAACCACTGTACCATCAGGGCCCCAGATGGAGTGTGGCATGTCATAATTGAACATTTCAGACCCTGACCACTCTGTGGCCTTCAGCCTGGGCACTAGTCAAGAGGCCTCTCATCCCCTTGAACTCAATAGCTTCTTCTTTCATTTAGGGTTCTTAGATTATGACAGAGCCCTGGTGGCGCAGTGGTTAAGAGCTTGACCAAAAGGTCAGCAGTTGGAATCCACCAGCTGCTCCTTGGAAACCTTATGGGGCAGTTCCACTCTGCCTGATATATGACACTACAACTTTAGCTGCTCCAAGGGAGAAGGACTTATCATGCATGGTTGCTACTGAAGATTCATAGCAAGTTCAAGCTGGAAGGCCATGAGTGGGTATCTGGTAGAGTTAAGGCTACAAACTCACCCAAGCTTTCTTGGTACTTTTCCAGTTTTAGCAGTGCAAGTCCATGTCCCAGGAGACCTCTCAGTCCTGAGCAAACTGGGATGGTAACTTAGGTTTTATGGACCTGCCCTTGTTAGAAGCACTGTGGGATGTTTGTTAAGATACAGATTCCTGGGCCCAACCTACTCAATCATATCACCAGGAAGGTGGTCCCCAAACTGGAACCCCAGATCTCCAGGTGACTCTGATACCTAGCCAGGTTTGGAAACACAAATGAGCACAACTATTTTGTGAGTGGGGAAACTGAGGTCCAAAGAGGGCCATTTAGAGGGGCCAAAGTGATACCTTCCACACTGAGATTAGGGTGTTCCCCTCCCATAATAATTCAAATAACAGCAGTAAGAAAACATCTGTAAAGCAAAGGTAAGAAAGTTAAACAAAGTTCTGATTTTCCCCCTTGATGTCTATTTCCATCAATTTTTTGAAAATGTGAAAATCATTTTGTGGGTGTGCTCTTCCTTTGTGGGCATCTGTCTTAGTCATCTAGTGCTGCTATAACAGAAATACCACAAGTGGATGGCTTAAACAAGAGACTCTTTTCTCTCATAGTCTAGTAAGTTAGAAGTCCAAATTCAGGGCGTGAACTCCAGGGAAAGGCTTTCTCCTTCTGTCGTCTCTGAAGGAAGGTCCTTGTCATCAATATTCTCCTGGACTAGGAGCTCCTCCATGCAGGGATGCTGGGTCCAAAGGACGCACTGTGCTCCTGGCGCTGCTTTCTGCTCACTTCCTTTCCTTTTATCTCCTGTAAGGCAAAAGGTGGCGCAGGCCACACCCCAGGGAAACTTCCTTTACATTGGATCAGGATGTGACCTGAGCAAGGGTGTTACAGCCCACTCTAATCCTCTTTTACATAATCTAATCTTGCCTCCTTAACCACAGGTAGAAGTTAGGATTTACAACACATAGGAAAATTTTATCAATCACAAAATGGAGGACAACCATACAATACTGGGAATCATGGCCTAACCAAATTGACACATATTTTGGCGGGGGGGACACAATTCAATCCATGATAGGGCCTGAAGCCCTGGCCTGGTCTGTCTGTTGGGTGACTCATGACAGGGCAGTGATGTTGAAGTGGAGAGCCTGAACTCCACCGCCTTGCACTGGGGGAGGGTTCCCACAGCTACAGCTGATTGGGGAGCTCTGGGTTCCTCTCTAAGACCTGGGAAGAGGGGTATGTGCTTAGGCCTGCCACACTTTACAGATCATTCCTGCCACAGGTGGAACCTAAGAGCAGAGAGCAGTGCAAGCAGCGCTCCTGGCACACCTGTGTAAGTAGGGACTGGTAGGAGGAAGGGTGGAATATCCAGGCTCCACCAAATCCTCTTCTGCAGCAGGATGCCATAGGGTAAAATTTAGGGCCCTTTGGTTACCAGTTCCCTGGGTGGTGCGAATGGTTTGTGCTCAACTACTAACCAAAAGGTTGGCGGTTCCAATCCACCCAGTGGTGATGCAGAAGAAAGGCCTCGTGAGCTACTTCTGTAAAATTACAGCCATTGAAAACGTCATGGGGTGTAGTTCCACTCTGAACACGTGAGGTCACCATGAATCGGAATTGACTCCACGGCAATGGGTTTTTTGGTTTTGGTGGCCAATTCAGTGAAAACAGAATCATCTTTTACAGTGCACAGATCATTGATGGCATGTCCATTTCCTGATCAATCAAACGTAGGCAATATGTTCCCATCACCTGAACTCTTCACTGACAGATTTTTCTTTTCTAAGAAGGGAAACAGCATGATCGTACGGAAACAGTTCCATCTCTGGAGCTGAACAGCCTGGGCCCAAAGTCCTGCTTTGCCATCTTCTAATAAGCCACTTAGCCCTTCTGAACTCCAGTATTCTCCTCTGTGAAATGGGGTAAAAGCATTCATCCTGTAGTATTGTCGTGAGGATTAGAGGTGAGGTATATGTCAACATGCTAGGCACCCGGCTGGAATCCATAAAAATGTGATTACTGCCTAATCATAAAGTTGTACATGAAGTTCTTGATAGGTATTAAGGGCTCAGTCGGCATCTTTGAGACAAACTTCTCTCCCCAGTGACCATGGGTCCCCAGTGGAAAGAGTTTAAATGAATAAAAATAAAAGCATGTTCCAGAGAGAGAAGCAAATGGAAAAGCAAAGACATCCAGGCAGTTGGCGTTTCCTGGCTGCGAGGCCTGCCCCAGTTTGTTTTGGCAGCTGCCTCCTCTGTCAGTGATGGAGGGAGCAGGAAAACAGAAATGGCAGTAAAACAAATGGATCAACCAACGATAGGACTCTGGTTCCAGCCTCCAAAGGAGAACCCAGCTGTTGGGTGATTGAGATGCAATGGGTCCCTGGATTCTGGTCTAGCCTTTTCATGCCTGCCTTTAACATGGAGGGATGTTTCCAGAATAACTAAACTGGGAGGAGTTCAGGTCACTGTGCTAAATTCAGTCCACAGACTCACTCCAAATGTCAACTGCTTCAGTCACTATTGCTATATAACAAGCCACCCCCAAACTCAGTGACTTAAAACAGGGACAGCCATTTGTTTGCTCGTGATTCTGTAGTCTGGGTGGGGTTCAGCTGGGTGGCTTGTTTCTGCTCTGTGCAGGGTCATCTAGAGTCACTCATGTTTTATTTTCTTTGTCTTCAAAGAATTACATTTTAGTAAAAGACACTAGACAGCACACAACAGTCAGAGAACAGCTAAGAAATCTAACACTGAGTTTTATAGTAAGAGCTTAGCAAAAGAAATGATCACAGAAGGTTGAATTCTTTGTAGGAGAATGAATAAAAGATGTGAGATCTACAATGTAATATTAGGGAAACTATGCAGTAGTAAGAATTAGTTCAGACTTCTAGCCCAGAAACTGCCCTTAATTAGCATTTGGCACATTCATTTACTTAATCATTACAGCCTGTGAGGGTGATAATACTATTTTTCCCAATTTACAAAGGAGGAAACCAAGGTCTAGAGAGTTTGAGCAACATGACCAGCAGTTATACAGTTGGTTAGTGGCAGAGCTGGGGTTTATACTCAAGTGGTCTTGTCTCCACAGCCTGTGCCCTTAACCACTAGGCATACTGCCTAGAAGGGCTCATCCTGTTTATCGAGCTCAGCATTTGCAAAGCCAATCTGTGCTTGTAAAGCCAAATAAAAAGAATACCTAATTCTTGTAGAGCACACCTTGTTAGGGCCTTTCCTTTAAATATCGTTACAACAACAGCCTTACGAGGTTGGGACTATTATTACAACAGCCTTATGCTGTTATTATTATTTCCATCTTATTAAAGATGAGGGAGTAATAGGCATTGGTGTTTCAGTGGTAGAATTCTCACCTCCCATGAGGGAGACCTGGGTTCAATTCCTGGCCAATGGGCTTCATTCACAGTTACCACCCGTCTGTCAGTGGAGGCTTGTGTGTTGCTGTGATGCTGAACAGGCTTCAGCAGAGCTTCCAGACCAAGATGGACTAGGAAGAAAGGCCCCGTGACCTACTTTTAAAAACCAGTCAACGAAACCCTATGGATTCCAATGGTCTGGTGCACAACCAATCATGGAGATGGTGCTGGACTGGACAACATTTCATTCAGTTGTGTATGGGGTCGCCATGAGTTAAGACTGGGAATGGCAGTTAACAACAAATACATAGATGGCAGCTAACAGCAATAAAAACATAGATGAGGAAACCAAGATACAGTGAAAGCAAAGACAGAGAGTGGGTGGTGGAGTTGAGATCGAATTTAGGCACAGCCCACTGTCAACCATCATGCTGGTTATTGCAAGTCGAGAAAGAGTGCAAGTGTATTGAATATTTGAAACCGTTCACAGTTAGCTCTGGAATGTCATGTATTCTCCAACTGACATATCTCCATTCCACCACACCCATGCAGCACTGTTGCTCAGACCTCATAGCCCTTCTTGCAGCCCCATGAGGACAGGGCTCCTTCCCAAGCCCCCAGCTCCTGCTGGGCCTCTCAGTATCATGGGTCCCCTCCCCCTAACCCAATACCTCCCTGAACAGGACTGATCCACCTGGGTCCACGGGCCTCCAGTAGTTTCGTGGATAGAATCCAGGTGGTCCGAGAACTTGGAAGGGAAAAATTACATCTCTATATTCACGAATCTTCATTGAAATTGACCATCTTCTTTAGTTGTACGTTTGTCACTAATAGAAATAAAAGATAAATTCTTATCACATTATAGTAGTTGCAAATGCGTTGATATACCATTTACACCTAGCACTACTTCAAAACTATGGTGCTTATTAGACCTGCTGCTAGACCTTATTATTTAATGCATTAATAAAGAAGTACATATATTGTTATGTTATAAATTTGTGTTTTTAATATTTTGATACTATTTTAATATAACTGGTGCACTTTGTAATCCTACGTATTTTTGGTGTTTGCATTGAAAAGTAATATTCGAAGAAGAGGTCCATAGGCTGCACCAGACATCCAAGGGTCCCTGGCTCATGAAATATTTACAATCCCATGAGGGGAAACCCTGGTGGCATAGTGGTTAATTGTTTGGCTGCTAACCAAAAGGCTGGCAGTTCAAATCCACCAGGTGCTCCTTGGAAACTCTATGAGGCAGTTCTACTCAGTCCTATAGAGTCACTATGAGTCAGAATCAACTCAACGACAATGGGTTTGGTTTGGTTTTGGTTTTATGAGTTAGGAATCTATTATCGTCTATTATAATTCCCCTTTAACAGATGAGAAAACCCAGGCACAGAGAAGTGGAGAAAATTGTTCAGGGACAGACAGCTAGTAAGTGAAGAGCAAGGGTTTGCACCCAAGGCAGTCTAGTCTGGGACAGAGTCTGCCCTCCTGGCCAGCACACTGGGTGAAGCCCCTCGGCCCCTAGTGGGTTGCCAGGCTATTCCTCCATTCTGCATTTTTCCTCATTAGAATGTGGTCAGTGCTTTATCCCTAGGCCTCTCCCAAAGGACCCTGTGTGCCTCAAGGGCTGGGACTGGTTTCCCTGAATCCCTAGAACCTTACCCAGTGCTGAGCCCAGAAAAGCTTCCAAATAAATGTTTTTGAAATTGTGCGTGTCTCTAACCCATAATGCTTTATACATTGTTGGTACAAAGATCCTTTTTATTCTGATGGAATTCTACTGCATTAAACAAAAAGTAATAAAAGACCAAACCAGGAAATAATTTGTTCAAATTTTATAATGGCCTTAGTATGGGGTCTGTCGTTTTTATAGCACTTTTCATGCGTCCAAGAATTTTAATATCCGTTTTAACTTGAACCTCCAAGGGTAAGTTAGGCAGGACGGAAATGAGGCGCTTGGTTTCACAGAGAAGTACTTCGAGGCTCTGTGTAGGGGGTTGATTCAGTGCAGTCAAGGGCAGTGGTGAACGGCAGAGGTGCTGCAGCCCAAGTTCAAGCCCAGCTCGGCCACTCCCTGGCTGACTTCAGAGAGCCCAGTGACCTCATCCATGGCACGTGGACAGTGATAGCTACCTTAAAGAATTGTGGTGAGGATTAGATAGGATAATGCACACTCTTTAGAACAAGTTTCTGGCATGTTTTAATGACACAATAAACTATAGCTCTTCTCCAAGTTCTCCAATATCAATGAAACTGGTGTTAACACAGGGCTGATTGAATTGGGATAGTGCACTGCCGTGGAGTTAGAACTGGGTTCTGGATCTGGTTCCAACTCACGCCGCATGCCCTGGACAAGACACTGTCCTTCTCTGGACCTTGGTTTCCTGACATGAAAAACGAGGAAGTAGGATGGAGCGTGGGCTCAAAATTCCTTCTTCATAGGAAGGCAGGTGCAGAACAAATCTGAAAAACAAAAGCAGGCTGCCTGAGGCCCCTCCTGCTCACCCCTTACCCCAAGCCCTAAGGAGTTCTTGGGGGTAGAAACAGAATGAGGGTTGGATTAGACCTGTAGACTTGTCTCCTTTGGGTAAGGAATTAAAAATAAAAGGACTGACAGACTGGGGGAACTCACCGGACACCTTGCTAACTCAGAACTGAAGCCACTCCTGAAGCCCACATTTCAGCTAAAGATTAAAGACAGGCCTATATAACAAACAACAACATACATGAGGATTGTGCTTCTTAGTTCAATCAAGTATATGAGAGCAAACGGGCAACACTTGACCAAAAGCAAAGACGATGAGACGGCAGGAAAGAACAAGAAAACTGGGCGAATAGACACGGGGAACCCAGGGTGGAAACTGCGCATTGTCATAATTACAACCAATGTCACAAAACAATTTGTGTATAAATTTTTGAGTGAGAAACTAATTTGCGCTGTAAACTTTTACTTAATGCACAATAAAATTAAAAAATAAAAGAAGATGGGGCTTCGGTTTTTTCAGAAAGGGTCTGGTTCCTGAAGGTACTGAGCTTGATCCATGTTCAAGCCTCCTCCTGGCCCCGTACCCCTGACTGTTAAAGTGTATAATTCCAGAAAGCGAGTCAGGGTGTCCCCCAGCCATCCTGCCTTCCCCCAGGTCTAGTCTGTTCCCCTTGTTTCCTCTGACGGTTGAATCTTTTATGATTATGAGCCTTAAAGATTCCCTGCAGTATAACACCAGCACAAAAGGTTGACTTCAGAGGCTCCCTTGGGGGCTGGGCAGTGATCAGGGTGGGTGGAAGCCCCCTCCTGCTAGTGCATCCATGAGCCCAGTGTAAATGGCCTTCTGTAGAGAGAAGGCATCCTGTGACAGATGAATGTGGGCCAGCAGGTCATTTATATTGTTAAACCATGACACGGGGAGACTAGAACTGCGGGAGAGAAGATGGTGGGGTCAGCCCAGCCCATAACAACACAAGGGAAAAACCTATTGAGCAATCCTCTTCCCCAAATGACTTTTCTCATGTAAAATTGTCTTCTATTATTACTGGTAAAAGGTTTTTAAAAGAGGTTAACATGCAATTTAATGAATATAGAGTAATAATGTTCCTTGTATCAAATTAAAAATTCTAAGGCTGCCACATGAAACAAGTACATTATGAGTATTCAACATTATGTATTATTGCTATTGGACTGCCCTACATATAGAGAATAAAAGAAACAGTTCCAAATCCTGAATCTGAATCAGCAAGCAACACCCCCAGAATGAGAATCTCAGGGGTCTAGGAGCACACCCATCCAGTTGAGGGAGGGCTGGAAATATACACGCTACTCACTTATCATCACAGTTAGGTTCCAAAGACCAGGTTTCTATGTGAAAATTCACATTACACAAAAATGGAGGATGACCACATCAGATCAGAAAATGGATGATGACTACATCATTACATAGCTGCCAAATTACATCATTATACAACCACTACATTGTATCATTACATAACTACCAAACCACTGAAAATCATGACCCAGCCAAGCTGACAAATAACCTTAATAATCACGGCCAGAGTTACTCTCACCCTGTGCCTTGGCATTTGTTACTGCCAGGTGTACATCGTTAATGCACCAAATAGTAGGATAGTAGATTTCTTATTGTTGTCGTAAATGCTCAATGTCAGATAACGAGATAGTCAATAAATGAGGAGTAAGTGTATTAAGAAATATCCTGTAATAAAACAGGAGAATGATGGAACAGACAGAAGACAGTGTTGATTTGAGGGGAGCAGCAGAAAGAAGTATGTATGACTCTGGGGTTCTAGTGACTGTATACATATGCTGTGTGGCTTGAGGCAAGTCACTTCACTTCTCTGAGC
Source organism: Loxodonta africana (assembly GCF_030014295.1). NCBI lineage: Eukaryota > Metazoa > Chordata > Mammalia > Proboscidea > Elephantidae > Loxodonta > Loxodonta africana. Next base: position 37,605,177 of record NC_087348.1, read on the forward strand.
TTCCATGTCTCCACACTGTTATTTAGACACAACAGTCCTCTATCCAGACTGTTGTGAGAGTAGTGCTGTTGCATAGATAAATTGAGATTACAGATGTATGAGCACCTTGTAAATTTAATAGGCTATTGAGTTCTGGGGGTTGAAGATAACTAGAAGGTTATGCTGATTCCATCCCTGTTCCCACCTCTTGCCCCCTTCTGAGGCCTGGCTGCCACCTATAATATTTCACAACAGTAGCCCACATATATTAAGAGCTGTCTAAAGGTGAGGTATGATTTCACTCGGTTCTACAGTTACTTTATGTGGTAAATATTATTATTAACTCCATTTTATAGACTAGGAAATGGAAGCTCAAACCTTGCTCAAGGCCAAAGGACCAGTAAGTGGCAGGGATATAAACCCAGGTCTTTTTGACTCTAAAATCTCTTTGTTCCTATGTTATATTTGCCTCTAAAATATGCCTGACAAGCTGCTTCCAAGCTGTTCTTGAATACCTCCAGGGACGAGGGGCTCATTACCTCCCCCGTCCCTATGCCTGCTATGAGTGCTCTCCCCTGACACATAAAACATTATTATGGTGATATTATTATCTGTAAAATCAAGTGACTGCAGTAGACACTCTCTTAATGTCCCTTTGAGAAACATCCCTCCAAGAGCGTGAGCTTACAGACAAATCCAGCCTGGCCACAGAAGAAAGCATTAAAAATCTCCTATGAAAATGGAACACAGCAAGTAAGAGGTGTGTGTGAATGGGGGCAATTAATTTTCTTTTGCCAATTGCTGTGACAAAAAATAAAAAAATTGCTGGAGAGAGGGCCTTTATCCCCTGCAGACGCATAGCGTGGTTTTGAAATATCTCCGTAGAAGGAAAGATGACTGAGGCGATTGTACAAATCTATGAAATGTGCAGGGCAAAAGAAAGAGGGCTCCCATAAAAGGATTTCTAAACCGTATCAAAGGCTTCTGAGGTCAGAGAGGGCCGTCGGAACACTACCAATTAGAGCTAAATGGGAAAGCAGCTTAAATCTCAAAATTAAAGATGAAGAGTGGCAATCAACCTGTCTTCTAACAGAAAACATAGCCCTTAAAGCTCAGTGTAATTTAATGCTTTAAAATTATGACCACAAGTGTCTAAGACTCCTGGTCGACAATATAAAATGGACAATAAAAGTCTCAGTGGAGCCTTGGATCTCCTGGGGGAGACGGCATAGGAACAATGCTGGCAAAGGGTGACTCTGAAGCCACAAATGCTGAACTGGCACACACACAGTTAGAATGCACCCCAAGACATGAGTCCCCATTCTCTGGCCAGCAGGAATCGTTCGATTTGTGTTTCGTAGGCTTTAATTGGATGCATTACGAAGATGCGGGTGGAAAAGAAACCTCCAGCAGTGCTTAGAGGGTCCACAGACTAATCCAGCAGATTCCTTTAGAACAGTGGTTCTTTACCCCGGCTGCACATTTGAATACCTGGAGAGCTTTTAAAAATCCCCACACCTAGGTCTTCACACAGGCCAGAGGGGCCTGGGTATCTAGAATTTTTTAAGCTCCCTGTTGTGGATTACAGATCCCCAGGTGGCACAGTTCGCTCTCATCTACTAACCTAAAGGTTGGCAGTTCAAACCCACCTAGAGGCACCATGGAAGAAAGGCCTGGCACTCTTCTCTAAAGATTACAACCAAAAAAAAAAAACTATGGAGCAGTTGTACTGTGTAACACATGGGGTCACCATGAGTAGGACCAACTCTATGGCAACGAGTTTGGGTGTTTCATTGTTGTTGTTATAGATTAAATTGTGTTCCCCAAAATACATGTTCAATTCCTGGCCCTTATACTGGCAGGTGATCCTGTTTGGAAACAGAGTTTTTCTTTTGTTATGTTAATGAAGCAACAACGATGTAGGATGGATCCTAAACCTAATCATTTCTGAGTTATAAAAAGACCAGAATAGACGCGGAGACACACAAAGGGGGAAGACAGAGTCCACGTGAGGATCAGCTGCAAACCAGAGAAGGCCAAGAAACCAAGAAATGCCCGGGGCTACTGACAAGGAAGGAGTTGACATGGCTGAGACTCAGATTTGGATTTTAGCCTGAAAAATCGTGAGAAAATTAATTTCTGTTCTTTAAAGCCACCTACTCGTGGTATTTGTGTTATAGCAGCACAAAGTAACCAAGACTCTCCCCACTTAATTTTCACTGGCAGCCGGGATTGGGAACTGCTGTCCTAAAATATTGTGGATACAATGAGGAAGAGAACTAGACATTTGGGAAATATTCAAGCCTTGATATACTAGAATCCACCAGGGCTCCTTATTACAGTAGTAGTGATAATAATTTCAATATTTACATAATGCTTACCCTGTAAGGGACACTATTGTAAGCATTTAATGTGTATGAACTTCCATCATCCTTACGTGCCTTTGAATTATGGTGTTGGCAAAGAATATTGAATATACCATGAACTGCCAGAAGAATGAGCAAATCTGTTCTGGAAGAAGTACAGCCTGAGTGCTCCTTAGAAGAAATGATGGTGAGATTTCGTCTCACGTACTTTGGACATGTTATCAGGAGGAACCAGTCCCTGGAGAAGAGCCTCGTGCTCGGTAAGTTAGAGGATCAAACATAAAAAAAAAAAAAAGAAGATCTTTGATGAGATGGATTGACACAGTGGCTGCAGCAATGGGCTCAAATATAGCAACGATTGTGAGGAGGTGCAGGGCTGAGCAGTGTTTTGTTCTGTTGTACCTAGTGTCCCTACGAGTCGGAACAGAGTTGATGGCACCTAACAACAAAAAACAGTCCTTACAGCAACTCCGTAAGGTAAGTCCCAGTATTATCCCTGTTATTATCACTTTACAGATGAGGAAACTGAGGCACAGAGAGGTTAAGTCACTTGTCTAAGGTCAAATAGCCCTGTCAGAGCTGGGCATCCAACCCAGCAGGCTGGCTTCAGAATCCAGGCTCTTGACCACTTTGGGATGTATCCTTGTAGAGTGAAGTCCTGCCCTGTGGATGAGAGAAAACAGGAGGGACAAAGGGAGGACCAAGGAGACTGGGAGATGGAGACACTGGGGCTTCAGGTGGAGCAGGGAGGCCCATCACACGTCAGAGGCCTCAGGAACCACATGGGCGCTGTTCCTGTCCATGTGGACCCCAAGGGACAGTGTCAGCAGGTTGCTGGCCAAGCATACGGTCTGGAGTGATGTCCCTTGGTGCCTGGGGACTGCCCCACCCTCCTTCAACTACCTCCCCTGAATGGGCAACTCTGGGTCCAAGAGTCCAGAACACTTGTAACCCCTTCCCCCAACCAGGAGGAGAGGTCCTGGATATCCAGAGTGATAGTGGCAGTGGCATGAAGAAGAAGACCATACCCCTGGCCAAGGTCAGTTCTGAAAGACCCAACATGAACCTCCCATTAAGCAGGGCAGCTGTGAAGCACAAGCAATAACATGCTGCTTGGTCAGTGATTCCATCACCTGCCACTTTGCTAAAATATCCCTGTCCCTCCTTCTCTCCCCATTCTTCATGGCTGGGCTCACATGGCCTCCTCTGATTCCTCGGCCAGTGCTCCTCTCACCCACGGCCTCCGTGCACGCTTCTGGAATAGCATTTTGCATGTTGCATTATGCTTTTTTACTTATGGCCTGGTTTACCCTCTAGACTGTGCTCTTCTGGAGGACAGGGGCTGCTCTTACTCATCTCTGCCTCCCCACGTCCAGCCCAGAGCATGCGTCCAGTAGGCCCTCAGTAAACCATGGTTAACTACGTGGATGATGTCCCTGTTACTTGGTTGAGCCAACTGGCTCAGATCACTCTGGCCTGTGGGAACATGAATTCTGAGACCTGGCCAGCCCCTGTGAACTTTCTTCCCAACGTCTCCCCCAACCTGTTCCTCACTTCTGTTCATCCTGGCTCCGCCACAGTTATTAGCTATAGGGCAAATCACTTAGCTCCTCTGAGCCTGCATTTCTTCAGATATACCAGTCCAGTTGCTATTGAGTCAATTCCAATACATGGCGACACCACGTGTGTCATAGTAGAACCACTCTCCATAGGGTTTTCAATGGCTACTGTTTTGAAAGTAAATTGCCAAGCCTTTCTTCCAAGGCGCCTCTGGGTGGGCTCGAACCTCCAATCTTTCTTTTGGTTAGCAGCTGAGTGTGTTAACCATTTGCACCACCCAGGAATCCCTCCCTACCTCTACCGAAAAAACCAAACCCATTGCCATTGAGTCAATTCGGACTCATAGCGACGCTATAGGAGAAAGTAGAACTGCCCCATAGGGTTTCCGAGGAGCGGCTGATAGATTTGAACTGCTGATCTTTTGGCTAGCAGTTGAGCTCTTAACCACTGCACCACCAGGGATCCTCTCTACCTATAGAAGGGGATAGCTGCACTTGCCTTACATTGTCATTCGAGGACGTAATGAGCTGCCATATAGAAGGAGCCTTGCACAGGGCTAGGCAACAGGAGATTCTTGATAGTCAGTGGTGCCCTTTGGGGTCATCCTTCCCAAGTTGCCAAAAGAAAATAGCTTCCGTTTGGCCCAGCTAGTGTCCCTCTCCTGGATTCTAGGCAGTGCAGGCTCTAGGCCAGCCCTGCAGGAACCTCTCATGACCCCCTTCACTGTGAGTGGGTTTAGAACTCAGCCAGGCCCCGTGACGGTGTCCCCGGGACCCCTGCCAGAGGGACTTGTCAATTCCTCTGCAGGCCCACCTCCGCCCAGCAAGTGCCCCAATGCCTCCTCACTGCCACCTCCCCAGGAAGGCTGGCATCACAGAAGGGCACCCAGGAAAGGGTGACCCAGAGCGGGAGGGGGAGGGCGCCTGGGTGGTGGTGATGGTTGGGTGTCCCATCCTGCTCTGAACCAGCCTTGGCAATTCCCCTGCAGGGCCTCTATCTCCCCTCTGTGTGTGTCTCTGTGTCTATTCTGGCCTTTTTATCCCTCCAAAGTGATTAGGTTTAGGATCCGCCCCACCCTGATGTGGCCTCGTTAACGTAACAAAAGAAAAACTATTTCCAAACAGGATCACATCCACCAGTACAAGCTACAGCCCCAGTGGCTGAATTTGCTCCTTTGCAGAAAGAGGTTTGGTAAACAAACCCAGCACAGGAACAGCTTGAAAACTCAGGTTTGTTTGAAGCCCAGAGAACCGAATGTTTGGAGCAGAGCAGGGTCTGCTCCACCGAGTGGGGAAGAAAAGCACTATTCTTTTTTTTTTTTTTTCTTTTTCCCAAGCAAAATGTAAGCAGTTTGGATTTCTGAAGGCTTGGCCTCCTAAACAGTTTACGGAGGGTCTGCCTCTGCCGCCTGTGGCCTTAAAGAGTCCCCAAGGACACAAAACTCAGTCAAGACTTTTTTTTTTTTTTTTTTTCTTGATTCTCAGGACAGCCCCTCACCATCTGCTTCTGCATTCACAGATCTGTTCTGCCCTGGTGAGGTAGATTCATATGATTCTTTCCCTTGTTTTGTAGACGACTAAATGGAGGCTCAGAGAGGTGGAGCAACTCGTCATGGGTCACCCAGCTCCTGAGTGCAGGCAGGATTGGGATTTGAACCCATGCCACCACCAATTAAACCCGTTGCTGTCAAGTGGATTCCAACTCATAGCGACCCTACAGGACAGGATAGAGCTGCCCCATAGGGTTTCCAAGGCTGTAATCTTTACGGAAGCAGGCTGCCATATCTTTCTCCCATGGAGTGGCTGGTGAGCTTGAACTGCTGACCTTTCAGTTAACACCTGAACACTTAACTACTGCATCACTGGGGCTTCTTACCGCCAATCAGTATCTTTCAAATTGGGCCCTGTGGGCCTGGGGGTTTTGTGGAGATGGGGGCGAGGAGAGAGTGCAGGGAAGAGCAAGCATCCTCCAGCTTCACTTTCTTCTATTTCTCTTTCTGCTCTCTGGCTATAGTGATTGTACACACCAGGCTGAGCACTAGAAGGGCCGTCTAGAAAGCACAAAGCATGGATAGGAGGAGATGGGGGACATTCACACACAGGTTGATTTTTGTCCCTGTCACACATTAGGGATATTTGTTCATGTTACATATACACTCGGCTTCCACGTATGACTTCATTTGAAGAAAGGGATGAACAGCTTAAAACTAATTGAAAACCAGTGCACCAGATCAAGTCAAGGTTGTGGCTTGTGCCTACCGGGCTGGTTTATGATGTGGCTTTTCTGCATTGAAGTGTACAACGAAAACGTCCAGTCCAGAAGAGGCTGCTCAGTGGAGGGTATCAGGCAAAATAGACTGGGATGGGGTGGGGGCAATGTCTCTTTGCTGAATTTGGAATAAAAAATCTTTAGCTATTAAAAAACAGGCAATCATCTCCTTGATATTGGCAAGATCCAGCAGCCAACTCCCAGAACCAAGCTATGGGGAAGGTTTGGTCCTTGTAAGGTTTGGTCCCTGCTCCGAGGGGCAAGGCCTTCTAGGTAGGTCAGCTCCAGATCCCATGCTGGGGGCTCTGGCCTCCAGACCTGACTAAGGAGCAGAGACTGGCACCAGCCAGCACCCAGCCCTTGAGCCCCTTATCCTCAGGCACTGGGTAATGGGGCTTTCCCTAATCCAAGCACAGCAGTCGGACTCCCTCAGCCCCGTGGGTCAGTCTCAAGCAGACGTCTGGCAGGGCATCTTCAGGAGAGGCAAAAGTTTAAGAAAGTCTCTGAAGACACTCAGACATCTGCAGAGGCTAAAACAGCAATTTCCTCTCGGTGACTGGACGTAGTGTTCCCAGAGGAACACGTGGCCCCCAGGTGCCCGTGGGCAGCCCCTGTTGCCTTTTACTGCTTGGCCTGCTCAGAGCCAGGGCAAAGCCATCCAAGAGTGGGTGGTTCACACAGCAACAAACACTGCCCAGCACCCACCCAGGGCCAAGGCCAGACCGTGGGCTACTGAGACAGTAAGACGTGGTCCATGCCCTTGAAGGGCAGAGGGTGGACGTGCCAGGAAACTCTGCCCCACCAGCCAGTAGACTCTGGAAATAGTGACAGTAGTAGCCACTATGATTTACTAAGAGCTTACTATGTGCTAAGTGCTCTACATGCAATACCTCATTGTATTACAATTATGACTCCATGTAAGATGAACCCTGTTTCTAGCTCCATTTAACAGATGAGGAGACCGAGGCTCAGTCAAATAGTAAGTGGTAGAACAAAGACTTGAACCCAGGTCTAGCGTTCCAGACTTCACTCTTAACCAAGCTCTACTGTGCAGACCCATATGTCTGGAGTAACTGGGACCCTACCCGCATTAACTCCATACGTCCAGTTTATCTCCCTTAGTTTATCAACACCATGTATTCTCAACAGAGGTGATCTTGCCCCCAAGGGGGCAAAAATTGGATCTTGAAAGGACAAAAAATCTGACCTGTTTTACGTTGCTGTTGTTGTTCAGTGCCACTGAGCTGGTTCCGACTCATAGCGGCCCTATGTACAATGGAACGGAACACTTGGTCATCCTCACCATTGTTATGCTTGAACCGTTGTTCCAGCCACTGTGTCAGTCCATCTTGTTGAGGGTCTTCCTCTTCTTTGCTGACCTTCCACTTTACCAAGCATGATATCCTTCTCCAGGGACCGGTCCCTCCTAATAACATGTCCAAAGTACATGAGACGAAGTTTCGCCATCCTGTATATAAACATATATAAGATATCTGTGATGTTAAAATTTTATGGGGATGATTAAGAAATAATATCTAAAAAGAAGCCTCCTAAAAGGTGATGATAATGAAAAAAGTTTGAAAAACACCTGTTTTATACTTAGCTCTCTAGCTCCCCAAAACCCCAGCCCACTTCTGTGGGCCCTGAGCCCCTGCCCAGCTCTTGCCTGCTGCCTAGATCCTGTCCCCATAGCCTCCTACTCCATGAAGACACGTGTCATCTGTGTCTATCACTTTGGATACTCTCAGAAAGGCAGCTTGGAATTGGGGAAAGGGTAGCAACTATGAAATCAGGCCTAGTTTCAAATCACAACTGTATTAGCTGTGTGACCTTGAGCAAGTTTCTTTGCCTCTCTGAACCTCAGCTTCCACATCCGAAAAGATGGGAGATAATAATGCTATATCATAGGGTTAAACTCCCTTGCCTAGGGCCGAGCACACAGTAGGTGCTCAGCCAATGGTCATTCCCTCCTTCACTGTCCACTGGAGCCAAACATGAATTGGCCCCATTGGGAGATTTTGTGTATCTGTCTCAGTGGCTGCCTGGTCCCAGCTTTACCCTCAGTCCCAACATGCTCCACACCTGAGTCAGCTCCCGTTAGGACCCAAATTCACCCCCAACATCCCCAATTCCTACTGGGAAGCCCCAGATTCCCAGAGTGGCCTGTTGGGACTTGTTATAGGTTAAATAGGTACAGGCTTAGCTCAGCTCAAATGAAACTTGAACACTTCAGGTTGTTGTCGTCAATTCTCCCAACACAAAGAAAAAGGTAATTGTCAATTAACGAGCCCATCAACTGAGGCGGGAGGAAAATCAATAACATGGACCAATACAGAGTGTTCTCATGCCAGTCAGGATTCCAGGAACAGGAGCCTTTCAAATAGTACATGGCGTAATTGGCTTCTCCCTTGTGACCCGTTCCTCGGACTCTACAACTCTCCAATTAACATGTACTGTTGACAGGCACATAATTATTTGGGTTCACTGTGCCCCAGCCAGTGTTTATTCAATCAGAACTTGCGAATACATGGAAAGTGCACAGAATAGCAGATGCAGGATGGCTCTGGGGGAAGACAAGCAATGGGGAGTCTTAAAGGAACCCTGGGCTTGGGATTTCTCCTCCAGAGAGCTGCCCTGAGTTGGAGCTCAGGTGCTGGCTCAACACCCCTGTTCTGGCCAGCCCCTGACGGGACCTGCCCATCCCCACTGAGGTCAGAGGGGACCACCCACAGCTTGGTCAGTACTCTCCACAATGTATTAGACAGGTGGAACCATGGTCCCTGTCCTCCTGGAGTTGCGAGATAGTTGGGTATGGGCCAGGAGGCTCCTTTTGCCTAGAATGCCGGTTCTTACATCCTCTTTCTGGATCATTCTGACCCATCCAAGTCGGCCTCCAAATCCTCAGGCACGTCTTTTTGGACCTCCTCAGCCTTGGTAAAGGGCCCTTGCCCTATATACCCATAGCATTCTGGGCTTGCTTCTTTCTTAGCACTAATGCCACGGTTTACACCCTCTGGTTCATATCCCGTTTCCCTCTTTAATGGCTGAGCCCTTTCACAGCAGGGGCTGAGTATCGTTCTTCCTAAACATCAGCACTTAGCATAGATGGCACTTAGAATATGGTTGTTGGGTGAATATTTGGGTAGGTCGTACAAAAAACGGTGGGTAGGTGGAAGGATGGATTTGTGGATGCATGGGAGAAGAGGTAGGGAAATGGATGGCTGGTTGGGAATGAAGATGGATGAGAGGGTAGAATAAGTAGGGAATGGATGCAGGCTGGGCGGACAGGAGGGCAGGCGAGTGGTAGACAGAAAGACAGATAAAAAGGCTGATGAGGGTTGGATGGATGGTGGGTGGATAAGTACTCGGAAGGCTATTTAGCACAGTGATTAGGAGTGTGGGCTCTAAAGCCAGATGACCGGGGTTGAATCTCAGCTTTAGTATTTCCTGTGACTGTGCGCAAATCATTCTCTCTGGGTCTCAATTTTCTTATCTGTAAAATGGAAACATTAATAGAAATTTCCTCCTAAGGTTGTTGTGAGGATTAAATTATATGTTAAATACTTGAAATGGTGGCTGACATGAAGAAGGACTAAATAATTGTTAGCCACTGTCGTTTTTATAGGGTCTCAGCAGTTCAAAGCCACCAGGCTCTCCTTGGAAACTCTATGGGGAAGCTCTACTCTGTCCTGTAGGGTTGCTATGAGTCAGAATCGACTCGACGGCAGTGGGTTTTTCGTTTTCTATGAGTTGGAACTGACCCGACAGCACCTAACAACAACATAATTTTTATTATTATCATCACCTAACAACAATATAATTTTTATTATTATCATCATTATTATTAATAAATGGAGAAGTGACTGGATGGAAAGAAGGATGGGTGAGTGTGTAGATGTTTGGTGGGTGGATAGATGGATGGGTAATTTAACGCATACATGCATGAGTGAATGGATAGACGGTGGGAGAAAGAGAATGGAAGGAGTATAGGTAGGGGAATGAATGGGTGCGCTCTGCCAAAGGTAGTGGGATGGAGCTCTCTCATGGGCAGCTTTCCCCAGAATCCACCTCCAAAGCTCCAAGGCTGGGGAGCCTAGAGATATACTCATTCAGCTCCTAGAAACTTCCAAGAACAGCCTAGCAAAGCGCCTCTCCCTACTGCCTCTCCCTACCCCAACACATCTCTGTGGCCAGTCGCTGCCCTAAAATGCTATTGTCATCAGGGTACCCTCTCTGCAGCCTAAACATCCTAAAGACTCCTTATTGTCACATGTTGGATTCCAACCTTGGGGACCTCAGAAGAAGGCCTCACCCCATTTCCAGAGTGCATGAAAACTGCTGCTTGGGGACAAAAGCTGGAGCTCTGCCAAGGTTCTGGACAGATAAAATGACTTCTAGGGATAAAGGTATAGTCCTACCTGCTTTTTGTTAGAGCAATTTGACTAGAAAGAAGTCTATCAGCTTAAAGAGTTTGACCATTGTCCCCCAACCCCACTCCATATAATGGCAAATAACATGGACATGTGTTCCCCTTTGGTTGCCAAGGATACCGCTATCTGATATGTTATCTCCACAAGGCAAGGCCCTGGTGCTGATGAAGTGGATAAGTCAGTCCTTCTCTGGCCTGGTTCAGGCGCTTGGTAGCTACTCCTGAAATCAGCCTTAATTTTAACCCACTCTCAGGGCTTCTTGGTCTTAAAGGGAACTACTGAGGACCAAAAGCTTTCAAGAACCATGGATGAATCCTGAGCTGTGGAATCTCCAGCATGGTGCCAGCCAGTGCACAGTGGGGGCATTGTTGGTTCAATGATAAAATCCCAGTCTTCCATGCAGGAGACCCGGGTTCAATTCCCATCCAGTGCACCTCATGCACAGCCAGGTGGAGGCTTTGTGTTGCTGGGAGGCTGAACAGGTTCAGCTGAGCTTCCAGACTAAGAGAGACTAGGAAGAAAGATCTGGTGATCTACGTCCAAAAGTCAGCCAATGAAATCCCTATGGATCATAACAGTCCCATCTGCAACTGATCATGAGGCTGGCGCAGTATCAAGCAGCATTTTGTACCATCGTGCATACCTAAACCTAGTGCCGTCGAGTCGATTCCGACTCATAGCGACCCTATAGGACAGAGTAGAACTGCTCCATAGAGTTTCCAAGGAGCGCCTGGCGGATTCGAACTGCCGATCTCTTGGTTAGCAGTCTTAGCACTTAACCACGATGCCACCAGGGTTTCCCCATTGGGCATAGGGTTGCCATAAGTCAGGGGCCAACTCCACAACAACTAAAAACAACAAGCCAGTTGTTTCATTCAGTTGTAGATGGGGTCGTCATGAGTCAGAGGCTGACTCCGTGGCAATGAACAGCAACAAGCCATCCGGGTGCATCTCACGTTGTCCTACCTGGGCAGTCTAATATATCTCCTGCTAAGGCAGAGTTCTCTCCCTGAGCCAGAGGAGTGGCTCTTTGAGGTAATTAATAAATATCTAAACACCTACAAGTGCTATATAATGTTCAAACAACAATTTACTGAATTCTCAAAAAAGCCACAATATAAAGAAAAGGAAATTATAGACCAATTTCGCTTATGAATTTGGATAAAAAAAATAATATAATAGCAAATGGAATTTAGCAATACATTTTAAAAAATACACCATGCCCGAGTATGAATTTAACCCAGGAATGCAGAGCCAGTTTAATATCTGAAAGTTTGTTATGAATAACATTAAGAGATTAAAAGAGGAAAAACCATAGGGTCACCTCAAAAGATGCAGAAAACACATTTAATAAACTTCAGCATCCATTCATGATCAAAGCAAACGGAAACTCTTGATAAAGTAGGAAAAGAAAGGAACTTCCTAATTTAATAAAATGTATCTGTCAAAAATTTGAGCAAGCATTATACTTGATGCTGAAGCTTTAGACGTAGTTCCACAAAACTCAGGAACAAGATGGAGAGAATCCCTACCATTGATTGTATTCAATATTGAACTGGAGGTCCTCATCAATGCAACAGAGACAGAAAAAGAAATAAATGGCATAAGCATAGGAAAGGAAGAAGCAAAACTGTCTTTATTTGCATTTCTACATAGAAATTCCCATGGATTACACCTCCACATAAAGAAAACAAAAGTCCTCACAACTGGACCAATGGGCAACATCATGGTGAATACAGAAAAGACTGAAGTTGTCAAGGATTTCATTTTACTTGGATCTACAATCAACACCCATGGAAACAGCAGTCGAGAAATCAGATGAAGTATTGTATTGGGTAAATCTGCTGCAAAAGACCTCTTTAAAGTGTTAAAAAGCAAAGAAGTCACTTTGAGGACAAAGGCACACCCAACCCAAGCCCTGGTGTTTTCAATAGCCTCAAATGCATGCGAAAGCTGGACAATGAATAATGAAGACCGAAGAATTGATGCCTTTGGCAAAGAATATCGAATATACCATGGACTGCCAGAAAACTAAAAAATTTGTCTTGGAAGAAGTACAGCCAGAATGATCCTTAGAAGTGGGGGTGGCAGGACCTGGTCTCACATATTTTGGACAGGTTATCAGGAAGGGCCAGTCCCTGGAGAAGGACATCATGCTTGGTAAAGTACAGGGTCAGCAAAAAAGAGGAAGACCCGCAACAAGATGGATCGACACAATGTCTGCAACAATGTGTTCAAACATAGCAACAATTGTGAGGATGGCTTGGGACCGGGCTGTGCTTTGTTCTGTTGTACATAGCGTCACTGTGAGTCAGGACCAATTTGACAGCACCAAACAACATAGAAAATCCCACAGAAGAACAATCTACTAGAACGAATAAGAGAGTTCACCAAGGTTGCCCAATACAAGGTCATTATATAGACATAGACTGTGTTCTTATTCACTACTAGCAAGGACCAATTCAAAACTGCAGTCAACAAAAAGTGCCCTTTCAAAACAGCAACACAGCCTAAAAGGCACCTAGGAATGAACCTAGTAGAAGATGTGCTTGACTTTTATGGGGAAATTTATAAAGCATGAAAGAAGGGAATAAAAGAAGAACTGAAAAGTCTAAGGGATAGAGGGCAGATGAGAGGGGGCCCCCTCCAATGCCCACTCCAGGTGGGCTCAGTATGCGATAAAAGTCAATGGAAAAGCAAAGGTTAGTTTGGATCCTGGATTCTGGGTACTTGAGTAAGATTTTCTTTCTGGTAATGGACTATACTTTCATGCTCACTTGTTACAAGCATGGCTAACGCACATGCTATTTTGTGACCAGCTTTTTTCCCACTTGACAGTGTAGCCTGGATATTTCCTGTATCATTAAATGGTGTTTGATAAAAAACCATAAGTAACGGTTCTCTGAGCAGACAAGCATGGGATATTTTACTCTGTGTTAGCGATGAGAGGAATTCCTGGCTGGTATAAACAGCTAACACACTCGACTGCTAACCCAAAGATTGGAGCTCCAAGTCTACACAGAGGTGCCTCAGAAGAAAGGCCTAGAGATCTACTTCTGAAAAAACCAGCCACTGAGCACAGTTTTACTCTGACACACATGGGATCTCCATGAGTCACAGCTGACTTGACAGCAATGAGCTTCCTGGTTTTTTTGTTTTTTTTTTTGGTTAGGTAGTACAAAGCGTCCACTTGAGAGTTGTTCACGATGTACTGGTTGAAAGAATAAATGAATGAATGAATGCTTTTGAGTTCCAGGAGGGCAAGGACTCTCTCTGTTTTAGTCACCACTGCGAAGTTCTGAGTCTCCAACACAGGCCTGGCATTTAAGAAGGATTTGTTGATGGCTGAGTCAATGAATGAATGCATGACAGCAAAGGAAGGAGTTGGCCTCATTGTCTGATGGTGTTTTTCTTTGGCCATGATAATCTCCTTCTTTCTGAAGCCAGAGTGAGACTCCATACAGCTGTACAACCTGTGGCACCAGCCATATTGCAGGGAGTTAATTAACTCTGGAGTGTTTTTCACGTTTGTTCTGAGCTGTGAAAGTGAGCCTTTGCTCCTGACAACCTCAATTAGCTCCAGCTTCTCCTGAGCTCCATGCATCCCCACCCCCACCCCAGCGATCACCAGCCTGTTTCTGGGCAAGCATGATACCTGGTTTCCCTTGAAGATTCCCTCCCCTACCAAACCTAGTGGTCACTCCTCCCACTGGGTGTGCCCAGGGACAAGAGCAAGACGGCGCCATGACCTGTCCCAAACACCCCTGCTGGCCAGTGGTTTGGACACTGAAGGGCTGATGTGGACTTGTGTTAAAACCCAGGCACCTGGCCCCTGCCCACTCCCCTCCCAGTCCTCTTGATTCCTGAAAAGCCCCTCTCTCCTGGGTTCTTCCTCCAAGTCAACCAGGTCCCACCTGGGTCTCTGCCTCCTTCGCACCTCATCCAGTGACTCCCATACACGCCAGACAGGGAGCCTTTGATCCAATACATACTTGGGCCACACCCTAGGAGAGGTCTGGGGACGGAGGCCCAGGCATCTGCAGTTTAAAAAGCTACCCAGTGCTTTTGAACCCCACCCAAGGTTGAGAACCACTTCATCATCCACAAAACCAACCTAATAATACTTCCTTTTTTTTTTATTATGAAGAATAAAACAAAACAGAGTGGCTCCTATTTATTGAGCAGTTACTATGTGCCTGGCACTTTATACCTCCTTTACCCTCTACAGCAGCCCTATGGAAACCCTGGTGGCGTAGTGGTTAAGTACTACGGCTGCTAACCAAAAGGTCGGGAGTTCAAATCTGCCAGGTGCTCCTTGGGGGCAGTTCTACTCTGTCCTATAGGGTCACTATGAGTCAGAATTGACTTGACGGCAGTGGGTTTGGTTTTGGGTTTAGCAGCCCTATGAGGTAGGTTTTATTAGTCCCATTTTACAGATGGGGAAGCAGGTACAAAGACGTGAGTGAACTTGCCCTGAGGCACTCAGCTGTTAAGTGGTAGTGTGAGAGCGTGAGTCCAGGTCTACGTGACTCCAGGTAGCTATCCATTTGAACTTGGCACACGTTGGGCCCTTACCCATAGTGGTTATTTTATTTCTCTTCTATCAAGTATACAAATAATGATAATCCTAGGCAGAAAGAGCAAAGTTTTTTTGTTTTGTTTTGTTTTGTTTTTACTGCTACAGATAGGGAGGTCAATCGAGAGTGCTGTCCATTCCACCTAGAAGGTGTTGGGAGGGCTTTGGGGAGAAGAGAGAGGAAAAAAAAAAACCATAGGGTAGAGCTGATTCCAACTCATGGCAATCCCATGTGTGTCAGAGTAGAACTGTGCAGGATAGCATTTTCAATGGCTGTGATCTTTTGGAAGTAGCTTGCCAGGGCTTTAGCTTCCCAGGCATGTCTGGATAGATGGAGGAATGAATGGATGGACAGGTGGATGGACAGATGGAAGAGTGGATGGACGGGTGGACGGGTGGAAGGACGGACGGACGGACGGACGGACGGGCGGGCGGACAGGTGGGTGGGTGGGTAGGTGGATGGGTGGATGGATGGTTGGATTTGAACCTCCAACCTTTAATGGTTGTGTCATGAGGTGGGCGTATTTGAACCAGGAATTTGGGGAGACACCAAAGGCCTCTGAGGTTGACAGTGATATGATTGCAACAGGAAGAATCAAAGCAGGAGGGGAAATGGGGGGTATCAGTCACGCAGGGAAACTTGTGGGGAGGCCACCACAATTGTCCAGTTGCAGAGGAGGGAACAAGCAGGAGCCATGCTGCAAACAGGCCCCTGTGTCAGGTCCTCTTTCTGCTAAAAAGCCAGGCCTTTTTCCACAAGGCAGCTGGAAGGGCTCTTGTGCAATCTCATCTTTGAACGACCGCATTTCATTATAATTTAAGTCTTTCTTGGGCTTCATCAAAGGCTATGAGTGTCTTGAAAAAGAGAGGCATCTCTTTCCTCAGGTGAGGGGAAAACACACCAGAGCTTTCTCTTCTAATATAAACCAGACAAGGAGATTCAGCTGAACTTGGCAGAGCCTGCCGGAGGACGCTAATAGACTCGAGAAGAAGAGAATTATATAAAGAGACAGCTCCAGAGGGTGGCAGGGAGGGGAGAGAGGAGGCCCCAGGACTGCCAGCCCCAGGTGTGCTGAGAGGAAGCTGGGATCAGTGTCAGCAGAAGTCGCCCCAGGGCCTAGCTGGGCTCAGCTCCCCATTCTGCTAGAAGCTTCTTTGCTCGGAGACTAGAGAGATAAGAGCCCTCGCCCAGCATCTTCCTTGTCGATTCCAGTGATCCCATTAATTATGGAGGCCCAGGGACAGGAATGGAATCCATGGCGTTTCCTGCATGGGAGCACTCAGTGGGAGAGGATGGAAGTGACCTAGAAACATTTAGCTGGGGTTGGGGGGAGGCAGGCAGGCTTGACACTCACTTCAGAGTCTGGGGAGAGGCTAGGGGCTGTTGTGTGTACATGCACTCTTCAGACTATTATCTTAGGCTCTGATGTGTCTCACGGAACACTTGGCCTATAAGAAGGTGCTTTGCTTTTATAAAATCAGATGGTTTTCCTTTCGCCTTTAATAAAAACCAGCGCTGGTCTCTGACTCACAGGCTCAAAACAGCCTTCACTGGTTACGGAGGCCAGGATTTCAGCAGTGGCACAGGCTGGAACTGTTCTCAATAGGAAATCGAAGACAGGGAGATGGAGGAGGGGAGGAGGAAGGATGGAGGGACAGGCAGACCAAGAAATAAACGCAGAGTTAATGCTAAGCAAGAGCTTCCCGGTTGGGTTGGCTGGTTTGATGGCACCTCTGAAAGGCTGTACAGCCCCAGAGTGAGGAAGGCAGAGCGTCTTGGCTTTCCACCTGCGGGCCACTTGTCCCCTGTCAGCCAGCCCTCCAGGCCACAAGGTTCATCGTCCCAGCTTTCGAGAGACACAGCCTCCACGTCAGAGGCCCCTGAATCTTAAGCAGATGCCCTGTCACACTGGGTGGGAGGCTGTCACCTCCGGGGGGGAGGGCACAATCAAACTCAGAGTGGCTGCAAGGCTGTCAGTCAGTTGGGGCTGGAGTCAGGGTTACAGGTGGGGCAAGAGGTGGCTGCCAGAGAGCAGGCAGTCCCTGTTCTGAGTCTCTCTTCTTCTGTGTCTCAACTGTCTCTCTCTCCCTTGCTTTGTCTTTCTATCTTCCTTTGAGTCTCCAGCTTATTTTCTCTGATTGTCTCTCTCATTCTTTGTCTCCGTCCTTCTTTCTCTGTCGGAATCTCTCTTTGACTCTTGAGAAAAATCACTGAACTTGTTAAGCCGCAGATCAAACACCCCAAAGGGCTGAACGTGTTAAAAGGGACACTACTTTAACATCTGGCTAGCTCGATCTTTCTTTCCTTCTGACACTGCGGGTCCCCCGCAGAGAGGACAGGCAGGGAGGGCGTGGGTGTGGGTGAGAAAATCAGTGCAAACTGTGTCATTGTGTGGGCCTGGCGACAGGCCAGGAGGGGAGAGAAGGGCCAGCTGCTCACAGACCAGGGCCCACCCCACAGAAGGACTAAGCTCTGTTAAAGGCGACGATGCTGATGAGTGGCCAGTGATGCCAGGAGGCTGCTGGCTGGCCACCTGGCTCGAGGTTCCCTCTGTGCTTTGCACAAAGTGATGCAAAGCATTTTATTGGGGCGAAAAACCAGGACAAAAGACCCCTGGACTTGGAGCGTTAGGGATGCTACTTCATTTCATTCTCCTAACAATCCTGCCAGGGGCATTATTTCTGTTTCAAAGATGAGTAAAACGAGGCTCAGGCAGGCCACAAAATGTGTCCAATGCCCCTCAGCAGGCCAAAGCAGGGCTGACTCCTTGGCTTCTGCTGTTTCCAGTCATGTTTATTCCTTCACCACATGGAAATCTGGCTCACTGGCAGGTTCAGTGCAAAGGCAATCAGGTGAGGACGGAGCCTTGGTCTGAACCCAAGGGTGGGGAGGAGGGAAGGAGGAGGGCTGACGTGTGAGCCTGCTAAAGGAAGCTGCCCTCCAGAGTTCCCCTTTCACAGACAGGTCAAAAAGTAGCTTACTGTGCCCGTGTCCACTTTGAGAGATGGGAACATTCTGTTGCTCTGAGGAAAGGGAAGAAGGAGGGAAAGACAGAGACAGAGAGAGTGAGAACCAGAGTCTTTCCCAAACCGTTGTCCTCTATCCTCCGCCCTCATCTCCTCCCTGCTGTGCTGGCCTGCAGGTAGCCAAAAAGGACAGAAGGGAACATGTATTGAGCCCACTGTGTGCCTGTCCTGGGCATGGTGACAGAGTGCTCTCTTCTCACCATCAAACAAGCCCACCTCCATTTTACAGAGAAATACACTGAGGCACAGAGAGGTTAAGCAATTTGCTCAGGATCACAAAGCTAGCGAGTGGCAGAGCCAGGGCCCTTCACTAGCTATTTTTTACGGCCGCAGGCTCTCTCTATATAGGGTCTCCAAGTACAGAATTAGGGGTTTCCAGGGTGAGGGGCATGTCACCCATCCACTCTGTCCCACTGGTCAGCAGCTGAGGCCGAGACAGCAGCTGAGGCCGAGTCAGGCCCTGCTGGGGCAGTGTCACAGGAAGGGGAGGAGACGAATGACAGAGCCAACCGGCATGGCAGCCCTGGCAGGCAGCAACCCACGCTCCCCGAAGAAGTGTAATTTGTAATAGCAGCAGGCCTGTCTTGGCCTTCCCTGGCTGGCTCCTGGAGCTCACTTCATCAGGCATTTTCTCCAGGAAGTATGACTCAGGTGAGTGTGACTGCAGCCAGGGGGCCAGTGGACAGGCGAGGTAGGGACAAGGTAAGGTGGGGGCTGAGCATGGGAGGGGGGTGTGAGGGCTGGGACCCAGGCAGCAGACCCCAGTTGAAGGAGCCCCTGTTTCCTATGCTCTTGAGGGCTCCTATTTCCAGGGCTAGGGGTTAGAGGTGGAAGGTGGGGGCTTCTTTGGTGCCAACTGGACAGGCCCTGAGAGGGAGACGTTGTCATCCCTGGGGGAGGGAAGCAGGGTTCTCAGAGGAGGGGCTGGGCCCAGACAAGTCACCGACAAGAACATGTGACCCGTGACCCAACACATGACTCTTCTCTGATTCATCATGTAACAGAACAGCACTTAGCATGTGGCTCTAATTCTAGCCCCAAAGTAGAGCTGCAGTTCCTGTTTCTAACCTGTGGCTGCTGCGTGCACCTACCACCGGCTGCAGCGTCAGCAACCTGCCCCTCCCTCTGATGTTCTCGTAGAACAAGACTCTGATATGTGCGCTGTTGGGCATAGCTTATTTAGCCCATGACAGGTATGTGGCTTTCATTCTATATTCATCTACCCAACAAAGACTCTGAAATGTCTGTTACCACATGATAGATATGCTACATCTCCCACAAAGCCTTGAACTGTACCCTTAGCTTGGGCTAGATGGTAATCTGACTCAAAAGTCAAACTAGCAGCCCATGGATAGATCAGGCCAGCAGCCTGGCTTTATTTGCCTTTCAGAACATTAAAATTTCTTGAAACCAATTTTTCAAAATCAAGAGATTCACGTACAAATCAGAAGATCTGGCTTTGCTGGGCTCTGATTTCCACCAGTGGCTTAGTGGTTAAGTGCTACAGCTGCTAATCAAAAGATCGGTAGTTTGAATCCACCAGGCACTCCTTGGAAACTCTATGGGGCAGTTCTACTCTGTCCTATAGGGTCGCTATGAGTTGGAATCGACTCAGTGGCAGTGGGCTTGGGTTTGATTCATCAGCTGAAGCTTAGCAGGGGTACCCTTTCAGGCAGGACAGCCCCCAGTTGCCATTGAGTCAATTCTGGCTCATGGTGACCCCAGGTGTGTCAGAGTAGAACTGTGCTTCCAATGGCTGATATTTCAGAAGTAGACCTCCAGGCCTTTCTTCCAAGGTGCCTCTGGATGGACCTGAACAGCCAATCTTTTGGTTAGCACCTGAACATGTTAGTCTTTTGTGCCAACCATGACACCAGCAGGGCAGGGCTCCCCCAGTTCACATGAACTCTGCCCCTGCCCACCTCTTTCATGCCCACTGCCCCCCGAGCCCCCCTACTCCCACCCAGACTTTGAGATCTGGGTCTGGCACATGCCTGTGGCCCCCGTGACGCTTTCTTTCTGCCCCTCGAAAAAAATTCAGCAGCTTCCCAGCTAGGGAAAGGAGAGAGGCAGCCTGTGACAAACCTGTAAGCCCCTGCCTGGGCCTGCATGTCCCTGCTCTTCTGCAGATGACAGATGACATGCTTCTCCAGGGGACACCCAGACTTGGACATGCAGAACCTGTCAGGGTGCCAAGTGGAGTCCCCACTGCCTGCTTCCAAGCTGCCGGGGAAGCTTCTTGGGTTGCCCGTCATGCCCGGAGAGCCAGGCCAGGCCACCGGGGCTTGGAGCTGACCCTCTGCGGTGGTTGCCCTGGGGAACAGAGTGGGGTTAGGCTGACGAAAGTGGAGTCTTAGCCTGTCACAGGTTGGGTCTCCTTTTCCAGCTCTTCATTCATTTGCTCAACGAATCTAATGTGCCAGGCTGTACACGAACATGAGATAGGAAAAGACCATTCATGAGTTAGGAAAATGGACTGAAATTCGGTTCCACACTTAAGAAATCTGGGTCCACCATAGAGTTTCCAAGGAGCGCCTGGTGGATTCGAACTGCTGACTTTGGTTAGCAGCTGTAGCACTTAAACACTATGCCACCAGGGTTTCCAATATTACCTTAGTAAATTAAAAAAAAAAAAATGAAAGTATGAACCATGCAGGTCACACTTTATAACACTGTCTACTTTACAGTGCAAAATAATAATAATAATGAATAGAGTCTGTTTCTGCCTATGAATTTAGATGTATTTACAATCCTTGTTTCCTTATGTAGCGAGGAAACTGATTCTGAAGTTATAGATATGGGCTATATTTTAAACAGCAACACTTTTTTGGGTTAATTCCATGTAAAACTGAATGACAGATGAAGTTTGTCTTCTATCCTCCTCTGTCTGTGGTTCCCAAGTTCATGCGACCTGCCTCACTGGAAACTAGTGTCATTGAAAACTCCCTCTTTGTGCGTTACAGTTGAGCTTCTGAAGTGCCAAGGCTTCA
Organism: Loxodonta africana; assembly: GCF_030014295.1. Lineage (NCBI taxonomy): Eukaryota > Metazoa > Chordata > Mammalia > Proboscidea > Elephantidae > Loxodonta > Loxodonta africana. Next base: position 37,626,373 of record NC_087348.1, read on the forward strand.
AACGTTATCGTTTCCCATTCCTTTTTCTAATCTTGTTTAAAGCAGAAATAAAATAGAAAATGCTATTTCTCCACATACCTGATGAGTGAAACAACTTATAAAAATTTGTATTTTTTAAAATAAAAAAAGAAAAAGAAATCTGGGTTCAGGGAAAGGCAGAAAAAGACCACACATGGCTGCCCGTCCTGGCTGGCTTTACAATTTTAAGGTCAGGGAGAAAACCCATTGCTGTAGAGTTGATTCCGACTCCTGGCGACCCCACGTGTTACAGGGTAGAACTCCTCCATAGGGGTTTCTTGGCTGTAATCTTTACAGAAGCAGGTCCAGAACTTTATTCCATGGCGGATATGAACCGCCAAACTTTGGGTTAGTAAACAAGCTCAAATTGTTTGTGTCACCCAGGGACCAGGTCAGGGAGAGGCCCAGTCGAATGCCGAGGGTTGAGGAGAGTACTTCCACTGAAGTGAAATTAGGAAAGTTTCGTGGAGAATGTAGTTTTTGAGTTGGGCCTTTGAAACACTGGTGGAAGAGGGTGCTCTGGCCGGGAGAAGAACAGAAACAAAGGTGTGGAAGTGGCCAAGTATGGCGGGGAGGGGCCTCATCTGGCCATTACCATGGGCTCCTATTTCCTCTGTGGTCAAACAAGTATGGGGAACAACAAGTAGAAAAAAAGCTAGGTTTCTCTGCAGGATTTCTCAGAGCCTTTACTAATGTGTCAGGAGCCCTGGTGGTGCAGTGGTTAAGCGCTCGGCTGCTAACCGAAAGGTCGGTGATTTGAACTCACCAGCTGCTTCACAAGAGAAAGATGTGGCAGTCTGCTTCTGTAAAGATTACAGCCTCGGAAACCCAATGGGGCAGTTCTACTCTGTCCTATAGGATCACTATAAGTCAGAATTAATTCAAAGGCAATGGGTTTGGTTTTTTGTTTGTCTGTTTTTACTAATATGTATCGTGAATTTCCCAGAAGACATAGACAATAGAGAATTTTCCAAATGTATTTGTCCAGAGACCTGCCCTCCGCCCCCTCCCTTTTTGTTTATAAGCAGCTGAGGAGGACTGGGGCTATGAAGCCTCCTCTGGAGTGGGGGGCGGAGGGGCGCGGTGGCACAGAGAGGGTAATGGTGAAAGCCTGGAAAGGAGACAAAGCCAGATCATGCAGGGCGTCAGGTGCCAGGTGGTGGCTTTACTCTGCAGGTAACGGGAACAGGAAAGGTTTCAGGTAGAAGGTGACATTATCAGATTTGCTAACATTTTAGAAAGATCAGGGGCTCCTTGAAGCAGATGGAGTGGAAGAAGCAAGAGAGGGCAGAGAGATGAGGAAGAAGGCTGTAGCCGTGGACCCACAAGAAGGCTTGAGACTGACAGGCCAGGTGGTGGCAGTGGAGGTGGAGGGGAGCCCAACGGGAGCAGCGCCCTCTTTAACAGCATGTGCGTGGGGCAGCAGGGTCCACTGGCTTTTCTCAGGGAGGAGGAAGGTGGCCAGTGGCTCCCAGCAATGGGGAGTCCTAAGGTCTGTAGGAGAGCCATCCCCAGAGGGCAGGGGTGCCCTGTTCTCTGCAAGAGCAGAGTGCCAACAAGAATGATTCTCTAGCTGTGTGTACTTGCCCTCCTCTGCCTCCATCACCTCAACTGAAACAGGAATAGAGATAAACCAGGGGTGCTGGGAGGATTAAGAAAAACTGTACATTGCTTTGTAGGTATTCAGTAACCCAAACCAGTTGCCGCGGAATCAGTTCCGACTCATGGTGACTCCCTGTGTGTCAGAGTAGAGCTATGCTCCACAGAGCTTTCAATGGCTGATTTTTGGAAGCAGATTGCCAGGCCTTTCTTCCGAGGCACCTCTGGGTGGACTCGAACCCCTAGCCTTTCAGTTAGCAGTAGAGTGTGTTAACTACTTGCACTATCCAGGGACTCCAGGTATTCAGTAAGTTATTTCAAATAACTTCCAAATAAAAGACCAATTTGGATTTATATTGCAGATTTTTTTTATGTGGTTTTATTACTTTCAGATACATACAGTGACCCCCTCCTGGGCTAATATAATATTGGCAGGTAGAGCCTTTGGAGCCTGTGTGAATCACTGGATGATGATGATTTGTAATTAATGGCTACTTTATGTGTCTTAAAAAGAGTTTCTCCTTTTACCTAAATCCATATGAGCCACTAGAATGTGGACCCCGATGCTTATTTGTTGAACAAGGCTCTTTACTCAGCAGCAGGGCCAAGATCCAGGTCTGGCTCAGAGTCACACCAGCCAGGAAGGAAAGGCCCGAGAGGGGCTGAGGAGAGGCCCAACCACTGAGCATACCATTCAGAGAAAGTGGTAGACTGCGGTCAGGGGAGCCCCAAGATCTTCTCCCCGGCAGCTGGGGGAGGGAATAGAGCTCATGGCTCCACTCCCTGGGTGATGAAAGCATGGAGGACCTGGTCTCACCCACCAGCCAAGCATCCAGCCACCCGCTCTTCCAATGTGGTGAACTAGAGGTTGCTACAGTAGCCTTTTCAGCAACAGTATGACAGAGACTGCTGGTCATCCACTGAAGTCCACTCTTGCCTTCCTCCAGAGTGGTAGAACTGTAGGTGGGCACCTGGTTGCTCAGCTAGACTACACTCCCCAGCCTCCCTTGCGATAAAGTCAAGTCCTTGCCAATGCGATGTTGGTAAAAGTGTCATACACCCTATCTGGGCCAGAGCTTTTAAGACCATGGGCCCTCCTCCTCCATGCTGTCTTTCCCCTTTCCCCTGTCTACAGCCAAGCTGACACCTGGCTTCACTCACGAAGATGATCACAACACCCAAGGGAATGAAAGAGAAAGAAGATGGAAGGAACCTGAGTCTCCAAATGACAATGTGAGGCATAGCCACCCTCTCAGAGCTATTACAGAAAGGAGGAATACATTTCTTTGTTCTTTAAGGACTGGATTTGGGGGATGGGAGTCTCTTTGTTACAGCAGCTTAACATACTCTGACTAATACAAGTCACTTTCAGTAAATATGACAGAAGAGAATAAGAGGGCACAAGGCAAGTCATTTTTGAAACTAGGAGCTTTGGTTTCCCCTTCTGCAAAGCGGATGTAACATCTACCATTATCTGTTTATATCTAATATCTTTCATTGAACTTCCACCAGTACCAAGAGAAGGGATAGGGATGCAAAGAAATAGAAAACAACAAAAATATTCAAACTATTCAAACTATTACGGTAGGGCCTCAATTAAATTTTCTAGCTCACCCCGTCCCATCTTACCACCTACTCTGTTTCAGATTCGTTGAGTCTACACCCTCTCTCCTAAACGCTCCATGAGCTTCCGTGTCTCTGGACCTTTGCTCATGCCCTGCCTTTTGCCTGGAATGCCCCTTCCCTTCTTCCTTACTGGTGAAATGCCCTCATCCTTCCTCTGGGGTAGAGTTAACACTTCCTTATTTTTATTGGGGTATATTACCAGGGTTATAGGCCATCCCTTTGTTTTCTGTTTGGGCACTCCACGGGATCCTATGCAACTCTGAATGCCTAGCACTGAGCACAGGGCCTGGCACAAAACAAGTGCTAAGAAGTATTATTCATCTGATAAACACTGATCTGGCTGTACACTAAGGACCAGGGTCAGAGTAGGTCTTAAGACCCACGCATCTTTGCCCTCAGGTGGTTTACATTCTAGTGGGGAAAAGAGACATTAAACAAATGCACAAGCAAATACGTAACTACATATAGTGATGACTGATGTAAGAAAACGAACAAGACGTGGCAGAGCACTTGGATGGGTGACTTTTTTTTTTTTTTTTTTTAATAACTTTTATTAAGCTTCAAGTGAACGTTTACAAATCCAGTCTGTCACATATAAGTTTACATACATCTCACTCCCTACTCCCACTTGCTCTCCCCCTCTTGAGTCAGCCCTTTCAGTCTCTCCTTTCTTGACAATTTTGCCAGCTTCCCTCTCTCTCTATCCTCCCATCCCCCCTCCAGACAAGAGTTGCCAACACAATCTCAAGTGTCCACCTGATATCATTAGCTCACTCTTCATCAGCGTCTCTCTCCCACCTGCTAACCAGTCCCTTTCATTTCTGATGAGTTGTCTTCGGGGATGGTTCCTGTCCTGTGTCAACTGAAGGTCTGGGGAGCATGGCCGCCGGGATTCCTCCAGTCTCAGTCAGACCATTAAGTTTGGTCTTTTTATGAGAATTTGGGGTCTGTATCCCACTGATCTCCTGCTCCCTCAGGGGTCCTCTGCTGTGCTCCCTGTCAGGGCAGTCATCGATTGTGGCCGGGCACCAACTAGTTCTTCTGGTCTCAGGATGATGTAGGTCTCTGGTTCATGTAGCCCTTTCTGTCTCTTGGGCTCTTAGTTGTTGTGTGGCCTTGGTGTTCTTCCTTTTCCTTTGCTCCAGGTGGGTTGAGACCAATTGCTGCATCTTAGATGGCCGCTTGTTAGCATTTAAGACCCCAGACGCCACATTTCAAAGTGGGATGCAGAATGATTTCATAATAGAATTATTTTGCCAATTGACTTAGAAGTCCCCGCAAACCATGTTCCCCAGACCCCTGCACTTGCTCCGCTGACCTCTGAAGCATTCATTTTATCCCGGAAACTTCTTTGCTTTTGGTCCAGTCCAATTGAGCTGACCTTCCATGTATTGAGTGTTGTCTTTCCCTTCACCTAAAGCAGTTCTTATCTACTGATTAATCAATAAAAAACCCTCTCCCACCCTCCCTCCCTCCCCCCCTCATAACCACAAAAGTATGTGTTCTTCTCAGGTTTACTATTTCTCACGATCCTATAATAGTGGTCTTATACAATACTTGTCCTTTTGCCTCTGACTCATTTCGCTCAGCATAATGCCTTCCAGGTTCCTCCATGTTATGAAATGTTTCAGAGATTCGTCACTGTTCTTTATCGATGCGTAGTATTCCATTGTGTGAATATACCACAATTTATTTACCCATTCATCCGTAGATGGACACCTTGGTTGCTTCCAACTTTTTGCTATTGTAAACAGAGCTGTAATAAACATGGGTGTGCATATATCTGTTTGTATGAAGGCTCTTGTATCTCTAGGGTATATTCCTAGGAGTGGGATTTCTGGGTTGTGTGGTAGTTCTATTTCTAACTGTTTAAGATAACGCCAGATGGATTTCCAAAGTGGTTGTACCATTTTACATTCCCACCAGCAGTGTATGAGAGTTCCAATCTCTCCGCAGCCTCTCCAACATTTATTATTTTGTGTTTTTTGGATTAATGCCAGCCTTGCTGGTGTGAGATGGAATCTCATCGTAGTTTTAATTTGCATTTCTCTAATGGCTAATGATCGAGAGCATTTTCTCATGTATCTGTTGGCTGCCTGAATATCTTCTTTAGTGAAATGTGTGTTCATATCCTTTGCCCACTTCTTGATTGGGTTGTTTGTCTTTTTGTGGTTGAGTTTTGACAGAATCATGTAGATTTTAGAGATCAGGCGCTGGTCGGAGATGTGGGTGACTGGTTTTTGATGGGTGGCCAGGGCAGGCCACTCTAAAAAACTACCACGTAAGCCGAGACTACAAAGGAATGGAAGTTCGGGAGGCGAAGGAGGGTGTCTGGGATGGGGATGGCACTCCAGGCAGAAGGCACAGTGTGTGAAAATGTCGCTAGAGAGGAAAGAGCCCAATGTGTGGTTGGAAGATAATGAGCAGGGTGAGAGTGGCCAGGGGCGGGGCAGGGTGGTGGTGAGGGTTTGGGATTTTATCTCCTGAGTGCCAGGCAGTCACTGAAGGGCTCCTTGGTGGCCTAATCTGGTTTCCATCGGCAGGAGAGCCATGCAGAGATTACTGCAAAGGTCCAAACCCAACACCATGGAGCCTTGGGTGCAGGAAGGGGCGGTGGGGAAGGAGGGAGGTGGGTGTACAGTGGTGTGATGTGGAGGTAAAATTAATGTACTGGATATGGGAGTTGAGGGAGATGGAGGCGTCAAAGTTGACTCCTGGAGGCTTCTGGAAGAGTGGGAAGAAGCGTACAAGAGAAGAATGAGGGAAGGAAGAGGGTCTGAGTCTTCAAGAAATTTAACCGGAAATCAGTTGAAGCTGTAGCAGACGGTGGGTAAGGAAAGCTGAATGGCTGCATAGACAGGAAGTGGACGATACCATTTGTTCCTTTAAACAAGCACTGTCATTACTGGGGTGAGGGAGAAGAGGATTTATCAAAGACTCACGCCTTTAAAGAATGGAAGCAGCCTACATATCTATCAACGGGGGACTGGCTAAATAAATGATGGGGCTTCTCTGTCACAGAATACTCCGCAGCTGTAAAAAAACAAACTCTATGGATAAGAAACTGGTCTCCAAGACACATTGTTAAGTGAAAAAGCAAAGTGCAGAACACTGGGCATGGTATGCAACCATTTGTATGAAAATGCGGGAAATATATGAATAGAAATATACAAGCACGTGACATAAATATATACTTATTTTGTCTTGAATAGAAACAAACTACTTCCAGAAGGACACAAGAAACTGATAACCTGGTTGTTTCCAGAAGGAATAATGGTGGAGGGAGACTTTTTGCTCTATATCCTTTGGTGCCTTTTGGATTTTCAGCCATGAGAATGTATTAACTATTAAATAGTTAATAATTACCATTAAAAATGAATTTAAAATAAAGAATGACTCCCGCCTAAAGGTTCACCAGCTATTACACAGAATGTGATGGACGAGCTGGAGAGCTGTTGTCAGGGAGGGCTTCCACCTGCTCTGATGAGCTCTCTCCTCCCCTTCTCCGCTTCTCCACCTTGCCCTCTTTCCCCTACACCCTGCCTCCCACTCCAGGGAGGCAGTATTCAGCGGGGTCCCCTGGCTCTTTGCCTTTGTGGCCCATAAACCCAGGCATAAACTAGGACTGTGGTACCAGTTGCAGGTTTCTACAGTTTTCGTTGTGGCTATTAAAATTGATCTTTTTTCCTTGAAACCACCTAATACACAGAAAATATACGCTCAGTTCCACAGCTGCAAATAGCTTAAATCAACCCACTCGGAGACCAGAATCCCCAGCCAGAGAAACTGAAAACAGCTCCATGTGTCACCCGTGGGGAGTAACTCCCCTCATGCCCTTGCGGGCCCAAAGCAATCTGGTGAACCCAGAGAGAATGCAGCGACTGCCAGGGAAGAGAGAGGCAGGTTAAAGGTTCAAGTCCACCCAGAAGTGCCTCAGAAGAAAGGCCTGGCAATCTACTTCTGAAAAGTCAGCCACTGACAACCCTGTAAAGCACAGTTCTTCTCTGACATACATGGGGTCACCACGAGTCAGAATCAGCTGGGTGGCAACTGGACCCGGGGCCCAGCCCAGCACTGGGCAAGGCAGGAGCTGGAGAGAAAAGTGTAGAGGCTGTGTGTTCCTCTTGGAGCTTGCACACTTCCTGGGTGGGGAGAGGAAAAAAACCAACAGAGTTAAATAAAATCACGAGCACTACATAATGGCAGTGTAGAGATGTCACAGAGCAGAATAGTGGCAGATGAGGGCTCTAGAGGAGACAGCAGATGTCGAGGCTTCAGAGGAGACACAGGGAGGGGAGGGGATGGGCACAGCTGCCATGTGTCTGGCACTGCTGGATATGTTTTATACACCATCTCCTCGCATCCTCCCAACCATCCAGCGCTAAATGAAAATGTGAGGCCCCTTGTTCAAAAATTATTAGGGATTTCAAGGGAATGACAGCAGAAAATTAAACCACGCACAGGGCCCGTCTGAGCACAGGGCCCCATGTAACTGCACTGGTCGCACATCTGTGAAGCTAGCCCTGCAACCTCCATTCAAGTGAGGACCCAGATGAGGACTCTGAGGCTTGATAGGGTTAAGAGAGACACCTAAGGCCACAGACCAACTTAGTGGAGGGACTGGGATTTAAACTCGAGTAAAGCCCATGCTTCTTGCACAAAACTACACTTTAATAATACTTGTAGCTGACATGGAGCACTCATTCTAAGCCAGGCACTGTTGTGAGCACTACCCATGTGTTCATTTAATGCACACAGCCATGTGGTAAGTACTATTATTGTTGTTATTAGCTGCTCTTAAGTCAGCTCCAGACTCACAGTAAGCCCATGTACAATGTGATCAGACTGTTGTGATACATACTGTTTTCATTGGCTGATTTTTGGAAGTAGATTGCCAGGCCTTTCTTCCTAGTCTGTCTTAGTCTGGAAGCTCTGCTGAAATCTGCTCAGCATCATGGCACATGCAAACCACCACTGACAGACGGGTGGTGGCTGTGCCTCCAGTACATTGGTCAGGAATCAAACCCAGGTCTCCCCCATGGAAGATGACAATTCCACCATTGAGCCACCGCAGACTCATAAGTACTATTATTACCATTCCCATTTTACAGATAAAGAAATAAGCACAGAGATGTTCAATAACTTTTCCTAGGTCACATAGGGTAGGATTCAAACTCAAGCAGTCTGGCTTCCAAAACCCACTCTGTCCAGTACACTCTACTGGGAAGGCTGGGAGGGCTTCACATGCAGCCCGAGATGAGAACAGGTTCAGGGAGCCGACATCAACCCAGCCAGCCAGAATGGGCGGGGTCACACTGGGAGGAGAGGAGAAAAGGCCAGAAAGAGCCTTCCTGTGACCAGTTTCTAGATGTGCCTGAAGAACTCAGGATGTCCCTGCATCATCGCTGCAGGGTGTCCCAGTGACCCCTCTCTCCAGGTCCATTGTGCAGATCTGATACACTGCGGGCTGTCTATAGGAACATAAGCCTCTCCCGCCTTCGCTGGTGGCCTCAGACTGAAGGGACAGCAGCTCCCAAAGACTGGAGAAAAAAAGTAATGGAAAATACCAAGAGAAGCTCAAATTTTACACCTTGTCCAGGTTTTCTCCCAAGAGGACTAAGACCAGGGAGAAAAATCCCCAGCCCATAGCCTCCCACAGAAGCTTCCCATGGAATGGATACTGTGAGCCCATCCAGCCCACAGCCCCTGGTGTCCTTTCCTGGGCAGCGGGACCTTGAAAGGGGGTGGTGGTGATGGGGACATGGCATCTGGCAGGTTAAGGCAAGATGTAGGCATTTTGGGTATGTTTTGGAATGTGGCTGGTAAGGGGCATGGTCCCAAGCCAAACCCATTATCGTTGAGTTTATTTGGACTCATAGTGACCCTATATGACAGGGTAGAACTGTCCCGTAAGGTTTCCAAGGCTATAAATTTTTACGGAAGCAGAGTGCCACACCTTCTTCCACAGATGGTCTGGTGGGTTCGAACCGCCGGCCTTTCGGTTAGCAGCCAAGTGCTCTAAGCTCTGCACCACTAGGGCTCTTCGGAGGCATGGTCGCTGTCAGGTCCATTCCCCCTCATAGCGACCCAAAAGGACAGAGTAGAAGTGCCCCACAGGGTTTCCAAGGGGCAGCTGGTGGGGTTGAACTGCTGACCTTCTGGTTAACAGCCAAACTCTTAACCATCGGGAAAAAGCAAGAATTCCGATGCCTTGAGATCCTGGCTTCCTCTCACATCAGCTAAGTGCTTTACCACGTGGCTCATTCCATCCTCACAAAACCTTAGGAGATAAGTGCTTTGTTATTCCCACTTTATTGACGCAGTCAGGGAAGCTCCCGAGCAGTAAGTAACTTGCCCAAGAACATCCAGGTGGCAAGGGCCCAAGCTGGTTTCTAGCACCTGCCTGTCTGATTCCGCTGCCTGAGGGGTAACCACTATGGTATTCCACTCCGTTAGGTCACCTGGGCAGCTTCCGCTTCTGCACCTGAAATGAGGACCAAGTTGCTACACCACAGACTTGTGTTAATGCTAAAATAAGACACTGTATGTACAGTTTAGAAAGCATAGCATCTGGTACGTAGTAGGTGCTCATGAAATGAGCTGCATAAAAGAGCCTAGGCAGGCAGCCACCAAGAAAATTTGCTTGGCTTCAGGCCTGCCAAACTGCCCATGTTGGGTATGAATCTGGTTGTAGCACTGTGTGTGATTTTATTTTATCTTAGAAACCCAGAGTTTGGACCATGATGATTCAGTGCACAAATGTATGTAAATAAGATGCAAATCATGCTGTCCCTACATACATATCTCCAACTATAGCTCTTTCCTCTCCTTCCGAAGATCAGGGCTGGCCTCTCTCAGAAGATGATCCGGTGCTCCACACTGATTTGTTGGTCACCAATTCCAAAAATTAGCCAGTGAAAACACCCTGGGTCTCAACAGAGTATTGTCCCATATAACGCTGCAGGATGAGCCCCCTAGGTTGAAAGACACTACGTAACAGTGGGCTCAAACATACCAATGATCGTGAAGATGGCGCAGAGCTAGGCAACCTTACTTTCTGTTATATGGCAGGTCACTGTCTAGTCATCTAGTGCTGCTATAACAGCAATGTCACAAGTGGATGGCTTTAACAAAGAGAGGTTTATTCTCTCACAGTCCAGTAGGCTAGGAGTCCCGAATTCAGGGCATCAGCTCCAGGAAAAGGTTTTTTCTCTCTGTTGGCCCTGGAGGAAGGTCCTTGTCATCAGTGTTCCCTTTGACTGGGAGCATCTGAGCTCAGGAACCTCAGGTCCAAAGGACAAGCTCTGTTCCTGGCACTGCTTTCTTGGTGGTATGACATTCCCAACTCCCTGCTTGCTTCTCTTTCCTTTTACCTCTTAAGAGATAAAAAGTGGTGCAGGCCACACCCCGGGGAAACTCCCTTTACGCTGGGTAAGGGTGGTATTCCAATCCCACCCTAATCCTTTTTAAAATAAAATTACAATCACAAAATGGAGGTCAACCACACAATACTGAGAATCATGGCCTAACCAAGTTGATATACACATTTTGGGGGGGTGGTAATAATTCAATCCATGACAGTCACCATGAGTTGGAGCCATCTCAAAGGCGACTAGCAACAATAACAAACCAATTCTCCCAAGCAAATGATGTCATCTCCAAGCAGTTACTGCCATGGCGGAAAGGCTTTCAGGGGCCCCCACACCTGATTCTGGGTGCCTACCTGCTCTGTCCTTTCCCCAGAACTGCTCCTCTTCAAGGAGCCAGGCCCTCAAAGGCCCTGATCTCAACCTGCTCAGAGGATAAGCTGAAATTCCCTCTTGCTCAGGACTTGGCAACTGAGATCCACTCTAGGTGACAGCCCTCCCAGAAGCACCCACATAACCATAGAAATTATAACAACAACCCCAGGAGTAGATACAGCTCCACTCAGGATGACGAGGGATGCGGGGGCAGGGTGCCGACAAAATGCAGATGCCGACAGGTACACAGCAGGTAACATACGCAATTAAACCAAGAAGGTGGAAGGAAGCCACCAGGGTGGACCAAGGATGGTAAGTGGCAATGTCTGGGAAGCAACAGGGGCTGGGTGACGAAGAGCACTGCTCTGTCTCCAGCTAGAAGCCCCACTCATCCCAGCCTGTGCTGTTGCAATGCAGCAGCTGTGGGCCTGGATACTCAGACATTCCAAAAGGAGCTGAAACTCTTGTTTTCTAATGTGACACTTCTCCATTTCTGGCTTAACTTTCTGTAATACTGTTGAGCTTAACAAAGTTTGGAGGTTCTGGCTCACAGGCTTCCAATTTCTGGAACCTTGAAATGTAGAATGATTCTCAACCATTCCTGGTCATGGACCCTTTGAAAACATGATGAAGGTAATTCAAAAGAAGAGTCGTGGTGTGGAAGATATTTGCAACTCATATAACTGCAAAGGATCAAGTTCTAGAATGTATTAAAACAAAATAAACAAATCAATATGAAGAAAACACAACACAATAGAAAAAAGGAAGATAGACTTGAACTATACAGAGAAGAAACCCTCATGGCCAATAAACATATGCAAAGGTGCTCAACCTCACTGATCATCGGAGAAATGCAAATGAAAGACCACCACCAACCCACACATACATATCAGGTTGGCAAAAGTTAAAATGTGTAAAATATATCAGCTCTGGTGAGGCTGTGGAGACACTGGAGCTCTCGCCCACTAATGATGGGAATGTAAATTGGTAGAAACACTCTGGAAAGCCTTCTGGCGTTGTCCAGTAAAGCTGAGCATGCACAAACCCATGCCCCAACAATTCTACTCCAGGTATTTTCCTTAGAGAAAACTCTTATATGTGCATAAGAGAATGTCCACAGAGCGTTGCTCATAAAAATAAAAACCTGGAAACAACCCAAATGTCTGGGAACCAGTGAACTGCAGTTGAGTCATGTGACGCAGTATTATACAACAGGCGAAAGGGTCCAACTGCAGCTTCACACATCGACAGGGATAGATCTCAAAGACGTAATGTGACACTAAAGAAGCAAGTCAGAAGGATATTTACAGTATAACCAGTTGCCATTGGGTTGATTCTGACTCATGAGGACCATATGTGTGTCTGAGTAGAACTTTGCTCCATAGAGTTTGTCATGGATTGATTTATGTCCCCCCCCGCCAAAAACGTGTGTATCAACTTGGTTAGGCCATGATTCCCAGTATGGTATGGTTGTCATCCATTTTGTGATTGTAATTGTATGTTGAGAGGATTAGGGTGCGATTGTAACACCACCCTTACTCAGGTCACCTCCCGATCCAAGGTAAAGAGCGTTTCCCTGGGGTGTAGCCTGCACCACCTTTTATCTCTCAAGAGATAAAAGGAAAGGGAAGCAAGCAGAGAGTTGGGGACGTCATACCACCAAGAAAGCAGCACCGGGAGCAGACTGCGTCCTTTGGACACGGGGTCCCTGAGCCTGAGAAGCTCCTTGAGCAGGGGAAGATCGAGGGCAAGGATCTTCCTCCAGAGCCGATGGAGAGAGAAAGCCTTTACCTGGAGCTGACACCCTGAATTTGGACTTGTAACCTACCAGACTGTGAGAAAATAAATTTCCCTTTGTTAAAGCCATCGTCTTGTGGTATTTCTGTTATAGCAGCACTAGGTGACTAAGACAGGGTTTTCAATGACTGTGATCTTTTGGAAGTAGACTGCCAACCCTCTCTTCAGAGGTGCCTCTGGGTGAATTCAAACCATCAATCTTTTGGTTAGTAGTCAAGTCTTTACCATTTGTGGGACTCAAGGACTTCTGTTACAGTATAAAGCCCACTAAAAAGGTAAGAAAACTATAAAGGAAGCAAGGAAATAATCTATTTTTTAAAAATTAGGACAATAATTACCTCTGAGGGGATGAGGGAGATTCAAAGATATTGACAAGTGTTCTATTTCTCCATCTAGACGGTGGATACACAGGTATTTGTTTCATTATTCTTTACATTGTACCTATGCATTGTAATCTATATGTATGTTCATAGTGAAAGAAACCCATATGTATATGTATATACATATACCAACATGTATACATATACATATATGAATATACTTATACCAATATGTATATTTATCACGAAAGAAACCAATCTTGCTTCTTTCTCCAATTAAAAAAAAAAAAAAAAAAACCTGATAAAATCCATGGACCCTCTTCCAAGAACAATTCAAAAATGTGCAAGTGTTCCAAATAAATGCAGGGGCTTTGTAAATCCCTTAAATATCTACATATGGTCCCCACTGCCAACCTCAGCACCCTTCCCCACCCCCTTTCCTGCCACATTTCCAGCCCCTCCTCCCCTCAGCTCCCAGGATCCCAGCACCCTCATATTCTGTTCCAGGGCAACAACTTCAGCCTGCACCCTGAATTTCTGGGCCCTTGGGAACCAAAAAAAAAAAAAGTCCTTTGGGGAAGAGGGAAGTAAGAAAATACCAGAAGGTAGCTAATTGCTGTGTTACAAGTAGTAATTTTGCTTTTTAAACCTTAGGAAGATAATGATCTGTTTTTTTGTTTTTTTTTGGTGTATTAAAGCCTAATTGTTTAAGTGGGGTAATAAAAATCAACTCCAAAAGAGAGGGAGAGAAACAGCAGAAATAAGCATCCTTGAGAAGCCATGTTGAGAGGAAGAATAAGAAAATTTGCCATGCAGCCTTGGGGAAGCCACTTCCTCTCTCTGGGCATCAGTTCCCCATCTGTTCAATGGAGGAGCCGGGCTTCTAAATGAGACCTAAGTCATCTTCAGCCCTGACACCCCAGGGTTCTGATCACCAGCTTCATTCCACTCTGTTCTAGAATTGTTGGCTTGTCTCCTGGGTTTTCTGTGTGAAGAGGGCAACAAGGATGGAGTCTCCCTCGTAATTTAGCCCAGTGCCTGGCACACAGTAGATGCCCAATAAATAAAGTTGTTGATGTGAACTATTCCCTATTGCTTACAGCACCTATCACGGATATGAGTTCTTAGCTGGTCCTCAATACTGTTTTCATCATCTACAAAATGGGGAGAATATGTACCATGTAAGGGCTGATGGGGGAGTCCCTGGATTGTGAAAATGGTTAACATACTTGGCTCCTAACCAAAAGGTTGGAGGTTCAAGTCCACCCAAAGTCGTTTCGGAAGAAAGACCTGGAGAACTACTTCTGAAAAATCAGTCATCAAAAAGCCCATAGAACACAGTCCTATCCTGACACATGTGAGGTCACCATGAGTTGGAGTCAACTTGACAGCAACTGGTAGTCACAGGAAGGCCAATGTGAGAATTAGACAAAATACGTGAAAGCACCTTGCCCAGTGCCCAAAACACACGAGGTTCGACTTAGTTGGTCCCCATCTTTCTTTGTCCTTCTTCAGTGATCACCTGAAATACTGCTTCTGTTCTGGCTGAATTTTCTCCCCTCCATTCTCCCTCTTTCTCCACACACACAGGGAGCGCTGCTTTGTCCTTGGGGTTGACCACCATCCCACAGGGCGGCCCAGACAGTCTGGGGCTGGCAGGCACTGATCCTGGCCTGTTACTCTGGATGGCCAAGAGTTCCAGGTAGAAATGGAAAGCTAAGCCCCTTCCCCTCCCGGGAGCTACAGCCACCAGGATTGAGGTTTCCCACACCTACACAACCACCCCACACTCCCTCCCTCCAGCCAAAGTCCACAAAGCCAAAAAGTCAAAAAGTGAGAGCAATTTTGGCTGGAAGGCAGCTCTTTTAGTCAGGGATACCAGTGTTAGCTGTTAAGGAAGGTCAGAAGTGGGGGACAGGGAGCGAAAAGAGGATGGGGGATGAGGGGGAAGAAAGGGGGAAAAGGAAGTAAAGTTAAAGGGAAGAAAAGAAGGGGGTGGGAAGAGAGGGGGCATAGAAGGAGGAAAAGATTATTTAAGGCCCTGCTGGTGAGAGCTCTAGTCCCTGGGTGGCACAAATGATTAAGCGCTCAGCAACTAACTGAAAGGCTGGTGGTTCAAATCCACGAGAGGCACCTCGAAAGAAAGGCCTGGTGATCTACTTTGAAAGACTACAGCCATTAAAAACGCTATGGAGAGAAGTTCTACTCTGAAACATACAGGGTCGCCATGAGTTGAAACTGACTCGATGGACTCGTTTGGCTTGTTGTTGTTTCTTTGACATTTGGTGACAGCTCTGGGTAAATCTGAATTCCGGGTCAGCAGCTTGCTAGGCCTCTCCCTTCCGATGTGGTCTGGGTTAAGGAAGGCTGGGGTCAAGGATGTAAAGTCCGTGCTGGCTCCACATTAGGCCCACTGTTATCAGGGCTGCCTGCTGCTGCTTTTCTCACCTCCTGGGGTGTAGGCTGCCGAGGACCCAGGGGACCAGGCTCAGGACTTGAACCACAAGGGGTCACAGCTCTTGCCAGGTGGCGCTCCCCACACGGGCCTCAGGTGGTAATTCCACCCAGTGTCACCAGTCCTGGGGCACTGCACTGTCCCTTGAGATTTCCCTACATCCTACCTACATCCTTCTCAACAGTCCTTTTATTAAACTCTCCTCAAATTACCAATTCGAGTGAGCTATTTGTTTCCTGGGGGACTCAGCTGAAACAAACCCAGAGTTTGTGATCCTCAAGACAGCCCTGCCTCTAGATTACCTCATTTCCAGATGACGAAACTGAACTCTGAGCTCAGAGTAGGGAAGCGACTTATCTGAGACTGCACAGTGGAGGAGCTGGGATTAGAACCTGCAACTGCTTGACACTCATATCTGTGATCTCTACGTTACTCTGGTTTTCTAGTAAGAGAGACAGTGTGGTTCAGCAATGGTGGGCGAGGCCAGAGGTCAGGAAGCTCAAAGGTTAATATCGTCACTGTCTGAGTTCTCCCTAAGCTGGGAATCTGAGGCAGCTGGGAAACTCACCTTCCTCACTGCTCCCCACTCCCATCCACAGGACCAACAAGTCTTGTCAATTCCTTCCTTTGAAATGTCTCTATGAAACCTTCCCTCCATCGTCTGTCCCCACTGCCAATGCCCTGGATCAGGTCCTCGCTTACTCCTTCCTGCCTGGGCCATTGCCTTCTGGCTGGCCTCCTGCCTCCATCCGACTCACTCCAGTGGCAGAGATCTTTCTAGAACGCCCACCTCACTTTGACACTCCCCTTAGAATCTGCCTTGCCTCCCCACTGCCTCAGGGATAAAGTCCAAACTCCTTGGCATTAAAAAACCCTGCCCAGTCTGGTGTCCCCTGACATCCCCTAGCTGCCATTCTCACAGCCTGCCCCCTGTATGGTAGCCACAGCAATCGTTTGCAGTTAAGCCTGTACTATGCTCTTTCCCACCTCCGTGCATTGCGCAGCCTTTCTCCACCACCTGGGACATCCTCTGAGCCCTTGTCTCCAGGCAAGCTCCCACTCCTCTTTCAAGACCAAGCTGACTGAAGCATGAATCAGGGAAGGTCTTCTTAGTCTCGCCTCCACCCCTACCTCCCCTGCCCTTGGCCCACACAGACACCATCTCTCCCACTACTGCCCCCTCAAAATCTTTGTTCTTGCCTCTGGTACAGCATTATTTTCTGCTGCCTCAACTCTTTCAGGGAATAAACCCACAGCAATAAATCTAAACTACGCCATGGCTCTCCTTACCTGTGTCCTGATTGCTTTCGTGCCCTTCTCCCTTGCCCTCCCATGAGGATTCAGGGCAGGGGTGTATCTTGATCCTCTGCATTGCCAGCCCCCAGCTCAGGCCTGGTCCCCACCAGTGCTCAGCACACCCTTTGACTGAGCCGCTGAGGATGAACAACCCCGGACTGCATGAACCAGGAGTCTCTGCACCTGGGTTGGCAATGAGCTGCTGTGTGGCCTTTGGCAAGTCCCTGAACCTCTCTGGGCTCATTTCTCATTCCTTAAGTCTGAGTAGTAAGATCTGCCACTTGCTCATAAACATTTAACTCTCCCTTTCCTCCCCTTCCTCATAGCCCGGCCCCTCTCCCAAGTGCTTGAGCACTTGATATTTTATGTTTACCCAGAGTCCTCTTTTTAATCCTCCTCCTTGGGTTTTCTGAAGTCCTTCCACAGCTGATTTACTTACATCTGGTGGGATCACACAGCCTGGAAGCCCCCAACCCATGCCCCTGTGAGCTCCGCCATCCATAAAAGATTCCGGCTCCTAAGCTAGTGCAATGGGTCATGGGAGCCCCCAACCTGCGGCACCGCCACAGCCAAGCACTCAGCACCCTCCAGAGACCCAGCTGGGGGCCCCTGGACAGCACTCCACCTCTTCGTAGAAACACCAGCCAGGATTTGGGGCAACAAACATCATTCTCCTCTCTCCATGAGCTTTTCCCTGGTGGTTTCCCCCCACCCCGCTCCCCCAGCCTCCTAATAAATAGGCTGCCCCTCTCTGAGGCAGAAGCCTTCCAGGAGCCAGGCTGAGATAGTGGGCTGGGAAGACCTAGACTCCCCCGTGGCCTCATTATAGCAAGCTTTCCCACACACTGCCCCCGATTCATAGATCCCAGGAAGCCATCGCTTATAATAACGTGACTTATAATTTATGGTTATGATTACGATTTCTGTTTTTTGGGGGTTTTTTTTGGCAAAACATCTGATTTAACAGGGAAAATGCTATCCAGAGGCGCTGTGGGCCACAAAAATGCAAGAGCAGGAAAAAATGGTGTTAACGACCTCTTCTGGTAACAGCCTCAGAGATAGGCTCTCAGAGCTGTAATGGAGGCTTCACAGAAGCTGGCCTGTGATCTTCTCCCCAGTACCTGAGAGAGGCCCAGGCCCTGGCCCAGCCCGGGGAGGTGGCCCCACTAGTCTCAGAAGTGTCTCTGCCTTCCAGAAAAGAGCTCTGAGAGCCGAGAGGCGGCTTTCACCCCCTCGTATGCCTTCCATTACCCCCAGGTTCCATCTAGCCTCATGTCAGGGATGGAGGGAGGTGGAGAGCCTAGACTTGGGGGCCAACAGCCTCCTGCCCAGCTCCTTGGCTGGAGGAGGTACCCAGCAGCTGCGTCCAGAGCTTTCAAACCGGCCTCTTTCTCCAAATTACAAGATTGACAACCCTGACACAGAGGCACTTTCACCACCTGTAACTTCTTTGAGCAGCCTGGTGTAATGGAAGACCTACAAGTAGGAGCCAGGATACCTGGGTTCAGGTCCTGGCTTTGCTACTTACTTGCTATGTGACTGTGGGCAAGTCCTTTCTCCCTCTGGGTTTCCTTCTTTGGAAAATGGCCGGGGTGGGGGGAGGTAGATGAGATGGCCATCTCAGAGGCTTCCAGGTGAGCAGGGAAGAAAGTATTACACCTGGTAGCCCTTCTTTGGAATATAAGCTCCAAGAGTGTGGGCCTGTGTTCCTACTATGTTCCTGTGCCCAATACTCAGGATAGTGTCCGTCACCTAGCGGTCACTTAAAAAATATCTGATGTATGAGTTCAGCAGAGCAGCAAGCTGATACTCTGAAGGTTAAGAGGCAGAGGTTCCAGAAGGAACTCAGAGCAACTCTGAGACAGAAGAGCTATCCAGGGCTCCTCTGTGCACCAGCCTTCTGCCCCTGGTACCACACACACATACAGTAAGCTCCTTCCTCCTCTTGCTGGCAGGAAATGCACTTTCCTGGGGCTGACTGCTCCCACCTTCAGGCCAGCCAGTGAGGCTAAGTGTCCCCAAGATCCTACATCATGTCAGGAGAAGCAGGTCTGGACCATGGGCCTGGGTCTCAGGCCCCAGGAGCTGCTGCCTCCTTTCCGAGAAGCTCAGTCCTCAGACTTCAGGGCCTAATTGCTCCAAGCCCACATCTGGATGGGCCACTCTAAGCTCTGGCTGCAGGAGAAGCAGAAAAACAAATGGGCAGTTCTCCAAAAACCAAATATTTTGCCTTTGATGGGTTGAAGGTCAGAACGGGTAAACATGCTAAAGAGGCTCTGGCCGAAACAGGTTACAAGGGACCTGGATGGGACAGTCATTATGAATCCAGCTGGCCCACCTGAACCAGCCCCCAGGGAGCTGCCGTGACCAGATGGTCTAAAGGAGAGAACAGAGGGCCCAAAAGAGCTCTCCAGACCCACCCACTCTTCTCCTCCACCCCACACCCACCCCGCAACGGCCTCACCACTCCCCAGGGTCCAGTCCATCACTTGGCAGAGGACGCTAAAGCCCTCTCTTCAGCCCAGGCCTCTGTCCTGAGCTCCAGGCTGGTTAATTAGACACCACCCTTCCCCCATTCCTGCAATGTCAGAAATCAAACTCATCATCTTCACTCAAACCTGTTCCTCCCAGGGCTCAAGGCCCAGCTTTGAGGGAGTATCATTGCCCCCATCCCCTGCCTCCAATATGCGTGAAGCCATCTGGATTTTTTCTCCTAAAAAACCGATTGCCATGGAGTCAATTCCAACTCATGGCCCCCCTGTGTGTGTCAGAGTAGATCTGTGCTCCATAGGATTTTCAGTGGCTGATTTTTTGGAAGTAGGTTGCCAGGCCTTTCTTTCAAAGTGCCTCTGGGTAGATTTGAGCCTCCAAACTTTCAGTTAGCAGCTGAGCATGTTAACCGTTTGCACCACCCAGGGACCTCCTGGAATCAGTCCCCTCCTTTCCCTCACACTACCATCACCCCTCTCCTGGCCTCCAGTGTTTCTCTCCCAGAGAACTTCCTGTCAAGGCCTCCTGAGAGGTCTCCCTGCCTTCAGTCTTGCTCTCTCAGCAATGAAGGGCTGAGGGCAGACCCGAGAGCCTGTTTTGAGGAGGATAAGAACGTCGGGTGGGGAGGCTATTGAGGTAGGTGAACAGTACCCAGAGTATGGATGTGAGGCAGGAAGGTGGGCTTGTTCTTCACAGCTGTGCTGGATCTAGCCTGAAGCTAGGGAAGAGGAAGTAGAGGATGGCGGGGAGGGAGAGCCTCTCAGAGGCCAACTCTGACAGCCACCAGTGATCTGCTCACCAACTACAAGTTGCTCTTGAGTGACTCAGCCTGAGCTCCTTCCCACCCAGAACCCCAACCCCAACAGCTCCTTCGTCTGAGCACTTGTTTTCTCAGGGCATGCGAGAAAGGGTGAGTGATTAACATTTATGTGGGGGACAGGGGCTGTAAGGGCATGGAGGCTCAGAGAGGTGGCAAAAACTTGCCAAGGCAGACAGTAGCTGGTAGAGGCAGGATCTGAACCAGGTTTCTCTAACTCTCACATTTATCATACCCCATTTGAAGCAGCTATTTAACCTGTGCCTCAGTTCCTTCAACTTCAAAAACAGGTAAGGTGAAAAAACACCACCCAATTATATGCTGTCTACAAGAGACATACCTTAGGCAGAAAGACACAAGGAGGTTGAAAGTGAAAGGATGGAAAATAATAATCCATGCAAATAGTAATCGAAAGAGAGCTGGCATGGTGATTTAAATATCAGACGAAACTAACTTCAAGTCAAAATCTATTATAAGAGATAAAGAAGGACATTGCAAAATGGTGGCTGTTGTTGTTGTTAGGTGCCATCGAGTCGGTTCTGACTCATAGCGACCCCTGCACAATAGAACGAAACACTACCCACTCCTGTGCCATGCTCACAACTGTCGTTAAGCTTGAGCCCACTGTTGCAGCCACTGCGTCAATCCACCTCGTTGAAGGCCTTCCTCTTTTCCACTGACCCTGTACTTTGCCAAGCATGGTGTCCTTCTCCAGGGACTGATCCCTCCTGACAACATGCCCAAAGTATGTAAAACACAGTCTCGCCATCCTTGCTTCTAAGGAGCACTCTGGTTGTACTTCTTCCAAGACAGATTTGTTTGTTCTTTTGGCAGTCCATGGTATATTCAATATTCTTCACCAACACCACAAATTGTAAAATGGTAGAAGGGTCAATTCATCAAGAATATATAACAATTATAAATATATATCCACTTAACTTTTTATAGCCCCCAAATATATAAAGCAAAAATAACGAAGATGATGATAATTCTACCATCTTAAGGCAGTTATGGGGACTAAACGAGATGACAAATGACTTGTGGAAGGAAGGTGGGCTTGTTCTCCACAGCTGTGCTAGAACCAGATTGAAGCTAGGGAAGAGGAAGTGGAGGATGGTAGAAGACCCTCAATGAGATGGATTGATACAATGGCTGCAACAATGGGCTCAAGCATAACAACGATTGTGAGGATGGTGCAGGACTGGGCCATGTTTCTTTCTGTTGTACACAGGGTTGCTATGAGTCGGAACCGACTCCACGGCACCTAACAGCAACAACGATACGTGCAAGTCAATATCAAGAGCACAAAGCAAGATGGTTGGTGAGGGACCTGGGATTCTAACCCCAGTCTGGGACCTCAAAGTGCTTTGTTGTTGTTGTTAGTTGCTGTCAAGTTGACACTAACTCATGGCAACCCTAGGTATGCAGAGTAGAACTGCAATCCATACAGTTTCCAAGGCTATAACGTTTCGAAAGCAGATAGGCAGGCCTGTCTTCCAAGGTGCCTTTGGGTGGATTCGAGCCAACAACATTTTGGCTAGTAGTCAAGCACTTAACTGCGCCACCGAGAGACATTGAAGTGCTTTACCCGACACTTAACTTCCTCCTACAATCTTCACCATCACCACCATACCATCTTTTCTGCAAACAACACTGTGGGAGGAAAATGGGAAAGTCTGAGGAATTGAGATTCCTGCCCCTCAGGCCTACCTGGTCTAGAAGAGTGACAGCCCAGAAATAAAACCTGGAAGCAGCACCAACCTGAAAAATGGTGTGAAACAGGGCTGGGCATTGGGCCTTTCCTGAGACTGGGGCAGGCTGCACCCTCGCCCGTGGCTGGGACTCTCCTCACCGCTTAGCTCAGCCCGGTTTGACTGTACCAACCCCTGGTCTTGGACAGAGAGCTCCAGGGTACATCTGAGGCCTGGAAGCCAGTTTGCCGTTTTCACAAACCACAGAATGAGAAAGAGCACTGCCTCATCAGGAAGGTGCAGTCCAAGGAACAATCTGGTCTTTGTAAT
The DNA here is from genome assembly GCF_030014295.1 of Loxodonta africana. Taxonomy (NCBI): domain Eukaryota; kingdom Metazoa; phylum Chordata; class Mammalia; order Proboscidea; family Elephantidae; genus Loxodonta; species Loxodonta africana. Next base: position 37,648,554 of record NC_087348.1, read on the forward strand.
AATCATTGTTTTTTTCATACTTGTCTAAAATTCTTCTGGTGCGTACACCATAATTTAAAGTGCTGCCATAAAAAAATGCTTATGATAGGACTGTCCCGGCGCACAGCAGACAGCAAAATGGTGCACTCACTCTGGCTGCTCCTGCCTCATAGTCTGCCCACTGCTGGGGGAGGGCCCCGGCCAACAAAAAAGGCATTTCACAGGGTGCCTCTTTCCCACAACGCTCTTCAACGTTGTTGCTGTACTGTGGTTTTGTCTTTCAAGTTGTGTTTTGGTCCATCCTGACCATAACAAGCTTCCAGCCTTCTTTGCAAACTCTGAAAGTAACTTTTATGAAGAAGTGAAAAGGGGGCAGGAGTTGGGTTTCAGCAGAGAAGCAACCAAGCAAACGAGTGAATAACTCGGGGAGAACTCCTCCACCTCCCCCTGGCACCTGGGGAACTGGTGGAGGGAGGTTAAGACCCTGAAGGAGAGAGGCAGGGAGAGGTTGGCTACAGCCCTAATCAGGCTCTGCCAGCGATGTGATGTGGGGACCGCTGGGGCAGGAGTCTCTGGGGTCCCGGCCTTGTTACTGATGGCGTGCCAGGGTCACCATCAGTGCGACCGGAGGGCCCCGCCTAACTGCTTTTATTTTTTAAAAACCCCAATTTCACCAAATGTTTAAGGAATCTCCCACAACTCCCACACTATTCCAATGGCTCAGAGACAAGAAGGACCACCTCCCCCTCAGGAATAAAATCGTATCCCTACAGAGGTACCTCAGGACTCTGGAAGGCGAGCATGTAGTCCCTCACTCAGGGATTCCAGAGCTCTGTCCAGCATCTCTCAGTCCCTGAGTGGAGTAAACAGTTAATGCGCTTGGCTGCTAACTGAAAGGTTGGAGGTTTCAGTGCACCCAGAGGTGCCTTGGAAGGAAGGCCTGGTGATCTACTTCTGGAAAATTAGCCATTGAAAACTCTATAAAGCATAGCTCTACTCTGACACAATCGGGGTTGCCATGAGTCCAAATTGACTCCAGGGCAACTGGTTAGTGCAGCATCCTGCAGGTGGGACCAGCCCCGGGACGGGGAGAGACTGAGTGGTCCAGGAAAGGAAGCAGGTGTCCTCTGCGTCCAGACTACCTGGGCCACCTCCTACTTCCTGCAAGTCAGGGCACCTCTCTGAGGCTCGGGGACCTCATCTGTAAGATGGGGCTGCTAGTCCCTGCCCTGCCCGTCTCCCAGGATCCTTGTGAGGCTATCAAATACCAGCCTGGATGTGAAAGTGCTTTGGGGGAGGTTAAAACTGGCATTTTGGCAGGAGGGCTCATTCCTATGCAACTGGCAGATTCTGCCCGCCAAAAATCCCAAAGTTTGTGAAGGCTGCACCAGCCAAATGCACGTGGCTACCGATCTGAGCTTGTCTCTCTCTGCCGAAAAGGTGTCCTGGCAGAGGCTGCAGGCAATCTGGGCTGAGAGAGATAAACAGAGGGTTTTTTGGGAAAGATTGAACATCACCCACCACAAATCAACAATAACAACGAAAATGTCATTTACAGGACTTCTCTGCCAAGCACTTTACAGCCAGTGTCTTTTCTAATCCTCACCACAGCCCTACGGCATGGAAACCGTGCCTTTTGCAGATGAGGACAGTGAAGCACAGAGCAGTTAAGTAACTAACTGTAGGTCATGCAGCTAGGATGAGATCACAGGACTGTCTGACTCTGGAGATCACACCCTCCACCACTAGGCAACCTGCCTGTTAGAGCAACAGCTCTGGTGGCCCCTAAAGGAGAGGACACCAAGGGTTGCTCTGTCTTTCTACCAGATTACGAAGATCAAGAAGGCTATGGGGTGATGTGATGGTTGAGGTTGTGTGTCAGCCTGGTTGGGCCATGATTTTCAGTGGTTTGGCAGTTGTATGATGTTGTGATCACTTCCATGATGAGATGTGATATAATGTGGTCACCTCCATGATGAGATCTGCTGTGAGTAGCCAATCATATGAAAGGGAGTTTCCTTGGGTGTGTGGCCTGCATCGAATATAAGTGGACACTCTGGCAAGGCTCGTGGGCTTTTGTTCACTCTGGATCCTGCAGGTGGCTCCTGTTCCCCTGACCTCCAGCTCTTCAGACATGAGCTAGCAGCTTATCTGTGGTTTTGCCTGCTGATCTTGGGATTTATCAATCTTTGAAGCCTGTGAGCAAGAGCGCTGCTCTCTGACCGGCTGATCTTGGGTTCACCAGCCCCTGTGGGTACGTGAATCAGAAGGAGCTTCCACATAACCCACGGACTTGGGACATTCCAGCCTCTACAATCCCGTGAGCCATTTCCTTGATATCAACGGCAATGGGTTTGATTTTTTGGTTATATATATATATATATATATATATATATATATATATATATAAAAGACAGGTGGGTACCATCACTGTATCATTTAGCTACTGCTGCATAACAAAGCATCCCAAAATGTAGCGACTTAAAACAATAACATTTATTATTGATCACAATCTGCAGGCTGGTCAGGTGATCCTCCCAGTCTCAGTTGGGCTCAGTCATAGAGCTGTGGTGGAGATGGCTCAGCCGATCCTGGCTGGGGTTCCACCTGGCTGTGAGTTGGCTTGGGATGCCTTAGCTCTTCTCCACATGTCTCTTGTGTCCTTCCAGCAAGCTAGCCTGGGCACACTGTCATGACACAGACAGAGAAGCAAGAGGTATGTGGAAATGTACAGGTGCTTTTTCAACCTCTGCTTGCATCATTTGCTGCTGCTCCATTGGCCAAAGCAAGTCAAAGGGCGAAGCCCAGAGCCAATATGAGACGGCAGTAGCCATGGGCCGGATACAGGAGACATGAGAGACTGTGTCCATTATTACTGTCCACCCACCACAACCACTTCTGGTAGAACTCTGTCTTTTTAAGAGTGTCCAGGGGAGTATCCCGAGGGGACTTGCCCAGCCCCTTATAGGGAGGGAAGTCTTTCTGCTTCACAAAGAACCAGTGTCTTAATTCATCCCTAGTACAACCGTGAGAGATTGGAACCATGAGCCTTTGCTACAGGGGAAGAGACTGAAGCTGGCAGACATTAACCTAATAAGTCACAAAGCTAGAAAGTGGTCCAGTCTGGTCACTCATTCATTCAACAAGCATATGATCAATGCTCCCTTGGTGCCAAACTCAGGGCAAGGTGCTAGAGCTACAGAGCTGATCGATACCCCACCCCTGGTAGCTGAAGATCGCAACCAAGACTCTGCTTCCGGAGTAGAGCCTCTTCACAGACAACCTCCCCTACGGGCAGCGCTGAGTCCTTTACAAAGGCCTCCCCCCCCATTTAATTCCTACCACATCCCTGGGAGTTTCTTCCCTGCTACCAGTGAGAACGCTAAGGCCCAGAGAGGCCAACTTGAGACCACACGACAAGTGCACAGCAGTCTCAACTAAAACCTGAGTCTTCTGAAACCCTTATAAGCTTTTTCCAGAACATCAGCCTCCTGATTAGTCTAATGCTACAGATTCTTTTTTTTAAGAGCTTCAGAAAAGTACCACCTCCCCCGGCACCCCCTCCTAGGTTTTCCCCGTCCCTGCCCTATCCTCCTCCTCCTCACTGCAGGATTCTGCACACCTCTGTGCCACTCCCCTCACCCTTTGCTAGCTCTTGCTCCACTGGTGAAGAGAAGTCCTGCCAGGGAGGGGAGGCCCTGTCCTGAAAGGGTTAAAATTCCCAGAGTCTCTTATACATATTTCATGAAAAATATCTGCCGAGATAACCCCAGACTGTTGGAGTCGACATTATTGCACCTGCACATTTTAATTGGTCCAAGAGAGCTGGCCCATAATTGGTGCCTGGAAATCGGCGCAAACCTGACTGGGTTGTAAAATGGAAGATGGGGCTCTCCAGAGAATTTGGCATTTTAACTCTGACATGGCCGGGAGATGGGAAAGGTTGGGTGGGAGTCAGAGGGGGGAGAGGGACACACCCCACCCGAATGTACCAAGTCCCCAGAGGCTAGTCCAAGCTTCCATTAACTCAGAAGGGGGAATGTGGCAAACAGGCTGAACCATGGGAGCCTGGTGAGCGCAGTAGTTAGGAGCACAGGCCTAAGAGCAGGGCATCTTAACCTTTTCTACGCCACGGACCCTTTACTGTCTGGTAAAGACCATATCTCTTTTCTCAGACCCATGTTTTTAAATGCGTTAAACATGCATAATTACAAAACAAGTCAATCACATTTTAAACAGTTACAAAAAAATTTTAAATTGGGGTACAGCAATACATGTGCTTCCTTATTAATGCATTAAATTACAAGAACTAACTTCAGGTCTAATGACTACTGTACTTGCAAAGTAGAGATGAGCATAAACAACATCTCAGGATATCTGCCACAACTGCGGTGTGACGTGAAAATATCTGTGATTTCTACTGGTGACAAAGTCACTGGCACTGCTCGTGTAACTGTGGTGTGTTGCCTACATTCACACTGGAAGGAAATGCTCAATTTCTGATAGAGGTGAGCGAACATAAAGTTGTACTTTTTCCCATCCAAGTTCAAAGACCCCAGGTTAAGGACCCCGGCCTCAGAGACTGACAGCTCTGATATTTACTAGTTGGGTAGCCTTGGCCTTCCCCAGCCTCAGTTTCTTCATCTGCAAAATGGGCTTTGGAGGCAGGCTGAGCTGGCTTTGAAAACTGCTCTACTGGTTGGCATGTCCTTGGAAAAGTGAGCTGACCTCACTAAGCCTCAGTTTATTGGCTGGAGAATGGGGACCCCAACCACCAAAACCAGTGGTCGTTGAGTTGATTCCAACTCGTGCCCAATGCATTTCAGAGTAAACTGCTCCATAGGGTTTTCAGTGGCTGAATTTTCAGCAGTAGATCACCAGGCCTTTCTTCTGAGGTACCTCTGGGTGGACTCGAGCCACCAACCTTTCGGTTAGCAGCCGACTGCATTAAGCATTTGCACTACCAAAACCCATTGCTGTCATTTCATAACATGGAGGAATCTGGAAGGCATTATGCTGAGTGAAATTAGTCAGTTGCAAAAGGACAAATATTGTATAAGACCACTGTTATAAGAACTCGAGAAATAGTTTAAACAGAGAAGAAAATATTCTTTGATGGTTATGAGAGGAAGGAGGGCGGGCGGGAGGGAGGGAGCATTCACTAATTAGATAAAAAATAGTAGATAAGAACTACTTTAGGTGAAGGGAAAAACAACACACAATACAGAAGAGGTCAGCACAACTGGACTAAACCAAGAGCAAAGAAGTTTCCTGAATAAACTGAATGCTTCAAAGGCTACCATAGCAAGGGCAGGGGTTTGGGGACCATGGTTTCAGGGGACTCTAAGTCAATTGGCATAATAAAATCTATTTAGAAAACATTCTGCATCTCACTTTGGAGAGTGGCATCTGAGGTCTTAAACACTAGCAAACAGCCATCTAAGATGCATCAATTGGTCTCAACCTACCTGGAGCAAAGGAGAATGAAGAACACCAGGTACACAAGGTAATTATGAGCCCAAGAGAAGAAAGGGCCATATAAACCAGAGATAACATCAGCCTGAGACCAGGAGAACTAGATGGTGCCCAGCTACAACCAATGACTGCCCTGACAGGGAGTACAACAGAGAACGCCTGAAGGAGCAGGAGAGCGGTGGGATGCAGACCCCAAATTCTCTTAAAAAGACCAGACTTAATGGTGTGACTGAGACTAGAAGGACCCCGATGGTCATGGCCCCCAGACCTTCTGTTGGCCCAGGACGGGAACCATTCCCAAAGCCAGCTCTTCAGGCAGAGATTGGACTGCACAATGGGATAGAAAAAGATGCTGGTGAAGAATGAGCTTCTTGGATCAAGTAGACACTTGAGACTATGTTGGCATCTCCTATCTGGATGGGAGATGAGATGGCAGAGGGGGTTAGAAGCTGGTGGAATGGACACGAATGAGGGGAAGGAGCGGGCTGTCTCATTAGGGGGAGAGCAACTAGGAGTATATAGTTAAGGTGTATATAAATTTTTGTATGAGAGACTGACTTGATTTGTAAACTTTCACTTAAAGCACAATAATAATAATAATAATAATACAAAAAAAACCATTGCCGTTGAGTCAATTCTGACCTTCCTTTTACACTGCTCTGAGGCTTAGATAAGATCAAACCCCTTTGCAGTGCAGGCAAAATACCTAGCAGAATGTCTAGGAGACTCACTCAATGAGTGCTAACCCACTGCTACCTCCAGGAGAAATCCAACCCAGTCTGTCCAGTGGGACAGGCAGATGTGATGCCCGCAGTCTCCCCCACCAGAACGCTCAGTGTGTCCCCGTCTTCTGCGCTGGCCTCAGGCTTCCTGCTGCCTCCCAGACAAAGAGTGCCCGACCTCTGCAACACGTTGACCTCCAGCCTGGGTCTGCCCCGGGACACTTCACGTCCACACCTGCCAAGCTGCTGCGATGGGGAAGCCAGACATAGGCCCATGTGGTAACTGGCATGTCTCTGCCTCGGGAGGAAGTGCCACCTTCGGGATTATAAATACATTTCTGACTCTCACAGGGTCTGCAGTGGCCCCACCTCCCCTCCCAGCCCCATGTCTGCTGAGGGTCTCGCGCACAGGCATCAGGTCTCTGGGTTCCAGCGGGCTCAGAGAGCCCGCCACACCCCAGTGCTGTGGTGGGGGAAGAAGGGCCAGGACAGTCCTCAAAGGCGACAGTGTCATCAGGCAAGAGAGGCCTGGTGCAGTGGATTGAGGGCCTTGGCCCATAACCCTCTGGGTGACCTTGGCCTTGTGGGCCCTCTCTGGGCCTTTTCTAGACTCAGAAGGCAGAGAAGCATCTCCCATTTTGGAATGGCAGGAAAAGTTGCCATGGCTACCTCCTTCCTCTGATTCCCACCCCCACCCAACCCCACCCTGTCCCTGACAGGCAGCCACAGTCACCAGAGCAGCCCTTCCTGGCCCCTCTCTGCCCATAGGTGCCCAAAGGTGCAAAGGTACCCATAGCTCTCACTGGAATCCTGAGGAGCCCTGCCTATCCAGTGCTTCCCAGGACGCTCTCTTCCCACCCCTACTTCCTGTAGTCCCTGGAGGGGAACCATTACCTCTTTTCAGAGGCCTGTAGGGCCCATTAGTGCCTAAGTGAGCAGAGAGATGGGGTCTTGGGGGAGCTGAGGCTGGGTGGGACGGACTTCAGGGGCTGGCAGGGAGGAAGGTAGGAACACCCTCAAGGAGCATTCCCTGCAGGCCCAGGCTGGGTGATGAGGAGAAAGAGGATAGATGGCCCTACCCACCCCACCTCAGGACCCTGGGGTTTGCAGGCTCCTGCTGCTCGGCTCCCCAAGCCCCTTGGGAAGGAGGGAAAGGAGGAACTAATAAGCCCTGGAGGCCTACTATATGCCAAGTACTGGGCCTTGCTTTATAGACACAACCCCATACTATGTCACGATGACTCTTTGAGGTGGTAGTGGAGGGGGGGTGGGGGTGGGTAGGAGAGTTGATCCCATTTTACAAACATGAAACTGAGGCTCAGAAAGATTAAGCAATTTACTTAAGGTCCCAGAGCTAGAAAGTGGCAGCACTGGAATCCAAACCCAGGCCTGCCCAACAGTTGAGGTCTCCTCCACTGACCCCATGTCACATCTGACCATCAGAAACCTTCCTACCAGTCATTTAGATGCCTCTTTGAGTTGGGCACTGTTTTGGGGCTACATGGGCATCACCCTCATTAGATATCCATGGATTCTCACTTTATAGAAGTGGAAACTGAGGCTCAGAGATGTTAAGCCACAGGCCCAAAGTCACACAGCCAGTAAGGAGTAGAGATTTAACCGAGTTCTGTCTAATGAGCTTAGTCCAATTCATTTAACAAGTATTAACTGAGCATCTACTATGTTCTCAGCCTTGATCAAGGTAACGTAGCTACAGCAGTGAATGAAGCTAAGGCCCTTCCTTCATAGAGCTTACCTTCCACTTGGGAGGTGGGAGGGCTTACCTTCCAGTTGGGGGAAGAAAGACAAAAATAGTATACAAGTAATGAATCACCTAGTTTTTTAGAAGGTGATAAGTGCTATGGAAAAAGAACAAGTAGAACAGGGTAAGGGAGGCTGAGTGAGCCGGGGGGCAGGCAGGTATCAAACAGGGCGGACAGCGGAGACTCCAGTGAGAAGGTGACGTTTTTGCCAAGACTTGAAGGAGGTGAGGGAGTGAGCCAGGTGAACAGCAGTGCCTGGTATGCAATAGGTGCTCAATAGTGTTTGCTGAAAGAATGGTCTGATGATCTGACCCAGCTGGTGGATGGTAGTGGGACGTTGTCCCTCAACAACAGCCACCACGTATGAGCACTAATCTACGCCAATGCTCCACTTGGCATTTCACATACTTTGTCCACATGGCTTTACTCTGCCTTTATGGTGTGTGGGGGGCTCGATACTAGGTGCTCAGTAGCCGTGTGTGGACTTAACGATGGAAGGAATGCAGGCCTGAAAGGGAATGCCTAGTTCAGTGCCTGGCAGGAGGGATACACAAGTGCCTGCCCCAGTGGCTCCGTTCTGCTCTCCAAGACGTCTCAAAACTGCCAGCCTCAGCTACCTGCGCTGGGCCAAGGCCTGTGGGCAGGCCAGACAGTCTGGGGGGTACTGTGGCTTTGTGGCTGGGAGCTAATCAAGGGCTGGGCCTCTGGCTCTGGAAGGAAAACCCGGGTACCAGGTTCCTACAGAGCCTGCCCGGGGCATTTCAGCATAGCCTGGATCACTGTTTACTGGAGATCAGCAGAGATAGCATTTTTGAGGTTACTGCCCAGTGAGATCTGGGGGAGACTGGAACATTATCTTGGATTCAGCTTGCAGGGGAAATCCTGACAGTGCAACAAAAGTAAACTGTGCTTTCCTATAATTAAAGACATATTTATTTTAAAAGGTTATAATTTCCTACTGATTTGCTGTTTGATAAATACAGAGTTGATATTCCCCGCATCCCACCTCCCCACCTTAACTACAGCTTGGGAACAACAAACCCAGGTACGGGCATGAATAGGGATGTCATGACGATCCCAGGCAGCAGTTTTCCTCCAAATCCACCAAAATGAAGAGCAGGATGGGATGGAGCCAGAGTGAAGCTGGGGTGCACCAGATGTTGGGGGGCAGCAAACAGATGGGCAAGAGCAGAGGGCTTTCGGAGCACTGTTTATAACTGGAGGGTGTGACTACTACCTCACGAATCCTTCCTCGGTGCTTCTACTAGAGTGTCACCCTCTGCCTAGAATGACCTTCTTTCTCCACAGCTGTATATCTAAATCCTAGCTAACACTGTGTGCCTGAAAGGCTACTTCCTCCGTGAAACCAGCCTGTGTTCCCCTGCCTGGCAAGAGCTCTCTTTACCCTGAACTCCCACTGCCTGTCCCCAGCTTCTCTGAGGCAATTGGCACCAGGCATTGTGGTTACTTGGGGACAAGCCTTTTCTCCCTCCTGAAGACAGTTCACTGCAGTAACACGGAGCCCAGCACAGTATAGCTGCTCGATAAATATTTATTGATGAGGCAAAGTTGGATGGATGGCCAGTCCCTGGAGAGGCGAATCCACTTCAAGTTGGTCTTTGTGTCCCCAGATTGCCTAGTAAGGACCGAGCCACCGTCCTGGTTCATGTCCCTGTGGCCTCCAGTCTGGATCACCGCAGGAGACTCCCAACCTGCCTCCTGGCCGCTTCCTCAAGCTTGGCCAAACTCTTAGGACATTCCAAACTAACAGGGACCTCCCTCTCTCTGTGCCTTTGGCCTGGAGTGCCCCTCTTCCCTGCCCATCAGGCAAGCACCCACCCATCTTTCAAGGCTGGACTCCAACGTCTGCCTCTTGCTAGCTTCCTGAGCCGCTGCCCATCCCTCTTCCGGGCAGGGTCTTTCATTTCCCCAACCCTGGGCTTCCCCGGCATTTTTAATGCATGCTGGTGCTCTGACAATTCCCATTCGCCCTGGATTATAGTTATGTGTTTGTCTCTCTGCCTGTTGGACAATTAGGATCTTGGGGTGAGAGACCGTTTGCTTCTCCTCTCTGTGTCCCGATGCCTGGACAACAAGGAGGGGCTGGGAGATGTCTGAGGAACAGGTGAGGAAATGAGTGGGTGCTTGAAAACCAGGGCTGAGTGGTAAGAAGGAGGAATGGCCTGCCCTAATCTTAGGTGTCTTAAGTGATTTTCACATCTGCCCGATGCCCTTCCAGGATCCAGCAGCCTAAGTGACTAGGAGGCTTATGAGGAGTCCTGGTAGGTAGAGCTGGAAGGGATGTTATCGTGACTCTCTGGTCTGTCCTTCCCAGTGGGAGACGAGGGACCCAAGGTCAGGTGAAAGGAAAAGGATTATCCTAGACAATCCTACACAATCTTTATGGTGTACACTCCCCTGCCCCCACCAGGCCCCAAGATTTGACTAGTGCCTCAAGTCTATTTATTAATAAGGGTCGCTATGAGTCGGAATCGACTCGATCGCACTGGGTTTTCTTCAACATTAGGTGCCAGAACTGGGAGATTTGGGGTGGGGGGAGATTTAATGGGGAGAGAAGGAGAGAGAAGAGATTTAAGTTCCTCAAGAGAGAGATGAGAACTCACACTTAAGTTGCACCTACTTCATGCCAGGCTCTGGACTACCTGCTCTGACACTTTATCTCGAATTCTCAGCACAGAACTAGGAGGTAAATTATATTTACGGATGAAGAAACGGAGGCTCAGTTGCCCAAAGTCCCACAGTTGGTAGAGCTGGAATTTGAACCCAGGCCTGGCTTGCCCAAAGGGTATGAGCTCTCTGCTACATTATGGTGCCTCTTCCTGTGGCAGAAACTAGAATCTTTGTCAGGGAGCCATTTGCTCTTTTTTTTTTTGGAATCAGAATGGTCTCCCTGTGAGCATATAGAATAACCGCTCAGAAAAAACCTTATGATTCAAAAAAAAGAGAATTCTGGTCAGGTCTTGGCTTCAGAATTGACCAGTCTAGAAAGGCAGCAAATCCTACATTTTCTCAGGCACCCAGACACCATCCTGTAGTTTTAAGTTTTTCAAAGTGGAGAGGAAAGCTCTGAGATTCCCAAGCCCTTGAAGAACCCTACTTCCTGGTAGAGCAGGTAAGGCAAGTGGAAGGAGGATTAGGCTCTAACTTGGGGGCTCAGACTCAGGGGATTCTATCCACAGCGTGATGGGGCTAACATAAGAGGCAAGGTGGCCTTAGACCACACTAATGGGGGTGGAGTGTCTAGAAGGAGGGAGGTGATCATGCTGCCAGGCCTGGCGGGGGTCAAACAACAGTGTGAGCAGGGGTCCACTCCTGAGACCTCACACTGAAAGGACATTGCCTAGTGAGGGGGTAGGGGTAACACCGCGTGAAAGACTGGAGGAGGTGGAGATTTTTAGCCCACAGAAGACACAGCGAGAAATGACAACTGTCATCAATACCTCAAGGGCTCTCCAGTGGATGAGCAATTAGATCCCTCCGGTTCTAAGAGCTGGACAAGGGCCAGCAGCTGGAAGGTACAGCAAGACATACTTCATGTCACTCCTCTTAAAGGACAAGAACCTGCCTTGGAACAAGTAAGGCCTCCATCACTGGAAGCATTCAAGAGAGATGGTTAAAAGGTGATTCAGCATGAAATCATGGGTTGGGCGAGGTGCCTCACCTCAGAGAGACGAGGAGAATGTCTGGCTTCAGTTGAGCTTCACAGCTCCACTCTATTTTGAAATGCTCTAAGGCAATACACTAATTTTTTCTTATTTTTGTTAGGTACTGTTGAGTCAAATCTGACTTACAGTGACGCCATGGGACAGAGTCGAACTGCCCCATAAGGTTTTCTAGGCTGTAATCTTTACGGGAGCAGACCACCAGGTCTTTCTCCCACGCTAATTTACCTGCTAAAAATTCAGATGCCCTGACCTTTGGAATCAGAAATTTCCCCTGAGAGTGGGGCCTGGGGATCTGCATTTTAAGATGACTGTGATTTGCAGTCAGGTTTGAGAGTCACTGTCTATGGGGTCGGGCACTGGGGAAGGTGTAGCAACATTCCTTCTCCCGCCCCCATCCCTAACCCGAACGCTACAGAGATGCTCGGGGCCTCCCACTCAGTCCCCCTGGCCCCAGTGCTGTAGGGTGAGATGCAATGACAGCCTGAGGCAGAGGTCATGCCTGGTGGCTTGTCCATTTTCATCATGATCCTCTGGGGACATGGGGACCAAGTCTTGATATTGTCTGGCCTGGAATACAGGGTGGGAGAGAAGCATCCCTCAGGTCTGGACTACTTCTCTGGTGTGTTTGCCAGTAACAGGGAGACAGACCAAGGCAATCAACAGAAGAATCGTGCAAAGCTACGCTCTCTGGGTACTATGAACCGCCAGGCACAGGAAGCACAAAGACTGTGAAAACTCATTCTGCCAAAGCCATTTCCCTCTGTTCTGAAGTTACTTCAGAAATGCAGGACGCTGGCAGGCGGGGAGATGTACACGAAGTTTCTCAAAATATTCATGGGAAGGCAGGATGAAGCCAGGTCAGAAACCCAGTAATTGGGGAGCCAGTGGGGGGGCTGTGAGGCTGATTGAGAGCATGCCTTAACCTGCTTGGACACAGGAGGGGATGTTAATAGTAGGGGCGGAGGGAGGGAGCCTCCAGAGAACTTGGAAAAACTAAATAGCAACAGAGACCCACAGAAGCCAGCTCCCAAATTACCACAAGAACCAAGGTGAAGAGAGTTCAGGGAGAATGGTGCTGAGCCATCAAGATCCAAGACTCCTGAACCAAAGAGACCTAGAGGGCCACCCAGTCCAGCCCTCTGCCTACAGACAGGACAGCTGGTGCCCAGGCCAGGGTGGTCCTTGTAGTGACAGCATCTACAAATACTATCAGGGATGGAGGAAATAGGAGAGGGATGGAATGATGGTGACCATGATGACCAATACATTAGCAGCTTTTAAGCCCTTACTGGGTGCCAGGAATGGAGCTAAGAGCTTTCCATGCATCTTCTCATTGAATATGGACAACAATAATGCGAAGTACTATTCTAAACCCAAACCAGGTCCTCCACCTTGGCCGATAGTGTCGCAATTGCAGGAGTCATCCTTGACTCGGCTCTCTCTCTCACCGAAGCCATCAACAACTATGCCCTGCCAATTCTACCCCGTAAACAGATCTTGAATCCTTCTACTTCTCATCTCTCCACTGCCACCTCCCTAATCCAATCCACCGCCTCTCACCTGGCCTGGTCTCCCTGCTTCACCTCTTTCCTCCCAACCGCCTATTCTTCACTCAGCTGTCCAAATCATCTTTTCATAACACAATCTGGTCAGGTCCCTTCCTTCCTAAAAAGCTTTCCATGGCTCCCCACTGCCTGCTGGATAAAGTCCAAACTGCTAAGCAGCACTTATTAGATTCTCCATGATCTAACAGTTACCTGCTTACTCGATCCCACCTCCTACCACTGTCCCCCAGAGCACCCCCGACACCTGCCATCTGAGCTCCTTGGGGCTCCCTCCCTGACAAATGCTCTCCCACAGTTCCCTGGCTTTGTACATGCTGTTCCACCATCCTGAGTTCCCCCACCTCCCTGCCATTCTGTGGTGCTCATCCTTCAAGACAAGCCAGGCATCATCACTTCAGAGAAGTCTTCCTTGACTGCGCCCTCCCCACCTCCAGGCAGAAGCCCCAGCCTCTCAGCCTTCAAAGCAGTCTGCACATCCCTCCGCACTGTGTTTTAATTATATGTTGGTTTGCCTGTCTCAGCTAGACTGTGAGCATGTGAGCCCTTTAAGTAAGGGCTGGAATTTGATCTTTCCCCTCACCACTGCCACATAATTAGAGCTCGATGACTATCTCTGAGACGAAAGCATGTATACAAGCAGCCATAATCGTAGGTAGATGGTGGTGAGAGACAGGATTATAATGAGAGCTACAAGGAGGAAGAGGAGGAGTGTAAGTCTTGCTGAAAGAGGTGGCATTGAATCCTAAAGCATGGGCAGGGTTCTAGCAGGCAGGGATGGGGAGGACAGAGCTGGCTTGGGGGCTCTGCCAACTGTCTGTTGGGGATGCTGGCATGGCAGGGCTCAGAAGCAGGCCTGAGGCCCAGCTTTGGCATCAAGTTCACCAGCAACTCTGACCTTGGGGGATTCCAGCTCTAAGGTGCCTTCCAGCCATAGGAGTATGGGATCCAAATTCCCAGGGCAGACTGCCTTTCCTGTAGGCCACCAGAAGAATAAACAAATGTGGACATTTAAATACTTTGGCCAGGCTCCCCATTGTTCTGAGGAACTTCCCTTTAGTCACCCTGCAGCTTGGTCTTCCTCAAATAGTGACCCGTTTCTATTCCCTCATTTTATCTTCTCTAGGCCCAAGGCTTGCAAGTAGCTGGAAGGGAATCAGGTCTTGGGAAGAGTCGGGGGTCAGGAAGGCCTTTCCTGCTGTTCCCTGAGACCCTGCGTTCTTTGGAGCTATGGGGAGACTGGGGCAAAACAAGTTTCTGTGCTAATAAAAGTGATTAGATGTGTTGACAAGGTCTCACAGGCAGCAAGACTTGAATAAATGTCGCCAGAATCCCACATTCAAACAAGAAAGTACATTTTCTCCCAAAGTGGTCAGCTGTGCCCAGGAAGCTGGACCATGGGCTGGGAGTCTTACCATGCAAGTGTGCAATTAGAACCCAAGCAATTGTTGCCCTTCACTGGCATCGGGAGCTTAGCTGAGGCTGAGGCTCACCTGGTGCCTGCGAGCACCCCTGGGGCTCATGAGTACAGGGTTAAGAGATTTGCCTTGGTAGGCAACTCAGTGCAGTTTCAGTTAAAAAACAAAACCAACAAAAAAATTCAAGTTGAGTGGACTTTCAGTGTCGGAGAAACTATAGCACACTGTTTCTGGAACCCACTCCTGTGGGCCAGTGAAGAGGTAGAAGAAGGTGGGGAAGAGAGAGAGAGGAATGGATGGGCATTTTTGGAGCACCGACGTGGCAGGCGAAGCCCTGGTGGCACAGTGGTTAAGAACTACAGCATGTTACGGCAGCTAACCAAAAAGGCCAGCAGTTTAAATCTACCAGCTGCTCCTTGGAAACCCCATGGAGAAGTTCTACTCTGTCACGTAGAGTTGCTATGAGTCGGAATCGATTTGGTGGCAATCGGTTTGGTTTTGATGTGGCCGGCACTGAGTTTTGCCTAAACTGGGAGGCCAAAAGTCACAGTCATTAACAGTGGGACACCAGGGCCAGTCCACCAGCTTCAAATTCTAGCACTGCCGCTCTGATTTTGTGTCCTTAGGCTCTGCATAACCACTCAGAGCCTCTGTTTCCTCAGCAGTGAATACAAGGTGTCGTGAGCATTAAACGGGCAAATACATATAAAGAGTTTAGAACCCAGGCTGGCTACATAGTAAACGCTCATTCAGTGTTGGCTATTCTGTGAATTTACTTAATCTTCACAATAACCTACAAGGTACTGTAATAATAATTCTGACTATAAGAATCAGCACCAAGCTGGTTCTCACGAAGCAGAGGTCAAATATACCCCCCTGTTCTCCAACTTATCCACTATTTCTGACACTAGCTGTGCCCACTTCCCCCCCCCCCGCCCCGCCATGGCACTCTTTATCTACTGGGTTCAATAATTCATTGGAACAGGCATAGAGAACTCATGGAAACAACTTAACTGCAATAACAACTTTAATAACAGAGAAGGATATAAACACAAAGATATGTAAAAGGCGAGGTTGGCGTGGGGTCCCAGCATGCGGACCCAATGTCTAAAAGGATACTCACTTATATACGAAAGGGGGCCCCACCGTACCTTTCCTGAAAACAATTGTTCGTTCTCATCCATCAGGAAACTCCATGACGTCACTTGGTGAGCTCGGCCATTGGCCGCTCCGCTCAGTTCTCGGGCAGGGTTCAGCCCTTACATTCTGCTGCCACTGTCTGGGCCTGCTCATCGTCGCTGCTTCTTCTGGTACTGTTGCAGCTGCCTCTGTCACAGGTTATTTGGTCTGGGAGGGTCATAGCACTGGGTCCCATGTCCAAATAACAAGCTCGTCTCCTGGCTCTCATTATCAGGAAGCCTCATCTAAGGCACCATGTTCTAGGGTTTTTATATGGCCTAGCCTATATAAAAACTTCTTGTTAATTATAAGGCAGTCTCCTGAACCAATCCAGGTAAAGGTCAGACTAGGGGAGAGGGCAGCCAATCCAGGTAAAGGTCAACGTAGAGCGGGCTGTAAACCAACCAATTACTTTCAAGCCGATCATGCGGACAGCAAACCAACCAATCACTTGCAAGCTACTTATGGGGTGAAAGGCCACATAAAAAGCCCATCGAACCACAGGTAGAACTTGTATTTCCCTCAGTTTTCAGATAAGAAAACAGGCTCAGAGAGAGAAGATTCCCTGCCCAGGTCACATAGCTGGGAAGAGCAGGGCCAGGAGTCAACTCCAAGTTGCATTGATCTCATTGGATCTCAATGCTGGTGTTAGGAGTCTGCCCTGCTTCTGGTACCTGGGATCTCAGTTCTATAGGGGAAGTCCCATCTGCCCTCAACAGAGACCACCACCTGATGGCATCCACAGAACAGAGAGGGCCTCCCTCGGTGGGCCCACACTCTATCCTTACAGATGGAGGAATCACAGGCCAGAAGATACCGAGACAAGAATCCTCACGGTTCTTCTTCCCCATACCCTCTGTGGCTCCTCCTCAGCTGGGAGGAGAGGGCCAGCAGCGGACTGAGAGTCGGCAGACGTGAGTTCCCACCCCAGCTATGCCACTAACCCTATGAGTGACCTTGGGCAAGTCACTTTTCTCATTTGTAAAATGAGGGGGTTAGATTCAACCATTCTGAGTTCTCCGAGACTCTAAGTTTACAATTTTAAGGGTCAGAGTATCGCATCTCACATATTAAGATAAAAAATGGAGTGCTTTTTTTCAGCCAGTTGATCACAATGAGGAGTAGTAACTTATCCATTGAGGGCCCCTTGGAAGCCCATCCATTTAGCACACGTCATAAATTCAAAGGGCTTTGGAGAAAAGTTCTGGGGGAGTAGGGAGAGAACCACTATTTACTTCGCATGCCCCAGGCCCTGGCTTGAGGCTTCCACAAATAAGAGCTCATTTACCCTACAGTGGCCTGGTGACATAGGGACTATCTGCAATGTCATTTTACAGAGGAGGCAACTGAGGCTCAAGAAGTCAGGTCTTAAAGTAGGGATGACCTTTGAACCCAGGTGTTTTTGACTCCAAATCTATGCTCATTAGAAGATTCCAAGGAAAGAACATATTCCAAGCAAACTAATAAATTCCTTTTTGTTGTTGTTTTGTTTTTAAAGCGTCTTGCCTTCTAGGAGCCACTCTCCCACAATCCTCCTTTTCCTAAAGAGTGGTGACCGGGTTTACACAGCTACATAGCTTACAGCCCCAAACTATGGCTCTGGAAGCAAACCAAGCCTAACCAAGACCTGGGAAGCTCGCGTCTGAATCTCTGGCAGACGCATGACTGGCTGATTTCTTCTGAAGTCAGTGAAGCTGGAGCGCCCGTTGCTGCAGTGCAACAAGCTGCTCTTGCTGAGCAATAATTTCACTGGTGGCACAGAACCCACCCCCAGTGTGTTTCCCGTCCTCCACAGTTCTCTTGTCCTATCTGGGTTCCTTCTTTGCAGGCAGTTTACCAGATATCCAAGCACTAAACTAGTCCAAGTGCGTCGGGACTGGTTCTTGAGCAGCTGGCATCACCCCAGAGCAAAGGCCCCCTCCCACCTGAGGCCAGTCTCTGGCTTGATAATCTGAGCGCCACTGCTTCTGGGCAGGTTGGGCTTTGGAGCCGGGCATGCCCTCCATTAATCATGTGATCCTGGGCAAGCCACCTCACCCTTCTGGACTTCAGCTTTTAAATTTGAGAAACGAGGATGATATTTTCTCTAAGCAACATGTACAGATGAAACGAGCACAGTGCTCCTTGATCTAGGTTTCATGGAAGCACCAAAGAGGCTGCTGGGAGGGGAAGGAGATGTGGGCATGGTGAGGGGCAGGGCTGGGGGACCTGGGCTCCCCTGCTGTCGGTGTTCGTGGCAGGGTTTGGCCTGCAATTTTGGATGGAGGAAAGCATTCTGCAGCTTAAAAAAATCGCAGCTGTAGTTACTGTGGGAGTGCTTGGCACCTAAAAAAAAAAAAAAAAAAGCACCTAGTGGGTACTTAATTGTTAGTGTTTTCCTCTTTCCTTCTTGCCTCCTCCATTACTCTCTCTCCCCCTGGATTCTTTATTAGATGGCTCCGCTAAAATCCAAATCCAGTGAATGGAGAGAAGGCAGCAGGAATATGAAGGGCTTTCACAGCACCAAGTAAATCACCGTAAGTGTGGCATCCACAGTGGGGGTGGGGGTCAAGGCAGCTGTGACCCAGATACAACATGTTACAGACACCTCAGCTCCAGCTCCAGGCTGAGGTCCCCCTGCCGGCAAAGAGCATCTAAGAACAAGGCTCTCAAGAAACACAGAGCAGGCCCCTGCTCCACCAACGTGCCATTCACAACAGGCTCTCTCCCGCTCTGCTCCTGAAGGGAAGGACCCAAAGGGAAATGGCAAGCTTTGGTAATATATGAAGGGCCACAAAAGGCAGGGCGGGGGTGGGGGAGGAGGCTGAGCGCACTGGCCTGGCTGCTTCCTACAAATGAATAGGAACTGCTGGACTGTGAGGCCCCAAGAAAGAATAAACCTGCCACCAACCCTGCCCACTTTTCACAGATAATCTGTGAAAACCGAGACCTTCTCCAGAAAGCAGTGTGGCAATTGGTGCCACAGCGCCACCTTCAGACTTATTTCCGCCTTGCATTTTCTCTACAAAAGGCCACTTGTCTGCTCACAGGTAACGTGACCTGCGAGAGCTCAAATCAAATCCACTAAACCTGCGAGGTGCTGGGTTGCTAATGTGCTCAGACAAGTGAGCTTGGGGTGTAGAGAAAGGTAGGTGCTAACGCGTGTTCTGCAGCCAGGGAGTCAGGACCTTGCTTCTGGCAGGAAACGTGCAGAGCCGGGAGCCAATCTCCCATCTTAAAGATGGGGAAACTGAGGCTCAGAGACCTGTCCACAGTTACACAGTGAGTTGAAGGCAGAGCTAGGACCCGAACCCAGGCTCTCGAAGCTCCCTGTACCTCTCTTTGATGGCTGTTAGCTTGTTAATTCCACACTAACTTTACTGGCAAGTGGTTCCTTCTCAGTCAGAAATGGGAGGAGATGGAGCCAAGTTTAGAGGCTGCAGCTCCAGATGAGCATCCAACCGTGGGCTCCATGGGCCCAGGGAGAGGCCTCTCTGCCCTTATTGTGGACACGAAGGGATTTATTTCACAGGACTCACCTACCTTCCTACATGCCTGCATGCTCACCCTCTCCATCTGGCAAACTCCTACTCATCTTTTATGACCCACCTGACAAACTGTCATCTTGTGAAGCCTTCTCTGACCCCTTCTCCATGCCAATAGAGTCAGTCATTTCTGCCTCGCACCACCAGCGATTATGGATGGATCCCTCCGTATTGTAACTATTTGTGTGTCTATGTCTAGATGGAAAGCCTGGTGGGTTGGCTGCTAATCAAAAGCTCGGCAGTTCGAGGACTTTACTTCCCTGTGTCTCCAGGGCCCAGCTCAGACCCAGGCATGGAGCAGGTAGGTTCAGGACACTTAGGATGGATAAATGGATGGATGGACGGCAGGTGAATGAGGTAAGCATAGAGGATGGGCAATCACTCTTTATATCCTAGAACAGGGATGGCATCTGTTTCTAAGGAGACCTACAGATAAAGGCATCTCTTTTAAGCCAAACTCAAAAAGCATAGCCGAGGGGGTACATGCAAAGGGGAGTTGTTTGTTGGCAGAACCCCTCAGCCTCCTCCCTAACTACCCAGAAAGCCTGCTGGAAATCAGACAGTGGTTCTAGGTGTAGCTTCACAGACCTGCTGTAGAATCACCTGGAGAGTTTGTTAAATGCAGGTTCCTGGGCCCTGACCACAGAGATTCTGATTCTGGAGTGAGGCCTAGGAATCTGAATTTTTAATGAAAATCTGAATTTTTAATGAGGCTTCCCAAATGACTGATGCACAGGCAAGTTTGACAACCACTCATTGAAGAGGACCAACCAAATATGCCAGAAATTGCCTTGCTGACTGGCCCATCCAGAGAGGTTGAGGAATTGACTCAAAATCCCACAGATATAAGTGGCAGAGAGTGCACATACAGTCCTCAAACAGTTAGAAGCCCAGAGGGAGGGGAGAGCCTCCAACCCTCTCCCCCTGGCCTTTGGGAGCTGGCACACTCCCTGAAAAAAATCCTCCCCACCCCACGAGCCACAGTGAGCAGGGCCTGTCTTGCATGTCCATCCCCTCCCAAAGCCCAAAGTGGCAGGGTTTACTCCATGTTTACCAAGACAGGGAAACCAGCAGCTGTTTTCAGTGTCTGTTTCTACCTAAACACAGCTCTCGCTCCCAAACACAGGGTCTGCCAGCAAACATTACAAGACCTGGAACACTAGCCACAGTTGTGTTTTAGCTGGAAAGGGCTCAAGGATGATGACAGGACCAGAAGATCATTCAGGACTGCAGAATGGCCAAACATCTTGGCAACCATGAGTGGGCAAGCAGCCCTCCCAGGCCAGCTGGTGAGCTCCTGGAAGGAGGAGAAGGGGCCCATTGGAAGGCAAAAGAAAACATACAGCATCACCCAAACCCTGGTTTGTCCCTGTGGTCCAACAGCACCAAAGCTCTAGCCATACTGGCCCTTTTGGTGAGCACCTACTATGTGCCAGGCCCTGTATTTGGGGCTTTATAGAGGCACCTTGCTGATTTCGCTAATCCTCACAGAAACTGGTAATATCATTATACCCATATCACAGATATGGTCCAGAAAGGTCAAGTGACTTGCCCAAACTCTGAGCTGATCAGACACAGAGTCAGAACTTGAATCCGGGTTTCTCTGCTTTTTCCAGGCTCCCATGCTGCCAGCTGTGCTGTGCTCCATGTGTATCTCCTGCTCTGGCCTCCCTGCCTCTGTCCATGCTGCCCCGTCAGTCCAGACTGCTTTGCCCCAATGGCCACTGAGCACAATCCTTCTGGTTCTTCAGACCCAAGTCACAGCCACTTCTTCCCCTAAGCCCTCTCATCCCATCTCCCACAGGAACAGAGAAGGTCATTGCCGTCCTCCCATAGCACATGGCTTGAACTTGCATTCAGCCCCATCTTCATCTGCCTTGAGGTTGCTGGTTTCCGTGGCAATGCCTCCAACCCCCTCCCCCTGGCTACCCCAGATCTGCCCCTCAGATCTTTTACCCTGGCAGCAGGTTTTCATGAGTTGGAATTGACTCATGAAGCTAATTTACTATGTGACCACGGCCAAGTCACTGAGCTTCTCTGAACCCCAGGTTCCATCTGCAGAATGGATGGGTGGGTGGGTAGAATAAATGAACTCTATGTCCCACTGACTCTGTCAGTGCGCTTAATGTCAGGCATTTGCATCTCTATTAAGGGTTGAATATGTTGAGCCCTCACGGTAGCTGTGAGGTGCTTGCCTGATGGAGACTGAGGCAGGCTCAGCGGGAGCAGGGATTTCTGACTATGAGTAGGGAGATATCAGTGTGGGTGGGACAGATGAGGGGCCTTGAATGCCAGGAAAGGAACATGGCACTGATATGACAGGCAGTGGGGAGTGGTTGCTGCTCCATAGTAGAGGACAGGACACCAGGGCTGGGGACCTCTCATCTAGCACTGCTGTGATGGACGGCGGAAAGAGAAGATAGCCTGCAGACACCACTCGGAAGTCTGCTCCATGTAGGAAGCCTGGTTGTCTTGAGACTAGGTTCTGAGCCAGCTTGACTGACAGAGGGAATGAAGAAGGGAGAAATTCTTGAGACAGTTCAAAAGAAGAATCTCCAGGACCTGGTGATGCCAGCATGGGACAGGGAGGAAGAGAAAGCAAAGAAGGTTCAGAGGCTTGATCCTGGGGTTGGTGAGATCTAGAGAGGGGTGGGTCCAATCATAGATGTGGGGAAAGAAGCTGAGTGCCTATGAACAGGAACAAGGGAGAGAAGACCTGGGTTCAAGTCTCTGCTACTGCCCTTACCTGGAGCGGGTCACTGATCTACTCTGAGCCTGTTTTCTCATCAGTAAAATGGGTATATAGAGTCCTGCCAACCTACTCCACGCAGTAAGATGCATATAATGCCTGCACATACTAAGCCTCGAGACATTTTGACCATTATAATGGCTACGGGTTAGCAATCAATTTTTATCCCCCAATGTAATAACAACACGTACCGTTTATTGATCACCTGCCAAGTGTCAGGCACTGTGATAAGTCATTTGTTAGTCACTCACGGTCTGATTTCTTCCTCACAAGAATTCTACAAGATCCCCTGCATCGTATGGATGGCAACACTGATGATCAGAGAAATTAGGCAACTTTCCTAAGATTTCACAGCTAGAAAGTGGCCATCAATTCTCACAAGCATTTAATGAGCACCTCGAAGGAGCCCTGGTGGCGCTCAGCTGCTAACCAAAAGATCGGCAGTCCAAATCTACCCAGCAGCTCAGCAGAAGAAAGACTTGGCAATCTGCTTCCATAAAGATTACAGCCAAGAAAACCCTATGGGGCAGTTAGTTGTACTCTTCACATGGGATTGCTATGAGTTGAAATCGACTGGACAGCAACTCACGACAACAGCAGGTGGCAGGCATCGTCTGGGATACCAAGGAGGGTAAACCCTGGCTTGGGCCTGCCAGGCAGCTTATTGCAGCTACCCGGCCACAAGAGGAACAGGTTCCTTTGAGCTATTTGTTCTGGAATTCTATTCTCTGCCCTGTACGTTGATGGACAGGGGACAAATATCTCCTGGCTTGACGCAACTCGGTTTCTCTGCAAGCTGGACACTGGGAAAGGATGTCAATCCTTAAGACCATTGTTCATGATCACCGCTGCACCCGCCTGCCTGCCTTTTATCCAGCTTTGCTGGGTGCTGTTTTTCAGCTCTGAGCCATCACCAGGAGCTGCAAAGCAGGTAATTACAGAAGTATAATCCCCTTCTTCACGAGACGCTGATCTTCTAGGGTTGTGAGAAGATAAGATTTATGCCTCTTTCAATTCCTTTATTCTCTCATCAACATAGATTCATATTTCAGTTTCCTGCATCAGAAACAAAAAGGAAACCCGCTCAGCCCACTGCTGCCTGAGCGAGATAAATGAGGCTACACAAAGAACCAGTCCTATAAACTCAATCTCTTTCCCTTCCTTTCATGTTTGTGATTATAAACAGAGTCAAGGCCAGTCGAAATATATCCCTCTGCCTGCCTGCCTTGTCCTCCTCAAAGAGAGGAGACAGATGCCTTGCTAACAATCTGCATGGTCCCGGGGAAAGAGGAACACAGGCCCCCCACGATCCGACGCCAGCCTGGTGAGCAGATTAGATAGAAAGGCCTTTGTCTCCAGTCATTCTCTGGTCACAAAATTGTTTCAAAAGGCCACCGAGAGAAGCTGGACACCACGCCACTGTGAACGCTTTCATTTTCTTGATGGCAACGTGTGTGATGCTATTTGCTCAAAATAAAAGGGCCTTGGGTTTGGCGGGCTGTGTTGCGGGACTGTGCCAGGGCCCCCGGCCAGCTTCAGAAGTGTATGGACATGGGAGGCCAGCAGATCAGACCACAGAACAAGGCCAGTTTTCACAGCCCCGGGGAGCAGAGTCCAGGCTCTGCTGAAAGAAAAGGCCCACTTAGAGAGGGCAGTCCCCAATGAAATGACATTATCCTTCTAAAGAAGAATCACAGCAGGTCTTTATTACTATTATTATTATCGTTGTTGTTGCCGCTGTTTAACTGTATTTGTTGCTTTTTAGGGCTTCCCTGGAGTTACTAATTGTAGAGAGTTCAATCGGCAGATGAGGAACAAGGGGACCATAGGAATGAGCTGATTGCCCAAGGAAATAGCAAGTTTGTGGCAGAGCTGGGAAGAACACAAAGTATGACAATAACAATGGATCAGGTGCTTACCATAAAGTACCAGGCACTGTGGCTAAGCATCATCCCACCATCTTCATAATAACTAAGGAGAACTTATTATTACCCCACTTTGTTGTTAGCTACCGTCAAGTCGGCCGCTGACTTCTGTATGGAGAGTCTATGCACAACTAAACAAAACCTCCATGGAAGGTGAGAATGCTACCACCGAACCACCACTGCCTCATTACCCCCACTTTACAGATAAGGAAACAGAGGCTCAGAGGAGGCAAGCTACTTGCTGGAGGTCACACAGCTAGTACCCACTCCAAAGCCCCTGTGTTGAGCCACCAAGCAATGCTGCCTCCCCCAGGTCTCCTCTCTGGCATCCCAACTTTCCTCAGAGGCTTTTTTTGCAATTTCTGATTGAGAGAGGGAAAGAAAAAAGAGTCTAATTGTGGAAAGATAATGAAGAAAGGGAGGACTGGGAAAGGAGAAACTGAATGTAAGAGCCCAGTTGGCCCCTATAATAAAATGTCATCCACAAGATGTAAGACACCGTCTTTAATAGACTCGGAGATTCAATTATTCCTTTATATTTCCAGCAGACTCGTCATCCTCTAAGTCATCCTTTCACCGTAAACCCACCCTAATTCACAAACAGAATATAAAGCAAATCATGTTTGAAAGTCGTATAGCTTCTGAGCCATCACTCCTCAGAGACACACACCTCAGAATTCACTCCCAAGGGGAGAGGTTAATAACAGCCTTGAGCGCTACCTCCAGTTCAAGGCCTGGGGCCTGCCACCTGGACTGTCTCACAGATGGCTAAGAAGTACACCCTGATTCTGAGGCTCAATCAATCATTTCCATTTCAGGGCTTTGAAAGTATTCCTCTTTCCCTTCCTGGCTACCCTTTGTCAAGGCCTCAGAGGAAGGATAGTAACTCCTGACTCTGTCTAGGTCACCCAAGATATTTTCCCAGAAGCCTTTCCAAGTGTGACATCTCAGGTAAGAGCAAACACACAGAATTTTCTAAGAGCTGCCAGGGGAAGGACATGCCCAGCCCAGCCCTATTCTTCTAAATGGCTGGGCCTTCCCATGGAGCAGGCATCAACCTTAGCAAGAGAGAGAAGCCAACCCAGCACATCCCCCTAGAGCCCATACACACTAGCTCCTAAACCTGGTTCCTCAGCCCATTCCTCTTGAGTACTTTTTTTTTAAACTTTCCTCAAAAGCAATACGTGTTTGTTGTAACATGTTACTCAGTAGTGTTGTATGAAGCAAACATTTCTCCATTCTCCTCTGTGGGCCTTCTCTACCCCAATTCCACACTCCTGAGTGACCTAGAGTTACCAACCATTTGATGTGTTTCCTTCCACACATTTCCTTTTGTTTATATAGATATTACAGTTTCCCCCAAGCCACTTTTTTTTACCATTTTTACAAATACAGGATTAAACCATACATGTTTCCCCGTAACTTCGTATTTAGGATTAATAAAATATCATGGACATCTTTTCAGGTCAATACAGAGATGTCTGACTTATTCTTCCTAAGGTTGCATGTATGAGACGACGTAGTTTGACTGTACCCTAAGTTTGCAACCCATCCTATATTATTTGTCCCTCCCAGATATTATGTCATACCCTAACCTGATCCCTTGTATCTATGAATGTCATGGTTTTCCTCCATTTATAAACTATTTTTGGCAAGGTCCCTCCCAGGCTGGACCAGCCCTGGGGAGGGGACTCCTTACCCATACGATGCTGCTTCCAAGGGCAGTCCCTCCCCAAGGTGGTCCCGGCCTTTCAGGTAGGACCCAGACAGGCTTGTAAAAGCAGGTTTCACTGCCAGGAAATCTGAACTTCCTTTTGGCAATGAAAAAAACATGGAGTATATAATTAAGATGCCATAAACAGGCATGTAAATATACTGTCCATAATTCTAGGCATAAACCCAATAAAAGCCACCAGAAAGTCTTAAAAAAAAAATCCTTAAAGACACAGAAAGACGTTGTTTACCAAAGGCAGATTTTTATAATGCCACTGCTGCATTTTATTAGAGAGGGAAGAGGCCTGAAGAGCCGAAGGGCTATGGAAGATTTCTGTACTCATTTAAACCGAATGCTAAAACACTCTGGGTCTGAGACGCTTCAAAACTGAAAGAAAATTCTTCGAGGCAATCTGCTTCTCTAGAGCTCCTTTATGGAATGACTTCAGACTTGAGCAGCTTCAGAAATCAAAATGGAATCTCACAAAATGTATTAAGAGTTTGTACTCTTCAGAACTAGTTATTCCATTTCGGGGACTCTATCCTAAAGAAATCATCAGCAATGCCGACAAAGATGCAAGCTATAAGGATGGTCACCCCAGTACTAATTCTAATTTAAAAAAAGAAAACAAGCCAAATGGTCTTCAACAGGGAAATGTAAGAGTACACGACAATTGAAAAATATATTTGCAAAGTACTGAATATCAAGAATAGATGCTCATGTTGTGATGTTAAGTTAAAAAAAAGGGAGATATAAAGTTGTCAAACCAAACTATGTAATAAATACACATAGAAAACACTAGATGGAAATATAGCAAAATAATAACAGTGGTTATCTCTGGGTGGTAGGACCATGCATCATTTTTCTTCTTCTCTTTTACTTTTGGGTGATTTATAAGTTTTCTAAAATAAACTTACACTGTTTTGATAATGGAGGAATTTAAGTAGTCTTAAGCCACACACAAAAGATAGAACTCATTCTACCGACTTTTTTTTTTTTTAAAGGATCATGAGATGGTGTGTATGAGAAGGGGTGAGCATGGATAAAGTTAAGGGTCTTCTGGGTGCGGGGGGACGAAGGAGAAAAGCCCCTCACTCCTTGGAGTCTCTAAGAGTGTAGGCCGTACCGTGCGATACTTTCTGCAGAACAGTTGGCACATTAAAAAAGCTTAATATCAACATCAAATAGAGGACGCTGTCAATTCACTCAACATTTACTATGCACCTACTATGTGCCAGGCATCAGGGGAAATGACTAGCTTGACGCTTTAGCCTATTAAAAAAGGGCTACGCTTTGTCCCCATCATCATGTATGACTTGTAGCACATTGCGTATCTCGATTTTCCTTCCATTGTTCTCAAAGAGGCAAACGAAAGGAAAAATGAACAAGTTGCGATTTGCAGTGCGTGTCAATGGACTCTGCTAAGACTGTCCTTCATTACAGCCAGCTCTGGAAAGATGCAGCCGGGCAGTTATCAGACTAAGGCCTGCCATTTCTGCTGTTTGTTCTGAAAGTACTTGGCTGATGGGTGCTCTAAGCCGGGCTGGCAAACAGTCATTAATCTGTTCATTCAATAATTACTAAATACCTACTATGAGCCAGAACTATTCTAGGAGCTGGGGGTAATGCAGCAAAACAAAGTCCTTATAGTCATGGCGCTTATATTCTAGTGCCGGAGACAGGAAGCAAGCAAACAAAAATATAAACTAATAGAGTCAGGTCATGATCACTGTTTTGGAGGAAATTAAAACATACCAAGAGTAGAGTGGCAGAAGTTTCTTTTCTAGATAGAAAAGTTCTTTCTAAGGCGGCAACATTTGAGCAGAGCCTTGAATAAAGTGACTGAGTGATACGGATATCTGAAGCAGTGTTCCACGTTGAAAGAGCAGGTGCAAAGGCCCTGAGGCAGGAGCACAGCATAAAACCAGTCTGGCTGGAGCACTGTGAGCAAGGAGGAGAGCAGACAGAAATGAAGTCGGAGATGTATCCAAGAGCCAGATCACGTAGGGTCTTAAGAGTGATGAGAGGTCACCAGACAGTTTTGAGCAGAGGAGTAAAGTGATCCGATTTCGGTTTAAAGGGATCACTCTGGCTACCATGTGAGGGGGTAAGAGTATAAACAAGAAGTACAGGAAGCTGTTAAAGAAATCAAGTGAAAGATGACAGTGGAGATGGCGAGAAGTACTAGGAGTCAAGACATATTTCAAAGATGGAGTTCACAGGATTTGGGGACGGACTGAATGTGAGGCAAGAGGAAAAAAAAAGTGTCAAGAGTCCCAGGTCTTTGGCATGAGAAGCCATGTGAAGGGTGGCGCTACTTAACGATACGGGGAACACTGAGGGAGGAACAGGAGTGTTCCTGAGGGGACAAAGCAGATGCTGTTGGTACCCAGCCCACATCCCTCAGATCTCACCACATCAGTTCACACTGGTTGACTTCCAACTGCCAGCATCTGCATCTCTCTGTTTGACAGCTTCCTCCCAAGTTGCCCATATGCCTGGCATACAGCCCTCCGTCAGTGACACCCAGAAGTTAGTGTATAAATACCCTAGCTCCCTCCTCTGGGTGGGTGTGGGGGAGCACTGGACAACTCCGCTATATGTGCCGTATACCACCATTTCCCAGGATTCCCGAGTGAGATTAAGCTCCAGGCCCCCTACCAGGGCAGCTGGCTGGTGAGACATCTTTTATTGGTCTTCTTCCCTTCCCTCCTCATTTCTCCTACCTCCCTACCTATGGCTCCTGCACCTCCCACAGAAGCTACTTATGCTTGAATCCTTCTCTCGGGTCTAGGGGAATCCCAACTAAGACAAAGACATCAAAAACATCTTCTAAATCTTATCTCTCATTGCAAATTTCTCCTTTTGTTTAGTCTTTCTCACTGCCTCTTTCAGAACAATAGGAGCAGGGTCAAGTTCATCGGTGAACCTCAGTCATAGATGGTACCGACAAAATGTTTTTTTGTTGTTGTTGTGCTTTAAGTGAAAGTTTACAAATCAGGTCAGTCTCTCATACAAAAATTTATATACACCTTGCTATATACTCCTACTTGCTCTCCCCCTAATGAGACAGCACACTCCTTCTCTCCACCTTGTATTCCCCCATGTAAAAATGGAGTGTTTTTAATAAACCAGATTGCCAACTGTTCTCCCCATCCTAACCCTTGGGTCTGCTAAACATCAGAGTTTTTATTTTCTTTTCTAACCATTGAGTGCAGCTATCCCACCTACATTCACATTTTCAAAACTAACAAGGAACGCACAAGATAATGAGCCAAGAGGATCCAGGGACTGGCCAAAATGAAAGAGGCAGGAGACCAAAGGGCCTTTTTTGTCCCCTCCTTCACTGGACAGTTCAGCAAATGCCCTGAGACGTGAAGGCCACAGACGATTAGTAACAGCATCAAAAGATATTAAGCATTGATTTTATGAGGAAATAAACCCTCTCATCACAAGCCAGGGGGCAAAGAGGCCCAGCTTGCCATATGCCACGCATCTGAGGGAAACATGGTTGTTTACACAGCAGCATCTTACATGTCACAAAGGATTCAGAATCATCACTTTCCATTTTCCTTCTTTTGACATGGATTGACTGTGAGGAGGATTTTTTTTTTTAAAAAAAAAGCAAAAACTGCACAAAGATCCTCTGGCTTAAGGACAAAAATGTTTTGTACAAAAGAATGCTGTCAAAACCCATCAGGCACTATGTAAACATGATCCTTTACAAATGAGAGGACTCAGGAGATACCAGGTGCACAGCCCCATTGCTGGTAAGGGAGGAGCAGAGATGGGAGGTGCAGGAATCTGTGCTCTTGGCAAATCATGGGGTACAGAGGATGGGGTGCAGGCTTTGGGATCAAGCAAAATTTATTCCCTTACTAGCTGGTGATGTTGGGCCTGTTACTTAGCCTTGGTTTCCTGACAGGCACAATGACGATCATATGCCCACTTCCTAGGGTGGCTGAGGTGAAGGACTAAGCTACGGCCAGCGACAAGCACGGCAAGCATCCCGTCAACACTAGTTCGCTTCTCTGTTCAACTACTTGTAGCTGAAGGCAACCTGGCAAGTCCACCCTGACTCATTAAAAGCCTGAGGCAACACCAGCTCAGTGATTCTCAAGGCACAGGGAATTGCTGCTCAGAAAAATAAAGGATGACACCCATGGCTAAGGGTTCTTCTGGGGCCTTCTGTGTCTCTTCCAAAGTCCTTCTATACTGCAGCACAGAAGCTTCTTGAAAATGGGGCCTGCACCTTACACTTCTGTATCCTTAGCACATACTGCAGGACTTGGCAGACGGCAGGTAAGCAAGCTTGTGCCATGGGAATAGCACACCCTTTTGAATTAGTCTGGCCTGGGTTCAAATCCCAGTTCTGCTACTTGCCTTTGGACAACTTACTTCCCTGAGCTTCGTTCGTATACTTATCTGTAAAATGACAAATAATATCTACTTTAAAGTGTTGCTGTGAGGATGAACTGAGATAATAGATGTTTGGAGTCTAGTATAGTGCCTGACAGTGTAGGCACTCCAAAATGGTCACTCCCTTTTTAATAAACAGCTGCTGAGTGGACTCAGGCATAAAAAGAACTCCATTCAATTATCAACACACACAATCACACGCCCCACAATAAAAACATGCGAATCACATTTTCTTTATGTGTATCAAGATGTAGCCATAGCTATTTCTCAGTGTGGCGAAGGTTTCCTCCAGCTCTGACTTTGTGCAGCGTAAACATAGCAAACTCTGATCTGTTCTTGGGCTGCACCCCATGAACAAATCACACTGCCTGCCTTTAGCCCCATCCCAAGGTGTTTTATAGGAAGGTCTGGTTACAAATAATGTCAAGTGAGTCTCACAGAATTACCCCCAAGATCTGTATTAATTGCAAATGAGAAAAGTGTTAACTTTACAGTGGAAAAACTCGACAGACACCATCTTAACCGACTAATCAAGGTTAACATCGCCAGTCATAAGACGTACTGATATTATGTAGCCCCTGATATGATACACTGATATGGGCATATGACTTCTGTGGTCTTCTTGCAGTAACTGAAAAACCACAGTCTAATCAGGTGAAAACATCAGATGAACCCAAAGTGAGGGAGAGCCCACAAAATAACCGGCCAGTGCTCTTCAAAGGTACCAAGGTCATGAAAGACAAGGACAGACTGAGGAACTGTCACAGGCTGGAGGAGGCTGCAGAGATATGAAAAGTAAACGCAGTGTGGAAACATGGATTGGACTGAACGAAGTCTGAAGTTTAGTTTAAAAAAAAAAAGTGTTGAGGTCAGCCTCTCAGAGGAAAGAGTGATAAAAGGGCCAGCCAAGGGGGTGCATGGAAGGAGGGAAGGCTTATCTCAGGCATTTGACTGGACAACTGGGGGTTCGGAAGACTTATAAAAGGATTAAAGTCTAATCTCTGGATCTTTTTTTCTTTTTCAATTTTATTTTTTTTAAACCTGAGCACCAACAGTATAGTCACTTTCTCTCCCTTATCCCCATCCCCTCAAATCCAGCCTATAGTGAGAAGGTCAATCTGAGCCACTTCATTAGAGCTTCCTATCAGCTCTAATATTTTCTTCAGTTATCAACATAAATATTAGATGGCATAATATGGTAAAGTGCCTCTTGGACAAAATATGTCCTTTAAGTGGAATAGCCAAATTGAGACGTGTAGCCTTAGGTTCAGGACTTTCTAAAAAGTAGGCTCCTTGCTCCTTGGGGAAAAAAGGGACACTTACCCAACCACAGTAAGGTTTGAATTTTAAAATTGCACAGGAGTCCAAGTAAGGTTTTCCCTTTATATTTGAGGAAAACTAGGCCCTGGGAGCGAGGAGCCCTGGTGGCACAGTCATTAAGCGCTCAGCTGCTAACCAATAGGTCAGCGTTTGAACCCACCAGCTGCTGTATGGAAGAAAGATGTGGCAGTCTACTTCCATAAAGATTACAGCCTTGGAAACCCTATGGGGCAGTTCTACTCTGTTCTATAGGGTTGCTATGAGTTGCAATCGACTCAGAAGCAACAGGCAACATGTTAGGTCCAGGAAGGTGCATTTCTCAGGTTCAGATCATGGGATCTGAGAGAACTACTGCCGGATGCCACACGGACTCCTCCAGGTGGTTGGTATTTACTGCAGCCATATATGTCCTGACCAAGAATGAGACCAGCTTACAGATATTACATAGCAGCAGACACTTGGCCACACCTGTATCAGATTCTTTTGAGATTGGATCCTGGGCATCTCTGCTAGGAAAAGTTTTCTGTAAGACTCAGGTACACAGCAAGCATTGAGAGCCACACTTCTGCAAGCTGGAATGTGTATGAATGTCTGTGTGCAAGCACACGCACCTGCAAGTTTTAAGGTCTAGAACGCATCTATACAGTTGTACTATATCATTTGCATTTTCCTTCATTGTCCCTCTGCCCCCAGCCTCAAATGTTTCCCTTGCCTCTCTCCACTGTGTCCTTGCCCACATCCAGTGCTCAGTGTCTACTCTCTACGTATGTGATCCCCTGACCTTTGTCAGCCTTCCTGTTTCAATGTACCTGAAATGAGATCATGGTTGCCTTGGTGACAACAGAATCCATTCCTTCCTGTATTCATTCATTCCTTCATGGAAAGTATTTGAAGACCTGGGGATACATTAACACACAAGGCAGAAAAGATCTTTACTCTCTCAGAGCTTACATATTTGCATAAGGAGATGGTCAACAAAGACTGAGACAAGAAAACAGCAGTAGTGTTAGCGTTGTGATGAAACTGAACCAGGATGATGTGATAGGAGTTAAGAGGAGGGCTATTTTGTTTGGGTGGACAAGGAAGGTAACATTTAAGCCTAGACCTAAACAAGAGGGCCAGCCCTGAAAATACCTGGAGAAGAATATTCCAGGCAAAGGAAACAACTAGTCAAAGGCCCTAAGGCAGGGGACAACTAGTCAAAGGCCCTAAGGCAAGAACAAGCCCAGAATGGTGAAGACAGTGTCCTGGATTATAGCGAGTGGAGAGGCAAGGAGTGGTGCCAGATTAAACCGAAAAACCAAACCCATTGCCTTCGAGTTGATTCTGACTCACAGTGACCCTATAGGACAAAGTAGAACTGCCCCACAGGACTTCCAAGGAGCAGCTGGTGGATTTCAACTACTGACCTTTTGGATAGCAGCCGAATGCTTAACCACTGTGCTACCAGGGCTTCAGTCCCCAATTAGGGCCCAGTAATTTTTAGTGTAGGGAGACAATGGATTGTTCAGGATAGGGGAGTGCCAGTATCTAACTTACGTTTTAAGCAAATGCTCTGGTGGTCATGTGGAGAATGAACTAGGGAGGGTGGGGGGAGTGGGTCACAAGAGTAGAGGCAGAAACCAGATTAAGAGGATATTACAGTTAACCAGGTAAAGGATGATGGTGGCCTGGGCTTAGGGTGTTAGAGATAAGGAGAGCAGATGGATTTAGGTTATCCTTTGGAAGAAAAGCTGAAGGACTTGTTGGTAAACCAGTCACAGGGAATGAAGGAAAAAGGGCATCAGGATCATCCTGCGGTATTGTCGGGAGCACACCGAGGTGTGGGGGTGCCACTTGCTGAAAGAAGGAATCCTGGGAGAGGACGAAGTTGGGGGTGGGAAATGAAGAGTTGTATTTTAGACCTGTTCAGTTCAAGATATGTATTAACGAATACACCAAAACCCCACCTTACACTTTATCTATGTATTAAACAAAGGACTATGAGATCCCAGACTTTGCCTTCCTTTCCTATTCCCTGTTAAACAGGAAAAAACAGAAAGATAACTGAATAAAATAGTCTTTTGTAAAAACATTCTTATGTCCAGAGGACTGGTAGTAGGGCCACATCCTTCTTAAACAAGCCTAAGTAGCCAATCAATCACTGTGTCACACCAAACCAATTTGGGGGCAAACTAATTAAAAACTTAATCCCATGATTTTCATCTTAATCTCTTTTTCCCATTAGCTTTGATCAATGCCCAGAAACACACTTTAGCAGAACTTTTCATTTAGATAAATGACTGAGTGGGGTACCTAATTAGTCTGTTTGTTATGAACCAGTTGATAAAAATTTATATGCTAATTACGAAAAACCACACACTAATTTTTAAAGTATTTTATTAGCACGAAAGCTGTGTTGCTTTTATCTAATGAAATACTCTTTCTACATTACACTCACTAATGGTTCAAACATGTTTCTCTTTACTTTTGGAAGTCAAGCTGGACTGTGCTGTAGAGGGATGCAGTGCACTTGGACATGTCTGCTCATTTCCACCAGTACCCCGCACCATAACACAAGCAATAGTGAAAGGTGTACCAAATAGGAAGATTCCATGAATGCCTCAGCTACCTGGGGGCCTCTGCTGTACCCTGAAAAAAAGAAAAAAGAAATCATTCTAGAAACCACATTAAAAAAATGAAGCAAAATGAATGTGGGGATTGGTTTGAGCAAGGGCAAAGTTTCCGGCCTGTTCCAATGTCAACGTGGTTGAGGAAGAAGATCATGGCTCTGCTCACTAGGTCTGCTCATCAGGAGATATTCATTTGGTGAACTTCTTTCCTATCATCAGTGGCAATATTTCTACTGCTTTCAAGTTCCACAGTACCCCTTTGGATGCCAAAATCCTTAAGTCCCTTCAAGTAAAAGGTTACAACGGAGATCTTCATTTTTAAAATAAAAGCCAATGGCTCTGGTCTCTCGTAACCTTTTAAGTCTCTTTAACAGGGCTTTCCCTGCTTGGATTTTCACTGCCATTTCAATAAAGGGGTGAGAAGAGTGAAGAATGGTGTCTCAGATCAATGAAAACCAATAAAGACACCTCCTCACAGGGACATGGCCTCAGAAACAGGAGGAGAGATTCCCAGACAGCAGGTGTGGCGGCTGGGCCCAGTTCAATAGACAAACATGAAAGGGGAAGAAATGGTATTCAGGCCACCAAACCCCTCCGTACACACAAGTTTTATGGCAATGAAGTCCTGGCTACTAGGAATCAATAAGGTGTCTTGCTACATATTGCATCTGCCACCTCCAGCAGCCTAATACTAACCACCGGCTTCTAGGGTGAGTATTCAACACAGACCTACTTAACATCCCTCCCAGCGCCCACCCCCTCCCCCAACTCCACTCTGGTCCCTCTCCCATCCCTCTCAGGTACCCACAAGAGGACACCCCTTCACCCTCAGGTATCCCCCACAGGCCCCTCCCCTGGGCCCCTCTCTCAGCGACACCTGTTAGCGCCAAAGCCTTGGAGCCACTCTGTCAGGCGACCCTGGAGCAGCGAGGCAAGGATACAAAAGATGAAAGGTACAAGAGGGGAGATTCTCCCTCAGGTTCTTAGCTTTCAAAGGGTTCCACGTCAACCGCGAGGAAGTGAGCCTCCATACCGGAAGCGGAAATCGGGCGCGGGTTGAGGTTGCCGCCATGACGTGTGTGGCAGTCGGTGACTGGGACCGGTTGACTCTACTTCAGCCGCCAGGCAGAGAGGGTGAAGGCTTGACTCCTTCTGTGTGATGATGGAAGGGTTTGAGATATTTGAGAAGTAGAGGTTAAAGAGGGGCGGGAATGGGAGGGAAATGGGTGTGGCTATAAAGGGCAACCGGAGGGATCCTTATGGTGATGGAAATGTTCTGTACATTAACAATGTCAGTATCACCGTTGTGATATTATACTTTAGTTTTGCAAGATGTTACCATTGGGAGAATTGGGTAAAGGATGCAGGGAATCTCTCTGTATTGTTTCTTACAACTGCATGTGAATCTACAATTATCTCAAAATAAAAATAAAAAGGTGATTTTTTAAAAAAATTTATCATTGTCACACGTATTTGGTCTGGTGGTGGTTGGGATGCATAGCTGGCATAGAATAGGAGAGACACCAACCTAGTAGTTCTGGTCTTAAGAAGGCTGAAGGAGCAGGCTTGGAGTCATTCAGCCTGGCTTAAAATCCCAGCTCTGTCCTCACCAGAGCAAGCCTTTCTGCCCTTGCCTCTAAAATGGGAATTTTAATAATACCTCTATTAATATCTCTAGGGTAATTGTTGTTGGGTGCCATGAAGTCTTTTTTTTCTGCGATGAAGTCAATTTTCGACTCATAGTGACTACATGTGACGAAGTAGACTTGCCGCATAAGGTTTTCTAGGTTGTAATCTTTTTAGGAGCAGTTTGCCAGGTCTTTCTCCCATGGAGCTGCTGGATGGGTTCAAACCACCAACCTTTCAGTTAGCAGCTGATTGCTTAACTCGGGATTGCATCACTAGGGATCCTTCTAAGATAACTTTGAGGGATAAATTAGTTAATACACTTAAAGCATTTAAAACAGTGTCTTCAGATTATAAATGTTAGCTAGTGTTATCATTTTGCCATTAATCATTTAGGAACCTGGGACTGGGTACATGTGACAAAAAAAAAAAAAAGAAAAAATCCCTACTCCTAAAAATAAGTGTGAATTGAAAAGCAACCTTGGTCTTCTTGGGCATATTACAGAGATATAGTAATCAAGACAGTATGATGTTTGCATAAATATATACAAATTGGTGAATGAAAGGAACAGGGAGTCTAGAAATAGCTACACATGTTTGGTGAGTTGTTAAAGATCACAAGGAAGTTAAATGCGGGAAGGTATAATGTTTAACAAAAAATATTAAAATAATTGGGTAACCATATTAAAAATTTTTATTTTTAAAAATTTAAAAATCCTCAAAAATGAAATGGAATGCATAAACATCGATATCCTAGGCATTAGTGAGCTGGAATGGACTGGTATTGGCCATTTTGAATCAGACAATCATATAGTCTACTATACTGGGAATGACAACTTGAAGAGGAATGGTGTTGCATTCATCAACAAAAAGAACGTTTTAGGATCTATCCTGAAGTACAACGCTGTCAGTAATAGGATAAAATCCATATGCCTACAAGGAAGACCAGTTAATACAACTATTATCGAAATTTACCCACCAACCACTAGGGCCAAAGATGAAGAAATAGAAGACTTTTATCAGCTACTGCAGTCTGAAGTTGAACAAACATGCAATCAAGATGCATCGATAATTACTGGCGATTGGAATGCAAAAGTTGGAAATAAAGAAGAATGATCAGTAGTTGGAAAATATGGCCTTGGTGATAGAAACAATGCCGGAGATCGAATGATAGAATTTTGCAAGACCAACGACTTCTTCATTGCAAATACCTTCTTTCACCAACATAAACAGTGACTATACACATGGACCTCGCCAGATGGAACACACAGAAATCAAATTGACTACATCTGTGGAAAGAGACAATGGAAAAGCTCAATATCATCAGTCAGAACAAGGCCAGGGGCCGACTGTGGAACAGACCATCAATTGCTCATATGCAAGTTCAAGCTGAAACTGAAGAAAATCAGAGTAAGTCCACGAGAGCCAAAATATGACCTTGAGTATATCCCACCTGAATTTAGAGACCATCTCAAGAATAGATTTGACGCATTGAACACTAGTGACTGACGACCAGACGAGTTGTGGCATGACATCAAGGACATCATCCATGAAGAAAGCAAGAGGTCACTGAAAAGACAGGAAAGAAAGAAAAGACCAAGATGGATGTCAGAAGAGACTCTGAAACTTGCTCTCAA
The DNA here is from genome assembly GCF_030014295.1 of Loxodonta africana. NCBI lineage: Eukaryota > Metazoa > Chordata > Mammalia > Proboscidea > Elephantidae > Loxodonta > Loxodonta africana. Next base: position 37,685,864 of record NC_087348.1, read on the forward strand.
ATGTCGAGCAGCTAAAGCAAAAGAGAGAATTGATGAAGTAAAAGAACTGAACAGAAGATTTCAAAGGGCATCTCGAGAAGACAAAGTAAAGTATTATAATGACATGTGCAAAGAGCTGGGGATGGAAAACCAAAACGGAAGAACATGCTCGGCGTTTCTCAAGCTGAAAGAACTGAAGAAAAAATTCAAGCCTCAAGTTGCAATAGTGAAGGATTCCATGGGGAAAATATTAAGCAACGCAGGAAGCATCAAAAGAAGATGGAAGGAATACACAGAGTCATCATACCAAAAAGAATTAGTCGATATTCAACCACTTCAAGAGGTGGCATAAGATCAGGAACCAATGGTACTGAAGGAAGAAGTCCAAGCTGCTCTGAAGGCATTGGCAAAAAAAAGGCTCCAGGAATTGATGGAATATCAATTGAGATGTTTCAACAAACAGATGCAGCACTGGAGGTGCTTACTCATCTATGCCAAGAAATATGGAAGACAGCTTCTTGGCCAACTGATTGGAAGAGATCCATATTTATGCCTATTCCCAAGAAAGGTGATCCAACCGAATGTGGAAATTATAGAACAATATCAATAATATCACACACAAGCAAAATTTTGCTGAAGATCATTCAAAAACAGCTGCAGCAGTATGTTGTTGTTGTTAGGTGCCATCGAGTCAGTTCCAACTCATAGCGACCCTATGCACCACAGAATTAAACACTGCCCAGTCCTGCACCATCCTTACAATCCTCGTTATGCTTGAGCTCATCATTGCAGCCACCGTGTCAATCCACCTCATTGAGGGTCTTCCTCTTTTCTGCTGACCCTGTACTCTGCCAAGCATGATGTCCTTCTCCAGGGACTGATCCCTCCTGACAACATGTCCAAAGTATGTAAGACACAGTCTCGCCATCCTTGCCTCTAAGGAGCATTCTGGCCGCACTTCTTCCAAAACAGATTGGTTCGTTCTTTTGGCAGGCCATGGCATATCCAATATTCTTTGCCAACACCACAATTCAAAGGCATCAACTCTTCTTCAGTCTTCCTTATTCATTGTCCAGCTTTCACATGCATATGATGTGATTGAAAATACCATGGCTTGGGTCAGGCGCACCTTAGTCTTCAAGGTGACATCTTTGCTCTTCAACACTTTGAAGAGGTCCTTTGCAGCAGATTTGCCCAATGCAATGTGTCTTTTGATATCTTGACTGCTGCTTCCATGGCTGTTGATTGTGGATCCAAGTAAAATGAAATCCTTGACAACTTCAATCTTTTCTGTGTTTGTCATGATGTTGCTCATTGGTCCAGTTGTGAGGATTTTTGTTTTCTTTATGTTGAGGTATAACATCAACAGGGAACTGCCAGAAATTTAGGCCAGTTTCAGAAGAGGACGTGGAACCAGGGGTATCATTGCTGATGTCAGATGGATCCTGGCTAAAAGCAGAGAATACCAGAAGGATGTTTACCTGTGTTTTATTGACTATGCAAAGGCATTCGACTGTGTGGATCATAACAAACTATGGATAACACTGCGAAGAGTGGGAATTCCAGAACACTTAATTATGCTCATGAGGAACCTTTACATAGATCAAGAGGCAGTTGTTCGGACAGAACAAGGGAATACTGATTGGTTCAAAGTCAGGAAAGGTGTGCATCAGGGTTGTATTCTTTCACCATACCTATTTAATCTGTATGCTAAACAAATAATACGAGAAGCTGGACTATATGAAGAAGAATCGGGCATCAGGATTGGAGGAAGACTCATTAACAACCTACATTATACAGATGACACAACCCTGCTTGCTGAAAGTGAAGAGGACTTGAAGCACTTACTAATGAAGATCAAAGACCACACCCTTCGGTATGGATTACACCTCAACATAAAGAAAACAAAAATCCTTACAACTGGACCAGTGAGCAACATCATGATAAACAGAGAAAAGATTGAAGTTGTCAAGGATTTCATTTTACTTGGATCCACAATCAACAGCCATGGAAGCAGCAGTCAAGAAATCAAAAGACACATTGCATTGGGCAAATCTGCTGCAAAGGACCTCTTCAAAGTGTTGAAGAGCAAAGATGTCACCTTGAAGACTAAGGTGCGCCTGACCCAAGCCATGGTATTTTCAATCACATCATATGCATGTGAAAGCTGGACAATGAATAAGGAAGACTGAAGAAGAGTTGATGCCTTTGAATTGTGGTGTTGGCAAAGAATATTGGATATGCCATGGCCTGCCAAAAGAACGAACCAATCTGTTTTGGAAGAAGTGCGGCCAGAATGCTCCTTAGAGGCAAGGATGGCGAGACTGTGTCTTACATACTTTGGACATGTTGTCAGGAGGGACCAGTCCCTGGAGAAGGACATCATGCTTGGCAGAGTACAGGGTCAGCAGAAAAGAGGAAGACCCTCAATGAGGTGGATTGACAAGGTGGCTGCAACGATGAGTTCAAGCATAACAAGGATTGTAAGGATGGCACAGGACCGGGCAGTGTTTAGTTCTGTTGTTCATAGGGTCGCTATGAGTCGGAACCGACTCGACGGCACCTAACAATAAGAACATATTAAGAAAAAAAAACGACTTTGACCTTTACCTCAACCAAAATAGAAGAGCTAAAACTGTAAAACTTCTAGAAGAAAACATAGGCGAACATTTTAGTGACTTTGAGTTTGGTTGATATTTCTTAAGCACAACACAAAAAGGAAAAGATCAGTAAGTTGGCCTTAATTAAAATTATAATCTCTTGCTCTTCAGTAAACACTTTTAAAGGAATTAAAAGTAAAGCCACAGACTGGGAGAAAATAGTTGCAGAACATATATTTGACAAACTATTTCTAACTAGAATATATGAAGAACTCTTATGACTCAAAATTAAGAAGACAAATAACCCAATAAAAAATGAGCATAGTATTTGAACAGACACTTTGCCAAAGAAGATAAGTGGAATGCAAACAAGTACATGAAAAGATAATAACGGTAACTTCATTGGGGAAATGGAGATGAAAACCACAATGAAATACCACCACATACCCATTAACCACCAAAACCAAACCCAGTGCCGTCGAGTCAATTCCAACTCCTAGCGACCCTACAGGACGGAGTAGAACTGCCCCATAGAGTTTCCAAGGAGCGCCTGGCGGATTTGAACTGCTGACCCTTTGGTTAGCAGCGATAGCACTTAACCACTACGCCACCAGGGTTTCCACACCCGTTAGAATGGCTAAAATTAAAATACTGACCACACCAAGTATTGAAAATGATGTGGAATAATTAGAAATCTTGTACATTGCTGGTTGCAATGTAAAATGGTCCAATCGCTTTGGAAAACATTTTGGTGGTTTCTTGAAAAGTTAAGCATACACCTATCATATAATCCAGCCATTCCACTTCTGATATTTACCCAAGAAAAATGAAATCCTATATCCACACCAACTTTTTACCCAATTGTTCACAGCATCTTTATTTGTAATAGCCCAAACTGGAAACTCTTGGAAGAAGTGCAGCCAGAATTCTCCTTAGAAGCAAGGATGGCAAGACTTCATCTCAAATACTTTGGACATGTCATCAGGAGGGACCAGTCAGTCCCTGGAGAAGGACATCATGCTTGGTAAAGTATAGGGTCAGCAAAGAAGAGGAAGACCTTCAACAAGATGGATTGACACAGTGGCTACAACAATGGGCTCAAGCATAACGGTTGTTGGGATGGTGCAGGACCGGGCAGTGTTTCTTTTTGTTGTGCATGGAGTCGCTATGAGTTGGAAGCTACTCAACTGCACCTAACAACAACAACAAACTGGAAGCAATCCAAATGACTACAGGTGAGTGGATAGACCAATTGTGTTCTATTCATACAATGGAATACCATTCAGCATTAAAAAGGGATGGACTATTGATATGCTCACCAATTTAAATGGATCTCAAAATAATTATCCTAGTGAAAGAATCCAAACCAAAGAGCGCATACTGTATGACTGGAGCCCGTGGATGGTACAAAGTCCCACCTCTTCTTAACAGGGGTTCCTAACTTCTTTCATGCCAGGGAGCCCTTTGGCTGTCTGGCGGTGCCTATGGACACTTGAGAATAATGCTTTTAAATGCTTAAGATACATAGAATTACAGTTATGTTGAAATACTGTCCTCGAAATATTTTTTTTTTAATTGTGAGAGTAATACACATCCTCCTTTATTAAGCGGTGCACAAGGTTAGAATTACATAGCAAATTCTAACAGTGGGCCTAATAACCAATTTTGAAGTGCAGATGAACATGAACTTTTTCAACATATCTGTAACAACTTTAATAGGATATAAACTATCTGTGATTTCTATTGATTTCAACAGGGACTGTTAATATGACTATCATTCATTGTCTCCATTCCAAACTAAAGTGCTACATTTCAGGTAGAAGTTAGTGGGTATAAAGATATTTTTCCCTAGCCCAGTTTACAGGCTTGGATTGCATCCACAAACACATCAGGGTTGTATGGACCCAGGATAAGAGTCCACGGACTAGCAACATCCTGAGAGGAGAGCTATGGAGCGGAGGATCTTGGGAACAGCTGGCTTTGAGGGCAGACAGCCAGAACGCTGGCCCCAGGGCCCCGTGTTTTATGTGAACGACACTCCTCATTCCATGTCCCTGATCAGGAGCTGCAGCCAGAGTTTGACTACAGAAGGTTACAGTGCCTTGGTTACCTCTTGATGTAGCCAGGAACTTCAAAAACAGATGCCTGAGAAGAATACCTCTTAGATTTAGGGCACAGCATGCTATTAAAGGCCTGAGCAAAGCTCTGCAAAATTCCAATTTTCAGCCATCTAGTTTAATTCTGAGGGGCATTTGTTAGAGGCACGTTTTCCCAAAGAAAATTGTTTAATAGCTTAAAGCAGAAGGAACCCCTCCGCAGACGCCTGCCCTGCTTTCACCAAAGCCCCCGGCAGGGCCCCGCTGGTTCCTGACCTCAAAGAACCACTCTGCCATTTGCGAGGAGCCCACGGGGTCTGCTTTCAAAGGTCAGTCACTGTATTTTGTCATTTGTGAAGCTCACCATGTTTGCAATCCTGCTCTCGGGCTCCCTATGGCTCAATTAACTGCTCATGATTCCTTACAGGGTGGCAAGCCCCAAGGTCCCTTCTCTCTGCCTCATTATTTTATATATTTTGAAATGCTGGCTTTTTAAGTTAAAGATAAATTTTACTGCATTTTTTTTCTTTAAAAGAAAAGCATGCTTCTTGTTGGTAGGAAAATTAGGAAATACGAATAAGAAAAAAAAATCACCACCACCCAGATTAAAAGAAAACCTCTTTGAAAATCCGTCTTTGATATTCCTCTCGATGTTTTCCCACGTACATATGAATGGAACAGGTAAGGAGTGCCTCCCCCTAATGCATTAGCTTTAATAGAGACCCCCCAACCAGTTTTTCAACATTCTTGTACCCATTTATACCCCCAAAACAATGTGTGGGAGTCCCCCAGCAGTGCAAACAGCTAAGCACTCAGCTACTAACTGAAAGGTTGGCGGTTCAAATCCACGCAGAGGCACCTCAGATCTACTTCTGAAAGATCGCAGCCATTGAAGACCCCATGGTGCACAGGTCTACTCTGAAACACACGGGACGCCATGAGTGGGAACCAACTCAACTGCAACTGGTTTTAGCAACATGTGAGAATTTCAGTTGTTCCATATCTTTGCCAGTGTTTGGTATTTTCTCTCTTTTTTCATTTTAGCCACGAAGGTCTTAATTGGCATTTCGTGTGGTTATTGGCCATTCGGATATCCTCTTTTTCTAAAATGCCTGTTCAAATCTTTCACACATTTTTCTATTGAGTTGTATTCCTTTCCCTTATTGTAAAGAATTTATTATAGACCCTGGATGTAAGTCCTTTGTCAGGTATAGGAGTTGCAAGTGTCTTTTCTAACTCTGTCGTTTCGCTCTCTCAGTAGTGTCTTTTGATGAACAAAAGATCTTAGTTTTAATGACGTTCAATTCATTATTTCTGTTCCTTTGTGGTTGGTGCTGCTGTTAGGATTTTTTTTTAATAATTTGGTCAGGCTCACTGAAGTTAAGGTGCATGGATGCGGTGCTTTTTCTGCTTAGCCCATCATGGGTGTACACAGGACAGGCCTATGTGCTTCTGAAAGGCACAGTGTTTAGTGCAGCCACGTACGTAATTTTAAATTTTCTGGAAGCCACAAATAAGAAAACTCAAAAGAAACAGGTGAAATTAATTTTAATAGTATATTTTATTTAACACAACATATCCAAAATATTATTTCAATGTTTGTATTTTAAATTTTTCACCACTTCGGTTTTTAAATATAAATTTCAGCTGCACTAGCCACATACTTTGGTCATGTTATCAGGAGGGACTAGTCCCTGGAGAAGGGCATCATGCTTGGTAAAGTAGAGGGTCAGTGAAAAAGAGGAAGACCCTCAATGAGATGACTTGGCATAGTGGCTGCAACAATGGGCCCAAGCACAAAAACGATGGCACAGAACCAGGAAGTATTTCGTTCTGTTGTACACAGGGTGGCTATGAGTTGGAACTGACTCAATGGCACCCAACAACAAGCCACATTACAAGAGCCCTGGTAGAGCAATGGTTAAGTGCTGGGCTGCTAACCAAAGGGTGGGCAGTTGGAGCCCACCAGTGGCTCTGGGGAGAAAAGACCTGGCAAGGTGCTCCTGTAAAGATAACAGCCTAGGAAACCCTATGGAGCTGTTCTATTCTGTCCTATAGGCTCACTATGAGTTGGATTCCACTCGACGGCACACAACAATAACAACAACAGCCACATTACAAGCACTGAGTAGCCACATCTGCCTGGTGGCTACCTTACTGAACAGCACAGGTTTTGCAGGCAAATGATCTAGATTCCAATCTGACTCTCTCACTTACTGACAATAAAAATTAGTGGCCATTGAGTAGACTCCAACTCATGGCAACCCCACGTGTGTCAGAGTAGAGCTATGCTCCACAGGATTTTCAAGGGCTGATTTTTTGGAAGTAGATCACCGGGACTTTCTTCCCAAGTGCCTTTGGGTGGACTCAAACCAACATCTATTGACTGCTTCCTCAGTAGTAAGCTTTGTCCGTAGAACTGAAGATGCTGAGTACTTACCTCCAAAAAAACAAACCTGTTGCTGTCAAGTCAATTCCAACCCATAGCAACCCTACAGGACAGAGTAGAACTGCTTCATAGATTTCCAGCTAGCAGCTGGTGGATTTAAACCGCCAACGTTTTGGTTAGCAGCCGTCCTCTTAAAGCTGTTGCCATCAAGTCAATTCTGACTCATAGCTAACCTCGTCAGCATACTAAATACTGTACATACATTATCTCATTTAGTCCTTCCAAACTGTATGAGCTAGGTACTGTTCTCACTGCCCACACCATTCCTTTCAGTGAGGGAAACTGAGATGCAAGCATGTTAAATACCTTGCCCAAGATCACATATCCAGCAAGACTGGAACCTAGGGAGCCCGGTGCCAGAGCCCACGCTCCTAATACCTCTGCTGCTTTCAGCAGTTTGGAAAACTTCTTAGATCTCAATTTCTCATCAGCCAAATAAGATTAATAATAGTACCTACACAATAGGATTGTCGTGAGCACTGTGAGATAATACGAATAATTTGCATGAGGTCGCTGCTCAATAGACATTATTGTTCTTGTTTATCGCTGCTTTCCATCTTAAAACTCTGCATTGTTTTTGTTAGGTGCTGTTGAGTCGATTCCAACTCATAGCGACCCTACGTACAACAGAAAAAACACTTCCTGGTTCTGCGCCATCCTCACAATTGTTATATTTGAGCGCATTGTAGCAATCCATCTTGTCTAGGGTCTTCCTCTTCTTTGCTGACCATTTATTTTACCAAGCATGATGTCATTCTCCAGGGACTGGTCCCTCCTGGTAGCATGTCCAAAGTACCTGTGACAAAGTCTTGCCATCCTTGCTTCTAAGAAGCATTCTGGCTATACTTCTTCCAAGACAGATTTGTTTGTTCTTCTGGAAGTCCATTCGATATTCTTCACCAACACCACAATTCAAAGGCTTCAATTCTTCTTCAGCCTTCTTATTCGTTGTCCAGCTTTCACATGCATATGAGGCGATTGAAAGTATCATGGCTTGGGTCAGGCACACCTTAGTCCTCAAAGTGACATCTTTGTTTTTTAACACTTTAAAGAGGCCTTTTGCAGCAGAACTCATTACTGGTTGTGCTGAAAGCATCAAAGAATTAAAGGAAAGGAAGGACAAACTTTAGAAAACTTTGATCAACTTGTCATCAAACTTATCGATAATCTTCATTTTAGGCATATTGAAAACACATTTTTGCCAGGCCCCACGTCAACAAAAATAGCTGTTCTTCAGTGATACTCTACCAATGCTCGGCACTTGGATTCCATCACCTCGTGAAATCCTCTGGTTAATCCTGCTGGGGAGATACTGGTTTTTTCCAGTTTACGGATGAGAAACTAAGGCTCAGAGTGGCTGAGAAACTCACCCCAAATCATGCAGCTTATAACACTCTTCTCTGGGAAGCAATTTCCTACTACCTTCCTATCATCATCAGGAAACCCTGATGGCATAATGGTTAAGTGCTGTGGCTGCTAACCAAGAGGTTGACAGCTGGAATCCACCAGGTGCCCCTTAGAGCTCTATGGGGCAGTTCTACTCTGCACTCTAGGGTTGCTATCATCAAACCATCAGGTTATTTGTTGTCTTTAGTAATCCTTTTCAAAGCAGCTTACAAATGAATTGAAATTAACATCAAGTCCTAGTGGGGAAATTGAAAACTTAATTATTCTCTTCTTTTCTCTCATTTTTACATGTTGTAAAATTACACGTTTGTAATCCAGCTTTGAAACTCTCATATAATCTTATAATGTTTTCTTTTTGCCCTTACAATTTCGTGCAGGTAATCCTAAAGCGGATTTTTCATACTATTCCGTGTGATCAAAATTGAATGTAGCTTGTAAAAAAAAAAACTGTTTATAACTGAGAGAGCCTTGTGTTCTTTGAAAATATTTGTTATTAATTGAAAAGAGACTTCAGAATGTCGATACATCTCATTTTGTTTGCCCCCTTTTAATTCTTGCATTCTTCCTGTCTGTTTCAAATTGCTGTAATCCATGGATTTATTTGAAGGCATTTCTTTGAGTTGTGTTCACAAACGTTAGGTTTTACAGAAAGGTTAGTTTTGCATGCTTTAATACAATTTTCTCCTTTGTTCCCCTTTCTTTGATGCCAGAGATGGATAAATCCAGTTTAATATGACTTGCATTTGGGAGGTTTAACTTAGAAACCATTGTAAGGCTAAACCAATCTCCTTCCAGCTTTCCAATGATTATCTTTCCCAGTCAAAATGAACCAAGCCGTCTAGTCTGAAAATCTGTAAAAAAAAAAAAAAAAGTATATATAAGTCTGCAAAACAGTCAGCAATCAAAGCTTAGGGGGTGAGCTCAGATCGTGTTAGTGTAAGGGCTCCTTTATCTTCACACCCACACTTGAATGAAGTACTTCCTATAAGCTGGTTACATTGGATATTGAAGATGGAGCATTTATTTCCAAGTGGCCATTCTACCATGTTTATTGGGAGGTTGGGCATTACAATAGTCCCTTTCTGTGTGATCTTTTGCCTCAGCCTTGGTACTTCTATGTACAAGACTTTTTCCTTTTTTTATTGTACTTTAGGTGAAGGTTTACAGAACAAATTAGTTTCTCATTAAACAATACACATATTGTTTTGCAACATTGGTTGCCAACCCACGCACGACATGTCAACACTCTCCCCTTCTCGACCTTGGGTTCCCCGTTCCCAGCTTTCCTGTCCCTTCGTGCCTTCTCGTCCCTGCCCCTGAGCTGGTGTGCCCATTTACTCTCATTTTGTTTTACTGGCCTGTCTAATCTTTGGTTGAAGGGTGAACCTCAGGAGTGACTTCAGTACTGAATTAAAAGGATGTCCAAGGGCCATACTCTTGGGGTTTCCCCAATCTCTGTCAGACCAGTAAGCCTGGTCTTTTTGTATGTGTGTGAGTGAGAATTTTGTTCTACGTTTTCTCCAGCTCTGTCCAGGGCCCTCTACTGTGATCCCTATCAGATCAGTTGGTGGCGGTAGCCAGGCACCATTTAGTTGTGCAGGACTCAGTCTGGTGGAGGCTGTGGTAGTCATGGTCCATTAGTCCTTTGCACTAATCTTTCTCTTGTGTCCTTGATTTTCGTCATTCTCCCTTGCTCCAGATGTTGTGGGAACAGTGGAGTATCTTAGATGGCCACTCACCAGCTTTTAAGTATGTACCTGACTTTTGCTAGTGTAGTTACATTGGACAAGCTTAAATGATTTAGACTCTTAATTCATTTTGGAATAGATAGAAACATAACTGGATCATGAACGCCTGTACTTCAGTGAAAGTGCTCCGTAATGACCTGTGTGGCATTAAATGACACCCCCCCCCGAGTTATTGTCCCACTTTCTTTTCATGGTCTCCTACCTTTCTCTCATTTTTATGAACAGCTCTTTGCTCTTCCTCTTTGAGAGCTAAGATAGCAGAACTGCAGAAAGCGTATTTGGAAGAGTGTGAGAAGTATCTGCATTTATTATGTTCAAGTTCCTGTTTCTGCTTATTTATTAAGCTCCTACTACATGCAAACTTCTTCTATGTTGTTGTTGTTAGGTGCCATTAGGTGTCAGTTCCTACTCACAGCGACCCTACGTACAACAGAACTAAACGCTGCCTGTTCCTGTGCCATCGATCCTTGTTATGCTTGAGCCCATCATTGCAGCCACTGTGTCAATCCATCTCATTGAGGGTCTTCCTCTCTTTCTCTGACCCTCTACTTTACCAACCATTATGTCCTTCTCCAGGGACCGGTCCCTCCTAATAACATGTCCAAAGTACATGAGACGAAGTCTCTCCATCTTCACTTCTAAGGAACGTTCTGGCTGTACTTCTTCCAAGGCAAATTTATTCATTCTTCTGGCAGTCCATGGTATATTCAATATTCTTTGCCAACACCATAATTCAAAGGCATCAGTTTTTCTGTGATCTTCCTTATTCGTTGTCCAGCTTTCCCATACATATAAGGCGATTGAAATACCATGGCTTGGGTCAGGTGCACCTTGGTTCTCAAAGTGACATCTTTGCATTTTAACACTTTAACAGAGGCCTTTTGCAGCAGATTTGCCTAGTGCAAGACGTCATTTGATTTCTTGACTGTTGTTTCCATGGGCATTGATTGTCGATCTAAGTAGAATGATATCCTTAACAACTTCAGTTGTTATTGACATGGAAAGATATGATATATTGCCACATCAGAGGAAAGGGTTATAGTGGAAACGTAGTGTATGATTCAGTGTTTCTGGAATGTGCCAGATGGTTTTATGCCTCCCAGCCATTGCTCAAGCTCCACCCTCTTCCTGGATTGCCCCTCTCACCTCATCCACCTGTTCAACACCTTCCCTTCTTTTAAGGCTCAGCTCATGTGTTGTTTCTCTTATGAACTTGACCTGACCCTGACTCACTTCCTTTCTTCCTCTTCACTCCCACCACTTTTTTGTATTTTCCAAATCTGCTCCAGGATGTCTCTTACTTTTGGAATAAGTTGGGAAAAGTTTATACAAATTAATAAGAATCTATCATCTACCACAGATACAGGAGTGAAAATAAATCATTTGTCTGGATTCTTTCCCGTCTGTCAGTGGAAGGAAAGCAGGAAAATGTCCTCATAGGTTTATGCAGGGAGACACCCTCTGCCAATTTACTCAGAATCCTGTTAGGGAAACGGGTCAGATTTCTTCTTCGTGATGATGAAAGGTCTCTGAGGGCTGAAGCCCAGGTTCCTCCAGAAGGTTCCAAAGAAGAGCTGAGTGGGCATTCTGTCTTTTTTTACTCACTAGCATTGGAGTGTGAGGCACCTCACTCAAACTCTCAGAGTCTCAGTTCCTATGATGGATCTAACTGTTGGTCCCAATAATAGAAATATATACCCACTCTCCTTCCATGGCTGTGTGAAGGGGAGAGTGCCTTGCCCAACTTTGACTTCGGGCTTGGCCACGTGACTTGATTTGGGCAGTAGACATGCCGTGACATGACACTAATTAGTGGAGACGACATGATCAGACACTTGAAGTGTGCTTGTGCGGTTGAGCTTGCCCTCAAATGCTCCAGTGATTGCCCTGAGAAGAACATGCACCAAGTAGTCACTGCCCCTTCACCTGGGCACCAGGTGAGACACCTGGAGCAGGCCACCCTTGCCAAGTGGCCACTGGTCCAGAGGATGAAAGATATATGGAGCAGATCTGAATTCAATTTGTAACCTGGACAAACTGGAGCCTGGAGCTTGGAGCCCAGCCCAGCCCAGCCAAGTTGCAGCTGTCCTGCTGACTATGAGTGTGGGAGTAAGTGATTCCGATTTTAAGCCACTGAACTCCGGGGTGGTTGTTAGGCAGCACTGTTGTGGAAATAGGTGACTTATGCTGCTTCCTCTCTACTTCCTTTCTTCTACAAGAAATACTTAAGCAGTGACTGTGCCAGGCCCTGGAGATACTACAACATGGTCCCCGCCATTTGGTGTGGGAGGCAGACTAAAACTAAATTAAGTAGCAAATATGTGAAATAAATGCAATTTGTGATAAGTGGTTCAAAGGAAACAAACAGACTGCTGAGACAGAAAATAAAGAAGGGACTGAGTTTAGATCGTATGGTCAGAGAAGTCCTCTGTCAGGAGGGAGACAGGAGACCTAAATCATGAGAATGAGTGTGTGTGTGGTGTGTGTGTGCATGTTTTTTTGTGTGTGCATCTGTGTGCATGTGCATGTTGGTTGTGTGTGTTTTGTGTGCACGTGTTGTTTCTGTGTTGTGTGTGCGTGTGTGTGTGTTGTGTGTCGCGTGTGTGCGTGTGTGTGTGCACACATGTGTGCTGGGGGAGAGGGATTCCAGCCAGAGGAAAAGCAGAGGGAGATCTTGGCACATTTGAAGAACTGAGAGAGTGGAGTGAACCAAACTCGACAGAGCACAAGATGAGACTTGCGGAGCAGGCATAGGGCCTTCGAGACCACGTAAGGAGTTTGTATTTTTGATTAAATGGAAAGTCTTCATGCTTTAGTGAGGTACTGGTGGCTCAGTGGTAGAATGCTTGTTTTCCTTGCTGGTGACCCAGGTTTGATTCCCAGCCAGTGCACCTCACACATGGCTACCACCCATCTGTCATGGGAGGCTTGCATGTTGCCATGATGCTGAACGGGTATCAGCAGAGCTTCCAGACTAAGATGGACTAGGAAGGAAGGCCTGGTGATCTACTTCTGAAAACCAGCCAGTGAAAACCCATTGATCACACTGATCTGATCTGCAACTGATCATGGGGATGGCACAGGACTGGGCAGCATTTCATTTTATTGTGCTTGGGGTCACCATGAATTGGGGGCCAAATTGACAGCAGCTAGCAGCAACATTTATACTTTAAAAATAACAGTAGCTAACACTTTTTTTTTTTTTTTAACACTGAGTAAACACTTGCTATGGGTCAGACACTGCACTAGGCAACTCTCCCACCGCTGTCTAGTTGATTCCAACTCCAGCGGCCCTACAGGACAGAATAGAGCTGCTCCATAGAGCTTCTGTAATCTTTATAGGAGCAGACTGCCACATCTTTCTACTGTGGAGCAGCTGATGGATTTGAACTGATGACCTTTTAGTTAGCAGCTGAGCACTTTAATCACTGCACCACCAGGGCTCCTGTGCTAGGCAGCTAACAGGCATAGAATCATCTGGTTTTCGCAACAACCCTGTGTGATAGACCTATCACCTATCACTATCATCTGGGTTTTACGGATGTTGAAACGCCTCACAGAGAGGTTAAGTCACCTGCCCAAGGTCACAGAGCCAGCACGTGGCAGAGCTGGAACTGAAACCCAGGCAGCCTGATTCCAGAGCTCCTGCCCCCACCCATTCTACCCCACTGCCTCCTGTGGTCTCTCAGGGCCAACACCACCCTTGTGTGGCGGAACAGTCCCAGCCTGTCAGGGGACTGTGGCCATGGGAGGAATAGCACGCACAAAGTGCCGGGCACACAGTGAGCTTCAAGGAGTCAACGGTCCTCTTCCCTTCCCCCTGGCACCGGTTCGCTCCAGCCCTGCTCTGTCTTACGTCTAGCTTCAAGAGGAGATTTATTTCATCCATGTGATTATATAGGGTAAGGGGTTTGTAAACTACCACTCGTGAATCAAATCCACCTGCTCCCTTGTTTGGCCCCTGAGCTAAGAATGGCTTTTATATTTTCAAATGGTTGCAAAGCAATCAAAAGAAGGCTATTTTGTGACACGTAAAAATTAGATGAAATTCAAATTTTAGTGTCCATAAATAAACTTGTATTGGAATGCAGACATGTTCATTCGTTTACATGTTGTCTCTGGCTGATTTCGCACTACGTCAGCAGAGTTGAGTAGTAGAGACATAGCCCGACGTCCTGCGAAGCCTAAAATATTAACCAGCTGAGCTGTCCCTTTACAGAAAAAGTTTGTTTCCTGATTTAGGGCATCGTTTCCATTCCTTTCTTAAGGAACCGGTCATTGCCAGAGAAAAATTCTCATGAGTAACGATTGCTGATCAAACATTCCCTTCTGGGGTCACTGGGTGGAAGTGTGTCTAATTCTGGCCCCAACTGGTCACTTTCTTTTTCTTTTTCCAGTTACTTTTTCATGGCTTGGAGGCCCTGGGTGGTGCAAACGGTTAACTCGCTTGGCTGCTAACGGAAAGGTTGGAGTGTTTCCAGCCCACCCAGAGATGCCTCAGGAGAAAGGCCTGGTGATCTTCTTCTGAAAAATCAGTCATTGAAAACCCTACAGAGCGCAGTTGTACTCTGACACACAGGAGGTTGCCATGAGTTGAAGTTGACTCAATGTTAACTGGTCGGTTCCTGGCTTAGTTTGACTCCAGCTGGCCTTGTTCAATTTCCTGCTGCTGACAAGAGCTCTGTGGGGGCAGCCTGGGAGGATGAGTTCCTGACTTTGGGGCTGCAGAGCTGTTCTCCCTCCTCCACAGGGATTCCACCAGTCCCTCTAACTTCCCCACGCTCAGCCCTATAGCCACATCTTCCACCGGCAAGGAGGCGATGGCCCCCTAGAGGTGGGTAATATTTCCTACAAATCCTCCTTAGTACAGGACAGCAGCCCCAATGGTATGACCACATGGACAGCCCCCCCAGCCCGACCCCAGGTATTCCCACACCCCTACCTGCCTGCCCTCCCTGTAGGCCACTTTCATGTTTGGGATTGAATTTCCCTCCGAAGTCTTGATGAAGACGTTTGCAGATTTCTCCATGTTCTCCTCTCAACCACCCAAATAAAACCAAACCGGTTGCCATCGAGTGGATTCCAACTCATAGCCACCCTGAAGGTTTCTAAGGAGTGACTGGTGGATTTGAACTGCCGGTCTTTTGGTCAACAGCCAAGACTTTAACCACTGCGCCACCAGGGCCCCCTCTTCTCAACACCAGTGATTCATTCCAGCCTGGAGGTGCCAGGTCATTGAAAAGACTCCACGTCTTTAGCGTTTTTCACTTCCTACATGGCTGCTCTTCTTCCTGCTTCCCCACGTTTCTCTCTTTTTGATTTCTTTCGTGCCTTTAGCATTTGGTCCTGTTTTTTTCCTTTCCAATAAGTGAAAAGAATGCAAATCTAGAAAATGTGGGCAGGCGTATGCTCTTTTATTGCTAAGTTTTCACTCTGTAACTGTAGGAGTGTGACAACAAGCCAAGAGAAACAGAGCGGCCTGCACACTGTCTAGCCTCCTCTCCTGCCAGTTATGTTGGACAGGTTGGCATCTAATACAAACCCATTTTCTCCCAACTTGCATCTTCTGCCTCCTGCAGAGCGCGGGCGTTCAGGAGGGCCACAGCCTGCCTGGCTCCTGGGCTTTCATTTAAAAAAAATTATTATTATAATAATTTATTATCATTATAATTTATTGAGCTCTTACTATGTGCCAGGCACTTTGCCAACTGCTTTTGCATGTGTGGTTGCTGTTAGCTGCCGCCGAGTTGGCCCTAAACTCGTGGTGACCCCGTGTGTGTCAGAGTAGAACTGCGCTCCATAGGGTTTCCAGTGACGGATTTATTGGAAGTAGATTGCCAGATCTTTCTTCTGAGGGGCCTCTGGGTGGACCGGAACCTCCAACATTTTGGTTTGCAGCTAAGCTCCTTAACCCTTTGCACCACCCAGGAACCCCGCCTTCTGGATGTTGTTAGGTGCCATCGATTTCAACTCATAGTGACCCCATGTGACGGAGTAGAACTTCTCCCCATAGGGTTTTCTAGATTGTAATCTTTACAGAAGCAGATTGCCAGGTCTTTCTCCCGTGGAACCACTGGGTGGGTCTGGACTGCCGACCTTCTGGTTAGCAGCCAAGTGCTCAACCGTTGCACTACTAGGCCTTCTTACCTCTAGATAGAGGATGTATATTAGGATTGTGCTTCTCTCTTGGTGCCTCTGACCCCATTTTTTATTTGCTGTGTGGGCTCTTTTGGCGACCATTCCTTCCATTGCCATGACACACTCCTTGGTGTCTGCGACTGTAACTCCCTCTATTTCTAACAACAAGAAGGCTATGATTTTGGATTGAAGTCCTTATGAAATTGCTTCTCGATCCACCTACAAAATTGTCTCCATTTGGTACTTGAAGCCAGGCTTCTACTTCCACCAACTCGAGCAAATGGTAGCTGCTTTGCAGGACGCATTTCCACGTTTCATCCAATTTCTTTCAGAGCAGTAGAGAACAGAAAAACAATTCAAGAGGTTGCTGCTTCTCTCAGAGGCCAAACAGGGCTTCCATCTAACCAGCATGCTGACCTCTGTTCTGTTTTATTCGGCCACAAGCAGGCGTGGCTGTGACCATCCGATGCGTAATTCTCCTGTGTCCTGGCTGCTTTTCAACCTTCTCATATATGGAAGCCGAGCTGGGGCCAGAATGAAGGAGTGCCGTTGAGAAACATCACTAATAGCAACCCCCCAAACCAAATAAACCTTAAAGAAGGAAGGGCAGAGCAAAAAATTCTAAAAGGGATAAACAAAGAAAATTGCCCACAAATACATCCTAGTTCCAGACCGTTGACTGAAGTCAACAGAATGTGTCAACAAAAAGCCTTCAAGTTTAAGTTCTAACATGGGCCATTCAACTGGAAACCACAGATGTTAGTAGTGCCAGGGGCCTTAGTGATTTTGGCTGAGGCTGTTTGTGGCTGCCCCCTTTCTTGCCTGGTAACAGATCCCTGGGAGGGCCCTGGTGGTTCAGTGCGGAATTCTCACGTTCCATGCAGGAGACCCGGGTTTGATTCTCAGAAGTGCTCTGCCTCCATCCATCTCTCAGTGGAGGCTGGAGTTTTGCTATGATGCTGCACAGGTTTCAGTGGAATGTCCAGACTAAGTGTTATCTACTTCTAAAAAATCAGCCAGTGAAAACCCTATGGATCACAACAATCTGATCGGCAACTGATCACAGGAATGGCCCAGGACTGGGAGCATTTTGTTTCATTGAGCATGGGGTAGCCATGAGTCAGAGGCCAATTCAACAGAACTTTGATTCTACTTGTGTAAAAGGTCAATGCCCCTTTATCTCAGGAAAGTAGATAGGTAAGAAAGGCAGCCCCAGAGGACACCTCACCAGTAGGCTGTTGTTGTTAGGTGCCGTCAAGTTGGTTCCAACTCATAGTGACTCTGTGTACAACAGAACAAAACACTTCCTGGTCCTGCGCTATCCTCACAATCCTTGTTATGCTTGAGCCCATTGTTGTAGCCACTGTGTCAATCCATCTCATTGAGGGTCTTCCTCTTTTTCACCAACACTCTACCAAGCATGATGTCCTTCTCCAGGGCCTGATCCCTCCTGATAACATGTCCAAAGTGTGTGAGACGTAGTCCTTCCATCTTTGCTTCTAAGGAGCATTCTGGTTGTACTTCCTCCGAGACAGATTTGTTCATTCTTTTGGCAAAACCAACTCACAGCGACCCTGTAGAACAGAGTAGAACTGTCCCATAGAGTTTCCAAGGAGTGCCTGGCAGATTCAAACTGCCAACCTCTTGGTTAGCAGCCATAGCACTTAACCACTATGCCACCGGGGTTTATTCCTCACCAACACCACAATTCAAATGTGTCAGTTCTTCTGTCTTCCTTATTCATTGTCCAGCTTTCCCTTGCATATGAGGTGATTGAAAACGCAATGGCTTGGGTCAGGCGTACCTTAGTCTTCAAGGTGACGTTTTTGCTTTTTAACACGTTAAAGGTCTTTTGCAGCAGATTTGCCCAGTGCAATGTGTCATTTGATTTGGGCTAAGGCAGGGTAATCCCATCCCAGTGATTGGTCCAGGGTTGCCATGTGGCCTGGCTCTGGCCAATCAGATAGGGGAAGCCTCCTGCAGGGCTGCTGAGAAATACTTCCTTCCTTGCAGGAGAAATTCTCGCCCCTGCTCCTTACTTCCAGTCTTGAATGAGAGTTGTGTGTCGAGATGAGTCAGGGAACTGAGGATGCCATCTTGTGACTGCAGGGGTACAGACCCAGACCCCTGTCATCTTGAACTTGTTTTGTGAGACAAATATCTTTATTGGTTAAGTCAGGGGTCAGCAACCTTTTCCTATAAGTGGCCAGATAGTAAATACTGTTGGCTTTGCAAGTCATGCAGTTTCTGTCACAACTACTCTACTCGGCCAGTGCAGCATAAAAGCAGCCATAGAAAATACATACAGGTAGTCCCTCACTTCTAACAGGGTTCTGTTTGACAAATCCATCATAAGTCAGTTCCCATGGAAGTCAAATACCTCTTCTTTTTTTTTTTTTTTTATAATAACTTTTATTAAGCTTCAAGTGAACGTTTACAAATCCAATCAGTCTGTCACATATAAGTTTACATACATCTCACTCCCTACTCCCACTTACTCTCCCCGTCTTGAGTCAGCCCTTTCAGTCTCTCCTTTCTTGACAATTTTGCCGGCTTCCCTCTCTCTCTATCCTCCCATCCCCCCTCCAGGCAAGAGTTGCCAACACAATCTCAAGTGTCTTTTTTTTTTTTTTTAATTTTCATTATTATTTCCTTTTATTATCAGTGTCTTTATTAATCCAATCTTTGAACATCTGCAAGTGAAAATCTCCAAATGATAAAATCAGCAAATTACATGCTGCAACATTGGGTGTAGCACACATGACTAACCGTAAGATGTACCAAAAAGAAGGCCGTCGTAAGTGCGGTTCGTCGTTAACTCCAATACGTCATAAGTCGGGGACTACTTGTAAATGAATGTGAGTAGCTGTGTTCCAATAAAAATTTTATTTGTATCCAATAAAACTGAAATTTGAATTTCATATCATTTTCACATGTGAAAAACTATTATTTCTCTTTTGATTTTTTTTTTTAACTCTTTAAATTATAAAAGCCATTCTTAGCTTGTGGGTCATACAAAAACAGGTGGCAAACTGAATTTGGACCGTGGGTTGTAGTTTGCCAACCCCTGGGTTACGTCAGTTAGGTTTTCAGTTAGGCACTCACAGAAAGCTAAGTGCCTTCTAGATGATTGTTCTCCAATCTTCATTTCACAGATGACAAAGTTGAGGTCCAGAGAGGTGATATGACTTGTCCAGGGTCACACTGCTAGTCAGTGTCAGAGCTAAATCTAGATTCCAAAGGCTTGTGACTCAGAGTTCAGGACTTTTCTCTAGGACTTTCGCTGCTCCATTCTCATTTTCACACAGTTTATGGCTCTCTCTCTTCCAGGCTGTGACATTTTTCTCATGTCTGTAACAGCATTTCATTCCTACAAAGTGCATCAAAGACCAAGAAGGCTCTCATGTCGACTGAGGACCTACTACATGCCAGGCACTTGTTATCAGGTAGGTATTATTATGCCCACTTCACAGATGAGAAAATGGAGGCTCAGAGAGAGCTGTACTCTGCCTGAGTTCACCCAGGGTGGTATCTTCTGTCCCATCCAGCCCTTCCTCCTAACTCCCACAATACGTGACCCTTTTTCTTCGACCACTGAATACTTGCAAGTAATCCCTGAAGAGCAAAGACATTTCTTTTCCTTTCCGAAGTGTGATTCTGCTAAAATGGGTTGCTTTTCAGCAGTTCTTGGCAGAGCTAGAAACTGACCAAGGGAAATATGAGATGCCATTCATCATATTGGCCACTAGAGGACACTAAGAAGCCATGTTTCTGAAGCAGCTCGCTGCCTTAACGCCCTGGTTTCACTGAACTCATTTGCAAGATTGTGGAAAACTTGGGGGAAGAAGGTGTTTCAGTCTTTTATTTCAACATCCTCAGTTTTCTTATGGGAAAAAAATGAAATCCCTCAGGGCTCAGGTTGCTTCCCCAGGGTCACACACGAGTATCATCAAGTCAACAAATACTAATTGAATATTCACTCAGTCAACACATATGATTACAGTCATTGGAGGACAAGAGGGGACAGAAAGATGTGGCCCCCGCCACGTGGAGCTTGCAGTCTAGTGGAACATGGACAGTGAGAAGTAGTTGAATCAACTAAATGATTGGAGATGGTGGCATGGGAGTGTAGAGAGGGAGGGTCAGGAACAAGCACTCTGTGAAGTGACATTTCACCTGAAGCTGAAGATGAAAAGCACTCAGGATTGCAGATAGCTGGGAGACAAGAATTTCAGGAATGGGGAACCGGGAGAGGAAGAGAGAGCTTGCCCTCTGCTCAGGGGCAGATTAACCAGTAAGCAAGATACCCATGGGCTTCATTGTGTTTTCTTACTAATCTGTAGTAAACAGTCTCACATGAATTCCACCACGTAACAGATGTGAAAACCTGGTGAAACTGTGCACTACAGATTAGTAAGCAAGCACAAGTAAGCCCTGCGTACCTTGTTTATTGGCTAATCCATCCCCGCCTGTGCCGGAACCTGAAGGCTGGCAGTGTGGTTGGGTGGAGTAGGTAAGGACGGCGGGTGAGAGAGTCCAGTGGTGGCAACAATGATATGATGACGGTCATGCGCTGAACGTCACTGCTTGCCAAGCACTGTGCTAGGTGCATCCTCTCCACCATCTCTGGCTCGAGTACTACTGCTGTCAAGTTGGCCCCCAACTCATCACCACCCCAGGCACAATGGGATGAAACGCTGTCCAGTCCTGCGTCATCCCCATGATGAGTTGCTGATCAGACCACTGGGGTCCATAGCGTTTTCAATGGTTGATTTTCAGAAGTAGATGGACAGGTTTTTCTTCCTAGTTCATCTTAGTCTGGAAGCCCCACAAAAACCTGTTCAGCATCATAGCAACACAAGCCTCCACTGACAGAGGAGCAGTGGTTGTGCCCGAGGTGCGTTGGCTGCGAATTGAACAGGAGCCTTCCTTGTCCGCCACTGGACAACCGCTGCCCCCTTGCATACTACTCCAAAAGCCAAACCAAACACATTGCTGTTGTTCCCTACTCATAGAGACCCTTTACGTAACGACCCTATAGGGCAGAGAAGAACTGTTCCATAGGGTTTCCAAGCTGTAATCTTTACAGAAGCAGACTGCCACATTTTTCTCTGCAGAGCAGCTGGTGGGTTCAAATCACCGAACTTTCAATTAGCAGACAAGAGCTTTAACCACTGCACCACCACGGCTCCTTTGCCTACTCTTACTAGTCCCATTTTAAGGTGAGGAAACTGAGCCTCAGAGGGGTTAAGCCACTTGGCCAAGGCCACACCGTCAGGAAGGGGCATAGAGGGGAGACTTGAACCTAAGTCTCTCTGACTCCGATGTCCAAGCTCATCTTCATTATACCAAACAAAGGCCTAGAAACCCGAGATCCTGTCTCCTGGCCAGGAATCTCCCCCAAGACTTTCTCTTCCCCTGGCCGTTCAGGATAACATGCCTTCACTGTCAGCTCATGGCCATGAGGTGAAGGCAGAAATTAAACAAAAGAGGAAAAGATTTTTCTAGAAAAGACTATCAGAAGGAAAAGGATTCCCAACCCACGTCAGCAATTGTCTCCTTTCAAAAGCAGTGCTTACAAGAGCGCACAACTCTCACTGTAAAAACAGACTCGTGAGAACGAGAGGAAGGAGGCCTCATGATCCTGAGCACCACCTCGAAGCTTAGAGACATCAGATGGTTTTGAAGCTGAGCCAACATTCCAGGGCTCCTGAGAGCTTCAGAAAATTGCATGCACTGGCAGGAGCTGCCCTGAGAACAGATCTACCTTATAGCATTTCCTTCGGACTACTGATACATGAAGAGGGCCTTGGACCTGCCTTTGATGTTGCTGATGGCTCAGGCCTGCTGGTGTCAGTGGGAGTGGAGGGTGCACAAAGGGTGTCGGGGGGGAATGTGGTTGCAGAGCAGATCTGGGTCTCCTTGGAACCCAGTCCAGCTCGCAGTCTCCTTCCTGCCCCAGGCCCTTGCAACACCATGTTGCTGTGGTTGCTGTTAGGTGCCATCGAGTCAGTTTCGACTTATAGGGATCCCATGTGACAGAGTAGAACTGCCCCATAGGGTTTCTCAGGCTGTAATCTTAACAGAAATAGATCATCCTGTAGAGCCACTGAGTGGGTTCAAACTGCCAACGTTTCAGTTAACAGTCAAGCACTTAACCGTTGAACAACCAGGGCTCCTTGCAATGCCATAAAACCAAGGAAACTCATTGTTGCTGAGTGGATTCCAACTTATAGTGACCCTATAGGACAAAGTAAAACTGCCCCATAGGGTTTCCAAGGAGCAGCTGGTGGATTTGAACTGATGACCTTTTGGTTAACCACTGCGCCGCCAGAGCTCTTACAACACCATACTGAGCATCAATTCATCTCTTCTGCCTTGTCTCCCCCACCTCTCCAAACCCTTCTACCCTTCAAGGCCTGGCACAAGCCCCATCCTCTTAAAGCTGCCACCAACACCTTCTCCAGTCCTCGTAGTGTCTCCCTGTTCTCAGCAACTTCTCTCTGATGGTACATACCATCCAAACCAAAACCAAACCCATTGTCATTGAGTTGATTCCAACTCATAGTAACCCTGCAGGACAGAGTAGAATTACCCCATAGGGTTTCCAGTGATATTTTGATTAGCAGCCAAGCTCTCAACCATCGTGCTGCCAGGGCTCCGTATGTACCATAACCAAAACAGTTGTTGCCTTGGAGTCCATTCTGACTCATAGCAGAACTGTCCATAGGGTTTCCAAGGAGCACCTGGTGGATTCAAACTGCAGACCTTTTGGTTAGCAGTCATAGATAGCTCTTAACCATTATGCCACCAGGGCTCCCATGTACCATAGACCTTAGCATTTATTCAGCAGGAGAAAAATACAGGGTTTGGAGTTAGAAAGTCTAGGCTGGCATCCCTTGCTCCCCATGGCACGCTGCATCATCGCACCTCCCTCAGCTACCTTCATTCTGCAAAGATTTGTCAAGCCTGTGCCAGGCAGCTCTTGGCTAGCCTCAGGATAGCAGTGGTGGATAGTCCCTACTCTCACAGAGCTATCAATGTTTCCATGTTTCCACCTGGAAAATGGGCACAATAACAACTGGTTGTGAGCATGGAGAAAAATATACAGGAGCAGCTTGTGAATTTGAATATATCACCCAAGTTTTGTTTTGTTTTTTTAAATTTTGCTTTAGGTGAAAGTTTATAGCTCAAGTTAGTTTCTCATACAAAAATTTATACACGCATTGTTATGTGACCCTAGCTACTACAGCTATAATGTGACCCCACGTTCCCCCTTTTCATCCCGGATTTCCTGTGTCCATTCAACCAGCTCCTATCCCCTTCTACCTTCTCATCTTGCCTCTGGACAAGAGCTGCCCATTTAGTCTCGTGTATCTACTTGAACTAAGAACCACACTCTTCACGGGTATCATTTTCTGTCTTATACTCAAGTCTTTGTCTGAAGAGTTGGCTTCAGGAATGGTTTTAGTTCTGGGTTAACAGAGAGCCTGGGGACCATGTCTTCTAGGGTTCCTCCAGTCTCAGTCAGACAATTAAGTCTGGTCTTTTCACAAGAATTTGAGTTCTGCACCCTACTTTTCTCCTACTCTGTCAGGGACTCTCTGTTTTGTTCCCTGTC
This sequence comes from Loxodonta africana, assembly GCF_030014295.1. NCBI lineage: Eukaryota > Metazoa > Chordata > Mammalia > Proboscidea > Elephantidae > Loxodonta > Loxodonta africana. The sequence continues at coordinate 37,709,902 of NC_087348.1, forward strand.
AGGGTGGTCATTGGTGGTAGCCAGGCATCATCTAGTTTTTCTGGTCTCAGGCTGATGGAGTCTTCTGGTTTATGTGTCCCCTTTTGTCTCTTGAGTTAATTTTTTTCCTTGTGAAGGTGTCACCAAAGTTTTGTTTTCCCCTTAACAATTCCTATATGGTTGCCTCGTTTTCCCCATTTGCAAAATGGGGGTAGAGATGCTGATTTTTTTTTTTTTTTTTTTAGCCACATTCTAACAGTCCAGCAGAGCAGGGAACAGTGAAGACAAGAGCTAGGAGCATGGACTCAAGTCATTCGGTCTAGTTTTTCATCTTGGAGTTGTGTTTTCCTACCTTCAGGACCTTGGACAAGTCACCCAAGCTCCCTGTGCCTCAGTTTCCTCATATACATAATGGGAGATCATAATAGCGCCTACTTCCCTGGATTATTAGGGGACTATATTAATTTTCCAAGGCTGCTATAAAAAACTACCACCAATTGGATGGTTTACAACAACAGAAATTTATTCTCTACAGTTCTAGAGGCCAGGAGTTTGAAATCAAAATGTTTTCAACAGGGCAAGGCTGTCTTTGAGGGCTCTAGGGGAGAACTCTTTCTTGCCTCTTCCAACTTCTGGTGGCTCCAGGCACTCCTTGGCTTGTGGCTGCATCACTCCAATCTCTGCCTTCATCTTCACATGGCCTTTTCTCTGTGTCCTCTCCTCTCTCTCTCTTATAGGGACACCAGTCATCGGATGTAGGATCTGCTTGGATAATCCAGGACAATCTCATCTTGAGATCTTTAATTTAATTACCTCTGCGAAGACTCTTTCTCCAAATAAGGTCATATTCACAGGTTCTGGGGAATTAGGAAGGGACATAAATTTTGGAAGCTACCATTCAACCCAATATCTAGACCAAGTGGGTTAATCCAAGTTACAAGCTGAGCACAGAACCAGGAACAAGATAAGAGCTCAGTTGATAAGAGTCAGTTGTTCAAAAAGAACAAAGGTGTGTGTTGGGATTGTATTATTTCACCATACTTATTCAATCTGTATGCTGAGCAAATAATCAGAGAAGCTGGACTATATGAAGAAGAACGGAGCATCAGGATTGGGGGAAAACTCATTAACAACCTATGTTATGCAGTTGACACAATCTTGCTTGTTGAAAAAGAACTTGAAGCACTTCCTGATGAAGATCAAAGACTACAGCCTTCAGTATGGATTGCGCCTCAACATAAAGAAAACAAAAACCCTCACAACTGGACCAATAAACATCATCATGATAAACAGAGAAAAGACTGGAGTTGTCAAAGATTTCATTTTACTTGGATTCACAATCAACACCCATGAAAGCAGCAGTCAAGAAATTAAATGACATATTGCATTGGGCAAATCTGCTTCAAAAGCCTCTTTAAAATGTTAAAAAGCAAAGATGTCGCTTTGAAGACAAAGGTGCGCCTGGCCCAAGCCATGGTGTTTTCAATCACCTCATATGCATGTGAAAGCTGGACGATGAATAAGGAAGATGGAAGAATTGATGTCTTTGAATTGTGGTGTTGGCGAAGAATATTGAATATACCACGGGCTGCCAGAAGAACGAACAAATCTCTCTTGGAAGAAGTAAGCCAGAGTGCTCCCTAGAAGCGAGGATGGAGAGACTTTGGCTCATATACTTTGGACATGTTATCAGGAGGGTTCAGTCCCTGGAGGACATCATGCTTGGTAAAGTAGAGGGTCAGAGACTAAGAGGAAGACCCTCAATGAGATAGACTGATGCAAGGGCTGCAACAATGGGCTCAAACATAGCAATGATTATGATGATGGTGTAGGACTGGTCAGCATTTCTTACTGTTATACATGGGGTCGTTATGAGTTAGAACGAGCTCAATGACACCTAACAACAACAATTATTATCATACATGTAGAGGTTGTGCCTGAAGTTAAACTATGCAAATTTGTCAGACATAGAAACTCCAAGAGTAGAAAGACCAGCTACCCTGTCCCTGCAAGGCTCCAAGGCTGGCAGCCAACTTGCCACACAGCATTTCTCAACTTGACCTGACTTGTTTCAGCTTTCAGATTCCCCAAATTCTCTTTCTGTTCCAAATAGGCTTTTTGTAGAAACTACCAATTATTGCAGAGTCTGTATTTTGCTTCACTAAAGCCAGACTCCGGGTGACCTCAGTCAGAGGTCAAGGAGAGAAAGTTACACACAGCACACCTGGCCAGAGGTGGCAGAACGCAGCCGTGCTGTGTCATCATCTTGTGTGAGCTCAGGCCAAAGTCAGCTTGGCCTCAGTGGTGGATGAGGGTGTAGGACCTCAAGTTTAAAGTTCAAGGTAGTTTTCACTGATAAGAAGAGACTGATTTCACCCTGTGTGAGCACCAGTTCATGGCAGAGCCAGGCAGGGCATGTACAAGTATCACAGGTGTGTGGATGGAGGAAGAACAGAAAAAAGAACTGCCTAGGTGGGACACCTGGTTAGTGAGTTAGTTAGTAATTAGTTAGGTAAGGCAGTCCTGAAGTCCCTCAGTGGTGCAAACCATTAACACACTTAGCTATTAACTGAAAGGCTGCAGGTTGAAGTCCACCCAGAGGCACCTTGGAAGAAAGACCTGGCAATCTACTTCCAAAAAATTAGTTGTTGAAAACTCTATGGAAAACCATTCCCGAAGCCCACTTTTCAGAGAAAAATTAGACAGGCCTATAAAACAAAAAATAACACATGTGAGAAGCATGCTTTTTGATCAAATATACAAGACCAAATGGGCAACTCCTGCCCAGAAGTAAGAAAAGAAGGCAGGAAGGGACAGGAACTGGATGGTTGGACGTAGAGAACCCTGGGATGGAAAGGGGGAGCATGCTGTCACATTGTGGGGATTGTAATCAATGTCACAAAACAATATGTGTATAAATTTTTTTGAATGAGAAAAAAAATCATTTAAGAGTTTTTCAACTGCAAAAGGACCAATAATGTATGATCTCACTTATATGAAATAAGCAAATACATAGAAACCAAAGATTATTAGTGGGTTGGGGGAGGGAGGGAAGCTTTTACTTATAGGGCAATGAGTTTACGTTAATGGTGGTGGAATAATTCGGAAAAGGACAGTGACAATGGTTGACCAACATGAAGGGCATAATCAATGTATCTGAATTATACACATAGAGATTGTGGAATTGGCAAGTGTTTAGTTGTGTGTATTTTCGCCACAGTGACACACGTGGGGTCGCCATGACTTGGGATCAACTCAAGGGCAACTGGTTATTTTGAGCTTTTAGTTTTTATGGGATTGGGAGGAGGGGGTACAGCCTAGACTAAGTCCAAGCTATGATCACACCAAGATTCAGTCATTTGGGGTCCAGCTATAGAGCCCACCAGGGGTTCAGTTCTCATGATCCTTCCCTAAAGAACAGGGGGACAGACAGGCCATTGTGATTCCAGGCCGCGCTCCAGTGCCAGAGGAGGTGGCTCTGAGATCAGGGGGCCTGTCCCTCTACCCCAGCCCCAGGGGACTCAGGCCTGAGGGTAGAGATAGGAAGCTGTCATCTTGAGGAGACACAGATGCAAGAGGAAGCTTTTTTCTGCGTCCCTGCCTGCCTCCTCTCTGCTCTGGAGTGTAGCCCAATGGGGGCAGAAGACACTTTTGGGTGACAGCCCAGTGTGTTAAGGATCTCAGGGAGCAGAAAGATCTGAGCTGCAAGCTAGACCTGCCTGTGTCTGGAGTGGAAATAAAGCAGGAGAGGCACCCTCAAGGCAAGCAGGGAAAGTGGGAGGGCAGAGCTCTGCTGGCTGACAGAGTTGGTTCTTTTTTTTTTTTTTTTTTAAATATTTTATTGTGTTTTTTTCCTTGAAAGTTTACACAGGCAATTAGGTTCTCGCTTAACGATGTCGATACATATTGTTCAGTTATGTTCTTCACGATATCTTAGCATTCTTGTTATTTCCATTTTGATTGTTCTTTTTCCATTAATCTAGCTTCCCTGTCCCCCCAGCCTTCTCATCTTTGGTCTAGGGTAAATGTTAACCATGTGGTTTCATCTAGATGATTATTTCGAGGACCACAGTACTCACGGGTGATATTATTTATTTTATGGGCCAGTCTGTCATTTGGCTGAAACATGACCTCTGGGAGTGGTTTGAGTTCCAACTCTAAAAAGTATCTCAGAGCGATAGTCTTGGGGGTTCGTCTGGTCTCCACTGGTCCCAGTAAGCCTGGCCCATTTTTAGGAATTTGAGTTTAGTTCTACATTTTTCTCACATTCTATCTGGAACCATCTATTGGATCCCTGGTCAGAACGGTTGGTAGTGGTAGTTGGGCACCATCTAGTTCTTCTGGTCTCAAGGTAGGTAATGTCCTTGTTCGTGTAGACTATTGGTTCTGTGGACTAGTTTCTTCTGCGTGTCTTTGGTTTCCTCCAGATGAGTAGAGACCGATAGTTGTATCTTAGATGGCTGCTCACAAGCTTTTAAGACCCCAGAGGCTATTCATCAAATGAGAATGTAGAACATTGTCTTCACGGAGTATATTGTCCCAATCGACCAAGTTGCCCCACGAGACTATGGTCCTAAGCAAGAAGGTTGGTTCTTGAGACTCAAGAAGCACCATCTGTCCCAGAAACAAATGGGTGGAATCTGAGGATGGAAGTAATGTCAAAGAGTAGTATTTCATAATTATTTTGTGCCCTATTTTTACCCCCAGCCTGCTGTGACCTGGGGCAATCGGCGCCTTGCACTTAACAATGAACTGTTGTGTTATGATGGTAGTTACAGGCCCTGGAGTCAGAGGGCCTGAGTCTAAATTCCAGCTCAGCTCCCAACCCTCTGGACCTCAGTTTTCCTCATCTATAAAATGATGATCCAACTCAGACAGCTGTTACCCTTATGATTTTTGCCAGCATAGCTGTTATTACTCATATTACATGGTGAGGACCTACTTGGGCTGTTGTTGTTGTTAGCTACCATTGAGTCAATTCTGACCCCATATGTGCAGAGTAGAACTGTTTTCAAGGTTGTGACCTTTCAGAAGCAGATCACCACGTCTTTCATCCTAGGCACCTCTGGGTAAATCTGAACCGACAACCTTTCAGCTAGTAGTTGAGTGCTTAACTGTTCGCACCACCAAGGTACTCTACAGAGATGAATACAATCTCACCTCTGCCTTCCAAGAGTTCACTTCCATCTTTCCCATCACCAAAGTTTTGTTTTTCTTTACACAACTTTTGTCCTCAAGTCCATCGCTTTGAGATTCTTTCAGACTCTTGATCCATCAAGCAGCCCCTTTACTTTGCTTTTTTTTATATAATTTATTTTTGTTGCTGTTGTTGGAAATATACTCTGCAGACCACACACCAATTCAACTGCTTCTGCCTATGGGATTCAGTGACATTGATTACATTCTCCAAGTTGTGCAGCCATTCTTACCCTCCTTTTCCAAGTTATTCCTCCCCCATTAACACAAACTCACTGCCCCCTAAATTTCCTATCCAATCATTCGAGTTGCTGTTGTCAATTTGATCCCATGTAGATAGATCTTAAAAGACCACAATGCTCAAGGCAGACATTCTTTACTAGTTAGCCTTACCTATTGTTTTTTCTACTGTTTGGTTTTAAGATGACCCAGGGGATATTTTTGGTTTAAAGTTTAAGGCCCCCTCCCTTGCTTTTGCAATTTCTCTCTGTCTTCTAGAACCTTCCAGACCTGCTCAGGTCTCCCTGGTTGAAAAATAATACAGCCAGCCAACTCTGCCCACGGCCCTGGCATCTGCCATCCAGCCAAGGTCTCCTTATCTTTCTTTCACCAAAGTGTTTCAAAAGGGAGTCAGTCCTACCCTCTTTCCTCCTCACCGCTCCACTCCCTGCCTGTCCCATGGCCTCTCAGCTTCTGTCATAAGGCGTGTCTCCCCAGGGTACAGGCCAGTTATGTGGGCTCAGCTCACACCTCCTTCCTTTCATTCATGCTGTTCCCTCCGCCAGGACTGCTGTTCCCCTCCTCTCCACCTGGCCTATTCTTCTACATTCTTCAAGGCTGACTCCTCCAGGCAGCCCCCCCCCCCACCCAGAGCTCTGCTCACACCTCTGTGTGTACCACCGACCATCATGTGGCACTGCAGCAGGGGTGAGGGTAAGAGTCAGTATTTAATACCTGATGTGGCGTAGACGCTGCCTCTCAGAAGTGACATCAGCTGGTGTCACAGTCCAAGCAAACCTGCAAAATATCAGCCCGAGTATCTGCCCTTTATGTTCAGGGCATTCATCTAGGTTTGTCTGTGCCTCCCCCAAAGGCAGGGCTGTGTCTTATTAAGTCTTACCACCCATTATGCCTAGCTCGGGATTGGCCAACACAGCAGGTGTGAGTGGTCCCCACCTGAGATCCCTGGGACAGTGAAGTCTACAAGTAGGGCTGTCCAAGCTGAGCTCTCTAGGACCCAAGTCAGCCTGTGTCAGAGTTCAAGTGAATTCTGGGGGCTGGAGCAATAGAGAGGGTTGGTGAGGGGTGATGACAGGCAAACGAATCCATCCAATCCACGGTGGTGGGGGTCACGTTGGGTGAAAGGTTGAGACCCTGTGAGCAGTGGTGTCAGGGAAGGAGAGTGAGTCCAGAGGCAGCCTATTTAATGGAAGAGCCCAGAGTCAGAGTCAGGATTCCAGAATTCCAGTTAACTGGGGGAGCTTTGAACAAGTCCATTTCCTGCTTTAAGATTTCGGATCTTTCATCTGTAAAATGAAAGGACTGGATTGAATCAGAGTTTCCAAAACTGGGTTCTATGGACCATTATATTCCAAGATGTTGAAACGGAAAAAAGAAAATTCTGACTGTAGCCTCCTCTTTGCAATTCAAATGTACTTTAGGGTATTAAGAAAAAAAATAATAAACCTGTTGCTGTTGAGTTGATTCCAACTCATAGCAACCCTAAAGGACAGAGCAGAACTCCCCCATAGGATTTCCAAGGAACAGCTGGTACATTTGAACTGCTGACCTTTTGGTTAGCAGCTGAGCTCTTAACGAGTGTGCTACCAAGGCTCCGCACTAGGGTATTAAGATCCCTAAAAGACCCGTGCAGTAAAGAAGCCCCTTCAAATTTCTTTAATATGGTACTCCCAAACTTTCTTGACTATAGAGCTCTTCTCTCTGCTATTATTTTTTTATTTTGTTGGAATATCAACGTCTTGAGAAATACAATCTTTAATGAATTTGGGAAATAATGAATGAGATGATTGCTAAATCCCCTTCAACCTTTAAAATTATCACATTTTGGGAAAATAAGCCCTAAACTAGGAGACATTATCTCATTAGTTTGAAAGTAGCTCATTATAAGATAAGATATCTATACTTGTGGACTGCCAAAAGATAGAACAAATCAGTCTTAGAAGGAATTCAACCAGAATGTTCCTTATAAGCGAGGATGGCAAGACTTTGACTTTACTTTGGACATTTCATTAGGAAAGACCAATCACTAGAAAAGGACATTGTGTTTGGTGAAGTAAAGGGCCAAAAAAAAAATGAGGGAAACTCTTAACGAGGTGGCTTGACACAGTAACTGCAGCAATAGGCTCAAACATACCAATGATCATGAAGATAGTGCAGGACCAGGCAACATATGGTTCTGTTATGCATAAGGTCATCATGAATCAAAGCCACCTCAATGTCAACTAACAACAACATAAGATAAGTGGACCAGCTAATAAACCAGAATAGACATCCAAACTGAGTGGCATCAACCCCAGTGCAGAGAAGTCAAATGGGTGGTATAAGAAACTCAGCCCAGCTTGGGTAGAGCAAGAACCAACCCACATGTCCCCAGCTCCTTTCTTGGGGCCATGCCCCAGAACAATCCTTCTTAGGCAGGAATATGGAAAAGCTAAATGACAGGGAGAACGAGTTGCCTTTGTTTCTGCCCAATGCCCTAAGACGTCACTGCCACCACAGTTCATCTTCATAAGAACTTATAAAGGCCATCCTTCATTTCAAAGATGATTTTAGGGATCTGACCTCAGTTGGGTGTGTTCCTAATTGAGTTTCTTTGTTTCAGGGGAGGGAATTGTTTTACATTGACTTGCAAAATAGACTTCTTCTGTCTCTCTTGTCCCTTAGCCTCCTGTGTTGCTGTTTGCATTTATTCATTCATTCTACAGATAGATATTATACCTACCATGCACTGGACTTGAGGACTGAAACATAAGCACAAGAGACTAACTCATGGTTTGATGTTTTAGTCTTTCCCTTTCCAAGTGTGTTCACAGCTCCTGAAATATATTGTAAGTTCTATGGGGCAAAGCCTGATTCTCCTTCTTTGATCCCTGACCACAGTGCCCACAACAATGACTTATGAAGATGACATTTGCGTACACTGAGCACTCTCACATATCAGTGGCTCAGTGAGTGAGAGAAGGAGTGAAGGAATGACTACACACCAGCAGACAGCTGGTGCAGGGTTTGAGATGAAATCCATGCCCCAAGGGGAGTCAAAGCAGATTTTTTTAATCCTATACAAAATAGGATTGACACAGTAGCTACAGCCATGGGCTCGAGCATAACTACAATTGTGAGGATGGTGCAGGACAGGGCAGCGTTTTGTTCTTTGCACATAGGGTCATTGTGAGTCAACGGCAGCTAACAACAACATACAAAATAGAATAGCAACAATTGTGAGGATGGCACAAGACTGGGCAACGTTTAGTTCTGTTACACAAAAGGTCACTTACAAATCGGAGCCAACTCAATGACACCTAAAACAATGACAACATACAAAATGGATATTTGACTATTCTCATTTAACAACCCAAGCACTCAAACAAGAAAATTGGGGGCTGATAATGGATTCAAAACCATTGGAAATGAATTCATTGGATCCCCAGATCACCTTGTAGGCATGGCACATAGAAGGCCGGAGCTGAAATCCCTGCCCTTCTCTCTTAAGTACTGACCTTGGGCACATGAGTTATTTTCTCTGTACTTCTCTTTCTCACCCTAAAAAGGGGAGATCAATAATCCCTCATGTACAGAAGCATAATAATTCTGCAAGTTCAACTATATGTGCTTAGCAAAAAAAAAAAAAAAGAGGGGAATGGAAAGAAAAATGCTTCCCAAATTAATATAAAATATAATGCAATTCCAACAAATAAGAATCATAAAAATCCTTTTTGGAACATAAAAAATCTTTTAAAAATTCAGATGAATGAATAGTCAAAAATTCCTAAGAAATTTTTGAAATATATTGGTAAAGAGGAAGTTACCCTAGAAAATATGAAAACCTAGGTCTCATGGTACTACAATAAAAATAAGTCTGATTTTGGCACCAAAATACACACACATCACTGGCCCAGAATAGGGAGTCTAAAAATAGACCTAAGTATACATGAGATCTTAATTCATAATAAAGATGACATTTCAGTTCAGTGGGTTGAGTAATTTATTTACTAAATGATTCCAGCCTAGTTGGCTCTGCACCTGGACTGAATAGAGTTAGGACCTTTTCTGTACACTCTACCCCGTAATAAATTCCAGATGGATGAAAAACTTAACAGAACTACTAAAGCTGTTGAAAACTAAAATACAAGAGTGGAAAATACCTTATTAGGTAAGGTATGACACCTAGAAGCCATAAAGGAAAAAAAAAAAAAAAGATTCCGGCTCATAGTGACCCTATAGGACACAGTAGAACTGCTCCATAGCGTTTCCAAGGAGTAGCTGGTGGATTCAAACTACCAACCTTTTGGTTAGCAGCCGAGCTCCTAACCACTGTGCCACTAGGGCTCCCACAAAGAAAAAGATAGATGAATTTAACATCATAAATATTTAAATTTTCTCTATAAAAAATGGTTCCAGAAACAAAGACAAAGACTATGCTGAGAAAAGTATTTATAATGCATGTTGCTGTTGTTTTTAGGTGCTGTCAAGTCGGTTCTAACTCATAGCGACCCTATGTACCACAGAAGGAAACACTGCCCAGTCTTGCACCACGCTTGCAATCATTGTTATGCTTGAGCCCATTGTAGCAGTCATTGTGTTCATCCATCTCCTTGAGGGTCTTCCGCTTTTTCGCTGACTCTCTATTTTACCAAGCATGATGTCCTTCTCCAGGGACTGATCCTTCCTGACAATATGTCCAAAGAATGTAAGACGCAGTCTCGCTATCCTTGCTTCCAAGGAGCATTCTGGTTGTACTTTTTCCAAGACAGATTTGTTCATCCTTTTGGCAGTCCGTGGTATATTCAGTATGTACTTAATATATACAGATGTCCTATAAATTGATAAGAGAGTGACAAATAGCCCAATTGGGGACTAGACAAAGAAGGCACTTCCATTTTCAGAAATATTTTGGAAGAAATTTTCAGAGACAAACTTCTCGGTACAGAAATATCTAAAAACGCTTGAGAGTATATAAATAAATATTTTTTTAAACATGATCAAGCTGGCAGTGAAGTCAGGGAAACAATCAGATGGCAGATGCTACAAGAAAATGCTAATCAGAAGAATAAGCCCGTACTGGAGCCAGGGTTTGCTCTAAACACTCCTTTTAATCCTTGTGGCCAGAGCCTGGGCTTTAATGGGCAAAAATGTGCTGTGGACAGCCACAGAGCCTAGGACTCAAGCAGTCAGGAGGTCACACTAGGGACCCCCACGGGAAGTCAGAATTCCCAAAGGGAACATAGGAACTCCAAATAAACTCACCCCATTGGGGAAGATGGTTGGGATCTGGCTTATCTTAGTTTGATCTTGGTTCTGGGTGGATCTAGAAATAAAAAAACAAAATCTACCCTGAATCTCTAATCATACCACTCAACTAGGTTTTGGTCTGAGTTCACACTACCGAGAGGTCCCTAGGTGTTGCAACTGGTTTGTGCTCGACTGCTGACCTGACGGTTGGCAGTTCAAACCCACCCAGCAGTACCACGGAAATTAGGCAGGCCTGGAGATCTGCTTCTGTTAAGACTACAGCTAAAGCAGTAATACTTAAAGGGAAATGTATAGCCTCAAATTCTAATTAAAAAAAAAAAAGATCAAAACATCCATTTCAAGAATCTTCAGGAAAAACAAACAAAATGAATTCACAGAAAGAAGAAAAAATAAGAATTAAGGGCAGAAATTATTAAAATAGGAAAATACCAACAAAACCAAGTGTAGTCTTTTAAAAGATAATAACTAACTATTAAATAAATAATTCTTGGCTTACACTGATCAAGAGCAAAACAGAGAAGGCAAAAATAAAAAATCTGGGGTTGAAATGGGAGGCATAATTGCACATTAAAAATTATGTCAATGCTATGAACAGTTTTAAGCCAATAAATTTTAAAATGTGAATGAAATGAACACATAAGCACATTAAGATGACAAAGAATATTGTGGAGGACACTGTGGATTGGTTATTGATGCAACCTTTCTAATCCCCTCTAAAGCAGAGGATGGAAACCTAAAAACTACATCCCAGACTCCCTTGCAGCTAGGATTTTGGATTTGATGTTGGATGCATTAATGAGATGTACTCCATGATGCTTTGATTTGGGACTGAGTCATGAGGTAAGAGAAGTAACGCCTGAGCCTTCATTTTGCAGGTCCCATCAGTGACAGTAGCAGCGTGGTTGCGGGCCAGTAACAGAGACATAGCTTCCAGGTTGAGGGCCAGCAGCAGAGATAGCTTCCAGACTCCGCAGGCATCTTCCTGGTTCGGTGGCTTCCTGATTATGGCTGAGGTCCCACAGTCCTGTATGTGGCAGCAGTGCTGTGGCTTCCAGATTCTATAGCTTTCTGACCCTTCAGCATTTTGCTTTTGGAAGTAATTCCTGGCAGTTGTTTCTTGGAGTCTATTTTCTCAGTCCTCCCAACAATTCTGTGAATTTTCTGTATTTGTTAATACATCTCTTTCTGCTTAAACGAGTGTGAGAGAATTCTGTTGCCTACAATTAAAAATGACCAATGCATTTTTGTAGTCACTGAAAACCTACGGCAAACATCATACTTAATAATTAATCCTTGTTGTTTTTGTTGTTAGCTGCTGTGAAGTTGGCCTCCAATTCACGGCAACCCCGTGATCTCAAAAACCCGAAAAGCCCTTGCCGTTGAGTCAATTTCAACTCATAGCGACCCTGTAGGACAGAGTAGAAGTGCCCCAAACGATTTCCAAGGAGCAGCTCGTGGATTTGAACTGCCAGCCTTTTTTGGTTAGCGGCTGAGCGCTTCACTGCTGCACCACTTGGGCTCCATATGATCTCACATATATGAAATATCTAGAATAAGCAAATGCATAGGGACAAAAGTTTATTAGTGGTTACCAGGGCCTGGGGGGTGAGAGGATTGGGGAATTGTTGCTTAAGGGGTACTGCGTTTCTCATTGGGGTGATGAAAACTTTGAATGTAATTAATGTCACTGAATTATACGCTTAAAGATGGTTAAAATGGCCAATTCTTTATTACATATATTTTACCAAAATAACATTTTTTTTTTTTTAACGCATGCGTATCTTGATCTTGAAGCTTACTTTCCACTTCCCGAACCCTGGAGGTACCAGCTCAAACCTGAACCCCTAGAGAGCTTGCTGTTGTTAGGTGCTGTCGAGTCGATTTCGACTCATAGCAACCCCATGTGACAAAGCAGAACTGCCCCATAGAGTTTTCTTGGCTGTCATCTTTACTAATCTAGCTTCAACCATTACACCACCAGGGCTCCTTAGAGATTCCACTAAAAAATAAAATAAAAACCATTGCAATCAAGTGGATTCCAACTCATAGCGACCCTATAGGACAGAATACAACTGCCTCCAAAAGGCTGTAAACTTATCAGCAGAGCAGCCGGTGGGTTCGAACCACTGACCTTTCAGCTAGTAGCCAAGTGCTTAACCATTTACCAGCATGAAAATCCCTCAGCCATTACTTGGCAAGAGGACGGTCTTGGCCCTACCTCCAAGGCCTCTCAATTAGCTGCTGGGATTTGGACTTGTGAGGAGGCCCCATGGGTCCCAAGGACAGCACCCCTAATCTTTGCCTTGCACTGTCCCCCTGTTCTGGGTTCCACTGCCCAGAGGGAGCAGAGGATGAGAAAGCCCCTCTGCCTGCAGGGTGCTACCAAAAGGCTGTTGGGCCAAAGCAGGGGCTGCGGGGATGTGCTGATACGATGGGAAGTGCTGGGTGGTTGCACTTTCCAAAGGCAGGAAGTGATCACTAAAAAAAGATGGAGGTGGACTGCTGGAGTCAGCAGACTGCCAGAGGATTTGCCCTAAGTGCTTTGCAAAGCAGCCCTAGGCCCGTCCCCAAGCCCACAAGAACAGCTCAAAACTGCTGAGGACAAAATAACCTGGCTGACGTTGCCAGGTACCTGCAGTCCAGAGGCTCCCGTGGGCCCTCCTCCAGGAGACATTAGGAGGAATCTTTGCCCTTGGAAGGCTGCTGTCTTAGAGTTTTCCAATTGCTCTCATTTTTTACCAGTATGCCAAAGTGGCTGGGCGGAGAAAACGGCTAAGCACTCAACTACTAGCCAAAAGGTCGGCAGTTGGAACTCACCCAGCAGTGCCTCAGAAGACAAGACTGGCAATCCCCTTCTGAAAGGTCACAGCCTTGAAAACCCTATGGAGTGCAGTTCTACTCTGCACACATGGGGTCACCATGAGTCAGAATCAACGATATGACAACTAACAACATGCAGACTCTGAATGGACCTATGATCCACCATTCAGCCCCCAGAGGGACCCTGAATCTTGGGCCCTCCCCTTGGGACCACCCAACCTTGGGATCCTCTTTCCAGGGTTTGGTGACTCCACAGGGAACGGACCAGGTCTGCAGCCAAACCATGTGGTCACCCAGCTCCATAGACAGGATCAGCTTGGAAGTAACAGGAATAACTCAGGAGACAGGATACGGTTTATTAATCAGGACAGCTTCCAACCAAGACAGCTCTCAGATCCTTCCTGGCCATGTCTGCAGGCAGGCCATGCTCGGGAAATGCCGGCCCTGCTCAGGCAATTATTTATAGCTCTTTTGGCTCCACTGTCAAGTGCCCGGGGGGCACCCACCTCTGCCAGCAAGCCTCTTGCCGGAAGGCACTCAGCTCTCTCACTCCAAGGGCTGGTGAGCCCACTGCAGCCGCCTCAGTCCCTGGGCCAGGAAGCCCACTGCAGCTGTCTTGCATTAGTCTGCTGGTTCTCGCCACTCACACCGTCTATTGCTGTCTTGTGTTACAGCTCTCTCAAACTCCTGGGTCTAGAAGGGTCTTGGCACCAGCGGCATCACTAAGGGGGTGCGAGGGTTGTGGACAGCACTGGGTCACAGTGTCAGAGGAGGTGACACCAAAGTGACTGTTCATAAAAATATCCCTGGAGTTAGTTATAACAGCAAAAACATTTTTCGGAAGCCCAGTTTACATGTATCAGTATACCTACACAGCTAAAGCTCTACGCTAATTTGCTTTTAGAACCTTCTGATGCGCTCTGGTCAGCGCTGTCATTCTTACCCGGTCACAGTGATGCTTTGAATCATGTGGTTTTTCTGCACATGATCCAAGTAGAAGCTGTCATTTTCATTGCTGCCAACGTTTTCTCAGAAAGGAAGAAAAGCCATAAAATTCAGAACCACCTAATGTCAGCTCTGCAGGGGTTTCAAACACATGAATGATACACAGAAAGTAAGATTTATAAGTACCATTAGTGCTGAAAACATTACTAAGGCTTCTGTAGGGTCTGGTACAGGAGGAGGTTCATGGGGGGTGACACCTTGAGTTACTGCACTGGGTGACACTAACCCGAGTGACACCGCTGCTCAGCACAGGGACCCCAGTTTAAAGGAGTACTCCTCTCCCAGTTCTTCTTGATGGTAGTAAGATCCTCTTCCCCTGCCTGCTGTGGGATTGGTCCTTTTAAGCCTTTTGCAGGATGGCAAAACTGACCAATCCCCTAGGTAGGTCACAGTCACTTTATTTGCATAGTAAACTGTCCAATCCCTTTGCAAGACTGTGGCCTAGCAAATCATCTTGGCAGAACTACAAACCCAGGTCCAGAAAGGCCATTTATAAAGAGAAACCCATTGATTGCCCTGCAGCGTGCAATGGCAGAAGTCATGGTAAAAACCTGGGACCAGCCATTGTTTCTCCTCCTAGAGTCATTTAAAACACTTTATTTCAGGATCAATAAAAATCTATAGTGGAGGAGAACGAGAAATCTCATGAATTTTTTTATGGTCAAACTATAGGGTAGCTGTGAGTTGGAATTGACTCGATGGCAGTGGGTTATGTTGTTTCATTTTGTTTTTTGGTTTAAAACTATAGAGACGTACAAGAAAAGCAGTGTTTATTGCTGTCGATTCAGGCCCTGAAAAGTTACTAGCTATCGTGGGAAAGTTATAGAAACACTGATTAATAACAACAATAATAATGACGACGGTCACCACCTGTCTGACAGTGAAGACGTGTGTACTGCCACGGTGCCGAATAGGTTCCAGCAGAGCTTCCGGACTAAGCCAGACTAGGCTTGCTGATCTACTTTCAAAACTCAGCTAATAAAAACCCTATGAATCACAACAGGCCTACCCCTTACCCATCATGGGGCTGGCACAGAACCTGGGAACATTTCCGTTGTGCATGAGGTTGACAAGAGTTGGGGGCTAACAATAAAATTCACAGGTCTTTTTAATGCAACAACTGTTGTTCTCGGTCCTTTACACATATGAACTCATTTAAGCCCTATGAAGTTGATTAAAGCAATGAGGGGCTGGGAGAAGGTAATCACTTGGCCCGAGGTCCCAGGGCGAGCCGTTTGCGGAGATGGGGCTCGCTCAGGTTCCTCCCGTCCACCATGCAGCCTGAGTTCGATGGGAGGAGTTCCCCCAGGGGTAGGTTGACATACGATGGAAAGGGGCAGTGAGGTGCCCAGAATTGACCCACAGAGCAGCAGCAGCAGGCAGTGGAGGGGGGAGAGAATTCGAGGCAGAGTGATAGGTGAGATCCTACAGAGAGGTGGAGCAGGGCTGGTCCTTCGTTCTCTCCCTACTCCAGGTGCGTTCCCTTCCGGGCAGGTAGCAAAAGGTCAGAAACAAAGACAGCTAGAGGGGTGGCGCTCCAGGAAATAAATCTAGCTGGAAAGTTGTGATGATGGTGAGGGGGAATAATAAAAAATAACCAAGGCCCTGCCCTGCCTGTGGGGCACAGCCAAGTTACTGATGCTTCTCAAACTCTAGTCCATGGACCACCCTTTCCATTCTCACTGGAGGAGTTTGCTAGAAAATGGTATTTAAATGACAGAAGACTCTTAATTTATTTGTTAAAATAAGAACTCTAACAGGCTTTTGTCTTTTTCCTTCAAGTATGAGAAAGAAGGAGAAAGTCCAACAGTCCTGTTCTGATTGGACAGAGCATCTTACAGCAACATCCATGTTACAGAGAACGTAGAGAAAAATGGCGGAGCAGAATTACAGGTTTCTCTCTGAAGGTTATTTTCACAGGACAATACAACAATCTCCAAAGTCTTAAGAGTTTTACAGGGCTGTTTTGTTCTAATTCTACTTTAATGGATAGATCTATATCAAGAGGAATCAGAATAAACCGGCAACAGGTACAAATATTGACATGTTCCACTTAGCTATTGCTGTGTAACAAACCCCTCCAAAACTTAGTGGCTCCAAGCAATAATTTATAATTATCTCTCACAATTCTGTGGGTTGACTAAGCTCAGCTGGGCAGGTCTCGATGGGGGTCTCTCAGATGGTAGTATTCACCTAGTGGCCGGGGCTGGTGTCATCTGAAGGCTTAACTGGGGTGGATGTCCCAGATGGCTCATGGGGCCTCCCCACGTACTTGCCTTTCTCAGAACTTGGAAGCTGGGCTCTGAGAGGAAATATTCCAGCAGTGAGCATGCTAAGAGGCCCAGGAGGATGCTGGGAGGCTTTTTATGCCCTAGTCTTGGAAGTCTCAGAACATCAGTTCCACCACTTTCTGTTGGTCAAACAAGTTACCAAGGCCCACCCTCATTGGAAGTGAGGGAAACTGGACTCGTCCCATGATATTGGAGCAGGATATGCATGCAGGGGTAAAGGAGCTGCTGGCCACTGTCGTTAGAGACTGTCAACTACATTACACAGTTCTCCACATTGCACAGAAAGCAAGACTGACAGTCTCCCAAAGGAGCTCAACTTTAAAACCAAAAAAACCAAACCCAGTGCCGTTGAGTTGATTCCAACATCCAACTCATAGCTACCCTATAGGACAGAGTAGAACTGCCCCACAGAGTTTCCAAGGAGCGCCTGGTGGATTCAATCTGCTGACCCTTTGATTAGCAGCCATAGCACTTAACCACCACGCCACCAGGGTTTCCAGCAAATTGGGTTGTTTGCAAAAGGCTCCATTGCCACCGTAGCTGTCAAAGAGAGGGGACCTTGCCTTTATTCGCTGAGACTTTTTTTTATGTTGATAAGTATTTTTTTTAATTTTATTTATTTTGTTGTTGAGAATATACACACCAAACCATACACCAATTCAAGTTTCTACATGTTCAACTCAGTGACGCTGATTACATTCTTTGAGTTGTGCAATCATTCTCACCCTCCTTTTCTGAGATGTTCCTCGTCCGTTAACATAAACTAACTGCCCCCTAAGGTTCCTGTCTAATCTTTCCAGTTGCTGAGGTCAATTTAATTCCATATAGATAGATCTTGAAAGAGCACGATGCTCAAGGCAGACATTCTTCACTATTGTTTGGTTTTAAGAAGACTTCAGGGAAAAACTGAGACACTTTTGTTAATTATGAACACTTGGAATGTTAAAGTCGATCCCTGGTATTTAATTAGTTGGTGTTACAAGCAATAAATACTTAACTCAATTTTGTGATAGAACTCGGAGCAAAGGATGAGAGTGATTTTACTCGTGAGCAGCAATACGAAGTGAAGGTCTTATTCGTCTTCCACACCAGGGTGACCACTGAATCAGACTTTCTGGGGTTGAGCTCCAGAAATCAGCATTGTGCAGCTGACATCAGGGAATTTCTATTCATGGTGTTTCATTTACAGTATTGATTCTTCTAGCAATCAGTCCCAAGCCTATGGATTAATATAAAGTGTAACGATGATATTGGTAACAATAAACATGTTGTCATTCATTGAGTACTAAGCAATTTCCAAAGCACTTTACACTGATTATCTGACTCCATTTTCTTAATAATCCTGTGAGAAACTAGAACAGGATTTATTCAACCTATTTTTTGGATGAGAATGCTCAGGTTGACAGAGGTTCAACGAATCAACCAAGCTCACTCCATGAAATCCCACAAACTGGTGTCTTTGCTCTGTGACACCAGCTTGGCCTGGCTTTGTCTGCAGAGCTCCTCAAGTGTATGCCTCCGGAATTTCTTCTTTAATATGCTGTTAAATCTCCTTCAAAAATACCCCCACTTCCTCCTCCTCCATCTGGAAGCCCACCCTGATTTGAGGGGAAAGGAGATCATCCCTCAAAGGGGCCCCTTGGGCCTTTCACTAACCAGCCAAGACATAAACCCAGGAAAGGTTTGGATGGTAGCAGAGAGCTTGGAGTGAATCCCAGGTGTGGAGTCAGAAGGTCTGGAAGGTCCCAGCTTGGCCACAACCTTGGTTTTTTGCTGGGCGAGGCCCATCTCTTCTCTGGGCTTTGGTGCCCTGTACAATGAGGGTGCTGAACATGATAGTGGCTTCACTGGTGCTTTGGGACAGCTGTGTAACTCCTTAGAGGTGCGTGGGGTATATGAGGGGGATTCCCCCCATTCTTCTTCCCACCAGCGCAGCTGGTTGTTTGTTTATGAGTCAAATTCCCACATAAAATCGTTGGGATGAGGGGGAAAGTTTTTCAATAAAAAAAAAAAAAAAAAAAATGTTTCTCCTGGACCGTATGAACTCTAATGTTCCTTTCAGCCCTAACATTTCAAAACAGTATTAATAATTTCTGACAGTCCAGTGGTAACCCCGGCTCAGGGCATTGGGCCATGCATTTCATACCCATTATATAATTTAATTCTCTCCATTTTAGAGACGTCAAAACTGAACCTCACCAAGATAAAGTGCTTTGCCCGAGGCCACCCTCCTAGTCTGCAGTGGGGCCGGATTCACTCTGGGTGGGCTAGTGCCATAGCCCTCTGCCTTGACCACTCCGTGGTTCTATTTTCCAGCTTGCGTGACCACCGTGCAGGCTATGACACTGACCAGTGTCCGGGGCTCCAGCCACAGCTACTCCTGCTATCCTCAGCCCTGGAGCAGCTAGAGCAGTGCCAGGAGGTTCCAGGCCCTCCCTTGTGATGGGGTAAGAGTGTAGGGGGGTGGAAGTGTGAGCCTTGAAAAGGAGCTATGCATTACGGTGCAGCACACCCTCAGGACTTGGGTTAAAGCCCAAAAGGCAGGGCTGTGAGACAGGGACAAGGCTCCTGTCTGTCCACTCATTTGTTCATTTAGTCAGCATACTTACTGAGGGGCCAGTCACTGCTCTAGGGCTGGAGGTAAATCAATGACCAACACAGACCCACCTCCCTCTTTGTGGGGCCTGCACTCCAAAAGGGAGACTCAAACAATTAACAAGACAAACAAAACAGGTGAGGAAAATTGCATCACCAAAAAAGGAAACTCGTTGCATTTGAGTCGATTCCGGCTCTTAGCAACCCTATAGGATAGAGTAGAGCTGCTCCATAGAGTTTCCAAGGAGCACCTGGTGGATTCGGACTGCCGGCCTTTTGGTTAGCAGCCATAGCTCTTAACTACTGCGCCACCAGGGTTTCCGGAAAATTGCATACAATATTAAATTATGATTTTCTTATAATAAAGTGCTGAGGGGGAAAATAAGGCAAGGAAGGGAGCTTGGCGTGATGAAGTCAAGGACCAAGAGATGGTAATTTTTACATAAGGCGGGGAGAGAAGAAGGGTTCATTTTCTCCCATATCCTCTAGGTGGCAGCATCTTCCCACCCGTGCAACAGCACAGGCGTTCTTTCCAGCCCTAGAGGAGTATCCCCAAGGAAGCTTGCTAAGAGTCAACTCTGGGGATCATTGGCTGGTCAATCAATCAAAACCATGTCGGTTAAAATGGTGAACCGTAGAAAACAATACATGAAGGACTTCTGGGGTGCGAGTATTGTTGTTTCTTGAACTGGGAGCTAGGTAGACACGTGTGTTCAGTTGGTGAAAATCCACTGAACTGAACTACACTCATAGCACCCCTGTGGACTCGACAGCAACGGGTTTGGCTTTTTTGATTTTTATACTTCCGATAGGAGTCCTGGTGGTGCAGTGGTTAAGCGCTTGGCTGCTAACTGCAAGGTTGGCGATTCTAACCCACCAGCCCCGCCAAGGGAGAAAAAACCTGGTGATCTGCTTACAGCCAAGAGCACCCTGTGGAGCCGTTCTATTTTGTAACACATGGGTCGTCATGAATCAGGATCAATTCTACAGCAACAAGTTTGGGTTTTTGTGTTTGTTTTTGTTTATACTTATGACTGCATCTCTAGGTTGGGCAAAGGTTAACATGCAGCTGCAGATCTAAAGACTGGAGGTTTGAGGCCACCCAGAGGTGCCTCGGAAGAGAGGTCTGGGGATCTACTTACGAAAAATCAGCCACTGAAAACCCTATGGAGCACAGTTCTACTCTGACACACGTGGGTCACCATGAGTCGGAGTCAACTCAACAGGCACTGGATTTTTACACTTACCATCTGTGCACTTTTCTTCTGTATGTTATATTTAAATAAAAAGGAAACAACGAGGCATACACCTTAAACATGTTATTTTAATCTGAAACCTCGTTCGCATTATTTTGCCCACCTCTTGCTATATTTTTAATGCTGCTTCTTGGAATGTGAGTCTGCTGATTAAGAGTCTGTGTCAAGTTTCTTTAAATTTGTTAAATGTATTAATACAGATAAAATGCTCAGAGCAGAGTCTGATGCGTAGGAAGCACTTAACCAAACGTTAACATCATTACCTCTTGTGCACACCCACGATGCATCATCTGTGATTTCCAGTCTCAGAATGAAGGAATTAAAGTGGTGGAAGAACCTAAAGACCCTTGTCTTGCAATCTGATGGTAGAATCTTTCTAGATTTTCATGACAGTTCCCAATCTCTTGCAGATAATTTGCTCATACTCATTTTAATAGCAATTTTAAAAGCAACTTACTTTCATGAAATTTTCCAATGTTCTCACTTTAGTTTTCATAGAACTAACTCTTGCCTTTAATGGTGCAGGAGAGCCAGGCTTAATTCCTAGACAATGCACCGCCAACACTTCTCCAGCAGTGGAGGCTTGTGTGTTGCTATGATGTTAAACAGGTTTCAGAGAAGCTTCCAGACTAAGGTGGACCAGGAAGAAAGGCCTGGCAATCTACTTTCAAAAATCAGATCCCAACAATCCAATTCAAAACTGATCACGGGAAGGGTACAGGATCAGGCTGCGTTTTGTCCCCTTGCGCATGGGGTTGTCATGAGTCAGGGGTTGGCTTGACAACAGCTAACAATAACAACTTTCTTCATTGGTTTATATATGATTTAATTAAATTATATAATTCAATAACAAGATCAACTGGCATATACAGATTTGGAGACAAATATAACTAACTTTAAGTGGGTCTACAACTCAGCTGGCAGGTGCTAAAGGATGGGGACACATTACAGAGCAAAACTGCTCTCTATCGCTCTCTCTCCAGGCTCGTCTCACACCCAGCTCCCCACTCCAGCCTCAGGAGCCTTTTCCCAGTGGTGTGCCAGAGCCAGCTCCTACCAGGTCACCAGCGCCAAGTGGTAAATATCCAGGAATTTGTAGGGAGCTTAAAATACGCCGCAATAGGTGTATTTATACCAGTTGTTGTTGTTAGGTGCTATCAAGGTGATTCTGACTCACAGCAACCCCAGGTGACAAAGTAGAACTGCCCCGTAGCATTTACTCGGCTGTCATCTTTTCGGGAGTTGATTAGCAGGTCTTCCTTCTGCGGAGTTGCTGAGTGGGTTCAAACTGCCGACCTTTCGGTTAGCAGCTGAGCACTTAATTGTTGCACCACCAGCGCTCTTATTTACTCCAGAATAATCAACAAATCCACCCCTCATCTTGTGGTTTTGTCATGTATAGTGGCTTGCATATCGCTGTGAAGCTGGAAGATATGCTGCCAGTATTTCAAATACCAGCAGGGTCACCCATGGTGGACAGCTTTCCGCAGAGCTTCCAGACTAAGAGAGACTAGCAAGAAAGACCTGGTGAATGACTTCTGAAAATTAGTCAATGAAAACCCTATGGATCACAGTAGAATATTGCCCAATATAGTGCTGGAAGATGAGTTCCATAGGTTGGAAGGCACTCAAAATACAGTGGCAGCAACAATGGACTCAAGCATACCAACAATCAGGAAGATGGCACAGGACCAGTCAACATTTTGTTCTGTTGTACACAGGGTTAGTGCTCAGCTGCTAACCAAAAAGTCAGCACTTCGAACCCACCAGCGGCTCCACGGGAGAAAGACCATTGCTCCCCTAAAGATGACAACCTAGGAAATCATGTGGGGCAGTTCTACTCTGTTACATGGGGTCACTATGAATCAGAATCGATTTGACAGCACACAACAACAACGATAGAGACCGAAACTTATTAGTGGTTACTGGGGTGGAAGGGAGGGGGAAGGGGAAATCATTGCTTAGGGGGCACTGAGTGTGTATTAACAGCGGCAAAATAATTTGGAAAAGGGTAGTGTTAATGGTGGCACGGAAACCCTGGTTCCGTAGTGAGTGGTTAAGTGCTACGGCTGCTAACGAAAAGGTCAACAAAAAAAAACTCAAAAGGTAGGCAGTTCTAATCCACCAGGCACTCCTTAGAAACTCCATGGAGCAGTTCTACTCTGTCCTATAGGGTCACTATGAGTCGGAATTAACTCGACGGCAATGAGAACGGTGGCATAAGATGAATGTAATCAGTGTCACAGAATTGTTGAATTGGCAGCTGTTTTGTTATATGTATGCTTACCACAATTAAAAAAAAAAATAACAATGGTGAATTTCATCAAGACACTGGGGAACCTTCAGAGACCCACCCCTCGGGCTTCCAGATGCTCCCCCAAGCACCTTGCTCTGTCTGCCCTTGGTAGGCTGGCAGCCCCCTCGTTTCTGACTACTTGCTGGTCTCATCCTCAGATTGTCTCAACTGTTCCACTCAGCTGACTCTGCCAGCCGCCTTTGTCGACAGAGACGGTCTCATTTTTTAGGGGATCCCAGCAATGTCTTTTCTTAGAGTTGTCATTAAAGGCTACTGCCTGGATATCAGTAACAAAGAAGCAAAAGTCGCATCTTGGATGAGATGTTTGAGGGTGGCTGGTCAAACTGTGAAGGAAGCCCAGAGTCTGATGACCCATCCTGGCTTCTAATCTCCTGGGGTCTATTCCTAGCTCAGCCAGACAAGCTCTTCTTGGCCTGGGGTCCCTCCACCTATTATAAACATGGATCACTGCAGCTGCTGCCATCCCAGTAGCCATAGCAACAATGGACCACATGACAGGTGTCTGATGTGCATCAGACATTTCCTGCTAGGATGTGCTGTTCATCCTTCCCCAGCTAACCCTGATTCTATTAGGACTGGTGGCGTTGAAGTCTCCTAGGGGAACGGCTCGGGCATGGCAGGCCTGGTGCTGACAGCATTAATTAAGCCTCTTATTTCCCCAGAACATTTTGCATTGCCAGACTTGAGAGCCCAGAAAACCTCCGGGGGAAGCTCTAATGAGAGAGATTGCTAATCTAACAGCAGGGACTGAGGCGTGTCAGCTCCACAGCTGGCAGCAAATGAGTTCAGTAGGAAAATGTGCCTAGCATACAGCAGGCGCACAATAAATACTCACAGAACAGTCCTTTTAATACAATGGAGCTCGCATAGCTTATAGGATTTCTCCCAACCACTTGAAGTTCTGCATGAGATGATCACGTGAGACGTTCATCCTTTCAACAGTTACTGAGTGCCTGCTGTATGCACTCAGCATGGAAGCTCTAGAGATGTTTGTTCGTTGAGTGACACCCATGTCCCTGGGAGTGACTGGGGCTCAGAGACATACTGGGAAGTATGTAGAGTTATCTGAAGGGTTTGGCAAGAACCACACCACAAAAGGGGTTTGGATCTAAGCTGAGGCACTTAGATTTTATCCCTGGAGAACTTTTGGAGGCCATTATGTCTGTGAGTGACAGAATCAGATTTGCATTTCAGAAACATACCTTTTGAAGTCCCACATGGGATGAATTAGAAGGAGAGCAAAGAAGAGATGTTCTAGAACTTCTGTACCCAGGCCTTAAAAGAACTATCAGCTTCTGCTTCCAGCCTCTTGGAAACTGGCCACCATGCTGCGAGAAGCCCAAGCCACATGGAGAGGCCATGTGGAGGAGAACCAAAGTGCACCAGTTGGTAACCCCAGTTGTGCTCCCAGCAGTAGCCAGCACCAGCGCCAGCCAGGTGAGTGAGCCACCTTAGACGTTCCAGCCCAGTTGGACTTTCAGAGAACTGCAGTCCCAGAAGACATCACATTGAGCAAGAAAACCACCCAGCTGAGTCCAGTCAAACCACAGAAACTTAAGTAGTAGTAAGATGATTGTTTTAAGCCACTAAGTCATGAGTGGTTTATTACGCAGGTGTAGATAACCGAAGCACTGTGGGGTACCAGGTGGAGCTCAGATCTGAGGCTCAGCAGAAAGGCTAGCTGGAGAGATCATAGATTAAGAAGTCATGAATTTCATGGGAATTTGAAAACCCTGAGATGGATGAAGTCACCCATGGAGTACGTGTAGGACGAATTGAAGAGGCACTTTGAGCTCCCTCCAACATTTACTGGGGAGGGTGTAGTGGAAGTATGAAGAATCATCAAGGCACGTGGATAAGAATTCAAAGTGACTAGAGGAAAATAAAATGATGTATTGCCTTGGGCAAATCTGCTGCTCTTTAAAGTGTTAAAAAGCAAAGATATCTCTTTGAGGACTAAGGTGCACCGGACCCAAGCCATGGTATTTTGAATCACCTCATATACACACAAAAGCTGGACAATGAATAAAGAAGAGCAAAGTAATACATTTGAATTATGTTGGTGAAGAATATTGAATATACCGTGGACTCCCAGAAGAACAAATTTGTCTTGGAAGAAGCACAGCTAGAATGCTCCTTAGAAGTGCGGATGGCAAGACTTTGTCTCACATACTTTGGACATGTTATCAGGAGGGACCAGTCCCTGGAGTAGGACATCATCCTTGGTAAAGTATGGAATTTGGAGAAAAAGAAGACCCTCAAGGAGATGGATTGACACAGTGGTTGCAACAATGAGCTCAAACATAGCAACGATTGTGAGGATGGTGTAGGACCCAGCAGCATTGTACATAAGGTTAGTGTGAGTCAGAACCAACTAGACAGCATCTAGCAATGACAAAGAAAAATCAAGAAAGAACTGGGGTCATGGAGGCCAAAAAAGAAGTCCAAAATGGTGGGAGAAGTGAACAGTATCAAAAGTATAGATGGAAATGCACCCTTGGGAATTGTCAGCTAGGACATTACTGGTGACTTTGCGAAAGGTGGTATTGGTGGAAATAAGGAGGCAGAAGCCAGCCTACTATGAGTTGAGGAATGAATTCTGCTTCAGTATAACTTCCCAATGGGCAAGACATTTAGATCCTTCTTTGTGGACCCTGGGAAAAGCCCTTCTCAGAGTTCGCACATAGAGATGATCTAGAAATATTTGCTGAATCAGCTAGTGTGTATTAGTCAGTTTTCAGTAGGTTATGCTATGGAACAAACAATTCCCAAAATCTCAGTGGCTTACAAAAGCAAAGGTTTATTTATCTGTCATTCAGCTGCAGCTCTACGGCTCTGCTCCAGTTGACAGTGGACTTCGGGTCTACTCCATGTGTCTCCCTGCTCCAGGACCCAGGAAGGTGGTGCAGTCCCTATCCGGTATATGCTGTTCTCATGGTGGAGGGCAGAAAAACCACGATACCTCTTAAAGTCTCTCCTGGAAACTGGCACAATGACCTCCTGCCCTCGTTCCATGGGCCACAGCAAGTCACACGGTGAAGCCTAATGTCAACACACAGAGGATGTGCACCCTACCTACTGACGACAACAATGCAGTCGTATTATTAGGATACCAGACAGCTATGCATAAATGAAAAGATCATCAACTCTTCAGAGTGAGGCAGACCTGCTTTTGAATCTCAGCTTGGTCATTCAGGGGACCTTATACATGCCATTTGAACTCTTTGGCCTCACTTTCCTCATTTGTAAAATGGAAATAATAGTAGTACCTATCTATATGGAGCCCTGGTGGCACAGTGATTAAAGTGCTCAGCTGCTAACCAAAAGGTAGCCTTAGAAACCCTATGGGCAGTTCTACTCTGTCCTGTAGGGTCGCTATGAGTCAGAATTGACTCAATGGGTTTGGTTTGGTTTTGGTTTATCTATATGGTAGATAGATGTGATCATGTATACATGTAAAAGCACCTAGCACTTCACCTGGCACATGGCAGGTCCTTGATAAATACTCACTTAAAACTGAGTGCATAACTAGAGTCTCCCGGGCTTGTAATGGAACTTGGCAATCACGTAATCCCAGGACCTTGCTCCTCTCTAGATCATGGCTTCTCAGAGCCAAAAGGACAGACCCTTTGCTTTACAGATCATACAAATGAAGCCTAGCACAACTGTGAACACTGAAAACCAGTAGTAGGTGAGCTCCATCAATAGCCCCAGGTAAGAAAGTTTATATACAGTTTATATACCCAATATTGGTGTGATCATGGAACAGACCCACAAGGAGAATTGAATTCACCCTCTTTGGAACACTCTGACATTTGCGTTGACAGTAACATACAGCTAGCTCCAGGTGAACTCCTTACAATGAGAATGGGAGAGGCAAACCGACCTTGGAAGGGAGTTGTTTTAAAACACTCTCCAGGCTCTAGGTTTTGGCTGGGTCCTTGAGGACAGGGACCACGCACACCCTGGGCATGCATCTCTGAAATGGTCTGCACCCCTTCTCACACGCACCCAGCATGTCTTGAGCACAACCACTCACAGCACATGTTTGCTGAAGTAAACACTCCACACAACGAAAAACACTGAAAATCACTGCTTCCTTCATCTAAGACAGTCGTCCCCCTTGTGCCTGGAGTTCTAGCTTCCCCTCACTCTTAGCACTCTGCTTTTATTGTCCCCCTCTGTGAATCAAGTGTATGCTCCTAGCTGCTTGCATTTGATACACTTTTTTTCTTCTAAGAGTCCTTTCTTTGAGTATGATGTGCAGATGTGGAACGCTCAAACCTGAGTTTGGGCTCAGGATGGCTGGACTTTCCTAGCTGTCCCACATCCCCTCTGAGCCTCAGCTTGCTCATCTGTAAATGAGGAGCAGAATAACTGCCAGGCCGCTGTGAAGAACTAACTAGGTAATAAAGGGTCAGTGGAGTCCCTGGGCAGTGCAGTTAGTGCACTTGGCTGCTAACTGAAAGGTTGGAGGTTCAAGTCGAACCAGAGGCACCTTCCAGAAGAAAGGCCTGGTGATCTATTTCCAAAAGATCACAGCCACTGAAAACTCCATGGAACACAGTTCTACTCTGACACTCATGGAGTCACCACTAGTAGGAATCTACTAGTCAGCAACTGGCTTTGTTTTGTTTTAATCCTCCTTAGACGAGTCCTTTCTTTGAATGTAACCTGCAGACTTGGGTATGTAACCTGAGTTTGGGTTCAGGATGGCTGGATATTTCTAGCTGTCCCACATGCCCTGTGAGTCTCAGCTTGCTCATCTGTAAATGGATATAGAATATCTGCAAGGCGGCTGTGAAGATCCAAGTAGGAAATAAAGGTGAACTACTGGGTCAGCGCTAAAGGGGCTGCAGATGTAAACGGAATCATTGTAAGCCCTTCCCCAGGACACAGGCACAGTCCCAAGCCGAGACACCCACCGACCCTTCCTGCTACCTGCCCTCCTGCTTTGGTGCAAACACCTGAGAGTCCCGGAGGTGGCAGAGCCCCTGCATTGTGTGGTTGTGTGTTTCAAAGACTCTGGCAGGACCCAATTTTACAGCCTTCTTGGCCAGGGCCTAGGGGAAGAAAGAGAGCGGGCAAATTAGTCTGGTAAAATGACCTCTACCCAGACTGAGCCTGCAGAGCTGGGTTCGAGCCCTGCTAACTAACACACAGTGTGACCTCCATCGCTGCTGCCCTTCTTGGGCCCCAATATCCTGCGCGCAAAGGTTGACGAATGGCCCGAGACAAGCCCAAGAATCCCTTGCAGTTGCGAGGCTCTGGCTCCTTTGGGCGTGGGGTCGGGTCACGTGTTGGCAGGAGGGGATGGCTGGTTGACGCGGCTCAGGGTGCTGGCGCAGAGCCCGCCGGCCAGCCTCCTCCTCTGACGTCCCAGCCCCCTCCCGCCCTCCGGCGGCGGGAGCGCGGCTGCTCGCGGGATCCCAGGAGCAGCGGGCGGCAGGCGGCGGGCCGGCGGGCAGAGCGCGGCGGAGCGCTGCGGAGCGAGCCTGCGCCGGGGCCGGCACCATGGTGCTCTCGGTGCCGGTGATCGCGCTGGGCGCCACACTGGGCACGGCCACCAGCATCCTCGCGCTCTGCGGGGTCACCTGCCTGTGCCGGCATATGCACCCCAAGAAGGGGCTGCTGTCGCGCGACCGGGACCCCGACCCGGAGAAGGCGAAGCCTAGCGTCCTCCGACCTGCCCAACAGGTGAGCGGGGGCCGCGCTGTGGTCCGCCCGGGGCTGCGGGTCGCGGGGCTGCGGGGAAGAGCAGGGACCTAGTTCTAATATGCCGGCGGAGTATGGCGGGGAAGGGGACGGCGGACGTGCCCGAGGACCGCCCAAGGGGACAAGGAAGCCTGGGGGGGGGGTGGTCGTGGGGCTTAATCGGGGAGGAGGCTCGGGGCGAGGAGTGGGGGCGGCGAGGGCGAAGGAGAAGGAGGCAATGGGTGAGGCGACTTGGAAAAGAATGGGGGCTGGGAGGGGAGTGTTGGGGCGCTGGCAGGGGAAGGGGCTACGGAGAGAGGAGTAGGGGCTGGGAGGGGAGTGGGGGTCTGGAGGAGGAGTGGGGGAGGCGGAGTAAGGGGAAAGGAAGGCTGTGAGGGGACTGGAGGCCTTAGGGGAATGTGGGAGGGGAGCTGTGAGGAGACTGGGGAGGAGACTGAGCGCTGGCGGAGACTGGGAGAGGAATTGTGGAGCTAGAGAGCTTGCAGAATTGGGGGGAAGAGGAATAGGGACTATGAGAGAGAAGAGCAGGGGTGGAGGGTTGCGGGGCTGCTGTAGGGAAACCACTGACTTGGCTGAGAAGGAGCCAAACCTTCAGAAAGCAGGAGGGGAGGGGGCTGCTGTCCGTGGGAGGTGGGAAGCTAGGGGGGCAGTGGAGAAGGGGTGCCTGGAATCTGGAGAGGCCCCTGAATCATGGAGGGGCCTGAAGGACCCCACCTCCTCCTAGCAGCCCCATGTGCCAGCCAGCCAGCCAGAGGGGTTGTTGTGGCCCCAAAATATATCCCTGAAGAGTCCCTGGGGACCAAAGGGCTTTTATGCCATGCATTTGCTTGTCCCCAGAGCCCCTTTGGGCAGGCAATGGACACGTTCCCTATTGTACATGCAGGAGAAGGGAACTGACATCCCTACAGAAGCTCTGAACTCCAGGATGCATTTCTGGTTCGGAGAGTGCAGAACTCCTCTGGAGAACTGGGAGGAAAAAGTCTTGCTAGAGTGGTTTGAGAAAGGTTGGCCCTGGGCCAGGAGGATGACTGAAATGACCACCACCTACAGCCCTCTAGACTCCTGATATGTCTTATAGTTTCATACTGACACTAAAATGCTGCAATTCCACCTTCCTTTTCCCGATCAATTATTCAGAAGCTTGGAGGACCCAGTTGTGGGGGCCTGTACCAGCCACTGTATAGTGAGAGTGGAAAACAAATGGCTCCTGTCCTTGAGGCACTTAAAATCCAGGAGAAATGACATTGACACTGGCAGAAATAGGAGCTGGCTGGGCAGCAGGCTGTGGGAGCTGGAATGATCTGGAAATGGGAGTAATGGGCTCCCCACTGGCAGGGGCCGGGGTTGGGGCTGGGTGAGCCTCTCTTCAGAAGTTTCTCCAGGAGTGTGGCCTGTGGCCTCTTGACCTTCTCTCTTAACTATGATCCTTGAGGGACAGTTTTCTCCCTTTTACAATGGTGGCTAAGTGCTGTCCCTCCCCATCCCAGAGAGAGCCTTGGGGAAGTAGTTGGTGTAAAGGACCTCTAAGATCCCTTCTAGCTCTTTGTCTTATCGACTACAGATTACGCACATAATGGCCAATGGCCAATGATCTGTTAAAGACAAACCAGATCATGCCTCTCCCCTGCTTAGAATCCATCAAACTTCTCGCTGAGCTTGGAATAAATAATAGCCAACGATTACATAGCATGAACTCTGTGCTTTATACTTATTAGTGCATATCCTCATACCAATGCAACAAGCAAGATCTACTATTATTCCAATTTAAAGACGAGGAAAATAAGGCTCAGAGACGGTGAGTGACTTGCCCAAGGCCACACAGCTAGAGAAGTTTTAGAACCAGATTCTAGCCACCCTGGTCTGGTTCCAGAGCTTGTGCTATGAGCTGCTCCACTATACTGGCACACCTGCTTGATCTGGCAGGTGCCCAAACCAAAACCAAGCCCTTGCCATCAAGTCGATTCTGACTCGTAGTGACCCTACAGGCCAGAGTAGAATGCCTCATAGAGTTTCCAAGGAGTGTGTGGTAGATTTGAAGTGCCACTCTTTTTTGGCTAGCAGACATAGCTCATAACCAGTATACCACCAGAGTTTCCAGCAGGTGCCTGTTTGTGCCAATTTCTCCTTTCATCACCAGGCTCAGCTCCCTGGAATTAGGGTATTTCTTGGAGGGCACCAAGTTCTTTCCTGCCTCCCCACCTCCAGTCCCATTTTTCTCTGGCTTTTCACACAGAAGGCTCCTTCTCATTTAGGTCTCTTTCTGTTTAAATGTCACCTGCTCAGGAAGGATTTTGCCACATGTCATAAGGAGCCCTGGTAGAACAATGGGTAAGTGTTCTGCCGCTAACCAAAAGGTCGGTGGTTTGAACCTACGAGTGCACTGCAGGAGAAAAGACCTGGTGATCTGCTTCCATAAAGATTTCAGCCTAGGAACACTATAAGGCAGTTCTACTCTGTCCTATGGGGTCACTATGAGTTGGAATTGACTTGCTGGCACCTCCTATTACCATCATCTGTGTCGTCCCGTCCAAATTCTTTTATAGCCCTTGTCACAATTGGATATGATCCTTCTTATTTGCTGACTCAGATAATATCTTCCCCACATTAAGCTATAAGGCTCACGACAGCAAGGACTGTGCAGTCCTGTGCACTGCTTTATTCTCTGCACCTACTCAGTGCCTGGAACCTAGTAGGTGCCCAATAACAAACTGTTGACAAATAAAG
Source organism: Loxodonta africana (assembly GCF_030014295.1). NCBI lineage: Eukaryota > Metazoa > Chordata > Mammalia > Proboscidea > Elephantidae > Loxodonta > Loxodonta africana. The sequence continues at coordinate 37,741,290 of NC_087348.1, forward strand.
GCATCCTGGCTTCCACCCAGCCGGGATTGTTGTCTGAGTTATTTCTCCACATGTGGATGGTGCACGTGCACTGCCTTTGCAATCCAGTGCTAGCTCAGTAGGGGCATAATCAATGCTTGCTGGTACATCAGACCAGCCCCTCACCTGGTTCCCTTGGTGACCAAGAATCTGGGCAACCTGAGGCTGAACCTATAGGTGTGAAAATGGTGAAGTGGAGAGCTCATGATGTTGGCTCGGCTGCTGTTGTGCTCAGATTCAGCCACTGACCCGGATAAAGTAAATAGAGAAAAGACAACACAATTGACATTTCAAAAAAAGTAGAGGAGATGGTGTTAGGGGCAGCAGATGACAGCAGGGTGATGTATGTAGCTCATGTTGACAAGGAAGAGAAGAGTTAGAAAAGGCTCTCTAAGGTGTCCCTTGAAGAGAAAAGACATAGGGGATGGGGAAGGGAGGACAAGATCCTAGATTTCTACAGCCTCAACAGAGGTGTCCCAGGCTTAAGATGCCGCAGTGAGAACTGGGATGTCTGTAGGATACAGACTTACTGCCCATGTCTCCGTCAGTTACTGGTTGTGTTGCTGGAAGAATTCCTTGGATGCGTAGACATGCCCGGGAATCTGATTTCTGTCTCTGAATGGTTGAATGAAGTTGAAGTTTAGGGTGATTTTGAAAAGAACTTGGAAGGTCTTCCCGGGGGTTCTTAGCCTGGGATCCAAAGACACCCCTGACCCCAAGGAGTCTGTAGATAGAATTTAAGCGACTCATGATTTTGGATTGGGGAAAAAAACTCACATCTTTGTTTTCAGTAATCTCTAACTGAAATTTAGCATTTCCTATTAGTGGGAATATAAACAATAAACTCCAGTAATGCTAACAATACCTGTGACTCTATTCCCAAGAGAAATCACAGATATTTTCATAGCACACAACGCCTGTTGCAGATACCTCGGAATATCTTCTATGCTCATCTCTGATTCTAAATTTAGGTACTTATTAAATCCCTTGCCAGAGCCTGTTATTTAATGAATTAATTGGTTTTATTAGATATTCCTTCGTAGCTGTATGTCTTTTATTTTCTGCCTTTTAAAATACTCTGAGAAGGTATCCAGAGGCTTCCCCGGACAGCTAAGGGAATTCATGGCACAAAACAAGGTCAAGAAGCCCTGCTGAATGCGAGATGGGGCAGGATGGAAGCGCTCTGTCATTTGTCACCTTCCGTGCCTCCAGCCGCCTTCAATATGTACTTTGTCTTTGCCTTTCCTGCATACACAATCTTGGCCCTTTATCCTGCCATCCTAGGCAGTCCCTGGCCTTTTGGGGGCCTCAGGGAATTCAGTTTTCCTCCACCCCTCTTCATGGTCTGGCAGGACCACCTGGGACCTCCCTGTTGTCAGCCCAGCTTTCCAAGCCTGATTACTCTGCAGTGCCCTGGCCACCTGAGCAAGGAGACAGAGCGGGACGAATATCTTCCCTTCACTGCTCCTTCTGAATACATTAGTGAGAGGCGGCAGGCCGGCTGGCTGCTGCTCCCTGAATTTTCCCTTAACGCTTGTCTGCATCGACTGCGGCTCGCCTCATTTCTGGGTCCTTTTGGAGGACACCCTCTTTTTGGCTAATCTAAATAACTAGATGGTGCCTTTGGGTGGTGCAAGCGATTAGCTCGCTCAGCTGCTAACTGAAAAGTTGGAGGCTCGAGTCCACCCAGAAGTGCCTTGGAAGAAAGGCCTGACAATCTACTTCCGAAAAATCAGCCACTGAAAGCCCTATGGAGCAGAGCTCTATTCTGAAACACATGAGGTCACCATGAGTCAGAGTCAGTCAATGACAACTGGTAAAATAAGCAGTTAGCAAGCAGGGAGAAGTGTCCTTTTTCTCACTGCTCAGCACCCCTGTACACCTATCAGTCATAGGAGTTTGGGTCCTGTTTTCAGAAAATTCTAGTTTTAGTATCCTGTTTTTCTCCCCCCCCCCCTTTTTTTTTTATGGTGCTTACCTTGTGCCCTTAAGTGATTCATCTCACATGCATTTCAAAGGTCTCCAGGGCGACTGTGATGCTCTCCGCCTGAAGCTAGCTTTAGCCAAGTTGCTTGGCCCCTGAGCGATGGTACCCAGACCTCTTGTATCCATATCCCCAGGCCTCCCACTGCTCCTACCACCAACTTATAAAGTCCTATCCTCCTCCCACCAGAGCTGGGAAGACTGCACTGGCTTTGGATGAAACACTAATAGATTAATTCCAGATTTTTATAAAATAATATAAATACATGCTGGGTTTGCATCTAACAGTATATGTATAGTGGGGGAGTCTTTTCTCCCCAAGGGCAGGGAATATGTCTTTTGTTTTCCTTGTTTCCCTGACAATACCTAGTGTGATACTGGGCCCTTCCAGTTACTATTCTGAATCAGAGTGTCATATTGTGATGTAATTTTGAATAAAGAGGACAGACATAAAGGGGTACATATTGTTAGGGTTTCATTGTACAAGGTTTGAAACCAGGCCAAGTTTATTTATGGTGTTACCCTTGAGGAGTGGTGATAACTGGAAAGGAAAAAAGGGCGTTCTGGGCTTTTGGTCATGCTCGCCTTTTGACAGGAGTGCTTGTTGCGCAGGTGTCCTCACTTTGAGAAAATTCATCCCGCTCTACATTTATGATTTGTGTACTTTTCTGTATGTAGCTATACCTTGAGGGCATTGGTGGTTGACAAGGGGTGGATTATCCAATAATCCAATAGTCAGGATAGGCCTGGTGCTTACCTTGCTCACCAATCTGTAGTGAACAATTTTTTCACCACATCAAAGATTCTGCTTCCAGATGTGGCTGGGATCTGTCTCTCTCTCAACTCTACAACACTTTCCTACAGAATCAAAGCCTGTTTTCAAATTTACAATCCTTGACCGGGACAGATGACACAGTAAGCGAGGTAAGCATGGGCTTACTTGTGCTTACCTACTAATCTGCAGTGAACAATTTCACATGGTTTTTTACCACATGTGAACAATTTCACACAAGTGTCATCATATCTTTGATGAAATTGTTCACTCCAGATGAGGAAGTACATACAAGTGAGCCTGTACTTATCTCTGGGTGGTTTGACTCCCAGCCAATGTACCTCGTGCATAGCCACCACCCGTCCGTCAGTAAAGGCTTGTGTGTTGCTATGATGCTGAACGGGTTTCAGTGGAACTTCCAGACTAAGACAGACTAGGAAGAAAGGTCTGGTGATCTTCCAAAAATCAGCCAATGAAAACCCTATGGATTGCAGTGGTCTGATCTGCAACCAACCACGAGGATGGCAGAGGACCAGGCAGCATTTTGTTCCCTTATGCATGGGGTCGCCATGAGTTGGGGACTGACTCAACAGCAGCCAATAACTACAAGTTATACTTCAGTGAAATCTTTATTAATAATTGTCATACTGTGAGCATTAATCTAGAATCAGACTAGTTTTTTTTTTATTATTGTGCTTTAGATGAAAGTTTACAGAGCAAATTGGTTTCTCATTAAACAATTAATACACAAATTGTTTTGTGATATTGGTTACCAACCATTGTTTTGTGACATTGGTTACTAACCCCGTGATGTGTCAACACTCTCCCCTTCTCCAGCCCGGGTTACCTATTTCCATTTGTCCAGTTTTCCTGTTCATTCCTGCCTTATCGTCTTTGCTTTTGGGCTGGTGTGTCAAACCAATGTTTTTATTATGAGGAAAACTTTTGGGCTATATTAAGAGGTGTGGCTGTCTTTTTGTGATCTAGCTCCCTGGCTCTGTTTTCTGCCGTTACTCCTGTGACCACTTCCTATGGCATAAAAGACTTCTTCTTGGGACCGGGGCCTCGAGATCATCACTGTGAGCCTACTAACCCTTCCACCCTTTCTCCTCTTTATTAGACCTCTAGGGCAACATCCTCTCAGATCCCTTGTCTTCAATTCACATTTGTAAGTGTGAGGAGGGATCAGAGTGTAGATGCAGTGTTTCATTAGTTAATTAGTTCACTCGTTAGATGTTAATGAGCACATACTAGGCACTGGTACAACAATGAAAAGACAGGCACGTGCTCCTCCTGATAAACGAGGAGACAGACACTTAGCCAAGCTATCGCCATGAAGTGTTACAGGGCTGCTGTGCTGGAGGAGGTCCAAGGTGCTGTAGGAAACCCTCGGCAGGGGCATTCCCACCTTCAATCCAAGGTAGAATTTTCTCCAGTTCAGGTTGGATGGCCTTCTTAGCTGTTCTCTTGGGGTCTCCTCTATACCACCATGGTCCAAGGAGGTTCCATGAATTGCCAACCCCACTCCTGGAACTGATTTGACTCTGGCCTGCTGTAAGGGCTCATCTCCCTGAATTCTCAGCCTTTTAAGGTATTCATTTCTCAGCTTATTGCTAGATAATAACCTGGCTGATAAACTCACCTATTCCCATACACACAAACATAAATCTACGTCCATAGAACAATAAAGAAATGATAGAATAGCTACCGTTTCCTGAACCCTTTGTATGTACCAGGCATTATTCTAAGCACTTTAAATGTATTAACTCGTTTAATCATCACAATAACCCCATGAGATATGCACGATTATTATCTCCATTTTACAGATGTGGAAAAATGAAACACAGAGAGCTTGAGTAATTTATTCAAAAAACAAAACAGGGATTAAATCTAGGGAGTCTGGCTCCAAAGCCCACATCCTTGACCACTAGGCTAGAGACCAACAGAAAAGGCTTGTCCCAATTTTGTTTGAGGCACTGTTTTTCCACCAATATGTTATTTTTTTTTATGTTATAAATGTGTCTATGAATATGCATCTTTGCAGAGCAGCCTCAGAAACCTTTCCCACTGCTTTGAATTGCTTCTCAGCCTCTTACGTCCATCACGCTTTAGGCATTGGTTGTAGCCCGAGGACCCTCCAGAGAGGTCTGACACAGTAAACATGTTTGGGCTGGTTGCTTAGCAACGTGGAAGACAGTATGAATTTTTCATTAAGAAATTAGCATAGAATATCTCAGGGAGATGAGCTACAACCGCTGGAAACACTAGGCCCTTTCAAAACACTCTCTTTATGGACCCCGATGCTGGTATCTATCAATCCCTCCCCAAGAGCAGGTCCCAGGCCTGTGACAGTTCCTCCCTTTCCCCAGCTTCTTCTCTTGGTGCAGCAAGTAGATAATTAGGTATGTGGTTTTCTCTTCCTGGAACTGATGGTTCATCAGCACCTTTCATTAACTCCAGCAGAAAACAGTGCTGCATCCTTGGAAATTTTCAGATACTGGCCTGGATTAGGATCAAGTACCTGGGGTACAGGAAGAGGAATGGAGAAGCCATTGGACCACAATGGCGGAAACCTGAAAGAGAAATTAGAGGGGCATACGGCAAAGGCAGAGGAAGCGGTGAGACCAGTAGGATGAGGAAGCCTCAGACCCAGAAGGCAGAGAGGAGAAAAGATAAAGGCACTGAACATCCCAGAGCCAGAGACAGACTGGGGAAATCAAAATAAACATAGATGATCGTTTACTGTTCACACTATTTGAACTACAATCAATAGCAGCTCACCTCCCACTTTTACCCTAATATTCTGTATTCAGTCTTTCCAGAGCACATTTATTAACAACAAGCATTGGGAAACCCTGCTTTGAGAATGGAAAAGAATAGCTTCATGGAGGCAGGGTTTAAGAACTAAGAGATTCTATAGGTAGGTATCAAAACTAACAGATATGTGACTACAAAGGGCCCCCTGTAACCAATTTGGTAAGAAACAATGTGTTAGGTTGGTTCAGTGGTAGAATTCTTGCCTTCCATGCATGCGGGAGACCCCGGTTTGATTCCCAGCCAACGCACCTCATTCGCGGCCACCACCCATCTGTCAGCGGAGGCTTCATGTTGTTATGATGCTGAGTAGCTTTCAGCGGAGCTTCCAGACTAAGATGAAGTAGGAAGAAAGGCTTGGCAATATGCTTCCGAAAATCAGCCCATGAAAACCCTGTAGATCACAACAGACTGATTCACAACTGATCATGGGGATGGCACAGGACTGGACAGTGTTTTGTTTTGTTGTGCATGGGGTCGCTGTAAGTAAAGGATTGATACGATGGCAGCCAACAACTGATTTTCAAAGGGAAACACATGAGAGAGGTAGATTTGTTCCTCCCTTCCTTTCTCCCTTGATGATATTTACTGAACACGTACTATGTACCAGGTACTGGGCCAGAGAGTGAGAATACAGTAGTAAATGCTCCACCCCCAAAACAAATGACACAGTGACCTAGTCTCAGCCCTCATAACAGAGGCGTAGAGAGGGAAGGGCAGAGGGAAGGCACTTGCCCCGGGCGCAAGTCCAATGGGGGGCACCAGACAAGGTGTGGAATGACATTCCAAGGCTCTGCAAATATGAAAGGCGCCTGACTGAGGCAGCTGGGCAAGAAGGGGAAGGCATTTCTGCTGACGCGTCGCCTCTATCAACGTCTATTCATCTTGAAGTTGCGGGGGAGGTGAAACTTAGAGACTGCCCCAAGCACTCATTACCCTCACTATGCAGCTGCCTTGTGTTCATTCTGGTGTAACGGAGATCAGAATTAACAGAAGGCAAGCACAAATAAAGGAAAGCATGTGTCTTGGTCATCTAGTGCTGCTATAACAGACATACCACAAGTGGATGGCTTTAAAAAAAAGAAGTTTATTCTCTCACAGTCCAGTAGGCTAGAAGTCTGAATTCAGGGTGCCAGCTCCAAGGGAAGGGCTTCTTTGTCTGTCGGCTCTGGAGGAAGGTCCTTGTCATCAGTCTTCCCTTGGCCTGTCTCCTGAGGCGCTCTGGGCAGATTCAAACTGCCAACCATTCGGTTTTTGGTTGAGTGCTTAATTCATCCATTCATGAAACATTTATTAATTCCCATGTGACAGACACTGAGCTATGCACTGACAATACAAAGGATACAGTTATGTTCTAAGCTTTTAATATTAAAAAATACAAGCTCTCATATTTTAAATATGCATTAGTAACTTCCAAGTTTGGAAGAAAAATGGTTGTCTGTATCAAACGCCCACTAAAATGAACCCACTTGGGCACGCGAGGAAAATCATTTAATTGCTGGAAAGTCTCACGAGAGGAGTGGCGTGTGAGGCAGTCCTGACTTGACTGCTCTCCTGGCGGGTTTGCACTTGCTGCTCTGTCCTTTAAATGTGCCTTGGTCCTCTACAGTGTCAGTGTGTCCCACACCCATGCAAACCTTCTGCTGAGGAGCTCACTGGCTGCCAGCATATCAGGTAAAACAAAACACCAAGCCCACTACCGTCTAGTCGATTCTGACTCATAGCTAACCCATAACGTTTCCAAGGCTGTAAATCTACAGAAGCAAACTGCCACATCTTTCTTCCATGGAATGGCTGGTCATTTCGAACTGCCCACCTTTCAGTTAGCAGTTGGTCGCTTTAACCACTGGGCCACCAGGGCTCCTTAATTAGGTAAAGGGCTTGTAACTGCTGTATAGTATGAAAAAGGCCTGGGGGTGTTTTAGAGAGTGTTTAGGGAGTTACAGTGAGATTTGGGGAAGCTGGTTGGGGTTTTGGGATGAACTTGGAATGCATTACAATTTTTCCCTTTTAAAATAATGCTTGATCTCTGTAATTCACTAGCATGTTTCCAGGAGCAGATTAAATTCAAATAATGAAGGGTAGTTGCATACATGAATTTGAATGAGAAAAAAAAGGGGAAGAGGATTCTATGAGAATTCTGTCAAAGTAAGTCTTACTTAGTCCATCTAGCATAGACTCTAGGGTATTTTGATATATTTAATTGACTCTCTTCTCACCTTTATAGATTGAATTGTGTCCCCTCCCCCATATATGCTGAAGTCCTAACCCCTATATGTGTGAATCAGATCCTGTTTGCAAAGAGGGCTTTTCTTGTGTTAAGAGGCCATACCCAGTAGCATGGCTCCTAGACCTAATCCCTTCTGAGAGGCATCTCATAAAGGGGTGTACAGACACAGAGGGACAGACACACAGAGGGAGACACAATGTGTCAGCAGAGGCCGATGTATCTATAAGCAGCAGAGGCATGCCAGGGATTGCTGGCAGCCACCAGAAACTAGGACGGAGGCTCACAGAAGGAATCAACACAGCCGAGATCCTGATTTGGACTTTGAGCCTCCAGAACTGTGAGAAAATAAATTTCTGTTCTTTAAAGCCACCCACTTTGTGGTATTTTTGTTACGGCAGTCTTAGGATACTAAGACACCCACCTCGACTCGTTAAGTCCGAGACATCGTTTTCCTTCGTGGAAGAAAGGAGTAGGGCTTAGCAGATAGTGAGAAATGAGGGGCGATGTTGAAAGAATGAGAAGGTGAGTGGATGGATAGTTGAATGGGGCCGAGGAGGTGATTGGGGCTGCCCGCCTGTACTTGCAGCCAAATAAAAATCATAAGCAGGGGAAGCAGGGCAGGGGGCACTGAGCTGGTTGAAGAATCTCTGTGCTTCCCTTTAGTGGCGTATCAAGGAATCAAGATAAATGTGGCAGCTTCAGCTTTTATTGGTTTCCTTTCCTTCAGGTATCCATTCACCTGGCTAACATTGGAGAGAGTTTAAAAAGTCTTCAGCTGCAAGGCCAATGAGATGATACCCAGGATGCCTCATTTTACTTGAAAAAGCATCATAAACCATGTGGTTTTGGTCTTGTTGCTAAGAGTGTTGTTGTTGTTGTTAGGTGCAATTGAGTGGGCTCCAACGCATGGTGACCTTGTGTGTAACAGAAGGAAATGTTGCCTAGTCCTGTGCCATCTTCATGATCACTGGTATGTCTGAGCCCGCTGTTGTGGCTATTGTGTGAATCTATCACAGTGAGGGTTTCCCTCAGTTTTCCTGACCCTCTATCAAACATGATGTCCTTTCCTAGTGATTGGTCTTTCCTGATGGTGTGTCCAAAGTAAGGAAGCCAGCGTTTCACCATCTTTGCTTCTAAGGAGCATTCTGGTTTTAGTTCTTCTAAGAATGGTATACCATTGTTGTTATGTGCCATTGAGTCGATATGTTCCATTGAGTTGATTCTGACTCATAGCGAACCTAAAAAACAGAGTAGAACTGCCCCATAGAGTTTCCTACGCTGTACTCTATACAGGAGCAGATTGCCAGGTCTTTTCTCCCTCAGATTGGTTGGTGGATTTGAACTGCAGACCTTTCGGTTATCAGGCGAGTGCTTAACCATTGTGCCCCCAGGGCTCCATAAGAATGGCATAAACCCATTGCTATCAAGTCGGTTCCAACTCATAGTGACCCTAAATGGCAAAGTAGAACTGCCCCATAGGGTTTCCAAGGCTGAAATTTTTACTAAAGGAGACTGCCAAGTCTTTCTCTCATGGAGTAGCCGGGGGATTTGAACCCCGATATTTTAGTTAGCAGCTGAGTGCTTTAACAACTGTGCCACTAGGGCTTCTTGAGAATGGCATTACCCGTTAATCCATTGCCATCGAGTTGATCCTAACCCAAAACGACCCAATTTTCTTTTTGAATAGAATAAAAAAAAAAAAAAATAGTTTGGAGAGGACGGTATTTGAAGACTGGGCAACTGTAAATGTTGATCGAAGCATCTTGGGATGTAGACTATCTTTAGTTAGTGCTAGTCTCATCTGTGTTTCTGATTCCTTCCTCCTTTCTCATAGTGCGCCACTGAGCCTCCTAAAATACGTTTTTCATTTCCAGCACAGTCACTTTACGTAGAAGAAGGGCGCAAGGCTATCAGAGAGAAATACAGAGAAGGCGGTGATGGTGTGTCAAGGGACAAAACCCCACAGGGAAACATCAACGGTATTTGAAGAGCTTTTCACTGCAAATGTGTCACCTAATGAGCCTATCTTTCACTATGCAAGTAGAGTGGGTCCTTTAAGCAGCAGTCCCAATGTGACTGTCACCCTTAGCTCAACAGCTTCAATACAAAACCCCTAGAGACAACTGAAAGGAGGGAACAGGAGATTGGGTCCCTGTTCCTAATAGCTGCACAGTTAGCCTTGCATTTGATTTTGAATAGCCACAAAATTTCATTTTAGGTAACAACCTAGCTTTTTGAGACCATCGAGAAGAGGAAATTGCTTCTTAGAGTGAAAATGCTCATTTTATGATCAAGATGCTGAGACATAATGAAAAGAAACTTAGAACACGACCCAAAAAAACGAAATTTGAATTTGGTCTCCACCATTTTGTAGCTAAATGCTCCCAATTGTTCTGAATCCTACATTCCTCATCTATTTTGTTGTTGTTAGGCGTCTTCGAGTCTATTTTGACTCATAGTGTAATAGAGTAGAACTGCCCCCATACGGTTTTCTAGGCTGTAATCTCTATGGGAACAGGTCACCAGGTCTTTCTCCTGCGAAGCCTCTGGGTGGGTTCCAACCGCCAACCTTTCAGTTAGCAGCAGAACACTTAACCACTGCGCCACTGGGGATTTTCTCAAGGTAATATTAAAACCTGAATGAGATAACACTTATGAAGGCGCCCTGCAGGCTCAGCACCTGGTCACTACTCGAAGTATATTTTAGGGATCTCTAGATCATTTTCTTATTTATCCTTTACCAGAACCATGACTTCCTTTCCATTACATCTCAGCATCTTGGTCATAAAGTGAACATTTGTTTGTCTGTATGTTCACTACATAGGGAAGGAGAGCTCGTTAGGAGTATTCCCAGTGTGAAAGCTGAAAGGCTGTTAGTACAGAGAGGGGAGCATGGACACTCCACTCTAGGGCAGTCATTCATTCAATGAATATTTCTCCATCACCTGCTATGTGCAAGGCACTGAGTTAGCGCCGGTGACACAGCGGAGACAAGCCAGGCAACATCTCTGCCCCTGTGCAGCCATCCTAAGGGAAGAGACACTCATTGCGTTGTGCAGTAATACAAATGAATATGAATTTACACCCGTGGTAAGAGTGGTGAGGGAGGTCAGGGGGCCTTCCAAGCAAGTCATCACGGATTAGCGCTCTGATCTTCCACATTTTTGGAAACCCCTTTCAGTAAAAAAAAATTTTTTAAAGTAAAAATTGAGCATGTATCCCTTATATATTTATATCTAATCATTTGTAAATTAGTTCTATTATATGTATACAGGGTTCCATTCTGACGATTCATCGTAAATCAGTTCTGATGTAAGTCAAATACCTCATTTTTTTTTTTCATTATTATTGCCTCTTATTATCGGTAGCTTTACAAATTTCATCTTTCTTTGTTTTGGGGGGTTGGAAACATTACATATCAACATCTGCAAGTGAACATCTGAGAATGATAACATCAGCAGATTGCATGCTGCAACATTGTACGTAGTGCAAAAAAAAAAGAAAAAAAGATGGTCGTAAGTACACTTCCGTGGTAACTCGAATACGCTGTAAAGTCAGGGACTACCTCTACACACACACGTATACATTACTTTTCTAATACATCGTGCACATAATAAAACGTGCACAAAAAATAGACCTTTAAAGCAATAAGATAAAAATAAATTACAAAATAAAATTGTTACTTTCTTCCCATACCCAAAATGAAAGGAGCCCTTGTGGAGCAAACGGTTGTGTTCGCGCTTTGATCCCACCCAGTGGCTCCGCGTGAGAAAGCCCTGGCGGTCTGCTTCTGTAAAGATTACAGTCTAAAAATCCGTATTAAGCCACTCTCCTCTGTCACATGGAGTCGCTAAGAGTTAAGAACAACTCGACGGCACCTAACAACAACAACGCCAAATGGACTGTCTTGTGTACCGTGGGGTAGAGTTAGTGACATTTCTAGGCAGAGGATGTTGGGTGTGAGGATTTGGAATATTCTAGGCATTTGGGGCATGTGCAGAAGCCCTGTGGCAAGAAGACATAGCACATGGGAGGAACTGAAAGAAGATCCAAGTGGGCAGAGCATAGAGAGCACGAGAGGTGAGGGAGGTGGGTCGCCATGATCTGCGCCGTGTTAAGTATTTGGCTCTTTACTCCAAGAGTGATGGAAGCCAATGAAAGGTCTTAAAAGGTGACGTGATAGAATTTGGGTTGTGAAAAGATCCTGGCTGCTGTGTGGAGAACATATCAGATGGGGAAAGAGTTGAAGTGGGGAGACCAGGAGGGAAGCCGTGGAGAGAAAGTAATAGCGAGGACTAGGGCGGAAGCAGTGGTTTGTCTATGATATTGGATGTGGACTTGGGGAAGGGATGACACCTGAGTTTTTCACTTGCCCAGGTGCATCGTGGTAGCATCTGGTGAAACAGGGAACATTAAAAAAGACAAGACCATGGACTCTAAGTCAGGAGTTCACTTTTGTACAGGTGGCGCGTGAGGAGTCTTTGAGATATCTCCATGCAGGTGTCAAGTGTGCCCGTGGTTCTGCCAGTCTGGAGCTCACAGCAGAAGTCTGGGCTGGAGATGTATGTTGAGAATCACCTGTAGGAGGTAGCAATCGCAGCGGTAAGCATGACTGAGACCACCTAGGAAGAGAGTAGAATGAGAAGGAAGAGGGCTTAAGAGCAAGTTCAGGGATACCAACATTTTAATGACCAGGTGGTGGGAATGGGTCTACAAGGGAAACAATGAAGAAGTGACCAGAAAGGATCTAGAAAAACCTGGAGAACGTAATGTCAAATAATAATGAGAAATAAGAGCTTTTTAAGAGGAAGGAAGTCATCAGCAGGGGAGACCCCCGCTGAAAAGTCAAGGAAGTTAAGAGTAAAAATATTCGCTAGAATTAGACCTTGAAGGTCGTCAGTGACTCTAGAGGCCAATAATGACATTGAGTGGGCTGATGGGGCCCTTTGGGAATGGGTTGTGGAGTGGATGGCAAACGAGGACATGAAGACAGCAACAGTACAGGCATTTCTTTTTTTAGGATGTGTGGCTGTGATGTGGTGGAGAGGCTAGGACGATAGGATAAGGGGATAAGAAGTCAAAGGAATTTTGAGCACTTGTACAAGCTGATGGGAAGGAGCTAGTTGAGAGAGAAAGAAAAACGTGCAAGAGAGGAGAGAGGGATTGAAAATCCCTAACGTAAGGCTCCTGCAAATGCAGGTGGAGATGGGGTCCAGGCTCAGAAGGAAGGGCTGCTCTTGCAGGGAGGGGCGTACCTCCTGCAGTGTGAGGGGAGGGGGACTTGCCCACGAAGGAGTTCGCTATGTAGCAGGACGCGTCCGGGCGTCCATTCTCTTGGCTTCCTTGTTCTCAGTGAAGAAAGTCTGTGGAGAGTAGAGACCTTCCAAAATAAACTGGCCAGAAAGCAGTAGGTTTGCCAGGCAGGACTGAGAGCCAGTTTGAGTTGGTTGTTGTCGTTAGCTGCCTTTGAGTCGGCTTCCGACTCATGGTGACCCCATGCACAACTGAACAAAACGCCACCCAGTCCTGTCCATTCCCAACATCAGCTGTAGATCAGACCCTTGTGATCCATAGGATTTTTACTGGCAGATTTTCAGAAGTGGATTAGTCTTTCTCAGTCTGGAAGGTCTGTTGGAACCCGTTCAGCATCATAGCTACACGCAAGCCTCTACTGGCAGATGAGTGGTGGCTTTGCATGTGCATTGACTGGGAATCGAACCTGGGTCTCCTACATGGACGGAGAGATTTCTACCACTGAACCACCAATAGCTCAAGTATTTGAGGTCAGTGATGGTGAGTTTATCATGGGATTGGTCTGCCCTGTGGAGTGATTCTCCAGCAGTGCAAGGCTCAAGGTATAGCTGGGTTCATCCAATATTGGAGTTTTGCACATGAAGCCAGAGAAAGGACTGAGAGGTAAGGGCATCTTTAGAATAGTGACAATGTGTTATTAACATGACGGATGATGGGATCTAATTGGCATCACTTGGAAAGTGGAGAAAGGGAACAGAGTAGAGGGCTTGCTGGTCTCAAGGTTCCTTAAGCTAGCTGCCCTCAAGTTGACACTGGCTCATAGCGACCCCATGTGTGTCGGAGTAGAACTATACTCCAAAGGGTTTTCAATGGCTGATTTTTTGGAAGCAGATTGCCAGGCCTTTCTTCCAAGGTACTCCAGGCTTTCAGTTATCAGCCAAGCATGTTAACCATTTGCACCTTTCAGGAATCTGGGCAATATACTGCCCTCCACCAGAAGTGACAGAACCATCCTCCAGGTCCCTAACAAGGTAGGCAGGGGCCGGGGTGGGGGGGTGGGGAGCGGAGGCAGAGTCAGAGTGAACAGTTGATGTTAAAGAATTGATGTCCTTAAAGGTACTAATAAAAAGGACAGCTAGTAACAGCCAGATGAGTCAGCAGCCAATTAAGTCAACAGTCTCATGCCATGTGGTGTTTTGGGAATTTGTCTTTATTTTAGGAAAACACGAGACTCTAAAGAAGGAACACCTTGAATCTGCAACCAGTGAAGCAAAGCAGGAGCAGGGGCACTTGCCCTGGTGAACTGCGGGCCTGACTATATGTCCTGGTGGCTTAGAGCCTGGGAAAGGGGTTGACGCCACTGGTGTGTTCTCGGTTATCTTGGCCACTGCTTGAGATCCCAGCAACGTCCACACCTCCACAGGTCTGTCCCTGGTGGAGGCCCAGAGGGGCTGGTGGCCTCCTCAGGAGCAGAGAAGGGGTAACTCTGCCTGCTGCTGCTGCTGGAAAGATCCTGAGCTTATGCTGCCCCTACTGGCAGCCTTTGGGAGGCCGCACTAATCACAGCAGTGCATCAAATTGTTATTGGATTAATCATGTGTATTTTTTTTTTTAATTAATAATTAAGTTGTCATTAAAACAATGATTGTAAAATGGTTAGCCTTTATGCAGTACATTAGTGAAGGGGGTGAAACTTGATGCGCTAGATCAGTGGCTTTGGGTTCTAGCTTCAAGTCTGCCCCTTGCTTGCTGTGTGACCGTGCATTAGTGACTTAACCTTTCTGTGTCTCAGTGTAGCCATCTGCAAACTGTGTCATCATCATTGAATTGGTGTGGCTGTTAAATCAGGTAATACAAGTAGGACAGTGGCTGGAACATAGTAAGTGCCCCCAGAGCTCCTCTCCACCACCCGCCAGCCCCTGGAGGCCCCCTCCTGTCAGCTGCAGCATGGAGAGACTCCCCGGTCTCCTGGCGTCAGGTGGTGTTGGTCTAAAGGAGGCCCTGAAGGGGATCTGAGGGTGGAGGAGGGTGAGGGAGGCATTTATTCCCCTGCCTCCTGCCTGCCTGGTTGCTGGGGGTTGCTGTGTCCCTTAACTGAAGGCCTCAGTTCCTGCCAGTTGGCCCTCTCCATTTGGCCACCCTGTCCTGGTTCCCGTGACCTCTCCTGCCCCTTACCCTTTCAGGCCCAGGGGTATTATTTGTCACCAGTTGCCAGTTTTAACTCATGGTGACCCCATGTGCTTCAGAGTAGAACTCTGCTCCATAGGATTTTTAGTGGCCGATTTGTCAGAAGTAGATCACCAGGACTATCTTCCAAGGCACCTTACACAAACCTCTAACCTTTTGGTAAGCAGGCAAGCGCATCATTTGTACCACCCAGGACTCCAGGGGTATTACTGGCCCCTTAACCCTTCCACACCTTTGTGAATAGCTCCTTTCTGAAACTCTCTTTAATTACCCAGTTTGAACGTGCCATTTATTCCTGCCAAAACCTTGTTGATAGGGTACTCAATCAATGTTAACTGGTACTGTTGCTGTTAGGTGCTGTCAAGTCAATTCCGAGTCATAGTGACCATACATACAACTGAACGAAATACTGCCTGGTCCTGCCCGGTCCTGTTATGCTTGAGCCCATTGTTGCAGCCACTGTGTCAATCCATTTTGTCCACGGTCCTCTTCTCTTTCACTGACCCTCCACTTTACCAAGCATGATGTGCTTCTCCAGGGACTGGTCCCTCCTGACAACATGTCCAAAGTATGTGAGATCAAGTCTCGTCATCCTCACTTCTAAGGAGCATTCTGGGTGTACTTCTTCCCAGACAGATTTATCCGTTCTTTTGGCAGTTCATGGTATAGTCGATATTCTTCACCAGCACCATAACTCAAAGGCATCAATTCTTCTTCAGTCTTCCTTATTCATCGTCCAGCTTTCATGTGCATATGAGGCGATTGAAAACACCATGGCTTGAGTCAGATGCACCTTCGTCCTCAAAGTGACATCTTTGCTTTTTAACACTTTAAAGAGATCTTTTACAGCAGATTTGCCCAATACCATGTGTTGTTTTGATTTCTTGACTGCAGCTTCCATGGGCGTTGAGTGTGGATCCAAGTAAAATGAAATCCTTGACAATTTCAATCTTTTCTCCGTTTATCATGTTGCTTATTGGTCCACTTTTGAGGATTTTTGTTTTCTTTATGTTGAGGTATAATCCATTCTGAAGGCTGTGGTCTCTGATCTTCATCAGTAAATGCTTCAAGCCTTCTTCACTTTCAGAAAGCAAGGTGTGTCATATGCATAATGCAGGTTGTTAATGAGTCCTAATAACTAATAACAATAAAGGGAGAGTCTGAGAGTCAGGGGGAGTGTGTACAAAGAAATTGGCAAAGGTCTGTTCCAACAATGATTAAGCCCTCTAGGTGCACAAGATTGTTGGAAACCGCCTTCATTTTCCCATTCGATCCAGCATTTAGCCTGGTGTTTGCCCATCTAGCAGCTTTTAATAAGTGTTTGCCAGACACACTCACCTGAAGGTAGGAATGGATGGGTTATTCCCATTACAAAAATCTTGAAATGGGCTAAGGAATAACATTTGACATTTATAGTAATTTGGAGCCAAGTACTCTGACTTCGCTGACTTTCTGTGGTCAAGTCACGTTTTTGAGACATTTGGTAGACTGTTCAAATGTTAGCCCACGTGATGCAGAAGGGAAATCCAATAGGTTTGCATCCTGTTTTTTTTTTTAAAAAGAACAGCCACATAGATGGATGGTCTTCACCAGCTTTGAATCTGGCCACGTGGCTTCTGTGAGATGGATGGTAGACACAGTCTTTTAGTGCCATCTCTCAAAATGTCCTTACTGACTAGTCTCAAAAGTCACACAATGAACTAATCTGTCGTCCAAACATTGCTGTGGCTGGAGACCCCCAATAACACTCAGGGATTATGCTTCTTCAGAAAGGGAGATCTGAGAAGTAATGATAGAGGCACTTTCACCCTCTGGGATTTCTCCTTTTCTCTTACATGTCGTTCCACCCCGAAGGGCTGTCAGTTCTTCCTTGGAGAAGTCTCACCACACACTGCTGCCTCCTTTTTATCTTTTTGTTGTTGATAATATACACAGCAAAACATACACCAATTCAACAGTTTCTACAGGTACCATTTAGTAACATTGATTATATTCTTCCGTTTGTACAACCATTCTCACCCTCACTGTCTGAGTTGTTCCTTCCTCATTAACAGAAACTCACTGCCCCTGAAGGTTTCCATTCAGTCTTTGAGTTGCCGTTGTCAGTTTCATGCCATATAGATAGTTCTTAAAAGAGCATCATGCACAAGACAGACATTTTATTAGTTAAGCAAAACTATTGTTTGGTTTTAAGATGGTTTTTGGTTGATCAAAATGTTCAGTAATGGTAGTTGGGTACCATCCAGTTCTTCTGGTCTCATGGCAAAGGAGGCAGTTGTTCATGGGCTTCATAAGGTTTTCAAAGGCTGATTTTTTTAAAGTACCTTGCCAGGTCTTTCTTCCAAGCCACCTCCCACCTTTCAGTCAGCAAACAAGTGCGTTAACCATTGCACCACCCAGGAAATCCCATCGTTTTCCTAGAAAAGCCTCCCTATTGATCACTCTGCTTTCATTTTCATCCCTCTGCAACCTGTAGTCCACTCTGGAGCCTGAGTCATCCTTTGAAAAGGAAGCAATTCATGGAAGCAGTTAGCCATTGTTTTCGTATCCTCCTTCTATTCCTGACTCTCCTTCTTCCTCTGTTGCTCCAGGTGAGTAGTGACCAATTGTTGTGTCTTGGATGGCCGATTGCAAGCTTTTAAGACCCCAGGCACTGCACAACGAACTAAGAGGTAGAACACATTATTAAGCTAATTAACTGGGATGCAATCTGCTGCAAAAGACCTCCTTAAAGTGTTAAAAAGCAAAGATGTCACTCTGAGGACTAAGGTGCGCCTGACCCAAGCCAGGTATTTTCAATCTCCTCATATGCATGTGAAAGCTGAACAATGAATAAGGCAGGCCAGACCGAAGAAGAATTGATGCCTTTGAATTATGGTGCTGACAAAGAGTATTGACTATCATGGATTGTCAGAAGAAAGAACAAATCTGTCTTGGAAGAAGTACAACCAGAATCCTCCTTGGAAGCAAGGATGGCGAGACTTTGTCTCACATACTTTGGACATGTTATCAGGAGGGATCAATCCCTGGAGAAGGACATCATGCTGGGTAAAGTAGAGGGCCAATGAAAGAG
Organism: Loxodonta africana; assembly: GCF_030014295.1. Lineage (NCBI taxonomy): Eukaryota > Metazoa > Chordata > Mammalia > Proboscidea > Elephantidae > Loxodonta > Loxodonta africana. The sequence continues at coordinate 37,759,620 of NC_087348.1, forward strand.
AGGAAGACCCTCAAGGAGATGGATTGACACAGTGGTTGCAACAGTGGGCTCCAGCATAGCCATGATTGTAAGGATGATGCAGGACCAGGCACTGTTTTGTTCTGTTGTATGTGGGGTCACTATGAGTTGGAACTGACTCAACAGCACCTAACAATAAAAACAACAACTGGGATGTCCTGTGAAACCAGGACCCTAAACCTCCAAACCAAGGAACAAAATCCCGTGAGATGTTTGGTTGTACATAAGTAGCCTCAGCAGCTACTCTTTTTTTTTTTTTTTTTGTCATTGTTCTAAATATATCTATCACACAACTTTTGCCAACTCAACTTTTTACAGGTGTACAACTTATTGACAGCAATTACAATATTTGGCTATGCAACACTACCTTTATTCAGTGTGAATTTTCCATCACCATTAATGCCTCTTTCCCCTCTCTCCCACCCCTGGTAAAAAACCCGTTACCTTTGAGTAGATTCTGACTCATAGTGACCCTATAGGACAGAGTAGAACCGTCCCACAGAGTTTTCAAGGAGTAGCTGGTAGATTCGAACTGTTGACCCCTGGTTAGCAGCCAAATGCTTAACCACTGTGCCACCAGGGTTCCCCCGCCACTGGTAACCACTAAGAAATTTTGGTTTCTATACATTTGCCTTTTCTTATCTTTTTGTGTAAGTGAGGTTATACAATAGTTGTCCTTTTGTGATTGGTTTATTTCACTCAGCGTAATATCTTCAAGCTCCATCCATGCTATAGCATGTATCAAGACTTCATTTCTCCTACTGAGAGGTATTCCATTGTATGTAGGTACTACATTTTGTTTATCCATTCATCTGTTGATAGGCATTTTTGTCTGTTGTGAATAGTGCTGCAATGGACATTGGTGTACAAGTCTCTTTTTGGGTCTCTGCTTTTAAATCTTTTGGGTATATACCTAGGAGTGGAATTGCTGGGTCATATGATAGTTCTATTTTTAGTTTTTTGAGGAAATATCACACTGTGTTCCACAATGGCTGTACCATTTTGCACTCCTACCAGCAAAGGGATTGTTGTTGTTATTAGGTGCTGTGTGGTCAGTTTTGATTTCCACACATCTGTTTTTTAACACTTGAAAGAGGTCTTTTGCCGCAGGTTTGTCCAATGCAATGCGTCGTTTGATGTCTCGACTAGCCATCCTAGTGGAAGTGAAATAGTATCTCATTGTGGTTTTGATTTGCATGTCTCTGGCGGCTAATGACACTGAACATCTTTTCATGTTTGGTGGCCATTCGAATGACCTCTTTGGTGAAATATCTATTCAAGTCCTTTACCCATTTTATGACTGGGTATTTGTCTTTTTGTTGTTCAGTTGTCAAAGTTTTATATATATTTTGTTTATTAGATTCTTGTCGTCGAATATATGGTTTCTGAAGATATTCTCCCAGTCGGTAGCTTGTCTTTTCACTTTTTTGGGTAAAGTCTTTTGGTGAGCAAAAGTTTTCAATTTTTATGAGGTCCTCCTTTTTTATCTTGATAGTTATTCCCTGGCTTTGTCCCTCATTCCCTCCCACCTGGATTACTGTCTCCGGACACGACATCTTCCATTTTGCTCCTCTTCAGTCCCTGTGTGTACCTGCTACTTTGATTTACTAGAAACACTACTTCGCTCATGTCAGTCTCCTACTCAGGAGCTGTGAAGTCTCTCCACTATTTATAAAATAGAATTCACAATCTTTTGCTTGGCATTCGAGGCCTCAATCCTTTCCAATCGGATGTTTCTCTTCCCCCACCTTCATCTTTAGCTGGAGTTCTAGACTCACACGTCCTGAGTATGCTTACCTCTGTATTCACACTGCTGCATCACACTGCTGCTGTCCTCCCCATTTGAGATGCTTCTGCCTCCCCCATTCTTAGTCTTCCTTGAATGCTGGGCTGAAGCCCTTCCTCCAGGGAGCCTTCTCTGATCACATTGACCACAAAGAGCGCTTTCCTAGGACTCCAATAGCCCACAGTCTAGACACTTGTCCTTTTAAGACTATCTTCAATAATTATCTTTTTATAAGCATGCATCAGGAATACCAAATAGTTTCATTTTGCATATCAAGAGCTTATAATTCATAGTTGCTCCCTAGCTCTGGGTTCAACAGGCTGTGTCTGAGCTCAGCAGGGAAGAATGCTTTGATGGGTTAGCCATGACTGCTGTGGGCATAGAGTCTTGGGGTGATGCAAATAGTTAGTTCACTGGGCTGTTAATCCGAAGGGTTGAGTCCATCCAGAGGTGCCTGGGAAGAAAGGTGTACTTCTGAAAAATCAGCCATTGAAAACCCTGTGGAACACAGTTCTACTCATACACACATGGGGTCACCAAGAGTCAGAATAGACTCGATGGCAACTGTGCTTCTGTTGGTGGTGGTGGTGGTGGTTTTGCCTTGGGGATAGGGTTGAAGAGTGTAGTTAAGCACATCATACTTCCACTTGTAGAATATCTCATGTTTCCACCATTGGATGGTAAACTTCCTGAGGGCATGGGCTTCTTTGTGTATCTTCCATGGTGTATAGGGTGGCTGAGTACATAATTAGAGGGTATCATTTGAATTTAGAGACCATCTGAAGAATAGATTTGACACATTGAACACTAGTGACCCAAGTCCAGACGAGTTGTGGAAGGACATCATCCATGAAGAAAGCAAGAGGTCACTGAAAAGACAGGAAAGAAAGAAAAGACCAAGATGGATGTCAGAGGAGACTCTGAAACTTGCTCTCAAATGTTGAGCAGCTAAAGCAAAAGGAAGAATTGATGAAGTAAAAGAACTGAACAGAAGATTTCAAAGGACCTCTTGAGAAGACAAAGTAAAGTATTACAATGACATGTGCAAAGAGCTGGAGATGGAAAACCAAAAGGGAAGAACATGCTCGGCATTTCTCAAGCTGAAAGAACTGAAGAAAAAATTCAAGCCTCGATTTGCAATAGTGAAGGATTCCATGGGGAAAATATTAAACGACTCAGGAAGCATCAAAAAAAAATGGAAGGAATACACAGAGTCATCATACCAAAAAAGAATTAGTCAATATTCAAGAGGTGGCATATGATCAGGAACCGATGGTACTGAAGGAGGAAGTCCAAACTGCTCTGAAGGCATTGGCGAAAAACAAGGCTCCAGGAATTGATGGAATATCAATTGAGATGTTTCAACAAACAGATGCAGCGCTGGAGGTGCTCACTCATCTATGCCAAGAAATATGGAAGACAGCTTCCTGGCCAACTGACTGGAAGAGATCCATATTTATGCCTATTCCCAAAAAAGGTGATCCAACTGAATGTGGAAATTATAGAGCAATATCATTAATATCACATGCAAGCAAAATTTTGCTGAAGATCATTCAAAAATGGCTGCAGCAGTATATTGACAGGGAACTGCCAGAAATTCAGGCCGGTTTCAGAAGAGGACGTGGAACCAGGGACCTCATTGCTGATGTCAGATGGATCCTGGCTGAAAGCAGAGAATACCAGAAGGATGTTTACCTGTGTTTTATTGACTATGGAAAGGCATTCAACTGTGTGGATCATAACAAACTACGGATAACACTGTGAAGGATGGGAATCCCAGAACACTTAATTGTGCACATGAGGAACCTTTATATAGATCAAGAGGCAGTTGTTCGGACAAAAAAAGGGGATACTGATTGGTTTAAAGTCAGGATAGGTGTGCGTCAGGGTTGTATTCTCTCACCATGCCTATTTAATCTGTATGCTGAACAAATAATACAAGAAGCTGGACTATATGAAGAAGAACGGGGCATCAGGATTGGAGGAAGACTCATTAATAACCTGCGTTATGCAGATGACCCAACCTTGCTTGCTGAAAGTGAAGAGGACTTGAAGGACTTGCTAATGAAGATGAAAGACTACAGCATTCAGTATGGATTACACCTCAACATAAAGAAAACAAAAATCCTCACAACTGGACCAATGAGCAACATCATGATAAACGGAGAAAAGATTGAAGTTGTCAAGGATTTCATTTTACTTGGATCCACAATCAACAGCCATGGAGGCAGCAGTCAAGAAATCAAAAGACTCATTGCATTGGGCAAATCTGCTGCAAAGGACCTCTTCAAAGTGTTGAAAAGCAAAGATGTCATCCTGAAGACTAAGGTACGCCTGACCCAAGCCATGGTATTTTCAGTCGCATCGTATGCATGAGAAAACTGGACAATGAATAAGGAAGACCGAAGAAGAGTTGATGCTTTTGAATTGTGGTGTTGATGAAGAATATTGAATATACCATGGACTGCCAAAAGAATGAACAAATCTGTCTTGGAAGAAGTACAGCCAGAATGCTCCTTAGAGGCAAGGATGGCGAAACTGCGTCTTACGTACTTTGGACGTGTTGTCAGGAGGGATCAGTCCCTGGAGAAGGACATCATGCTTGGCAGAGTACAGGGTCAGCGGAAAAGAGGAAGGCCCTCAACGAGGTGGATTGACACAGTGGCTGCAACAACGAGCTCCAGCTTAACAACGATTGTAAGGGTGGCGCAGGACTGGGCAGTGTTTCGTTTTGTTGCGCATAGGGTCGCTATGAGTCAGAACCGACTCAGCGGCACCTAACAACAACAAGTGTGTGCTGTTTTCTGTTTGATTGGATAGCAATTCAATGTGGAGGGTTTTAGGCTTAAGCCCAACATATAAGGAGAAGCTGTTAAAACCGTCACTGTCCTGGTTTGAAGCTGTACTTTGCAACTCAGTTTGTTTTAAACTTCCAGGTTAGAAATTGATGTGTATATGAGATCAAGAGGGTAACATGTGCCCAAAACCAAAGACAAGAAGGCAGAAAGGGGTAGAAAATCAGGACGAAAGGAAACAGGGCATCCAGGACAGAAATGGGGAGAATGCTGACACATTATGGCAAATGAAACCTAGGTCATGGAGCACTTGATGTACAAACTATCAAACGGGAAGCTAATTTGTTCTGTAAACTTTCACCTAACGTGCAATAAAAAAATTTTAAAAAGCAGGAGAGCAGTGGGATGCAGACCTCAAGTTCTTGTAAAAAAAAAAAAAAAAATTTTTTTTTTTTTTTTTGTAAAAAGACCAGACTTAATGGTCTGACTGAGACTGGAAGGACCCCGTAGGTCATGGTCCCCAGACCTTCTGTTAGCCCAAGACAGGAACCATTCCCAAAGCCAACTCTTCAGACAGGGATTGGACTGGACTATAAGACAGAAAATGATACTGGTGAGAAGTGAGCTTGTTGGCTCAAGTAGACACATGCGACTACGTGGACAGCTTCTGTCTGGAGGGGAGATGAGAAGGCAGAGGGGGACAGAGCTGGCTGAATGGACATGGGAATACAGGGTGGAGAGAAGGAGTGTGCTGTCTCGTGAGGGGGAGAGCAAGTAGGAGTATATAGCAGGGTGTATATAAATTTTTGTATGAGACTGAAAAAAAAATTTAAAAAAAAAGAGAGAAATTGATGTGTTTTCCAAGTGCCTGCACACAGGAGGACAGCTGCCTTAGATTAATGGTTCTCCTCACTTCTTTCCATTGCGTCACCTTTGATGGACGGTATGCACAGGCCCGAGGGTTCTGCAGAATGCTTCTCTCTCTCCCACTAAAAGAAGAAGAAGAAAAAAAAAGCCTATCAGAATTCAAATGTGCCAAAGAGGTATTGCTATAAGAATAACCTCAACTGCATTCTAATCAATTTTTAAAATAGGTAGAAAAGTATGAAATTGCAGGGCTTTAACTATTACTTATATTAGCACAGTAATAGGGTTTACTTTGCTGCCTTAGTCAATGGTTTCATCATTATCCAAACATCCTAAAATCAAAAAACCCTATAGCCGCCCTGGAAGAAGATCTTCAGTCCAACGTCAAGGAAACTAACATTTAATCAAACGTTTTCCAACCTTTCATGCCAACGTTACTTTCTTAGGAAAACAAACTTTAAAAACATGACCATCGCAAATGAGAAACTGAGACGAAATATCCAAAGGACTCCAACAGGCACTGTTGGGTAAGACCACCAAACAAAAACCAAAACAAAACCTGAACTCATTGTGTGGAGTTGATTCGAACTTATGGCCCCGTGTGTTACAAAGTAGAACTGTGCTCCATGTGGGTTTTTTTTTTTTTTTTTTGGCTACAACCTTTAGGGAAGCAGATCACCACTCCTTTTTTCTGCAGAGCTGCTGAGTGGGTTTGAACTGCTAACTTTTAGGTTAGCAGGTGAGCGCAAACCATTTGACCAATATTAAACATGTGTGGTCCCATCTCAGAGGTTACTGAGCTCATTCCTCCTCCTATACACAGGGGAAGTTTAGCAGAGACGTTCCAGTCCCTAGTAAACCAACACAGCGTGGGCACCCACGTGGAAATTCTGGAAGTTAAAGGCTGGCTGAACATTGCTAGATGAGAGGAGCCAGTCTGAAAAAGCTGCATACTGCACGATTCCAACTACAGGACATTCTGGAAAAGACAAATCGATAGAGACAAGTAAAAAGATCAGTAGTTGTCAGTGGTCCAGAGAAAGGGGAGGCAGGACGGATAAGTGGAGCACAGGGCATTTTGGGGGCAGTGAAACCATTCTGTATGATATCGTAATGGTGGACACATGACATTATGCATTTGTCAAAACCCATAGACCTGTACAGCACAGAGAGTGAACCCTAGAGTCAACTCTGGACTTTAGTTAATAATAATGTATCACTACTGCGTCAATGGAAACCCTGGTGGCGTAGTGGTTAAGTGCTGCGGCTGCTAACCAAAGGGTGGGCAGTTTGAATCCACCAGGCGCTCCTTGGAAACTCTATGGGGCAGTTCTACTCTGTCCCATAGGGTCACTATGAGTCAGAATCGACTTGACGGCCCTGGGTTTGGTTTGGTTTGGTTTTTACTGATTCATCAGTTGTAACAAATGTACCACACAAATAAGCCAAAACCAAACCCAGTGTCCTCCAGTCAGTCCCGACTCATTGCACTCTATAGCACACAATAGAACTGCCCCATGGGGTTTCCAAGGCTGTAAACCTTTATGGAAGCAGACTGTCACATCTTTTTCCCGCAGGGTGGCTGATGAGTTCAAACCACCAACCTTTCTATTAGCAGCCAAGCACTTAACTACTGCACCACCAGGGTTCCTTACCACACAAATGCAAGATGTTAGTAATAGGAGAAAGAGTGTGGGCTGGGGGAGAGCGAGTACCTGGGAACTCTGTACTTTCTGCATGATTTTTTTGGTAAACCTAAAACGACTCTAAAAATAATGTTTATTGAAGGCTGGCTGAGAGACTTTACTCTGAGATGACGCACATTGCCAACAGCCCTGCTCTGGTGGCAGGAGACAGGACAATAAGCATGGGGCGGAGGCTGTGTTTGAGCCCCACATTACCAACCAGCTGAGCCTTCCCCCTGAAGTGTTAGGAGAGGTTGCTGTGACCTTTTAAAATATCTCAGCTTTGAAACAATGCTTGTGATGAGTGCTGATGAGGTCGCAATGTAGTCTTGACATTGTCTTTCCTCGTCACACATGAAACACATTTTCTGCACCATGTCTAGCCCAGAATCAGAACCGAGAGCACCGACCAAGCTGATGCCCAAACACCCAGGTGGTTCATTAAAACAACCAAACACCTGGGGACGTGCTGGGGGAGGAGGGATCATCAATCTAACCATGTGGCACCTGCCAGCAAATCAAAAACATTGGCTAAGCGTTCACGGTTGATATTCAGAGACGTAGCCCCAGGACACTACGTAGTGTGGTGGAGTGGTTAGCAGCACTGGCTTTGGCGTGGACTTGGGTTCAAAGCCCAGCACTGTTCCCTATTAGCTATGTGACCCCTTGGACGAGTTTCAAACTTTCTGAGCCTCAACTTCCTCCTCTGTAGAATAGAGTTATTGTTGTGGTTAGCTGCTGTGGAATGAGCCCCCAGGTCATGGTGACCCGTGCACAATGCAATGACATGCTGCTCTGTCCTGTGCCATCCCCATGACTGGTTTCAGATCAGACCGTTGTCATCCATAGGGTTTGCGTTGGCTGATATTCTGAAGTGGATCACGAGACCTTTCTCCCTGGTTAGCCTTTGTCTGGAAGCTCTACTGAAATCTGTTTAACATCATAGCAACACCAGAAGCACCCCTGACAGATGGGTGGTGGCTGCACGTGAGGTGTATTGCTGAGAATCGAACCCCGGTCTCCTGCATGGAAGGTGAGAATGCCACCAATGAACCACAATATCTTCAGAGAAAGTTATTAGGTTATTATTTTTATTTATTAGTATTAACGTATAGAATAGAGATTATATTAGTTATGTCTAAGGTTCTATGAGGATTGAATAGGATAAAGTTTGTGCAGCACTTAGCAGAATGTCTGGCACAGAGGGGTTAAAGAGATGGCAACCATATTGCCCATTGGGCATTATCATGGGACTGATGGAATCAGGGCAGGGACTTTCTGTTGTTAGGTGTCCTAGAGTCGTTTTCAGCTTATAGCAACCCCATGTGACAGAGCAGAACTGCTCTATAGGGCTTTCTTGGCTGTAATCCTCTTAAAAGCAAATTGCCAGGTCTTTCTCCCGAAAAAAAAAAAAAAAAAACCTATTGCCCTCCAGGTGATTCTGATTCATAGGGACCCTATAGGACAGGGTAGAACTGCCCCACAGAGTTTGCAAGGAGTGCCTGGTGGATTTTGAACTGCCGACCTTTTGGTTAGCAGCCGTAGCACTTAACCACTACAACACCAAAAGCCACTGGTAAATTTGAACCACCAGCCTTCCGGTTAACAGCCAAACTCTTAACCATTGTGCCATCAGGACTCCTTAGGAACTACATACAAGAAGTAAGTGTCTTGGTGGGATCTTGTCATTTTGTGGTTTCCAGACCCCCGGAGCTTTCTAATTGTGTTTCTTCCAGAGCTGCCCACGGAGGAAATGTTGGGATTATGACAACGTTCCCCATCCCACCTCACCTTCCTGCACTTTAGCTTTAGTCGGACCAGCAAACTCTTTGTTCTCTGAGCATGTCAGAAACTTTCAGGCCATTCCTGTGGCCCGGAATGTCCTTCTCCCACTTCTCCACCTGTCAAACACTGCTCATCCTGCAGGGATGCCCAGCCAACAGCTGCTTCTCTGGATTTTCCCACACTTCTCCCTTCTCCCACCCTGCCCTGCACCACCCTGCCCCATTCCTGGGCAAAGCCTAGTTTACCGCTATACACCCTGCCCATTTTTTAGTGGTCTCCATCTTTTTTTTCCAGGTGTCCTAGGATTGATTCCAGCTCACAGGAACTCCATGGGTGCCAGAGTAGAACCGTGCTCCATAGGATTTTCAATAGCTGATTTTTCACAAGTAGATCACTGGGCATTTCTTCCGAGGCGCCTCTTGGCTAGTAGCCGAGCACATTAACCATTTGCACCATCCGGGGACTCCGGACTCGGTTCTGAATCTGGGCTGGACATTGTGCAAATCCTATGGATGACTACAGTCTGTCCAAAACCGATCGTGGGGATGGCACAGGACAGAGCACGTCATTCCATTGTGCACGGGTCACCATGACCTGGGGGCTCATTCCACAGCAGCTAACCACAACAATAACTCTATTCTACAGAGGAGGAAGTTGAGGCTCAGAAAGTTTGAAACTCGTCCAAGGGGTCACATAGCTAATAGGGAACAGTGCTGGGCTTTGAACCCAAGTCCACGCCAAAGCCAGTGCTGCTAACCACTCCACCACACTACGTAGTGTCCTGGGGCTACGTCTCTGAATATCAACCGTGAACGCTTAGCCAATGTTTTTGATTTGCTGGCAGGTGCCACATGGTTAGATTGATGATCCCTCCTCCCCCAGCACGTCCCCAGGTGTTTGGTTGTTTTAATGAACCACCTGGATGTTTGGGCATCAGCTTGGTCGGTGCTCTGGGTTCTGATTCTGGGCTAGACATTGTGCGGAAAATGTGTTTCACGTGTGACTTGAGCAAAGACAATGTCAAGACTACATTGCGACCTCATCAGCACTCATCATAAGCATTGTTTCAAAGCTGTGATATTTTAAAAGGTCACAGCAACCTCTCCTAACTTTTCACCGAAAAGGCTGCACTGTTTGTACTGCTTTTGTTATAATGAAGAATACATAGTAGTGGTAATTTCCCTGAGATTCAAATTCCTTTAGCATTATTTATTTGGCCCGTGGGTACTACTTTTGCAGTAATGAAGAACGCATTGTAGTGGTGATTTTCCTGAGATTTAAAAAAAAAAAAATCCCTTGGCTTTATTTGTTTTGCTGTAAATACTGGTTTGGCAGTAAGGAAGGATGCGTTGCACCGTGTTTTAAAAAGTTTCATGAAAAAAAAAAGGCTAAGAAGAAGGAGATTAGAATAAAATGTATGCGCAGTCATTGCCAGGCGCCCTCATGTTTTGCCTCATGTTTTGCCAATTTTCAAGAAATAAAATTTTAAAAATAAACAGATTTTATCACTGACTCATATCAACAAGACTTACATCATACAGGATCTGCTGGGACAGGTCCTCCCCAGATAATGGGTATCAAAATCCATCACTCATAACAAAAATTCTCAATTGGTCCTTTAATCAGAATGCCTTCGTTAGTGAAAACACATAGTATCAACAAAAATTCAAAGGAGAACATAATTGGGTCTTGAAAGGGTTACCAGTATCTGGAGGTTTAACAAATGCCAAATGATTGAATGAATGGATGACTAACAGCCAGGGAAAAGGTTTCCTTCAGGGCTGGGTGTTATTCTCAGTCGTGTCTCATTCTTGCTGGGTTGAGATAGGTGCTTTTACCCAGCTGACAGCAAGGCTTACTCACCAGCAAATCTCCTGGTCTGTTGCATTAGATAAGCAGCTAAGGGCCAGGGAGTGTGGTGGGTTAACCACAAACTAGCCTTTTTAGATTCTAAAATAACCATAAAGGGGGAAGGAGCCCTGGTGGTGCAACGTTTAAGCACTGGGCTACTAATCGAAAGGTTGGCCAGGTTCAAACCCGCCAGTGGCTCTGTGGAAGAAAAGACCTGGTGATCTGCTCCGCTAAAGATTACAGCCTAGGAAACCCTATGGAGCAGTTCTACTCTGTCACAGGGGGTTGCTATGAGTTGGAATTGACTCGATGGTACCTGAAAACAACGTGGAGGGGAAAGAGACTAGGAATAAGTGAGTTCCAAGGGAAGGGGCTTTGAGAAGGGCTTAGGGCACAGACTTGCAATCAACAGAAAAGGAAGTGTCAGAAGAGATAACAAAGGATGGTGGGGGGGGTGGCAGAGTTGCCATGGAAACAGGGTATGGCACCTGGACCACAAGACAAGCTACTTCTTCAAAGTGAATTTCAACTTTGCAGCTTGAAATACATCACTTCTCAAGAACCTAACCCTGTGGATTCTCCTACAAGCAGCTAAGTCAAGGATCCTGGTACTAACAGCTCCCTGGGAGCTCAAGATCTACCAGACAGATAAATGTTGAGTGCTGGGGCGCTGAGAGGACTTGGCTGAGAAAAGGGGACTTTGTACCTGTCAGCAGCTCACCACACAAGAGGACATTTCTACATCAACCCTACCTGGATGTCGGGGGCCTCCCCCAAACCACAGCATCCCCAAGTGAGGCGCAGGGACCACACACATCAGTGGCACCTGGGAAACTCTTTGTTATTATTAGGTGCCATTCAAGTTCATTCCCGCTCATAGCGACCCTGTGTGACAGAGTAAAACTGCCCCATAGTGTTTTCGAGGCTGAAATCTTTACGGGAGCTGATCACCGGGTCTTTCTCCTGCAGAGCTGATAGGTGAGTTCGCACCTCCAAACTTTGAGTTAGGAGCAGATTGCTTAACCACCTGGGGAGTTCCTTAGACATGCGACTTTCCCAGGCTCCACCTCAGACCAGCTGAGTCAAGCCTCTGGGGTGGGCCAAGAAATCTGCATTCTGCATATCCCCAGGTGACACAGATACACACCAAAGTGTGAAAACCAGTGCTTACAACCCTGTGTCCCCTGCCTAAGCGTGTGCAGGGCCAGAGTAAGGGGCAGTGAGCCAGGCAGCAGCCCGGGGTGCCTATCTATAGGTAGCACAGAAACATTGGTGAGGCAGGCGATGACGTATCACTAGAAATGATGGATACAATGGTTGGAAGGCATGTGGCAGAGTGGCTCCAGGTAGGACTCCGGAGTGAGTTAGCCTGGATTTGATTTGCAGCTCCACCACTCACTAGCCAGCCGTGACTTTGGGCAACGGACTGAACCTCTCTGTGGCCTCAGCATTTGCATCTGTAAAATGGGATTGATAATAATACTTATTAGGGTTATTAATAACTTGTAGGGTTATTATAAAGAGCCCTGGTGATGCAATGGTTAATCACTCTGCTGCTAACCAAAAGGTCAGTGGTTCGAATCCACCTGCAGCTCCCCTGAGGAAAAGACCTGGCCATCTGCTCCTGTAAAGATTACAGCCTAGAAAACCCTATGGGGAGGTTCTACTCTGTCCTGTAGGATCGCTGTGAGTTGGAATTGACTCGATGGTACACAACAACAACACAAGGGTTATTAATAGGAATTAAATGAGTTAATATTTGAACAGTGCAGAGCACAGTTACAGGCAACATTTATTAAATAAGGGTAGAGAAGGCACTATCTGGGTGTAATGACTATTAAAAAAAAATCTATTAGGCTAAATAAAAAGCCTGAAAATGATGGGAATCATAAACAGTAATATATATCCTGAACATTTTTATTTCGACTTCAACTGGAGCTTACTGTAAGACTCCAGTGCTGCCAAGCTATAGAGTTGGGGTCCCATCACTAGCGCCTCCATGTAGCTTTTCCTGCATTGTGTGGTGATTTCCCATTTTGAGTTATTTAAAGAGAACTTAAATACCCTTGAAATAATCTCAATGCAGAATCCTAGATATTTAAGATTCTTTTCCCAGTCTCATGTAAGTTGACATAATTGTTTTATTAACCTACTTTATCTAGTCTTAGTTGCCATAGAAACTTTCATATGCATAATTCATTGATTTTCATATTTAATGAAGTACAATAGTAAGTCAAACTGTTGTAAACACTTCGGGTGAACAAAGCCGCTGACTCTGAAATGATACAATTCAAATGATGGGAGCCCAAGGATGGGGGTGTGGCTGAGTGGCTGGCCATCCACCAGAGGGTTCTGCTCTCCTCCCACGGTGCAGAGTGGCTGAGAAGCGGCCCCCTGGCCAGGATGTACCATTCCCAGCTCACCTGGCATCTGGGCAGGACCATGTGACCACTTTTGCCAAAGGAATGTGAATAGAAATCATTGTGTTGTTTCTGGGTCAGAGGGGTTAGGTATCTGGTGGGTCCATGTCACCTTCTCCTTTTCTACCAGTTAGCTGAATAAAGCCAGGGAGACCTTGAAGCCACAAGTGGGTGGAACCACAAGATGTAAGTGTCTGGAACTCTGAGTTTGGAAAAAAGCCAGCCAACCCTGTGAGAAATCAAGTCTTACAGTGTTCAGCACTAAGGTTTGGGGGTTGTTTGTTACATGGCAGTTGACCTTCCTTGACCAACGCAAGGCTGCTAATAGTGACTTGCTGGTCATGAGATTTCAACCAGTTGTGGAGGTCTGTGAGGATGATCTATAGAGGGAATGGGTGGAGGCGATTAATCCTTTGGGTTGGTTAAGAACTTCTACTGTTGTACCCCAAATGCCCTCCAGGAGAGTTCTCTGTAGAGTTGGAAGGACAACTTTGATAAATTCCAAGAACAATGGGCCTGGTCAACCCCGGGGCTGTTCCCACTCTCAGACTCAGCCTCTATGAGCTGGTCCTTCCCTGGAGGCAAAATGACTGTTTATCTCCATGAATGGACTTGACCTAAAGGACTTAATGCCTGTTGTCCAGACAAAAAGTGAGAGACAAATCGTGTGTGTGTAATTTAAAACATTTTAATATAAAAACAATCACATGGAGTCAAATGCAAAAATTTACATGAATTTTTTAAGGTAGAGCTGGAGATTTCAAGACAGATTGCCAACGATTCCAGACTACTTCCAGTTCCCTGAGGTACATATTACGTTTCCGTGCTGGAGCTGCTTTGGAAGGAAGGTTTGGGAAACATTGGCCCAGAGACCCGTGGATGCTACATACAGGTCCATAAACAGGTTCTGGGCTAGCTGTATATGGGAATCAGAGCAGAAACTGGCTGAAATAGTTTCAGATTCTTACACCCAACCAAGGAAGTCTGAGCAGATTGGATGGATGTGTGTGTACGTGTGGATGCATACATACGTATGTGTGTTGCTGTTGTGAGATGGCCTGGAGTCAATTCCGACTCATAGCGATCCTGTGTCCAACACAACGAAACACTGCCTGGTCCTGTGCCATCCTCATCATCGTTGCTGTTCTTGAGCCCGTTGTTGCAGCCACTCTGTCAATCCATCTCTTTGAGGGTCTTCCTCTTTTCACTGACCCTCTGCTTTACCAAACGTGATGTCTTTCTCCAGGGAGTGATCCCTCCTGATAATATGTCCAAAGTATGTGAGACAAAGTCTCACCATCCTTGCTTCTAAGGAGCATTCTGGTTGTACTCCTTCCAAGACAGATTTGTTTGCTCTTCTGGCCATCCATGGTATATTCAATATTCTTTGCCAACACCATAATTCAAAGGCATCAATTCTTCAATCTTCCTTATTCATTGTCCAGCTTCCACGTGCATATGAGGCAATTGAAAATACCAAGGCTTGGATCAGGTGCACCTGAGTCCTCAAAGTGACATCCTTGCTTTTTAACACTTTAAAGATATATATATAAAAAAAAAATTTTTTTTCTTTTTATATGTGTATCTATTTTTATAATTTTTATTGAGATATAGTTTGTATACAGCGACACGCACACTCCTAAATTTATAGCTGGATCGGTTTTGACAAATATTATGCCCTAGACTGTAGCCCACACCCCCATTGTGAACATTTTCATTACCCACAGAGATCTCCCTCATGCCTCTTCCTCGTCAGTCCTCCCAGAAGCAACCACTGTTCTGGCCTCTATCACCAATGATTCGTTTTGCCTGTCCTAGAACTTCAGAGAGGTTAATTAATCGGACTCAAGGTCACACAGCAAGCAATTGGCAGAGCCTGGACTTGAACCCAGCAGTCTGGTTTTAGAGCTTGATCACCTGCCCACCAGGCTATAATTCAGACGTTTATGTAAGGAGCCCTGCTGGCGCAAGCAGCTAAGTGTCCAGCGGCTAACCAAAAGGTGGGCGGTTTGAACCCACCCAGCAGCTCCGTGGGAGAAAGACCAGGTGATTTGCTGCTGTGAAGATTGCAGCCAAGAAAACCCTATGGAGCACTTCAACTCTGTCACATGGTATCACTGTGAGTCAGAATCAGCTTGACTGCATACAGCAACGTGCACGTGTGATTACGCCTAATCACCAGTACTATAGCTCAGGGCGTCTTCAGAATCTTGAAGACCCTTTTCCCTTGGCTGCTCCCCCTCTGAGGGGGACTTAGCTGTGCTGCAGACCCCAGCAGTGGTGGTCCATATTTGGCATCATCCAAATACTTTATGGTTAACCCCTCCTCTCTTCCCTCTCTTTTTTTTCAAGTTGATGTGTAAGGGGCAGCCACCACCCATTTGTCAGTTTGTTGTGCTGTGGTAGCTTACATGTTGCCATGATGCTGGAAACGATGCCACCAGTATTTCAAATCAAGCACAGTCACCCGTGGTGGACAGGTTTCCACAGAACTTCCAGACTAAGACTAGGAAGAAAGGGCTGGCCATCTACTTCTGAAAATTAGCTGATGAAAACCTTATGGATTACAACAGAATGTTGTCTGATATAGTGCTGGAAGATGAGAGCTTATGTTGGAAGGCACTACACGATAGTCGCAACGGTGGACTCCAACAAACAGGGTAACATTTCCTTCTCTTCTACATGAGGCCACCATGAGTCGGAGCCGACTCGACAGCAACTAACGACAACACATGGGGCAAAGCCATCTGTTCCCTTCCCCACCTGGGTCTGCTCGCTGCACCCGTAACTTCCTGGGTGCTGTGATGCTGTTCCAAGAGGGATACCCCAGAGTGAGAACTCAAACTAAGAAACGGCCTTCAGGTGAAAAATTAATCCTGTCACCAAAGAGGTCGCCTAGCATCTCTGGTAAGGTTAAACATTTGTTTACAGATCACTAATTGCATAATTAATTTCTGTTTTTCCAACACCAGCCCCGGAAGGAGAGGACAACATCTGTCTTTCTCACATTCTGTATTCCTGACACTTAGCATGGGACCTGGCCTGCAGTAGGACTCAATCAATATTTGTTCATTACATGAAAGGCTAGCTCCACCCACCACCCCACCCCCCACACCGTCATGCCATCTGTCTTAGCCTGAGGTGCTGGAAAGCAGAGCCTGAGGCTTCTGAGCTGCTCTTTATCAGGAAGCCCATTCCAGGGACACGGAGAGGAGAGCAGGGGTGAGGCAGGGAGGAGGGAGGGGAGCAAGCCCAGGGCCCAGTACTGAGCTGGGCATCACCTGGTGTCAAGCATGACTGAGGGTGGGATCTCAAAGTATCATCTTCCAAAAGGTGATCAAAGACACTGTTGAGAGGGGTGGTGAGAAGGGGGAAGAATTAATTCATCCTCTCATTTCCAGGCTCACCCCATGGAATGTTAACTTCTTTGCACATCTGGGTTGCTCGTGGGGGGGACACAGAGTGTCCCTGGTATCTCATACCTGAGGACTGCAGAGCAGCCCCAGGGCAGGAGGCAGGGCATGGGCAGGCTGTGCCCACGTGAGCAGGTCAGAGTCCACACGGAGGTGGTCACGGCAGTGGGGAGGAGCAAGTGGCCAAAGACCTGGGGACAGGAGAGGCTAGGAAAACCCAGGGAGGCACAGAAGAAGGGTTTGATACACCCCCTGGGGATGCATTTCTCCCATCCAGCTAGACGTGTTGATGAGCTCAGGTTAGTTGTTAGCTGCCGTCGAGTTGGCTTGGACTCCTCGCAACCTTATGTACAACAGAATGAAACTTTGCCTGGTCCTGTCCAGTTATCATCAAAATCACTGGCATGTTTGAGCCCACTGTGACAGCCATTGTGCCAGTCCCTCTCACCAGTGGTCTCCCTCACTCTCGCTGGCCCTCTACCTTCCCAGACATGGTGTCCTTCTCCAGGAGTTGATCCCTCCTGATGACGTGTCCAAAGCAAGTGAGTCAGACAATATTCTGTTATGATCCATAAAGTTTTCACTGGCTAATTTTCAGAAGTAAATCATCAGGCCTTTCTTCCTAGTCTGTCTTAGTCTGGGAGCTCAACTGAAACCTGTCCACTATGGGTGACCCTCCTGGTGTTTGAAATACCAATGGCATAGCTTTCAGCATCACAGCAACATGCAAGCCACCACAGAATGACAAACTGACAGACGGGTGGTAGGAGCACAGGTAGGCATTCCCTAATGTTGATAACCTGCCCCCAGTGGAAACTTTCCCTTATTCATCCTGCATCTTTGTTCCCCAGGTCCTTTTCCCGGGGCTCAATGGCCATTTAGTCAGAGAATCCCTGACTTTAAATCCTCCCTACCCCCACCCCATGCATGGCATGAGGCTTGAGCACAGGTCTTTCTGTAGGGTCTGTTCCCCTGGCTGCCCTGCTCCTCCCTGGCATTCTTGCACTTCACCTATAATCCTCTCCCGGACCCCCTCCCTCAGCTCCCAGACCTCTTTTCTGCTTCTTGGGCACTGAAGTTTAAGCAATTTCAGTGCAAACATAATGCATTTGAAAGATGTGGTGGAACCAGGGTTTTGAAATGCAGTAAATGAGCTTGTCCAAGAGAACGAGATAGGTAATCAGCTGCTGCTTTCACTACCTGAAGAGGCTCATGTCGCAGTTATCGGACTCCACTCTCCACCTGGTCAAAGACTATAAATCAGTGTCCACTATAGGCAGCCACCTGCCACACAGGACCTCAGTGAGGGAGAGTAAGAATAAAGAACAAATAAATACATGCGGATGCCCTTGGTTGGAGGCAGAGAGGTCCAGGAAGGGATGGTGCCCTACCCTAGGCAGAGTTTCTCTACATGAGGTCGTCATCTCGTATGATGCTTGCTAAGAACGCAGTGCATCAGTCTGAGATGCTCTTGGCTGCAGGTAACAAAAACTCCAATTCAAACTGGCTTAACCAATAAGAACAATATTGCTCATGAACTTGAAGTGCAGGGGTAGGTCATATTCAGGGTTGTTCGATTCAGTGACTTAACAACATTATCACCAGGGACACAGAGTCCTGTCTCTCTACTCTCCTGTCCACTACATTGGCTTTCCCCTAAGACTGGTTCATCTTTCAGTCACAAGACAGGGCTACATGCTTCCTGTCTGGGAGAAGAGAAAACCTTTTTTCCTAGTATGGAATACAACTCTTCCATTCTAAGTTGGCTTCTCCAGGACAGGGACTAAGCCCTGTGGAGGAAGGGATGGGGGAGAGAAAGGGATGGGTGGAGCAAGAGATGGGTGCAGAAGGGATGGATGGAGGAAGGAATGGGGAGAGGAAGGGATGGGTGGAGGAAGGATGGGTGGAGAAAGGGATGGGGAGAGGAAGGGGTGGATGGAGAAGGGATGGGTGGATGGAGGAGGGATGGGTGGAGGAAGGGTACAAGTGGAGAAAGGAATGGGTGGAGGAATGGATGGATAGATGAAAGGATGGAAGGATGAAGGAACGAATGGAGGAAAGTATGGACAAAAGAAGGAATGGATGAATGGAGCCTACAACTTGGTGGGCCCTGGCGTGACTCTGATGGTAGAGATGCTGGTGGGCTTGGAGATAACATTTTACCTTCCCAGGTTGTGCTTGTCCCAGCAGAATGATACCACACCCCTCCACTTGCCTCCCATGAAAGGTCAGGCCATCACTTCTCCCTTCTGTGGGTGGAACACAGGCAGGAGGTCCTCTTGTGAACTAATTAGAATGATTTGTGTTTGCAGTTCAACATTAAAAAATCCACAGAGCCTGTCCAGCCTCGAGCCCTGCTCAAGTTCCCAGACATCTATGGACCCAAGCCAGCTGTGACGGCCCCGGAGGTCATCAACTATGCAGACTACACGCTGAGGACCACGGAGGAGCCTCCTGCGCTGGCCAGCCCCCAGGCCCCAAATGACAGTCGCCTCAAGAGGCAGGTCACAGAGGAGCTGTTCATCCTCCCTCAGAATGGTAGGGGTCTCCTGCAACCTCGTTCTTCCATGCAGGCTCCTTGGTCTCTTCCAGGGGTGGACAGTAGCAGAGCTGACTTGGCTGATGCTGACCTGAACTGACTAACCCTTCCCTGACACGAGATCATAGGTAGGCAGGGATTGGTTTTGATTTTGAAGGCTGAGACCATCTGAGAGCTGAGGGCTCTGGGTGCCAGTAAGCACCTTCTAATGCTGGCACTGTTTTGGTTGTCTAAGTGATGTTTTGGAAATCACAGGAGTCCCTGTCATGGACTGAGTTGTGTTCCCCAAAATCTCTGTCATCTTGGCTGGGCCATGATTCCCAGTATTGTGTGACTGTCTACTGTTTTTGTCATTTGATGTGATTTTTCTATATGTTGTAAATCCTGTCTCTATGATGTTAATGAGGTGGGATTAACAGCAGTTAGGTTAATGAGGCAGGACTCAATCTACAAGATTAGGTTGTGGCTTAAATCAATCTCTTTTGAGATATAGAAGAGAGAAGCGAGCAGAGAAACAGGGAGACCTCATGCCACCAAGAAACAAGAGCCAGGAGAATAACATGTCCTTTGGACACAGCGTCCCTGCGCTGAGAAACTCCTCGACCAGAGAAGATCAATGACAAGGATCTTCCCACAGAGGCAGCAGAGAGAGAAAGCCTTCCCCTAGAGCTGATGCCATGAATTTGGACTTTTAGCCTACTAGACTGTGAGAGAATAAATCTGTTTGTTTAAGCCATCCACTTGTGGTATTTCTGTTATAGCAGCACTAGATAACTAAGACAGTCACTTTTGAACAAGCACTAAAGTCAATTCCACTACCCATGACCTTATATTATAAAAGATGATTACATTACATTACATCGGACGTAAGGTAATTATGTTACATTATATTATGGAAGGGAATCTGCCGTATATGAAAGAGAATGCAGCATCAGGATTGGAGGAAGATTCATTAACAACCTGCGTTATGCAGATGACACAACCTTGCTTGCTGAAAGTGAAGACGACTTGAAGTACGTACTGATGAAATTCAAAGACCACAGCCTTCAGTCTGGATTACACCTCAACGTAAAGAAAACAAAAATCCTCACAGCTGGACCAGTAAGCAACATCATGATAAATGGAGAAAAGATTGAAGTTGTCAAGGATTTCATTTTACTTGGATCCACAGTCAATGCCCATGGAAGCAGCAGTCAAGAAATCAACATATTTCATTGGGTAAATCTGCTGCAAAAGATCTCTTTAAAGTGTTAAGAAGCATAGATGTCACTTTGAGGACTAAGGTGTGCCTTACCCAAGCCATGGTATTTTCAATCACATCATATGCATGTGAAAGCTGGACAATAAATAAGGAAGAGCTAAGAAGGATTGAATGCCTTTGAATTATATGGTGTTGGTGAAGAATATGAATATACCATTGACTGCCAAAAGAATGAACAAATCTGTCTTGGACGAAGTGCAGTCAAAATTGTCCCTGAAAGTGAGGATGGCAAGATTTCATCTCCTGTTCTTTGGACATGTTATCAGGAAGAACCAGTCCCTGGAAAAGGATATCATGGTTGGTAAAGTAGAGGGTCAGACAAAAAGAGGAAGATCCTCAATGAGATGGATTGATGCCGTGGCTGCAACAATGGGCTCAAACACAGCAACAATTGTGAGGATGGTGCAGGACCAGACAGTGTCTCGTTCTGCTATACATAAGGTCGCTGTGAGTCAGAACCAACTTGACAGCACCTAACACTAACAACAACAGCATCTGCTCTACTCAAAACCAACTGATCTAATCACATGCAACTACTCCATGACAGCAACTAGACTAGTGTTTGGCCAAACTACTGGGAACCATGGTCTAGTCAAGTTGACACACACAGTTAACCATCACGGTTTCCCTTACTGAAAGCTCACCATGGCCCAGGCCCTGGGCTAAGTACTTTCCCCACTTTATTGCATTCAGTTCTCACAGTGACTCTAGGAAGGAGGAATCACTATTATCCTCATTGTATAGATGAGGTTCAAAGAAGTCAAGTAACTTGTCCAAGGTCACATAGCTGTGATGTGGCAGTTCACGTCTGACACCAAATACCATGTCTTAACCACTGGGCTATGATGGTTCCAAGAAATGTAATGACCAGGACCACAGGGATTGCCCTGGTGTGTCCACCATGGCTTTACACCCAGATAGGAAGCTCTGGGTTTGGATTTGTGGCATAGGTGGCAGAGATTGGAAAGTTGTGATCAGGGAAAATAGGACCCCGTTGTAGGTGGTAATGACCACTTTGCCTCTTAACAGGTGTAGTGGAGGATGTCTGCGTCATGGAGACCTGGAACCCAGAGAAGGCTGCCAGTTGGAACCAGGCCCCCAAACTCCACTACTGCCTGGACTATGACCAGCAGAAGGCTGAATTGTTTGTGACTCGCCTGGAAGGTATTGCTCTTACTTGACTTTCAGGGGCTTGTGTGTGTCCATCTCCCCAGGGAGTATGGGTGACAGTAGCACCTGTAGCTAGCTGGAGCTTATTGTTGTTGTTGTTAGTTGCTGTTGAGTTGGGTCTGACTAGTGACAACTCCATGTACAACAGAGCAAAAAGCTGCCTAGTCCCATGCCATCCTTTTGATCATCACCGTACTTGAACCATTGTTGCCTTTCAACGTCTGGGGCTCATTTTCTAGCACTATATTGGGCAATATTCTGTTGTGATCCACAGAGTTTTCGTTAGCTAGTTTTCAGAAATAGATCACCAGGCCTTTCTTCCTAGTCTGTCTGAGTCTGGAAACTCTGTTGAAACTTGTTCACCGTGGGCGATGCTGCTAGTGTTTAGAATACCAATGGCATAGCTTCCAGCATCATGGCAACACACAAGCCACCACAATACAACAAAATGACAGACGGGTGGACAGAGCACGGGTGCTGTGTTAGCACTCTGTAATAAGCACACCCTTAAACATGTGATTTTTTTTTTTTCCTTTAAACATGTGATGTTCAGACACATAGATTTGTTTTCTCTCTTTGACGTAACAGTCCAAAGTGGGTATTCCTGCTTGGTGGCCATCTTTCCACCAAATGTTAATTCAGAGACCAGACTCCTTAGGTCTTTTGGCTCCTTCATCCCATCAGGCCTCCTTGCCATCTTCATCTAGCAGGTAGAAGGAGAAAGAGAACAAGGAGAGGGCATAACCGTTTCTTAACCTTAACATGGCAGTGGAATACATAACTTCTACTCACATCCCATTGGTTGTAACTCAGTCACGTGGCCACACCTACCTGCAAAGGAGGCTGGCAAATGTGGACTAGCTGTGTGCCCAGGGAACAGAGGAAATCGTTTTTTGGTGAACAGCTACCTGTGTCTGCCACAGGTATCTTCAACACTGGACAGGGCTTCGTGCTGGACGTGGAGGGTGTTTTGAGTAGTCAGGAAGGTTTCTACTCCTTGTGTCTCCCTGGATTCAAGAACCAGGTGGTCTCTCTGAGGGGCTCAGGCTGTTCCTGATCTCCCTGCCCTGAAAAATCTCCTTACCATCAGCAAACAAAGCTAAGGCTTTGCAAGGAATCAGGGATAACAATGAGTTACTCTATAGCTCCTGGAAGCTGTAAGCTGGGGCAGGATGAATTGGATTCTTGCTTTTAATTCTATTTTCTTGAGAGGTTAGTTTTCCATTTTATTTTCTCTTAAGATTATTAGTGCTTTCATACACTTTACCACATTTGGTCTTTATAATGGCCCCATTTTACAGGTTAGGAAACTGAGGTCTAGTAGCATCAGGTGGTTTGTCCGAGAACACTCCAATTTATGGGTGCAAGGGCCGGGACTAAAGCCAGTTCCTTTGCAGTTCAGCAGGGAGTCCTTTTTATTACGACACACGGCCTCAGTTCTTCATCTTCTTTTCCTGGGCAGCATCAGTTGCCACATCCCAAATTATCACTGAGGAGCCAGTCATGAAAGCCCCACAGGGGCAAATGTCTGGATAAATCCACATTGCAAATGGTTAAAAATGCCAAGGTTCAAAATCAGGGGTGGATTATCCAATAGGCAAGGTAAGCACAAGGCTTACTGTGCTTCCAAAATCATCCGTAGTGAACAATTTTACATGGGTTTCAACACATCAGAGATAAAAATCGTCAGCAGTTTGGGGCAATCTCAGAATCATGAGGTCCAAAGGGCTCCGAGAGGCATCAAAGATGTGGTGAAACCCATGCGAAATTGTTCACCACAGATTAGTAAGTAAGCACAAGTAAGCCTATGCTTACCTTGCTTACTGGGTCATCTGCCCCCTCTCAGGGATTATGAATTTGAAAAGAGGCTTTGATTCTTTAGGAAGATACAGTGGGGTTGGGAAAGAGACAGATGGCAGACATACATAGAGGCAGAATCTCTGATGTTGTGAAAAAATGTGGAAGTGTTTACTACCGAAGATGTGGTAAGGAAGATAAGCACCGTGCTTACCTTACCTATTGGATAATCCACCCCTGTTCAGAATACAAAATAACATTCATGAGGCAGCAGCCAAGTGGTTCCCTCACAAGTGGTTGTGTAGTAAATATTTCAAGTACCAGTAGCTGACGAGTCACTTCTGACTCACAGCGATCCTACGTGTTGCAGAGCTGAACTGCGCATCATAGGGTTTTCAAAGCTGTGAACTTTCGGCCTTTTTTTCTGAGGTCCCTCTAAGTGGGTTCAAACTGCCAACTCTTAACCATTTACACCACTGAGGGACTCCTGTGTAGAGCAAGCAAATTTCATTATCAGTGGTGACTCTAATAGAAGTCATCAGCAGTTTGGGGGCAGTCTCAGAATCATGAGGTCAGAAGGGCTTCAGGAGGCACCAAGCCTGGTCCCTTTTCTCCAAGGGTGGCCAGCGTGTGCTGACGTTGGCCCCATGGGTGAGCCCCTACCCTGTGTCTCATTGTCTTGCTGAAAGGCGTTTCCGCAGTGCACTAGGTGGTCAGCCCTGCGGTCTTTCAGACACCCAAGGTCATGACCGTAAAACTAGAATCCTACAGCCCAAAGCAGGGACACGCTTCTCCCCTCCACCCCGTCCTCACAAACTCCCATGTCTGTGTCGCTTCCTCCTGGCCTGCAGCTGTGACCAGTGACCAGGACGGAGGCTGTGACTGCTATGTCCAAGGCAGCGTGGCCATCAGGACAGGCTCTGTGGAGGCTCAGACGACCTTGAAGAAGCGGCAGCTGCGCACAACCTGGGAGGAAGGCCTGGTGCTCCCGCTAGCAGAGGAGGAGCTCCCCACAGCAACCCTGACGCTCACCCTGCGCACCTGTGACCGCTTCTCCCGCCACAGTGTGGCTGGGGAGCTCCGCCTGGGCCTGGATGGGGTGTCCGTGCCTCTGGGGGCTGCCCAGTGGGGCGAGCTGAAGACTTCAGCTAAGGTAGGTGTTATGGGTTGAATTCTGTCCTCCAGAAATACGTGTTGTAAATCCTAACCCTTGTACCATTTGGAAGGAGCCTGGTGGTGCAATGGTTAAGCCCTCGGCTGCTAACCAAAAGGTGGGTAGTTTGAACTCACCAAGCAACTCTGTGGGAGAAAGACTTGGTGATCTATTCCCGTAAAGATGACAGCTTAGAAAATCCTATGCAGCAGTTGTACTCTGTCACACGGGGTCACTGTGAGTGAAAATCAACTCCACCGGAACCAAGCAGCTCACCATTTGGGAATAGGGTTTTCTTTGTTATGTTAATAAGGTCATAACAGTGTAGTGTAGGATATGTCTTAAGTCATTGACTTTTGAGATTTAAAAGAGCAGATTAAACACAGAAGAAGACAAGCGTGAATGGGGAAAGACAGATGCCACGTGCAGATCTCCAAAGAAGCTGAGAAGAAGCTGAGACGAGGAATTTCCCCCAGAGCGGACAGAGAGATGCCCTGAATTCAGACTTCTAGCCTCCTAAACTGTGAGAAAACAAATTTCTTCCATTAAAGCCATCCACTTGTGAGATTTCTGTTATAGCAGCACTAAGAAACTGAGAGAGGGGTCACCTCTCACCAGGGAAGACAAAGCCTGTTGGTGGAGTGTGGGATGGCAGGAATGAGCTTCCTCCTGGCAACTGTGGGCCAATGCTGTGGAACACATTTCTGAGACCTTCCCAGCTGGGGGTGATAGGGCTGAGGTCTGTGGGAGCCCTGGTGTCTGCTCCTTGCTTTGCTTCTAGTTTGTCCTGCCATCCTGGAGCATGCCAGGTTACGTGTGTGTTAGGTCCAATGCTATGAAGGTATTATCCCCATTTCAGTTCAGACTATACTCCTTGTGCACCTACTGTGTACTAGGTTCTGCAGGAGAGATGAGCACAAAGGTAGGAAGGCAGACCCCCTGCAGTCAGAACGTACATGCCAGAGTGATAAACTGGCAGTGACAAAGAACAATGACCTTGACGATACCTAACATAAGTTGAATCCCAAGACTTCTATAAGATGGGCTTCAGCAAAGTGCCCTGACTGAGAGTTCTGGAAGGCCTGGTGTGCAGTGGTGTTTGTGCTGGGCTTTGAAGGTGCAACTGAGGCTGGGACAGACCCAGAGTCCAGTGTTCTACATGGTCGCTAGCCCTGGGATGATGCTCCCACCCCTGTGCTGCAGGGAGGCCGGGAATATCTGCACAGACGTTGCACTCCTCAGAGAGGGACCAGGGCGGCAAAGGGGCAGGGAAGGTCAGGGCTACCGAACACCATATGGTTACTTAGGCCCCTGGGCCAAGACCTCATCCAACGGCCTGCTACTTGGTGTTTAGAGGGAGCCTTCTGGGTGACCAGTCTCTCAACCAGCTGGTCATGCCTTATCTAGTGGGATGGAACCTAGCTACTATTCTAGACCCAACTCATCCATCCTACCTCATTGCCCTCTAATCCCTTCATGGAGCCTGCATGAAGGTCAATGATAATGTGCACATCCCAGTTACTGGCCCTGCTCCTCCCAAGCACTATGCCTTTCCCCAAGCTGACCCCTTATGCAGAATGTCCTCTCTCTCATCTGTATGGGCCTACACCCAATCTGTTACTTCTCCAACGCAACCTTCTCCATGAGGCTTTCTAGTTGGAAGCTGTTTCCCCTCCTCTGTATTCCACAGTCTTACATGCATGTTTTTATTACATTTTCCCCAGTGTCACGGTCATTGACATGTGTTTGCTCTGCCTCGTTTAGTCTTCCAGCACATTCCAGGCCATTCTGGGCATGAGGTAAACAGCAGTGAAGCAAACTAGTTTCTCTCTTCTGGGTCTTATGGTTCCCACTGGATAGGACTCTTCTGGAAAAATAATAATACTCATATAGTAGTAGTAATAATAGTAACACTATTATTAGTAATAGTAATAATAATAGTAATACTCAAAACAGCTGCCATGTATTTGGTGAATATTTGCTATGTGCCAGGCTCTGGGCAAAACACACAGTAAACATTTCCTCCCTCATTTAAACTTTAAAAAGTCTCTTTAGATCTTCTTGTTTTGCTGATGAGGGAACGTGCCTAAAGGGATGTAGCTAGCATGTGGCCGAGCTGGAATTGAACCCATGTCTCTTCATCTCCAAACTGCATGCTCCATGTAGTAACCCCCTTACTCTATCACAGTAGAGCAGGGGTAGCAAACTGCAGCCTGTGGGTCAAATCTAGCCCGCCACCTCTTTTTTGTACAGCCTGGAAGCTAAGAACAAGTTTTACCTTTTTAGATACCAAAAAATCAAACCCATTGCCATCAAGTCAATTCCAACTCTTAGCAACCCTATCACAACCCCATAGGACCGAGTAGAAGTGCCCCCATAGGGCTTCCAAGGCTATAAACCTTTACGAAAGCAAACTGCCACATCTTTCTCCTGTGGAGCAGCTGGTGGTTCGAACTGGCAACCTTTCAGTTAGCAGTTGAGCGCTTTAACCTCTGTGCCACCAGGGCTTCACATTTTTAGATGGTTGAAGAAAAGTAAAAGAAAAAGAATATTTTGTGACACATGAAAATTATACGAAATTCAAATTTCAATGGCCATCAATAAAGTTTTATTGGAACACAGCCACACCCACTTATTATTATCTGTAGCTGCTTTCACACTGCTTTGGCAGAGTTGAGTAGTTGGAACAGAGACTATATAGCCCCCAAAGCCTAAACTGTTAATATCTGGTTCTTTACAGAAAAGATTTGACGACCCCTGTACTGGAGTAATAAAAATACTAATAACAGCACAATTTTTGAGCACTAACTGTATACTAGGCATTATGCTTAGAATGTTACCTAAGTTCTTTTACTTCTCAGATCAACCAAGTGAGAGAGACACAGTAACTATTTCCATTTACAGATGAGGAAACTGAGGCTCAGAGTAGTTCAGTAACCTTCCCAGGGCCACCCAGCTCATTCACTGCTGAGCTGGTGCTTGAGCCCAGGTTGGTCCAGCTCTCAATCCCATGCTCTCCTCTCACCATGCCACGTAAGTGCCAGCAAGTACCTGAAGTATGACCAGCAGGTACATTTCATGGTAGACACCTCAACTGCAAGAGGAAAGAGCACATTTTCACCCTCCATTTGCTCCTCCTTTCACTATGATTTCCTCCTTGCCCCACTTCTCTCTCTCTCCCAAGCTTAGAAAATGGTTAGAAAAATCACAGCTGCTCTCAAAAGGAACTAAGCTAGCTGTTCCAAAGCGCACGCTAATTAGTGTGTGATTTGGGACTTCTGGGGAATCACAGATGGGGGCCTTGGGAGAAGGAATCAATACTTTGGTTTATTAAACTACTAAACTAGCTTCTCTGAAGATGGAGAGGCTCCCCTGCTGGGCTTTTGGGAGCTTTGGTACAGCCCCAAAAGGGCTGAAATACAGCCAATGTAGGCAGAAGTCCCAGGTGCCTCACCTGCTTCTATTCCTTCCCCAGAAGAGCGGACATCACTATCATTCAATCATTCATTCATTCCACAAATCCCTTGCCCTATTTCTGCTATGTGCCCATCACCATCATTCAATCATTCATTCATTCCACAAATCCCTTGCCCTATTTCTGCTATGTGCCAGGCACCGTGTACCCACAGCTGGGGACACAGAAGTACATAAGACAAAGTCCTGCCCTCAAAGCTCATCCATTCTAATAATCATCACACTCATTGTAGCCGTTAAAAACCAACTAAACCAGTTGCCATCAAGTCAGTTCTGACTCATGGCAACCCCCTGTGTTTCAGAATAGAATTGTTCCATACAGCTTTCAATGGCTTTAATCTTTCAGAAGTAGATCGCCAGGACTCTCTTCCAAGGTACCTCTGGATGGATTTGAACTGCCAACTTTTTGGTTAGTAGCCGATTACTTAACTGTCTGCACTACCCAGGGATTCCTTGTAGTTGTTGGCTGTTTGCAAGTATATCCTCACATCCACTTTGAATAGTGTCTTGTGTACCACAAATATGAATAGCCTCAGTGATAGCATGGAGTCAGAAGTAGGAGGTGGCACTTTTGGAGCATGTTGCAGGAGAGAGAGCCCCGAGGCCAGGTTGCCTACCTCCTGGGGGGATCCCTTGCCCCAGCCAGAGGGTGATTTAAACAAAGTGGGGGAGCCATAAGTAGCTGCAGCCCAGATGTTTTTCTCCTCTAGGCTAGAGTGGGTTAACGGAGGTGGCAGCAGTGCCCCAGTTCTAGCTGGAAGGCACTCAGCCAAAAGGAGCATGTGTGTCACCAGGAACTCACAGAGTGACCCACCCTGCGGGTGTTTGAATGATTCATTGAGAGCTGAAGAGAGAGAGAAAGGAGGAAAAACAAGGGAGAGAATGAGAAAGAATGAAAACAGAAAGAGGGTTATCTTTGTCTGCAGGTACTTTAAGCAGCAGAGCTGAGGGCGCGGGTGCTGTTAGAATTCTCTGGCTCCGGTAGCTGGCTAGGCTGGTCCAAGGGCCTCTTGGCACCCTACACAAAGGTAAAGAGCCGCTCACAGGTAGTTTCCTCTCACCTGGTCTGGGAGGAGCGAAGGGCTCAAGCCTGGTCATCCTGTTCCTACCAGTAAACCAGCGGCTGTCAAGTCAATTCTGACTCAGGGGGAGACCTCATGTGTGTCAGAGTAGAGCTGTGCTCCATAGGGCTTTCAATGACTGATTTTTCAGGAGATCACCAGCCCTTTCTTCCTAGGCACCTCTGGGTGCACTTGAACCTCCAACCTTTCTGCTAGCAGCCAAGTGTGTTAACCGTTTACACCACCCAGGGACTCGTCTGTGGCTATAGCCCAGGCCAACTGAAGACCTCTGATAAGTGACCCTGAGTCAGCAAGCTGGTGCTGGCACAAGCCCCCAGGCCTCAGTTTCTTCACTGTGTAACAATTGGGCCAGAACAGACTGTCCACCCAGGAAGCTAGAGAGCAACATGCTCAGGGCCTGTTCAGACCAGATCTCTGTTCAAAGCTCAGTCTAGCAACTTCCTGGCTATGTGACCTCAGGGACACACTTTTCTGAGCATCAGGCTCTTGTCTTCCAATGGGAATAAGACAAATATCACTCTTAGGGCTCCAGGATTAAATGGGATGGCTCAGTCTTCTTTTCCATAAATATTTTTTGTATGCCAGCTGTGTGCTAGGTGCTGGGGGTACATAAAACCCAAAACAAAACTCGTTGCCATCGAGTCTATCCCAACTCATAGTGACCCTATAGGACAGAGTAGAACTGCCCCATAGGGTCTCCAAGGCTATAAATCTTTATAGAAGCAGGCTTCCACATCTTTCTTCTACAAAGCAACTGATGGATTCGAACCACCGACCTTTCTGTTAGCAGCTGAATGCTTACCCTACTGCACCACCAGAGCTCCAGGGACGCACAGGAAGAGGGACATCTTTTCTTCCTTTTTTTTTTTTTAATTGCACTTTAGATGAAGGTTTACAGAACAAACTAGTTTCTCGTTAAACAGTATACATATTGTTTTATGACACTGGTTAACAATCCCGTGACATGTCAACACTCTCCCTTTTCAACCTTGAGTTTCCTGTTACCAGCTTTCCTGTCCCCTTCTGCCATCTAGTCCTTGCCCCTGGGCTGCTGTGCCCCTTTATGAGCCTGTCTAATCTTTGGCTGTTTTGGGGGCCTGTCTAACCTTTGGCTGAAGGATGGACCTCAGAAGTGACTTCATTACTGAGCTAAAAGGGTATCTGGGAGCCATACTCTTGGGGTTTCTCCAGGCTCTGTCAGGCCAGTAAATCTGGTGTTTTTTGTGAGTTAGAATTTTGTTGTACATTTTTCTCCAGTTCTGTCCAGGACCCTCTATTGTGATCTCTGTCAGAGCACTCAGTGGTGTAGCCAGGCATCATCTAGTTGTACTGGACTCAGTCTGGTGGAGGCCGTGGTAGATGTGGTCCATTTGTCCTCTGGACTAATCTTTCCCTTGTATCTTTAGTTTTGCTTCATTCTTCCTTGTTCCCAAAGGGGTGAGACCAGTGGAGTATCCTAGATGGCTGCTCACAGGCTTTTAAGACCCCAGACGCTCCTCACCAAAGTAGAATGTAGAACATTTTCTTTATAAACTCTGTTATGCCAGTTGAGCTAGATGTTCCCCCAAGATGATGGTCCCCACAGCCTTCAGCCCAGCAATTTGGTCCAGAAAAGGATATCTTTATGGAACGTACAGTCTAGTGAGAGCAAATGTAATTACAGCTAGCACATAGAAAGCCTTCGATAAATGTTAGCTGCTATCATTCATGTCACATCACTCATCTGTCAGTTTGCCATACTGTGGTGGCTTGCATGTTGCTGTGATGCTGGAAACTATAGACACTGGTATTTCAAATACCAGAAGGGTCACCCAAGGTGGACAGCAAAGCTTCCAGACAAAGACAGAATAGGTAGAAAGGCCTGGAAATCTACTTCTGAAAATTAGCCAGTGAAAATCTTATTACCAATAATGGTTGTTTCTACAGTTGTCATTGAAATCATAGTTTCTGACCTTCACTGAGGACTTACTCTGTGCGTTTCTTCACTTAATCCCCTGGTATCTGTGTTTCTTCATAGCATTTAACACTGCCTGATGTCATGTTAAATACATAGTCACTTCCTACCTGTCTCCCCACCCTGTCGGCTCCACGGAGCCTGACTTCACGGTGTTTTCTTCACTGCGGTGATGGCAGCACCGAGCACGGAGCTTGGAGCAGAGTAGGTGTTTGATATGTGTCTGCCGAATGAACTTACCTGCCCTTTTCGGATAAGGGTGCCAGCACTTAAAAAGAGAAGTTAAATAACTGCTCGACATCACACAGTTAGTGAGCGATGGAGCATAGCCCCCACTGTCCACTTAGTCACTTAGCACCTGTGTACTGACACCCACTGTCAGCCAGCCCCGGTGCTGGGGACGCCACAGCGAGCAAAGGAAAAAGGATCCCTGCCCTTCTGAGCTCACAGTCCAGGAAGGATGCAGAGAGACAAATCATGACATGTGTTCTGAGTCTCACAGGAGTGGAAGCATAGGACATTATGGTGGCCATTAGCCGGGAATCCTAGAGACAGGGGCAGGGGAGGTAGCCCTGAATTACCTTCATTACACAGTCAGGAAAGAAGAACAAAGCTGGAGGGGGAAGGCAACGAGCCCGAAAGTTGTGACATCTGTTGGATCGAGCTTCTGCACCCCTTTCTCCCTGTTCCAACCCCACACTCTCCATCTCTGCGTATGGGTCACAGCCTGACCTCCCCATTGGGGAGGTATCTGCTTTCTGCTCAAAACCAGAGGAACAAAACAACAGTCGCTGTCCAGTGGACTCCGACTAATGGCAGCTGTAGAACTGTGCCTCACAGGGTTTTCAATGACTGGTTTTTCAGAAGTAGATCACTAGGCCTTTCTTCCAAGGCACCACCAGGTGAACTCAAGCCTCCAACCTTGCAGTTAGCAGCAGAGTGCGTTAACCATTTCCACCACCCAGGGATTCCTTCTGCTCAGGAGGTGTGGCTTGTTGCCTCCAGCTGACCCCTGCCCATGAGCTCCTTCTCTTCCCTAACAGGTCACCCTGGAGCTTTGGGCTGTGACACACCCACCTCCTGAGATGAGTCTTCTGGACCTTTTTGCCCCTTGAAGGATACGTTGCAATTCCAAACAAACTCTTGTAGGGCGTTAAGTGGTGACATTCTGGAAAGCTGCAGATGGGGGACAGACATGTTTTGGCGCTTCACACGGGCTTCACCACCTCCTGTGAAATGCAGTCCTCCTCGGTTGTCTTTGGTGCATTATCTGCTTATGATGGTGCCTCATGGGACGGACATTTTGTTGACATTGTTGGCCATGTGGTTGGCCAAGCAAGCCCCCATTCGACATCATCATATCACTTTATTGACTCTGTCAGCTCTGCAGGAGCTGGAAGGAATTATCTTTTCAAACAAAGTAATGAATTACAACTCCCCACTGCCCCAGGAACCTGGTTGGTAAGGCAGTGGTTCTCAAACTGGGTTCGTTAGGGCCCTGGAGTTCTACAGAGGAGCCCTAGGACCTTGAGGTGGTGGTGAGGGGTGGGAGGGTATCTGAATAACCAGGACCCTTGGTCTTCTACCCCTGCCACGTCCTGAGTGGTATCTCTTTCATCTGTTTTGTATGTTGAGCTTCAATGTAAGATATTTGAAAAAGATCACATTTTATGGCAAACTCTTATTGAAGCACATCCCAAAGACAATTAATTCCTCTGTGGTTACCTGTGCCCCTACTCCCTTCTGCAAGGGCCAAGAAACCGGCGTTGATGGGTAAACTGCTTCCTACTCTCTTCCACAAGGGCAGAGAAACCAGCCTTGATGAGTAAATTGTTTCTGTTGTTGTTGGGTGCTATTGAGTCAATTTTCTACTCACAACAACCCCATGTAACAGTAAAACTACCCCATAGGAGATTTCCTAGTCTGTAAATCTTTATGGAAGGAGCTCTGATGGCACAGTGTTTAAGCACTTAGCTGCCAACCAAAAGATTGGCAACTGGAACCCACCCAGCAGCTCCACAGGAGAAAGACCTGCCAATCTGCTTCCATAAAGATTATAGCCTCTGTGTCTGGGGTCTTAAATGCTAGCAAGCAGCCATCTAAGATGCATCAATTGGTCTCAACCCACCTGGATCAAAGGAGAATGAAGAACACCAAGGACACAAGGCGATTACGAGCCCAAGAGACAGAAAGGGCCACATGAACCAGAGACTACATCATCCTGAGACCAGAAGAACTAGATGGTGCCCGGCTACGACCGATGACTGCCCTGACACGGAACACAACAGAGAACCCCTGAGGGAGCAGGAGAGCAGTGGGATGCAGACCCCAAATTCTCATAAGACCAGACTTAATGGTCTGAGACTAGAAGGACCATTCCCGAAGCCAACTCTTCAGACATGGGTTGGACTGGACAATGGGTTAGAGAGGGATGCTAGTGAGGAGTGAGCTTCTTGGATCAGGTGGACACTTGAGACTATATTGGCATCTCCTGCCTGGAGGGGAGATGAGAGGGTGGAGGGGGTTAGAAGCTGGTGAAATGAACATGAAAAGAGAGAGTGGAGGGAGAGAGCGGGCTGTCTTATTAGGGGGAGAGTAATTGGGAGTGTGTAGCAAGGTGTATATGGGTTTTTGTGTGAGAGACTGACTTGATTTGTAAACTTCCAGTTAAAGCACAATAAAAATTATTTTTTTAAAAAATGCCAAAAAACAAACAAACAAAAGATTACAGCCCCGGAAACCCTACGGGGCAGTTCGCTCTGTCACATGGCTACTCTATGAGTCAGATTCAACTCCACAGCTCCTAACAACAACAACCTTTATGGAAGCAGATTGCCAGGTCTTTCTCTCGCAGAGCTGCTGGGTGGGTTCGAACACCAATCTTTCGGTTAGCAGCCGAGCATTTAGCCATTGTGCCACCAGAGCTCCTCAAATTGTCTCTAGGGTGCCTGTTTGATATGGGTGCAGTGCAACCCCAGCCTAGCATTAGTTGATGGGTTGGAAGGCACTCCCACATGAGACTCCTGCCCTGTCTCCTCTTCTGTTTCAGGAGCTGTCTGCAGGAGCTGGAGAGGTTCTCCTGTCCCTCAGCTACCTCCCGGCTGCCAGCCGCCTTCTAGTGGTGCTGATCAAGGCCAAGAACCTCCACTCGAACCAGTCGAAGGAGCTCCTGGGGAAGGGTGAGTGAGGTGTCAAAGGACAGAGCCAGGGCCCTCCGGCCGCTGGGAATGAGGTAGAGGGAGGCGGCAGTGGAGACAGGTGAGCAGGGAGTAGACCAGGAGCACATTTGTGTCCTCCACCCCATGTTCACTGTCTTAGTTTCTTGGTGTTGCTATAACAGAAAGACCACAAGGGGGTGGCTTTCATGAACAGACATGTGTTTTCTCAGAGTTTAGGTTAGAAGTCTGAATTCAGGGCACCAGCTCTAGGGGAAGGCTTTCTCTCTCTATTGGCCACGGGGGATGGTCCTTGTCTCTTTTCAGCTTCTGTTCCTTGGTTTCTTGGCAATCTTCACATGGCATGGCATCTGTCTTCCCCCCGTATGCTTGCCTCTGTACCTAGTCTGCACCTTTTGTATCTGAGAAGTGAGTAGCTTAAAACACACCTAACGCTGATACGCCTCATTAACATAACAGGAAACCCCTATTCCCAAATGGGATTACATGTATAAGGATTAGGATGCCAACACATATTTGGGGGGGGGCACAATTCAATCCATAACACTCACAAACCAAGCTGAAGACACACTCACTTCTCAAATTTACATCCATTCACTTCTGGGCCAATTCCATCCACCAGTGACCAGGTATGAGCTACCTTTACCTTTCAGGTCCACCAGAAGTAGAATCAGCCTTAACCATGCATCACAAGAAGCCAAAGGTCAGACTATACCCATGGGGTGGAATGGCTGGGTTGTAGGAGAAACTTGACCCACCCTTGTCACCCAGGCCTAACTGGACCCACCTCACAAACAGGTGTTGGGAAGCCCAGGCTGTTCTTTTGTCTCAGCCAGCCACCACTCCACTCCGCACACCCAGCCCAGACTCTTCTCAGCCTTTGCCAACCTGCCACTCCCACGCCAGCTGAAGGTGTGTGGGCATGCGGGCTAAGGCTTGAGGCTCAGGGCATCTGCCCAGCACATACCCAAATAAGCATCTCCTCAACATTCTGAAAGCCCCAGTTTTTCCTTCTGGTTACCCCAGCTCACATCCCAAATCTTGTCAGAGCAGGTAAGCAGCACCAGTTAGCCGTGCAGTACCTGGACCAGGAGCAACCAGCTTACAGCAGGAGAGTACAGTAAATAATTGCCACTATGTTCCAAATCTTTGAGCAAAAGATTCTGGGCAAATGAAATCAGAAGAGTTGTTTTTGTTGATGGATTCCAGAGCCAAAGACTAGAGTTCAATGCTTCTTCCTTCTCCCCTCAGAGCCTCCTTTTCTCCTGCTCTTTTTTTTTTTTTTTTTAATAGCTCCTTCCAGGACCATTACTGCACACCACTTTGTCTCTCAAATATCTCTGCTGAAATAACAAACTAACCACCCAGGGGTGATAATTATAGCAATAAATACAGAGTAGCAATTATTCTCACATTAGCTTCAGGGACCTTGACTAATGAATGTTTCCAGAACCGATTTTGAGCCTTGTAATGTTGTATGAGAAGCCCTGGTGGCACAGTGGTTAAGAGCTACAGCTGCTAACCAAAAGATGGGCAATTTGATTCAGCCACTCCTTGGAAACCCTACGGGGCGGTTCTACTCTGTCCTTTAGGGTCGCTATGATTCACAATCTACGCAACAGGTTTGGTTTGGTTTAATGTTACACAAAAGCTTGTCTGGTGGCCCAGTTATGGATTTTCTGGGGGGCTGTTCTGTGGGTGTAGTGACTGTGGGGGCCAAGGCAGTCCACTTTCATCCTCCACCTGAAGTTGGGGTTCTCAAGGCAAACTTACAAAAGAACAGGTAAGAAAAATTCAACAAACCAGCAGGAGACCTACTATCTTAATAATAGAAAATAAATAAGTAAAGCTTACATGGAGGAACAGGGGATGAAAACATGGGGGTGACTTGGTTTTCCAGTGTGAATTTAAAATCAATTGCAGGACACTTGTGCCATTGCCTGGGACTGGTTTGATGTGGGGAATACGAAGTCATGGTGAAGGGCTCCTGGCAAAGTTTGGTTTCCTGGTGGCCCACAGTTATTGTTAGTTGCGGTCCAGTCAGCTCCAACTCATGGTAACCCTACACATAACAGAACAAAACATTGCCGAGTCCTGTACCATCTTCACAGTTGTTGGTATGCTCAAGTCCATTGGGTGTCTTCCAGCCTAAGTCATGCATCTTCGCCGAGTCCTGTACCATCTTCACAGTTGTTGGTATGCTCAAGTCCATTGGGTGTCTACCAGCCTAAGCCATGCATCTTCGCCGAGTCATGTACCATCTTCACAGTTGTTGGTATGCTCAAGTCCATTGGGTGTCTTCCAACCAAAGTCATGCATCTTCGCCGAGTCTTGTACCATCTTCACGGTTGTTGGTATGCTCAAGTCCACTGGGTGTCTTCCAGCCTAAGTCATGCACCTTCGCCGAGTCCTGTACCATCTTCACGGTTGTTGGTATGCTCAAGTCCATTGGGTGTCTTCCAGCCTAAGTCATGCATCTTCGCCGAGTCCTGTACCATCTTCACGGTTGTTGGTATGCTCAAGTCCACTGGGTGTCTTCCAGCCTAAGTCATGCATCTTCGCCGAGTCCTGTACCATCTTCACGGTTGTTGGTATGCTCAAGTCCATTGGGTGTCTTCCAGCCTAAGTCATGCATCTTCGCCGAGTCCTGTACCATCTTCACGGTTGTTGGTACGCTCAAGTCCATTGGGTGTCTTCCAGCCTAAGTCATGCATCTTCGCCGAGTCCTGTACCATCTTCACGGTTGTTGGTACGCTCAAGTCCATTGGGTGTCTTCCAGCCTAAGTCATGCATCTTCGCCGAGTCCTGTACCATCTTCACGGTTGTTGGTATGCTCAAGTCCATTGGGTGTCTTCCAGCCTAAGTCATGCATCTTCGCCGAGTCCTGTACCATCTTCACAGTTGTTGGTATGCTCAAGTCCATTGGGTGTCTTCCAGCCTAAGTCATGCATCTTCGCCGAGTCCTGTACCATCTTCACAGTTGTTGGTATGCTCAAGTCCATTGGGTGTCTTCCAGCCTAAGTCATGCATCTTCGCTGAGTCCTGTACCATCTTCACACTTGTTGGTATGCTCAAGTCCATTGGGTGTCTTCCAGCCTAAGTCACGCATCTTCTAGCACTATGTTGGACAATGTTCTGTTCTGATCCGTAGGCTCTTCACTGGCCAATTTTCAGAAGTAGATCACCAGGC
The DNA here is from genome assembly GCF_030014295.1 of Loxodonta africana. Classification (NCBI taxonomy): domain Eukaryota; kingdom Metazoa; phylum Chordata; class Mammalia; order Proboscidea; family Elephantidae; genus Loxodonta; species Loxodonta africana. The sequence continues at coordinate 37,797,036 of NC_087348.1, forward strand.
CTTTCTTCCTAGTCTGGAAGCTCCACCATGGGTGACCCTGCTTGAATTTGCAATACTGATGGCACAGCTTCCAGCATCAAAGCAACATTCAAGCTACCACAGAACAACAAACTGACAGACAGGTGGTGGCTCCCTTGAAGGCTGTGATCTTGGGCCACCCTATGGCCAGCCTTAGATATTATGCTTATTGTCTGTTTCCCACACTTGAGTGTAAGTTCTGTGGAGGCAGGAATTTTCACTATATCCCCAGTGCCTGGCATATGTTGTTGTTAGGTGCCTTCTAGTCAATTCTGACTCATGCAACCCCATATGACAGAGTAGAACTGTCCCAAAGGGTTTCCTAGGCTATAATCTTTACGGGAGCGTATTGCTAGGTCTTTTCTCCTGTGGGAGCAGCTGATGGGTTTGAACCACTGACCTTTTAGTTAGCAGCCAGGTGTATAACCACTGCGTCACCAGGGCCCTTTGGCCTATGATAAACACTTAAAATTGCTGACTGAATGCATGACCCATGGTGGGGGGCAGGTGGAGAGGGAGCCTCAGTGCAGGTCTTCAGCCGGAGACTGTCTCTCCAGCCACAGGAGGAAGTATTGTGAGCCCTGCCAGACCCCTGAAGCTCACTCTCGGCCCTTCTCTCTGTCTCTCTTTCCCCTGTCCCTCCTCAGATGTCTCTGTCAAGGTGACCTTGAAGCACCAGGCTCAGAAGCTGAAGAAGAAGCAGACGAAACGGGCCAAGCACAAGATCAACCCTGTGTGGAACGAGATGATCATGTTTGAGCTGCCCGACGACCTGCTGCGGGCTTCTAGCGTGGAGCTGGAGGTGCTGGGCCAGGACGAGGAGGGCCAGAGCCGCGCGCTTGGCCACTGCAGCCTGGGCCTGCATGCCTCGGGCACCGAGTGCAGCCACTGGGAGGAGATGCTCAAGAACCCGCGCCGGCAGATCGCCATGTGGCACCAGCTGCACCTGTAGATGGCTGCCCGCCCAGGTGCCTCCCACCTCCACTCCAGCCAGTCCCTCCGGCCCCAGCTGTCTTCTGCAACCTCCTCCTTGTGCCCCCTCCTCATTCCGACACCGAGGAGACGGCAAAGGCAGGACCCTAGTCCTTTCTCATCACACCCCCATTTTTTAAAAAAATGGATTCGGGCACCCGCCGTGAGCAGGGCAGTGCATTTTGCTCACTTCTGGGTTATCGAAAAAGACGCCTATCAAATACAACCTGTGTGCAGGTTTGCAGGTGGGGTCAGGCTTGATGCAGAGGCTGCTTAACTTGGGGAATAATGGATGCAAAGCAGAATTTGGCTTTTCAAAAATAAGCATTTCCCCAAAAAAAAAAAAAAAAAAAAAAACGATGAAGTAAGTAAAACGATCCTGGATCAACTCATAGCATTAAAGATTGTGACGATGTGATGAAATCTTAAAAAAATCTTAGCTAGTGTTAAATCAAGCTCCCCACTCCAAACAGTAACCTAGCAGTTCTCAAACCTTAACCAGTTGCTGTCAAGTCCATTTGGATTCACGGTGACCCATGAGTGTCAGAGTAGAGCTGTGCTCCATTGGGTTTTCAATGGCTGATTTTTTAGAAGTAGATTGCCAGGCCTTTCTTCCAAGTTCCCTCTGGGTAGGTTCAAACCTCCAGCCTTTCAGCCATCAGCTGAGTCCATTAACCGTTTGCACCACCCAGGGACTTTTCTCAAACCTTATTGTGTGAAGGATCACCTACAGATTCCCGGGCCCCCCAGAGATATTCCAAATCAGTATTCCTGGCCGAAGCCCAGGAACCTGCATTTTTAACAAGCACTGGGTGGTTCTGATACAGAGGTTGGGGCTCTACACTTGGAGAAATCCCTTCTACAACATTCCAAACAGTCCTTCATGGGGCCCCTAGAGCATAAGGTAGCTTTTTCCATTGCTGGATACTTCCTCTTGTCAGCATGAAACTGGGGTGTCTCTGTTTCTTCTTTACTTTCATTCTTACTTTTTTAGTTTGTGCTTCTCAGATTCTGTTCTCGGACTGAATTTTGTGCCTTTTTTTTTTTTTTTAAATAACTTTATCGTTTTATCTCAAAGTCAGTTTATATTATACTTTGGGAGAAGACCTTCCCTGACAAATTACAGGTGGGATCATCTGTTAGAAAGTTGGGCTGGATTCTGAACACTAGTTCTCACGGCCACCAGCATCACCCACGTGATCTCCTGAAATCGACCCTTTCCTTTTCTACATTCCAGCCACTTCAGGAGGAATTTAGTTTGGGGCACATATTAATTTAGTCTATTACATCTGGCTACATGAAGGACGATAACTTTAAAAAGGAAATGAGGTCTTTTGCAAATGGGTCTCCCTCCCTAATTTGCAGGACTTGCCACTTGAATTGGTAAATAACCAGCAGCTATGTATTGAGTTCCTACCTTGCTGTTCTAAGCAGATGTTCACGTTGTTAATTATACCTAAATTATGAGCCTTGCTGAGTGGTTAGAATACTCACCCATGAACCAGGATTCCTGGGTTCTGTTGTTGTCACTGTCCTTTCAGAACCTCAGTTTGGCCATCTGTAAAATAGGCCTAATGACATGGGAGCCCTTTCTCTGTGGATGATACGATAAATGAAATAATGCTCAAAAACTACAGGTGCTCCTTGGCTGAAAACAAACTAGCAGACACAGCCTTCGAGACAGCCAGAGGATCATCTTTAAACTAGATTACTGTCTTTCACTTCAAGTTGGCAGCTGAGACTGTCCGGAAAGTTCCAGAACCATCCTAAGCATTTCCAGAACCAGGAGATTTCACATTTGGATTCCTTAGTACTGACATCCAAACTCTGGGCCTTCAGATGTCATTCCAGTCCTCTGATCTAAGAAAGAATTCCTAGACAAGATAGGTAAGGGTTATAATTATTCCTTCAATAAGTCACTCTTGCCTTCTCCCTGAGAATCTGAGCAGGGATCTTAGAACTTTAGTCACTATTTTCCCTTTCTATACAGAAAGAGGAAAGCATTAGAAATAAATTCTACCTATCATCTGAAGAGAGAGAAAAAATATCTAATCCCTCTTCCATGGGACACTCCTTCAGATAATTGAAAACCTTGACCATTACTGTTGAACGCCCCCTCCAAGTCTTTTTTTAGATGAAGCATTTGTTAGTCGTTTCCTCTGACATGTTTCTGAGACCTTTCTCACCACACTGGTCTCTCCTTTCTGGCTGGCATGGCTAAAACAGAACAAAAATATTCCCTACATTAGCTCACCAGCACCCTTTTCTTGGTAACCATCTGCTACCCAGTCCAGCAAAGTCTGGATTCTAGACTGAAAATCAGAAGAGTGGTTCTACTTCCCTGTAAATCTAGGTACCCACCTCACCAGGGGCGGGTTAACCAGTAAGCAGGGTAGGCACTGGCCCACAGTAAGCAGGGTACGCACAGGCTTAACTGTGTTGATTTACTAATCTGAGCAATTTCATCTGGGTTTCACGACATGAATAAACCCAGGTGAAATTGTTCAGTACAGATCAGTAAATCAGCACAACTAAGCCCATGCATACCTTGCTTATTGGGTAATCCATTCCTGCGCCTTACAGTCACAGCAAAGGACATTTGAGGTGGGCTAGGCAGGGCTCCTGATCCCAGAATATCAATGCCATTCATGGTAATTCCATCATCAAACATTCATTGCTTTGGATCTCAAAGATTTCATCTTCCAGAATCCAAAGTAAAGGTTGCCCCCGATAGGAGTTCAACTCCACCACAGAACTTCTTAGGTGTCAGCCATCACCTCACTTGACAGGGATGTGTAGGGATGAAGTAGGTTTTTCAGGGATGCCTGTTGTGTTCACTGGTGTATTATAAGCACCTTAGATTGAGCTGGCTCATGGGTGCTCAATAATGAATGAATGAATGAATGAAGGATAGGTGAGGAAATAGCTAGAAAAAGACACTGCAAATGGCATAAAAATCAGAGTCCTATCTGGAAACTCTGGTGGCGTAGTAGATAAGTGCTACGGTTGCTAACCAAAAGGGTGGCAGTTTGAATCCATGAGGCGCTCCTTGGAAACTCTATGGGGCAGTTCTACCCTGTCCTATAGGGTCGCTATGAGTCGGAATCAACTCCATGGCTATGGGTTATCTGAATTCTCAGTGGTAAAGGCCTCAGGCTTCTCAGCAGTTGGCCTAGAAATTCATGCCATTGAGTATTACTGTCTTCCTAATGATAATTCATAGCTCTCTGTGTAAATGTAATTAACGAGAATATAATTGCTGTGCTTTTCCACCAAAAATCCATCTTGGTGAATTCTAAATTACCCAGAGATGTCAAAATGCCCAATCCAAAAACTCCAGTAATCGTTGAATCAGCTTATCTTGTACCAGACACAATTGCAATTACTACCGAATTAGAGTAATTGAGTCTGTGTGAACGGATCTGATCATTTCTGAAAGGAACACCTTGTACTCTGTCAAGGAGCATTTTCTAAAAAGGGTGTGCATGAAGCAGAGATGAAAATTAAGTGAATGACCCCCTTAGACTTTGCACAAAAGGTGACCTGGTTTTTTCATTGAAACAGCTATGGGGATAGAGAATTAGGAGTCCACCCTCATTCGTGACTCCATTTCTTGCATCAAATCAGTATGTATTTGTTGAATGCCTATTGATCAACACCTTGCACATATCTGTTCATTCCAACTTGAGATATGACTCTTGGTGTGGATTAAATGACACATCACTCCAAACAACACCGTGGAGAAAGAGAGAAACAGCTCTTCTGGGGCAACTCCTTTGAGATGTAAAGGAGTCCCAAGGTGGAAGGTGGCTGTTGCCTAAACCAAACTGGGGTGAGGACCACCAAAAGAGAGACATAGTCCTTGTGATTTGTTTCTGCCTCCTGTGTTTCCTGTTGTCAAATGCTCATTGTGTGTTTGTTTTACAGTCATAAACCGAAGCACAAAAAGACGCATGGGACATTGTAGTCATATGTCTGGTGTCACATTTTAGAGCAAAAACCTTGCAGTGGTAAATAAATACTTTCCAACAGGGTCAGCTGACTGGTGTTTTCTTCCTTTCTTTCTTTTCCTTTTACTTAATATTTTAGACAAGCAAACATGCAGGAAAATATAATTAGATAAATACCCATGAACCACCATGAAAACCTACCACTCATGAAACTCGACATAAACAGGTGAAGTCCCCCTCAGTGCCCTGGACTCAGGAAAGCGCCATCTGGTATTTGGGATTTCTCCTCCCCATGCATTTCTTTATGCTTTTACTGCAGGTATATGTAAACTCTCAGCACTAGAATATTTTTGTGTGTTTTTAAAACTTATTTAAACTGTATCACACTGTTTTTGCTCAACATTAAAATTTTGAGCTTCATCCATACAAATATAGGTTGGCCTAGTTCATTTATTTTCTGCTGCTGTATAATATTCCGGAAACCCTGGCAGCGTAGTGGTTAAGAGCTACGGCTGTGAACCAAAGGGTCAGCAGTTCAAATCCACCAGGTGCTCCTTGGAAACTCTATGGGGCAGTTCTACTCTGTCCTATAGGGTTGCTATGAGTCAGAATTGACTCAACGGCACTGGGTTTGTTGTTTTTTTTTTTTTTTGGTATAATATTCCATTGTATGGATACACCACAATCCCATTCTCCTACTGATGTATATGTAGATGTTTCCCTTTTTTTTCTGCTGTAAGAAATGCTGCTGTGAACATGTCTCCTTGGGCACATGTGCAAATTTTTCAAGAATATATACCGAGGAGTAAGTGGAATTGATAGGTCCTAGAAATTTTTTTTTTTTTGGAGTGTAGAGTGTGTTTTTCCACAGAGTGTGAGTGATGCCTCAGTGGTTAAGAGTTCAGGCTGCTAACCAAAATGTTGGTGGTTTAAGTCGCTCCTTGGAAACCCTATGGGGCTCTATCCTACAGGGTCACTATGAATCGGAATCGACTCAATGGCAACAGGTTTGGTTTTGGGTTTGGAGTGTGAGTGGAGTCCCTAGGTAGCAGGAACAGTTAAGTGCTTGACCAAACTCACCCACATGTGCCTCAGAAGACAGACCTGGCAATCTGCTTCTGAAAGGTCACAGCTTTAAAAAATCCCATGGAGCAGTTCCACTCGGCACACGAGGGGTTGCCATGAATCGGAATCAACTCAAGGGCACCTAACAACAAGAGTGTGTGTGTGTGTGTGTGTGTGTGTGTATGCCTTGATGGCCTTGCCTAAGCACTGAATCAAAGGGACTACCCACATTTAGGGATGCAAGGATTAGGTAAGGCCTCTTGGGACTCTGACTTCATTCCAGAGGAGAAAAATTGATGGAAACCAGACACTGTTCTTTTTTTAACGTCCCAAAGAAACACTCCCACCAGTGGCAGAGTCAGTGCAGCTGCCAGTGGGACCTGTGTGCTCCAGATGGTGGGCAGGGACATGGTGACTCCCGGAGTCCTGCCACCGTAGGCCCTCATGGTGGCTACTGCAGCCCTGGCCTCTGGAGGAAGACGCTTTGGCATCAAGCAAGGCACAGGGCCTGAATTTTAAAGTCAGCAGGAAATCAACCAGGCCACAGGGAACTAAAATCAAAGGCTCTTAAAAAGGATAAATGATCCATAAAGAAAGCCATTAGATATCATTGCTTTCCAAGTCTATGCGTGTAAGTTCTTACTTTATATTATAAAAAAATATATATAATTTACTTTTTTTAGTTTTCATGATAAAATAGGAGAAGTGGGTCTTACCCAAAAAGCAGAAAATTACATAGACTATGTTTCAAAGATAACTCTGAATACAGCCCACCTGAGCCCAAAATGCGTATGTAAGAGTCTGGACTTATACAAAAGAGAAATGGGAAGAGGGGCTCATTAATGACTGATACAAGGACTTTCCATGGATGTACCTTAAATAACAAACACTACTCCTGCATAAAAAATCAAATCGGGTCTAGAGCACTGTATTAGGAGCTTAGAACCAGTGGCCCAGCTTGGCTTTGTCACTGGCCACCTTCATGGCCCTGGGCAAGTCCTTTGTCTCCACACGTGTAAAATGAATTTGGCCTCAGTTTCCACATATGTAAAATGCTTCCCAAGGTCCCTTCCAGCTTTCACATTTTGTGAAGCTGTGATCTCGACTGACAACAGTGGACTGTTCACACCCATCCTTAGCATCCTATCTTGTGTGTAAAGCAAACCGAACCCATGTACATGTGTATCTGCGATCCTTGCCCCACGCCACTAATGCCCCCTGGCATCTCCTGACAGTCCTCTGGCCACCCCCTCCCCTGGACAATATCCAGTGTCATCTGAGGCTCTGAGTCACTCTTATTAATTGCTGATGGGATCGGTGGTAATTTTCCACCAGAGATTTTGTATTTTTAGAGTCAATTGGAAGCACCACCATTTCAGAAGCTCTGAACCCTAGCATCTGTTCCATCTCCGTCCCGGGGCAGGCACCTGGCAAGGACAGCACCCCAGGATGTGGCTGTAGATGGATTTAGGGGGCTGGACATATTCTTGATGACAGGGTTGGAGAACTCCTCCCAAGCTCCCCTCCCTGGTTTCCTGCAGGGGAGCCAGCACAGATGGTCCCTGGCCAGGGCCCCAGGTGCTTCCCCAAGCCAGAGATAGTGACGCCTACCTGGGAGGAGGATGGGAGAAAGCTGATCTTAGCACTAGAAGCCAGACGTTGCCACGGAAACCAGTCTAATGTTGGCCACTGTGTGATCAGAGCTGTGTGGTGGCACGTCCTTACCTGGTGTGGTCTCTCCACACCTGCTGGGTTTGGTTCCTATCCCATTTCCCAGGGCAGCCTATTGGCAAGTGGTGAGGACAGAAATCCTCTCCCAGAAACCGAGGAATTCAAACCAGGGACAAGCAAGCTGTTTTTCCAAGGCAAGACCAACAAAGCAAGTGAAACCTCTGCAGTCCCTCTCCCCTCCCGGGCCAGGTGAGATAAGCTCTTGGAAGCAGGAGAAGCTGCCCTGAGGGTGCTATGGCCCGTCAATGCTAGCCACAGGCAGTGGTGGCTCTGTGTTAAAAGTCACAGGCAACTCCTCACCCAGGGCTGTTGTTATGTGCCATTAAGTTGATTTTGACTGATAGCGACTCCATGTAACAGGGTAGAACTGCCCCATAGGGTTTTCTTGGCTGTAATCTTTATGGGAGCAGATTGCCAGGTCTTTCTTCCGTGGAGGCTCTGTGTGAGTTCGAAGCCTCAACCTTTCCGTTAGCAGCCAGGTGCTTAACCACTGCACCACCAGGGATCCTCTTCACTTAGGGTAGTCCCAGGAATTCTGAGTGAAAGAGGATGGCAGCAGGGAATCCCAACACTTCCTACCCCCTACTTCATCCCAACCAAAGAGGTAATAATAATGATGATAATGATGACCAATAATCACCATGCAGCAAAACTGCTCTGTGCTAAGCCCTGAAGAAACAGACTCAGATAAGTGACTTGTCCAAGGTCTCACAGCTTGTAAGGGGCACAGGTGGGATTTGAATTTGGTTCTGCCTAACTCTAAAGTCCAGGCTCTGGCACATAGCCAGCGACCAAGGGTCTTTATTGGAAAGGCAACTTAGATGCATAAGCAGTAGCTTCTAAATGCTACCTGGATTGAGAGTCCCTAAACTGGAAGGGACTAGAAAAGTTCCCTTTCAAGGTGAATCAGGTGACACCTGGATTGGGTGGGACATTCCCCAAGGGCAAGAGCAATTTCGAGGGCAGGGAATCTTAAGTAAGCACCTCAGGGACAACCTCCAGCTTTGTACAGAAGGGCCTGGGCCAAGGCCAGATGTAGCCAGAGGTCAGGTACAGGGTCATTTTGATCAAGTGGAGAAACAGAGACAGAGACAGGTAAACTGGGAGAACTCAGGACTTCAGCCGTCACCAGGGCAGCATTGCTGAGGCTGCACTTTAATCAGGTACTGCTTAAATTTTTCCTTCTTTCCTTCCTCCCTCCCTCCCTCTCTTTCTTCCTTCCATATTAAGGGCCTATTATGTGATAGAAGCCCTGGTGGTGCAGTATTTAAGAGCTTCTTCGGCTGGCTAACCAGAAGGTTGGCAGTTCTAATCCACTAGCCTGTCTTTGGAAACTTTACGGGGCAGTTCTACTCTGTCCTATAGGGTTGCTATGAGTTGGAATCGACAGGACAGCAATGGTTATTTATTTATTTTTTATGTGATAGTTGGAGTCCTGGTGGCACAGTGGTTAAGAGCTCAGGCTGCTAGCCAAAAAGGTCAGCAGTTGGAATCCACCAGCCACTCCTTGGAAACCCTATGGGGGCAGTTCTACTCTGTCTTATGGGGTCACTATGAGTTGGAATTGACTTGAAGGCAACAGGTTTGGGTTTTTTTTGGATGTGATAGGTACTGCACATACCCACCCACCCAGAGAGTTGTTAAAAAGTCTCCACATTCAATCTGGGCTGGAAAGGAGGAATGTGTGGTCACGTTATAGGGGTGGCAACTAGGATCACATAACAACATGTGTATAAATGTTTGTATGAGAAACTGTGCTGTAAACCTTCACCTAAAGCACAATTAAAAAAAGTCTCCACCTTCGCTTTGCGGTTACTACAATCCAGAGGGGGGAAAGAGACAATGAACAATGACACACATACACAATAATTATCCAGTTGCAAACTGAAATAAGTGTTATGAAGAAAATATATCAGGAGGAATAAAGAACAGTGGCTTGAGCGTGGTCAGGAAAGACCTCTTTGAGAAGGTGGTACTTCTGAGACCTAACAGAAGAGAGGAGCTCAGCCAGGCAACCATCCCGAGGGAAAGGACTCCAGGCAGAGGGCACAGGGTACTGGAAGGTCTGGAGTCAGAAAAGAGCTTGGTGAGTGAGAGGAACAAGAGGAGACCAGCGTGGCTGGAGCACAACACAGGGGAGGACACAGACGAGGCAGGGACTGGGTCATGCAGGGCTGATGTGCCATGACTGGGGTTGAATTCTGAGAGGATGCCATGACTAGATTTGTGTTTTAAAAAGATCTCTGTAGAAATTCCACATGGCAGCCATAGAAATCTTCAGGCAGCTATCCAGTCCCCTGAATCTCTCTGAGGGGAACATCACTAGTCCCCTCAACTTGTCCTCTGTACTTTGGAGAGGGAAACTGAGGAGAAGAGAAAGGGATGGGAGTAGAACAGACCCCATTCCCTTGAACACCCCTCAAGCCTCACTGTGGGAAAGCTGGCCTCATGGCCAAGTGCAGATGGGGGTCTTTCTTGTCCTTGCTTTTCAGTGATGAAATAATTAATATGTATGTCCCAGATACTAATGCAAATATGGTTCAAATGTGGGTCAAATCTGAGTGAGATATGGGGGGGGGCATTGACCCCGGTTCTCCTGAGCTGGTTAGACATGATGGACATACACCTTTGTTTCTCCTCCCCTACTCCTCCCCCTCAGGAAGTAAGAGAACTAGAACATTCCATGGGGGGTGAGGGGTGGCCTTCACAATAGGAAGCCTCTGAGTGACCAAAGGAGGAGGGCCTCAGGGGCTGAGAGAGAAATGGTAGATAGGAAGAAGGCAAACATTAAGAGAAAGGGAGAGAGAAGGCGCTGACAGGAAGCTAGGTGATGAAGAGCAGAAGCTGAGAGTAGGAGAACTTAGCATTTCGTAAAGGAAAAAGGCATTATTTATGTCATTATTGAATGTATGCCCAACTTCTTTCTAGAACAATTTGGTGAAAACATCTCTCATCCTCACCCCCATACCAAGGTAACTATTGGGAAAATATCCTTTCCCAGCGGACAGGCAAGGCAGTTGAGGGAGAATTAGAAGAACAGTTTATTTCCAACAGCTCTGTGGGTTTCCTCAAAGAGATTCTTGTGGAAAAAATGCATGTAGGGGCAGATGTACTGATTTTAAACAGTCTGGCCTAACTGGTGGGTGAGGTATACTAGTTCCCTGCTGGGAGTAAACGCTAACAGGGGAGAAGTGAGAGCAACAGGAAGGAGCTGAACTGGCAGCTTCCGGTTTCTTCCAAAATGGCAGCCCTTGCTGTGGGGCCGATTCTGAAGCATCCCCGAGCACAGAACTGGGAGAGAGGCGAGGAGGAAGGGATTTGACCTTGTGAGTAAATTTAAATGTTTTTTATTAACAATTTTCATACATTACAAGGATAATATGACAAAAGGAAAGTTTCTGCGTACATATTATGATAAACCAACATAGCTCTATTTGTATCCAGTGTTCTAGGCCCCCTCACACAGGTACTATAAAGCATAGTCTGCAAAATAATATCGAGTCTTTTTTTAAGAAAGAAAGTATTAACATATTAATATGTACGTGATAATAGACTCCTAGGTATTTCCCCCACCCCCACTTTATATTTCCTTTGTGATTGAAATGAAACGGTACAGCAGCGTAGGGATGGAGAGGAGAGAGAAAGGGGCTGGAAAAGACCAAATCAAACTGCTGGTTCTCTAGAGAGACAAAAGTGAAGGCTGCGGGGTGCCCAAGGGCAGCCTGACCTTCGTCTTTTGTGAGCAGTATTGTAACCGGCAGTCCTCCTCTGGGCGGAGGGCCGGATCCCCTCAGGCCCCATGACCTGATCTCTCTCTGAGGTACAGTGCATTGTGGGATTGCTACCCGGGGAAGCCCGTCCCCTGCCCGACGGTCTGACCCATCGCCATGGGAGGAAGGCTCGGCTGGACTGGTCTCTCTTGAGCCAGGCACTAGAGGGTGTTCCAAGACCCAGTTGGCAGCTAGCTGTGGCTCAAGGAGACCAGGGTGGACGTGGGGTGGGGGGGCGGGGGGAGGTGGGCATTGGCAGAACAGACCCTGGCCCCGAACTCCAGGTAGTAAGGGCGGGTCTGCTGGAGACTGAGGTACATTGGTAGATGTTGGGGAAAGGCGGGATGGGGTCAGAGAAGGCCTCAGGGATGGGAAATGCATGCCTTGTAGAGCCCTAAGGCGAAGGCTGGTCTGGAGAGCAGGGGTTGTAGGCACCCACTGTCCCTCATCATCCAGGGCTCCAACAAACCCTCCACCCCACCTCCAGGGGAAAGAAACGACAGAGGGAAAACTGCAAGTGAAACGGGCTTCTGATTCCCGTCAGGGCGCCGCGAGCCCTCCGTCATGCTGCCAGCTGCTACTGTGCCCTGCTGCCCACCTCCTGTCCCTGGACACCCCGCCCGGCTCACGCGGCTTGGGATGGGCGCGGGGACACGTCCTGCCCAGTAGAGGTGGGTGAGCGCGGGGCCTCGCAGCTTAGCCTCTGCTTCGAGTCACAGAATGAGAACAGTGTACGTGAACTAAACCTGCCTGGTACGTGGGGCTGGGTGGGGTCCCTGGGCCTCCCTGCAGGAGGACAGGGAAATGCGGTGTCCTGAGTACAGCCGGCGGCAGCGGCTGTGCAAAGCTGGCAGGGCCAGAGCCCTGCTTCTGACCTTGAGTTGCCACTGAACCTAGGAGTGTGCGGATATGTCTCTCCCACCCTTCTCTCGTAGCTGGTGCCCCCTGCCGTGGCCAGCAAGCCTCTGGGTGGCGGGCAGGCTGCCTGGCGTCGCTCTCGCTGCCCACTTCACTGCCCCTACCCCAACCCCTGCCAGGAAGACAGACAGTGAGTGGTTGAGTGGGAAAGGGAGGCTAGGACGCTGTACTTCAGAGGTGTGGTCTCTAGGGGGCAGCGGACGCAGACAAGGGGGGAGGGGCGGCATATTCGAGGACCTCCCTAGGTACAATTTGCGCCTTTCCTATTGCCACTGACTCTGCTCCTACCTAGGGGGGCTTTGGGGAAGATTGTGCAGTGGTCCCGACCCCAAATGACAGAGACCACGCCCTACTGCCAAGCAGTAGGCTTGCGAGAGGATGTAGGGGCCACTTAAGCTGGGGCTCAGGGGTATCTCCTTCCAACATCAGACCATGCCTGGGGAAAGGAGAAAAAGTGCATGGAGAGGGCCGGGACCCAGGCCTCCTGGAGGCACAGACGAGGTGGTGGGACATCCTCTCTTCTCCAACACTCCATAGGAGGCCCGTTCCCAGCACACCCTGCCTGCTGAGCTTCCCGGCTCCCCAGCGAAGGCTCTCTTCCTGCCCCTTCGCATACACAGCGCCAGACTTTCGCTCTTGCGCTCCCAGCTCGCTATAGACTCTGTTTTTATATCTATTTAAAACATAGAAATGTATAAATATATAGGATATTATTTATAGATATATAGACGTGATTTCATCTCTTACTCTGTGTGTATACGTACTGTATATGTCCATATATACAATATATAGGCTGTAGCATCTCTTTTCTACAATGCACACACCCCTGCTTCCATGCACTAGCTCCTGGGGAGACTGGATTGCATAGGTACTTCCAGGGTCATACCACTTGGAGGGATAAGGGGAGTGCCAGATGGAAGGGGAGGGCCGTACCATTTTACTCCCCAAAGGGCACTTTTTTTCTCTCTGACAAGCAAAGGTCACCTCAAAGGCTCCTTAAAACACCGCAGCTCCATCCACTCAGCTAAAGCACCCTGACCGACAGAGAGAAACGAAGGCCTCCTTCCAAGCGTGTCTCTTGCCAAAACCTTCCCCCCTAAGGATTGGACACCTGTCTAGGACCCACCACCACCTCCCAAGGAGGTTGGTGCCTGGCACAGGATTGTTCCAAGCTCACATGTCCCTCAAACATTCCTTTCTTGCTAGGGAGGTCTGGCTTCCCTACTTCAGCTGCCACAGCCTGGCCTGGCTGCGCTGGCCACTTGAAGGGGCAAGGTGCAACCTGACTTCTTGTGCCCAAACTGATGTATGCACCAAGAGAGAATGTAAATGAAGCCTTCTATTGGGAAACCAACTCAGACTGTAGCCAAAACCAGATCTAGATATAGAATTCCTGTTTCCAGAGGGGGTGGAGAAAAACAGAGGGAAAGGAAACTAGGAGAGAGAGGCGATACTTCAACCCCTCAGGCCTCATCAGGCTTCAGGTGAGCAATCCAAGAGGTTGCCAGCCCCAGAGCCCAGGCTGGGCCAATTCGTCGTCCACTGCAATCTCTCCACTATCATTTTCTGCCTTCCACGTGCTTTTCCTATTTTCTTCTTCTTGGCATCACCTCCAAACAAACAGAAAATATTTCAACATTGTCTTAAATAATTATGAGATCCTTCCTCCAAATTAAAGGATTGACAAAAACAAGTCAAGGGGAGAGGGCTCAGCAAAACAACTTGACATGGAAGCATGGAGCAGGGGCTGGGGTCAGAGACACCCAAATGCCACCAATTCAGGGCCCAGAGCTGCATCCAGTCATCCAGGGATCCTGCTCTCGTTCCCAAGTGAGGATGGGGAATGAGGATCTGCTTGGGACCACCATATGTCAGGCTGGCAAACACTGGGATTCTGGAATGGCAAGACTGCAGCAGGGCTGGGCTGTCCTCACATGTCACAGGTGGTGATGGGTCTTCCCCCACCTCCCCCATCAAGGAAGAGCAGCTCATTTCAATCACAGGAGCTCCTAGTTCTGCGGTGGATCAGGATCGCTTTGGCACATCTGGCCAGAAACCTGGGCCTCAAAGTTGATCTCACTTCCTACCTCTTCCATAAGCCAAAGAAAGTCATTCATTGGTTAGCCTAACTAGGACAGGTCTCAACCCCCGAGACACACATACTTGATTCCAAGCCTATGGTTGTCACTCCTAAGCCACTCCTAAGTTTGAGGTTCTGTTTCATCTGAGCTGACCACATTCGGGAGGCAAAAACTGCCTGCGCACAGTTTTGTATACCCATGAGGAAGGTGAGGCTAGCCAACGGTGTGATTCCCAGGGCTGGACCCTGAAGGTCAGATCAACCAAGAGTCCTTCTCAAGGAGGCAGAGGAGTAGAAAGGCCTGTGACAGAAATCAGGGAATCACATGCAGAATTCACAGGACAGAAGCACCGAGTCTCTGGAGCAGCAACCATGGTGAGAAAGGACACTGTAGAAATTGCAGTGGCATGTCACCCGAACTGTTCCCTGGTTACTCCCCATCCCAAGTCAAAGTGGCCTCTGCAAAGTGTGCTATGCCCCAGGCTTCCTGGCTGAATTCAGCAGAAGCCAAGAGCATTCAGAGTTTTAAAGGCACCCCTGCCAAGCTTTAAGCCCTCCCCCGAGAGCTCAGCTTCCCCAAGGTCTGGAGGCTGGCTTGGGAGATATCTAGCCTGCAGCCACAAGCTGCTAGTGGCAACTCATTCTTGTAGGCCCAGAGGCAGGTCACCTTCTCCTGGCCTTCCCAGGAGTTCTGGAATAGACACCGGCATTGGCCCAAAGGATTTTTTCCCTCTGGATGAAGAGCTGAGCTAACTCTAGCTAGAGTCTCTTGAGAGGAAACAGTCATGGGCCTAATAATCAGGCAGACACTAAGGAGCCTCTCTTCCTGGTTTTCAAATGAGTGGTCTAGGAAATGAGCCCCAGTTAGTTGAGGGTCCCAACGTAATAAGTGGGGAGGAGCAGAGGGAGGAAGAAGAAGGTGTAAGGCAACTGTTGGCTAGAAGAAAGGATTCCAACCTATTGCTTCTGCCCCCTGAGGCCCACCTTGCCATGTCTGCCCTCCACCCATCATAGTCTCTGCGATGCTCAGTGAAAGCTCCCACAGACTCGGAAGTCTGGGTGGGTGAGTGGTGAGGAAGTCCAGGAGGGAAAGGTGGGAACTTGTGCTTTGCAATGGAATCCCACTTGACCACAGTTATGGGTTAACCTGGATGGGAGGAATGGGTGGACAGGAGACATCACTTTCAAGTGGGAAAGGAGAACCAGGCTGGGGATTTCAAAGCATCAGGGAGGAGCTTTGGGTCTTTCGTTGCTAGTTCCTGCTGACTCTCTCCTTGTTCAGAGGACGTGGGGAAGTATGTGTGCGACTGAGGTGGGTGGGGGGTGTCACCAGGCAGGGGTGCATTGATTTGTTGAAGAAGGCAGCATATGATGCCTGGCAGTGGGACAATTGGAGGAAACCAGTTTTTTGTTTTTTAACATGCTACATCACTGTTGAAAACAAACCAAAAAAAAGTTTCAAAAATAATATATAATATATATAGATATTTATATAATGAAAAGCTATTGACTAGCAGCAATGATTCTAAAGTTATCTTAGCACCAAGACCATGGGGGTAGAGGGGAAGGATCTGTGGGAGATGAAGGTAGTGGCAGGACAAGGAAAGAAGAGTGACATGTTCAGTGTTGATGACATTTCCACTATGGTTCTCAACGGCGGCATGAGGCCTCTGAGACAAGATAACCCAAGAAGGAAGGAAGTCACCACAGTTTAATAATGTCTGAGCCAAACAGGTTGAAGACACTAGGGTCTTGTCTGTGGCCATGTGACGCCATCCTCTGCCAATGGAGAGGGGTGGCTCCCAGCAGAACCGACCATCTAGAATTCAGATCTTCCTCCCTCCCCCAAACATGACCTATATCCATGTTCTAGGATGTCTGCACATAAAATATGCATAGACCAGATGTAGAAACATGAACAGAAGTTTTTTAACAGCTCACGCACTTTTTTTTTTTTTAAACTCCCTTGCGAGGTATACTGGTAGTTAAATGAACCAAAGAGCATTGATCAGACTCCACTAGCTTAAACCACTACTTGTCCCAGGGAGTAGGCAAGTAGCTACTTCTAAAGCTTATATCGGCGGGTGTGTGTGTGTGTGTGTGTGTGTATGTGTGTGTGTCTGAAGGCTCATGCCTTGAGAGTCCTGTTCGACTTCTCATTTTTTCCTTTCCTTTAGGACATCTCTACCCTGTTTAACAAAGGAAGAGTTCACAGGCATAGATGTATCACCCAGTTTCCTACAACCTTCCCGCCAGGCTGCAGACCATGTTTTCAGACTTGCTGCAAAAGAAGGACTAATTTCTAGAGACTCTCATTTGAGCTACGAATAACCCAGGGCACATCTTGCATTGAACCTCCTGCCACAGAGCTATAGCAGGTATTTCTTGATGATTAAAGGAAAAATTACCCCCATCACATTATATGATTATAAAGATAGAGCATAAATAATTCATGTAAATTGAATATATACTTTTCATCTTACTTTTTTTTTTTTTTTAAAGCCAAAAATCACTGCCCTCCTGGGGTCTGGATTACTTGGCTCTTCATCACCCTCAACAGGCCTGGGTCTGAATTGCATTATATTGTTTTATCCTCCCCCACATAAAAACCAGAATGCAAAAAGGTCACTCCTTTTTCCCTTCCCTAAGATTTCAAGTTTGGCTGTATGACAGTTTTGCCTTCAGTATAACAGGTAATATCTTTACTATCTGGGGAGCTGGAAGGAGGGAACCGACAACCTAGTGAGGGGAGAGACAACCAAGGTGGGGAGTGGTGGGTGTCACAGTTTGACCAAGACTTTCACTTCTAAGACAGAAAAAGAACCCTCACTAGGAAATGAATAAAAATTTCTCAAGCTGAAGTCTGGAGTGGGGGAGGTGGAAAGATCAAACACCCTAACCCAGACAAGCTATCATCCCGTCTGAAGTCAGAGATCTGATTAAACTTGACCAGAATGTCAATGAGGAGGTTAAGAAACCCCCCTCAGGAAGCCATACAACAAAAGAAAAGGCAAGAACATAAACCCCAGCCCCAACCCAAAGCCCCTCACCCCCAGACGTCAACATAAATAAAGTGAGCTACCTAAAGTGATGACAGAGACCCGTCATTTTTAGCTTATGCTGTTGGTTGACTGTCCGGTGGGAATACGTGTGGCCCCAGCACATGCTTCTGTGAGTGAAAATGAGTTGCCACCTATGTTGCAGCTGCCAAATTTTGTAGACAAGAGTCCGTTTCCAACATTATTCCTTTCTGAAAGCTCCCAGTAGCTTCTGGTGGACGCGTCACCTTGGTTTTTAAAAATTTTCAGTGTGGGTGTATATATATATATATATATAATATATATTTATATATCAAAGCTTATGAGTATAGATTAAAAAAATATTCAACAGCTTAGTGAACTCTGCAGCGCGGGCTCCCTAAATGTCTGGGTAGAACTCTGTCCCATGGTCTATGGCCTGGAGCACTGGCTTCTGCTCCAGTGCAGACATCCTGCTGAGGACCTCAGCAGACAGTGTGTAACTGTGGCCAGACTTCTCCTCAAACCAGCTGTCCAGGGCTCGCTTGGCATCGAAGTTAGCAATGGGTGGCCCATTTACCGCAATTGTCAAGAGGTCGCTGAGCTGCTCCAGGGTCAGTCGGGAACGATGGTTTTTGCGTACCCGTTGGAGGGCATTGCGGCCTTTCTCGCAACAAACGGTGGAAGTGGGGAGGACTTTAAGGATCTGAATGATCTTGTTCAAGAGTGGAAACCTCTGCTTGTACTTACCGACGTGGCTGATCAGGTCTTTGAAGCCATTTTTGGTATAGTAATCCGCCTTGAGTTCTCGCCACTCCATTAAAAGACTCCCCCGGGGGTCTAGCCCTTCCCTACAGACATCCCTGGAAAAGGTCGGGATGGCCTCCAGATGGTCAAATATCTGGACCATATCCTCCTTGCCATAGCTCACAAGCTCCTCACTGCTCCTGGGCCAGGCGGCCAGGTCAAACACCTGGCAGGCCTTCACAAAGATCCGGCTACGGGAATCAAACCTCTGAGCCAGAATCACTTGGGTCTTCTGGCAGATCTTCTCCCTGATGGACTGGAATTTGGCTTCGGCCACCCTGAGGTTCTTCATTGCAATCCCGTTGAAGCTCTCTCGGAAGTTCTCCTCAAACTCCTGCAGGTATTCTCCTGGGGAGTCGGCCAGCCGACTGATCTCCTGGATGGCCTCCTCGATCTTATCATCCACCTGGGACACCAGGAGGTACTCACCCTGGAAGACGTAGGCCAGGCGTGAGAGCACGGCGATCACATCCAGCAGAAAGTAGATGAGCTTGATGGACTGGTAGTCCATGAGGAACTGCAGCAGGGCCAGGGCAATGGCCGAGGCATCCGCCCGCTGGGTCTGGCTGCTGATGTCCTTGAGGTGGGCCACGACCTCCAGGTAGTCCTTGATGAGTGCATTGAGGACATTCTGCTCGCCAATGATCCACTTCACAGCCCGGATATCCCCCAAGAACTCTGTCTCCTCACAGAGGGTCGAGGCCGTGGAGCGCAACTCACACATGAGGCGTGGTGAGTAGCGGTAGAAGCTCAGCAGCTGCTTCAGGTTGTTCTCCAGCTCCTCTAAGCAGGGGAGCTCCTTCCCACTGATGGCATCCAGTATCTCCAGGTGGGGCCGGTGCACCATGAAGGGCAGGCACAGCAGCCAGGGCAGCGTCTTGCGGATTGTCATGAACATGCTGGCACGAAGGCTGGCTGTGATGTTGGCTCCATCCACGCCCAAGCCAACAGTTGGCTTCTCATCCTGTAACCGGATGCCCAATGTAGAGAAGGCTCGATCGAGGGCCTGAAGATAGCTTTCTGTGCCGGAGAATCCCAGTTCCTGCAGGGACAGGAACTCTGTGGCTGGGGGCCCGTCACTGCTAGTATACTGGACATAGACAGCTACAGTATCAGCCAGGAGGTCATCGCTCTGCCCATCCAAAATGATGCTGAGGCAAGGGGACTGGCGGATGCGCTCCACCAGGTCTTCCCGCAGAGCCCGGGCGATATGATGAATGAGGATCTGGCAGTCTCCCTCGTTCATGTACTGGTCCACCACTTTGAGCTCACACTTTCTTAGCAGCTCAGCCAGGGGCCGGAAGTCCAGGTAGGGCCGGCCCTCAAGGGCCAGGTGGTAGGCGGTGTTGAAGAGCAGGGTCATGTTGCGGCACATCTCCTCTGTCTTCTCAGGGTGCATGCGGAGCTTGTACAGCTGCAGGCACTTCTTGTGCAGGTTGCTCTGGCTGTGCAGCTTGATGGTATGGATCTTAAACTGCTTGGAGCCGATGATGAAGGCCGAGGTTCGCGAAGACTGCACTGTGTACTGGCGGCAGACGTGGCACCACATCTCGTTGAGGGTCGGGGAGTACCGCAGGAACCAGAACTTCTTCAGCCACTCCTGCTTAAAGCGCCGGATCCTGCGTCCTGTGGCTGATGACATCTTGGAGGGCTCATCCGTCGCAGTCATTATATCATTGGAGACGGATTCATCGGCCGAATCCACCTCCTGGTCATCATCCTCCATGATGGCGGGGCCAGAGACCATGCTCTCTGAGGCTGGAAAACAAATGGGAAAGGAACATTTACACCTGGTGGGAAAAACAGACTCTTCCAAAATCAACAGGAAACACTGCCCAAACAGTGGGTGACACACTGTATGAAACAGAAGTTAATTTCCATGGCAAACTGAATCCCAACCTGGAATTTCTTTATAAGCACTGTTGTTATCCACATAGAACTCTTCTTTGTGGATTATCCATGGTGGCCTTTGTCACCACCCACCATGCTGCAGGCTGCCTGCCCTCACTCTCTACTAGTAGGTGCTCAAGGAATTTAAATTTTCCATTCAACCGGACAGCACAAATGAGAAGAGCAGATCAATGGAGAGAGAAAAGCACATCAAACATTCAAAAGTCATACGTCAGGGGCCTGAGACTTGTTTGCCTCACCACCGGACAGCACAAATGAGAAGAGCAGATCAATGGAGAGAGAAAAGCACATCAAACATTCAAAAGTCATACGTCAGGGGCCTGAGACTTGTTTGCCTCACCATTCATGTGGTCGGGGGAGTGGGCTTCCCTTGAATGAAGGCAGGTTTGACATGCAATTTCAGGATCACAATGCAGTTTAGTTAAGATGAGTGCTTTGAATCTCTAGAAACACCTCGTTTTGAGCTCAGGGATGTGGTTAATAGAGGAAGTGCTATATAAATCTCAAATTTAGCTGTGGATGTGTCCTGAAAACCTCTCTAGTTGTTGATCAACTCTAAAAGATTCAGGCAGCCAAAAGAAAGGGGAAAATGCATGCAGCTAAAGGCTCTATATCCCCCCCATCCTTCTAGAACTCCAGGGGAAATCGGACCATGTGGGCCAGCGCAGTGATTCAGGAGGAAAAGAGATAGGCTGTGTTCCTGGACTGAGTTTGAGAAGGCTGTGAGATTTCCTCAACAGGACGCCTTGCCCGCACACTGCTTGGGGCTGGGAGAGAGAAAGATTGGGTTTAGAAATTGGACTCTGGTGTAAACCACCACTAGGACCACCAACAAAGGCAGCGGGTCAAGAACACAGCACACACCCTTCCTGCAGCACAACTTCCTTTATTGACGAGGAGGATACATTGGCAACCCACGAAGCATCCCACCATAGCACAAGGGGCCTGCCAGAGGCACCTGGAGGCTGTGGGCTGCGACCAGTGTCCACCTCCACGTTATACAACTCAGGTCTCCCCTGAGGTGGCTCCAACAGAGAGTTTTAGGCCACCTTCCATTATGCCCTCTGTGTGCTCTTCCCTCTGACAATAATCTCATCCAGACCAACTTACCTGCAGGGTCTGAGAACTCTGGGAGCTCCAGTACCTGTGCTGGCAATACAGGGGGCTCAGGAAGCTTCCCAGACTTAAGCATGTCTAGTTCTGCTTGAAGTTCCCGGACCTTCTTCTTTAGGCGAATACAGTTAGGGCAAAAGGAGGTGGTGGGAAGCTCATGAGGGTCAGATGCAAGGGAGGCCTCAGCAGGACTGTCAGCCTTGAATGATGAAGGCTCCTCTTCTTCATCCTCTGTTGGGCCTGGTTCCTTGGAAGCTCCTTGGGGGATTTTCCAGTCCCCTTCCCCCTGGGTCCGGCTGACATTCTGCACACCATGGGACATGGTCGTTGCACACCGACTGTAGGTGTCATCCTGGTACTTGGGAACTTTCCGGATGACCAGTGAGGTGCTCAGTGCCAGCTGGTGGGCTTCCACCTTTGCAGATTCCAACGAGGCCTCCAGCACATCCTTGAAAATAAGGTCAATTTTCTTCTTCTTGGCCTGGGGGTGCAAATCCCCTTCATCAAAGCCACGCTTGTAGGGACTTTTGCCCTGTCTCAACACAGGGAGCTGTATGGAACCCCTCAGGTCTTCTGGGTTATCCAGAGCCTGCTCAGACTTCTCCCTCTGCAACCTCTTCTCTCCTAGGAAGGAAAACCAGGGTGTGAGGAAGTGGGGAAAACCCCCAAAGTGGAAAAACCAACAGAAAACAAAGCAGGCCTCCTGTTAAAAAGTCACTGGACACATCCCTTTGGGTCTGGCCTTGTGGGTCATGTGTTACAAAAAGGGAGAGAGGTGGATCACCCAGAGGACCATGGGAGCTAGAGTCATAGGACCCGAAGAAGTGGAAAGAACTATTTTTAAGGAGACGGTTTTAATGGAGCCTTTAGGTATATATAAGCGCTACTCTCATAAGTTGACAGAATTTCTACTGGGGATGGTAACTGGAAGTCCTTTCAAAGGTGCTTGCCATCCTATGACCCTAGAAGATGATGACCGATCCAGTCAAACTGAGTAAGCTGGTAACATAACTCAGAACCAATGAGTACTGATTCTCTGCCGACCATCAAGGCATCCCTTCTAGTCCTAGCAATTAGAAGATGGCTGCTTTGACTTGGTAAAAGGTACACATGAAACACCATGAGCCCCACTCCTTTTGCCTCCCTGACTGCTCCAGAGACAGCCCACTTAGGGCAAAGTCCACCCTATAGCAACTCTCCTTTATAATTCTCCCAGAAATTGGGAAAACGTATGATCTGAACCTCTGTGGTTCTCACTGACAACTGAGGTGAAAAGAAAAGGGAAGACAGGGATACCTACAGCTGCCTAGGGGTCCAAGATGGCAGCCTCCAACAAGATAAAGAACCAAATAGCCACCCTGACCCAAAGCATTCCTAAAATATAGTTGAATCTCCTTACCTGGCAATAGGTGTTTCATTTTCTACTTCTATCATATGAGTGACTTCAAACCTCTAGACTTTGGCAAGATCCCCGACAGAAATTATTTTAGTCTGATTTTTTAAAATGGCCAACATACCTTTATAAACTGCTACAGAAGTGCTGACACTCCTTAAGGAGTTAGAGGTATCTCTTAACCCTCAGAAGGTCCTGATGGCAGCCCATGGAGCTCAGAAATCTCAGAGGTTTCCCGGATCAAGGCCAGGGCGCTGGGTCATCTGACTCTGAGCAATGATTTGACCTGAATATATGTCATAATCAGGCATCTGATAGCCAACTTGCTAAAAAGCCTCTGTGTGAAGGCCAGTCTCCCTGAGCAATCCAGATATTGGGTCCATGCTGTGACAAGCCTTGGCTTTCCACAGCTGGCATGGGGTGCTGCACCCTGTCCCATGTTTGACACCAGGTTTCCAATAGGTGACAGCATATATATGCTTAAGGAACTACCTCATCTCCAAAGAACCTAAAATTCAGGGGGATCCTCACAGGCTGCAATTGTACAACAGCTGAGGGACAAAAAGGGGAAAGATGAAGAGAACCTTTAAAAAAAATACAACTTATTTGTCTTACCAATAAGACACTTGCCCATTCAGAATCTCTAAAAATCATGGGCCGTGCTTTCCCCTTCTCTCTGACCAATGAGGCAGCAAACAGCTGAGGATGTTGAAAGGTCATGGCTACAAACCACCAGGGATTCCTCATGCCTCTCTGTTCGAAGACAAGGTCTTTCAAATTTCCCAGAAGGAGTGGGAGGCCTCTTTGGATTTAAGGCTTCCAGAAAAATCTGTGGGCCAAAGGAGACCTTTGAGCATTGTGAAATAGATCCCAAAGGCTCCAGGAAATATGGAGAGAAAAACAAACAAACAAACAAAAAAACAAACCTCAAAATAGATAAACTACTCAAAATAGATGAAATAACAGATTTTCTGAACACAGGCATTGGCTGCTTGGATTGGATGTATCCTATTCTTAAAAGACAGCCACAAAGGAATAATTTACATTCTTTCAGGACGCAGTTCTGGACTCCAACTGATGCCCCTGTTTAATAAAGTCTAATAATTCATGCTCTGGACTTTATCAGGCTCCAGCCTACAATTATGAAGAAATCTTCTTCCATGTAAAACCTTGAGTAACTGGGCTTAGGAGATTCTCCTTCCAGAGCATGACTGGTACACCAGGCTAAGGCATCACTAAAGTATACAGAACCTGCCAAAGCTACACGCTACAGAGACATGTGTCTAAAGACCATTGAGCTCCATGACCACTCCCAAGGGCCCGGGGCCAAGCCCACCCATGGCTCTAGTCCTGCCCCACCAGCCGTGGCTTTGTTTCGTTCCTGGTTCCCTACTGCTTGCTCTGGCCAGGAACAGACATTCCTTCCTCCTGGATCTTCACATGACTTGGTGTAATCTCCTTTCGAGTCTGTCTGCTACGCCTCCTTTGAACCACTCCTGAAATCTCATCCCCTTCTCTGAGTATTCCCCTTGAGTTCAGGGCTCTCTGAGGATGATACAGCCTGAGGCACTTTGGAGAAGACACTGGGGGGAAAAAAGGACAGTACAAATCCAGAAAAATTCAAGATGATTATGGCCAGGGGATGAAACCTGGGTCCTCAGATATGACTTCTCTTGGTTTTCTTTTCTTCTGGTGGTATGATTGTTTTGGAGACTTCTTGGCTATCTTCATTTATTCCTTCTTTTATTCATTCCACAAAGATGTACCGTGCAGCCACTATGTATCAGATGCTTTTTATGAGGCACCTCCAGAAGTCAAATGGAAACCACTGTAATCTCATTATGGAAACAAGCCATCCCAAATGAAATCAGCATGAGCCCAACCTCAGACCCAAAGAGGACAAGAGATGAGTGTGTCTACTAGGTTTCCTCTCACTGTCCATTCAATCACAAGATACCTTTTACCAAGTCAGGCGGCAGCTGTGCGCTCAGCGTCCACAGTTTGCTTTGTTCTGCTTTGTTTTTAAAGATAGTTTAATTTCAGTGGGTCACTCCCACCCCCTTTTCATCTTTTCCACTCATATTCCAAATGAAGATTTTTTTCCAGTGTGTAGGCTGATCAGGAACATGATATGGTGGGGCTTGGGCATAGTCTTGGTTCCTGGACCAGATGGGCTCTGAGTATTTGGATGTGTGGTTTTGGTACAAGCAAAGACCCAGTGAAAGAAGGACCTAGGCTCGCCGGTTTGTCCTGGCCAGGTGGAGGATGGAGTAAAGAGGCAAAGGGCTAGGTGCTGGGGAGTATTTTTAAATCCATGACTCATTTAAATGAAGCCTGAATGGACACTCTCTCAGCAGACTCCCCAAGTGTCAGGTAACCTTCCCATCTCCCTCCACCTTCTTCTAATAGGAATTGTTTGTTTGCATCATATCATTAGGACTGCCAGTAATGAGACCAGGAGGAAGCAGAGAAGACTGGTTTAGTGCTTTGTCTGGGAGGCCATATAACATAGTAGGTTAGCGCTTAGTCCCTAAAGTCAAACAAATGTGGGTTAGAGACCTAGCTCTGCCCTTCCTACCCATATAACCATGGAAGAGTCACTGTATTTGTTTGATCCTCAATTTCTACATTTGTAATATGGACATCTTCCCTTTTGGTTTTCTTCAGTTCTTTCAGCTCAGTGTACTGCATTGGGTAAATCTACTACAAAAGACTTCTTTAAAGTGTTAAAAAGCAAAGATGTCACTTTGAGGACTAAGGTGCACCGGACCCAAGCCATGGTATCTTCAATCTCCTCATATGCATGTGAAAGCTGGACAATGAATAAGGAATACTGAAGAAGAATTGATGCCTTTGAATTTTGATGTTGGCAAGCAATATTGATTATACCATGCACTGCCAGAAGAACGAATAAATACGTATTAGAAATACAGCCAGAATGCTCCTTGGAAGCGAGGATTGCTAAACTTTGTCTCACGTACTTTGGGCATGTTGTCAGGGGGGACCAGACCCTGGAGAAAGAAATCATGCTTGCTAAAGCAGAGGGTCAGTGAAAAAGAGGAAGACCCTCGATAAGATGGATTGACACAGTGGCTGCAACAACGGGCTGAAACATAGCAAAGACTGCGAGGATGGTGCAGGACCGGGCAGTGTTTCATTCTGTTGTACGAAGGGTCGCTATGAGATGGAACCAGCTTGACGGCACATAACAACAACAAAAACAATATGGAAGTAATAATTCACATGGGATCATTAGTATTTAGAGTTTACAACTGAGCACTTACAATTGTCAAGGTAGTCTTTGTTTTAAATGTGTGATGTACATTACCCCACCAAATCCTCCCAGCACACTTATGGCATAGGTACTACTGTTGTGATGATCACAGAGGAAAATGTACAAAACCTGCTTAGCACCTATTAATACTGTGTGGATGCTACCTATGATTGCCATTATTGAAGCAGGAGCAGTTTATAACATCTTTCTATCAACCTGAGTTGGGGAAACAGGATCAATTTCTGTTTAACGCCTTTGCTTGGCTTTGGGATGTGTCTTTCACACTGATATGTCCATGATACGGGTTTCCGAGACCGATTCTGAGGGAAGAGAACACGCTGAGGAGGCTGCTGCCAGGACCGGAGCTGCTGTTTCCCGAGTCCCTCTGGGTCGTCCCAGTGTTAGTACCCTGCAGTTCCCATTGGTTTTCTTTAGGAAGCTCCTAAGGAAGCTTCCCTGGCCTCCCCCAGGGCTCGGCAGTGGGCGTGGCCTCACCTCCATCTGGGCACTCACCTCTGGCCAGATTGCGGTGGATGGTCTCCTGGGACATGCTGTGCAGGCGCTTCATGTAGTCCTGGCTGTACCAGACCCGCAGCCGCTCCCCTGGCCGGATGTCCCGGCACACCCGGAAGTAGATGCGCTCGCTGTGCTGGAATGCCAGCAGGTTCTGCTCCCTCTCCTCCCGGGAGATGACCACGTACCTGGGGGCGAGGGGGACAGGTGAGAACCCATGGGCCACCCCTTGTTGAGTGTCTGCTGGGTGCCAGGCACCATGCTGGGCAGTCACAAGCATGTGGGTACCTGTGGAAGTTGGCAAAGCAGCTGCCTTGTTAAGGGAAGGAGCACCAGCCAGAGCTGATCACTGTCCCAATGTTGTCATTTCATGTGACTTCAAGCACGTCTCTGAACCTCTCGGACTCAGTTTTTGAGAATGGAAATGACGCCTGCCCTGTCGATTTCATACCAAAAGCAGTTGCTGTCAAGTCGATTCCGACTCATGGTGACTGCGTGTGTGTAGAGTAGAACCACGCTCCATAGCATTTTCAACAGCTGGTTTTTCAGAAGTAGATTGCCAGGCCTTTCTTCCAAGGCACCTCTGGATAGAATCCAATCTTTTGGTTAGCAGCCAAGTGCATTCACCGTTTGCACTACCCAAGGGCTCCTAGCTTATAGCAAATATATAATTCAATACCAGCTATAAAGGTGACTGGAAAAGCTAAAAATCATCTCATCCAGTCTTCACTAACTTTTAACTGCAGGGGTCCCCAGACACCACAGGCCTCCGATGACGGCAGGGGTTGGGTCCTTGAACTGCTTTCAGTATATCACAAAGCCTGGCAGAAATAACCTGGGTAAACAAGGCTGTCCAAGAGATCAATGAATAAATGCTTAAGATCAAAATCTTTCAAAATGAGGGATCCAGTGGGAACAGGGAGGAAAGTAACTAAGAGATGATGAAAGGTTGGCAGCCAGTGGTGAATCTAACTAAGCCACGTTTATAAGGAAATTGAGCTCAGAGAGGTTAAGTGACTAGCACAAGGGCACACAACTAATAAACAGGAGATGGCACTATAAGGCCTATGCTTTTCCTACTAGGTGGGCATGTAACGCACCAATCGGCAATGCCCAGACAACCTTTAAAGTTCTCACAACCCTCTGTACCTACGACCCTCACCTCTTCTCCCTGAAACAACATTTCCAACATTCACCAAGACGTGAGCTGATACAACATTTGCCAAGAAGTGGAGGTGAACAGATCAAAAGGGTGAAGAGAAAGTATTTGGAGTTTCAGGGTTCTGTGCTATAAAACATCTAAGATATTTGTAGTCAAAATAAACTCCTTTTCCTTATGCTACGATTTGTCTCAAAAGCCGGGGAAGAAATTAAAGTCTGTCTGTATTGAGAGCAGTTCAGGGGAGACAGTAATTCACAGAAAAAATCCCAATGGATAGTGAACACGTGAAAAGTATTCAACATTACTAATAAGAAATGTCAAGTAGCATGTTGTCTCATTGGCAGATCTGTTAAAAAATGAGCACAACCCTTTGGGAAACAAACCAATGATATGGATTGAGAACAGTAAGTTGGCACCCAGTATGCAAATCCTCTATACCTGACTATCATTATTTCTGATAGTGCGAAGCCAGAAACATCTGAATGTCTACTACCAGAGAAACGATTACGTGATCGATAGTACATCCGTAGGATGGAACGCTACACATCCACGGAAAAAATGTTCTCGGAGAGTCTTTGGTGACACGGAAAGACAGTGTTGACACAATGAAGAATGAGAACAAAAGGGCTGAAGGCTATTTATACTAGGGTTCCAACCAGGCTTTAAAAACAAGTCTAGATAAACTACTTAAAGGAAATATACCAGTGTTTTAACAGGGACTATCTGTTATAAGCCGATCTTTTTCTTTGTAATTTTCTGTACTTTCCAAGATTTCCTCAATGAGTAATTAGTATTGTTAATTGATCAATAAAAGAGAGAAATACACAAACACCAATTCCAGTGCAAGGTGGCCGTGGTAGCAGTGGTGGCCAACAGCACCTGGAATCCACATTCGAGACACCCCAGGGATAGCACTAGCCACCACCCCGCATGGAGATTGCCTTGTGGAGTCTGCTCTACTCAGCCTTGGGGGACACTGCCTTAGAAAGGGGACCAGTTGGGTCCAGGCATCAATCCATTCTGGCATGGGGAGTGAGGATAAATTGGGATGGAGAGCAAACACTTGCTTTGGCTGTTCTGCCCCTTTGAGAGAAGTGAGTTCCAAGTTCCACACTGGGGGAGTGGACCTCGCAAGATTTACAGTGCTTAGATCCTGTCCAGGTCTTAGCCTAGACACATCCGTGTCCATATCGGCATCCGATATAGTCGCTGGCCTCCCTGAGCTGTGAAGGCGATTCCATAGGGTCATTACCATGATGTTATCACCAAAGAAGTGACGGGAAAGGAATAGAGGACCCCTAGCCAGAGAAGTCCTTCCAAACTAACCCTCCCAATCTTAGCTCACCACTTTCAGAAGTCTGTCCTTCCTCTGTATCTGAGATTTCTTCTAGATGTGCCAAGTATTTTCCAGCCCCTGATTTAACGAGAGCCTGGGATCTAACCCCCCAAAATAATCAACCTTGTGGTTAGCACAGAACTGAGGTAGGGCAAACTTTCCCACTCCCAGGTACAGAAGGCAAACCATTCGTTCATCTTGTTTCTCGCAAGAATCACTTGAGTCACAGAGCACAATAAAAGAATAGTCTTCTCCCCTTTTCTCAGATTGCAAACAGCCTTCAAGCTCTAAAAGCTAGAATTATGTCCCCTGGCATGCAACTTCAGGCGACAAAGATAGATGAGGAACAAATTACTATCGGGAGTTTATTCAAAAGAGCAACTTCTAGAGTATGTCAGAAGGCTCAGAAAGATTCAAGTCAATTTCCCTTTCCATTTCCTTGTGCTTTCCTACACACCAAGAATCAATATTTACGATGAGAACTCTTGAGTCCCGCATTAATCACTAAGCATCTTCAACGGCAGGCCAGAATTTCATCACTATCTGGTTGTATTTGATTATTTGGAAACTTGGCAATTGAAACCAAACCAATGGAAATATGATATACACAGATGGCAACTCTCGGTGAATCTTAATAACTCATTCCTCTGATGTTTATACTATATAATTTTTGAGATAAAGCTATATGGAGCCAGCTAAATCTCACCCCCAGAAAAATTCATTGCCGAGTCTACTTCGACTCACAGGGACCCCATGTGTTACACAGCAGAACCGAGCTCCACAGGGTTTTCTTGGCTATAATCTTTACAGAAGTTGATCGCCACCAGGTCCTTCTTCCACAGAGCAGCTGGGCAGGTTTGAACTGCCAACCGTTGAGTTAGCAGTTACCTCTAATTAGGTCCCCCTCTTTTAAATATTTTGCAGTAACACTGCTGACTTGATCCACTCCCGGAATCCTCCTGGATGACAGCACCTTTATGAAGAGCCATGCCTGTCCTATTACCTGGCTGCAGGTAAGCAAGAGCCTTCCCTGAGGAATGAAAGGCTTCCTGAGAATGAAAACCAATTGGCTGTGGCTGAACAACTCTTTGCAAGGAGGCCTGAGGTCAAATACCTCACTGGAGAGAATGTACAGGGTACGTCAGAGAGGCAGGGATGGGGTGCCTGGCACAGGCTGCTCTGCAAATGGATGCCATTGAGAAGGTGGCTGGTGGTGGTGGTGGGATTTTAGGCTAAACCTTTCATGATGATCATGAACTGTTTGTATTCCAGCCTTCTCACTGACTTTGGGTACCAAATGGATAAGCACCAAGACATTTCTCAAACCTCACCCACTGTGTCTCATCAGGTAGACTATACTTTCTAGCTGGATCAACTCTAACCCATTTTGTTGGAAGGAATAGATGAAGGCCAGGCTCAATTACTCTTGCTCCATGGGAATGTCTCTGATGGAAAGGAAGCCGCCTCAGTCAGGGAGGCAGAAATGGGAACAGATGGACTGAGACCAGGCTCTGGATTCTCACATGCATTTAGGTTTCTGGGTTGGGAGGAACTTTGGGTCATGAGGGGGTCACCCAGCCTCTCAGCAGCATGGTGATGAGGAACCCACTACCACCCAGGCAGCCCTGGCCATGGCTGCGGGCTCTGACACACAGAAGGGTCTTCCCTTGTAAGCTGGAAATTGGCTTCCCACTAACTCCCAACCACTGGCCTGAGTTTCGCCTTCCATTTTGACATACTAGCCCTACAGACCCCACTGAAGCCAAGAAAAACTCCAATCTTTCCCATCCAAAGTTGACAAGTCTCTTCACCCCACTGTCCTCTTTGCTCTTGACTTCCATTTCCCTGCTTTCAGCTAGGTCTCTTCCCTCCCAGGACCAAAGGGAGAGGCCAGCCAATCACTGCTTAGTACACTGACTTTGGTGGTGAAGACCCAGCTTCGGTGTCTTTGCATCTCCTGGTAAATGGACAATCTTGATTTCCGTGGCCATGCTTTTTGGCAGCACACCTGGCCCTGCCCAGAACTGCAAAGGATGGCCTAGATTCCAGGAGGCCAATGGCAGGTTGGAGCACCTGGGGATTCCTGCCTGGGAGAACATCTCCCTGTGACAGGCAGTCAGCCAGGGCTACACACAAGTTAGGAGGCTCCTCTCTGCTGGGGGGAACCCCAACAGAAGCCAGAAGAAGCGGCTCCAGTTACTTTGAGGGGCCTCAGATCTAGATGGGCAGGGCTTGCCTGTGATAGACAGACACCTGGGTGTAGGGAGTGTCCTCAAAAAGGTTCACATTGGTCTCTAAGGTACACTGGCAACCGGATAACCCCTGACACTTCTGGGGTCTCCCACCAGAAACTGATTTCCCAGGACCCCTAACTTACCTTTAGGGAACAGAAACTAAAGTTCATTTAGCAACATCTCATTTCTGATGTGCGAGAAATTAAACATAATGGAACGATTTCCCATGTAGATGCTGTGCCTCCTGACCCTGTCAGCTCCTCTCCCTCCCTCCAAGGGCCTGGCCTGGAGCCGCAGGCAGGGCCAGTGCTGCCTTGGCATGCGTGGGCAAATGGAATCAGGGCTATGCCAATGTGCTGCTCCTTACTCATCTAACCTCTGCTTGGGGGCCTGAGGCTCTTGCAGGAAGTGAAGAAAGAGTGTACACACCAAAGAAAGATCCTGGAGACTGGGGGTATTCCAAGTGTGAGATCGGTTTCTTTTTATTGCCATCTTAACAAAAATACTCTGGAAGGCAATCTTTGATTCCAGCATAGGAGGGCAGGGCAAGACCAGGTGAGAACCAAACCATCAGGCTAGTGGGTTGGGGGGTGTTCAGTTTTGGGGTACAGGAACCCCCCAAGAACCCCAGAATGGGGAGATGGAGCCAAGAGCACAGGGGACATCACAGCTGCCCTCCTTTCTCCCCACGTGGGGCAGAGTTTCGTCTGGAAAGGCCAGGACACTCCAGGAAAGGCCATGGCAGCCCCCACCCTTGCTCTGGGGGCAGAGGGGTGGGGTGGGAGAGTCCTGCCAGGGGCAGCCTCAGGCTGGGGGAGCAAAGGGGACATAGCTGAGCTGCACCCAGGTCAGAGCTAAGCTTGCGCCTGCCCCTCCCACCTCCCTCCCTAGCTCAGGAAGAGCCCAGCTCTCGACCCACACTCCTCCACTCCACGATGAGGACTGAAGCTAGAGATGTGTGTAGCTTACGCGTGAGCAGCCCAAGCAAGCAGAGGCAAGACATGCTGCGACGGGACAGGAGCCCTGCCGGGCTCAGGGTCTTTCAGAAGCCAGAGGAAGCGTTGCCTCTGGCTCAGCGAACTTAGGTCCTGCCTCTCCCCAGTCGCTGGAGGTGAGTCCGCTCCCCTACCAGGCCCTGAGGCTCACCTCCTAAGTGCTACCCCCACCCCGAGAGCTAAGGCAGAGGCACAGGGTGGCAATGACCAGGTGAGGCGCAGCCTCCCCCCACCCAATTCCCACCACTATGTATCTGGCCTCTGGCAGGAGAGCTGGAAAAATCCACAGTCCTGGCTTCCAGGCCTGACCCAGCGCAAACAGGCTGTATGATTTGTTATCTGTAAATGCAGATGATGATAACAACAACAACAATAATAGTACCTGACTTGGCTGCCTCTCCGGCTGTCCTGAGAACCCACTGCGATTTCACATCTGCAAGGGCAGGGACAAGCATAAAGTGCTATCTCTAAGAGTGCAAGGCCGTCTTCTCCTTCCTCCAGCCGCAGCCCTTCCTTCTCCCCTGTCCACAACAGGCAAGCACAGCGGCTGAGCACACGCACAGGGGCAAGCAGAAGGCCAAGGCAGGGGCGCCGGGGAGAACAGGCCCCTCCTTAGAGGGCTGAGAGCGGCCTGCCCATCCTCAGGCCCCCACCCTTTGAAAGCAGCAGGACCAGGGCTGGGAGGGCAAGTCGGGGAGGCTGAGACCGCAGCACCGAGGCTGGAATGCAGGATTCCACTCAGAATGCTCCCCACGAGTGCTCCTCCCCCCTCCCTGGAGAAACACCAGGAGGAGCAGGATCCTCAGGCCCAAGCAAGCATCAAGCAGGGCACTATCCCTGCATCCTGGGTATCCATCACAAACGAGGGAGTGGGGCTGAATGCGTGTTCTCTTAGAGCACAGGGCTGCTGGCCAGCACTGCGGGGGCAGGTGACACTTCCCCAAATATCCTACGAGGCTTGTCGATCCTGCTCTGGACACGAGAGACTGGCCCATCTCAAGGCTGGATATCCCGCCTCCATCCTCTTCCTCCCAGCACAGACTGGCCTGGTTAGAAATTGTGCTTTCTCTTCCGAGACCTGGTAGTCCGCGTGGGGGCTGGTTCTCGGGGAGCTTGGGGAGGCTCCGCTGGGGGGGCCTTGGTTTGGTGGGCAGAGCCCATGGGGGCTGCCCCATCTGGCCCCTGCTGAGATGCGTGAATGCCATCCCGGATCTCCGTCAGCGTCTGGCACATCTGACTGATGCGGCCAGTCAGCTCAGCCATGGTCTGGCTGATGACGTGCATGCTGCTTGCCATGTCCCGGTGCACGGCCACCAGCTCCTGGCACAGCTGCTGGAACACCTCAGTCTGCTGAGCATGGGCGTGGAAGAGCTGCCAGTTGAGGCCCGCGGTGGGCGGGCTGATGTGGGGTCGTGGGGTCCTGTAGCTGGCCTGGGCCTGGGGCGAGGACTGGGGCAGAGCCTCTGGCTTGGGGCCCACTGTCTCAGACTGGTCTGAGGAGGAGGACGAGCAGAGCAGGCCAGGCCTGGCCAGGTGGGCCTCTTCCTCCGGGGACCGCTGCACGGGCACCCGCAGAGGCTGCTGCGAGGGTCCAGGTGCCTCCTCATCTTCGTCATCTTGGAGGATAGAAACAAAGAAGGGCAAATGATTACAACAGGGAGGAAGAGGCAGCCCTGGGCTTGGACCCACCCCTGAAAAACACCCTAGCATCCCCCTGCTGTGCCCTCCCTCAGCCTAGGTCAGCACATGCCTTCTCCACAGCCCGCCTGGTTCTGCAAATCCCTGGGGGCACAGGCCAGGCACCCCTGAGGAGGAGGGTGAGTGTAAGCAGTGCCCAGTTCCCCTCTTTTCACAGGATACTTAGATTCTCACGGGAAAGGGCCTGGGCCAGAGGACTCGGAGACCCTGACATGTCAACCCAGTGGCCCATGGCCTGGGCCATGTCACTTCATCTCTTTGCAATTCAGTTTCTGCAAAATGAAGGTTACAACTGCTCTATCTACCTACCTACCCACCTGCCCACCTACCAGGGTTATTAAGCAGACTTAACAAGATAGCAGACAGGAAGGCGTCTGCAAAGCTGCCAAAAGGCACTAGGATGCTGCTCTTGGCTGCTAAGTTCCTGCCTCCACCAGGCAGTTTCCGAGTTGCTTGGGGCCACCTTGTGGCCTTGCTGGAACCTGCAGCTTTAAGTCCCTAGTGCCTACCACAAGGAGGCCTCCAAGAGGTGGAGAAGGGACGCGGGGGACGCACCAGGACTGACGACGGTACAGAGCCAGGGGAGCTACCTCATGCATCCCCCCAAGGTGGCTGCCTAGGCAGGCACATCACACTCCCACGCACAAGCGCCAGGCCACAGGCAGGGAAGATGCTACTTGCAGCTAGACCCAGGGAGGGGCCCTGGCCCTTGCACTCCTGGGTCTGGGCTTTCTCACGACCAAGATTATGGGCTGATTTGCACAGCAGGTTGACCCTACTGACAGGCATCCCTCCCTGCCTGGACCTGTGGGGCTACGTTAGAGCCAGCCCCCTGGGGAGGGGATGGAAGGACAGGCAGGGTCATCTTGTCAGCTGCGGCATGTCTCCCCAGGTTCCTTCGGGGCCTAGTGCCTTGGTGGTCCTGCTGGGTGAGGCAGCAGCCATCCCTAGGATCTGGGAAAGCTGTTCTGGAGAACCTTGGGAAGGAGCAAGCTGGGCAAGGTGACTGCCGCTCCCTCCCTTCCAGGGCCTCATTCCATCAAAGGGCCTGGCCGGTGTGCAACAGCTGGGCCTACTGGCCGGGAAAGGGGGGCTGGCTGGGCCTGCGGGTAGAGCGGGGTACCCCAACCAACACCAGGCTCCCTGCCCAGCCCAGGTGACATTTGGTAACCTCATTACCCATGGTCTCCGGGAGCCTGAGGGGTGGGCAAGGCAGGGTTTAGGGAACGAGCTTGACCAGGTGCTGGGTCCCCTCCTTTTTCTCATAATTAGGTAGATTCATCCAGAGACTTGGGACAACACTGATGGACAGGGGCTGGTAGGCAGGCCTGGGCTGGAGTCCTGCTTCTGAATTCAGCTCTGGGGCCACCTCTGATCTGGACCTCAGTTTTGTCTGGGTAACAAGGAAGTGGTTCCACGTCCCCTTCCAGTCCTGGGAACCTGACTGATTCACCACCTGTCAGCAACCCCAGACAAACAGGACAAAAGGACATGATCCCAATGGCCAGGGACCCTGGGAGGGAAGACAGTCTTTGAACCACCTTCCCAGGGGCCTCCCTGGGCCCTCCTGCCCATCCCCTGTCTCACATAGGCTGGCCAGCAGGCTGGCAGACTGCGTCCTGTGGTTGGTGCGCTGAGGGTGGCAGGGGTGTGCGCAGAGCGGAACTGAAGCGGGGCAGCCCTGGCATAGAAGGGCCTCGACTGCCCCCTCCTTGTGAGCCCCAACCAGGACTATAGCCCTGAGGACGCCGGTCTCAGGTCTGGGCCAGGAATTCAGCACCCCAGCCCCTGCAAGCCCTTCCTAAGACACAGGAAGCTGGAAGAGGGAGAAGAGGGGTGGGGAGAAAGCGCACAGGGAGGGGGAGTTGAGCCAGTGAAGCCAGAGTGAGGGGAGCTTAGAGAGAGACTTAGGGTGAGCAGAAAGGGGAAGCAGGAAGAGAGAAGTGGGAGAAGGCAGCATGGCACAGAAGGGAGAGCAAAAAAAAACAATATGGAAATAAAGAAACTAGGAATAGACGGACAGAGGGGAGCTGCTCTTTCCAGGCCTGGGCCCTGATGGCGTGGCCGGTCTCTCACCCCCTCCCCCTCACCGGCTGCACTCCGGCTTCCCTGCCTGGCTTCTCGCTGTTCCTGGAACGTGCCAAGCGCCTTCCTGACAAGGGGCCTTCGTACATGCTGTTCTCTGCCTGCACAGCTCTCCTCTCCCCGCCCCTGCGCCCCACACCGCCTTGGGCCTGCTTAACTCTTACCCAGCCGCCACAGCTCAGCAAAACTGTCATTTCCTCAGGGAGCCCTCCCCGGCCCCAGCGGACGGCCCTTTCTCACCATTCCTTACTCTCAGGCAGGACGTGATTTGCAGCGCTAAATGCAGAATAAATGGGCGGGGCCCTGTGGTCAAATAGGAATTTCACGACATCGGCAGCACACCCCGTGAGGCCAGCCAGTGCCTTTCCTTCACGGCAAATGTACTTGTGCAATGATTTAATGAAAGCCTGTCTATTCCCATGCATCTAGGGACCTCTGCAGAGCACGGCACACAACTCTATCCTCCCAGCTCCTAGCACAGCTCCTGGCACAGAGACGCTCAGTAAATATTCTAGAATGAATGGACACAAAGGGGTGGAGAAAAGACAAGAGGGAGAAGGCAGAGAGAATGCAACGAGTGGGACAGAAGAAAGAAAAGAGAAGGAAACTCAATGAGAAACCTCTGACTGAGTAGTCTGGGGAACGCAGGGTAGGTGTGGCCATGGGGTCAGGGATACTCACAGCTGGTTGAAGGGCTGTCGGTGCCGTCCAGTTCTGCCCTTGGGAAGCTGTGCCCGGAACGGGCAGTGAGCAGTGCAGACTTGATGGCTCTCTCATGGGCGGTGAGCACGATGGTGGGGGGCCGGCCCCCGGCCCCAGGGCCTGACAGGGACTGCTGCATGAAGGCCAGCTTGTCCTTGGTCCTCCGTTTCATGTCATCCCATCTGTGCTTAATGTCCTTGATGGAGCGGGGGACCTGGCTGACGGAGGTGATTTTCTGAGCTATGCCTTCCCAAATCTTGTCCCTGTCGGCATGGGACAGCCGCATGGTCTCCCTCCCAAAGAGAACTGCTTCGTGGTGGGTCACCTCGGTGACCAGAATGTCCAGCTCCTCCTTGGAGAACTTGGGCTTCCTCTTACGCTCGGTCAGGGGCGCCACGTTCCTTGGGTTGAATATCCCACAAAGCACAATTGGGTAAATGACCATCAACGTGGGTGGTCCTCCTCCTTCCTAATTGCTGGCCCCCAGCGGGGAAGCCAGGAGGCACCTGGGGTGCCCTCACCCTTGGCCTGCTCACCACCACCACACCCTCCTCCTACGGACAGCTCCCTTCCGCCTACTCCTCAGAGGATGCGAAGAGAGACATGGTTTACACAGGAAGGAGTGCAGGACTCAGGGTTCACTGAACACCTGTGGTTTCAGGCCCTACTTTACCTCGGACTAACTGAGAGAGCTAGGGTAGCTCACTGAACTTTTCCCGTTTAACCTTTCCCAGCCTCATTCTCCCCACCTATATTGGGAACAACAACCACACCAACCTCGGCAGTTGTTGCTAAGGATGCGAAGGCACAGTGATATAAAAGAGCCCCCAACAAGAACACTAGAGCCCTGGTGGCTCAGTGCTTAAGAGCTACAGCTGCTAATCAAAAGGTCTGCAGTTCAAATCCATCAGCTGCTCCTTGGAAACCCCATGGGGCAGTTCTACTCTGCCCTATAGGGTCACTATGAGTCAGAACAGACTCGATGGTAATGGGTTTGTTTTTCGGGGGTTTAAACAGGAACAGGGAATCCCTGAGTGCTGCAAACAGTTAATGAGCTCTGCTGCTAACCAAAAGGTTGAAGGTTCCTGTCCACCCAGAGATGCCTAAGAAGAAAGGCCTGGCAATCTACTTCTGAAAAATCAGCTACTGAAAACCCTATGGAGCGCAGTTGTATTCTGACACACATGCGGTTGCCATGAGTTGTAATGGACTCAAAGGCCACTGTTTTTTTAAACAGGAATAAGGGATTCTTACTGGGGTTAGGATTAGGCCACTGCTTCTATAAAGCGATTATTTGCATATAGCGGAAGGGCTGGGAGGAAGAATACTTGAACAGGGAGACTACTGACTGTTTACATGGGCTGTGGTGTGCAGGACTGGCAGGTATCAGTAGTAACTAGCGTGTGGTCACAGAAAGCTCTTTGTCTCACCCACCCACCCTCCCCCTGCCCCCCCCCCCCATTTCTACCTCTTTAAGAGTGGTTAAGAAGCTGTGGTGGCACAGTGGTTAAGTGCTGGGCTGCTAACCAAAAGGTCAGCAGTTCGAACTCATCAGCCACTCCCTGGGAGAAGAGACCTGGCAATCTGCTTCTGTAAATATTACCATCTTGGAAACCCTATGGGGCAGTTCTACTCTGTTCTATGGGATTGCTATGAGTCGGAATCAACTTGACAGCAATGGGGTTGGTTTGTTTGGATATGCCCTGAGTGTGCAGGAAAACAGACGAAGCGCTTCCAGTGGGGAGCCCGGGCTGCAGCTTCTTCTAGGGTGGGCTGCTGTAGCTTTTGGGCACCTCACGGGTAAAATGCGAGGAGCCCAAGAGCACCTATGGGGAGACAAGTTCCACCTGATGGAGACCGGAAATGATCTTGGTTTCCATCCGAACCATGGCACGGCCCTCTACCTGTCTGGCCTGGCACCTGCTCTGGCTTTGGAACTCAATTCCTCCACAATGTG
The DNA here is from genome assembly GCF_030014295.1 of Loxodonta africana. Classification (NCBI taxonomy): domain Eukaryota; kingdom Metazoa; phylum Chordata; class Mammalia; order Proboscidea; family Elephantidae; genus Loxodonta; species Loxodonta africana. The sequence goes on from NC_087348.1 coordinate 37,835,737, forward strand.
GTTCCATCCACCGTTTAACTAGTGTCAAAAAAAAAAAAAAAAAAAACCCGTGGCCATGGAGTCGATTCCAACTTGTAATGACCCTGTAGCCAGAGGATCCAAAAGATCCCCAAGAGTGGTAACACAGGGCATGAAGGGAAACCTGGAACCAGGTCCATCCTAACTGCTTCCAAAACCTCAGTGAGACATCAGGGCACAAAGACCCTTCAGCTTTCATGCCCCACCCCACCCACCCCAACACTCTGGCTCTTAGGCCCAGAAGATGGGAGACAAGGCTGGGGCTCTGTTACCCAGCCTGAGAGCAGAAGGAGCAGACCTGGGACTCAAGACAGACCTGGGACTAGAAGCAGAGTTGCCCTGGTCAACCCATGCACCTTTGCAAGCCCTGTTTCCTCCTCTGTAAAGCAAGGACGATGATCCTAGTGCCACTTCGCAGGGCTGTCAGGATGATTTAAGGCAGGGTTTCTCAATCTTGGCACTACTGGCTTATGCAGCTGATAATTTTTTGTTGGGCAGGGGTTGTCCTGTGCAATGTAGGAGGCTTATCAGCATCCCTGGTTTCTACCTGCTAGAAGCCAGTAGCATCCATCCTCCGTCCCCAAGCTGTGACAATCAAAACTATCTCCAGATGTTTCCAAATGCCCCCTGATGAGAACCAGTGATTTAAGGAATGTAGAGCACCTAGGAAAGGGCTACCTACCATCGAGTTGACACTCAAAATGTGATGCCCATCCCCTTCCCGGCCTACCGCAGAGTCATTTTCCTACTTTTTAAAGACATTGACTGCCTCCTTTCATCACCCGCAAGACCCCAGGCTGCAACAGTGCAAGTGAAAGTGACCACAAACTGTAAAGAGCTGTATGAAAGGGAAGCGACAACTGTCGCTAAGGGGGGAAGAGGATTCCCCAGATAAACTGGCTTTCCCCTCACTCCAGCCACGCCAGAGGGGCATGTCCAGATAAAATGGCTCACCTGACAGGTATCTCCATGGCAATAAACCACACAACCTACTCCTTTGAATCCTCAATGCGATGCAGGCCCCAGGTGTGATTACCCAGGCGCCATCTTAGACCAGGACTGGGCTGGGAGCCGGAACAGGACAGATCCCATGCTAGCAAGACAGCAGCAGCAGACCCCACCCTACCAGTCCCCACACACAGCCCAGGAAAGCCACACTGCACCTGCTCCCTTGTGCACAAAAAGAACGCCAGCCTAGAAGTCCAGAGCTGTGGGTTCCAGACCTTGGTCCACCACTGACCGCGTTATCTTGACCAAGACCTCTCTCTGGCCTCAGTTTTACCACTGTAGCATAAAGACCAGTCTAGAGCAGCGGTCCTCAACACTAGCGGCACATCAGAATCACTACGGAGAGCTTTAAAAGATACCAATGCCTGGGGACCAGCCCCAGCGCAATTAAGTCAGGCTCTCTGGGGTGTCAGATGATCACTAAATTAGTTCAGCTGGTAAATCTCCTTCTTTGCGGTATGGCAAAGCCTGGGCCCCAAGATGAGAGGTCAGATACTGCATGGAATGTGGGCCAGAATCACCATCAAAGTTTCTGGGGCCTTGAATGTGACAGTGCAGAAAGGCCTGACCCCAGAATGGACGTGTCCACTCAGCTGAAGGACACGCACTCCTTTGCTTGCCTAGAGCCAGACAGGGGTGCAAGAGGAGCGCAGGCGGGAGGTCTGATCTGTGCTGCCCACCCAACTGCCTGTCTGAATGATGCCTCGTCCCCACTCCTGCATCTTGGCTCACGGTGTCCCCAGCAAAATTCTGCCCCCTGAAGGCCCCATTCAAAGGTTCCCTCCAGCCTGTCCTCCATCTGGGGGCCAGCAGCACATGGTCTGTGCCTCGATTCAACCACCTTATTAGAGCGCTTCCTTGGTTGTAGGTGTGGGCAGGGCGGGGCTGGGCGACCCATCCTGGGTGCTCAGCACAGAGTCTGACTCGAGGCAGGCACTCAGTAAATGGGTGACAGCTGCATTTGCTGAACCGGCTGGGACCCAGCGGCCAGGAGAGGAGGAAGGCAGCTGGGAGTGAGGACCACATTCAGCGCACTGTCCGACCAGACTGGCTGAAATCGGAGCGGGGCTACGGGTGGGGGGAAGGAACGTGTGCTTGCCCTGGGTCCTGGGACCAGCCACATCACAAGGTGGGGGCCCCTTATCTTTCTGTGCCTCCGCTTCTGCACCTGTTAAATGGCACTGCGAACAGCTGCCCCAACAGATGAGGGGCCAAATCCAAAAATGCTCTGCAAAGTGTACACTGCTGCTCAGCCCCATAGACGGCTCTCAGATGGGGGCATACAGGGGCCACAGGGGAAGGGGATGGGAGACTCGTCGTGTCCCCACCTCAAAATGTCTCTTCATTTGCTTGGCAAGTTTCAAAATTTAAATATAGCAAATGCCCTCTTGCCAGTCCCTACCTGCCCCCTCTCCAAGCACAATCACTGCTCTACCCAGCAGGTCTTAGCATCCATGGGTCACAGAGCTGCACAGACGCTCACAGAGGGCCCAAGCCAAGGTGCAATTGTGCCCCTGAACCCAGCCATCCTAGGCCTCCTCTTCCCTCCCGACCCAGACCCACAGCCCCAACCACCGCTCCTGGGTCCCCAAGACAGGCCACCAAGGAGGCAAGCGTGCCCACCCCACCCGCCCGCCACCCTCACGGGCAGACTGCTGGCACACTGCACCTGCCAACAGCACATCACCATAGGGAGAGCACCATGCCGTGCCCTGGGTTCCAGGCTCAGCTCAGCCACCCCTGGGTAACCCCGAGCCAGTCCCCTGTTCTCTCTGAACACAAACTTCTGTCCCAACCACTGCACCAGGGTAAAACCACTCTTGGAAGTACTCAGGCCTGGGCAGCCAGCACTGTCCAAAACTGACTAAGCTGGAGACGTGGCTGGAAGCTTCCCCTTCCATGGGGGTGCTGCACTGGGCTGATCCCTTGACAACTCCAGCTAGAGTCCTGCCCTGTGAGAGAGCATCAAATTCCTGAGGGACAACCCCCCATCCCCACCTCCTGGAATGCTGCAGTAGCCTGGGGCCTGGGTACTCCAGACACACTGACAAGGGTACAGCCTCCAGGGTTCCCCCTAAACCTCTGCCTGGCTACAGGCCCTCCTCCAGAGCCCTCTGTTGGAAGCCTGGAGGAGTAGACGGGCCCCCAGAGCTGGACACAGCCCAAACCCTATAAATGGCAGTCCTGGAGCTTTCAGGGGCTCCACCACTGGAGACCCACAGCCCAACACACTCCCTTGACCCCTTTTCCAGAGGCCAGCCAAGGCTCCTGGGACATCAGTAGTGAGCAGCACTCACCTCATCCAGTTGGCTTTGGTTTCATCTGACCCGTCTACCGACTTGTAGCGGTTGTTCTTGTCCACGATCTGGAAGACAGAGAGAGAGTCTAGAATGGGCCATCCTAGAGGGGGCTTCATGTCAATGGGCTCCTGCCCAACCCAGAGCCCAGGGCCTGGCCCCCTCTGCCATCACCTGACAAGGTCCCCACCGCTGCAGAATCAAAACCCTGAGGCCAGGAACCCCTGCCACCTCCTCTCTACCCATTCCCTTTCTCCCAGAGATACTGGGGGGTGATGAAAACCCTTCTTGTGTTTTGAATTCCTGGGAGGTGGGCGGCCAATGGACGGAACCATCTCCCTCCTCTGTCTTGACAGAACACCAGCAACATGGCCAATAGACAGCACCTCCAATAGCATCATATTGCAACAAGAACTATATCCAGTCTTTCCTCCCTCTATAGTTTCTGTGGGAGACAGAGGCCAGCACTGGATGGTGGGCATAGAAGGGCATATAACTTAAATGTCTGAGAGCCTAAGCATTTGGGGATGGTCCCTTTCTCTTCTCTGAAAATGTCTTTATTTTACTCTCACACTTGAATAGAGTTCAGCTCAGTAGAGGATTCTAGGCTGATTGTTTTATTTTCCATCAGTGCTTTAATAAAAAGGCTGCCATGAACTCATAAGAAATCTTCTGTTAATCTAATGCCATTGTTTAGAGAATAATCTGTCTACAGTAAATTTTAAGGCTTTCCCTTTATTCTTGATTTTCTGTAGTTTTACTACGTTGTTTCAAGGCGGGAATTGACTTTTTTTTTTTTAATCTTCCTCATTATTTGATGAGTACTTTAAAACTGAGGACTTATGTCTCTTTTTCAATTCTAGAAAATTCTCAGCTGTTATGCTTTTGAATACTGTTTCTTAGTTATTTGCTTCAGTCTATCCTTGTAGAATTTCTACTAAACATATGTGGAAGCAGTTCAATCTATTCTCCACGTCTTTTAATTACCCTTTCATGCTTTTCTCTTTATCCTTCTGAGCAGTGGTCTAGGAAAATTTCTCAGAACTCTTTTCAATTCACTAATTCTCTCTGTGACTGTGTCCGGTCTAGAGTTATCCCATCCTTTGAGGTTTTCCTTTCTGCTTTTTATTAAATAAGTATCTTTAATTCAATGAATATTTTTCATTCCCAGAATTTTAACTTGTTCTTTTTTCAGATCCATCTTTTTTTTTTCATTCTGCCTCTTTTTGTTTCATAATGTTGCATTCATTCTTTTTTCTTCTTCTCACAGCTTTTTTGAGGTGTAACTGACATCCAAGGTACCTCTTCATGGGTTAGAGCCACCAACCTTTTGGCTAGCAGTCAAGCGCTTAACCATTTGTATCACTCAGGGACTCCAGAACAAATGTTAACTAACACTAAGTTATATTTGTCCCAGACTTCTCTTTCCTCTTGTTTCCAAGAAAATACACAGATGCAGTTGAAGACTCTTCCTATCACCACCTCATTCTCCTCCCACCCCAAGAGAAATCACCATCCTGAAGCTGGCAGCATCCTCATTTTTACCACTCAAGGATTTTTCTTAAAACAATGTACAGAGCTGTACTGCATGTTTGTAAAGGTTATAGAAATGGTACCCAAATGCACATATCCTTCTGCAATTTTCTTCCACTGAATTTTCCAAGGCTAGTCCCTTCTCATCTTTCAGGACTTGGTTTATGTCACCACTTCCGAAACCTGACATGAACCTAAAGTAGGTTCTCCCCTGCTATACCCAGACCTCCACCACCTCTTCTATTAGAACGCTGTTCCCTATTACTTCATCCTGTTACTTCCATTCAGAGATCTACTTACAGGGTACATTTCTGTTGGTGGTGGTGGTGATCTATTTGTTGATTTGGTAACTGGAAATCTCTCTCACTAGACCGTAAGCTAATGAAGGGAAAGCACGTGGGCATCCTGTTCATGATGGTGTCGCTGTTCCTAACACAGGGCTTGGCGCATGATGGAATAATGGTTGACTGAAAGAATGGATACCTTTTTTAGGAATAAGCAAGTTAAGAAAGAATTTATATAGGGTTTTTATTTTTTATTATGCTTTTGGTGATAGTTTACAACTCAATTTCTCATACAAAAATTTATACACATATTGTTTTGTGACATTAGTTGCAATCCCCACAATGTGACAGCACATTCCCCGTTTCTACCCCGGGTTCCCTGTGTCCATGCAACCAGTTACTGTTCCTTCCTGCCTTTCTCATCCTGCCTCCAAACAGGAGCTCCCCATTTGGTCTCCTGTATCTGATTGAACTAAGAAGCACACTCCTCATGAGTATTATTTTTTTGCTTTATAGTCCTGTCGATTCTTTGTCTGAAGAGTGGGCTTCAGGAATGGTTTTAGTTCTGGGTTAACAGAACGTCCGGGGGCCACAGTCTTGGGTGTTCCTCCAGTTTCTGTCAGACCATTAAGTCTTGTCTTTCTACATGAATTTGAGTTCTGCTCCTCACTTTTCTCCCACTCAGGCCAGGACCCTCTGTTGTGTTCTCCGTCAGGGTGGTCACTGGTGGTAGCCAGGCGCCATCTAGTTCTTCCTGGTCTCAGGCTAGTGGAGTTCTCTGGTTTATGTGGGTGGACCTTTTGTCTCTTAGGTTAATATTTTCCTTGTGTCTTTGGTATTCTTCATTCTCCTTTGCTCCAAGTGGGTTGGGACCAATTAATGCATCTTAGACGGCTGCTAGCAAGCTTTTAAGACTCCAGATGCCACTCACCAAAGTGAATGCAGAATGTTTTCTTAATAAACTCTGTTATGCCAATTGACCTAGATGTCCCCCGAAGCTATGGTCCCCAGGCCCCAGCCCCAGCTACTCTGTCCCTCCAAGTGTTTGGATGTGTCCGAGAAACTTCTTAGCTTTTGCTTTGGTCCAGTTGTGCTGACATTCCCTGTATTGTGTGTTGTCCTTCCCTTCAACAAAGATGATCCTTGTCTACTATCTAGTTAGTGAATTCTCCTCCCCTTCCCTCCCCACCCTCGTAACCATCAAAGAATGCCTTCTTCTGTGTTTAAACCTTTTAAGTCCTTAGAATAGTGGTCTCATAAAATATTTGTGCTTTTGTGATTAATTTCACTCAGCATAATACCCTCCAGATTCATCCATGTTGTCAGATGTTTCTCGGATTCATCATTGTTCTTTAATTGTTGCGTAGTATTCCGTTGTGTGCATGTACCATAATTTATCCATTTGCTGAAAGGCACCTAGGTTGTTTCCATCTTTTTGCTATTATTGTGAACAATACTGCAGTGAACATGCGTGTGCACATATCTATCTGTGTTTTGGCTCTTATTTCTCTAGGATATAGTCCAAGGACTGTAATTGCTAGATCGTATGGTGGTTCTATTTCTAGCTTTTTAAGGTTCTATTTCTAGCTTTTTAAGGAAGCCCCAAATCGTTTTCCAAAGTGGTTGCACCATTTTACAATCCCACTAGCAGTATGTAAGTGTTTCGGTCTCCCTACAACCTCTCCAACATTTATTGTGTTTTTTGGATTAGTGCCACCCTTGTTGGGGTGAGATGGCATCTCATTGTAGTTTTGATTTGCATTTCTCTAATGGCTAATGATCGTGAGCATTTCCACATGTATCTGTTAGCTGCCTGAATGTCTTCTTTTGTGAAGTGTCTGTTCACATCCTTTGCCCATTTTTCAATTGGGTTATTCGTCTTTTTTGTTGTTGAGGTGTTGCAGTATCTTGTAGATTTTAGGGACTAGACCCTTATTGGATATATTGTAGCCAAAAATTTTTTTCCCAGTCTATAGGGTCTCTTTTTAGTCTTTTGGTGAAGTCTTTTGATGAGCATAAGTGTTTGATTTTTAGGAGCTCCCAGTTATCTAGTTTCTCTTCTGGTGTTACTGCATTATTATGTCTTAGTTATCTAGTATTGCTGTAACAGAAATATCACAAGTGGATGGTTTTAAGAAAAAAAAAAAAAAACAAACCCAGTGCCGTCGAGTCAATTCCGACTCATAGCAAGAGAAATTTATTTTCTCACAGTCCAGTAGGCTAAAAGTCCAGATTCAGGGTGTCAGCTCCAGGGGAAGGCTTTCTCTTCTGTCGGCCTTCTCATCAATCTTTCCTGACGTGCTCTGCTCTGGGCACTGCTTTCTTGGTGGTATGAGGTCCCCCTGTCTCTGTGCTCACTTCTCTCTATCTCAAGAGATTACCTCAAGACACAATCCAATCTTCTAGATTGAGTCCTGCCTCACTAACACAAGGGCCACCCATTATCCCTCATTAACATCATAGAAGCAGGATTTACAACATATAGGAAAATCACACAATACAGGGAATCATGGGCCAGCCCAATTGATACACACATTTTGGGGGGGACATAATTCAATCCATGACTGTAAGTTATCGTTGGTATACTATTTATGCCATGTAGTAGGGCTCCTAGAATTGTCCCTATTTTTTCTTCCATGATCTTTATCATTTTAGATTTTATATTTAGGTCTTACAATATCAATATTTTAGTAAAAATAAAATGTGTGGTGTGTTGGGGCCAACTTGTACTAGCTCACTAAAGCTGACAGTTGAATTTTCAGGAAATTTAGAGAACTAGTTGTTAAACACAGCTGCTATTAAAAATTAAATTATATAAATTTACAATTATATTAAAAAATAAAGGTAACACTGATTCAAAAGCATGATTTTTTCCTAATTATTTTACTACCTTTTACTGTCACCTATGCTCATTTATATCTACTGTATCAGCTGGATCCACAATCAATACCCATGGATGCAGCAGTCAAGAAATTAGACGACGTATTGGGAAAATCTGCTGCAAAAGACCTCTTTCAAGTGTTAAAAAGAAAAGATGGCACTTTGAGGACTAAGGTGCGCCTGGCCAAGCCATGGTTATTTTCAATCACCTCATATGCATGGGAAAGCTGGACAATGAATAAGGAAGATTGAAGAAGAATTGGTACCTTTGAATTACTGTGTTGGAGAATATTGAATATACCGTGGACTACCAGAGAAGAACGGACAAAACTGTCTTGGAGGAAGTACGGCGAGAATGCTCCTTAGAAAGGAGGATGGCAAGACTTCATCTCACGTACTTTAGACATGTTATCAGGAGGGACCAGTCCCTGGAGAAGGACGTTATGCTTGGTGAAGTAGAGGGTTGGCAAAAAACAGGAAGACCCTCAGTGAGATGAAACGACACAGTGGCTGCAACAATGGCCACACGCACAGCAACAATTGTGAAGATGGTGCAGGACTGGGCAGGGTTTCCTTCCGTGGTACACAGGGTCTCTATGAGTCGGAACTGAATCAACAGCCCCTAACGACAGTAATAACAACTGTATCAATAGGGTGGAAATACAATTTATTGGCAGCTATGGCACATCTCGGAGACCCTGGTGGCGTAGTGGTTAAGTGCTACGGCTGCTAAACAAGAGGTCGGCAGTTCAAATCTGCCAGGCGCTCCAAGGAAACTCTATGGGGCAGTTCTACTCTGTCCTGTACGGTCGCTGTGAGTCAGAATAGACTCAACGGCAGTGGGTTTGGTTTGGTTTTTGGTACTGCATATCTCTTCCCACCTTGGCATTCAGCGACTTCACACTGGTATCTTGAAATCAGCCCTGGTGGAAGTATTTACACCATGGAAATTGGCACATATCCACCCCTACTTTACCAGCACCAGCAGGGTGTTAAACATTTATCAGCACACCACCATGAATATGTTTACGTGAGCATAGGCAGTCTGGAAATACACATCTAACTCTCAACTCTGGTTACCTCCAGAGGAGAGGTAAGGGGGCAGGGGAGATGACGTTTTTGCTTTACGTTTCTATTTATGAGAATATCTTGCTTTTGTTTTAAAAATCTCTATTTATGAGAATATCTTGCTTTTGTTTTAAAAATCTCATAAAGCAGACATTTATTATCATCCACATCAGTCATTTCAAGGTTAGTTCTTACTCCAATCTACAGATGTTATAAAGACAAAAAGAGAAAACACACATTTCAGGCTTGCCCTCTTCTGGACAGCCTCCTCAGCTGCTGCCCAGTCGGTAGGGACCCTCCCCCAGTCTCACAGATTCTTGTGCTTTATCGTAATACTAACCATCTTACGTTACTGTTTTCTGATTGCTCCTCTCTGTCCCATTAGCCAGGGAGGCCCTGGGGGTGTGGGGGAGAGGAGTAGAGAAGCATCTCTTGGCCATGCACCGGCAGATGGGGCACCTAGTGGGTAGAAACAACCATGGGATCAGAGGAATCGGGCAGAATCTCAGCTTCGTCCCTTACAAGCTGAGTGGCCTGCTCAGTTTCCTCATCTGTGAAACGGAGTAAGAGCTAACCTTCCAGCACTGTTGTAAGGACTGATGTGGACAACAGTCAATAAATGGTTGCTGTTCGCATCAAAATAAAAAAAAAATTTTTTAATTTTTTATTCGCATCATGGTCATTGTTATAATTATTAATGATGGGATTGACTGTTAGTTATTATTACTTCTGGGTGGTGGAGGCCTATAGGCCAATGTTGGGTTGTTGTAATCAGCATTTCTGCAGCTTTGATTGGGCAGAGAGGCCCGGAAGGGAGCTGTGAGGGACACGGGAGCTGCCCAAGACCTCTGTTGCTGGGTTTAGATCTAAATGTTTCCTAAGAGATGTTTCTTGGCTTATCATTCCCACCAATCAGGATTTCCTTAAATCAAGTATTTATTTAACAAATACCACCAAGGAAGGGGCTACTGTGATAGGCTCTGGGGATAAAAAGGTGAGCCAGATAGACGATGTCCTTGCTCCACCAAGCTCCCAGTCCAAGAGGACATGGAAGAGAAACGACTGTGACACTGTCAGTACTGTGATGGGGAATTACACAGATTAGAAGAGCTCTGAGCTTGAACCCTGCACCTGGGAGCCAGTCGGGGCCTTCTTGGGGAATGGAAACTCTAGGCTAAGGTCCTGGAGAAGAGAGGGCAATGGTATTCTAGGCAGAGGGAGCAGAGGAAAGCAGGATCACACAGCCCTGCAAGCCGCAGTACATGTCACTGATGGGCCCAAGCCACCCCGAATGGACCTCCAGTCCCAGGACTAAAATGGGTCCAGGAATGGCCAGCCAGGACCAGATGCTTTGGGCTGAGCCCCAGAAGGCTGGTCTCCCAGCATCTGCCCCCTCCTGAACCCCTGCTTTATCCCTCAAGGTTGACTCTGTAGTCCTGTTACATACCCGGGGCTTCTCTGACCAGCCCAGGACTGAGTACTGTGATACAAGGACTCTGATAACCTGGACCTGATCAGAGGAGGGAAGCTAGCATGGTGTGGGGGTCACCATGCCATCTGAAGAACACTCAAGAGACTGGGTGCGGTTCCCTTTGTCTGGAGGAGAAGAGAGCAGAGAAAGGAGAGCCATCACCAAGTATGGGAAGGACCACCCTGTGGGGGAGATGGGACCAGGACCAGTACACACTTAGAGGGACACAGACCTGAACTCAGCTTAACCAATAACTGCCTAACAGGCAGAATAGTCTACAATAGGATGAGCTTTGTAAGGTGGTGAGATTCTTGTCACTGGGAGCATTTAAGCAGCAGCTGGATGACCCACTCTCAGGGAGGCTGAAGAAAGGATTTCCCCACTTAGTGAAAATCCGTCCTAAATGGCCTCTAAAGTTTTGTCTAAAGCTAAGACTGTATGATTCGATGTGGGAAGATCCTTAGACAGTAATCTAAAAGCATGAGTTACGTATGGTGCCCTGGGTCAAGCATGATTCATGTGAACCAGAACGCTATTTCTGACCATGGTAATCGTTAATAAAGACAATAATAAAATATCATCAACAGCCGCCATTCATAATTTGGCTGTGCCAGTCCCTGTGCCAAGGATTCTAATATACGATCTTATTAATTCTCACAACAGTTCTATCCAGTAGCTATTATTAACATGCCCACTTTACAGATGAGGAAACTGAGGTTCAGGGTTGTCAGGCAATTTACCCAAGTCCACAAAGGAAGTTAAGTGGAGAAGCTGGAGGAAAGGAGTCTCTCTGTTGGCACAGCCCATGCTCTCAACCACTCTGCAAGTGACAGATGCTGCCCATGACCCCCAAGCTCCCCCTAATGACTCCATCAGAATCAATCACCCAAGAATGTTCTAGAGCCCTCCCTGAACTCCCAGCTTTGCCTCTGGTTTGAGCATGTTTGCTGTGTGGAAACTGGCATATCATAGGAAGGGATACTTTGCTTTGCAACTGAAAGTCTGCTGTAATCGAGGATTCACTGTTGGGGCTCCTCTAAATGGGGCCATAACTGAATGCTGCAAAGCCTAGGTTTTCACAAATCTGCTTTGCTTGCAACTTTCCAGGAACCCATCAGATCCATGAAGCATTCTGATTTCCAGCCCTGTGCCTCCTGTTAGAGCAAAGTGCTAAGAATGATCTGTGACGCCATTCCCAGGTGATAACGCTCTTTCCCACACTTCAGGCGCTCCTCTCAAGAACCCCAGGAGGAGGCCACCTCACCTTGGTTCTGCAGTCACTTCCCAGGGGAGCAATGGGAAACCCTGAGAGGTAAAGAAGTGGGACTAAACTTGAACTCTGGCCTCTACTGCCTCCAGAAGCATTGAGTGAAGAACACTTAAATTGGAAGAGGGCTTCTGAGATTACCTAGGTCCCACGTTCCTAAACTGGTGTCCATGGGCGGGCTTCAAGAGGTTCCTTAAAATGTGCGCATCCTGTTGTGAACACTGGAGAATCAGTATAACTTCCAAAATCAAAAAAGCAAACTTGTTGCCGTTGATTCCGACTCACAGCAACCCTACAGGACAGAGCAGAACTGCCCCATAGGGTTCCTAAGACTGTTATCTTTACGGAAGCAGACTGCCACATCTTTCTCCCCCAGAGCAGCTGGTGGGTTCGAACTGCTGACCTTTCAGTTAGCAGCCATGTGCTTAACCACCACACCACCAGGGCTCCTTGTATAACTTTCGAGGTGACTTAAAAAAGGTCCGAACTACTAATCGAATCCATCCTCCTTAATTTAACTGATAAGGGTATTAGTACTTCCTTTTATTGTTCTAAAACTACCTTTTATCAAATTTCAAAAAGGCCCTGGAGACCTGGTAAATGAGGCATTTCCAAATTTCAGATCCGGTTTTACAAACTTTGATTTCACCCCCTACCCCCAGCCTTTCCTGAAACCCAGTGAAGCTAACTAGGGATAAAGCCAGCTGTGATCTGTTCATCACCTTCTACACAACAGACATACACCAACCATTTGTATTCACAGCAACTCATAGTGGTATATCTCATTATTATACAACCCCGTTTTACAGGTAAGAAAACTGGAGCTCAGAGAACAATTGACTTGCCCAAAGATACACTTCCGGCAAGTGGTAGAGCCAGGATTGGAACCTAGGAATGTCTGAGCCCAGAGCTGGGCTGTAACTAACCAGGACACCTCTTCTCATCACAAGTCCCTCTGCTCTGTCTGTGAAGGGCACCTGGCCTTTTGAACCAAGATCAGGACCAACCACCCCCTTCCCCAACCACCATGACCTTCCTCTTCTTAGCAATGAAGCTGGCTACAGGTGATGCAAAGAAAATTTTGAAGTCCATGGAATGGGCCCTTGGACAGGAACTTGAAGAGCAGCAGTCAGAAAGATTGGCCTGAATTCTCTCTCTTAGTTTTCCCTTACATAAAGGTCTTTTTTTTGGGGGGGACAGGGATGGGAGAGGAATCTGGGTGCATCTGCCCAGCAGTGAGGGCAGTAAAATGCAAATTGGAATGGGCCTATGGCCAGAGAGAAATGAGATAGAAACAAAGTTCAAATATCATGCTGCAGTTTTGAAGGATCTTCCAGGTTCACACAGCAGAGGGAAGCAGTTAACAGGGCTGATGTGAAAATCACCCCATGGAGTTGTTCAGTACACGACCTGCACATCCATCCTGGGCGGCCCTGCCCCAGTAACCAGTGAAACCAACAAGAGACAATGAGAAAAAAATATAGAGAAAAAAAAACAAAAGCTGCCAAATACTCATCAAACATGGAAAAGGAAACAACCTTATACCATGTTCTTGAAAAGCAGTCCCTAAAGAAACAGGAGGTTTAAGTGTGAGTGGGAAGAAGACCACGGGATGTCAAGGGGCCTTTCAGCTATTCACACCTGAGGCTTGGTGATTACTAGCTTGAGCTTTGGTCTGAAATACTGGTCCCACAATTAGCAGTGTAGCTTTGGACAAGTAACTTGGCCTTTTAGTTCCGGTTTCCCAATGTGTAAAAATGGGGTAATAATAACTACCCAGCTGAATTCTCTTATGAGTATACGAAGAATTAACATATACAAATCGTTTAGTACCCAATACATGGCAATTATTATTATTGCCTATCAACCCTAACTAGGGGAGTCCCTGAGTGGTACAAATGGTTAACATGTTTGAGTCCACCCAGAGGCACCTCAGAAAAAAGGCCTGGCAATCTACTTTTGGAAAAAAAAAATGAGCCACTGAAAACTGAATGGCGCACAGTTCTACTCTGACACACAAGGGATTTCCATGAGTCAGAAACAACTTCACAGTAACCCTAACTAGCATTTGCTGAGGACTTGCCAGGATTGGGGTGCTGAGCTAGGCTCAGAGGGCATAGATCAGATAAGACTTGTTTCCTCAGGGAATTTTCAAACACCAGGAAATTCAAAGTCCCCTATTGTCAAAGCTGGGAAGTTTACTAAAAATTAGTGTTTCTCATACTAGGGTCTTTGGACATAGTCTCAAGATCTGAAAACTCTACGAATTTTTAATTGAGTGTTTTCATTTTTTAAAAAATCAGCGGGAGGGGATCAGCATGAGATTTGCACACCCACAAGAGTACTGTGAGATTGACTGACTGAGTTGGTACCTGTGGTAGATCTGGGTTCTTGGCCCCGTTCTTCCCTATCACCCTTTGCCAAGTGTCTCTGCACTGGACTCTTCCTTTAGAGGTGGGTCGTACTTCCTCAAGAAGCCCTGGTGGTGCAGTGGTGAAAGCGTTTGGCTGCTAACCGGAAGATCGGCGGTTTGAACCCGGCAGCCACTCCACGGGAGAAAGATGTGGCAGTCTGCTTCTGTAAAGATTACAGCCTTGGAAACCCTGTGAGGCCATTCTACTCTGTCCCGTAGGGTCACTATAAGTCTGAACACATTCAGTGGCAGTGAGTTTGGTTTGGGTTTTGTACTTCCTTGCTCCTTGACTTTGGACAGAGCCTTGTGACTTGTTGGTCAATGGATGTTCATAAACATGATGCAAGCAGAGGCTTGAAATGTGTTAGGGTGATGGGCTTGCCCTCTGGGGCCTCCGCCATCACCACAAGAAGAGCTTCACCAGGAAGCTGCTGCTCCTTCAGCCTGGGACCCAGAACAGACATATGGAGCAGACGTGGGCACAACCAGCCTGAGCAGAGCAGCCAAGCCAAGCCCAGTCTAAGTCAGCCAAGTGGCAGACAACCGGCAGATACATAGAATAAATAATTGTATGATCACACTTATAAGAAATACCTAGAATAGGCAAGTGTACAGAGACCAAAGTTCATAAGGGGTTATCAGGGGTGGGCCGGAGTGGCGAAGAGAGTCATTGCTTAGAGAGCAGTGAACTTCTGCTAAGGGTGGTGAAAAAATTGGAAGTGGGTAGTGGTAATGGCTGAATAAGATGAACGTGATCAGTGTTACTGAATTGGACGTGAAAAATGTTGAAATGGCAAATGTTGGGTTACATATGTATTTGTTGTTGCTGTAGTGCACCGTCAAGTCGATTCCAACTCATAGCGACTCCACAGAACAGAGTAGAAAAAAAAAAAAACACGTATATTACCACAGTTAAAAAATAAATATTTGGTGAAGGGTAAGACAGTACACGCTACTGGGGAAGCCAGCACAACTGGTCCAAGGCAAGGTCATGGAAGCTCCACAGACACATCCAAACTCCCTGACGGACCAAATTACTCGGCTGAGGGCTGTGGGGACACTGGTCTCAGGGAACATCTTCTCAACTGGCATACAGAGTTTATAAAGAATACATTCTACATTCTACTTCGGTGAGGAGTGCCTGGGGTCTTAAAAGCCTGTGAGCAGCCACCTAGGACAGTCCACTGGTCTCACCCCTTCGGGAGCAAAGAAGAACGAAGAAAACCAAGGCCACGAAGAAAAGGTTAGTCCAAAGGACTAATGGACCACAACTACCATGGCCTCCACCAGACTGAGTCCAGCAAAACTAGACCAGTGCCTGGCTACCACCACCGAATGCTCTGACAGGGACCACAATAGAGGGTCCTGGACAGAGCTGGAGAAAAACGTAGAATGAAATTCTAACACACGCACAAAAAAAAGACCAGACGTACTGTTCTGACAGACTGGAGAAACTCAGAGTATGACCTCCTGACACCCTTTTAGTTCAGTAATGAAGTCACTCCTGAGGTTCACCCTTCAGCCAAAGATCAGACAGACCCACAAAACACAACAAAACTAAATGGGCGTATCAGCCCAGGGGCAAGGACAAGAAGGCAGAAGGGGACAGCAAAGCTGGTAATGGGGAACTCAAGGTCAAGGAGAGTGTTGACACTTTGTGGGGTTGGCAACCAATGTCACAAAAGAGTATGAATATTGTTTAATGAGAAACTAGTTTGCTTTATGAACCTTCATCTAAAGTACAATAAAAAAATTAAAATAAATGATGAACTGCAGTCAGCTAGTAGATACAAGAATGAGAATGTTGTGTGTTGTAGAGTCAATTCTGACTCCATATGACAGAGTAGACCTGCCCCATAGGGTTTTCTAGGTTATCGTTAGGGAAGCAGATCACCAGGTCTTTCTCCCAGGGAGTGGCTGATGGGTTCAAACTGCCAACCTTTTGGTTAGCAGTGGAGAACTTAACTGTTGTACCAGCAGGGCTCCTATGAATGAGAATAGATGATTTGTTTCTCTAAGCCAGAGTTCAGTAAACTGTGGCCTGCAAGCTGAATGCAACCTACCACCTGTTTCTATAAGGCCACCAGCTAAAAATGGGTTTTTAACATTTTTAAATGGTTGAAAATAAATCAAAAGAAGAAGGATATCTTATGAAGTCAAAGTTACATGAAATTCAAATTTTAGTATCCATAAATAAAGCTTACTGGAACACGCCACACCTATGGCTGCTTCCTTACTACAATAGCAAAACTGAGTAGTTCCAACAAAGCTTGAAATATTTACCACGTGGCCCTTTAAGGAAAAAGTTTGCCAACCTCTGTTCTATGCCACTGAATTTTGAGCTTGCTTGTTGCACAGTAATAGTTGATTGAAACAACACCAATTACGGCTACTTGCCACGAGCTAATGAAAAAACAACAGAGGCACGCTTGTATGTAAATAACGCGTTCTGCAAAGGAAAGGCCAAGGGACATGACAGCAGTTGAACTAACAGAAGGAGTCCCAGTGTTTCAAAGAGAGACAAACAGCAGGAAAATAAAGATACCCCATGGCAGATAAAGGCCAACGAATCTGCCACATTTGTCTTACAAACAGCAATTTGTTGCTGTGGTAGTGGTGGTGGTCGTGGTCGTGGTGATGGTGGTGGTTAGCTGTCATCTAGTCGACCCAAGGAAACCCTGGTGACGTAGTGGTTAAGAGCTATGGCTGCTAACCAAAAGGTTGGCAGTTCAAATCCACCAGGTGCTCCTATGGGGCAGTTCTACTCTGTCATATGGGGTTACTATGAGTCAGAATTGACTCGACGGTAACAGGTAGTCAACCCAATTCATAGTGCCCCCATGCATAATGAAACGAAATATTGCCCAGTCCTGCGCTATTCCCATGATTGGTTGCAGATCTAACAGGTGTGATCCATAGGCTTTTCACTGGCTGATTTTTGGAAGTAGATCACCAGGCCTTTATTCCTAATCTTAGTCTGGGAGCTCCACTGAAACCTGTTCAGCATCACAGCAACATGCAAGCCTCCACTGACAGATGGGTGGTGGCTGTGCATGGAGTGACTGGCAGAAGCTGAACTCAGGTCTCCATCACGGAAGGCGAGAATTCTACCACTGAGCCACCAGTGCCCGCAAACAGCAATCTAGTTTCAGTGAAATAACGTCATCCATCCCATTAAACTGATTGTATTAATTCCAATTACACTATTTTTTATAGTTCTGTTCATTATTTATTTGTAAATTTCTTTTGCTTTTATAGTTGTTTAGAAGCTGTGAGTATTAAGAAATTTGTGTTTATCTAGCTTTATGCTTATACCTTTTTAAGTAACACTACCATGAAACACTGGGACTCCGCGAACATTAAAAATCACCTGAACATGGCCTGTGAAACACAACCTCAGCAGGATACACTGAGAAGACCAGGTGGGGAGCTGGTTTACAGTAAACACAAACTCCCAGAGAATGCTAATCGTTGGACCAAATGCGAAAAACAACCAAACCCATTGCTGTCGAGTTGATTCTGACTCACAGAGACCCTACATGACAGAGTGTAGCCACCCCATAGAATTTCCAAGGCTATAATCTTTATGGGAACAGACTGTCACATCTTTCTCACGCGGAGCAGCTGGTGGGTTCAAACCGTGATCTTCTGGTTAGCAGCTGAGTGATTAAGCACAGTGCCACCAGGGGTCCCTGGATCCCAGTGCACAGAGGACAGAACTGAACTCAAATAAGAACTAAAAATTGATGAAATATTGGATCAGCTCAGAATACTTCTTTTTAAATTGTGGTCAAAATATACACAACATTTTGCCCTTTCAACATTTTTTACATATGCCATTCAGTGGCACTAATCATGTTCATTACCTTGTGTAACCATCTCCACTATCCATTTCCAATTTTTTCTATCACTCTTAACAAAAACAGTGCCCCCTAAGCAATGACTCTCCCTCCCCACTTCCCATCTGTCCGTGGTAGCCACTAATGGACTTTGGTGTCTGTATACTTGCCTATTCTAGATAGTTCATATAAGCGGGGTCATACATTTTTCCTTTTGTGACTGACTGATTTCACTCAGGATAATGTTTTTATAGTTCATGCATGTCATAGCACGTATCAAGACTTCATTTCTCTTCACGGCTGAGTTAATACTCCATTGTATGTAGGTACCACATTTTGTTTATCCATACATCTGCTGATGGACATTTTGGTTGTTCACACCTTTTGGCTATTGTGAATAGTGCTTCAATGAATACTGGTGTATAAGCAGAACAGTTTTTTATGCTCCGCTTTTGTTCCTGTATAATAGATTCTGAGAATTATGGTCTCATGTCCCGCCAGAATTGGCTTGCTAGCGTATTATATTCCTGGGAGAAATCTTTGATTTGGTTCATGATTCAATAACCAAGTCACCAGCACATACTAAAACCTACACAAGCTGAGCCTGGTTAACGCTTCTTGATGTTAAGAGGAATCTTATAATTAAGGTGCACATGTTTACTCCTGAAAAAAGTGATATTTAATCAATAGTGTTTTACGGTATGTAGCATCTTAGAATTCGAAAAAAAGCGTCTCTTTTTCTAGCATGGTCTTCTACTTTTCCCTGTAAGCACACTCCTCTGCATTCCTACTATGCCCTGTTACCACCCACCTCGACATCACATGTGTGCCCCTGGGCCTTTGTACACGCTACGCGGGAGCCTGCGATGCTGCATTCATTCACTTCCTGACTCTAGGCCGTTCACTTCAACTCATCCCTCAAAACCCAGTTCAGGCCTAGAAGCAATGATGCCCCAGTAGCAATGCACACACCTAGTGCCGGAGATCTTGGTTTCTAAATACCATTTCTAATAAAGAGATTCCGAGCTCCCAGGAGAGATGGCTGGTTCGGAGCTAGGGCATGAAAAGTACAAGGTAAGCCTAGAACATCTCTTTGGGCCAGAAAATAAGCAAGTGCTCAAATAACGATGGCAATACATCAACAGAACAAGCAGCCAGTCTGAAGGGGCTCCCGCTGGCAAATCTAGGGTAATTTAAATATTAAAATAAATAATGACAGAAACAGACTTTAAAAAAAAATCATGAATTCATACTGATAATAAAATAATTTTTAAAATGGGGGACTGGATGAGAAAGGAGCCTGACCAATTTTTTTTTTTTAACAGAAGAATGTCAAGTAATAAATTAAAAGGAATGGAAGAAATAGAAAAGTCATTTCAAACCACAAATAATAAATGACGCATGCAAGAATCATTAATAGCTTGTAAAATTACTGAATCATAAGATGTGGAAAAATTTCTTAGACACTACCTTAACCAACCAAAAATTACCAATAACAAGGCAAACCAGTACCACGTGCCTCCTGATACCATACAAGCAGAAAGGCAGGACCTTGTGTCAAAAATGCATAATCTGAATCTACCATGAGGAAACAAGCAGACAAATCTAAACGGCAGAACATTCTGCAAACAAACGGTCTGGAGTCTTCAAAAGTGTCAATATCATGAAAGAGAAAAAACAAGTGGCAGAATGTTCCAGAATAAAGGAGACTAAGGAGATAATGACAACTAAATGCAATGTGTGATGCATAAGTGTGTCCTGGAGGGGGAAAAAAAACTATTAATGACATTATTCAGGGCAGCTGGGGGAATCTGGACTACAGATTTGATAGCATTGTATCCATGCTAAATTTCCTGAGTGTGATAATTACACTGTGGTATAATTATTTAGAGGACAAAAGTCAGAAAACTGCAGCCTGCAAGTCAAATCCAGCCCTCACACCCTGATCTGATTTTATACAGCCCATGAGTTAAGAAAGGTTTTCAGCCTTTTTTAATGATTGAAAACAAAGAATATTTCGTGACATTTGAAAATCATATGAAATTCAAATTTCAGCATTCATAAATAAAGTTTTATTGGAACACAGCATGCTTATGCATCTGTATATTGTCTATGGCTGCTCTCATGGTAAAATTGGAAGAGCTGAGTAATTGCAAGAAACTGTATGGCCGAAAATATTTACCAGGTGGCCTGTCTTAGGCTGGGTTCTTTAGAGAGCCAAAACCAGTGAAGCATGTATATGTATATATAGAGAGAGAGAGAGATTTATACCAAGGTAATGGCTCATGAGGTTGGAGAGGCTGGAAAGTCCCAAGTCTGTGGGTCAGGCTTCTCCTGACTCATATAGCTGCAGGGGCTGGTGAACTCAAGATTGGCAGGTAAGCAGCTAGCTCAAGTACCAAGAACCGGAGATCAGATAAACAGGAGCCAATGCAGGATCCAGGGCCAGCAAAAGCCCTGAAGCCTTGTCAAAAAGTCCACCTATACTGGATGCCAGCCACAGCCCCACGGAAACTCCCTTTCAACTGATTGGCTACCCACGGCAGATGCCATCATGGAGGTGATCACATTATATCCGATCTCATCATGGAAGTGATTACATCATTAAACGACCGTCAAACTACGTAACTGCCAAACCACTGAGAATCATGGCCCAGACAAGTTGACACACAACCTTAACAATCACATGGCCCTTTAAGAAAAGTTTGCTGACCTAGTAAGGTGTCATGATGTCTGCAACTATATTTCAAACAATTCAGCAAAAACACAAACAAAAGAGGATGTGACTATGTATGTATGTCAGTATGTATAAAGAGATAAAGTGAATGCTATAGAGTGTTACATGAATCTAGGTGCAGGATGTGTGGACGTTCATTATATCATTCTTACAACTTTGCTACAGGTTTTGGAATTTTCAAAATAGAGAGTTAATAGAAATTAACAAATAATCATGAAAGGCACACGCTTGTGCATACACCCACACACACACACACACAGAGCCTGTCTCAAATGCCCCTTTCCTCTGAGATGTCCCTGGGTGGACTCGAAGCAACAATCTTTCTTGTTAGCAGCTGAAACCTTCCTGTACGGGTTGGTATTCCTCCCTTCTCTGTGTTCCCCCCAGACTTGGTTAAGACTTGCCTACTCTCACCCACATCTCATGCACTGGAACTGTTTGCCTGTACCTCCATCTATCCCAGATACTTGGGATTTCTCGGATTCTATTCCAGAGGGTGTGCACAAGCTTTTCTGTATCCAACTTCAGATTTTAAAATAATTCCCCATTTTATGATAGGAGGTGAACTGGAAAACACTGAAGCACCACTTCCTGACTGCTTCTCCCCAGAAAAGTAGGAGTCTGGCCCGGCAGGCAGAGAGGCTGACTGATAGGGGCAAACACTTCCATCACACAAACCTGCTGCCGTCAAGTCGATTCCAACGCATAGCGACCCTATAGGACAGAGTAGAACTGCCCCATAGGGTTTCCAAGGAGCGGCTGGTGGATTCGAACTGCCAACCTTTTGGTTAGCAGCTGAGCTCTTAACCACTACAGCACCAAGGCACTTCCATCATGTGGTGTCTTCTTTGTAAGGATCCTCGAGAAACCTCCTGTCCAGTCTCAGGCACAGAGAGCTGACCTTCTCCAGAGCTACCTGGAACCTTTTTTTAAAAAATAATTCATTTTTGTTGTTGTTAAGAATATATACAACAGAATATACACCAATTCAACAATTTCTACATGTACAAATCAGTGACAATGATTACATTCTTTGAGTTGTGCAACCATTCTCACCCTCCTTTTCTGAGTTGTTCTCCCCCATTAACATAAACTCACTGCCCCCTAATTTCCTGTCTACCCTTTGAGTTGCTCTTATCAACTTGATTCCATATAGATAGACCTTAAAAGAGCACGATGCTCAAGGCAGACATTTTTACTAGTTAAGTTTAACTACTGTTTTAAGAAGGCTTCAGGGGTTATTTTTGGTTTAAAGTTTAAAGAGTATCTCAGGGAAGAAGTTTCAGGAGTTCATTCAGCCTTCATGGCTCCACAAAGTCTAGATTCCATGAAAACTTGGAATTCTGTTCTACATTTCCCCCTTTTGATCAGGATTATCCTATACTACCTGGAACTTCTCATGTTATGGACAGGGTACACTAGCAGCTGGTCCCTGCTGCTGTCGAGCCTATTTCAATTCATGGCAATCTCATGTGTTACAGAGTAGAACCGCCCCATAGAATTGTCTTGGCTGTAATCTTTACAGAAGCAGATTGCCAGGCCTTTCTTCTGTGGTGCTGCTGGTTGAGATTTAACCGCCAGCCTTCCGGTAAGGAGTTGAGTACGAACTGTGCCGCCCAAGGACCTTAGTAGTTGGTCTGGCTCACCTCTCCCCAGATTTGGACCCTATACAGCATATATAAAGTACATGTATAGGCCATTATGGTTTGCATTTCTAGCCTCATTCCTGGCTCCAATTAGGGTCTCCGCCCTTGTTTTTCTTTCTTCCCTCTCTCCCAGTTTTAACAGGCTACCAAGTTATATTTTATGTATCCTGTTGCCCTAAATCCTTTCTGGAACAAGACTGAGTGTATGTGAAAACCCGAAATAGGAACTCTGTGCTGGGCTCCTCCTCCTTTTACCTCTTTACCAAACCAGGCAGCTGGAGAGTACCCACAATATCATCGTGCCCGCAGCACTGTTCCTGGCCTACAGCACCTGAGGGCAGCCCAGGCAACCCTGGCCATGACTGATGGAGTTTCTAATTCCTAATGAGATGAGAAAACAGGAAGAAGCATTGCTTTTCTAAACAGCCAGCAGTGACTGTAAAACTTTTGCCAAAGAAGCCAGGCCACGACAGAGGGACACAAAATGGAAATGGCCATTTGGTCCACAGAAATCAAGGCCGTCTCCCTGCACCACACAGCACAAAGAAGGACCAGCTTCCCAGGCATAGGGCCGGGGATGAGGGGAAGGAGAGAGGGAACTTGTGCTGGGTGGTTGCAGAGAACAGAGGCAAGACAAGAAGGCGGGAACTGGCATGATAGGTAAGGGAGGCAGACCAAGGACCAAGAGGGAGATGCAAAAGGTGGTTTCTGGAGTCAGACAGCGTGGGTTTGAACCCCAGCTCAGCTACTTTTCTAGCTGTTTCGCTTTGTGCAGAGCTGTTCAGCTTTGTGCAGGATGATTCAACCTCTCCAGGACTCAGTCTTCTCAGCTGTGCTGTGGATAGAATAATACCTGATCCACAGGGGTGCTGTTAGGATTAAATGAGGTTATGCTATAAAGCACTGAGCATAGCCCCAGTTATGTAGCAAGTGCTCAATAAATACTAACAGCTATGCTTATCATGGAAACCCTGGTGGAGTAGTGGTTAAGAGCTATGTCTGCTAACCAAAAGTTCGGCGGTTCGAATCCACCAGGCGCTCCCTGGAAACTACGGAGCAGTTCTGCTCTGTCCTATAGGGTCGCTATGAGTCGGAATAATTCGACCGCAATGGGTTTGTTTGTTTTTTTTTTGATATGCTTATCATGGAGCCCTGGTGGCACAGTGGTTAAGAGGTCGGCAGTTCAAATCCAGCAGGTGCTCCTTGGAAACTCTATGGGACAGTTCTACTCTGCCCTATAGTGTTGCTGTGAGTTAAAACTGACTCAACAGCAATGGGTTTTTGGTACGCTTATCATGAGGGGCCTTGGTGCTACAGTAGTAAAAGCACTTGGCTGCTAACCAAAAAGTTGGCAGTTTGAACCCACCAGCTGCTCCACGGGAGAAAGATGTGGTAGTCTGCTTCCGTAAAGATTTATAGCCTTGGAAACCCTGTGGGACAGTTCCGCTCTGTCCTGTAGGGTTGCTATGAGTCAGAACTGACTCAATGACAATGGGTTTGGGTTTATGCTTATCATAGGAGTACCTGGGTGGTACAAATGGTTAAGAGCTCAGCTGCTAACCAGAAGGTTGGAGGTTCGAGTCCACTAAGAGGTGCCTCAAAAGAAAGGCTTGCTAATCTATTTCCCCCCCAAAAATCAGCCATTGAAAACTCTATGGGGCATAGTTCTACTCTGACACACATAGGGTCGCCAGGAGTTGCAGCTGACTCAGAGAAACGTTTTTTTTCAAATGCTTATCACAGCCACCATCTTCATTTCTACGGGAGTACAGCACACATGTTTAGGAGCTGTAGAACAATGTCTTTTGCTGGAGGAAGGTCAGAACTTTTGAAGGCGGGCAGAGCATCAAGAAAAGACAATACTAAGTATGGCTTGGGGACAGGCTTTGACAAATGAATGCAGTTGTTTAGGATGTGGAGCTTCTGATCTTGGTCCAAAATCAGTGCTGTGGCCCAGCCCAGCTTTCCTCTCCTCTCCCACCATTCGGCTAATCAGTCACCTGAACAGGCAGATTTTCCCCAACTGAGCCCCAACACCCCCTCCCAACACACACACACGCGCGCGCGCACACACATACACAGCCCCTGCCTTCTTAAGCCATCTTGACCATGTTCTCGTCCAGGCCTTCAATGCCTCTCTCATCTCAGGATCATGAAGTTCAAAGCCCCTCTGTGGTCCTCTGAGCTCCAGTCACTCCCTCCCTGCACCCACCCTCTTGCCCCAGCTCCCTTGCCCTGTGCTCCAGCACCAATGCTGGGGAACACCTTCTTCTAGGCTCTGGATGCCCTGGGAAGGAATCTCCGAGGGAGTAACACCTCTGGTCTCCAGCCCCACCCCTGGAACTGCAGGCCACACCCACTCTTGACTTGGGGGTGCTAGTCTATGACCAGGCTGCAAACTCATGTACTTTAAATGCTTCCTTTCCCCCCTACCATAGATACAACCCAGGCAGCAAACCTGGGAAGTCCACCTGCTTTAGAGACCCCAGCCTTCCTTGCTGGTCTGTCCCAAGGTGTAGACTCTGCCAGCGGGAATCCTAATAGCCCTCTTCTGGACGTGGCACAGGCTTTGGTCCCTGTGATTTTCATGCAGGCTGAGATGCTATCAATAGCTTCTCCTCTGTTGAACTTCTACCCATTCTTCAAAATCCCTCTCCACACCAAAGCCTCATGAGAACAATTACTCCAAAGGACTAAAAGACCACAAGAACCACAGCCTTCACCAGCCTGAGACCAGAAGAAATAGATGGTGCCCGGCTACCACTAACGACTGCTCTGACCAGGATCACAATAGAAGGTTCCAGTTAGAGTGGGAAAAAAAAAAATATGTAGGACAAAATTTGAATTCACAAAAAAGAACAGATTTACTGGTCTGAGAGAGAATAGAGGAATCCCTGAGACTACAGCCCTTAGACATGCTTCTAAGTTGGAACCGAAGCCATTCTCTGAGATCACCTCTCATTCAAAGAAAATAACAGACTGGCCTATAAATAAACAGTAATACACATGATGGAAGTGCTCCTTAGAACAATCATTTACATGAGACCAAAAGGACGACATACGCCCAAAAGCAAAGATGAGAAAGCAGGACGGGGCAGGAACTGGGCTAATGGAAATGGGAAGTTAGGGTGGTAACTGCAGGGATTGCAACCTGTGTCATGCAACAATCTGTGTACAAGCTATTAAATGGGAAACTAATTTGCTCTGTAAACCTTCACGTAAAGCACAATCGAAAAAATAAAAGACCCATCTCTACTCTGCCCAGTCAAAATCAACCCACTCCGCAGTACCCCCAGCCCCCGACAGTGCTGCAGTCACCAGCAACACCTGCTCCGTATGGCTTACTTGGGGACATACCTCTTTCCCTCCCATCCACCTCAGCCCCTGCTGCCTGTAGCTGGACTCCATGAGAAATGGGAGCAAGCCCCCTGCATTTCTGTGACCCCCACACCTCCCTGCCCAGGGCGTAGTCCTTGAGAGCTGCTCTGTGTCTGTGTGTTTGGATTGAATTTGGCTCAGCCTGGCTCTTTACTGCTCCACCCTCTTGGTCAGCTTGAAGGAGTCCCCATCAAGGAACTCCTTTAAGCTCCTTGGCATCATGGAGGAGCTCTGTCTTTGAAGGAACCCAAGTTCTACCACGTACCAGCTATGGGAGTTGGAACCATTACTTCATCTCTTTGGCCCTCTGCTTTCTTATCTGAACAAGAGGGGCAGCAATGCCCACCTGTGGGACTGTCCTAAGGAGGAATGGAGATGGTATACAAGAGGTGCCTAGTATTCAGCTGGCATATAATACTTGCTCCAAAGCATCCAGATTTTTTAAACAAGCCATCACACTTGCTGGTTGTCTTCCTTACACCTCACTCACATCGTAACCCACAGCAATCTGGCTTCTGCCAGCAAAACTGCCCTAGCCAGGGGCCCAAGACCTCCATGTTGCCCAAGCTAATGGGGGTTTTCAGTCCTCAAGCTTCTTGTCCTGCTGCAGCATTGACCCCACGGCCATCCCTCCTCCTCCTCCCTTCTCACTCATCCTCGAGACACAGCCCTCCTGCTTTTCTTACTTTTCTACTCTTTCACAGGTTCTTTGCATGGACTCACCAGCTCTGATGATTCCTTAGACTCTCATTCCACAGGGAAAGGCTTCTTCTCTCCTCCTCAAACATATTTTCTACAGACTATCTCATCTCTTCCCAGAGCTACGACTGCATATCTGTATATGTCACCTTGAGGGCTGAGGTGTGCCTGACCCAAGCCATGGTGTTTTCAATCACCTCATATGCATGCGAAAGCTAGACAATGCATAAGGAAGACCGAAGAAGAATCACTGCCTTTGAATGGTGGTGTTGGCAAAGAACACTGAATAATATATACCATGGACTGCCAGAAAAATGAACAAGTCTGTCTTGGAAGAAGTGCAACCAGAATGCTCGTTAGAAGCAAGGATGGTGAGACTTTATCTCATGTACTTTGGACATGTTATCAGGAAGGACCAGTCCCTGGAGAAGGACATCATGCTTGGTAAAGTAGAGGGTCAACAAAAAAGAGGACGACCCTCAACGAGATGGGCTGGCACAGTGGCAGCAACAATGGGCAGTGTTTTGTTTTGTTCTGTTGTATATGGGGTTGCTGTGAGCCGGAACCTACTGAATACCACCTAACAACAAGTTTTCCCTTATACCCAGACGTTTGCTTTGGGCTGCAAGGTCCCTAAAGGTCGGCAGCTGAAACCCACAGAGCGGCACCACAGGAGAAAGGCCTGGCAATCTCTCTCCATAAAGATTAGAGCCAAGCAAACCCTACGGAACAGAGCACTTCTACTCTGTAACACATCAGGTTATGGTCGGTTGGAATCAACTCGATGGCAATGGGTTTGGTTTTTTTTTTTTTTTTTGCCCTGGGCATCTCACAGGCACCTCAAACTTTACTCACCCCACCTGAACTCACCTTCTCTGCTCTCCTCAATCTCTGGTCACCTCCCTCCACCTCTCTGCACATTTTAGCAGATGTCGCCCCAAATTCATTAACCTGTTTGCTATTGTTTCCTACCACAGACTTAGTGCTTAAAACAACATGAATGTATTGTCTTACACCTCTGGAGATCAAGCCAAGCCCAAGCCCGTTGCCATCGAGTCAGATTCCAACTCATAGCGACACTACAGGACAGAGTAGAACTGCCCCACTGAGCTTCCAAGGAGCGCCTGGTGGATTCAAACTGCAGGCCTTTTGGTTAGCAGCTGTGGCACTTAACCCCTATGCCACCAGGGTTTCAGCTCTGGAGACCAAAAACCAAAACCAAGCCCAGTGCCGTCGAGTCGATTCCAACTCATAGCGACCCTACAGGACAGAGTAGAACTGCCCCATAGAGTTTCCAAGGAGCGCCTGGTGGATTCGAACTGCTGACCCTTGGGTTAGCAGCTGTAGCACTCAACCACTATGCCACTGAGATGAGAAGGCCTAAAATCAAGGGGTTGGCAAGGCTGCGTTCTTTCTGGAGGCTTTAGGGGAGAATTCGTTTCCCTGCCTTTTCTAGTCTCTAGAAGCTGTCTGCATTCCTAGGCTCGTGGCCCCACCCCGCATCTTCAGGCCAGCAGGGTAGCAATCTCCAATCCCTCTCTGACTCTGACTTTGACCCTCCTACCTCCCTGTTATAAGGACCCTGGTGATAACACTGGGCCCACTCAGATAATCTAGGATACACTCCCTATCACAAGATCGTTAATCACATCTGCTATAGAAAGTAACGTACTCACAACTTCCAGACATCAGGGTACGGATATCTTTGGGCGCCATGATTTGGCCTGCCATGCAGACCAGCTGTGGACCTACCAGGGGTGCACCGACCTACCTTCAACCTCTCCCATCCTCCAGATCGTGGATCCAGGGAGAGAAGAGATATTAACCCACTCCCTCTCCATGTCCAATATCTCCATCTAAACTTTCTCAAGAAACATGGAAACTCACTGGTCATACCTATCTCTACTCTATATCCAACCATTTCTTCAACAGAATGCCTCCCGGTGTCTTTTTTACTTTTTGTATTATGGTAGAAATATAGGTACCGAAACATTTACCAATTCAACAATTTTTACACGTACAATTTGGTAACACTGACTACACTCTCATATTGTGCCGCCATTACCATTATCCTTTTCCAAATTATTCCACCATCGTTATAACTCAGTGCCAATTTCTTTTTTAAGGATTACCAAATCTCACTTTAAGGATTAACAAACTCTCCTGTCCCCACATCTTCCTCCAACCAAACTTCTGAGAATTGACTATACTCATCCCCTTCATTCTAATAAGGTTTCCGCTCCATCACTCTTCTACAGGGCTTTGCAACCTCAGAGCTGTTGACATTTGGAGCCGGATAATTCTTTGGGGAGAGGAGGGCTGTCCTGAGCATTAAAGGATGTTGAACGGCATCCCTGGTCTCTACCCTCTAGCAGCCATTGGCATCCCCTCTTCAAGCTGTGACAACCGAAATGTCTTCTGGGGAGCAGGCTCACCCCCAGTTGAGAACCACCCACCGCTTTCCAGCAACAGCTCTTGCTCTTGCTAAGGTCACCAATGACCTCCCAGGCACTAAATCCAATGGACATTTTTTAGAAGTTCTCTTGCCTGGCTTCACAGCAAAACCTGACACTATTAGCCCTCTTGAACCTCTCTTCTCCCTTTGCTTCCACAACATCACACTCTCCTGGGTTTCCTCCTACCTCTCTGGCCTCTCTTTCTCTGTCTCTTTTGTAGGATTACCCTTTCATTCTAGACCACTAACTGTTGAAGTTCCTAAAAGCTCATGCCTAAACCCATTCTCCCTAGGTGCTCCTATGCATAGGTGGCCACTCACAAAGTGACATCTCTAAGCCTCCTCTCCAAGCTCCAAACCCACATGTTCAACGGCCTACCTGACTTCACCACTTGGATGTCTTGACGTCACTCCAAACTCAACAAGTCCAAAACCAACATCACAATCTTTCCCTCAATCTGGTCCCCTTCCGGCATCCCCATTAGAGAAAGACACCATTAGTGACCTGTTGGATGGCAGACACTGCAGGAGTCGTCTTGGACACCTCCCACTCCCTTACGTAGTCTATTTCCAAGTCAGACCTCTTTCATTTCTGAAACAGTTCACCATCTCCACGGCCCGCACCCTAGCCCAAACCACCACCATCGCCGACTTAGAGAACTACCATAAAAACCTCTTATGATTCACAGCGACCCTACAGCATAGAGCAGAATTGCTTCACAGGGTTCCCAAAGCTGTAATCTTTATGGAAACAGACTGCCACATCTTTCTCCCACGGAGCGCCTAGTGGGTTCAAACCACCAACCTTTCAGTTAGCAGCCAAGCACTTTAACCACTGCACCCTTAGGACCCCTACAGGGCTTACCACAGCCCTTTAAGTGGGCTGTGGGGTGTGGGCATCCATTCTTGACCAACACCTCCTATCACCAGTTCTCCAGGCGGCAGCCAAAGTGACCCTTTCGAAACATAAATGTGATCAGATCACCTACCTGATCTACCACCACCACCCTCTCCAGTTGACCCCTGGCCGCTCACCTCTCACTCACTGCTGCCACCACACAAGACTTCTCCAAGTTCCTCTGAATGGACCACTGTTCTGTGTGCATAGAGCTTTTCTCCATCCCCCTTCCAAGACTATACAGAAGTCTCCCGGCGGTCCAACAGTTAAGTGCTTGGCTACTAACTGAAAGGTTGATGGTTTGAATTTACCCAGAGGTGCCTTGGAAGAAGGGCCTGGCAATCTACTTCCAAATCTACAGCCCTTGAAAACCCTATGGAGCGCAGTGCTACTCTGACAGCACCTGGGGTGGCCATGCGTCAGAACTGACTCATGGCAACTACTTTGGTTTCGGCTTTCAAAGTTAACTGCTACTTATTTGTTGCGTCTTAGGGTGGCATAGTGGTTAAGTGCTATGGCCGCTAACCAAAAGGTCGGCAGTTCAAATCCGCCAGGCGCTCCTTGAAATGCTAATGGGCAGTTCTACTCTGTCTTATAGGGTCACTATGAGTCGGAATCGACTTGATGGCACTGGGTTTTTGTTTTAGGCTAAAGCAAATCTTCCACGAATCCCTCATCTAGGCTAATAATAATAATCATGATAATAGTAATGATAACAGCTGATATTCACTGTGTACTTACTGAGTACAGGCATGATTTCAAGAACATTAAAGTCTCGATTCATTGAATCTTCACAGACAGGTACTACCCTCATTTTACAACACAAGCACAGAGAGGTTAAGTGACTTGTCCAAGGTCACATTAAGTAGTAAATAGCAAAGCCGGCTGAGATGATGGACTTGAGCTCCAGGACCCAAATTCCCAGGCACTGGGGACACTGCCGTTTCCCTCTGTAGTATGTTCGCAGAGCGTCCTGTAGCACACCCGTCCTGTAGCAATTTTCACATGCGTACATCCTCATCCAATGCCTGTCTTCCCCACCAGACCACGTGCCCTCTGAGGGCAGGGACCATGTCTGTCTTCTTAAGGCTTTACCTCCAGCATCTGATCCAGTACCTGGCATTGCTGCTTTTTCCGTGGAATGTCGTGTTCTGCATCCTCTGCGGCTCCTAGCTCCAAGTTGCCCACTCTAGAGGAAGGGTTGACTAAACCCTGTGTGAGTGCCACTGAATGGCCCACCTGACACACCCATGAGAATTCGTGGGAGATTGCCCCGAGTTCTGCCTGTCTGGCTGGCTGCGCCCTCCTTGGGGCCCCACTACTGACTGATTTGACTGACTGCTGCTAGGTGGGCTCTTTAGCATGGCCCTCGGCCACCAAGAGTCACAGCTACTCAGCCTGGACAAGGGGACAAGAGCCACCATCCACCTGTCTGGGAGAGACAGCAGCAAAGCACTTGGGCCAGGCTGGGCCAGGGTATGGCTCCCTCTGCTGGTTCCGTTCCGGGTTCCCTGACACCCTCTCCCAGGGAACAGCCCAGAGATAGGGGCTCACCAGCCACGAGAAGAAGCCAGCTGACTTGTCCTGGGTGGAGATCTGCCCCTCGTATGGGCCAAAGATGTGGCCCTTAGGGATGACTTCGCTGATGCACCGCACGTCATTCTCACCGCTGGCTTCCTTGACCACCTCCATGCCCTGTGGGATGGTGAGGGCCGCCCGGTCTGGGATGCCCACAGGCACTGGCGTGTCGGACACAAACACTGGGGGGCCGTGGTTCGGGCACTCGTCCACAAAGTACTCCTGGCAGGACTCACAGACTGGAGAGATGGAAAGAGGGGGGAGGGCCTCAGTTGTTGTGTGTGGCGGGGGTGGGACACCCATGGAGGGGTCTGAGGGGCAGAAGGGAAGCCCACTGCCTGCAACATGGGGGTCCTAGCTCTGGCCCCACCCCAGCCAGCTCCAGGCCCCTGGGTCATCAGTGCCAATAACACATTACCCTCTCTGGAGGCTCAAAAGGCACACCTGCAATTCCAAGTTTGAAAAAGCAGACGAGTGAGCATGGCTTTGGAGTCAGATGGGTCTGGGTTTGAAAGGCAACTGTGCGTCTATGGACTGTAGGACCTAAAGCAGGGTGCCTAACCCTGACCAAGTCTGTCTCCTCACCTGTAAAATGGGGGCAATACTGGCCACCTCAATGGCTGATGACTGAGGATTAACTGGGCCTGGACCTATGTCTGACACACGATAGGTGAGTGCCTATCATTAGTATTACTGCTGCGAATTCACTAACAGGGAGATGGGGTGGGGGAAGTGAGGAGCAGCCCAGAGCCACGAGCTCCACTTACACCAGAAGTCCACTTGCTGGAAGCTTTTGGGCATGATGAGGTCGCGCTTCCCCTTCAGTTTCTTGGGCTCAACGTCCATGGCTGACGGGTCTGGTCTCCTAGAGCTGGCCAGGACAGGGGCCAGTAAAGATAGCAAAGACGCCATCAGAGAGGGAGAGGCCAGTAGGGAAGAAGCTGGGGCCTGGCCAGGAGGCCACGGGGACATGGGGTGGGTGGAGGGGCCCCTGCCCGGCCACCTGCTCTCTTCAAGAGGTGGTAGAAAGGCAGGAGCCCTGACACCTAGGCCTGGGCCGACCTGGGCCACTGCTTGGGTTTTTCTAGAGCCTGTCCTCACCTCTGGCCCCAGGAGCTGCATGGAGCTGGGTTAAAGAAGGTGGGCTAGAAGTGGGAGCTCTCCCCAGGGTCCCCAACCAACCCAGCCCAGTGGTGCCCCTTCTCCCTTCCCTGTTCCCACATAGGGGCCTCACCAGGGCTGGCCATACTCCTGGTCGTGGAGTGGCGAGCAGACCTCTGTCTTCACCACCGGCACCATGTCCCCCACAGCAGCCTTGGTTTTCGCCAAGCACTCCTTCATGTTCTCAGTCATTCTGTCCTGGGGACGCAGGAGGCGGGACGAGCACAGGAAAAGGATCAAAGAGAGAGGGGAAGAGGGGTGAGTGGCTAAGAGGGCAAGCGGGGGTCCTGCGGAGTCTGGTTACCCTCCCTGCCATCGCCAGAGGAAGCTCTGAGAACACACACAACAAAAACAGCTGTAGCCCAGCCAAGAGGAAATGCCATTTCTATCCCAGCCTGGTCCTAGGGATGACTGGAGCCACCAGCCCTATGGGGTCAGGGGCTGGGGCAGCTCAGGCCAGGAGACAGGGTTGGGAAGCACAGCCTGGACCCCAAGACTAGGGGGCAAAGGGCATGAGGAACCTACATGAGCCTGGGCACGAAACTCTGCACGGAGCACTGGGAAGGGACCAACTCCAGTCCAACTGGGACCAAGGGGTCTGGGCAGCCGGAATGGGCCTTCAGTTTGTAGCAGCGCCACCCCTCACCCAGGGGTTGCCAGCGTGTGCAGCTAGGCCCGATTTGCCTGCTCGGAGCAGGTACAGGCGGGGCCTGGGGGTGCTAGTGTGGCCGGCTGGGGGCTGGAGCCCTGACTCCCAGCCCCACCTCCTCTCTCTAGGGGAGTCTCCCCAGCTCTCCGCTTACCGCCCTCCACCACTGCACTGGGCTTCAGCCCCTCCCTCGGTGCCCCAGGGTCCTCATGCCAAGCCCAGGGACACTCTTCGGGCCTGGCCAGAGCGCAGCTCGGGCTGGGAACGCGCTCGGCCCCGGGACTGGGCGAGCAGCGTGTGTGAGTCACTACCCGGGGCCCCGCTGGCCACACCCCTGCTCCTCGGCTAATCAGCCCCCTGCTCCCCACCGGGGCCCCAAGGCCGGCGGCTGCGGCTGGGAGGGGTGTGGGGAAACAGGACGGCCTGCCCCCTCCTCCGAGCTGGCGGGGACAGGGGGCTCTGGGGCTAGGGTTGGGGGGTGCCCGGGCCGCCCCGCCCCCAGCCCCGGAGCTCGCGGGTCGTCCCGTCCGGGTATCCGGCGGGGTAAGTGTGAGATCCCCAGATCAGGCCAGCGGGGCGCGCGGGCCGGGCACAGGGGCGGCGCGGGGGCCCGGACGCGGGCCGGGGAGGGCGCGGGCTCGCTCTTCGCTCTCACCAACCTTCCCGGCGGGGAGCTCCCTGCCCTGCCCGGCCCTGCCCAGCGCCCGCCCCCCGCCCGCCAGGCCCGGCATTCCTTGCGGGGGCATGTGGCTTCTTGCCGGCCCCGGGGGCACGCAGTTGGCTGGCGTCCGGGAGGGGGGCGCGCAGGGAGCGAGAGGCAGCGGGCGCCCGGGAGGGGCGCGCGGGCGGGGGCCCGCGGCGGGAGGCCCCTCCCGGTCCGGGCTGCAGAGAAATTCCGGACCCTCCCGCGAGCTCGGGCCCACGCGGGGCGGGGGCGGCAGGCGGGCGTCTGGCGTGGGCGATAGCGCCCGGGAGGGCCGGGCCCAGCCACCCGGCGAGCGTCGGAGCCGGAAGGGCCGGCGACCGTAGGGAGCAGGTCTGGGAACGCTCGAGCTGCCCCACCGCGCGCCCTCCCGCCTTGGGATCCCAGCCGGGCGGCCTGCGACTGGACCAGGACTGACACCAGACTGGC
This sequence comes from Loxodonta africana, assembly GCF_030014295.1. Classification (NCBI taxonomy): domain Eukaryota; kingdom Metazoa; phylum Chordata; class Mammalia; order Proboscidea; family Elephantidae; genus Loxodonta; species Loxodonta africana. Next base: position 37,870,148 of record NC_087348.1, read on the forward strand.
CGAGCCGCCTGCATGGCCAAGGGTGTGGAGCGGGGGTGTGCCCCTGCCCTGCCTCTTGGCAGCATTATGTGGGGCCTCAGCGCTTGGTGCTTGGCCGACCCCAGAGGCCATGGAATGGATGGTCCCCAACCACCAGTCAGGGGGCACAGGTTGGGGATCACCAAGGCAGAACCCACAGCTAGGAGACGTTAAGTGACTCACTCAAGGTCAAGCAGCCCATTCCTGATAGAGTGCCGACTGAAGCCTAGGGTGACCCTCCAAGTAATTTCGAGACACACTCTCACACAAAAAAAGAACCCCAAAATTCAAGCTTTATGTTTCAGGTCTGGTTCACCTCCATGCCACACCTTTCACCCAGACCTCTTCCAGAATGATCACCCAGGCACCCTGTGGTGGGATAAGGCTTCAGCCCACAAGTGCAGGTGCCACATGGGGGCAAGACTTACAGGTTTGTGAAGGATCCCTGAACACTTCCTGCCCTAAAGAGCAGTTCTTACTTGGATGGGCAGCATTCACAGTCAACACAACTCCTGGCAGTAAAGTCTAGTGGTTAGGAGCCTGGGCTCTGGAGCAGCACTGCCTGAGTTCAGATCCCTCTGACTGGCTGTGTGACAGTGGGCAGGTCATGTAACTTCTCTGTGCACCCACTTCTTCATCTTGAAATGTGGCTAATTGTAGATTCTACCCCAGACAATTGTATTAAATGGACAGCGATGGGTTTGCAGGAGGCTAGATACAGTCTCTGCTGATGAGGAATGTGGCTATGACTGATGTCATTCAGGGATGAATTTATTTTAAGTCAACTACTTGCAAACTCTGCCACTTTATTAGAAACAGGCTGCCTGGAACCATCTGCATCGGGCTCCCCTGCTCTGGCCCCTCTGCCCCTCCAGCAGTCCCACCTGTATACCATGTTCCATCCTCTACCTGCAGCACAACTGGGAAACGCCCTTCCCAGTGATCCCCTCTCCTCATCACATCTCCCTTTCCTTCAGGGCACTTGCCACATTTACAACTTGCTTTTCTTAGCACGATTATTTGATTATTTATTGCCTGTTTCCCATAATAGACTGCAAGCTCCTCAAAGGCAGAATGCAGGCTCTTTTGCTCACCACTGAATTTCCAGCATCTGTAATAGTGCCCAGCACCAGTGCTGAGACCAGGGCAAGGTAAGCAAGGTGCTAGGGCATAAACTTTAAGGAGGCACTCACTCGCAGGGTCATGCATTTGCACCAGGAAGTAAGTGCCTCCTTAAATTTTGTGCCCTAGGCACCTTGCTTGCCTCCCCGGAGTCTCAGCCCTGCCTGGAACATAGAAGATTCTTTAAAAATATTTGGCAAATGAATTAATGACCAAATGAGCCATGTTACAATTTATTGCCCCCCTCTAACATGTCCGGCTGTCCACATTGAGGATCTCAGCACTAAAAGAGACTCTTAAAGAGGAGAGAGGGTGGGTTATTGTTTTGAACACTCTTCCGCATGAGGCTCTGTCCCAGTGAGCTCTGCAAAGCAAGGTGAGTGGCAGGAAATGGAGTGAGGTGGGCACCAAGGCAGTGAGGTACAGGAGAGGCTGTGATGGGACTAGATTCATGACATCTGATCCTAATAATATATTGTACATTAAAAGTGGTGTGAGCCTGGGCAAGTCACTCACATTCTTCAGGCTTTATTTAGTGTCTTCTTCAGTAAAGTGGAAATAATCATACCTTCTAGGTTATCCCCCAAAACCAAACCAAACCCATTGCCATCAAGTTGATTCCAACTCATAGTGACTCTACGGGACAGAGCAGACCTGCCCCATAGGGTTTCCTAGGCTGTAATCTTCATAGAAGCAGACTGCCACATCTTTCTCCCATGGAGTGGCTGGTGGGTTCAAACCACCTGACCTTTTCGTTAGCAGCCAAGCACTTAACCACTGTGCCACCAGGGCTCCTTAGGTTATCCCTATGAAGAACAAATTAGATAAAGGCTGGGACAAGGCCTTTGAAAGAACCAAGTGCTACTGGTTTGTAAGGGATTGTTAATACTGGATTAAACTGGCTGCCCAGAGGAAAGGGGGTGGGCAGGAAGGGACAAGAAAGATGAAGACGGAGGGGAGAGAGACAAAAAAGGAGAAAAAAGGAAAGAGGGAAAAAGTAGGCAATAGTAAGAGAAAAAAGAATGGAGGGGAAGAGGGAGAGCGGAAAAAAAGGGGGGAAAAAAAGAAGTTGGGGACGGAAAGAAACAGAGAGGGACAGAGGAAAAGAGGTATACATAAGTTTGTTAAGGCCTGCTGGGGCCCTGGTGGTGCAGTGGTTAAGCATTTGGCTGCTAACCAAAAGGTCAGGAGCTCGAATCCACCAGCCGCTCCTTGGAAACCCTGTGGGGCAGTACTCCTCTGTCCTATAGGGTCGCTGTGAGTCAGAATTGACTCCACAGCAAGGGGTTGGTTTTTGCAATGGTCCCTGGCAAACCACCTTCTTGTCAGAAATGCATTCATTTGTATCATAAAGTGGAGGTGTCTATGGGCCACCTGCTTTCATGTCTTATTTTTCATTAATATACTGCTTTCATCACATAAAGGATTTGTGATGGTTTATAACACAAATACATATTCCACAGGACAGTTAAGAAACAACTAGAGCATCAGAGGCCTCAGGAAGAAAGAGTGGCGCCAACTATACCAAGAATCTATTATAATATGGTAAGTGGCTGAGCTTTCCATACAGTTCTGAGCCTCCTGGCAGCCAAAGCAAAAAGGAAAACATGATAGGTTACAGGGTTATTGACTATATGCATAATTATGTTTTCTCTATTCTTGGAGGAGCCCAGCTGCCAAGAGAACCAAGATCAAGCCTCACTCGCATGACTGACATGCAGAACAATTCTTTTCTGTGTCTGTAAGGAAGGTTGTGGGGGCAGGGAGGGAGAAGATGGGATGTGGCAAAACCAAACGAACTTCCATTTTGAGGGAGAGAGAGAACACGGCTGGTGTCCTCCATTGGGTCCATCTCAGGTAAAGCCCCGACAGCTTTTTCTGCAGGCTTCTGACTCTGCTTGCCCCTCACGGCTGGGGGGAAAGGGGTGGTCGGCAGCCTCGCGAAGGACTCCGAGCTCCTGGCAATGCTCCCTCTCAGCTGGCTCCTCTGAGTCTGCACACGCAGAGATTAGGCACGTTGCAAACCCAGCAATGAGATGCAAACCCAGGAGGAGGGGGCAGAATGCAGTCCAGAAGCCCGAGGCTCCATTTTCATCCCTGGCAGGGTGCCAGCGTCCTGGAATGCTCAACAGTCAGTATGGCCAGGGTACTGGGAGTCTGTGACCACTTGGTTTCCCTAGAGGCTGTCACCATAAGAATCTGGCAGCTCTGGTCGCCACCGCAGCATCCTCTGCTGTCCCTTCTGATAACAAAGGGATGTGAGGTTAGGGGGCCGACCCAGGGTCACACACTGACCTCGGCTGAGTATCCCGAGTCTCCGGCCTAGTCCTAGTGCCATAAACTTAGTGACCCTGAGCAAGTCCCTGCCTTGCCCTGAACCTCAGTTTCCCCTTCCTGAAAAAGAAAAAGTCCAATTAATGCTTCTAATGGCCTCTTGCTTTCTTCATGTATGATGTCCTTGATGTCGTTCCACAACTCGTCTGGTCTTCGGTCATTAGTGTTCAACACATCACATCTATTCTTGAGATGGTCTCTAAATTCAGATGGGATATGCTCAAGGTTGTTCTTTGGCTATACCTATCCAATCTGTATGCTGAGCAAATAATCCGAGAAGCTGGACTGTATGAAGAAGAACGGGGGGGGGGCATCAGGATTGGAGGAAGACTCATTAACAACCTGCATTATGCAGAGGACACAACCTTGCTTGCTGAAAGTGAAGAGGACTTGAAGCACTTAATGATGAAGATAAAGACCACAGCCTTCAGTATGGATTGCACCTCCACATAAAGGAAACAAAAATCCTCACAACTGGACCAATGAGCTACATCATGATAAACGGAGAAAAGATTGAAGTTGTCAAGGATTTCATTTTACTTAGATCAACAATCAACACTCCTGGAAGCAGCAGTCAAGAAATCAAAAGACACACTGCATTGGACAAATCTGCAACACTTTAAAGTGTTGCAAAGATGTTACCTGGAAGGTTAAGGTGCACCTGACCCAAGCCATGGTGTTTTCAGTTGCCTCATTTGCATGTGAAACCTGGACATTGAATAAGGAAGACCGAAAAATTGAAACCTTTGAATTATGATGCTGGAGAAGAATATTGAATATACCATGGACTACCAAAAGAACGAACAGATCTGTCTTGGAAGAAGTATGACCAAAACGTTCCTTAGAAGCAAGGATGGCGAGACTGTGCTCCTTAGAAGCAAGAATGGACATGTTATCAGGAGGGATCAGTCCCTGGAGAAGGACATCATGCTTGGTAAAGCAGAGGGTCAGCGAAAAAGGGGAAGACCTTCAAAGAGATGGATTGGCACAGTGGCTGCAACAATGGGCTGAAGCATAACAATTGTGAAGATGGCACAGAACCAGGCAGTGTTTCGTTCTGTTGTACAGGGTCACTGTGAGTTGGAATCGACTCGATGAGTCCTTACAACAACAACAAACATGCTTCTAACCAGTAACCCACTGGGGTCGCATTGGGGAGGGCTTGGAGTTATTACAGGGAGTTGGTGAATTAACATGCCTGGCAAGCACTGCCTATAGAGAATAAATTATATGCCTTGAACTTATACGTAAGACAGATGTGCAAATGTGTGTGCCTTCATGATAAGCAAAATAGAAATGTACTGAAAAGTGTTATTGAATTCATGAAAGCCCTTTGACACTGTCAAAGCCCTTTGATTGTTGCAGGGCTACTCACAAGCTGTGTAACCTTGAGAAAATTAACCAACCACTCCTGCCTCAGTTTCCCCATCTATTGAGTGGGACTGGTAGCAGAACCTACCTTACAAGACTGTTTTACCCAGCGTAAAGCCTGGCATATAATAAGCACTCTATAAATATTGGTTCTTCTCATTCATTTTATTATTATTTTCAAAGTACACCAGACATCAGGCAGGCAGGTTGGCAAAATCATTTTGACATTAAAAGAGGCTCTTTACAAGCAGTAAATACCCTTAACATTGTTGTTAGTTGCCATCCAGTCGGCTCTGATTCGTGGCAACCTTATGTGTAACAGAATGAAATGTTGCTTGGTCCTGTGCCATCTTCATGATCTTTGATGTTTGAGTCCATTGCTTTGGCTATCGTGTCAATCCATCTCATTGAGGGTTTTCCTCGTTTTCACTGACCTTCTAATTTACCAAATATCATGTCCTTTTCTAGCAGTTGGTCTTCCCTGATGATGTGTCCAAAGTAGGTATATGCTTCTTATAAACCTACACTATAATCACCACCATAGAAAAAAAAAATGGAAAAGAACGTGAACAAGTAATTTGAGAAAGAAGAGGAAAGGCCGGTATGCTTTATGGAAAACCATGTTACCTTATCAATACTTGGATAAATGTAAAGTAAAGCAAATAAATACCGTTCTCCCTCTATTAAACTGGCAAAGAGTAAAGATCTCAATAATATTTGAAATTGATAAGAGTGTGGGGGAAATGGGTACTCCAATCCTACTGGCCCGAGTGTAAACTAGTGTAACCTTTCTGGAGGCCAATTTGGCAACCCACATCAAAAGCCTTGAAATGAGCTAAACCTTTGAAAAAGCAATCCCACATCCAGGAATTTAGCCTAAGGACATAAATTATGTGCAAAGATTTACCTATAAGACTGTCTTCTACATTATTTTTAATGGGGAAAAAATTAAATCTCCAAAAGAAGAGATAAGTTAATATATAACCATACAGTGAAATATTAGACAGCAATGAACAATGCTGTAGAAGAATATTAATTGACATGGAAATCTATTCTCAACGTATTGTTAAATAAAAATGAAAGTTATGTATATACTGCCCCCCCCAAGAACTCCATTGCCGTTGAGTCAATTCCGACTCATAGCAACCCTAGAGGACAGAGTAGAACTGCTCCATAGGGTTTCCAAGAAGCAGCTGGTGGATTCAGACTGCCGACCTTTTGGTTAGCAGCTGAGCTCTTAACCATTGCGCCACCAGGGCTCCATACAATGTATATAAATACACAGATTTGCATTCTGAGGTGTCACTAGTGGTTTATTTCAGAAGGTGAGCTTATGCAGTTTCTGTCTTCTTCTTTTTGCTTAAGAGGAAAAAAAAGCTACTTAAAAATTCTTTAAAGGAACACTTCATATTAATTTAGTGTAGAAATTGCTAGAGAAGATAAATTCTAAGGTCCTTCCATCTTTACCCCCTTGTCAGAGGATATTAAGATCCAACTAATTGGTTGAGAAGAATGAGGAATTCAAAATATAGACTGAGTACCAGGCATATAAACGGTAAAAACCAGTTGCCATCACGTCATTTCCAGCTCATGATGATCCACGTACGTCACTGAAAACCGAAGCGTTTTCAATCGCTGATTTTTCAGAAGTAGATCGCCAGGCCTTTCTTCTGAGGTGCCTCTGGGTGGACTCGAACCACCAACCTTTCAATTAGCAGCTGAGTATGCTGACCATTTTCACCACTCAGGGACACTTCATATAAAAAAAAAAAAAATTTTTTTTTTTTTATGTACTTAATACATATTGAATGAACGGATGAGTCAATTGATCAGTAAGGGTCCCAATATTTCAACCACAAAGCACCCGTTTTTCTTTTTCTCCTTGATCCTTCTGTTTTGAGAGACTTTGTCTACCAAACAGACCGCCTCCATCATGTAACAATTCATTTTCCTAGTTTTTCTATACACACAGCTTATGCGATAACTAGGGTTAACACACTGATTAGTCACTATTATTCTATGCAAAAGCAAAGATATTTGGCATTTCCACTCACTTGTCCTGCCTGATCTGATCAGGGAAATGTACAATTTTCATGAAACTTTTTTAATTAAAAAGAAAAATGCAAAAACAAGCAATTTGCAAGAGAAGAGAGACAAATGGCCAATATGTTTTATGAAAAATGTGCAACCTTATTAACACTGAAACACAAATTAAAACATTTGATAGCTCAGTGAATAGAATACTAGACAGGAATGAGAATGAACAAATTACAACTACATACTGTATAGTATGGATGAGTCATGACGCTGAGCAAATGAAACCAGACCCTGAAGAGGACGTACTGTATGATTCCATCTATATAAAGTTTGAAAAAATAAATAGGCAAAACTGGGATGCTAGAGGTCAAGGCAGTGGTTATCCTTGGGAGTGACTGGCCGGGGGCATGAAAGGGGCTTCCAGGGTACTGGTCATGTTCTATTTCTTGATCTGGGTGCTGGTCCTCTGGGTGTGTTAAGTTTTCAAAAACACATTGAGCCATCCTTTTATAATATGTGCATTTTCCTATATTTATTTATATGGTAATAAAAACAGAAAAATATCTCCAGGGCCCTAGAATCAAAACCAAACCCATTGCCACTGAGTCGACTCCGACTCATAGCGACCCTATAGGACAGAGTAGAACTGCCCCATGGGGTTTCCAAGGCTGTAATCTTTGAGGCAGCAGGTTGACACATCTTTTTCCCGCTGAGCGGCTAGTGGGTTTGAACTGCTGATCTTTCAGTTTGCAGCCGAGTGATTAACCAGTACCCACTAGAGTGAGCAAGGAACTCCCAGGTAGAGACCTCCAACCCTGCTCAGCCCCTAACTTCACAGCCGAGGGGGCTGGGGTCCAGCCAGCTAAGGCTCCTGCCCTGGTCAGAGCAGATCAGGTTTCACGCCTTCATCTGCAGGGCTGTTTTCACTAAAGCGCCAGCTGTGCAGCCGCAGGGCCAGGGAACACATTCTCCCAAGGTGGTCCCTCCTGCAGAACTTTTTAAAGGTAAGGTCTTGACTCCCTCGTTGGTAAGGCTTTGATAAGAAGAGATTGGAAGAAGTAATGTCAAGGCTCCTGAGTCATGGCAGGGGGTGGCCAAAGAGCAGTGCCATTTTTATGGGTTTGCTTCCCTAGCGGACCTGACTAGTGCATCCCCAGCTTCCATGCCTGCTTTCCTCCCTCCCAGCAGAACCAGACTTTGTTCAGATGCCCCACCTCCCTCCCATCACCCACTGCGACTCAGGAAAAACTAAGCCCATGCCCCAGATGCAGTGATGGGCTCAGACTGTTGCTGTGGTTAGCTGCCCTTGAGTCGGCTCCAACTCACGGCACCTTATGTATAACAGAATGAAAAATCGCTGGTCCTGTGCCGTCTTTGTGATCATTGCTGTGTCTGAGGCCATTGTTGTGGCTATCATGTCTGTAGCTCAGATTAAACTATACGAATTATGGCAATACCATCCTCCTCCCCAGGGACTGGAGCCCTGGTGGCACAGTGGTTAAGGGCTGGGCTACTAACCTAAAGGTCAGTTGGAATCCACCAAGGAGAAAGATGTGGCAATCTGCTTCCATAAAGATTACAGCCTTGGTAACCCTATGAAGCAGTTCTACTCTGTCTCATAGGGTGGCTACAAGTTGGAATCGACTCAACAGATTTGGTTTGGTTTGGTTTTCCCCAACGTCTGGATCAGAAACCTGGCCCTTAACCAATCAACACATGGCATTCCCCTCCTGATAATTATTGGTCCAAGGTCAGACACCTGACCCACTTCGGCCCAATCAAAGGGAAGGGGAGGACTTTTGAAAGAGAAAGCATGCAGCCATTGTTGCAAATGGCGGCCACGTTCAGATGTCGGCAGGAAGCAGCCTTAGGATGAAGTCAGTACATCCCAGCAGAAGGACTGGGACTCTGATTGACATGGATGGGCTGCTGAATCAGCTGGTCCAGAAGTCAGCCCTACCTCTGTACTTCCTGTGACTTTATTGTCCAAGCCCTCTTAGGACACGGATTCTGTCACACACAGCCAGAAACCATCCTCAGTGGTACACTGCCCCACCAGAACCCTGGCTGTGCTTCTGTAACGCATTCCCCTCCACGGTGCCTTGGTGTACAAGGGAAAACCAGTGGGGCTGCAGCATTTCACTACTGGCCACCCCTCTCCCCGAAGCCCCAGAGCTGAACTGAAGCTATAACCCCGGTCATTCTGTCTCATGCGTTGTTGGTGGGAGTGTAAACTGGTGCCTTTATGACAAGCAATTTGGAACTGAGATCATTTAAGAAATGCACATAACCTTCAATCCTGCAATTTCACTTCCAGGAATTTCTCTGAGACATATGTGCAAAAGGATTCATTGCAGCCTTGTCTGGATAGCAAAAGGCTGGAAACAACCAACATATCCATCTGGGGTTGGCTGAATAAATGACAGCCATCCACACAACACGCAGCTTTTTCAAAGGAAGCAATGAAACAAACTCAGTCCTCCTCTCCACGGCCACCCCCTGGTCCAAGCCACCACCCCTCTTGTGGCATGGCTGCAGTGGGTACCTAACTCGTCTCATTTCCCTGCTTCCACTCTGTCCCTACAGTCCATTCCCCACCCACAGGGCGAGCCTGCTGGAACTCAGGCTGATCAGGCAGCACCCCTGCTCCAAGCTGTCCAGGGTACCCCATCTCCCATAGACCAAACACCAGAGCTCTTCATTGGTTTGCAAGCTGGACATAGTCAGTCCCCACTTGGAGACCTCATCTCTCCCCATTCTCCTGGTCCTGCCCACCACAGCCACAGGGCTGCCTTGATCTGCCTCAAATACTGCACGTTCCACCTTGAATCTTTGCACTGGCTGTTCCCTTTGCCTGGGATGCTCTTCCCCCTGACACCCACATGGCTCCTTTGGGCCTTTCCTCAATGTCACATTCTCCAGCCACCCTATATAAAATTGCACCCCCCCTCCCATTCTTTCTACCCTCCTTCTTTGCTTTAGGAGTCCCTGGGTGGTGCAAACAGTTAATGCGCTCGGCTGCTAACCAAAAGATTGGAGGTTTGAGTCCACCCAGAGGAAAGTTTGCCCTTGGCTATTGAGTGAAAGATCAGGGGTTTGAATCTACCCAGCATCATTGTGAAAGTCTGCTTCCATATGATTGTTGTTGTTGTTGCTGTGTGCTGTCGAGTCAATTCTGACTGATAGTGACCCCATAGGACAGAGTAGAAGTGCCCTATAGGGTTTCCTAGGCTGTATTCTTTATGGGAGCAGATTAAGTCTTTCTCCAGCAAGCAGCTGGTGGGTTGGAACTGCCAACCTTTCTGTTAGCAGCTGAGCGCTTAATCACGAGAAAATCCTGTGGAGCACATTTCTACTCTGAAGCACATGGGGTCACCATGAGTTGGACTCCACTTGCCAGCATGGGTTTTTTTTTTTTTTTTACCTTCATTATGCTAATGAAGAAGACTGAGCGTTTAAAGCAAACTGCCCAGAGTCTTACCTGGGGCTCCTAAGTGGTGGGGCCAGGATGTGAACCTGGATCTTCCAGACTCCAGAGGCTCTAAGTGTGATTTGCAGCCTTCCACAGGCTGAGCTAAGGATGTGCCAGAACACCTGGCCCAAGCCCTTCCTTTCTAGAGGGGGAAACTGAGGCTCAGAGAGAAAGTGACTGGCTCCAGACCACACAGGAAGACAGCGGGAGATAGGACCCCACCACTGCCCACTCTGTGCTCCACGGCCCCCTCATCCAGCCCTCCGTTCTCCCTGCCTCTCCAGGATGGCTGCCTGGTTCTCCTGCCTACTCCTCCCTGCTGCAGTGTCTCCATTTAGGGAGGTAAGACCCCAGTGTAACACCACATGGTTCTTTTTCAGCATTTCGACCACAGGGAAAGGAGTTCCACTCTCTGGCCTCTGAGACCAGACTGGAAGGCTTGTGGAAGAGGGGCTGCTGGGGCAAAAGAGGCCCAATGGGCCTGGCACCTGCCCTGTAGCCCTAGCACCAGCCTGTCCTCCTGTAGTCTCCTCCTTCTCCTCTTTTCTCCCACCCCCTCATTTCAGCCCCACCCCTGCCATTCTCAATGGCTCTTTAATAGTTTGTGCAGTCTTTCCCAGAGTCTCAGAATCAAAAGGAACCTCAAAAGTCATCCAAACCCTTGCTCCTTAAAGTGTGGGCCATGGACCAGCAGCATGGGCATCACAGGAGCTGTCGGAAATGCAGACTCCTGGGCCTCACCCCAGACCTCCTGAATCAGAGTTTGCCTTTTAAGGAGATCCTCAAGTGATTTGTATGCACGTTCAAGTTTGAGAAGCACTAGCCTACATCGCAAGAGGCTTGAATGCCCGTGTGTATCATCACCAAGCATGCGTCAATACCTCCAGTAATGCGGAACTCGCTGTCAGACAGACAACCCACCATTCCACCTCTGGACAAGTAAGGCGTGTGTGTGCACACTCTCGCTAGTACTCACACACACGAGAGAGGCAGTCCACAATGGGCCCTGGTGTTCCTGCACATCCTTGCTGAGTAAGCCAAATTGTAAGGTATAACTATCCTCTCAAAGGAGCCCTGGTGGTGCAGTGGCTAAGTGCTTGGCTGCTAACCGAAGGGTCACCAGTTTGAACCCACCACCTGATCCACAGAAGAAAGATGTGGCAGTCTGCTCCTGTAAATCTTATAGCCTTGGAAACCCTATGGGGCAGTTCTACTCTGTCCTATAGGGACGCTGGGAGTCGGAATCGACTCAACGGCAATGGGTTTGGTTTTGGTTAACCATCCTCTTACCCTGAGCCATTTCTGCATCTAGTCACACCAGTAATTAAGTAGGTCAAGGCGACCACAGCGTGACTACCGTGCAACTGTTCCCACTGGAGAACGGGAACTGCCTTGTTTACTGCTGGCTACAAAAGGTGCCAAGCCCTTAGCCCTGAAGCCTCAAGAAACCGAGCTTCACAACCCACTAAGTGCAGAGTCAACCATCTGAGCCCACTGCATCACCCTGTGCGGCTTTGGGGTGGGGTAACTGGTGCTACTACGCTGATGGTCCTTCAGTTTGCTGTAATATGCCATCTTGCTGGTCCATTAAGCCTTGGTCACTCTCAGCATCTATGCTATGAAACTGGTTCTTCCCTGACTATTGATATAGATCCAAACCAAAAAGCAAACCGGTTGCTGTCAAGTCAATTCTGATACATAATGACCCTACAGGACAAAGTAGAACTGGCCCACAGGATTTCCAAGGGGCAAGCAGCTGGAAGATTTGAACTGCCAATCTTTTGCCTAGCAGCCGAGTTCTTAATCCCTGTGCCATCAGGGCTCCTAAATATAGATATAGGATGTAAACATAGAGATATATATAGTCATTGTTGCCATTGTTGTTTGCTGCCATCATGGGGGCGGCCTCCAACTCATGGTGACCCCACGCGCAATGGAACGAAATGCTAGCCCAGTCTTCTATCATCCCCACAATCAGTTATAGATCAGAATATTGTGATCTATATGGTTTTCCAAAGTAGATTGCCAGGCCTTTCTTCCTAGTGTATCTCGTCTGGAAGCTCTGCTGAAACGTGTTCAGCATCATAGCAACACACGAGCCTCCACTGACAGACGGGTGGTGGCTGCCAGAAATCAAACCCAGGCCTCCTCCTGTACTGAAGGCGAGAATTCTACCACTGACCTAGCAGTGCCTCTACATAGTCACTGTTGTTGTGTTTGGTGCCATCGAGTCAATTCCGACTCATAGTGACCCTATATGACAGCAGAACTGCCCCGTAGGGTTTCCTAGGCTGTAATCTCTACGGGAGCAGATCTCCAGGTCTTTCTCCCACAGAGCAGCTGATGGGTTCTAACCGCAAACCTTTCGGTTAGCAGCCGGGTGCTTAACAACTGTGCCACCAGGGCTCCTTCTATATAGTCATCAGTGGTCACTTATTAAGAATTTATTAATTGCCTTTTCACATATTCATAGAAAGGCTCATAACAGGAAGGCTCATATTAAGATCTTTCTTGAACACCTACTTTATGCCAGGCTTTGTGCCAGGTGAACTTCATTTTTGCTTTATCTACTTGATCCTCTCTGTGACCCTGTAGGGTGGATCATACCCCCCTTTTCACATTAGATGAAACTGAAGCTCAATTTCAAGAGTAACAAGCAATATGAATTATCCGGACACAGGAGATAAAGAAGTCAAGAAAAAACAAGATCATTTCTGAAGTAAACAAAGAACAAAACAATTTGAAAACAATGATACTTGCAAATGCAAGGTGGTACGATCACTAATTATTGTAATTATCGCTTGGCAAGCTTGCAGAAACAAACGGGCATTCTGGGATTTCTCTGGCCAAGCTGACAATCTCCACATTGAGAATCACCTGTGGGCAGGTGACACTGTACTAGGAAGGTGAACCTTGGAAGGGGAAGACCTCCATCCCAGTCCTCTGGGAAGGAGGCAGGAGGACACAGACGTGGCTGGTGCCAGGCTATGCCGGCCGTTTCACACACATTGGGGAACACCTCCACTCATTCACTGTCTTGTGTGTACATATGCTACCAAGTTCCAGGCACTGTCCTAGGTGCTGGGACCCTGCACTGAACAAGGTCCCCACCTTCACGGAGTTTGTAGCCAGGTAGAATGTCTTGGGCTTGCCTGCCAGTATCCATTCCCTCTTGGGAGTGCCCTGGTGTCTGTCCCTGAGAGCCCCTTTCCCCAGATGCTCCACCCTAGGGGTGGGAGTGTGACGAGGACCGACCAATCGGAGCTCGTATCTGCCAGATATACTGATTGGTGCAGGGCAGGGCTCAGCCAATCAATGAGCTGCAGTGTGGGGGGCTTTGGCAGAAACTGCTGGGAACAGAGAGACCCTTCCTCTGCAGGCGTTGCTGAAAGAATAGGATGTAAATATGGATCTGCTGGCAGTCAGCCACTGTGCCACCATGAATAAGAGTCTGCCTATGAATGGAGACAACACAGAAGAAAGCAGAGTAAGATGGACAGACCAAGTCCTGATAACACTGTGCGAGCCCCTTGATCCAACTGTGCCTGAAGCTCTCATGATCCTCCTGGACTTCTTACTTTGCTCACTCCATAAATTCCATTTTTGCCTAATCCTGCTTGACCTGAGTTTCTGGGGATTTAAGAGTTGCCAAGTGGAGAGAGGATGGGAGGTCAAGTTAGTCCTTTCAACAACCTAGTGAGTAGAGCTTTGCTTAACTTGTTTTTTCAGATAGGACATGGAGACTCAGAGAGGTTAAGTGACTAGCACAGGACTACACAGCTTCGCTCTGAAATCTGCCCAACTCATAGCCCATGCTCTTTCTACTACTCCAAGGTGGCAGTCTAGAACGGTAGGTGACAAGTTCACAGATAACTACAATCCCAGGGGTGGGAATCTTCCCTGGCAGGGAATTAGGGGCTTCCTGGGAGTGGTAGTCCCTAAGGGCTAATTAGGATGAGAAGATGCTCCAATCAGACACAGGTCTAGAGAGAGGTGACAGAAGAAAAGAAACACAGGTCTTGGTGGCTGTTCTGCTTTCAGTTTTTTATTTTTGCTTTAGTTACCTACTTTGCAGAAATAGATCTCATGTAAAAATGTGGATATTCAGCTTTTTTGGAAAATGGGAAGCACTGGCAACACTAGGTGGGTGGTCCCACAGAGCAACAATGTGCTGGAGCTGGGTGGTAGCGTCACTCAAACAGGACAAGGCACTCACTCTGCAGCTCTCCAGCAGGCCTGCATCATTCATGTATGTCCCTGCCTGGCCTGGGGCATCTGAGTTTGCCATCTGCATGGCAGAGACCAAAGTCTTGTGCCGACACTGTCCTCTGAGAACCCGGCCTGTGGCCTCCTGGAGAAGCTCAGATGAACCAGGGATGTTGGGTTGCGAGTTTGCCATCCTCGCGCACTCTCCACTCTGGCTGTTCCCAAACCCTAAGTACTCAGAACAGTTCCTGGCACCCAGCAGGGCCTCAGCATATGCCCGGTGAACGGATGAACAAAATGAGACATGGAGCTGGAGGCTTCAGGGACTACCTTGTCCGGGACCGTGTAAGCTCACCCCCAAGGGGCATGGGAGAGGTAAGCACGACAGGAACAAGCAAGGCAGCTTGGTGTAAAAGTTGAAGGCATGGGCTCTGAACAAAACTGCTTGGATGCAAATCCTGGCTCTGTCATTGACTAACTGTGTGAACCAGGGAAATCATTTCACCTTCTGTGCTTCTGGAGTTCCTGGGTGGTACAGATGGTTTGGGCTGCTAACCGAAAGGTTGGAGGTTCAAGTCCACCTGGAGGCACCTCAGAAGATAGGCCTGGTAACCCACTTCTGAAAAATCAGCCATTAAAAATCCTTTGGAACTTAAAGCACAATAAAAATTATTTAAAAAAAAAATCCTATGGAGCCTGGTTCTACTGACACACATGGGGTCCCCATGAGCTGGGGTTGACTGGACAGCAACTGGTCTTTCTGTGCTTCCGGCTCCATAAAATGAGGATAATAAGAGTCAAACAGGGTTGCTGTGAGTAAAGAGGACAGAGCCAACGCACGTTAGCTGTTAGTCCTGCTTCTTCCACTGATGCACCCACCTGAGGCAAACCCCTTGCTCCCTCTGAACCTCAGTTGTACAAGGAGCTTGGGCTTGATTCTGTGTTAGGACACACCGGCTCTGGCATCCTGGGACTATGAAGAATCAGCCTTCAAACAAACTCCTGGAGCCGGGCCACAAAGAAGCACCCAGAAGATCACAGGGGTCTCTGCAAACCATTTTGCCATTAAGGCCCGGCCAGATCCAAATGACCACTGTGATGAAACCATTTGGTTCCAGTCCCCTTAGATTTAAGCCAAGCTCCAGCCCCAGGATCTGCTGTGGGCTCATTTGCCCCAAATCATGATGACCCAAAGGCATAGGGACACTGCTGGCAGGAACCAGGCCTCTGGGCCCTCTCTGTGGTCCTGGGTAGGGGCCCTCCTGAGAGCACACAAGCAGGGCTCACAGCGGGTGTACCACTGCGGCTGGCACACGGGCACCCAGCTGGCAGAGCCGTTTCCATTTCTCTCACACGCCCCCGGATGGGAAATGATTCATGAAAACCAAGAAGGTAAAATTAGCCCAAAGGCTGCCGAGTAATTTATGCAGCCAACAACTCTGAGAGGGCTAGAAGGCCCACGCTGCCAGCTCAGTGGCTCCCTGGGGGCTGGCAGAGGGCAGCCTGGCCATCAGCAGCCTTTCTCTCTGGGGGTCTTCTATTTCTGGACTCAGCCTCCAGGGCTGTTGGCAAGGCTTCCGGAGCTTTCTGTGACCTTCTCCTTGCCCCATCAACGACACTGGAGATCTGCTGAGGGTCAGCAGGTCGCTGCGAAGTCCAACAAGTCAACTGATTTCATCCTTACCTTAACCTAGGGAGGGAAGTTTCACCTCCCTTATTTTATAGATGAAGAAACTGAGGCTCAGAGAGGTTAAGTGTGTAGCCAAAGTGGTAAAGCCAGGATTCGAACACAGATCTCATGAACTCCAAAAGCTGTGCTTTTCCCACCACGTGGTGTCCTGCCTCCTAGGCCCTGAGTTCTCAGGGTTGGGCGAGGGGAAAAGACCCAGTGCCGGCTCCTGGTAAGCACCACCACGCCCTGCCTGGTGCTTTTCACAGTCTGGGGACTACTGAACACTCAACTCCAAGCCCAGCTGTCCCAGCTTGCAGGATGGAGGGTCCTCAATACCCAGGTCTCTTAAAAAAGAGCTGAGAAAGTGTGAATCTAGGCCCTGAGGCATAAATCACACTCCTTAAAGTGGGGGCAGAATAGCAAGTATGAGCAAGCCCCATGGTCTCACTTCACAGGGAGGTACACCAAGGCTCAGAGAGGGGAAGGGACTTTTTCTAGGCCACACAGCACAACTGTGCCCAAGCCTATGCTCGAACTCGTATCTCCTGAGTCCCACTGCAGAGTCCACTGCCAGAGCTACTTACAAAGAGAACATGTAAGGTGTGTGGGGGGGGGAGGGAGGGTTTCCTTTACACAGTGGCAGCTGAGGCAGGACCCACCCCCTGAGCAGCAGCCCCACCCAGGGACCAGCAGGTGCCCAATGGTCTAGTTCTGCCTCAGGCATCTGCCCCCATATTTGGAACCCACAGGGGACACAACTGGAGAGGCTTCTCAGAGGGCAGGAGGTGAGTCACACTGGGATCCTGCTCTACAGCTAGGGGACTTTGGGCAAGTTACCTCACCTCTGAAACTAACGAAAAAAAGGTGTGTATGAATCACCCAATAGGCTGTGAGTGCTTAGGAGGCATGCACGCGTCCAGCACTAATGCAGTCACGGTGCCCGCTCTCAGCCCTGCTGGCCCCTAGCTGTGCCCAGAGCAAGCTTGTCTCCAACCACGGGCAACACCCCAAGGCCAGCCATGCAGAGAGAATGTGCCTCTGTCCCTGGGGGCGGCCAGCTGGACGCCAGTGCAGATAGCCCGGAGCAGCACCACCCACCATCCAGGACACAGGTCAGGGCAGCTTGGTGGCATTGTCTACCCAGAGTGATCACAGCCTGCATGAACCAGGCATGGCCAGCACCTCATTGGACCCTTTCCATCGATGCTGGAGGAAAGGCATGTTGACACTCACTTTATGGTGAGAAAAGTGACAATCAGAGAGGTGAACTCACTTGTCCAAAGCCTCACATGCACGCAACTATTCATTCAACAGCTTTATATGGAGCACCTGCCTTATGTTGGGCACCGTGCCAGGAATAATACACCTTTTGTATTGCTGTCCCGGTGGCCCTCCCGGCCCTAAGAGGCGTTACTGTGTAGTGGTTCACACACGGTCCCTGAAGCCACACTTAAAAACAAACCCAGTTGCCAATGAGTCAACCCCAACTCATGGCAACCCCATGTACACCAGAGTAGAACTGTGCTCCATAGGGTTTTCAATGGCTGATTTTTTGGGAAGTAGATCGCCAGGCCTTTCTTCCAAGGTACCTCTGTGTGAACTCAAACTTCCAACCGTTTGGTTAGCAGCTAAGCACATTAACCATTTGCCCCACTCAGGGACTCTAGGAGCCATGCTTCCAGGATTCAAATCCCTGCCTCATCCCTGTATGACGTTGGAAGTCTCTTAACTTCTCTGTGCCTCCGTTTCCTCAACTGCAAAATGGAGAATAATAATAGCATCAACCCCATAAGGTTATTTTGAGGCTTAAAATAAAATATTACAGGTAAAGACTTGGAATAGTGCCTGGCACATAGTAAACAAACAAAAAAACCCAAACCTGTTGCTGTTGGCTCGATTCTGACTCATAGCAACCCTATAGGACAGACTAGAACTGCCCCATAGGGTTTCCAAGGAGCAGTTGGTAGATTCAAACTGTCAACCTTTGGTTAGCAGCCAAAACTTAACCACTGGCGCCACCAGGATTCTGGCACATAGTATGTGCTCAACAAACGTGAGCGGTTATTACTGAGCCGGAAGCCGAGTCTACATTTGTCTGCACCAATGACCATGCTCTTAACTAAAAGTAAGGCCTGGTCAGTTCCTTTAGTGGAGCCCAGGGGAAGACCTACATCTACAATCAGGAGGTGGGTTCAAGTTTCCCCTCTGCCATCTGCCTGCTAGGACAAGCGCCCTAGCCTTCCTGAACCTCACTTTCTCCAGCCTTAAGTCCCTCCTGCACCCCGGGACAGCTCAGAGAGTGAGTCCTCTTCCCAGCAGGGTGGATGGGCCCAGCTGAACAGCCAGTCTCTGCTTTCCCATGCCTCCACCACCTCTGGCTACCAAGAGGGTTTGTGGCTGGTGCTGGGAAAGGGCTGGGCCTGGGGCCAGTCATGGCACTTCTCACCTCTCCAGAACTAATCTCAACCCTCTGTACTCACCAACCACACATGCCACTGCCCAGAGTGTGCAAGGCCAAGTGGCGCTGCCCAGCTGGTCACCTTCTGCCAAGACTATCACATTGGGTGGCCTCATGAAAAAGAACTGGACAAAGGGCCAGATGGCCAGGTACTATCCCAACCTTGCCAGCGGCTCACTGTATGGCTTTGGGAAAACCATTCAACCTCTTTGAGACTCAGTTTTCACATCTGTGAAATGGACTTGGTCAGGCTACCTGTTTCACAGGGAGGCTGTGAAGAACTGGTTAGACGATGGCATAAAGGTGGTTTGGAACCCAAAAGGAGGTATGAGGCAAGAGAAGAACAAAAGCCATCATTTCCAGAACTAAAAATACAATCAGCTTCAAAGATTTGCCCCAGGGGCTGAGAGGCAAACCCAGGCCCAGTGTGGCCCAGAGATGCCACGGGGCTCTCAGGGGAGAGATTGACCCCAAGCTGCTTTCTTCTTCTGCCCACCCTGCAGGTCAAGAGAGATCAAATCGGCAGCCACAACGAGCCCCATTGACAGCTGGTAAATCTGCCTGAGGTGTGGGGTTACATTACAAGGCTCCTGGCCTCCTCCACGAGCGAGGGGTCAGGCTGACCTCCTTCCCTCCCTGTAGGCCCCGGTCCAGACTCCACAGGGCCAAACTGGGCAGAAATCCGATCAGGAGCTGCATTCTCAGGCAGCAGCCTCCTTCGGGACATCAGTGGGCAGTGAAGCCATCCCAGGCTGCCACCAGGAGCTCGGGCCCACTGCCTGGGGGCGTGGATCTCTAGTGCTAAGTCAGAGAAGAGACCCCAGGATAGTAACATTATGAGCGTTTTGCACTTGACACGTGTTAGCTCGCTTGATCCGCACAGTGGCTCCATGAAGTTGGTGCTGTTATCTCTGTTTTACAGAGGCTGAAACTGAG
Organism: Loxodonta africana; assembly: GCF_030014295.1. Lineage (NCBI taxonomy): Eukaryota > Metazoa > Chordata > Mammalia > Proboscidea > Elephantidae > Loxodonta > Loxodonta africana. Next base: position 37,889,774 of record NC_087348.1, read on the forward strand.
GCACAGAGAGGCTATGTAGCATTCCCAGAAATACCTGTTGGTACGGGGCCAAGCCAGGATTTGAACCAAAGCATTTTGACTCAAGTCCCCACTTTCGGCCACTTACTATAACAGCCACCCAGGAAAGGGGGGCACTCAAAATCTTGCCTTTTGAGCAAGGGCAGAGGAACCCGAGAAAAAAGGAGAGAAAGCTCCAGGGGCCATGGCCACTGTTTCCAGCTCCCCGAAGGGCTGCCATGGGGCAGGAAACCTGACTTTCTCTCTGGCTCTAAAAAAGGAGAACCAGGAATAATGGGGGAGCCACAGGGAGACATTTGGTCCTGTGCAAAATCTCAGCGGAAAGATTTTAAATATTGCGTAATAATTTTTTAAAATGCAACCAAACTAGCTGCCGTCAAGTTGATACTAACTTATGGCAACCCCATGAGTGTCAGAGTAGAACTGCACTCTATGGGATTTTCAATGGTTGATTTTTTTCAGAGGCAGATCACTGGGCCTTTCTTCTGAGCCAACTCTGAGTGGACTGGGACCTCCAAACTCTCAGTTAGCAGCCAAGCACGTAACCATTTGCACCACCCAACCCAGCAGGAGCTACTAGATGTGACCAAGGAGCCACAAGAAGGAAGGCAGAATTAACCTAAATGCCCATCAGTAGAGAAATGGCTAAATAAATGGTGATCTTCTTCAAAACCTACTATGTATCAGTATAAAAAAGAATGATTTGGTAAATCTCTGCATTAAACCATGGCTAGATTTCCTACATACAATGTTCAGAAAGAAAAGCAATTTGTAGGATGATCTGTACTACATGAAACCATTTGTATTAAAACAAAACAAAACAATGTACTATCATGGTACATTTTTCTATCGGTAAATGTACCTACCTACACTTAATGCCTATATATTATATATACTGCATGGAAATCCTGGTGGTGTAATGGTTAAGTGCTACAGCTGCTAACCAAAGGGTCGGCAGTTCAAATCTGCCAGGCACTCCTTGGAAACTCTATGGGGCAGTTCTACTCGTCCTATAGGGTCACTATGAGTCGGAATCGACTCGACGGCACTGGGTTGTTTTTGTATATACTACGGAGCCCTGGTGGTGCAGTGGTTAAGAGCTCAGCTGCTAACCAAAAGGTCGGCAGTTCACATCCACCAGCTGCTTCCTGGAAACCCTATGGGGCAGTTCTACCCTGTCTTTTGGGGTCATGATGAGTCAGTATCAACCGGGTAGCAATGGGTTTATATATACTATAAGGAGCCGTGATGGTGCAAGGGTTAAGCACCTAGCTGCTAACTGAAAGGTTGGTAGTTCAAACCCACCCAGCGGCTCCATAGGAAAAAGACCTGACAATTCGCTTCTGTAAAGATTGTTGTTGTCATTGGGTGCCACCGAGCCAATCTGGACTCCTAGCGATCCCATGCGACACAAGTAGAATGTATCACTACGGTTTCCTAGACTATAATCTTTATGGGAGCAGATCGCCACGTCTTCTTCCCCCGAGGCTACTGGGTGGGTTTGAAACACCAACTGAGCGTTTAACGATTGCACCACCCAAGAAATCCCTTTGGGGCAGTTCTACTCTGTTACATGGACTCACTATGAGTTGAAACCAACAGCACCCAACAATATCTTACTATATACCTACACAGTACATTTGTTGTTGGGTGCCATTGAGTCAATGCCGACTCATAGCCACCCTATATGATAGAGTAGAACTGCCCCTTGGGGTTTCCTAGGCTGTAATCTTTATGAGAGCAGATTGTCAGGTCTTTTCTGATGCAGAGCCCTGGTGGGTGCCCACCTTTTGGTCAGCAGCTGAGTGCTTAACCATTGCGCCTCCTTATTTATATTACATAAAATCCATTGCAGTTGATTTGATTCCAACTCATAGTGAACCTATAGGCCACAGCAGAACTGCCCCATAGGGTTTCCAAGGAGCAGCTGGTGGACTCGAACTGCCAAACTTTTTTGCTTATAAAACAAAAAAAACCAAACCCAGTGCCACTGAATCGATTCCGACTCAGAGCGACCCTATAGGACAGAGTAGAACTGCCCCAAAAAGTTTCCAAGGAGCGCCTGGCGGATTTGAACTGCCAACCCTTTGGTTAGCAGCCGTAGCACTTAACCGCTACGCCACCAGGGTTTCCTGTTTTTTTTTTTTTTTTTTTGCTTATATACCTATGTAATATACAGCTGCTTTTTTTATATAGGTATATGTAAATGTACAGAAAAAGATCTAGAAGGATATATATCAAAGTAATAATGGTGGTTAGCCCTGCAGAGGAATCTAGGATGGGGTGGTTGCTGAGGAAGATTTTAGCTTTTCCGGTAATATTCGATTTTTTTGCTGCAGAAATGTATTCATATATTCCTTGCAGATTAAAACTTAGTAACACAATATAAAAAAAAATACAAGGAAGACATTATCCTGAGTGAAATTAGTCAGTTGCAAAAGGACAAATATTGTATGACACCACCATTATAAAAACTCAAGAAATAATTTAAACACAGAAGAAAATATTCTTTGATGGTTACAAGAGTGGGGAAGGAGGGAGGAAGAGGGGTATTCACTAATTAGATAGTAGGCAAGAACCATTTTAGGTGAAGGGAAAGACAACACACAAAATAGGAGGGCTCAGCACAACTGGACTAAAGCAAAAGCAAAGAGCTTCCTGAATACAATCGAACACTTCAAAGGCCAGAGCAGCAGGGACGGGGGTCTTGGGACCATGATTTCAGGAGACATCTAGGTCAATTGGCATTACAAAAGGTATTAAGAAAACACCAAAGACATAGATAAAGATGAGCCCAAGAGACAGAAAGGGCCACATAAATCAGAGACTACATCAGCCTGGGACTGGAAGAACTAGATGGTGCCCGGCTACCACCAATGACTGGCCTGAAAGGGAACACAACAGAGAATCATTGATGGAGCAGGAGAGCAGTGGGATGCAGACCTCAAATTCTTGTAAAAAGACCAGACTTACTGGTCTGACTGAGACTAGAGGGACCCCGGAGGTCATTGTCCCCAGACCCTTTGTTAGCCCAAGACTGGAACCATTCCTGAAACCAACTCTTCAGACAGGGATTGGACTGGACGATAAGACAGAAAATGACACTTGTGAGGAGGGAGCTTCTTGGCTCAAGTAGACACATGAGACTACGTGGGCAACTCCTGTCTGGAGGTGAGATGAGAAGTCGGGAGGGAGAGACAGGAGCTGGTTGAACGGACACGGGAAATACAGGGTGGAGAGGTGGAGTGTGCTGTCTCATTAGGGGGAGAGCAGCTAGGAGTACATAGCAGGGTGTGTGTAAGTTTGTGTACGAGAAACTGACTTGATTTGTAAACTTTCACTTAAAGGACAATAAAAAAATATTAAAAAAAGATACAAGGAGCTGTCTTGGGATCCAGTGAGGTTCTGTTCCCTGAAGAACGCAAGGATCCGCTTTGGGGCAGAAGGAACAGAGAGAATTTGAGTACCACAAGGAGAGGTGGGCTAGGTGGTCCTTCTGAACCTCAGGAGCCTCATCAGGGAAGTAGGAGCAAGAGTCCCACTGTGCCCTCATCAGGAGGCGGGAGCCCAGAGAATCAGACCCTGCAGAAGGGAGAAGCCAAAAGTTGTGGATCCTCAATGTGACTCAAAAAGAAATGGCTCGGTAGAGGCACACAGGCTGGCAACTGTACCTCCACCTCCTCACCTGTCCAGTCTCTTCCTCTTCCCTTCCTCCAGTGACTCTCAGCCTCTCTCTCCTGGCACACCCAGCCCCTGGCCAGCATGATCGACCTCAGCCTCGGCCTCCCAGGTAAGGGCAGTGTCTCTGGAGGATCTCACATCTTGCCATCAAGTTGATTCCAACTCATAACGAACCTGTAGGACAGGGTAGAAGTGCCCCATTGGGTTTCCTAGGCTGTAATCTTTACAGGGAACCCTGGTGGCACAGTGGTTAAACCACTCAACTGCTGACCAAAAGGTCAGTGGTTCAAATCCACCAGTCACTTCGTGGGAGAAGGATGTGGCAGTCTGCTTTCGTAAAAATTTACAGGCTTGGAAACTTTATGGGGCAGTTCTACTCTGTCTTATAGGGTCACTATGAGTCAGAATCGACTCAACAGCAGTGGGGTATAATCTTTAGGGGAGGAGATCCCCAGGTCTTTTCTCCTGCAGAGCCACAAGGAGGAGGGGGCAAGTAGATGGGGACAGCTCCTAGGGCTGATTACCCTGACCATGACTCTGGCCTAGCCCCATAGTGAGCCCTAATCCCAAACACAGGCTGCACCTCAGCCTTGACCTCAATCTGGCCCTAGTCAGGAAATGGGTCCTGACAGGAACAAGCAAAGGTCAATGAAGCCATTACCTTCAAGGCAGCTACAGTAGAGAGAGAAGAGCCAAGAGTCTCCACTCTCCCACTGACTTTTTTATAAGACCTTGACTAAGTCATGGCACCCCTTGAAGTCTCAAGTCCCTTGTCTGCAAAATGGTCTAATAGGATCCACCCCCCAAGCAGCTGCAACATCTGTGCAGCCTTTTTGTGAACCGTACATATTGACTCCTATAAAATGCGGGCACTGGGCACTGAGAAAAAAGGGGTGTCAACAGCTGAGCTCCCAAAGCAGCTGGACCTGTAAGACTAGAAGCCCGGGGACAGCCAGAAAGGAACCTGTTGCAGGCCCCATGCAGGGACAAAGAACAGCAGGTGAGAAGAATTCTCCAGGAAGAGACAAGGGTGAGTCCAAAAGGCAGTGGCGGGGGGGGGGGGGGGGCAAGGAAGCCACTGGTAGGTGCCAGGGAGAAGTCTGGTTTCTACCCGAAACTGGGGGAGGGGCCCTTGGGAGCCTGGCTGGCTAGTCCTTGCCTCGCCAGTAGCCCAGGGAACTGGGGCAGGGGCAAGCAATAGACTAGGGATGTGAACCAAGAGGAGGAAGAGCAAAACTCAAGCACTGAGAGAAGCCAAGATAGGCCATGATGAGCAAAGGGGCTGAACTAGGCCCTGGGCTCTGTGCCCGGCCTTGGAGGATTCAGCATGGGCTGTGTAGAACAGGTGGCCTACTGGTGGTCCTTTGGGGAGCGGGGCCACTGAGAAGCAAAGAGGTCCCCCTGTGCTCACAGTGAAGGAGGCCAGCTTAGGAGAGGGTGGGGCAGCAGGACAAAGCCTGAGGTGGGCTCAGCTGCCCCAGGGCTTGCCCTACACCACTCAGGGGGGCCCTTAGTCTACAGCAAGTACTGAGTCTAGCTTAGCACCAGCCCCAGGGCAGAGAGGGCTAGAGAAGTGTGAGGACTTGAACCACAAATCTCCAAAGCCACTGTCAATACCAAGGCACCTCAATGCCTCCAGCCTTCCTGGCCTTGACACCAGGCCTGGGAGTGCCTGCCCCGCCCCACCTCACAGGCCCCAGGCAGCTGAACTCCCAGCTGAATAGCAGCCAGGCAGCCCTGACCAGCTGTGTGGGGCCCAGCCCTTCCAGCAGCAGCAGGAGGGAGCGGGAGGCTGGGCCACCCTGAACAGGGGCCCCAGAAGAGGAGAAGGTAGGTGGGGCTGGTGGGGAGAGAAGCTTCCCACAGCTTCCTCCCAGGCAGGCCTGCATTCTCTGTGGACTTGTGGCCACACGAAGACCCAGGCGCAACATGGTCTGCTCCCAGCAGCCCCAGGACAGGGCAGATCGGCAACTCTCAGGACAGGAGGACTGCGACAAAGCCGAGAGCCAGGCAGCAGCTCCCCAATACTTCCCTGTCTGCTCACTTGGGGGGACGGGGCACAGGTGGGGCCATTAACCATCCCTTGCCACCTCAACTAGGTGCTCACTGTTCAGACCACAAACGCAGGTCTCAGCCCCAGCCCATCAGAGGGCTCATGCAGGAAACAACTTCAGGCCGCTGTCCAGTGTTCATTTCCTAAAAGTACCCCATGCCATCACAGGCCTGGGGCCTGGACCATCCCCCGACCTCAGCCTTAAGCCTCAACTCCCCTTCCTCCTGCTGCACTTCCCGAACAAGGCTCTCGGCTCCTAGGGGGTGACCCGCATACTCCCTATGACAGCTCCAATGCCCCAGTGACACCAGTAGCACCGGATGGTGAAGATATGATGGTAGGGCCACCATGGCCAGCCAGCCTCATCAATGCCAACCCACAGACCAAGACACCCTGGGAAGGCCACACCATTCACACCCAGAGTTCTGCTTGCCTCTCCAGACAGGAGGGACTCACAGGGTAGCCAGGCATCAGCAGAACCATGGGACTGGCTGTCTCAAAAGGGGGCGAGAAGAGGCCTGCTCAATGCAGCTTACCCACTGGGCACCATGAAAGACCCTTCCTGAAGACTGAAGACCTCGATGGGACTTTCAGTCTTCGATGGTACCTTCAGCCCTTGATGGCACCTTCAGCCCTTTGAAGTACTTACTTGGCTGTGATCTCATCTCCCATCTCACATCCACCAACAGGGCTGTCTTCCCAAAACATAAATGTAACCATATCTCTTCCCTGCTTAAAAATCATCAATGGCTATCCAGTGCCTACAGCACAAAGTCTCAACTCCTTAGCATGGTCATGCCACCTCTTCTCCAACCCCACACCACTGGCCTTTCCCTGATCTACCAGATCCTCACATGGTCCAGCCTTGCACATACTATTCCCTGTGCCTAAAATGTCCTTCCTTTCTCCTCTACCTGGCAAACTTCTCCCCCTCCTTCCAGGTCCAGCTCAAAAGTCACTTCTTCTGGGAAGTCTCACCATGTTCTCCCTCCCCACGCACCCAAGGCAGAATGACTTGCTCCCCATCTGCCCCGTGTGGTTTATCCATAAGGAAGTAGGGCACTGCCTACCTTCAATCACAGTTAGGATCTGGGCCAGAATTGCTCAAACTATTTGTGGTGAAGAGCCTTATTTTTATTTTTAATTTTCCAATCTGTTGCCGACTGATGCTTTTGTAAAATACAATTAAAAATGGCCCGGCGACGTCAAATTGCAATACAAATTTCTCAAGGTTTAGTCTCCCTTTCTGTGTTTACCTTGCTGCGGAGCAGTAACACACAGCTCACGAATGGGCAGGAGTCCCTTCACCATGCTCTCTGTAGCACTAGCAAGGCCACTGTGCTCCTGGCGTTCTGAGAACAACACATCAAGTCATTTATGTTTGGACCTCCAGAGCTCATGCGGGCACTCCACGAACATCTACACACCTAAATATTGAATGCCATGTGTCTTAGTCATCTAGCGCTGCTATAACTGAAACACCACAAGTGGATGGCTTTAACTAACAGAAGTTTATTCTCTCACAGTCTAGGAGGCTAGAAGTCCAAATTCAGGATGCCAGCTCCAGGAGAAGGCTATCTCTTTCTGTCAGCTCTGGGGGAAGGTCCTTGTCATCAGTCTTCCCCTGGTCTAGGAGTTTCTCAGCACGGGGATCCTAGGTCCAAAGGACACTCCACTCCCAGCTCTTCTTTCTTGGTGGTAATGAGGTTCCTCTCATCTCTGCTGGATTCTCTCTTTTACATCTCAGAAGAGAGTGCCTTAACATACACCCTAATCCTATAGATTGAGTCTTGCCTTATTAACCTAACTGCCTCCAATCCTGCCTCATTAACATCACAGAGGTTAGGATTTACAACACATAGGATAATCACATCAGATGATAAAATGGAGGACAACCACACAGAACTGGGAACCATGGCCTAGCCTAGTTGACACACATTTTGGGGGGACACAATTCAATCCGTCACACCACGTAACATGGGCAGGTACCTGCGTTAGGCATCCCCATTCCTCAAGTGGGCACGTAGAGGCACCTGATGCCAGAGTTGGCCCACATCCTCTACTTTCTCTGTACCAACTTACATCACAGGGACAGAAACTTGGACCCTGCAAGTCATCTAGTCCAACCTCTCTCCCAGCACAGGCTGCTGACAGCATTTCCCAAGGCAAACCACTGCAGTAACCCTGAGGCAGTCCCATGCAGTGGGGAAGAGCCCAGACTCCAGAATCAGACACACCTGGGTTCAAATCCTGGCTCAGCATTTCACCAGCTGTGTGACCTTTGTTAGGAGTCCCTGGGTACTGCAGATCGCTAACGCACTTGGCTGCTAGCTGAACGGTTGGCACCTGGAGTCCACCCAAAGATGCCTCAGAAGAAAAGTCTTGGTGATCTACTTCCTAAATGTCAGACATTGAAAACCCCATGGAGCGCAGTTTTACTCTGACACACATGGGGTCACCATGAGCCAGAGTCAATTCGATGGCAGCTGGTGACCTTCATGATGTCACTTCGCTTCTCTAGGCTTTAACTTTTCTGTAAACTGAGGCTAATAACACTAGCTTCATGGAAGTGCTGAGAAGGTTAAATAGAGCACGCTGTTTCCGGCAGGGCCCACACACCTATAAGTTGCATTCAGGTTTGGCTGAAACTGATGTTTAGAAAAGGCCTGGCAGCTCCTGGCCCAAAACTCTGTCCCGGATACTACCCTCTTGCTCGTAATACCGCCAAGTCCCGACGTCTTCTCTTTGAGGTAAATTCTACCCTGGCTGCTAAGTTTGCTGATTTCCTTTGGAGGCCACCCTCTCCACCCATGCTCTCCCACCTCCAGGCTGAGGAGCTTCCTCCCTCTTCACCCTACTCGCCTCTCCAGGACACCTCAGCTTCTCTCCCTCTGCACCCCTTCTCCAAATGCCAGTCCCTTTTGGCTGGTGTGGCTTTCCTTCTGAAACACAGCTGGTCTGAGGAGGGGCCTTGCTCCCCCTGAGAAAAACGCCAGCCTGGAGCCCCTCCCCCTCCAGGGCCCGCCCTCTTGGTACCTTGGGCCAAGACAATGGCTGAGTCCACTGAGTCTGCCTGGCTGCGTCCCAGTCAGCTTCCCTCACGAGAGGCTCACTCTCTGCTGGGGCCAAGGGTCCGGTGGTGGGCTGCTCCCTATACCCCTCAGCCATCCCAGAGCTTCCCAAGCCCGCCAGCTCCATCCCCTGGGAATCAGGCAGCAGGATCCTTTCCTGGCCCTCAGTCCTCTCCCTTGGGGAAAGTGCGAGATAGCAAGAGAAGCCACTCTGGGAAAGCTGACATTGTGGGGGCGGTTCCATATTTACTTGCTCAGTGACGTCCATACCAGCCCAGCTCAGTGCCCGAGTCAAGAGTTGATCCTCCAGCCTGCTGGTCCCACCCTTCTCCCCAAACCTCCCACAAGCCTGGAGAAGGAGCCCACTGGTCGCTATCCCCTCCTCACCCCAGATTCCACCCATCCTCATTACCTGGGGTCAGCTACCTCTGTCCCCTCAAGAGGGGATGAGCTCCCCGCCTCTGCAGACACTCAAAGCCATGGCCGGGCAGCCTCTCCTTTTGGCGGGCAGGGCACAGAGACTGTGCCAAAGGCTCTCGGAGGTCCCCGCTCTGCCCTGATTCCAAGGAGAAGGACTGGAAAGCAGAGGAAGGGGTGCTAGGTTTGGGGGTTAGAATTTTAACTTGGCCACTCTCTAAGTTGTATGACCTCCGTCAGGTCACTTCCCTTCTCTGAGCCTCAGTTTTCTCAGGTGGAAAATGGGAGGTCATAAGGGCTAGCCTGCCTCATGGTATAGGCTTTGGGAGAAGGGAAAGTTCGGAGGAGAGTCCTGGGTCCCCTTGCGGTTCAGGTAGGGTGGGGGAGAGGGTGGAAGGGAAAGCTGAGGAAAGGCCTAAAGGCTCCAGAGACCCAGGTGTGCCTCACTCTGCAAGCAGAGACCCCACCCTGGGCCCCCACCTCTGATCTGATGGTGATGCTAGGGTGCAGGACAGCCAGCAGCTTTTGTCCCTCCCCACCCCTCCCCCTCATCCAGTGTCACTTCAGGCCCTGGAGGATCTTGGTCTGTCCAACTCTGCCTGCAAGTTCTGACCTGCGCAGTTCCCAGGGTGGGGAGAGGGTCCTGAAACCAGTTGTGTAAACCAAGAGTTTATAAATCAAATCCTATTTTTAAAGCACCCGAAGAACCTGCTGGGGATTGTTATGAAACACCATAAGCAACCTCTCAGACTTCCTTTATAAATGTAGATTTCCTGAGGTGATTGGAAAGATTAGATTAGGGCTGTGTGATGTTGAGCTGGTCACTTAACCTCTCTGAGCCTGATTTTTTTCATCTGAAAATGGATGTGGAAGCAACCTCGTGGGGCTGTTGTCAAGTACCCTGGTGCTCAATGAGTGTTCCTTCCAGCAGCTTACAACTCCATAGATAGCATTATCTTAAATGTGGGTCCTGAGAACTTGGGGGAAAGTCTCCCCTTACAGGACAGGAAACTGAGGTCCAGGTGGGTTAAATGTTTGGCTTTCAACCTCAGCTGGTGAGGAGAATGAGTGTCTGAGGTTGTGATCAGATCATCTTTAAGGACTTACTTTCTGACACCCAAGCACTGACGTCCCCAGCGAGGGGCACAAGATTATTTCTGTGTCCTGAGCATACCTCCCCAGTGCCCACTGCCCTCTCACCTGAGGAGATGGGCTCCAGGGGCAGCCCTGTGCCACTCACCGCTTCTCTCCCTGGAGCCTTCCCCATGCTCCCCATGAGGCTGACATTGCTGTCACCCCCACTTTGCAGATCAGGCAAGAGGCAACTCTGGGAGGCAGCCTCTGGTCCAGGTCTCCCAGCTCCTGAGTGGCAGGAGCAGGACAGCACCTGAGGCCTGCACCCTCTCCGAGGCACAGCCCTGACCCACTAACCTGCTCCCCTGGCCCCTTCTCAGTTCCCCTTTCTTTCCCTGCCGAGGCGCCAGGTCCAAGGCCACTTTGGCAGATCTTATCTGGGCATTCCCTGGCTACTCAGAAACCACTCTAGAAACCAAAGCCAGGCCCACTCTAGGCAACCTCTGCCCCCCAGAACTTCCCTGATCTGTGGGGTCTGAGCCTTAGTGTGAAGGGCTCAGTCACCCTACCTCTCCATGTGGGACCACCAGTGCCTCGTCCTCTCCCACCTGGATTACTACAACAGCCTCCTAATCAGCCTCTCTGCCTCCAATCTCACACCCAAGCTACTGCAGATGACCGCCAGGATATAAATTTAATCACCACGTCAGCCTCCTCCTTATAAAACCCTCCAAGGCCCCCTGCTATCCAATGGACAAAGTGTAACCTCCTCAGCACTCAAGACTTTTTACGACCTGGCTGGGGTAAAGCATCAGGGTTAGGCAGAAGGGGTTAGGAGCCAGGCAGTCCTGGATTCAAGTCCCAGCAGTGCCACTTATCATCTGTGAAACCGTGGGCAAGTTACTCCATTCTCTGAACCTCAGTTTTCTAAACTGTGTAATGAGGAAATAATAGCTAATATCAGGTGGCTACAGTGAAGAGTAAATGAGATATGTGTGTAAAGTACTTTGCACATAGTAAGTGCTCATTTCATTCACTCATGCCACACATTTTTGAGGTCCTACTATGTGTTCATGTAGCAGTGAACAAAACTAACAAAAATCCCATCTCTCACAGAAAGGTCCACATAAACTGGAGACTACGTCAGACTGAGACCAGAAGAACTAGATGGTGCCTGGCTACCACCGATGACTGTCCTGACAGGGAACACAACAGAGAATCCCTGATGGAGCAGGAGAACAGTAGGATGCAGATCTTAATTTCTTGTAAAAAGACCAGACTTATTGGTCTGACTGAGACTGGAGGGACCCCGGAAGTCATGGCCTCTGGACCCTCTGTTAGCCCAAGACTGGAACCATTCCCAAAGCTAACTCTTCAGACAGGGATTGGGCTGGATTATAAGACAGAAAATGACACCGGTGAAGAGTGAGCTTCTTGGCTCAAGTAGACACATGAGACTATGTGGGCAGCTCCTGTCTGGAGGCGAGATGAGAAGCCAGAAGGGGACAGAAGCTGGTTGAATGGACATGGGGAACACAGAGTGGAGGGGAGGAATGTGCTGTCTTATTAGGGGGAGAGCAGCTAGGAGAATACAGCAAGGTGTGTTTAAGTTTTTGTATGAGAAACTGACTTGATTAGCAAACTTTCACTTAAAGCACAATAAAAAAAAAAAAAAAATCCCAGCTCTCCAGGAACTTCCATTATAATGAAGGGAGGTGGAAATAAATAAAATACAGGGTATATATGCTACATGGTGAAGAAAAAAATAAAGCAGGGAGTCAGAGAGGAAGTGTGGGAGGGTAGCGAAGGTGCTGCAATTTGAAAGAATGCCCTTGAGAAGGTGAAATTGAGCAATGTCCTGGTGGAGGTGAGAGAACCTGCCCTGCAGATAACTGAGGGAACAGTGTTCTAGGGAGAAGGAACAACCAACGCAAAGGCCCTGAGGCCAGGTCAGGACTGGTACATTAGTCATTATTATTGCTACTGGCATTATTCTCTTTCCAGCCTCATCTTCTTCCACCTCCTCCCTTGCAGACATTCTCCAGCCAAATGAACTACTCAAACTTCTCCAAGCCCTTCTGTATACCCATGCCTTTGACAAGCCAACCCTGTGCCAGGAATGCCTCTCCCCTGCTTTTGCTGGTCAACTCCTACTCATCCTTCAAAAGCCAGCTTACAACCCTCCTCCTCAGGGCAGCTCTCCCTCAACTGGAGTCAACGGCTGTCTCTCCTGCATCCCTCTGCTATTACCTTTAACTGTCTGGTTCATTACCCACCTCCCACGCTAGTCTGCTAGTTCTGTAGGGTCTGCAGGTGCTAGGACTGGTTTCCACTGTGCACCTCCCAAGTCCAGCACTGTGCCTGGCATAGCGATAGGACGTGTGCACTAACCACCTGGTGAATGAAGGAAGGCCTGAATGACCCCAGACCCCGAGCCTCTCCTCTTACAGAGCCTTAGCCGGAGATCGACACCACAACTGCGGCTACACTGTGTGAACACTGGCCTTTCAACGCAGATACCAATCTGCAATAGGAAACAGGCTTTTTAAAAATAACAGCACATTTTTCTTCTTTCTTCATTGTTTTTTTTTTTTTTTTTTTCTTCTGCACGGCTTGTCTTTCCGGAGCACCCCCTGGGCCAGCTGCAGGGAAGCCCCTCCCAGGCCCTGCTCTGAAAACCACAGGGCGCTGCAGCCTCGAAGGGCTCCCAGGCTCCTTCAGCAGTGGGTGGAGAAGCACCAGACGATTTTAGACCAGCCCTGGCACCAACCCCACCAGGCACCTCCGAGCCAGGAACCCCTGTGCTCAAATGCCAATGTTAGGCGTTACCCCATAGAAGCTTCTCCAGTGAAGGCTTGGTAAACCCCGTGTGATGTTTCAGGAGGGGCTTCTCCCCTGTTGGCCTGGGCTTCTCTGCCCTCACTCCAAGAGGGCATTCCTAAGGAGGTGGCATCAGACTACCAGGTTTCCAATTCTGGCTGCACGATTGTATAACCCTGAACCCCTTTGCCTCACCTCTTAGAGCCTCAGTTTCCTCATCTGTGAAATGGAGATAAGGATACCTACCTTGTGAATACGTACCTGGCACACGCTAGTGTTAGTTGCCGTCAAGTCAGCTCTGACTCATGGTGACCTTATGTACAACAGAATGAAATGTTGCCCAGTCCTACAGCAGCTTCGTGATCACTGGTATGTTTGAGTCCATTGTTGTGGTCATTGTGTCCTATTTCGTGTGCTTCCAGCCTGGGGCACTCATCTTCCAGCACTATATTGGGCAATGTTCTGTTGTGATCCATAGAGTTTACACTGGCTAATTTTAAAGTAGATTGCTAGGCCTTTCTTCCTAGTCTCTTAGCCTGGAAGCTCTCCTGAAACCTGTCCACCATAGGTGGCCCCGTTGGTATATGAAATACTAGTGGCATAGCTTCCGGCATCACAACATACAAGCCACCACATCACAACGAACTGATAGAGGGGTGGGGGTGGCACACAGCAAGCCCACCGTCAACATTAGCTGTCACCATCATCATCATCATTCTGGGATCTTCTCCTCTGCATCCCTCTCACTTTCTAGATCACATGCTCTGAGAGTCCTCTCAAACATCTCTGAAACATGGACCTCCTGTCCCTGCATGGACACCTGTAATGACAGGTGACTTATTACCCGTACTCTACGCATCGGTCATTTTGCCTGCTATGCTCAACACCTCCTTCCAGCTGGACCCACCTGCCCAAAGTGCCCACTGCTCAGGGAAGCCCCTAGCACGTAGTGAGCCCTCAGAGAATGCTCAGGGGCTCGTCATGAGCAGCTCTCATGTGCTGGGCACTGGGAATAGAACACACGCCCAGCTCAACCCAGCCCCTGCCCTCGCAGAGCTTGTGGTCTAATGGAAGAGCAATGCAGCTATCGGGTAACTACACCAGTAAGTATAAAACTGCTGCTGAAATGAGTGCTATAAAGGAGAGGTACGTGGGGCTATGAAAGGCTGTAATGGAGCATTTGACCTATCAGAGAAGGCAGGGAAGGCTTCTTTGAGGAGCTGAAGCTGATGCTGAAAGATGAAGGCTGAGGAGGTGAGTCAGGAGAGTACACCCAGAATGCTCCTTACAAAAGATGGCAAGACTTCGTCTCCAAGTAACCCAGACAAAGTCTGACCGTCCTCTCTTCTAAGGATTATTCTGGCTGTACTCTCCTGACTCACCTACTCACAAACATGGATGCAGCATCAGGAGGGAGCAATTGCTGGAGAAGGACATCACACTTGGTAAAGCAGAGGGTTAGCAAAAAAGAGGGAGACCCTCAGTGAGATGGACTGACACAGTGGCTCCAACAATGGGCTCACGCATAGCTATGATTGTGAGGATGGTGTAGGACTGGGCAATGCTTCATTCTGTTGTTCACAGGGTCACTCTTAGAGCTGACATGACAGGACCTCACAACAACAACTAGGAGAGGGAGCAGAACACATGGTCAGGGCAGAGGGAACAACATGAAGAATGCACCATGTTAGGTAAAACGTGGCAAATGAGAGGGATGAAAGATGGTGTCCCCACAGGGTCTGGAGGGCAGCTTAAGGATTTCTTTCTCCCTAGGTGGTACAAATGGTTAACATGCTCAGCTGCTAGCCAAAAGGTTGGACGTTCAAGTCTACCCAGAGGCACCTTGGAAGAAAGGCCTGGTGATCTATTTCCAAAAAATCACAGCCATTAAAAACCCTATAGAGCACAGTTCTACTCTGACTCACATGGGTCGCCATGAGTCAGAGTCCATTCAGTGGTAAGTGGTTTCCTAACAGCAATGAGAATTTCTGAAGGTTTTTTAGGCAGGAGGTGATGTTCATGTCAAAGAGGTCGCTTTGCTGCTGTGGGGGATGAACCTTTCCAAGTCATGTCCCTGTGCATGAACTCTCTGTGCGCTACCTCTCTTTTTGCCTGGAACACTCCTCTCACCCCTCTATCAGTCAGGACAGGTGAGGTTATGCTGCCATAACAAACAATCCCCAATTTTAAACAACAGATGTTTAGTTATCATTCATGCTGCTTTTCCACTGTGGGTCACAAGGGGGCTCCACACATGTAGAGACTCAGGGACCCAGGCTAGTAGAAAGAGCCACCACCTTGTCTACTGCCAGTTGCCATACCAGAGCAAAAGAGCAGTCTGTACAGTCTCACATCAGCAATTAAATGCTGTAGCCCAGAAGTGACACACATCATTGTAGTTCAGGATTCACTGGGCAGTCACATGGGCCCATCTAAGCACAAGGGGGGCTAGATTCAATCCTACTTTGTGCCTGGAAGGGGGAAGAATTGGAAATATTTAGGAGAAAGCACTAAGGACCACCACACACTCTCTACTTCCCATCTTGCCCTTGGCTAACCTTGACTCGTGGGCAGGAGAGAACTGCAGAGACAGCTAGAAAGTGGTAGAAGATGAGGTCAAGGAAAGGCAGGGGTCAGATCTCCCAGGGGCATTTGGGTCACAGTAACAACTTGGTTCTTTATCCCAGAAGCCCTGGGAGGCCTTTTTGGTGTCTTAAGCATGAACTGGGAGGCCTGATGTGGTGGTATTTGGAAGCGATCACTCTGACTGCAATGCTGAGACTGGAGTGGAGAAGAGGTAGCAGGTGGCTGGTTAGGAGGCCCTTGCTATAGTCCTGGGGAGAGAGGGTAGTGGCTTAACTAAGATGTGGAGGAAGAAGAGACGGACAGAAGCGGATGGATTCAATTTAGAAGATGAAGCTCTCTGGACTTGAGGATGGAATGGATTGGGGTAAATGAAACAGAGACACCAAGGACTGGTGGGATGATGGTGCACTCAGCCAAGATCAGACTCCTGGAGGAGGATGAGGTTTAGAGATGAAGACAGACTTCGATCCCAAGCATTTGTCATGACTAAGGAAGCCAAGAGGGCAGGCTGAGGAGGCAGCTAGATAAACAGGTCTGACTCCTGAGTCCTAGTCCAGTGTCCTTTGTTTCCTTCATACCTGCCAAAAACCTAGAACCAGGGAAACCCCATCTAAGTCCAAGAGAGGAAAGATTAAGATGACAGAGGTCTTACTTGACACCAAGGAGAAGAAATTTAGGAAATACATCGCTCCAAGGGGGACTAGAGGACAGAACCGTAAGGACAGATCAAAAACAGTTCATAGGTGGAGGTGATGGCTATGATGGCTGATCAAGTGTTCCTGGGACTTACAGGGGGAGCCCCTCACCTTTGAGACTGTCACCAAGGGAGAGAATCAGACCCTGGCACCAGGTGTTCCTTGGAGGCCCTGTCAGTATGGGCTGTACAGGCCTGGGTAGGGCCCGCTGGCCAATTCTGATATGAGAATTAACACTTCTTAAACCTTGTGCCAAGCCCTGGACTAGGAGCTTTGTCTTGCTATCTCATTTAATCTCACAACTGCCTTGCCAGACAGGCTTTTTGTTAGCCTCATTTTAGGGATACAGAAACCAGGTTCAGAGAGGTCAAAAGCAAGTGTGCAAAGTCCAAAGTCGAAGAGATACTACGAGAAGAAGGATCCCGATAGAGATGCCCTTTCCCCTAAGCGAAAGCAATGGGCCTGGGCTCTACTCTGGTAGGGAAGGCTTTTAGACATCTGCTCAACAGAACTCTGCTTGCCAACCTCTCAGAGAGCTGGCGGGCAAAGGCCAGGCCCTGCTCCCCACCGAAGGGGACCCCAGCCTGTCACTTCTGGCCCATGGAGCCCAGACTCCTGTCTGGGCCCCTGCAACCGTCTCTGCCTTCCTCCCTCTCATGAGGAAATGTGGGCAAAGGAAAGCTTGGGTGCCCTAGGCATCGTGCTCCATGGAAAATTCTTTTGCCCCAGCACAGACAAAAAACCCAAAGTTTATAGGCTTTCCAGGCCTCAAGAGCAATCTCTCATTATTGCCTCATGTGCTCATGCACAAAGAACTGGGTGTTTCCTTCCAGCCAGTCTAAATTATATACCACAGGCTTTCTCCACAGGAAGCAAACATCTAAGAAAGGGACGTTTAACCTTTTTCTCCCCTATGTCCCAGCCCACCCTGGGGGTGTCAGCCGGTTCTCCCAGTCGGGCTTACGACACTACCAACTTTTCAACCCACATCGCCCACGGTCCGAGAAGACATCTATATTCTCCTTGCAGCAACTTGCCTAGGGCGTGCTGGCCTTGAAGGAGAAAGGTCACTGGGCCGCTAAGTTTCCGCAGAGGAGAGCACCTTGGGGACGGGTGCCAGGGGACGGCGCCTATACTCCGGGGAGATTTCGCGGAGTCAGCACCGCAACTAGGACGTCAAGTGTATTAGAGAAACGCCCTGCGGCTCCGCCACGTTCAGCGGAAAGCCGTCAGCAGCGTTGGAAGAGAC
Organism: Loxodonta africana; assembly: GCF_030014295.1. NCBI lineage: Eukaryota > Metazoa > Chordata > Mammalia > Proboscidea > Elephantidae > Loxodonta > Loxodonta africana. The sequence goes on from NC_087348.1 coordinate 37,907,438, forward strand.
CCAATTAGCATCCCGAAAGATCCCGCGCCCCGGCACCAGCCTCCGGCGCAGAGCCGAAACTGGCCCCAGAACTAGGCCAGCGGCCCGGGAAGCCCTCCGGCCTCGGGCGCCCCGCCCCACGCGTGTCACTGCGTCCCCACTCCGAAGGTTCCCATTGGCCGGCGGCGCCGTCCGTCAGCGCGCGGGACGTGCGCGGAGAGAAAAGGCTACATTGTAACAAGGCGAGGAGCGAGCGAGCGCGCGAGCGCGAGCGGGGAGGAAGGAGGCGGAGGGGCGGCCCCCGGATCCCGCAGCGGCGGCGGCGGCGGCGGCAGCTACCTGCCGAGGGTTAACCCCCCTTGGGCCCGGGGCGAGCCGCTCCCCGCCCCGCACCCGCGCCCCGGGCCCCCGCGCCCTGCGCCGGCCCCCGCGCCTCCCGCACCACCCGCAGCCCCGCAGCGCGGCCCCCGCGCGCGCTGGCCAACTGCCGAGCGCTTTCCGAAGCCATTTTCAATGGCCACATTGGCTACCGGGCTGACTCACCTTCCCGGGAATGCGGCGGCGGCGCGGGGCCCGGGCGCGGCGGCCCGGCGGGCGGCTCGGCGGCGGCGGCGCGGCCCCGGCGGGCGGCCCCGCGGCGGGAGCGGCCGCGCTGCGGGCGCGCGGGTCCCCGGCGAGGCCAAGTTTCAGCGCCAGCCTCGGCGCGGCGGCGGCGGCGGCGGCGACTCGCTGCTGCTCTCCTCCCCTGCTTTGACCACCATCTTATTAGTACAGGAAATGACATGGAAAACGGAAGAAAGCGGCGTTTGGGGCAGACGCGGACCCCCCAATTCAGGGGCCGGAGCCGGGACTCAGCAGCCGCGTCCCAGTCCGGCCCCGGAGAGAACTCCCGGAGCCCCCTCGGCTCCCGCCCCGCGCCCTGCCCGGAGGGGGCAACCTAGCTCCTGGAACCTCAAGGCAGAGGGCAAGGTTTATATGCCAACCCGGGAAGAAAGCGAGAACAAATAAATGAAAAAAGAAAAGGTTAACAGAACTTTCCAACTGGGACACTTTTTGAGGGTAGAATTAAAAGTTCTAGAATTTTAAGAAGTCGTTCCTAGGGGTGCTCCCTGACTCGCCCGATCCCGTTGCTGCCCACTTGGAACTAAAAAGTCCGAGGAACGAATGCGCTTATATTTTTAACCCTTTCGGGGTGTAAAGCGTTTCAGCTCGGCCGTCCACAGCAGGCCCCCTCTCGGTCCCGTTTAACCCTTTGAATGCCCGGTAGTTTGGAGAAAAAACTGAAGTCATAACAAAAAACCAAAACCCTAAAGTCTTATCTGAAAGCTGAGGATAAGGGACTTGGGGTTCGTTAAAAATATTAACTATTTACATGGTCCTGCGGTTTTAAAGTCGCCAACTGCAACGTGTCCTTCCAACCCAATCTGTTACAGAGATGGAGACTCTAGAAGAACTGAGACGGATTGGTCCCTAGCCGACTTGGAAAATGTATGTAAGCCGCGCTAACTTGCTCAGTTCCTCGGTTTCTCTATCTGTGAAATGGGATTCAACATCGCAGAAGGACGGAAGGCAGTGAGGGAAAGACGGCACAGAATTTCGTAAAGACAAAGTGCTTAAAAGCCTGGAAGGCAACCCTCGGTGACTACAAAATCGACAGTTTGTGGTGGGTCTTTGACTAGAGCAGGGCACCGCGGGATGGAGTCGTAACCAGGACAACCGTTTCCAAAACAACCCCCTTCTGGCGTTGCCTGCAAGCCGTGTGGCCCAACTGCGAGGTCGCTCCTGCTCGGGGAGGCTGTAATACGCTGACTCCAAAACGAGGGGCATAACCCCCTTGCAAGTTGCCTAGAGGGTTCGATTCCAGTAAGGCTCTGGACGGGCGCTGCCCAGTGAGAGGCGGTCTTTTCCCCAAAGGTCCACCAAGCCGGCGGGAGCAGTCCCAGTGGGTACCTCAGGAGGGAGGCCTCCTCCTAGAGGGTTGGCGTTTCCTGTCAACTCTGCTTCTGGCTGAGAGCCTGGCCCCCGGATGGGCGTCCATGGTTAGATCAGAGGGCAGCCTCATGCCTCTTGGGAGCTGTACCTAGGGCATCATCTCTTTCCCTTGACTTTGACATCACAAACACAGCTTCTCGAAATTCCACCTATGTTACTTGCTGTGTGATCTAAAATAAGTCACTTCACCTCTCTGAGCCTCAGTTTCCCCATATGTAAAATGGGGACACAGTAATACCTATGTGGCTGTCTCTGTGTGAAGAGCCCTGAGAGTGTATTCGAAGGGTTTAGCGCTGGTCTGCTCCATACCATACCCACTGCTGTCCAGTCCATTCTGACTCATAGCGGCAGTATAGGACTGAATAGAACTGCCCCATAGGGTTTCCAAGGAGCACCTGGTGGATTGGAACTGCTGACCTTTTGGTTAGCAGCCGAACTGTTAACCACTAGGCCACCAGGATTTCCGGTCTGCTCAAGAAACAGTAATTAATGCCACAGTTAAATGACATTTCATATGACTATAAAAGTTTGCCGAGTATCTTTCTGCTCTGAGCCAGGCAGAAGGCTGGGTTCTGGGGAGTACCAACTCAGATATGGTCCTTGTCTTGAAGACAAGACCTCTGTCTGGTCAGGAGATGGAGGCACTGATGGTTAGCTGGATGAATTCGGCAATTGATGGACATCAGCGTGCTAAGCTTTATGTTGGAGGCCAAGCACAGAAGGGGGGAAGGGGCTGTGAGGAAAGGGCCATTTGCTCCTTTGGAGGAGACAACTTCACCGAGGAAATGACATCAGAGATGGGTCTTAGAGGGGGATTAGAATTTCCACCAAGGGCAGGATGGCATTCCAGGAAGGCAAACAGCATGAGCAAAGACCTATAGGTGTCAAAGTGACCGGAGTGTTTGCCATGGAGCCTGTTGCCACTGGAGTAGAGTAAGTGGGGGCAGAAAAATCTGAGATGAGTCCAGAAAGAGACGTGGATAAAGAGAGGGCAGGGTCACAACCCAAAATGCAAAAAAGCCTTTAAGTGAATGAGCTGGTGAGGGAGGCAAAGAGAACGCTCATAGTGCCAGGTTTCTAGTTAAATCTTCTCAGTAATTTGGACCGCCTGACTTCCCTTATGCGGGAGCAATGGCCCTCAGCTGATTCCGTGGGGTGGGGCTGGGCAGTGAGTGTGGTAGGCATCACATTTGTGGGACCACGATGTTGTTGTCTGGTGCCGTGGAATTCATAGCAACCCTATGTACAACAGAACTAAACATAGCCCAGTCCTGCTCCATCCTCACAATCGTTGCTATGTTTGAGCTCTTTGTTGCAGCCACTGTGTCAATCCATCTTGACGAGGGTCTTCCTCTTTTTCGCTGACCCTCTACATTACCAAGCACAACGTCCTTCCCTAGGGACTGGTCCCTCTTGATAGCATGTCCTAAGTACGTGAGATGAAGTCTCACCATCCTCCCTTCCAAGGAGCACTCTGGCTTATTTCTTCCAAGACGGGCTTGTTTGTTCTTCTGGCAGTCTATGGTATATTCAATATTCTTTGCCAACACACTTGTCATTCAAGGCATAAATTCTTCGGTCTTCCTTATGCATTGTCCAGCTTTCACATGTATATGAGGTGTTAGAAATTACTATGGCTTGGGTCAGGTGCACCTTAGTCTGCAAAGTGACATCTTTGCTTTTGAACACTTTAAAGAGATCTTTTGCAGCAGATTTGCCCAATGAAATATGTCCTTTGATTTCTTGATTGCTGCTTCCATGGTCATTGATCGTGGATCCAAGTAAAATGAAATCCTTGACAACATCAATAATTTCTCTTTTTCATGATGGGATCATGAGAAGCACAGAGATGCTGAGCAGTCCAGAGGCCTGAGTCTGAGGCTGGACCTGCCACCTCCACATTGTGGGACACGGACACGTGACTTCTCCTGTCCCTGCATGGCATGAGAAGTTTAGATCCAGGGGTCCTACATCTGCCCTCAAGAAGCTGCCCCTGCAGCCACAGAGTCAAGACTAAGACACAAGAAGGAATCTGAAACAAGGTGGGGGAGCTTCTGTAACCATCTCAAAAGGGAACCCAGAGGCAGCCTGAGAGTGGCACAGGTGCCCTGGGTCAGTGTGGGCAGAAAGTAGCCCTGGGGTCTGAATGTGATCACCAAGGACAAGTGTCTAGACAAGGCAAGTCTTGTGAGGCTGTGCTTCGGCCTCCCTCTGTGGGCTGAGTTGGGCCTGAAACCCAGAAGTGGGGGTGGGAGCTTAGCTGGAATTCCCTGAGAACTGGGGCTGACCTGGGCCCTACCGCATGTCTGGCCCCAGGCTGCAGGGTAAAGGGAGGAAGAGAAGGGCGATGAGGTGAATGGAGCACATGGCACACATTCTGGGCATCGCCATTTGACTCAATAATCACTGTTTTTACAGACAGGAAAACCATACTCAGAGAGGTTGAGGAACTTGCCCAAACCCCCAAGACTATGGTCTCTGGACACCCTGCTAACTCAGAACTGAAGCCACTCCTGAAGTCTACCTTTCAGCCAAAGATTAGACAAGCGTATAAAACAAACAACAACACATATGATAAACATGCTTCTTAGTTCAATCAAGTATACCAGACCAAATGAGCAACACCTGCCCAAAAGCAAAGATGGAAAGGCAGGAAGGGACAGGGAAGCTGGACGAATGGACACGGAGAACCCAGGGTAGAAAGGGAAAGGGGGAGAGTACTGACACATTGTGGGAATTGCAACCAATGTCACAAAATAATTTGTGGATAAATTTTTGAATGAAAAGCTAATTTGTGCCATCAACTTTCACCTAAAACATAATAAAATTTTTAAAAAAGAAAAGAAACTTGCCTAAGGTCACACAGCTAGTTAGAAGTAGGGCAAGATTCAAACTCACGTCTGCCTAACTCAATTGCTTAATGTCTTCTGCTCTTGGACATTTCTGGCTCATTGTCCTCTTCCATAATACAGCTACCTTTTCAGCCTAATGGTTGGTGAAATATCTCCCTAATTTCTCTCTCAGGCATATTGCACTAAAGAGACTGACCAGAGCTTTCTGATTCGTGGCCAGGTGCTTCATGACTTACCCCAACAAAAAGTCACCTGAAATCCCAGCCACCTCCCGATCCCTGCAAAGTCACTGAGATGCTCTAAGCGAATGAAGCCCAGCTCTTGGGAAAGAAAAATCAAGCTGAGGTCTTTCCCTCCACTAATAATTATAATACTCAACAAAACTTGCAAGTTAAATGCCCATTTGGAAGCTGGAAGGAACAGTCCTTAATGATTCACTTCCACATTTGTTGTAAAACAAAGATCTTGTTTATTGCATCAATTAATGTCCCCTCCTAAAGCCCCAAGGGAGAAATTTGATTCAGGATTCAAAACCTAGAGAAGATGAAAATGAAAACTGAAACAAACTGCCTCTCCCCTGAGGAACTGGCACACATCTTCCTTGCTAACAGGAAAAGCTCCGTAACTGATCAGCCTTCCCTTTTTGCACAGGCTGCCAGGAAGCTCAGAGCCAAATTCCTCCGTTATTCCCAATAACTTCAGCAATTGCTTCCTCCTCATTCCTGCTCCACGATGTCTAATCCTACTGACTCAATCTTCTTTTCTCTACCTTTTATTAAATACACCCCAGTTTTTAATAGCAAGAAATAAATGTTTTTTAAAAACCTCACATTTGGAGGAAGAGTTGAAGGGACCTGGATTCCATGGGCCTTGTGTTAAGCCAGGCACAGTTCTGCTCTGGTCTTGTCCACTTGCCCAACAGCTGAGGGATCCCTCTCTTGGAAGGAAGGAGGGACTGGCTTAGAACCAGGGGATTCCTCATCCAGCTGCTGACGATGACGACCGCTAAGATCAAAACGCCCTGGGGTTAAATCATCTTGCTATTTTTTGCTCTACTCACAGGCAACTTTTATCTCTCCTGCCAGCTTTTCAGGAGGCATGAACCACTGCCCCCTCCCCGTTCAAAGTATCTCCAGTTGGTCCCTCCTGCCAGGGCATGGCGGGGGCCTCTTTTCTACAGAAACCACTGCCACCTATGGACTGCTTACCACATGCCAAGCAGGGCGAGGTGATTGACAGTGATTGGGGTAGGGGTGAGGGAGCAACTTTAAATCACGAGGCCAGAGAAGGCCTCTCTGAGGAGGCACCATTTCAGGGAAGTCTTGATAGATGAGAAGGAGACAATCACACCAAGAGTTGAGTAGAAGAGGTTTGCCTGGGACCATCCTGGTTTTAAAATATTTATTAAAAGTCCTGCATCCCAGGAACTCTTCCTAGGGTTGTACTTCTTTTATAAATTGCTTGATCATACCCTTTGTCCATTTTAAATTGAGGCTACATGTCTTTCTTATTGATTTATAACTGTTCTTTACATATTAAGGATAACAAAAGCCTTTGAAATATGTAATGCAATTTATTTTCTTGGTTCAGCTTTTTTTTTTCTTTAATATAACTTTACTGACAATGTCTTTTGTTACATGGAAAGTTCAGTGTTTTTCTTTATGGTTTTGTGGTCATGCTTAGAAAAGCCCTCTCCTTCAGAAAATTTTAAAAACATTCTACTAGATTTTCTTCTAATTTACTTCCATTGTTCAATTTGTTGCACTTAAATATTTGATCTAATGACAAGGTGATACAAAGAAATAAAGGTTAGGTTTAAATTTAGAAAAATAGGTGTAAATAACCACAAAGGAGACAAACTATCCTACACATAGAAATAAAATACAAGGAAGAAAAAAAATAGAGACTCAGCAGAAATAAAATCAACAACAACGAATATGAGGAAAAGACAATATATAAAGGTACACTACTCAGCACAAAAAATTAAGTGGGAAAAAGAAATTGTCAACAGCACACAAAAAAAGACATCAAAATGACAGCACTAACTCATACCTATCCATAATTATGCTGAATGTAAACGGACTAAAAAACTCACAAAAAATGCACCAACAAAGAGAGAGCAGCCGAATGGATTAAGAAACACCATTCATCTATATGCTGGCTACAAGAGACACACCTTAGACTCAGAGACACAAACGAACTAAATATTCAGTCCATCTGGAATTTATCTGGGTGCAGGGTATAAGGTACGAATCTGGCTTTATTTCCTTAATGAACAGCTAGTTGTCCCAGCATCTATTTCTCTTCGTTTGCAATGCCATCTGTATTATGTGCTAAATTTCCACACCATAGACATACCGGTCTATTTCTAGTCTATTATGTGTCATTGATCATTTTCTATTTGTACAACATCAAAGTGTTTAAATTACTGTAGCTTTATAGTATATTCTAATATTAAGCAGGGTGTATACCCCACTTTCCCTTATCTTTTTATTTTATTTAATTTGGTCTGCTCCTAGGGGCAGCAACTTTTAACCCTTAGCTGGTATTTGCCTCCATGTTCCTAAATTCTATGCTTATATTGCTGGCTTTTGGTTAATCCATTTTAGACATTATCTGTTGCTTTCCCGACATGGTAAATGATAGTTTTTAGTTCATTTACACTCCCTCTTCCCTGCCTACTGCCCCCTCCCACTCATTCAATATGATGACGTCTCAATTTTGGGTCGTGTCATTTTTCAGTGTTTTCATTGTAATGACTATACCAGTATCGCGAACTGCGGAGCCAAAGACTTACTGTAATTAAATTTCCTTTATTTTACAGCTTTTTCTTTTTCCTAGCGTTCGTCATAGGCTCATCTTTTCCATTTGCTTAGTTGTTTTTGTTTTGTTTTAACATCTAATGCACTATAGACTACCAAAAGAACGAATAAATCCATCTTGGAGGAAGTACAGCCAGAATTCTCCTTAGAAGCAAGGATGGCAAGACCTCATCCGGCTTAATTTGGACATGTCATCAGGAGGGACCAGTCCCTAGGGAAGGACATCATGCTTATATAGTACAGGGTCATCGAAAAAGAGTAAGACCCTCAACGAGATGGATTGACACAGTGGCTGCAACAACAGACTTAAACGTACCTTCTGTTGTGAGGATGGCGCAGGACTGGGCAATGTTTTGTTCTGTTATACCTAAGGTCCCTATGAGTCAGATCTCTCCTGAAGGTACCTAACAAGATTTTACACACTCTTCCAACACCCTTTAAAATGCCTTTCACAACAATTTTCAACATTCTCCAGCTGGCTAGGTAATATACAGGAACCATTTGTTTTTTCATGGAGACTTTTTTTTTTCCGAGACCAGGCATCAGCAATGTTTCTGAAAAGAGCCAGTTGTACATGTTGTAGCGTTTGTGGGCCAGCGATGGTCTCTGTCATATATTCTTGTCTTCTTTTGTTTTTACAACATTTTTTTTTTTCCGCATGTTCTTGAGATTCATCTATGTTGTTGCTTGAATCCACAGTTTGTTCATTTGTTATTGCTGGGTAGCATTTCATTTTACGAATATACCTTCTGCCTTTTTATTATACTTTCGGGGAGATTTTCATGACCTAATCTTTCAATTGGAAACCCTGGTGGTGTAGTAGTTAAGAGCTATGGCTGTTAACCAAAAGGTCGGCAGCTCGAATCTACCAGTCGCTCCTTGGAAGCCCTATGGGGTGGGTCTATTCTGTCCTATAGGGTTGCTCTGAGTTGGAATGGACTTGACGGCAGTGGGTTTGGGTTTTTTTTTTTTTTTTAATCTTTCAATATATATGTTTTTTTAATCATTTCAGCTCTCATATTTTAAATTTAATGGGTTCTTTCTTGTCATCTGATTGCTCATTTCTCTGACTTCATTTGTATTTAACAGATGCAATCCTTTCTCTAAGAATATAATCCTTTGTTCCCTCCTATTCTCTGTATAATCTGCTTCCTTCGAGTTCTTTTTTTACATTTATTGTGTTCTCTTTCATCTCGGGGCTGCCTTCAAATAGCTGCTGATCTTTGGCTGCCTTATATTTTGGAGACTAGGGCACTAAATAGCTGATTGGCAGCTCTGTGTGGCTGGGTGAGTGGAAAATGTAGACTGGGGGACTCCCTGGAGGGTGAAGGCACTGATTTTTGGCTGGGTAGCTCTGAGTGTCCACGTGCGTGGCATAGGTCTTCCTCTGAACTTCGTTTCCTCCAAAGAATGGGCCTCCACTCTCCAGCCAGTGGGTGTGTGTGTGTTGGAGGAGGGTGGGAAACAGTTGCTATGTAGGTAATTCTGACATATGGCGACCCCATGTATGTCAGAGTAGAACTGTACTCCATAGGGTTTTCAATGGCTGATTTCTCCAAAGTAGATCTCCAGACCTTTCTTCCAAGGTGCCTCTACATGAACTCCAACCTCCAACCTTACAGTTAACAACCGAGTGCGTTAACCATTCGCACCACCCAGAAACTCTGTGGGGGTGGGGCGAGGATTGATGGAGTAATAAGTCTAGTCAAAGCCTGACTTCAAAGTGGTGCCAGGTGGGAAGGGATTTCTAAGTTTGGACCTGAACGTGGAGGTGAGCTGGAGGTCTCAGTCTTCTCCTTAAGCCATCTGTTTTCAGTTCAGCACTTTCCCACCTTCCTTCGTCCTGGTGAATCCAAGTTAGAAGACTGCGTTCATTTCTCCAAAAAGTGAATCTCTGGTTGCCTATAGTGACAAGAGAGGGATAGTTTGACTGCCATGGAGGGGGTTGGGATGGGTAATCTGTGAGTCTCACTGCTTCTTATATAGTTTTTTTGGGGGGGGATCCCCCTATTTTTAGCCACAGACCTCACTGCAACCTTCTAAGGTGCCTGTTTTTGTTGTTGGGTGCCATGATACCAACTCACAGCAACCCCATGTGACAGAGTAGAACTGCCCCACAGGGTTTTCTTGGCTGTAATCTTTATGGAAGCAGATTGCCAGGTCTTTCTCCCAAGGTGCTGCTGGGTGGGTTTGAACCGCCAAACTTTTGGTTAGCAGTTGAGTTCTTAACTGCACCGCTAGCTGCTCTTTTCTAAGGTGCCTGCTCCTTCCTATTCCTAAATGTTTTTCTAGGGTTCTCGGGGGCAAACTGGCTTTCTCCTTTCCAGTGGCACCCATCAGAAACTCCGATTTGAGCTCCTACTTCTCTGCTAAGGCGCTGCCTTCCTCCAGCTGCTTTCCATCTGCTTACATGGAATCTGAACTTCCAGATCCCGCTCCTTGTACCCAAGGCAGAGTTTGTGTTGTTCTCCTTCTTGTCGGAGGGTGGTTTTCAAGAGAAGGGAATGGGACCTTCTTCACTTCACCTTCTCTAACATGGTCATTGTTAGCTGCCGTTGAGTGGACTCTGACTCATGGCGACCCCATGTGAGCAGAGTAGAACTGCTCCATATGGTTCTCAAGGCTGTGACCTTTTGGAAGCGGACTGCCAGGCATTACTTCCCAGGCACCGCTGGGTGGGTATGAACAGCCAACTTTTCAGTGTAGTCCAGAGCTTAACCGTTTTTGCCACCCAGGGAGGTGGTGGTGGTGTGTGCCATCGAGTTAATTCAGACTCATAAGGACCCTATAGGACAGAGTAGGACTGCTCCATAGGGTTTTTCTTGGCTCTAATCTTTATGGAGGGACCCGTAAAGAAGAGGGTCAGTGAAAAATAGGAAGACTCTCAATGAGATGGATTGACGCAGTGGCTGCAACAATGGGCTCAAACGTAGCAACGATTGTGACGATAGTGCAGAACTGGGCAGTGCTTCTGTTGCACATAGGGTCACTATGAGTCGGAACTGACTCAAAGATACCTAACAACTTAACAGCAACAATCTTTATGGAAGTGGATTGCCACATCTTTCTCCTGAGGAGTGGCTGGTGGGTTTGAACTGATGACCTTTTGGTTAGCAGCCAAGCGCTTAACCACTGCACTGCCAGGGCCCCACCAGTGTGTCACAGGCACCCATTAATCTTAAAATGAATTATGTCCTGCTGTGGTTAGCTGCCGTTGAGTTGGCTCTGACTCATGGCAACCTTATGTATAACAGAATGAAATGTTGCCGGGTCCAGCACCATCCTCATGATCATTCATATGTTTGAGTCCATTGTCCTGTTACTACTCAATCATTATTCCAGATAAAATTTAGAATAAAGTCCACACATTTCTCCCCCTCCTCCCTGCAAACATATTCCACTGGGATTTTAAAAATAACTTAATTTTTTTAGAACAGTTTGAGTTACAGAAAAATTGAGAAAATAGTACAGAGAATTCCCATACACCCCCCACCTGGTTTCCCTATTATTAACATCTTGGACATTTGTTACAATTATTAAACCAAGAGTGATACATTATCATTAACTAAAGTCCAGAGTTTATTCAGATTTCCTTGGTTTCTTACCTAATGTCCTTTTTCGGTTCCAGGATCCCACATTACATTTAGTCATGTCTCTTCAGGCATTTCTTGGCTATGACAATTCCTCAGGCTTTCCTCACTTTTGATGACTGTTATGGATTGAATTGTGTTCCCCCAAAATAGGTGTTATAAATCCTAACCCTATACTTGCAGTTATAATCCCATTTGGGAGTGAGTTTTCTTTGTTACGTTAATGAGAAAGTATTATTATAGGGTTTGTTTTAAGTCAATCTCTTGCAATATAAAAGAGCAGATTGAGCAATCCAGTAAGCAAGCACAAATGAGGGAAGATAGATGCCACACCACATGAGATCACCAGGGAACCAAGAAACAGAAGCTGAAAAGAGGTAAGGACCTTCCCCCAGAGCCAACAGAGAAAGAAAGCCTTCCCCTGGAGCCATCACCCTGAATTCAGACTTCTAGCCTCCTGAACTGTGAGAAAATAAATTTGTTTGTTAAAGCCACCCCCTTGTGGCATTTCTGCTATAGCAGCACTAGATAACTAAGACCATGACCTTGACAGTTTTGACGGCATTGCTGAGGTATTTTGCAGGATGCCTCTCTATTGGAATTTGTGTGATGTTTTTCTCACAGTTAGACAGGGTTATGGGTTTATGGAAGAAAGCCACTGGGATTTTGATGGGAATGCCATTAAATATAATTTAAAGAGAAATGACATTTCCACAATATTGAGTTTTCCCTCAGCGGAATTGTGTTACATTTTTCCACTGTAGTCAAGTCTTCTTTTACGATCTTCAGTGAAGTTTTATAGTTTGCTTCTTATGGGCCTAACACACTTCTTGTTAGGTTTATCTCTAGGCATTTTACAGCTTTTGCTGTTATTGTGAGTGGGATCTTTTGCAATTACATTTATTTTCTAAATTGTCCTTGCTGTTATATTGAAAAGCTATTGATTTTTATAAATTTATATTCCCGGCCAGCTAGCTTACTAAATTCACATGCTGTTTTTAATAGCTCTCAGTTGGTTTGCTTGAACTTTTTTTTAGGAAAGAATGTCTCATGCAGACCATTTTGCCTCTTCTTTGGTAGTGTTTACAAATCTTGGTTGATTTTCTTATATTATTGCATTAGTTAAAGCTCCAGAATGATGTTGATTAGGAGTGAGGACAACAAACACCCTTGTTTTATTACTCCAGCTTTTCACCTGTTTTTATGAGTTTTGCCTCAGGTTTCTGCTAATCGCTTTATTATGTTTTAGAAATGTCCTCCTCTTATTTATAGTAAGAGTTTGTATTAGGAATAGAAATTGAATTTTATCAATGCTTTTTTTTTTTTTTTGACAGCTATCAGAATCATCACCTATCTTTCTACACTAACCCCTAAAGGTAATAAGTATATTGGCTTTGATAATTGTTAAATCATTGTTGAATTTCTAGAATGCCAAAAATTCATGGTGACTTCTTTCTTTAATACACTGCTGCATTCGAATTGCTAATATTATAGATTTTTGTGTAAGTGGGTTTTTTCAGTTTGGGAACCAGTTTTATGTTAGTCTCAATGCTTCTTTTTTTTTTTTTTTTCAATTGCTCCTTTTTGATAACAGCTTCAGATTATTTTATCAATGCCATATGTTCATGAATGAGTAAGACTATTTAACGTTTGCTTTTATTTCCTGTATTAACTCTGATGCAGTACGGGCCATTTGGTCTGATGATTCCGTTCAGGCTGTTGATTCCCCTCACCCATCCAGAGAATGCTCACTGTCTGGCCCTATGTCTAAACAAAGGACTGGATAGATCACCGTCAGTAGCCGATGTGAGCTCTCTCAGCAATTGTGTAGGTGGGTCATCGATTTCCCCATGGGTGCACCGGTGTATCTTCAGTCAGTGGTAGAATTCTCACTTTCCACGCAGCCTCATGTGCGGCCACCACCCATCTGTCAGTGGAGGCTAGCGCGTTGCTGTGATGCTGAACAGGTTTCAGCAGAACTTCCAGACTAAGACAGACCAGGAAGAAAGGCCTGGGGATCTACTTCCAAAAGTCAGCCAATGAAAACCCTATGGGTCACAATGGTGTGATCTGCAACTGATCAAGGAAATGGCCCAGAAGCAGGCAGTATTTTGTTTCATTGTGCATGGGGTCGCCGTGAGTCAGGGGCTGACTGGATAGCAGCTAACAACAAATCTTGCCCTCTGAGTGTGGCCAGAGATGTAGAGAAGAGTCGCGGAGGCTGGCAGAGGGGTTTCTCTTTTGGGTGCCTGGGCCAGGAAACAGACTGGCAGATGGGGGCCCCACTGTAAACAATGCTGGTGGTTGTGGGGTACTTGAGTGGCAAAGACTCAATATGGCTCAGCGTGTTGACTGGATTAAATGAAACCTAAGAGTTGGAGTGTGTGCTGAGGCCAGTTACTCTGTATGGGGGATCTGAGAAATTGCCAGTGTTCTCGGGTTTGCTCCTCATTAACTGTTCCACAACCTTGCCACTCTTCCAGCTTTAGTTATCTGTTCTCTGGGTGTCTGTGTCTAGCTAGCACGATAGCTAGTGCCGCGGGTGCCAGTGGGAGAAGGGACGGAGTTACCAAGGGACTGAATTTCACTGCTGTGCTAAGCTCCATTGGTCAGTCTCAGAAACCTAAATAAAACTAGTTACAAGAAAAAAGTAAAATGTGTTGGCTTACAGAACTAAAAAAAAAAGCCAAGAAACTGGGAAGATCTGACTAACTGACTGGAAGAGATCCATATTTGTGCTCATTCCAAAGAAAGGTGATACAACAGAATGCAGAAATTATCAAACAATACCATTAGTATCATACACAAGTAAAATTTTGCTGAAAGTCATTCAACAGCAGGTGCAACAGTATATTGACAGAGAACTGCCAGAGATTCAAGCAGAATTCAGAAGAGGAGGTGGAACCAGGGATATCACTGTTGATGTCAGATGGATCCTGGCTGAAAGCACAGAATACCAGAAGGATGTTTACCTGTGTTTTATTGACTATTCAAAGCCATTTGACTGCGTGGATCATAACATATTATGGGTAACATTACAAAGAATGGGTATTTCAGAACTCTTAATTGTGTTCAAGCAGAACCTGTACTTACACCAAGAGGCAGTTGCTCAAACAGAAAAAGGGGATGCTGCATGGTTTAAAATCAGGAAAGGTGTGCATCAGGGTTGTATCCTTTCACCATACTTATTCAATTGTATGCTGAGCAAATAATTAGAGGAGCTCTACTTACTATATGAAAAAGAATGCAGCATCAGGATTAGAGGAAGACTCATTAATAACCTACGATACGCAAGTGACACAACCTTGCTTGCTGAAAGTGAGGAAGACTTCAAGAACTTATTGATGAAGACCAAAGACTACAGCCGTCAGTATGGATTACATCTTAACACAAAGAAAACAAAAATTCTCACAACTGGACCAATAAGTAACATTATGATAAATGGAGAAAAGATTGAAGTTGTCAAGGATTTCATTTTACTTGGATCCACATCAACATTCATGGAAGCAGCAGTCAAGAAATCAAAAGACACATTGCACTGGGCAAATCTGCTACATAAGACCTATTTAAAGTATTAAAAGGCAAAGATGTCTCGTTAAGGACTGAGGTGCACCTGACCCAAGCTATGATGTTTTCCATCACTTCATATGAATGTGAAAGCTGGACAATGAATAAAGAAGACCAAAGAACTGATGGCTTTGAATTATGGTGTTGGCAAAGAATATTGAATATACCATGGAGTGCCAGAAGAATGAAAAAATCTGTCTCGGAAGAAGTACAGCCAGAAGGCTCCTTAGAAGCAAGGATGGCGAGACTTTGTCTCACATACTTTGGACATGTTATCAGGAAGCACCAGTCTCCGGAGAAGAATATCATGCTTGTTTGTAAAGTAGAGGGTCAGCAAAAAAGAATAAGACCCTCAATGAGATGGATTGTCACAGTGGCTGCAACAATGGGCTGGAGCGTAACGACGACTGTGAGGATGGCGCAGGACTGGGCAGTGTTTCGTCCTGTTATACATAGGGTCCCTATGAGTCAAAACTGACGCGAGGGCACCTAACAACAACAGGCTTCAGGCAAGGATGGATCCAGGAATCTGTCTTTCTCCATTTCCTCACCCATGAAGAAAGAGAAAAGTCATAGTCAACAAGTTAGGAGAACCAGGGAGAGGGAGCTACTCTTAGAACTAAGAGAGCAAAAGAGTAGGCCATAGTGTTAACTGCAGCAGGGAGGTCCAGAAAGGTAAAACTTAAAGATTTCCTTGGGTTTAGTGATAGGAGATCACTGGTGTCCTTAGCAAGAGAAATTTTGATACTATGGTGGGGAGGGTATCAGCTAGGAATGGCTTGTAAAGAAAATGGGCGGTGAGGAATTAGAAAAACTGTAGATTATCTGTTTGAACTGTTTGAAAAGTGGTGGAGAGAGAAAAAAAGACTCACAAGTTTTTGTTGTTTTAAAGAATGAGAGGAAATTGGAAATGTTCCCAGCCCAGAGGAATGGAGTCATTGGAGGAGGCACTGGGCACTGTATTTGGATGCTTCTCCCTGGTTAGCTGGGTGACCTTGGGTGAGGTTCTCTACTTCCAGGCTTAGCTTCCTTTAACGGTGTGACCTCAGTGTTCTAGGAAGTCCCTTCCATCCCTGCATCACTTTGAAATCAGGCATTGACTAAACGAGGGGGGCAGAGAGTGAGGGGATAGAAGAATGGAAGGCCAGGAAATGACTGTGGATTCCTAAGCATCAGGAGCCCTGGTGGTGCAGTAGTTAGGCCATCAGTTGCTATGAGATAGGATCAACTGGACAGCAATGGGTCATAAGCATCACTCTACCTTTCAATTTGTAAAGTGCAAGGGATATACTAGTGATCCTCAAGGTCCCTTCCAATTTTTTAATATTTTAAAAATAACATTTAACCAAGGTGCCCATCAACGGATGAATGGATAAATAAATTATGCTATATTCACACAATGGAACACTATGCATGGATAAAGAACAACAGTGAATCTGTGAAACATTTCATAACATGGAGGAATCTGGAAGGCATTATGCTGAGTGAAATTAGTCAGCTGCAAAAGGACACATATTGTATGAGACCACTATTATAAGAACTCAAGAAATAGATTAAACAGAGAAGAAAATATTCTTTGATGGTTATGAGAGAGGGGAGGGAGGGAGAGAGGAAGGGAGAGAGGGATTCACTAATTAGATAGTAGACGAGAACTATTTTAGGTGAAGGGAAAGACAACACAAAATACAGGAAAGGTCAGCACAAATGGACTAAACCAAAAGCAAAGAAGTTTCCTGAATAAACTGAATTCTTTGAAGGCCAGCATAGCAGGGGGCGGGGTTTGGGGACCATGGTTTCAGGGAACATCTAGGTCAATTGGCATAATAAAATTAAGAAAACATTCTGCATCCCATTTTGGATAGTGGTGTCTGGGGTCTTAAATGCTAGCAAGCAGCCATCTAAGATGCAGTAATTGGTCTCAACTCACATGGAGCAAAGGAGAATGAAGAACACCAAAGACACAAGGTAAGTCTGAGTCCAAGAGTCAGAATGGGCCACATAAATCAGACTGCATCAGCCTGAGACCAGAAGAACTGGATGGTTCCCTGCTACAACCGATGACTGCCCTGACAGGGAACGCAACAGAGAATCCCTGAAGGAGCAGGAGAGCAGTGGGATGCAGACCTCAAACTCTCATACAAAAACCAGACTTAATGGTCTGACTGAGACTAGAAGGATCCTGGAAGTCATGGTCCCCAGACCTTCTATTAGCCCAAGACAGGAACCATTTCCAAAGCCAACTCTTCAGACAGGGATTGGACTGGACTATAAGACAGAAAATGATGCTGGTGAAGAGTGAGCTTCTCGGATCAAGGAGACACACGAGACTATGTGGACAGCTCCTGTCTAGAGAGGAGATGTGAAGGCCGAGGGGACAGAGGCTGGCTGAATGGACATGGGAATATGGGGTGGAGAGAAGGAGTGTGCAGTCTCATGAGGTTTAGAGCAACTAAGGGTATATAGCAAGGTGTATATAAATTTTTGTATGAGAGGCTGACTTGATTTGTAAACTTTCGCTTAAAGCACAATAAAAAATATTAAAAAAAAATAACATTTAGTGCTTTCCTTTTTAATTACAAAAATAATACATATTTAATGAAGAAAACCCAGGAAACCAAGAGCAAAATACTAAAATAAAACCACAGTCTCAGTACCCAGAAGTAAGGTTTACCAGCTTGGTTTATGCCCTTTTGGTGTGGATGTGGTCAGACACTACAGGTTGCCAGTCTCTCCACTCCTGCTCAGGCCACCTTCCTGGCTGGCAAAGTCCTGGTTTTGTTGAAGTGTTCACCTGCCTTGCGACCATGGGCTCCGGAAAGTGCGTCCTCTACACGAGGCCTTCAATTATGATTGGTCAGAAATGGCCGTCTCATTTCCTTCTCCTGTGATTGGTTTAGGCATGGACATGTGATAAAATTCTGGCCAATGAGCTACACAGCAATGTTTGGAAAGGAACTTTTGGAAAACGGGTCCCTTGCTCCGAGACACAGAGGAACTCACGGTCCTCATTCTGCCATTCCATCCAGCTGAAACATTCTGGGAGCCGCTGCAGCGATCTCACAAGTAAGGAAGGACCAGGCTGAAAATAGAAACCAAAACTGAGAACAGAACCTGGATAACAGTATTGAGCAGCTTAACCAGGCAGCCCTGGAACTTCCCTGTCATTGAACTACTTATTGTGTGACATGATAAACTGCCCTTATTGTGTTGAACTACTTTGGGATGGATGTTGTTATTTGCGCCTGAAAGCATTCTAACCGTTGCAAATATGATCACATTGCATACATTATTTGGTCACGCTTTTTTCATTTAGCAATATACCACAAACATTTTCACAAATCGATACGATATAATACGATTTTTAATGGCTGCAGTATATTCAACATGCTGAGACATTTAGGTGTTGCCATTTTTTGTCCGTTATAAATACTGGCGTGATGACATCCTTATGCATGCATCTTTGTATATTTGTCTAGTTCTAAAGATAATTTTCTGAATGAAATTACTTGATAAATAGTATACATATTACTAAGGCATTTCCTTAAGCTTCCCTCCAAGACTTTGCACTTATTTATAATTGAACCAGCCCAGTATGGGTATGCTTATTTCCTCTCCCATGGTCACCGGTGTTGTTTGCAGTCTATTTTTACCTCGACATAAAAGTACATTGTACTTACAGAAAATTCCATAAAATCATAAGCTTAATGCTCAGACCCGCACCCATTTAACAACATAACCCTATAGAAAAAGTACCCAAATCAAAAAACAACATTTTCAGCCCAGAAGGCCCCTTTGTGCCTCTTTCCAGTCAATACCCCAAGAAATAACTACTACCTTGACTTGTATCATCCCAAGTTAGTTTTGCCTGTTCTTGAACTTCATACAAATGGAGTCATACAGTATGTAGACTTTTATGTTTGCTCCTTTTGCTCATGAGTCACCCATGAGGAGAATATCAGAAGTTTGTTCCTTTTATTGTTGTGTAGTATTCCATGGGATACTACAGTCAATGCCCCCAATGGACTCACCAGTCCAGAAATCAAACAACAGATTGCATTGGGCAAATCTGCTGCAAAAGACCTCTTTAAAGTGTTAAAAAGCAAAGATGTCACATTGAGGACTAAGGTGCACCTGATCCATGCCATGGTATTTTCAATCGCCTGATATGCATGTGAAAGCTCGAAAATAAGGAAGACCGAAGAAGAATTGATGCCTTTGAATTACGATGTTGGCAAAGAATACTGAATATACCATGGACTGCCAGAAGAACAAACGTATTTGTCTTGAAAGAAGTACAGCCAGAGTGTCCCTTGGAAACGAAGATGGCGAGGCTTCATCTCACATAGTTTGGACATGTTATCAGGAGGGACCATTCCCTGGAGAAACACATCATGCTTGGTAAGGTGGGGAGACGGCAAGAAAGAGGAAGACTCTTGATGAGATGGATTGACACAGTGACTGCAACAATGGGCTCAAACATCACGATTGTGAGAATGGCACAGTACAGGGCAGTGTTTCATTCTGTTGTACATAAGGTCACCATGTTGTACATAGAACCGACTCGACAGCACCTAACAACAACAAGAAGAAGTATCCCATTGTATGGATATGCCACAATTACTATACTGTTGATGGACATTTGAGTTATATCCAATTCTTGACTATTTTGAACAACACAAAACCCACCCAAACAAAGCTGCTATAAATATTTTTGTACATGTTTTTTGGTGGATGTATGTACTAATATCTCTCTTGGGTTGTTACTTAGGATTCAAATTGCTGGATGATGGGGTAGGTGTGTGTTTAACTTTACACAAAATTTCCGAACAATTCTCCGTAGTAATCTTATCAATTTACACTCCCTAAAATAATACAATGTTCTGCTGCTATTCATAAGGTTTTCACTGGCTAATGCTTTTCAGAAGTAGACTGCCTGGTCCTTCTTCCTACTCTTAGTCTGCAAGCTCAGCTGAAACCTGTCCTCCATGGGTGCCCTGCTGGTATCTGAATACTGGTGGCATAGCTTCCAGCATCACAGCAACATGCAAGCCCCCACAGTACGACAAACTGACAGCCATGGAAGCAGCAGTCAAGACACACTGCATTGGGTAAATATGCTGCAAAGGACCTCTTTAAAGTGTTGAAGAGCAAAGATGTCACCTTGAAGGCTAAGGTGCGCCTGACCCAAGCCATGGTATTTTCAATCGCATCATATGCATGTGAAAGCTGGACAATGAATAAGGAAGATCGAAGAAGAATTGACACCTTTGAATTGTGGTGTTGGCGAAGAATATTGACTATACCATGGACTGCCAAAAAAACGAACAGATCTGGCTTGGAAGAAGTACGACCAGAATGTTCCTTAGAAGCAAGGATGGCGAGACTGCGTCTTACATACTTTGGACATGTTGTCAGGAGGGATCAGTCCCTGGAGAAGGACATCATGCTTGGCAGAGTACAGGGTCAGCGGAAAAGAGGAAGACCCTCAACACAGTGGCTGCAACAATGAGCTCAAGCATAACAACAATTGTAAGGATGGCTCAGGACCGGGCAGTGTTTCGTTCTGTTGTGCATAGGGTTGTCATGAGTCGGACCTGACTCGACGGCACCTAACAACAACAACAGCAAAACAATACATGAGAGAATTCCAGATGTTCTACATTCTTACCAATACTTAGTATTGTCAATCTTTTTAGTTATATCCATTCTAGAGGATGTCGTTGTTGTTGTTATGCGCGTTGAGTTGATTCTAACTTATAATGACCCTATGGTACAGAGTAGAACTGTCCCATAGGGTTGCCTAGGCTGTAATCTTTATGGGAGCGTATCACTAGGTCTTTTTGCTGGTAGAGCCACTGGTTGGTTTGAACCAACGACCTTTGGCTTAGCAGCCCAGCACTTAACCATTGTGCCACCATGTTCCTAATGAGTAATGATGTTGAGCACCTTCCCATATATTTACTGAACATTTGGATATCACCGCGAAGTGCTATGGGTTTTGTCCAGTTTTTAATTAAATCACTTGTCTTTGGTTTATTGATATGTAGGAGTTCTTTATTTATTCTAGAATCTTTCGCAGAATTATAAATATCTTAGTCCGTGGCTTGCCTTTTCACTATCTTGATATATTTTAATAAACAGAAGTTCTTCATTTTAATAATTCTATTTTATGGCTACTATTTTTGGTTTACTGTTTAAGGAAATTTTGCCTATCCCAAGACCATGAAGATATTCTTCTCTGCTTTCTTCTACAAGCTTTTTTTGTTTGCCTTTTGCATTTAGATGTCTGATTCATTTCAAATTAATTTTGCGTATGGTGTGAAGTAGGGCTCAAGTTTAATTTTTTTTTCATGTGGATACCCAATTGCTCTAACAACATTTATTTTTTAAAAGCTTCTTCTCCCCCACTGAGTTGCAGTGGCACCATTGTTGAAAATAAATTTGACCATATATGTATGGATCTATACTATTTTGACAACTTCAATCTTTGTTTATCATGATATTGCTTATTGGTCCAGTTATGAGGATTTTTGTTTTCTTTATGCTGAGGTGTAATCCATACTGAAGCCTGTGTTCTTTGATCTTCTTCAGTAAAACCTCTTAAAGTGTTAAGAAGTAAGGATGTCACCTTGAAGATTAAGGTGCACCTGACCCAAGCCATGGTGTTTTCAATTGCCTCATATGCATGTGAAAACTGGACAACGAATAAGGAAGACTGAAGAAGAATTGATGCCTTTGAATTATGATATTGGCAAAGAAGATTGAATATACCATGGACTGCCAAAAGAATAAACAAATCTGTCTTGGAAAAAGCACAGCCAGAATGCTCCTTAGAAGCAAGGATGGTAAGACTATGTCTCACATACTTTGGACATATTATCAGGAGGGATCAGTCCCCGGAGAAAGACATCGTGCTTGGTAAAGTACAGGGTCAGAGAAAAAAAGGAAGACTCTTAACAAGATGAATTGACACAGTGGCTGCAACAATGGGCTCAAGCATGGCAATGATTGTGGAGGATGGCGCAGAACTGGGCAGCGTTCCATTCTGTTGTACATAGGGTCGCTATGAGTTGGAACCAACTCGATGGCACCTAACAACAACAACAATAATATTGGTACTTTATTCCTATAACAGTATATGCCTTCATTGATTCTGGTCATATTTTATGTTGTTCACTAAAATGTGTTGTTTACTCCCTATAGATTGTACATACTTCTGGAGAAATCTATTCCAAATATTTGACAAGAATTAGAACATGAACTTTTTTGCAAGCACTCACAATTAGAGAGAATATATTTACCAGTTTATGGCTGTATCGGTTAAGGTCAAGTCGTGAAAACAGAATCCATATAGTTTTTTCACAGAAAGACAAACGTAGAGAAAGAGATTGTGTTTTTTTTAGAGAATAGGGTCCCACAAAGCTGAGCTTCTAAACTCTTTGAAGGAATGTTGCTTGGCTAGTGTTTGCACGCCCCTTTGAAATTTCAGAAAGTCAGGAGTGAAGAGAAGATTCTAAAAGCTTCCCCCCCCCACAAAAAAAGTCATGTATAAAGGATGAGGAATGAGAATGACATTAGACTTCTCAACAGGAACTTTGGAAGCTAGGAGATAGTGAAAGTAGGGCTTTCAAATTCTGAAGGGAAAGTGTTTTCAGTCTTGTATTCTGAGCCCAGCCAGGGTTGTTGTTGTTGATGTTTCAACAAACAGCTGGGGTAGAGTAGTTATTTTCAGACAGGGAAGTTCTCAAAGAATTTACTTCCCATTCCTTCTCTCTCAGGAAGCTACTGAAGGATGTACTCTGTTAAAACAAGAGAGTGAACAGGAAATAAGGAGATGTGGGATCCAGGAAATGGGGGGGCGGGGGGAGAGAGAGAGAATGGAAGAGAGTCACTGGGGGCCAGCGCTGGAAGCTTCTCTGGTCAGACACAGGGGCAGGCTGCTCCATAGCAAGCGGGGGGGATGCACAAATGTCTTCAGCGAATAAAAAAGCAAGAACAGAAAGGACGGACTAATTACATGCCTGACTGTGTTAAAAAAAAAAAAAAAAACCTTATAGTTCTTATAGCACTTTTGGAGCTGAGTTAATGAGCGACATATGGGAAACAAGCAAAGAAAAAATTATTAACTCCAGAAAGAAAACATTGTAAACCACTAATTGGCTCAGCGGCAAACAATATTTACATATTCATGATAATTTGAACCTTGACTACTAATTTAACAAATACGGTGAGATAATACACTGGGAGAGAGAAGGTGCGGGGCTTCGGTGCATTGTAAGAGGGAGAAAGCTTCATTTGCCATCATAGTAAGTCAAAAATAATGTCTAAAATGGAGAAATCAAGAACTAGTCCTATCATCAGGGTATTTAGAAATAAGTAGATGAAGAAACACCTAAGGAGTTGCAGTGGCTGTCTCTGGGAAGCTGGTAGGATGAGTTGGACAGGAGACCAGTGGGTTTAGTTAGAAACTTTGGTGAGCCATTTGACACTAAAAAGAAAATAAATAAAAACTGATATATAGTCAATCTTCATTATTCAGGTTTCATATTTGTGAATTCTCTTGCTAAAACTTACTTGTAAAAAAAAAAAAAATTTTTTTTTTCCCCCAATTAATACTTGCGGTGCTGTTATGGTCATTTGTAGATGTGCTCAAAGCAGCAAAAAATCTGACTTGGGTGTTCCCAGCTGAGGTGGAACAAGGCAACACTCTGCCTTCTTGTTTCAGCTCTCAGGCTGTAAACGAGCGTCCTTTTCGTGGTCTATTTAGTGCCACATTTTTTTTCATTTTTATGTTTTTGTTGATTTCACTGTTTAAAATGACCCCAAGCATAGAGCTGAAGTGCTGTCTACGTCCTTAAGCACACCAAGGCTGTGAGGTGCCTTAAGGGAAAATCTGTGCGTTAGATCAGCTTCGTTCAGGCATGAGTTATAGTGCTGTTGGCTGTGAGACCAATGTTCATAAATCAACTATATACTAAATAAGATGTCTTTAAACAGAAACCCACATAAAATAAGATTATGTATTGATCAGTTGATGAAAATGTGACCAGTGGCTCGCAGAAACTTAGCTGTATTTCCCGTAGGGAACAGGGGCTCACTATTCACTAATTCAGTGTTCGGCTGACTTTATAGCCCGCGAATAACAAGAACAGACTGTATTGATTAAAATTAAAGTTAAGCAAATAGAGACACACACAAAAAAATCTTACTGTCAGATATGAATCTGGAGGGCTGATGGTCATTTTCAGGCTTCCAGCTGTGTAAGAAATATCAATGGTTTCCGCGCAAATTAGAAAAAGGTGCCTCTTTCTTGGGACCCTTTTCTGCCACCTGCTGGAGATCTGCGGTCATAACCATACAAATGCAGGAGTGACTACGCTGTGAAGAGCGCCCCCTGGGTTATGCAGCGCGCAACCTGCACAAAGAAAGCAGCACCCTGTGGTCAGCGAACCGCGCGGTCCAGGCACTCTGGATGTGGAACTTTTGCCTCTGACCTCTTTGGTGAGGTCGTTGTGCCCCGGCGGTCAGAGAAGCAGGGCTTGTCCTCCCTTCTGGGCGCTGTTCCCACAGGTCAGGGAAGAGCCCCCTGGACTGACTTACCACGCTGACGTAATGCTTGGGGGTGAGGACGCTTCCAGAGTCTCTCTCCACCTGGCCCCAGCTATGGTGTGTCCAGAAACAATTCCTCAACGTGCAGAGTGTGCATTTGGCCCTTTCCTGACTGCAGTCCCCCACCTCCCATCCCCACACACAATTGACTTTTTTTGGTAATTTTCATCAGGGTTAGAGCATCACACTTCCAAAAGTACGTTTCCTCAGGCTGCACTTTTCTAACTCAACACTTGGCCTCCAGTTCTTCAGTCTGGCCTCACAAACACTCACCTTTCCTGAAAATAAAAAGCAAGCAAACAAAAAACATAGTTGTCCTGCTGGAAAGGGGCTGAGAAATTCTTCATGGTAGACTTAGCATTGCCAAGAGAGCTGCGTGGGCTCTCCATCACAGGGGTGTTTGCTCACAAAGTGTATAAACCACAGTAATAAGAAGGAGCTTCAGACAAGGGTCACTTTGGGCCATTGAGCTTTCCTAGTCCTTAGAGTCCTGACTTGTGAGTGGCCAACTGCCATGCCTAAGCTGTCAGAAGAGACTCTGAAACTTGCTCTTGAATGCCAAGTAGCTAAAGCAAACAGAAGAAATGATCACCTAAAGGAGCTGAACAGAGATTTCAAAGGGAAGCATGAGAAGACAAAGTAAAGTATTACAGTGAAATGTGCAAAGACCTGGAGATAGAAATCCAAAAAGGAAGAGTGTGCTCGGCATTTCTCAAGCTGAAAGAGTTAAAGAAAAAATTCAAGCCTCGAATTGCAATACCGAAGGATTCTATGGGCATAAATATTGAAAGGCACAGGAAGCATCAAAAGAAGATGGAAGGAATACACAGAGTCACTGTACCAAAAGGAATTGGTTGACGTTCAACCATTTCAGGAGGTGGCATATGATCAGTAACCGATGGTACTGAAAGAAGAAGTCCAAGCTATGCTGAAGGCAATAAACAAGGCTCCAGGAATTAATGGAATACTGAGTGAGATGTTTCAACAAACAGATGAAATGCTGGAAGCTCTCACTTTCCTATGACAAGAAATTTGTAAGACGGCTACCCTACCTGGCCAACCGACTGGAAGAGATCCATGTTTGTGCCTATTCCAAAGAAAGGCGACCCAACAGAATGTGGAAATTACCGAACAATATCATTAATATCACACACAGTACATCAACAGGGAACTGCCAGAAATTCAAGCCAGATTCAGAAGAGGACGTGGAATGAGGGCTATCATTGGTGATGTCAGATGGATCTTGGCTGAAAGCAGAAAATACCAGCAAGATGTTTACCTGGATTTTATTGACTATACAAAGGTATTCAACTGTGCGGATCATAACAGATTATAGATAACATTGGGAAGAATGGAACTTCCAGAACACTTAATTATACTCGGAAACCCTGGTGGTATAGTGGTTAAGAGCTATGGCTGCTAACCAAAAGGTTGGCGGTTTGAATTTACCAGGCACTCCTTGGAAGCTCAATGGGGCAGTTCTACTCTGTCCTATAGGGTCGCTATGAGTCAGAATCGACTCTACGGCAATGGGCTTGGGCAGTTATTTGAACAGAACAAGGGGATACTGAGTTTTTTGGGGTTTTTTTTGTGTCAAAAGTATTTTATTTCTTCAGTGATGCCATATTTTAATGGGTACACAGTACTCTTATGTGGCATCAATTATAAGCTGGTTTTGAAACAATTCAGTATTATACCATCAGCTGGTTTGATGACTCTGCCAGCAGGGGACAGGTTCCATCCTACTACAATCTGTGTTACTGTGTATGTCCGTACAGCAACACAGAAAGTAGCTCCACTAGCTGGCACAGTATTGCCACTTTTGTCATGGAAATCAGGTGCACATTTCTGGTAGTTCTGCCTTGCCATTGTTTGCTGAATGCTTCCAACTTGAAGACGACTTAGTGCTTTTTTGGCCATGGGAGACATCATTTAGAAGTCAATAGGACTGTGGCAACTGCAGCTGCTGGCTAGGTGCAATTCATGTCCAGTACTCTTACAAAGAGCCCTGAAAAACCTCCTGTCTTGGTTATCTAGTGCTGCTGTAACAGAAATACCACAAAGCGATGGCTTCAACAAACAGAAGTTTATTACTTCACAGTCTAGGAGGCTAGAAGTCCGTATTTGGAGTGTCAGCTCCAGAGGAAGGCCTTCTCTGTCTGTTGGCTCTGGAGGAAGGTCCTCGTCATCAATCTTCCCCTGCTCTAGAAGCTTCTCAGGGCAGGGACCCTGGGTCCAAAGGACACGTGCTCCTGGCTCTCTTAGTGGTATGAGGTCCCCATGCCTCTCTACTCGTTTCTGTCTTTTATATCTCACAAGAGATTGGCTCATGGCACAACCCAATCTTGTAGACTGAGTCCTGCCTCATTAACAAACTGCCACTAATCTGATCTCATCAACATCATAGAAACAGGATTTACAGCACAGAGGAAAATCCCATCAGATGACAAAACGGCAGTCACACACTCCTGGAAATCCTGGCCCAGCCAAGTTGACAGATATTTTTTGGGGACACAATTCAATCCATGACACCTTCTGAGTGGTTTAAAATCAGAAAAGTTGTAGGTCAGGGTGGTATCATTTTACCATGTTTATTCAATCTGTATGCTGAGCAAATAATCCAAGAAGCTGGATTATATGAAGAAGAACATGGCATAGGGTTGGGGGAAAACTCATTAACAACTACTACATGCAGATGACACAACTTTGCTTGCTGAAAGTGAAGAGGACTTGAAGCACTTACTGATGAAGATCAAAGACCACAGCTTTCAGTATGGATTACACCTCAGCATAAAGAAAACAAAAATCCTCACAAGTGGACCAATGAGCAACATCATGGTAAATGGAAAAAAGATTGAAGTTGTCAAGGATTTCATTTTACTTGGATCCACAATCAACACCCATGGAAGCAGCAGCCAAGAAATCAAACGACACATTGCACTAGACAAATCTGCTACAAAAGACGTCTTTAAAGGGTTAAAAAGCAAAGATGTCACCTTGAGACTGTGGTGCACCTGACCCAAGGCATGATTTTCAATTGCCTCATATGCATGCAAAAGCTGGACAATGAATAAGGAAGGCTGAAGAAGAATTGCTGCCTTTGAATTATGATATTGGCAAAGAATATTGAATATACCATGGGCTGCCAGAAGAAAGAACAAATCTCTCTTGGAAGAAATACAGCCAGAATGCTCCTTAGAAGTGAGGATGATGAGACTTTGTCTCACATACTTTGGACATGTTATCAGGAAGGACCAGTCCCTGGAGAAGGACATCATGCTTGGTAGAGGTTCAGTGAGAAAGAGGAAGACCCTCAACAAGATGAATTGACACAGTGGCTGCAACAGTGGGCCCAAACATAGCAATGATTGTGGGGATGGTGCACAACCAGGCAGTGTTTCGTTCTGTTGCACACAGGGTCGCTATGAGTTGGAACCGACTTGACAGCACCTAACAATAACAAAGCTGAGAGCAAGGTATTCCTGGGTGGCGCAAACAGTTAAATGTTCAACTAGTATTTGAGAAGTTGGAGGTTCAAACCCACCCAGAGGCACCTTGGGAGACAGGCCTGGCAATCTGCTTCCCAAAAGTCACAGCCTTGAAAACCCTATGGAGCAGTTCTATCCTGCACATATGTGGTCACCATGAGTTGGAATGGATTCGATGGAAGCTGGTATACTGAGAGCAGGTCTTGTTGGGAGCAGAAACCCACTTGCCCACCTCCTGGTGCCTCTAAGAGAGGAGTGATGACTTTAGGAGGGACCTGGCCATTAGAGCGGAGAGGGGACATCTCTGGACAGGGCTTAGGGAGTTACCATGGAATCAGAGACTCAGAAAGAGAAGGAATTTTAGGATACAAATAGTCTACAACTCCCCATCTAGTGCCTTAAACCCTCTACCATTTCTCTACCAGGAAATCTTCCATCAACTTCTACTTACATGCCCGCAGTGACAGGGAGCTCACTACCTGCTGAAGAAGTTTCCCCCTTCTCTCCAGAAAGATCCAACTCAGAATGTACTTCCTTCTACCAGCCTCATTTCATTTCCTACACTGTCTTGATTCGGCCTCACTGAAGCCAGAGAGAGCAGACCCACTCCCTTCTCCACATGATAGACTCTAAGCATTTGAGGAGAAACAGCAGGTCTCCCCTTAGTGGTCCCCTCTCTAGGGAAGGCTTATGAATTAGGACTCTTTGAGGAGAATTTATGGGCTCACACCCTTGGGACATCCAAGGCAGAGGGTGCTGCTGGGGCCAGGAGAGCGAGCCACATCATCAGGGGGCCGTTCTGTCTCTGAGCTGCCAATTCCCCTGGCTGTGCCATTCATTCCCAGGCAGGGAGGGTGTCTCAGTCACCTAGTGCTGCTACAACAGAAATAACCACAGGTGGATGGCTTTAACATAGAGAAATTTATTCTCTCACAGTCTAGGAGGCTAGAAGTCCAAATTCAGGGTGCCAGATCCAGGAAAAGGCTTTGTCTCTCTGTTGACTCCAGGGGAAGGTCCATGTCATCAATCTTCCCCGGTCGAGGAGCTTCTTAGCGCAGGGACCCTGGGCCCAAAGGATCCACTATTCTCCCTGAGCTGCTTTCTTGGTGGTATGAGGTTCCCCACGTCTCTATGCTCACTTATCTCTTTTATATCTCAAAAGAGATTGGCTTAAGACACATCCAGTCTTGTAGATTGAATCTTGCTTCATTAACATGACTGCTGCTAATTCCATCTCATCAACATCATAGAGACAGGATTTACAACACACAGGAAAATCACACCACATGACCAAATGATGGACAGTCACAATACTGGGAATCATGGCCTAGACAAATTCATACAAAGCTCGAACTGTGACAGAGGGCAAATGAATAATTTCTTTTATAAGGATCAGCACAAAGCTGGTTCCTATGAGGAGGAAGTTAAAGATGTCCCAAACGTCCAACTTTTCCAAGCTTCTGTATCACTCCATCATCTCTAACACCGACTACTCCCTCCCCCCTCAGCACTCTTCCTCTCGTTTTTGGGCTCTCTAATTCGCTGCAACGTCTCACAGAACTCACGAACTGTATAAAGGAAATGGCTTAAGTGGTTATGGAGGCTGGCAAGTCCCCAAACCGTGGGTCAAGTGTAGACTTCTCCCTACCCACAGGGCTGCAGGGTCTGATGAACCCCAACTGGCAGTTCAGACCACAGGCTGCTGGCTCACAAGGCTGGGGAAGCTGGCAAATCAGGTCACACCATAGGTTGCCAGCCCAAGGGGCTATGGAGGGTGGTGAATCCCAGAATTGGTAGGTCAGGCAGCAGGCCTCTGGCTCAAGGCCCAAGAACCTGAGGTCAGCTGATCACAAACTGGACTTCGGGATCCAGATGCAGAGAGCCCCGTCAGGTCATCCACAAATTTATCTTAGATGCAGGCCACACCCCAGGGAAGGGCGTAACTTGAGCAACGGTGGGACTTGAATAATGCCCCCTGCAAGGCTTGGACCCAAGACACACCCCACACCAATCCTGCCTTATCAGCATGTAGAGGGTAGGATCCACAGCAAATAAAATGGAGGACAATATTGGGAATCATGGCCCAGCCAAGCTGACACATAACCCCGACCATCACAGGTTCCGTATACCTTATTTGCACAGTCCCACTCAATCATTGTGCGTGAGTCACAGAGACCATGGCTAGAAGGGCAGTATTAAGTAATTCATTGCACTGCAGAGGGAATGACCATCACTGGCACAGCCAAGCCTACATCTTCCCTATAGCAGAAAGAGAGATCAAGCGTTCCACTACTAGCTGGTGGTTGGAATCCACCTGGGGGTGCCTTGGAAGACAGGCCTGGCGATCTGCTTCCGAAAGGTCACACAGCCTTGAAAACCCTATGGAGCAGTTGGACTCTGCACACAGAGTGTCTATGAGTCAGAATTGATTCTACAGCAATTAACAACTCCTGATCACCCCTCGGGCACTGGTTAAGGTTATCTGGGGCACAAGCTGGGTTTGGGGCACGCTGGTTTCAGAGGGACAGAAATTAAAGGTGGCTTAGAGGCTGTCTAGACACAGGTGTGAAAGGTGAAAGAACCGTCTTCCTGAGGGAGGGGCTGAGGTGTTCAAATTTCCAGACTCTAATGGTTTTTTTAAATGGTTTGGGTTAGTGTCCAGAGCTGGGAGCCGGGGAGCCAACAAAGCCATGGTATGGGCCCTCCCGGGTGCCGATTTTCTTCCATGGAAGTCATTGAAAGCACTATTTTTAGATTTAAACAAGAACACAAACATTACAGAACAGACCGCAGCATCTGCATGTATTTTTAAGGCAAAATCCAAGACTTCAGAGAAATTTCACACCGTGTCAGCTGCTTCAGGCTGGCTGCCTGGCCCTCCAGGTGAACCCCTGCACCTTGCTTGATATCAGCAGGTACTTCGGGAGGAAGTTGAGAAGTTTCTAGAGGAGAGGCCCTGGGATCTGCAGTCTGAGGGGTGCTGGGATTGGGTCTCCAACAGCTGCAGGGCAGACCTCTGAAGTGGTGTATCTCTCAGAGGGTCTCCCAGGGGGATGACTGTGTGGCACAGGAGGGAGGCTGGGCCCTGAGCTGTGGCTGCCAATCTGGGCACAAACACAGGTCTTCCTGCCTCCACAGATAGTGTCAGTTTGGGCATGAGACAGCAAGCCCGTGATGACCCCCAGAGGCCCTTGACCACCTTCAGGGCCGCACGTACCTTCTCCGTTCTTGTGCGATCCAAGGTGGGAAGGCTTCACTCATGAGTGTGCCCAGCAGGAGGAGCCTCTCGGGAATCTAGTTTAACTTGCTAAAAGAACATTTGAAAACGGGTCATTTCTTGCACACTCGAGTTTGTGGAATAAGATCCTGACCAACACCATGGGCTCTGTGTTGCCCAGAGGAAATTATGGTAGGAGGCTCTGTCCAAAGCTGCCCTGACCTCACCATCTCAGAGATGTCTGCCCCTGCCCCTGCCCCTGCCCCTGCCCCTGCCCCTGCCCCTGCCCCTGCCCCTGCCCCTGCACCTGCCCCTGCCCCTGCCCCTGCCCCTGCCCCTGGAGAGGCCTTTGTCCCATTCTTTCTGAATCCTTTGGGATTATCTGCCCATCAGAGTGGAGAGTTTCTGGGAAGAGAAGTGCGTACCCTATTCCCTTCCAAGCAGAGGTGAACGCTGCCCCCAAGGAGGAGGGAGGCCAGATGAGAGACAGGATGCCTAATCCTGGCAATTCTTGCTGTGGCCACTAGGTGGCGGGCTAGGGCCATGCTTGGCTGCAAACAAGGCACCCTCGGAGTGACCTGGGGCTTGGGAACCCAGCTTCCTTCAAGTGCTCTGGTGTCACTGTGCCTAAGAGGGAGTCTGTGGGGTCAGCTGCAAGCTGTGCAGGCTGAGGCTGTGGGCCCACACACAGGTGAGGAGGAGGCTTTCAGAAGGCCTGAGCCCTCTGACTCTCCACAAGGCCTGGAGTGGGGAGACCTGGGTTCCTGTCTCCTCCCTGCTGAATGGCCTCAGACAAGTTCCTCTCCCTGTCTGAAAATGGGGGTTTCCACTACATGATCTCTGAGGTACTTGCAGCAGCTGGTGGCTGTGACCACTGGGTGACCTCAGGTAGGTCATTGGGCCACTAGACCCATGATGGGAGACGGTAAAATTATGCCACCCCAATGCAGGATGCATTGATCAAGAGGCAGTTGGAACAGAACAAGGGAGTACTGTATGGTTTAAAATCAGGAAAGGTGTGTGTCAGGGTTGTATCCTTTCACTATACTTATTCAACCTGTGTGCTGAGCAAATAATCCGAGAAGCTGGACTGTATGAAGAAGAACGGGGCATCAGGATTGGAGGAAAACTCATTAACAACCTGTGATATGCAGATGACACAACCTTGCTTGCAGAAAGTGAAGAGGACTTGAAGCACTTACTGATGAAGATCAAAGACCACAGCCTTCAGTATGGATTACACCTCAACATAAAGGAAACAAAAATCCTCACAAGTGGACCGAAAAGCCACATCATGATAAACAGAGAAAAGATTGAAGTTGTCAAGGATTTCACTTTACTTGGATTCACAATCAGCACCCATGGGAGCAGCAGTCAAGAAATCAAATGACACATTGCACTGGGCAAATCTGCTGCAAAAGACCTCTTTAAAGTGTTGAAAAGCAAAGATATCACTCTGAGGACTAAGGTGCACCTGACCCAAGCCATGATATTTTCAATCACCACATATGCATGTGAAAGCTGGACGATGAATAAAAAAGACTGAAGAATTGATGCCTTTGAATTATGGTGTTGGCAAAGAATACTGAATATACCATGGATTGCCAGAAGAACAATTAAGTCGGTCTTAGGAGGGGTACAACCAGAACACTGTTTAGAAGCGAAGATGGCGAGACTTTGTCTTACATACTTTGGACATGATGTCAGGAGGGACCAGTCCCTGGAGAAGGACATCATGCTTGGTAAGGTACAGGGTTGGCAAAAAAGAGGAAGACTCAACAAAATGGATTGACACAGTGGCTGCAACAATGGACTCAAACATAGCAATGATTGTGAAGATGGCACATAACGGGGCAGTGTTTGATGGGGTCGTTAAGAGCTGGAACCGACTTGATGGCACCTAACAACAACAACACTGCTGGATGCAGGATGAGAAGGTGGCTGAGAGTGTCCATGGGGGAATGAGGTCTGGGAACAGGTCTAACATCACAGGGCACTAGGGACCCAGCACTCCCCACCCCAGATTGAAACTATCCTAAAAAGAAAAAGTTGCCTTTGAGTGGATTCCAACTCATGGCGGCCCCATGTGTATCAGGGTAGAACTGTGCTCCATAGGATTTTCTCTGTCTGATTTTTCAAAAGTAGATTGCCAGGTCTCTCTTCTGAAGCTCCTCTGGGTGGCCTCAAACCTCCAATCTTTCAGTTAGTTAATCTTTCAGTTTTTTAAGGGTAATAACAACCCTGTCACATTGTCAAGGTGCCCGGCCATCCCATTGTCTGCACACATCGTCCTATTTAGCCTGCAACACTGAAGGCTCTGGTCTGGCCTTTGGACAGATGCTTGCTCCCCTTTCTTTCCTGGGCTGTGTTTGTGCCTCGGCTTACCTTGGGCCTTAGGTCTAAGGTGGCAGATGAGTAGAAGCTGGGAGGAGTCTGTGACATCAAAGCAGGGGTGGATTAATCAGTAAGCGTGGTATGCACCAGCTTACAGTAAGCAAGGTACACACGGGCTTAATTTTGCTTATTTACTAATCTGAAGTGCGCAATTTCACCTGCTTTTCAGCCAGGTGAAATTGTGCTCTATAGATTAGTAAGTAAGTGCAATTAAGCCTGTGTGTAAGTTGCTTATTGAATAATCTGTCCCTGCATCGAAGCCTCAGTTTCCTCATCTGCAAAATGGAGAGAGTCTTGCCCACCTTACAAAGTCAGTGTGAGGACCCAAGCGTCTTCACACCCATGGTCTCACTCAGCTCTCATGGCAACCCTGAGTGGCAGGTAGGGCATGAGGCCTCATTCTCATTTTGCAGATGAGGAAACTGATGCCCAGAGATGAGAAGAGACGCAGCCCTGGTCACCCAGCGGAGTCTTTTCTCCCCCACCCCACACTCCTACCTTCTCCTCCCGCTCTCCCTTTAGTGTGGCCACTTGGCCCTTTCTCTCTCTCTGCTGCGTGTTATGCTAAAGAGAGGCCACTCAGGTGCCTTGTGTTCTAGAAGGTCCAGGTCTCCTGGGAAACAGTGGCCAAGACCTTGGCTTGGCACATTGCTGGACACAGAGGCTCCTGTCCAGATAGTGCTGATGCCCTATGCTCTGCTCAGCCCATCCTGGCCTGAGGGCAAAAAAGTCTAGAATATGGAATTTGAAAATCTGAAGCAAATTTTCACTGAGCCTCATGTACAAGGTCATGGCAGAACTGGAAGTGTAGCTTGTGTCTGAAAGCACTTGGGGACGAGAGCAGTGACCATCAGCCTCACTGCTTCGTGCCAGGCTC
Source organism: Loxodonta africana (assembly GCF_030014295.1). Lineage (NCBI taxonomy): Eukaryota > Metazoa > Chordata > Mammalia > Proboscidea > Elephantidae > Loxodonta > Loxodonta africana. The sequence goes on from NC_087348.1 coordinate 37,941,825, forward strand.
TGAGCTAAGCCCTTTGCCTGCACAATCTCAGTTAGTCCTCCCAAAACACTCTAAGGTAGATATTGTTCATTCTTTAAATTTATTTGTTTGTTTTCCTTTAAAAGTGTTATTGCAGTAAAATACATATATAACATAAAATGTGCCATTTGAACCCCTTTTAAGAGAGCAATTCAGTGACATTGATTACATTCACAGTGTTTTGCAATCATCGCCACTACTTCCGAAACTTGAGGTGACAACCTCAAACAAACTTATTAAGCAATAACTCCCCACTCCCTCTCTGCCCCTAAAAAACCAAACCCGTTGCCATCAAGTCAGTCAGGACTCATAGTGACCCTATAGGACAGAGTAGAACCGCCCCATATGGTTTCCAAGGAGCTGCTGGTAGATTTGAACTGCCCCCCCTTTTAGGTTATCAGCTATAGCTTTTATCCACTGTGTCACCAGGGCTTCCTGCCCCAGCCCCTGGTAGCCTCCAATCTACCTTCTGTCTCCGTGAATTTGCCTATTCTAGATCTTTCATATAAATGGAATCATGCAATATTTGTCCTTTTGTGTCTGGCTTATTTCACTCAGCATGACATTGTCAAGTTCCAGGCTGGAGCATGTACCAGAACGCATTCCTTTTTGGGGCTAAATAATATTCCACTGTATGCATGCCCCGCCATGTGTGTTCACCCGTTCATCTGCCAGTGGACACTTGGGTTGCTTCCACCTTTTGGCTGTTGTGAATAACGCTGCAGTGAACATTGATGTTCAAGTATCCGAGTCCTTGCTTTCAAGTCTTTTGGCTATATACCTAGGAGTGGACTTGCTGGGTCATATGGTAACCCTATGTTCAACTTTTTGAGGAACTGCCAAACTCTTTTCCACAGCATCTTCACATTTTGCATGTCCACCAACAACGGATGAGGGTTCTAGTTTCTCCACTTTCTCACTAACACTTGTTATTTTCCTTTTTTTTTGCGGGGAAGGAGGGTTGTTGTTTTGTAATAGGCATCCTAGTCGCCGGTGAAGTGGTATCTCATTGTGGTTTTGATTTGCATCTTCCCCTGGATGGCGGGAACAGTTAAGTGCAACTACTAACCCAAAGGTTGGGAGTTCAAACCCACAGAGAGTTGCCTTTTGCTTCTAAAGGTCACAGCCTTGAAAACCCTATGGAGCACAGTTCTACACTGCAACACATGGGGTTGCTGTGAGTCAGAATCGACTCGACAGCAACTTTTTAATGACTAGTGACACTGAGCATATTTTCATATGTTTATTGTTGTTGTTGTTAGGTGCCATAGAGCTTGTTCCAACAGAAGGAAACACTGCCTGGTCCTGCGCCATCCTTACAATTGCTGCTATGTCTCGGTGTCTGTCCGTCTTGTTGAGGGCCTTCCTCTTTTTTGCTGACCTTGTACTTTACCAAGCATCATGTCCTTTTCCAGGGACTGGTCTGTCCTGTTCTTATTGGCCATTCGTACATCTTCTGTGGAGAAATGCCTGTTCAAATATTTTCCCCATTTTTAAAATTAGGTTGTCTTTTTGTTGAGTTGTAGGAGTTATTTACATATATTCTGGACATTAAACCTTTATCATACATATGATCTGCAAATACTTTTTCTTATTCTGTGGGTTGTTTTTTGTTTTTTGATAATACCCTTCAATGCACGGAAGTTTTTCATTTTCACGAAGTACAGTTTATCTAGTTTTTTCTTTTGTTGTTATTTACTTTTTATTGAGGTATAACTTACATTCACAAAGTGCACATACCTTAAGTGTACAACTCAATGACTTTTTTTATATATGTGCAACAACCACCAAGATAGAGATCATTTCCAGCACCCTTGAAGGTCATCTCAAGCCCCGTCTCAGTCAATACCTCGCTAAGATTGGGGTTATTTATTCCCATTTTACAGAGGAGGGAACTGAGGCTCAGGGAAGGGCTATGAATTAGGGCTTTGAACCGGTCTGTTCAGGTTCACACCCCTGCTGAAAATTTGCATTTCTAACAAGTTCCCAGGCGATGCTAATGATGCTGGTTAGGGACCAATTCTGAGAACCACTAGTAGAGCAGTGGTTCCCCAATTTATTATATAAGAATTACCTGGGAGCCCTGGTGGTGCAGTGGTTAAGAGCTCAGCTCCTAACCAAAAGGTCGGCAGTTCGAATTCACCAGCTGCTTCTTGGAAACCCTATGGGGCAGTTCTAATCTGTCCTTTAGGGTCACTTTGAGCGAGAATCAGCCCAACAGCAGTGGGCTTGCTCTTTTTTTTTTTTGGTTTGGAGTACCGGGGTACTTGTTAAAATGTAAATTCTGAGTGTATAAGAAATTTTGAGAACCACTGATCTACCAGTGGGTCTCAGAATTGATCCCTAACCAGCAGCATTAGCTTCGCCTGGGAACTTGTTAGAAATGCAAGTTCTCAGCAGGAGTTTCAACCCGAGCGAACTGGTTTGAAGCCCTTCCATGAACTGCCCAAAGCTGCAGAGCTGTTAAAGGGTAGGACCAAGGTTAATTTGTCCCTTCCTAAAAGCGCACAGTGATTCATGCACGCTATAAAATAGTTATTTCTTTCTCTTCTCCCCTATCCCCTTTCTTCTCTTCCTCCTTCTCCAACTTTTCCTGCTTCCCCACTCAGCTTGCACCCACCCAGCCTCTTCTTCAGTAAGGGCTACCTCTTGTCATTTCATAGCACTACCACCAGGTGGAGCCAAAGGACCAATTGCAGAACCCAGGTTAGCGTTGAGGACCTGCAGGTGTAGGGTCTTCTGAGTCATCAGGGTTTCTGAGCTTCGTGGAGGGAGGCTGGACAGTGGCCATCCTGGTCCCTGCCCAACAGATGTGGCAGAGGTGACCCCACCCTAGGCCCTTGTCCGTTGACGCCCAGATGGACAAGAGGATAGAAATGCAAAACTGAGGCTCAGACTGAGAGGAGCCCTAGGTGGAGGACAGAGGACTTGAGTTCTAATGTTACCCCAGCCACCCACTCTCCGAGCCACTTTCCCCTCCCTGGGCCTCAGTTTCTCATTTTCAAAATGGGACTACCTGCCAGACCTTCTCATCCTAAGTAAACTTGGCCCTACCTCTATCTCTTTGTATTTTCTATTCCCTTTGCCTGGCATGATTGCCCCTCCCCAGTTTCTCATTCACATCGGCCAGCCTAGGAAGCCCAATTCAAATTGCCACCCCCCGCCACAGGAAGTCTTCTCTGATTGCTCAGCCTTGGCTGCCCCCCATGTGATAGTCCAGGCACCATGTTGTCACGGGCAGAGGTCCACCCTGCGCTTACCATCGACCAGGGCTCCAGCACAAGGAGTGTGCATCACAGATTGCCTGGATCTAATTGACTGGGATGGAAGAGAGGAAGGTGACCTGGCCCAGTGAGGGGGGGCTTGTCAACAGCCAGGGGATGTTGGTGCTTCCCTATCCCTCCTCCTGGGAAGGCAGGATTGCAGAGGGCAGTGAGTCTGAATGGGCCCAAGCTGGGGGCTTCACCTTGTGCCAGCCCAGGGGCGTGTGCTGTGAGGCTGGGCTGTATCTTCCCTCATCTGTGTCCAGCTGCCATTTGCCACCCCTGCTCCCTGGAAAGCCAGCCCCAAAGACGCCAGGTCAGAAAGAGCCTTCAGGCACCGTCCAGTGCACCCTTCACACACAATGATCCTGAGCAGCCACTGGCCCAGGGTCACACAGCAACGTGGCAACAGGGCGGTGGCTCAGCCCTGCCTCTGGCTCTTTGCCCAGGGCTCCCAGAGGCCCCACAGGAGGCCTTCCAGGCCTAAGGATTGAGCCCGTCTCTGCTTTGCAGCCTGGCCACACCCCCTCCCTGGGTGTCCCTTCCCGGCCCCCTCCTCTGCTGATGGAGCAGTTACACTGCAGGCTTCTCTCAGCCCAGCAGGTGTGCATGGGGCGTGGGGGAAGAGGGCCTGGAGAAGCCACCTTCCCAGGCTCCCAAGCTTAAGTCCTATCCAGCCCCCACCCAAACCCCAGCAAATACATGTTTGTTCCTCTGTCGTAAGACGCTAGAGCTGGTTAAGAGCCCAGCATTTGGAGTCAGGCATTCTTGGGTTCAAGTTTTATCTCCACCATTTTTTTGTCAGTGACCTGAGACAAATGCTTAAACTTTGGAAGTCTCATCTGCGAAATGGGAATAAAAACAGTTCCTACCTGAGCTGGTTGTTGTGTGTGTTCAGAAAGACTGTACATAGTAAGTGTTCAATGAAAGACAGCTTCTGCGGTGGTTGGCACCATGGACTCAGGTGCAATGAGAGGGCTTACTCTGCCCCTAATGAGGGAGACTGTTTGGTTGAGGGCTGGGCACGTTGATTGGCTGATGGGTATGCAAGTCACCTCCCTCTGTGATGTCAGAGGGACAACTTACCAGCCAATCAACAGCAGGTGTTGAGACCCCTGGGTGGGTGTGGCCCTGTGGCCCGTCCCAAGGAGGAGAGGGAGAGAGAAGAGGCAGTTGGGGGAGGGACAGGGCTCTGGGCTGCTGTCAGGGGATGTGGCTCCAAGGCGGCTCTGAGAGTGACCAGCTGCTGGAGCAGGTTGTGAAAGCCTGAGCCTGTGTTTCTTCATCTGTGACATGGGGTGGTCCCTCTCCCTGTTTTCATCAAGGAGTGGGTGGGAGGGTCAGGTGAGCTGATGGATAGGAAGGAGCCCTGAAAGGTGCTCTGGAAATGCAGAGCACAAGGAGGCCACAGCCATCTGGATCCCTCAGGCAATTAGCCAATCTGTATAGCTGAGGGGTTGCTCTTTTAATTAGTCAAACTTTCAAATTTAATTTTAGCCTTTGGATGGAAATATTTATGAAAAATATGACTGATTTCCCTTATTAAATAGTGTACCCTTCAACGTAAGTTGTATTGATGCTAGCAAAATCTATCAAATGATGCCATTTTATTGTGCTTTTAAAAGTTTTAGTCTCTTACTGTCAACTCACGTGCAGCTGCCTCTTAACAGCTCTTCCCCCACCCTGTAAAACTTTCTGCTTCTAATCTACTGCAGGTTTGGGAATCAGACCCTCAGCACTGTAAGCACTGTAGGTAAAGCAAGAGCCACTAGGCCCTGAGCAGGAGCCCCAGGGGCTCGTGGATGAAGCACATGAGCTTTAGCTTGGGCAGTGTAGCTGCGTCCTCACTCCTGGCTGTTGGCCAGGCTCTGGGTGGGCAGGTTGCAGGTAGCTAGGGGGGACAGGCAAGGTGTTGTTTTTGTTGTGTGCCATCAAGTCGATTCCGACTCATAGAGAAACTATATGACACGGTAGAACTGCCCCATAGGGCTTCCTAGGCTGTAATCTTTACTGGAGCAGATTGCCAGGTCTCTTCTCCTACAGAGCTGCTGGTGGGTTCAAACTGCCAACCTTTTGGTTAGCAGCTGAGAGGTTAACCATTGCTCCACCAGGGCTCCTTGACAGGCAGGGTGCTCCGCTGTTAATATCCCCTGCTCTCCAGGAACTTGCAGACTCTGCATGCCCCACGAATGCACACGTAGACACTTGGGGCACATGCAAGGGCTTCGTACAACACTGCCTTCCCAAGATTCCACCCTTGTGAACCCCTGTAACCTCACCTTCCACCACCCTCCTGCTCCTACACCCTTGGCTGTAGTCACAAGGAACCAATTCTCAGGCTTCGTATGAGTTATTCTTGTTACCCTTTCGCCACTCCCTCACCTGAGAAAATTCAGCCCAGGTGTCACCTCCTCCAAGGAATCTCTGTCATCTCCCTCTAGTCATATCCAATTGCTTCCCCCTCACCCCAAGGGATGGCTAAAAGCATGGAGTCTCGAGCCGAACGCCTGATGGAAACCCAGGTCTGCCTTTTCACATCTGGGACCTTGGGCAAGTTACCTGACCCTACTTTTCCACCCGTAAAATTGAACTGAAAGCCATAGCTACTTCATTTACACGTGTCAGGCTCCTAGCATTGTGCCTGGCACACTGCAAGCATTCAATTAGTGTGAGCCATTTTTCTTATCTGTCTTATAATTATTGGCTTTAGTCTGCCCCACTAACTCCAAGCTTCTCAAGGGTAGGCGTGCTCTTTACTCGTCTCTGCAGTCTTCCCTCCCCTGGTATCTGGTGCAGTCAGGCACACAGCAGTGGCTCAGTAATGGCTCAAATGGATGTCGAGTCTAACACTGGCAGCAAGAGTGAACACCAGCACTGTGTGATTTTGTTCTCCTTGCCTGTCGGTCTTCTCCCTGGAACCAGGCAGTAAGTTCCTGGCAGTGAGGCAGCAGGGTCACCCCTTCCACGGACTGTGGGCCAGTCACTGTGCCTGGTAGACGGAGGTATCCATGTTACCCTGAAGGCGAAGCAGGGTGCTGTCCGTGGTGCTGAAGAGCACTGAAAAAACCAAGCCTGTTGCCATTGACTTGATTCTGACTCATAGCGACCCTATAGCACACAGTAGAACTGCCCCAACAGGGTTTCCAAGGAGTGCCTGGTAGATTCAAACTGCTGCCCTTTTGGTTAGTAGCTGTAGCTCTTAACCACTATGCCACGAGGATTTCTGAAGAGCACTGGCAAGTGACTAATTCCCCGCCTGAGATGGATGTTGGGAAATGGAGGGATTTGCTTCAGAGCAGCCAGGAAGGGATTTTTCATCTCCAGATCGCAGCCAGCACATTTTGTTCTGACATTTCCCTAGCACTTTTGCCAATGACATGATGTTGCCAGCATATCTCTTTCCTCGGCCTTCCGAAATCCTTGGAGAGCTGTCTCTACCCCCCCACCTCCCCCCACCACTACCACCGAAGCACCTCCAAACTTGGATGCATCACCCAGAGACCTGAACTGAAACTATTGAAACATGAGCTGGGTACCAGTGCCAGCCAAGTCCATAATTTCTGCAACCTGCTCGTCTCACCTACAAGTGGTCCCAAGCCCTGGCAGCCTCCCGACAACCCTGTCCTCCAGGACGAGAAAAACCAGAAAAAATGGGGATTAAAAAAAAAAAAAAACTCAGAACTTACACATGTCATGGTGTTAAATGGTTCAAGCTTTTGGATGACACAATCATGGTGGAATCCCACCAGTCCAAAACTCTATGACCTTGGGTAATTTCCTTCCTCCCTGAGCCTCAGTTTTCTCATCTGCTAAACGGGAATAAAGAAGCCTTCCTCACAGGATTGCTGTGGGGACAAAATTAGACAACACAGTTAAAAGTGCTAACAATAGTGCCTGGCACATAGTAATTGCTCACTAAATAGTAGCCATTCTTTCTCAGACTAACCTTTGATAAAGAAGCCGTAGAATTTTGGAGCTGGAAGAGTTTCGCCCAACCCTTTTAGTTTACACACGAAGAAGCTGAGGCCCCTGGCCTAACATGGCTGGTAAGGGAGAAAGTGAAAGTTTGAGAGAGAGATTGATTTTACGGAACTGGTTTATGCAATCGTGGAGGCTAGCAAGTCCAAAATTGATAGGCCAGGCGTCTGGCTGGAAATTTCAGCAGGAAATCTATGTCATAGTCTTGAGGCAGAATTTCTTCTCTCTGGGAAGTCTCAGGTTTTCCTCTTACGGTCTTCAAATGATTGACTGAGGCCGCCTCCACTGTATCAAGAGTTATCTCCTTTAGCTAGAGTCAACTGATTGTAAGTGGTAATCCAATCTACAAAACAGCTTCACAGCAGCGTCTAGACTAGTTTTGACTGAACAACCATAGCCTAGCTAAGCTGACACATGAAATTAGCCATTACACCCATCTTCATTCAATTTATCCCTCAATAACATTACCAGATTAGTATCATCATTATCCCTATTTTACAGATGAGAAAATTGAGGCTCAGAAGGGCAAGGAGAGCAGCACATGGCCACATGGCCACCTTTCTGTCAGGGTTAGCATAAAGATTGTGTGAGATGAAGCAGGCAGGAGTTCCTGGCACAGGCCAGGCAGAAGACATGGTCCATTGTCTAAAGGAGATCGTCCTTACATTTCAGAGTGGGAAGAAGCATCTTCATTCTGCCTGGTGCCTTTGTAATTCCTCAGGCTTTGGGCACAGTATCCTAGGAAGATGAGAAAGATGCTGAAAATCAAAGCCAGAGAAGCAGCTCTGAGGGTGGCTTTTATCTCCCCAGAGCATGTGGCCAGCTTGGCATAGAGTAATGAAAACCCACTAGACTCAAGCCAGGGTACCCGGGCTTAAATCCTAGCCCCGCCACTTAGAATTCTGAGATCTAGGGTCAAGTGTGCTATGATCCTGGAGCCTCCATTTCCAGATTTGAAAAATGGGAATAATAATTCCTACCTGAGAACCTGAAAATGTCATTAGGAGGAATAAATGAGATGATTCATGTAAAGCATCTAGCACAGTACCTGGCACACCGTAGGTGCTCGATAAATATGGATTTCCTTCTTGTCTTCTTATCCCCACCTATGTTTAGTCATCAAGTATTTATTGAGCACCTACTATGTGCTAGGTGCTGTTCCAAGTGCTGGTGATCTGGCAGTTAACATGGCAGATAATGTGTTGTCATGGCGTTTACATTTTATCAGTGGCTTAATTATCAGTGGTTAATTTCTCTCTCCAGTACACGAAGACCAGAGGTCAGCAGCCTGGGATGGTACGGCAGTTCCACGATCATCAGGGACCCAGGATCCACCTGGTTTGCTCTGCCATGCTCACATGTTGCTTCTACCTCTAAACTCAAGATGGCTGCCCCAGCTGCAGCCATCATGTCTGCATTCCAGCAGCAGAAAAGTGGAAGTCTTGAAAAAAGAGTATGCCCTTCCCAATAAGGACAAGCCCTAGGTATTGCAGTTATATTCCACTGGCCAGAATTTAGTCACCTGGCCACACCCAACTGCAAAGGAGGCTGGGCAACTGTAGTCTTTGCTCTGGGCAGCCATGCACCCACCCCCAAATTAAAGATGCCATTTATCAGGAGGAAGGGGAGAACAGATAATGAGGGACAACTGGCTATCTCTGCCACAATGACAAAGTCGGGACCAGAATCCACACATCTTGATTCTTTCTGTTGCTCTCACTGCCAAGTCCTTCTGCCTGTCCCCCAGCTTGATGAGCCAAAGAAGCTGAGAGCAAGGCCAAATGTCGGGGGAACCCCTGGGAGGAGTGGCCTGAAGGGGCTGAGGTTTGGGGGAAGTAGAGGGAGGGGGCAGAGAGGATGGAGTCCTGACAGAGGAAGGCCCAGCTGCTGGTCCCCTCCCCAGTGCTGGGGTTAAAGACCCAGCATGGTGAACTGACTTCATTGGGGTGGCAGCTGGCCCTGAGACCCAGGGCAGGGAGACGCTGCTGTCACCTCCTTTTGGGGAGGCAGCTGGCGACAGAGATCCTGACAGCTCCCTATTGTCCCCAGTGGACACAGTGGCAGGTTGGTGGGATCCCACTGCGGGGAGGGAGGACAATGGGGGAGGGTGTTAAGCAGCTGGCAAGGGCAGTCAGCCCAGCTGCCCATGACACCTCACTCATGGCCCTCCCTCTGCCCCCTCCTCTCCCAGGCTGGACTGAGCTGAGCAGGGCTGGGCTGGGATCCCTGCCTGGGGACTGTTCTGCCTGACACTGAGCTGCTGGTGCCTCCTGCTCATCCCCCTCTCCCTCCCTCCCTCTTTCCTTCCTTTCCTCCATCCCTTCCTTCCTCTCTCTTCCTCCCTTCATTTCTCCTTCTCTTGCTCCCTCTGCTTATCCCTCCAGTCCTCCCCTCCTCTCTCCCTTCCCTTTCTCCCCTTTCTGTTCATTTCCTTTCCCTGATGTCTCCCTTTCCTCTCTTCCCCTCCTTCCTTCCCCTCCTTTTTCCCTCTTCTTCCCTCATTTTTCTTTTTCCTCCCTGTCATAACTCGCTTCCGTCTCTTGCCCTCTCCGCCTCCCACTCCCTTCACAGCCCTGGCTCCCATCCTCTGAGCTCCCCATGGTGTGGGAGGAGGGCAGGACCAGAGGACATTGGGAGCAGTTTGGGAGGTAGGTCCCAGCTGCTCAGGACCCTTCCCTGCAGTCTCCTGCCCCTTGTCCAGCACCAGGGGCAGGAGATGCCCAGGCCTCCCTGTCTCACCTCTCACTAGAAACCAACCTGTGGCACCAGCCCTCCCTAACCCTCCCCTGGGTGGAGACAAGGGACTCATGTTCCTTGAGCTCCAATACATGCTAGCCACTTGTACGGCCCTTAAAAAAAATACTTAATCCTCACACAGCCCATTGAGGCTGGTTATTACTATTCCCAATTTATAGATGAGAAAACTGAGGCTCAGAGAGGCAGAGTTCTAAATTCAAAGCCACACCGTAAGAGACATTCCCCTAAAGTAGCCAGCATAAGGTGGATCAGAGCCTCTCGCTGTTGGGTCTCCTACCCGTTCTAGCCCTGGTCCTGCTCTGAGCCCCGGTGCACTGAGCCTCAGTGAACCTTTCTGTCTCTCGATCCCCATGTTCTTTTGGCAGCCCAGACCCACATCCTTCCTAGAGATTGAGGGGTGTTGGGAAGAAGGCGGATGGAGCCAGCCTGGCTTGGGGTCTCTGGGACCCCTGTGAGGGTTCACGAAGCAGGGGTAGCAGAGGCTGCACAGGATATCACCTCAGGCCTTGGCTCAGCTCCTTCATGAGGGCAAAGGCTCTGCTCCCCTCTTGGTCCCATGGGCCCCTGCACACAATAGGTGATCAATGAGGAGGACCCGATCTTTGCAGGCATCTCAAGGCTGCTCAGACTCAAACTTTTTAAATAGCCTTCCTTCCCTCCACCAATAACCACCCCTTCCTCCACACAGATACACACCAACACATGAGAAAAACCCAGGGCAGAGGGGACCCCTACCCAGGATGACTCTGTAGGTGTGAGGATGCACATATAATTTTGGTGGTAACTACGGAATTATGGTGGTAGTAGGAGGATAGTCATGATAATGGGATGGTGGTGGTTATAGTTGTGGTTGTGATAATGGTGGTAATGATCGTGATGGTGGCGTTCATGGTGGTGGTGGTAATTGTGGTGATGGTGATGGAGGTAGTGGTAATGTAATGATGGTGATAGTGGTGATGGTGATGGTGGTGGTGGTGGTGATGGTGGTGATGGTGATGGTGGTAGTGGCGATGGTGATGGTGGTGGTGATGGTGGTGGTGATGGTGATGATGGTGGTGGTGATGGTGATGGTGGTGGTGGTGGTGATGGTGATGGTGGTGGTGGTGATGGTGATGGTGGTGGTGATGGTGATGGTGGTAGTGGCGATGGTGATGGTGGTAGTGGTGATGGTGGTGGTGGTGATGGTGATGGTGGTGGTGGCGATGGTGGTAGTGGCGATGGTGATGGTGGCGGTGGCGATGGTGATGGTGGCGGTGGTGATGGTGATGGTGGTGGTGATGGTGGTGGTGATGGTGATGGTGGTGGTGGTGATGGTGATGGTGGTGGTGGTGGTGATGGTGATGGTGGTGATGGTGATGGTGGTGGTGGTGATGGTGATGGTGGTGGTGATGGTGATGGTGGTGGTGATGGTGATGGTGGTAGTGGCGATGGTGATGGTGGTAGTGGTGGTGATGGTGGTGGTGGTGATGGTGATGGTGGTGGTGGTGATGGTGATGGTGGTGGTGGTGATGGTGGTGATGGTGATGGTGGTAGTGCTGGTGATGGTGGTAATACTGATGGTGGTAATGATGATGACGATGGCGTTGGTGGTTGTGGCCATGCTTATTGTGGTGATAGTGATAAAGATGATGATGATGGTGATAGTGGTAGTGCTGGTCATGGTGATGATGGCATTGTTGGTTGTTACTTGTAACAGTGGCGGTGATGGAGGAGGTGACGGTGGTGGAGATGATCATGATGGTGGAGGTGGTGGTGATGGTAGTGACGGTGATGCTGATAACAAACAGTGTATTGTTGAGGCATACACAAATAGGTAATGTACATACGATAAAGAAAACCAAGGCAATGAGTAACACTGAGTAATGAAAAACCGTGATGACAAACAGGTTACAACATTGTCAAAAAACCGTAAACTCCGCTTGGAATAAGACATAGACTGGTAATGATTGCACAACATGATTAATGCAGTCTATGTCGCCGAATTGTACATGTAAAAAAGGTTGAATTGGCAAATGTTGTGTTACATATATTTTTACCACAACGAAAAAAGAACCATCGACAGTTAAGCACCACTTCTCTGACGCTGCCCATCTCTGAGTGATTGCCACTCCTTTACTAGCCCTGCTTTAACTCTCCTGCCTCCTGGATAAAAAAGAAGCACCCAGAATAGTTTCTGCTTCTGGAGAGCACTCAGTCCAGGAAGGGCCTCCTCTTCCCTGGACCTTCCTTGGAATCACCCAGTTCAAGCCCAGACATTTTAAGGGCTCTTCAAGGTCCTTCTCCCTCGGATACTCCCCAGGTTTCCCTGGCTGCGCTCTCCTTTGCAGCTGCAAAATTAAAGACCTAACAGTCTCTTACGCTGTGTTCCTGGGGTCTTTGGTTGGCAGCCATCAGCAACATAAGATTCAGCCTAGTGGTTAGCTTTGGGGGTGTGGGGAGAACAGGAGCCGGACACACAGGGACTTAGGTATTGATAACGCTGTTTCTTAGGCTAGTGATGAGCACACAGGTTTCCATTCTGTTTATTATTATTTTAGAAATAAACGTTATATTCTTTAAAACGTGCTAGCCAAAAGGTCAGCAGTTCAAATCCACCAGCTTCTCCTTGGAAACCCTATGGGGCAGTTCTACTCTGTCCTATAGGGTCGCTATGAAAATCGACTTGATGGCAATGGGTATACATACATACACACACATATACATATACATACATATACATACATATACACATACATGTGACTAAGACCAAGTCAGCTGCTGTGGAGTTGATTCTGACTTATGGCAATCCCATGTGTGTCAGAGTAGAACTGTGCTCCATAGGGTTTTTACTGCCTGATTTTCAAAGTAAATTGCCAGGCCTTTCTTCTGAGGCACCTCTGGGCACACTCAAACCTCCAACCTTTTGCTTAATAGCTGAGCACATTAACTATTTATACCACCTAAGAACTTCTATGATATATACACTATTTTATATATATAATATGTTTCACAATAAAAAGTGAGAAGACAAAAAAAGTAACAAATAATAATAATAATAAATAACAGAAAAAGCCATATCACTGCCAAATGCCCAGGGAATGACTCTGGCCTTATTAGAGCACCAACTGGCCTGAGAACTGTGGAACAGCCCCCTAGGCCCTAGTTGAAAATGAGGGCAGAACCTCTGGGATGGGCCAGGCTTGTGGCCAATGGAGGCCAGTGGCTCAAGAGCTCTGCAGACCAGCCTGGTCCAGCTATAGCTAGTTCTCAGGGCCTGTGAGCAAAAACTCCCGCAGGGAGGGGTACTGACAGGAACCTGTCCCTCCCCTCTTCGGGGCCTCCCCGCATACCCGGAATCCCTGGCCCAGACCCTGGTACTGCTTCCCCAGGGAGAAAAGGGACCTTTGAGGGTTTGTTTAGAGCCATGATTTCCTTAAACGGCTGGTTTTTTTTTTAAAAAATGAATGTGGCTGGAGCTGACTTCATCTCCCTACCACTCTGGGAATTGGAGGCCAGAGGGCAGGCTGGAGAGGAGGGAAGGAAGGAGAGCCAGAAAACCAGCAAGTGGTCCTAAATAGCCATGGGAGCTGCCCTCCACTGCAGGAGGGAAGAAACAAGGTGAAGACAGGCAGGCGAGAGGAGCAGGTGATGAATAGTTATTCACACTGCAAGTCAGTGGGGATTCCAACTTGTTTGTTCATTTTTATCTCCATTGAATTCTGTAGCTGCCTCTGGGTCTTGGCACATGCTGCTCCTCCTGCCTGGACCACCCTTTCTTCTGCTCTTCTAATGACAAACACTTTCTCATTCTTTAGATCCAACCATGGTACTGCCTGAGCAAGGCTCTCCCTAGCTATGCTAACTAAAAGACATGCCACACACCTGGTCTTTATGTATGTAGCCCCTCATCCTGCTGAACAAATGAAGGAGGCTTAATGTAGGATAGATAAAAAACCAAGCCAGTTGTCCCCCAGTTGCCCCCGAATCTTGACGACCCTATGTGTGTCAGAGTAGAACTGTGCTCCATGGGGTCTTCAATGGCTGTGATCCTTCGGGAGCAGATCGCCAGTTCTTTCTTCCAAGGTGCCTCTGGGTGGATTTGAACCACTAGCTTTTCTGTTAGTGGCTGAGTGCGTAACTGTTTGCACCTCCTAGGAACTCCTGCAGGATAGACAGCTGTGGGTTTTTCTATTGAATGGTGTCTTAGTTATCCAGCGCTGCTATAACAGAAATACCACAAGTGGATGGCTTTAACAAACAGAAATTTATTTTCTCACAGTCTAGGAAGCTAGAAGTCCAAATTCAGGGCTCCAACTCCTGGGAAAGGCTTTCTCTCTCTGTCAGCTCTGGGGGAAGGTTCTTGTCATCAATCTTCTCCTGATCTAGGAGCTTCTCAGCCCAGGGACCTTGGTCCCAAAGGATGCGCTGTGTTCCTGGTGCTTCTTTCTTGGTGGTGTGAGGCCTCTCTCTCCTCTCTGCTCGCTTCTCTCTTTTATATCTCAAAAGAGATTGACTCAAAATACAACCTAATCCTATAGATTGAGTCCTGCCTCATTAACCTAACTGCCTGTAATGCTGCCTCGTTAACCATTAAAACCTCACAGAGGTTAGGATTTACAACACAGGAAGATTACATCAGATCACAAAATGGTGGACAACCACACAAAATGATCCTGTGGGAATCATGGAAATCATGACCTAGTCAGGTTGACACACATTTTGGGGGGACACAATTCAATCCATAACGAATGTGATCTACCAGTTAACCAGTTGCCATCCAGTCAATTCCAACTCATGGCCACTCCGTGGGTGTCCGAGTTATGACAGTACTCCGTGGGGTTTTCAATGACTGTTCAGAAGCAGATTTCCAGGACTTGTTTTCTGAGGCAGCTCTGGGCAGACTTGAGACTCCAACCTGTCAGTTGGCAGTGGAGGACAGTAATTGTTTGCCAGAGCACGTTGACTGTTTGTACCACCCAGGGACTCCTGAGACGGATATACTGTGCCTTTAAACAGTGATTTCCTTTCTGTTTTCTGTTTACTTTTGTAACCACACCAGAAAATCAAATGAGAATTTTAAAATTCCATTTTCGTATACTATTTGAAAAGCACTCGTTTATTGAAGTGAACTATACTCCATTCATTAGGTTAATCACAGCTATTGTGAACACTTGAGAACTACTTTTGAAATGTACCCAAACCAGGAAATGCATTATTTAACCAAAAGAATAAGCTTCAGTATTCCTGTAATTTTTCTTCAATGAAGCTTAGTATTACACTAACAAGCTTGAGTTTTGATTTCTGAACTTTCAACCTTTTGGATTACAAATTTGAAATCAAATCATTCTGAGAAAAAACTGGAATAGAACAATTTCAGCTTGATCAATGAGAAACTTTAAGTTTGGGAATATGAGATTAATTCTGTCTCATTTTCTTAGTTTTTCTTTGCCAAGAAAAGCAGCATAAGATTTTCTGCTTTCTAATTTCCCAGATGATTTATAGATTTAGCACACATTTATTTACGGGAAAACATTAGACGAAAATCATTCTGTATGAACAGAAGACTTTTTCATACACATTATTCAATTAATAGCAACAACAACAACAAAACAAACCAGTTGCCATCGAGTCAACTCCAACTCGTAGCGGCCCTGCTCCATGGGGTTTTCAACGGCTGTGATCTTTCTGAAGTAGTTTGCCAGGCTTTCTTCCAAGGTGCTTCGAAGTGGATTTGAACTGCCAACCTTTCAGTTAGGAGCTGAACGCTAAACTGTTTTTGCCACTCAGAGTGGCCGATTCAATGAACAGTCTGCTTATAATGCCTGTGTGATTAGGTGACTCCCTGCTTGAAACCCTTCAAGAGATCCCCCTGCTCTTAGGATGGAGCCCAAACTCCTTAGAAGCCCACAAGCCCTTATAGATTTGGCTCCCGTCTTCCCCCTCTTGCCCCCAGCATGCTATGCTCTGGTCAGACTGAACTTCTCTAGTTTCCCAAGCAGATCACCAGGCCTTTCTGCCACGTGCTCTCTCCCCCCTGGCCCTTTGCACATGTTGTTCCCTCTGCCAGGCTTGCTTACCCCCCCATGCCCTTCCTTTGCTCTGACGGTTTCCTGCATGCTCTCTGTCGTAACACTTATCTTACCTTATTATCTTGTTAATTGCTCTGTTCCTTGTCTGTCTCTCTCACTTAGGCTATAAACTCTGTGAAGGCACTCTGTGAAGGCAGGGACCGTGTGTTTAAACAGAGAAGAAAATATTCCTTGATGGTTTTCAGAGTAGGGAGGGAGGGAGGGAGAGGGGTATCCACTAACTAGATAGTAAAAAAAAAAAAAATTAGACAAGAACTATTTTACGTGAAGGCAAAGACAACACACAATACAGTGGAGGTCAGCACAATTGGATTACACCAAAAACAAAGACGTTTCCTGAATAAACTGAATGCTTCAAAGGACAGCTTAGCAGGGGTGGGGGTCTGGGGACCACGGCCTCAGGGGACATTTAGGTCAATTGGCATAACAAAATCTATTAAGAAAACATTCTGCATCACACTTTGGGGAGTGGCTTCTGGGGTCTCAAACGCTAGCAAGCAGCCATCTAAGATGCATCAATTGGTCTCAACCTACCTGGAGCAAAGGAGAATGAAGAACACCAAAGATACAAGGTAATTATGAGCCCAAGAGACAGAAAGGGCCACATAAACCAGAGACTACAACAGCCTGAGACCAGAAGGACTAGATGGTGCCTGGCTACAACCGATTACTGAGAGAACAGGTGAGCGGTGGGATGGAGACCTCAAATTCTCATAAAAAGATCAGACTTAATGGTCTGACTGAGACTAGAAGGACCCCAGAGGTCATGGTCCCCAGACCTTCTGTTAGCCCCAGACAGGAACCATTCCCAAAGCCAACTGGACTATAGGACAGAAAATGATACTGGTGAGGAGTGAGCTTCTTGGATCAAGTAGACACATGAGACTATGTGGTCAGCTCCTGTCTGGAGAGGAGATGAAAAAAGAAGAGGGGGACAGAAGCTGGCTGAATGGACAGGGAAATACAGGGTGGAGAGAAGAAATGTCCTGAATCACTAGGGGGAGAGCAACTGGCAACTAGCAAGGTGTATATAAATTTTTGTATGAAAGACTGACTTGATTTGTAAACTTCCACTTACAGCACAATAAAAATTAAAAAAAATTTTTTTGTATGAGGGTATAGGTTTTTTTTTATAGGTCAGACTCAGCAAATCAGACCCACATTGTGGGCACACTTAGGCAGAAAGTTAAAGAAATAGCTGAGGAATGGGTTACCCAGAAGAATCCAAAGTAATTCAAGCTTCATACACATCCTATGAGCCCCTGAAACTCTGCTCTCCCTCACTTCCTTTCTTCGTCCCTCCCTCCCTCCTTCCCTCCCTCCCTCCCTCCTTCCCTCCCTCCCTCCTTCCCTCCCTCCCTCCCTCCCTCCTTTCCTCCCTCTCTCCTTTCCTTCCTTCCACCCTTTGTTTCTCCCTCCCTTCTTCCTTTCCTCTCTTCTTCCCTCCCTCCCTTCCTTCATCAAGCCTTCATGGAGACCTCTCTTTGGTCCAGCCCCTGCCCTCAAAATGCTGCTAGTTTTTAAGCACATACAAGTGTAGCTGTAAAGACAATAGAGAAGGTACAACTGACCTGTGCCCCCATAGACCCAGATAACATGCTGTGAGTGCCCAACCATGACACGTCTGTCCGTTTGTCACACTGTGGTGGCTTTTATGTTCCTGTGATACTGGAAGCTTTGCCACCAGTATTTCAAATACCAGCAGGGTCACCCTTGGTGGACAGGTTCCAGTGGAGCTTCCAGACTAATAAAGACTAGGAAAAAGGACTTGGCAGTTTATTTCTGAGAAAACTGACCCGTGAAAATCTTGTAAATAGCAGCAGAACATTGTCTAATACCGTGCTGGAAGATGAACCCCTCAGGGTGGGAGGCACTCAAAATATGACTGGGGAACACCTGCCTCCTCAAAGTAGTTGTAGTTAGATGCTGTCAAGTTGGTTCCGAATCATAGTGACCTTATGCACAACAGAACGAAACACTGCCTGGTCCTGCACCACCCTCAAATTATTGTTATGCTTGAGCCCATTGTTGCAGCCACCATGTCAATACATCTTGTCGAGGGTCTTCCCCTTTTTGGTTGATCCTCTACTTTACCAAGCATGATGTCCTTTTCCAGGGATTACCCTCCTGATAACATGTCCAAAGTATGCGAGACAAAGTCTTGCCATCCTTGCTTCTAAGGAGTATTCTGGCTGTACTTCTAAGACAGATTTGTTTGTTCTTTTGGCAGTCCATGGTATATTCAATATTCTTCGCCAACACCATAATTTGAAGGTGTCAATTCTTCTTCCTTCTTCCTCATTCATTGTCCAGCTTCCGCGTACATATGAGGCGATAGAAAATACCATGGCTTGGGTCAGGCACACCTTAGACTTCAGGGTGACATCTCTGCTTTTTGACACTTGAAAGAGGTCTCTTGCAGCACATTTGCCCAATGCAATGTGTCCTTTGATTTCTTGACTGCTGCTTCCATGGATGTTGATCGTGGATCCAAGTAAAATGAAATCCTTGACAACTTCAATATTTTCTCTGTTTATCGTGATGTTGCTTATTGGTCCATTTGTGAAGATTTTTGTTTTCTTTATGTTGAGGTGTAATCCATACTGAAGGCTGTGGTCTTCATTAGTAAGTGCTTCAAGTCTCTTCACTTTCAGCAAGCAAGGTTGTGTCATCTGCATATGGTAGGTTGTTAATGAGTCTTCCTCCATTCCTGATGCCCTGTTCTTCAACATATAGTCCAGCTTCTCGGATTATTTGCTCACCATACAGATTGAATAAGTATGGTGAATGGATATAACCCTGATACATGCCTTTCCTGACTTTAAGCCATGTAATATCCCCTTGTTCTGTTCGAACAACTGCCTATTGATCTATATACAGGTTCCTCATGACCACAATTAAGTGTTCTGGAATTCCCATTTTTTGCAATGTTATCCATCATTTGTCATGATCCACACAGTCGAATACCTTTGCATAATCAATAAAACACAGGTAAACACCTTTCTGGTATTCTCTGCTTTCAGCCAGGATCCATCTGATATCAGGAATGATATCCCTGGCTTGAATTTCTGGCAGTTCCCTGTTGATATACTGCTGCAGCCGCTTTTGAATGATTTTCAGCAAAATTTTACTTGTGTCTCATATTAATGATATTGTCCGATAATCCTCGCATTCAGTTTGATCACCTTTCTTGGGAATAGGCATAAATATGATGCTTTTCCAGTTGGTTGGCCAGGTTGCTGTCTTCCAAATTTCCTGGCATAGACAAGTGAGCGCTTCCGGCACTGCATCTTTTTGTTGAAACATCTCAGTTGGTATTCCCTTGATTCCTGGAGCCTTGTTTTTTGCCAATGCCTTCAGTGCAGTTGGAATTCTTATTTCAGTACCATCGGTTCCTGGTCATATGCTACCTCCTGAAATGGTTGAATGTAGACCAATTCTTTTTGGTATAGTGACTCTGTGTATTCCTTCTACCTTTTTTTAATGCTTCCTGAGTTGTTTAATATTTTCCCCATAGAATCCTCCAATTGCAACTCAAGACTTGAATTTTTCCTTCAGTTCTTTCAGCTTGAGAAATGCCCAGTGTATTCTTCCCTTTTGATTTTCTATCTCCAGGTCTTTGCTCATGTCAATATAATACTTTACTTTGTCTTCTCAAACTGCTCTTTGAAATCTTCTGTTCAGCTCCTTCATCATTTCTTCCTTTTGCTTTAGCCACTCAACGTTCAAGAGCAAGTTTCAGAGTCTCTTCTAACATCCATTTTGCTCTTTTCTCTCTTGTCTTTTTAATGACCTCTTGCTTTCTTCACGTATGATGTCCTTGTTGTCATTCCACAACTCATCTGATCTTCGGTCACTGGTGTTCAGTGTGTCAAATCTATTCTTGAGATGGTTTCTAAATTCAGGTGGGATATACTCAAGGTTGTACTTTGGTCTCATCGACTTGTTTTAATTTTCTTCAGTTTCATCTTGAACTTGCATATGAGAAATTGATGGTGTGTTCGGCTGTCAGCCCCTGGCCTCTCTTGCCTGATGATTTTGAGCTTTTCCATTGTCTCTTTCCACAGATGCAGTTGATTGGATTTCTGTGTATTCTATCTGGTGAGGTATAATTGCCATTGTGTTGTTGACAAAAAGGTATTTGCAATGAAGAAGTCATTGGTCTTGCAAAATTCTATCATGTGATCTCCAGCATCGTTTCTGTCACCAAGGCCATGTTTTCCAACTACTGATCCTTCTTCTTTGTTTCCAACTTTCACATTCCAATCACCAGTAGTTATCAACACATCCTGATTGCATGTTTGATCAATTTCAGCCTACAGATGTTGGTAAAAATCTTAAATTTCTTCATCCTTGGCCTTAGTGGTTGGCACGTAAATTTGAATAATAGTTGTATTAACTGGTCTTCCTTGTAGCATGTGGATATTATCTCATCATTGTTAATGTTGTACTTCAGGATAGATCTGAAATGTTCTTTTTGATGATGAGTGCAACGCCATTCCTCTTCAAGTTGCCGTTGCCAGCATAACAGAGCACATGACTATCTGATTCACAATGACCAATACCAGTCCATTTCAGCTCACTAATGCATAGGGTATTGATCTTTATGTGTTCCATTTCATTTTCTGACAACTTCCAATTTTCTTAGATTCATACTTCATACAGGATACAACTCTGACGCACAATTTTCCTAACTTTAAACCATGCAGTATCCCCATGTTCTGTTTGAACGACTGCCTCCTAATCTATATACAGATTCCTCATGAGCACAATTAAGTGTCCTGGAATCCACATTCTTCATAATGTTATCTATAAGGTTGATTCTACTTTGAGGAAGCATCTCTTCCCCAGTCACCTTCCAGTCTGAGGGGCTCATCTTCCGGCACTGTATCAGACAGTGTCCCACTGCTATTCATAAGGTTTTCACTGGCTGATTTTTTTCAGAAGTATACTGCTAAGTCCTTCTTCCTAGTCTGTCCTAGTCTGGAAGCCCGTCTGAAACCTATCTGCCATGGGTGACCCTGCCGGTATTTGAATATTGGTGGCATAGCTTCCAGCATCACAGCAACACTCAACCCCCCACAGTATGACAAACTGACATACTTCAGGAGTGGCTTCACTTCTGAGTTAGCAGGGTGTCTGTGGGCCATAGTCTCAGGGGCTCCTCCAGTCTCTGTCAGACCAGTAAGTCTGGACTTTTTTGTGTGAATTTGAATTTTATTCTGTATTTTTTTTCCGTTCTGTACTGGATCCTCTATCATGATCCCTGTTAGAGTGGTCAGTGGTGGTAGCTAGGAACCACCTAGATGTTCTGGGCTCAGGCTGGTGGAGGCTGTGGTTCATGTGGTCCGTTAGTCATTTGGACTAATATTTTCCTTGCATCTTTCCTCCAAGTGGTATGGGACCAATAGATGTATCTTAAATGGCCACTCGCAAGCTTTTAAGACCCCAAACACTACTCACCAAAGTAGGATGTAGAACATTTTTTTTACGAACTATGTTATGGCAATTCCAGCCCTCAGCCCCAGTAACTTGGTCCCTCAAGGTGTTTGGATGTGTCTAGGAAGCTTTTATGACTTTGCCTTGTTCAAGTTGTGCTGACTTCATCAGTATTGTGTGTTGTCTTTCCCTTCAACAAAGTTAACACTTGTCTACTATCTAGTTAGTGATTTCCCCTTCCCACCCCTCCCCTCTGATAATTATCAGTTTGTTTTTTTTCTGTGTATAAACCTCTTCTTGGGTTTTTATAATAGTGGTCTCATACAATATTTGTCCTTTCGTGATTGACTGGTTTCACTCAGCATAATGCCCTCCAGATTCATCCACGTTGTGAAATCTTTCGTGGATTCATCATTGTTCTTTATTGTTGCATAGTATTTCATTGTGTGTATGTACACATAATTTGTTTATCCATTCATCTATGGATGGGCACTTAAATTGTTCCCATCTTTTTGCTATTGTGAATAGTGCTACAACGAACGTGGGTGTGCATATGTCTATTTGTGTGATGGCTCTTGTTTCTCTAGGATATATTCCTAGGAGTGGGATTGCTGGATTGTATGGTATTTCTATTTTTACTGTTTTAAGGAGGTGCCATATCATTTTTTGTAGAGGTTGTACCATTTTACACTCCTAGCAGTGCATAAGAGTTCCAATCTCCCTGCAACCTCTCCAACATTTGTTATTTTCTGCTTTTTTGATTCATGCTAGTAATGTTGGGATGAGATGGTATCTCATAGTTTTGATTTGCATTTCTCTAATGGCTAATGATCAAGAGCACTTATGTGTCCGTTAGTCACCTGGATGTCTTCTTTGGTGAAATGTCTGTTCACATCCTTTGTCCATTTTGATTGGATTATTTGTCTTTTTGTTGCAGAGGTACTGAAGCATTCTATAGATTTTAGAGATTAGACCCTTGTTGGATATGTGGTAGCCAAATTTTTTTCTCTAGTGTGTAGGGTCTCTTTTTACTCTTTTGGTGAAGTCTTTTGATGAACATAAATGTTTAATTTTAAGGAGCTCCCAGTTATCTAGTTTCTCTTCTGGTGTTTGTGCATTGTTAGTTATGGTTTGTGTTGAATTTATGCCCCAAGTGTATTAGGGCTTTAGCTTTGCCCCTATTTTTTCTTCCATGACCTTTATCGTTTTAGATTTTATATTTAGGTCTTTGATCCATTTTGAGTTAATTTTTGTTCATGTGTAGTATGGGTGCTGTTTCATTTTTTTAGAGATGGATGTCTAGTTTTACCAACATAAATTGTTAACAAGACTGTCTTTTCCCCCATTGAATGGACTTTGGTCCTTTGTCAAAGATCAGCTGACCATAGGTGGATGGATTTACATCCGGGTTCTTGATCTGTTCCCTTGGTCTATGTGTCTGTCATTGTACCAGTACCAGGCTGTTTTGACTACTGTGACTGTATAGTAGGCTCTGAGATCAGGTAGTGCAAGGCCTCCTACTTTGCTCTTTTTCTTCAGTAATGCTTTGCTTATCCAGGATCTCTTTCCTTTCCATATGAAGTTGATGATTAGTTTTCCATCTTGTTAAAGAACGCTGTTGGTGTTTGGATTGGAATTGTATTATATCTGTAGATTGCTTTGGGTAGAGTTGGCGTTTTCACAATATTGAGTCTTCCTATCCACGAGCATGGTATGTTTTTCCATTTATGTATGTCTCTTTTGGTTTCTTGCAATAGTGTTTTGTAGTTTTCTTTGTATAGGCCTTTTATGTCCCTTGTTAGATTTATTCCTAAGTATTTTATCTTTTTAGGGGCTATTATAAATTTTTTAATAAAATTTTATAAATTTTTTCTTTTTTAATAAATGGTATTTTTGTCCTGATTTCCTTTACAAAGTTCTCTTTGCTGGTGTATAGGACTCTAACTGATTTTTTTATGTTGATCTTATGTCCTGCTATTCTGCTGAATCTTTCTACTAGTTCCAGTAGTTTTCTTATGGAATCTTTGGGGTTCTTTACGTATAGGATCGTTTCATATGTGAGTAGGGATAGTTTTACTTCTTCCTTTCTAATTTGGATGCACTTTATTTCTTTTTCTTGCTTTATTGCTCCAGCTAGGACTTTCAGCACAGTGTTAAATAGGAGTGGTGATAACGGACATTCATGTCTTGTTTCCATTTTCAGGGAGAGTGCTTTCAGCCTGTCTGTTGAGAATGATTTTGGCTGTTGGTTTTGTATCCCAGTACCCAGTGCCGTAGAGTCAATCCTGACTCATAGCGACACCTTTTATTATGTTGAGGAATTTTCCTTCTATTCCTGTTTTATTGAGAGTTTTTGTCAGGAATGGGTGTTGGACTTTTATCAAATGCCTTTTCTTCATCAATTGAGATGATCATGTGGTTCTTTTGTTCTATTTATGTGGTGGGTTACATTGATTGATTTTCTAATGTTCAATGATCCTTGGATACCTGGTATGAATCCAATTTAGTCATGGCGTATAATTTTTTTGATATGATGCTGAATTCTATTGGCTAAAATTTTGTTGAGAATTTTTGCACCTATATTCATGAGAGATACTGGTCTGTAATTTTCTTTTCTCGTGGTGTCTTTGCCTGGCTGTTTTTTTTTTTTTTAATCAGGGTTATGCTGGCTTCATAGAATGAATTTGGGAGTATTCCTTCCTTTTCTATGCTCTAAAATAGTTTGAGTAGTACTGGTGCGAGCTCTTCTCTGAATGTTTGGTAGAATTCTCCAGTGAAGTCTTTCGGGCCAGGCCTTTTTGTTGTTAGTTAGTTTTTTTTTTTACCTCTTCAATTTCTTCTCGTTATGGGCCTGTTTAGATTTTCTATCTCTGTTTTCTATCTTTGTATTAGTTTGGTAGGTAGTGTGTTTCTATAAATTTGTCCATTTCCTCCAGGCTTTCAAATTTATTGGAGTACAACTTTTCATGGTATTCTGTTATGATACTTTTCATTTAGTTGGGTCTGTTGTAGTGTCCCTCATCTCATTTCTTATTTGGGTTACTTGCTTCCTCTCCTGCTTTTTTTTTTTTTTGTCAGTTTGACCAATGGTTTGTTGATTTTGTTGATCTTTTCAAAGAACCAATTTTTGGTCGTGTCGATTCTTCCTATTTTCTGTTCTCTATTTCACTTATTTCTGCTCTATTTCCTTTCTTCTGGTGGCTATGGGCTTCTTTTGCTGTTCTCTTTCTATTTGATCTAGTTGTAGAGCTAAAGTTTTGATTTTGGCCCATTCTTCTTTTTTGATGTGTAAGTTTATTGCTATAAATTGTCCTCTGAGCACTGCCTTTGCTGTGTCCCAAAGGTTTTGGTACCATGTGTTTTCATTCTCATTTCATTCTGAATTTTTTGATTCCCTCTTTGCCTTCTTCTGATACCCAGTTTTTAAGTGAGGTGTTATTTGGTTTCCATGTATTTTTTTTTTTTCCTTACTCTTTCTGTTATTGATTTTTACTTTTATGGCATTGTGATGAGAGAGGATGCTTTGTATTATTTCAGTGTTCTGGAGTTTATTGAGGGTTGCTTGTGGCCTGAGATGTGGTCTATTCTGGAGAATGTTCCGTATGTGCTGGAAAAGAATGTATACTTTACTGCTGTTGAGTAGTGTTCTATATACGTCTATGAAGTCAAGTTGGTTGATTTTGGCTTTAGATCTTCTGTATCTTGGTTGAGTTTCTTTCTAGATGTTTTGTCCTTTTCTGAGAGTGGTGTGTTGAAATCTCCTACTATTACTGTGGGACTGTCTGCTTCTCTTTTTAGTGCTGTTAGAGTTTGTTTTATGTATTTTGGAGCCCTGCTGTTGGGTGCATAGATATTTATTAAGGTTTTGTCTTCTTGGTGGATTGTCCCTTTAATCATTATATAATGTCATTACTTGTCTTTTATGGTTGGTTTTGCCTTAAAGTCTATTTTATCTGAGATTAGTATCGCCACTCCTGCCCTTTTTTGGTTATTGTTTGCTTGATATACTTTTTCTATCCATTGATTTTTAACATATTTATGTCTTTGTGTCTAATGTGTGTCTCCTGTAGACACCATATTGATGGGCTGTACTTTTTTATCCATTCTGCTTCTCTTTGTCTCTTCACAGGTGCATTTAAGCCATTTACATTCAGTGTGATTATCAATAGGTGTGCGTTTATTGCTGTTGTATTGTCGTGCTTTTTTTGTGTGTGTGCTGCTGATGTTTTCTTTGTTCCTCTTACTTTTCTGTGCTGAGTTCCTTTTGTTAGTGGATTTCCTTTTCTTTCATTATTGTAGATTTTGTTCTTACTGAGGCTTTATGTTTTTCTTTTTTAAATTTAATGAGTAGGTTTGTTAATTTTCTTTGTGGTTACCTTGAAATTTACCCTTATCTTCCTAAGTTTGAACAGTCTTTCATTACTTGATATTGCCTTCACTTCCTCTCCATTTGAAAGTTCTATACCTATGATGTTTATTCTCCTGCTTATTGTTTTGACATTGTTGTAATTTACAGATTGATGTCTCTGTTTCCCTGTTTTAAGTCTTTGAGCTTTGTTTTATTATTGAGAGTTCTTTATTTAGGTTAGATTCTGGCTAATGCTGTCCTGTGTATTTCTCCTCATTCTCTGTTTCCCTTCAATTTCTTCTTCCATTCGGTATTTAATCTAGTTTTTTATTCCTTCATTTGATGCTTAGGGTTTCGGGATTGATGTTTGTATCTGTTTTACTTAGCTTTTTGGGTCTTTGCTGCAGAGGGATGGCATGATGCCTCTGTCTAGGGAGCTGTGTTGGCTCTGCCTTGTATCCTCTCTTTCTGGATGGTCTGCAGTAGCACCTGGCCTGCTGCATCTGCTTCCAGCCCTGTCGGTCCTTCCCTCCCCTTCAGGCTGTAGGGGCTCAATAAAGGAGCATTTCATGGTGTCCTTTCCCTGCCTAAAAGACCTCCTGGCTCCCCAGTGCCCTGAGGATAGATTACAAGCTCCTTGTCCTAGACAAACCCCCTCCATTCCTATTTCCCTAACTCTTCCTCGGCCTCATGGGGTTTCTTTCATTCCCTTGAATGTCCCCTGAGTTTTCCTCTGCTGGAGATAGTCTCCAGCCACAGGTTGGGGACAGAAGTCCACTGAGTTAAGTGTCCCTCCTACATGGCCACAAGTGTTGTCATTGCCCATTAGTTTGTCTGATCCCCACTGGACTGGGAGCCCTGGGAAGAGGTATAGGGTCTGTAGAGCTCCCCGTTACACCCCAGCTCAGAGTGGAGGGCCTTTATGGAGCAGGCCAGGGCTCCCAGGGTTTAAAGGGCAGAGGAGAGGTAGGCCTTAGCCAGGTGGGGGTGTAGCTTCAAGCCCTCTCCCTGCAGCCTCTCCCAGCTCCCTGCACAATTGGTAGGTAGAGGCCACATGCGGTGGCTTCAGGAGAGCAGCGACATCTGAAGGGCGCACTCAGGGCTGCACGAGGAGGAAGTCGGGAATCCTGTGGACTCCTGCAAAGACTGGTGGGCTCTGAGGCTGCCTTCAGGCAGGAGGAAGTTTCAGTGAGGGGGTAGAGGATGAGGCAGGATACCCTGCCAAGCCATAGCCAGAGGCCAGCCACCAGGTCTGCTCGAGAAGGTGCCCTCCCTGCCACCCCAACTCCCTCCACCCCCTCTACCCCAGTGCCCTGGTGGAAAGGCTGTGGCTTTGGATTCTGCATTCACTCCGCTCTTTTTTCCCTTTCCTCCATTTATTTTTCTCCTTAGACCCGCCTGGGGCTATTTTTGCTTCCTTCTTGTTTGGCTGCCTCAGCAGCCATGTGGCTTTAATTGGCCCATTTTCTGCATGCTGGAAAGATGTTTCCCTCCTTGTCCTACTGCCCACCCTGAGCACCCCTGGGGCCTCAGAAGAAAAGCCAGAGGGGAGGCACATTGTGAACGGAGAGGCTGACTGAGACGGAAAGAGACTGACTCAGGAGAAGCAAAGACATACAGAGAGGGAGACAGAGAGAGAGAGAGAGAGAGAGACCGGAGTCTAGCAATGCAGACGGAGGGCAGGGGCCCTGGGGAGATAAAGACAGAAATATATAATTGAGGTGAGAGAGAAAGAAACACAGAAAGAAAGAAAGAAAGAAAGACAGAGAAACAGATGGATTTATATTAGTACCGTTGAAGGATGAGAGAAAGACAGAGACAGGCAGCCTGCCCCCATTCCCACCCACCCCCATCCCCACTCCGTCT
Source organism: Loxodonta africana (assembly GCF_030014295.1). Taxonomy (NCBI): domain Eukaryota; kingdom Metazoa; phylum Chordata; class Mammalia; order Proboscidea; family Elephantidae; genus Loxodonta; species Loxodonta africana. Next base: position 37,969,562 of record NC_087348.1, read on the forward strand.
TCGTCTTCACAGAAGGAGGCAGCCCCACAGCCAGCCAGGCAGAGGGAGCAGTGTTGCCTGGGAAGCCAGCAGAAGGCGAGGAAACCCTTGCCTGGTTGGCCCCAGCACAAGTTGCCCCCACCAGGCATCCTCTAGCCCCTCCCAGGGCTGCAGGCTCATCTGAGCTCCATGATGCCAAGCCTGGGGCTCCCAACAAGCCTCCTGCTTCTCTGGCCTCCTCAGCAACACGGAGATGATCTATCGAGGCAAAAACGTACTGCCTGCAGGGGATTGTTGGCAAGGATGGAAAAGTGCTTTGCAAATGGCAAGGCCTTTACAAATTGGGGAGGGGGGTCATTATGAGTGGGGGCTTCTTTCATGTACATCTCCCTGCCTTTTGCATTTTTAAATGCGTGAAGGTGGGAGAGGACAATGCTTAACACAGATATTTGTTGTTTATTCCTACAACAAACATTCACTGATCACCTACTAACTGTGTCCAGCCTCTTTTCTAAGACAGCCTTCCTGCCTGGCCTCTCTAGCCCTGGCCTATATTAAAACCATTGCCATCATGGCAGCCCCATGTGTGTCAGGGTAGAAATGTGCTCCATAGGGTTTTCAACAGTTTCTTCTCAGGCACCTCTGGGTGGACTTGAACTACCAACCTTTTGGTTAGCAGCCCTTATTCGAGAAATCAATAAATGCTTATTGAATAAATTAGAAGGAGAAGCTCACGCAACTAACTGCACTGTGACTTTGCATTTGCTCCGACTGAGGGATGTCCTGAGGAGGAAGTGTGTACCTTCACCTGGGGGGGGGGGCAGTCAAGGACAGCTTCCTGGAGGCAGCAACATGGGAGCCAGGCCTTGAGAGTTTCCCAAGAGGAGATGGTAGGAAAGGAATTCCAGGCAGAGGGATCAGCCTGTGCAAAGGCACAGAGATATGGCAGTGTGGGGGTGGGGGTATTCAGGAAATTGAAGGAAGACAGGGGACCCACAGTGCGGAACCTGGAATGCCAGGTGAGAGATGGGACAAATAGTGGATGATGTCCAGAAAAGGAATGGTGGGATCAAATCTGAGTTTTTCAGAGAAATTCCACTGACACAAGTACAGAGTTGAGCAGAGGGGCTGGGGAGAGTATAAGGAGATAGTGGCAAAGGTCCAGGGAAGAGAGAATGAGAGCCTGGATCAGGGCAGGTGCCGTGGAAGTAAGACCTTGGGGTTAGCGGTCATGGGCTTGGCCAGCTGGCTGGAGACATTTGATTGCTCATTCCAGCCCAGCTGTGTCTCCCTGGCCTGTTCCATAATCCACAGTCACAGATACCTAGAGAGGAGCTTCACAGAGCCTCTGAGACCAGCTAGTTCAGGGGTCTCAAACTCATGACCAGGGACCAGGGAAGCAACATTAACATGGGCGGTAGCTGGGATAAGGTGATAGGGAGTAGCAGGGCCTGAGCCAAACTGGGGTGTGCCTTTGAATTACATTTTTTTTTTTTTTCCAAAACAAAATGTTGGCCAAAAGAAACAGCTGGCCATATTTGTCCCTCAGGCACCATTAGTCTGAGACCTTTGACTGAACCCCTCTACCCATCTACATTTCACAGGGGGAGACACTGAGGTCCAGAGTGGACCAGAGACTTGCCCAAGTACACACAATGAAAGGGAGCCCCTTTTACTCATAATCTGCTGAATTTAACACTTAGGTTTACAGATGAGGAAACTGAGGCTCAGAGAGTTGGAGTGGCTTGCCTGGGATCATACAGCCGGTTCAGGAAAATGACTCAACCCTTTCTACTACCTCTGACCGAGAGAAGGAGAAACCTTAGCGAGCAGGAAAAATGCTAACTGCCTGATAAGAAATAATTGGTAGGAAGGGAGAGATGGGCTTAATGAGAAGGCAGATGATGGTGGGCACATGATGGCAACAACTAGCAAGGGGAGAATGAGGCATCCCCAAAGGAAGGGGCGCCGGCTTGGGCTGCCAACCAGCTGCTGGGCAGAGGCCAGGCCAGGGCTGGGACCAGCTTGGCTTCAAAGGCGCACATCACCCCTGCCTGGGGCCTGCTGAGCTGCTGATTATCCCGGGCAGAAATCCTGCCAAGCCAGACTTTAGAGAATAATCATCACAACCAATAATAACGCCTCCCACCAGCACTGAGCTCTTAACTTGTTCTGCCTCTCACAAGCAGCCTTCCTTGTTCAGAGAGAATGGGCACTGGGGTCTAGGGCAGGCCATAAGAGTGGAAGAATCTAGCAAAGATAAAAGCAGGGCTTCGAACCAGCTTGTTCTGGTTCAAACGCTTGCTGAGAATTTGTATTTCTACCCCCAGATATACTGAATCAGAATCTACATTTTAACGAGATTCCCAGGTGATTCTTATGTATAATAAATTTTGAGAACCACTGCTCTACTAGTCGTTCTCAGAACTGGTCCCCAACCAGCAGCATTAGCATTGCCTGGCCACTTGTTAGAAATACAAATTTGCAGCAGGGGTTCTAACCTGAACTAATGGTAATGGGTTCAAAGTCCTGGACAAAAGACAGTTTATTTTACTTCTCTGAGCCTGTTTCCTCAACTGTAAAATGAAGATGTCGTTCTTTGCCTCTGTTTATCTTCTCAGTCTCATTTCCTACCTGCCCCATCCTGCCCCCCCTCCCAACACACATATTCATCATTACAACCCAGACTCACAAAGCTGTTGGTCAACCCCTCTGAGGTCTCTGTATTTGTTCTGTATCAAATGCAAACCTGCTCCAGGTGCAAGTCTTCTTAGTGAACTCCTCTTCATCCTACAAAACCCAATGCCGCCATCTCCGTGAAGCCCTCCCTGAATCTCTCCCAGAAGAGTTAATCGTTTCATTCTCTGGGCTGCCACCATTCTGTGTATATCGTAGCATGATATTATACTTCTCTCTTTGCCTATCTCTTTCTCCTTCAGCCTGGGAGTTCCCTGGGGCCAGGAAAACTAGATCTCACTTACCTCTGTATTCCTAAAGTCCAGCACAGAGATAGCACACAGTAGGTACTCCAGAAATAGTTCTCAGATTGAATGATCAGACCCAATTATGCTTGTCACTTTTGGTGGCTGTTTCCTCCACTAGACTGGGAGCATCTTGAGGACAGGGGCTGAGTTCTATTCATCTTTATTTGGATTACCTAGCACAGAAAAAGAACAACAACAACAACAAAATCTATTGCCATCGAGTTGATTCCAACTCATAGTGACCCTATCGGACAGAGTAGAACTGCCCTATAGAGTTTCCAAGGAGCATCTGGTGGATTTGAACTGTCGACCTTTTGGTTAGCATATATAGAACTTAACCACTATGCCACCCCACCAGTCCTCAAAAACATTTGGCGGTTGGATAAACAAAGGAAGGGGCTTTATAAATTGTAAAGCCAGATCTATGAGAAACGAAAGACAAAGAAATAAACCCATAGATGAGAGAGAAATGAGATGAGCACACCCATTCAGTGTGTGTCTGTCTTAGGCTGAGTTCTCTAGAGGAGCAAAACCAAAGAAGTGTACATATATAAATACGTGTACAACAAAACAACAAACAACCTGTTGCCGTTGAGCTGATTCAGACTCATAGCGACCCTATAGAACGGAGTAGAAGTGCCCCATAGGGTTTCCAAGGAGTGCCTAGTGGATTCAAATTGCTGAACTTTTGGTTAGCAGCCATAGCTTTTAACCACTGTGCCGTCAGGGCTCCAAATATAGGTAGAAAGAGATTTATTTCAAGGAAATGGCTCACACAGTTGTGGAGCTGACAAGTCCCAGATCCATGGGTCAGGCATCAGGCTAGATAGAGGCTTCTCCTGACTTTCACGTGGTTGCAGGGGCTGATGTGCCCCAAATCAGCAGGTGAGATGGTAGGCTCAGGCGGCTGTGGGAGTTGCTGAATCCCAACATCTGCCTGGCAAGTGGCAAGCTACTTGCTGGCTCACATCCCAAGAGCCAGAGGTTGGATGACAATGAATCGGTTGCACAATCGAGACACAGAGAGAGAGAGAAACCTTTGCTAAGACATCCATATATATTGGTTGCAGGCCTCACCCCCAAGGAAACTCCCCTTACATGAGATCACAACATGGAGGATAATTACATCATACTGTGAATCAAGGCCTAGTCAAGTTGACATATAATATTAACCATCACAGTGTCCTTAAGGTAGACATGTCTGTTTGTGTGTCCGTAAGGGTATATCTGCATGTGTGTGTGTCATTGTGTGCACATGGGCTACGTTTGTGAGCCAGTATAGAAGGATATAGCTGTTGGGTTCGTGTGTGTGTGTGTGTGCGTGCATGTTATTGTGTGTAGTGTTATTGTATTATTGTGTGTAAGTGTATATTTGTCTAGAGTCTGTAGGTAAGTCCACATGTGTATAACCGTGTATGTGTCTGTGGTTTGTATATGGGTGTATGCCTGTATGTGGGAGTGTGTGTAGGTTGAGGGAGGGTTTGGAAGATGAAGTAGGAGGGAGAAGAAAAGACAGACCCCGTGATTGTCAAGTGTGAAGTGCAAAAGAGCAAGAACTCACAGGTGTTCCCAGCAGAGACCCATATGCCCTGCAAACCCCATCTCCAGCTTCAAATCCATGCATTCATTCTCTCCCTCTCTCCCTCACTGGCGCTGACTCTGCTAGGCCCCTATTTGTGGGAGTCCAGCCTGTCGGTCAGCCTGGAGGTTCCTGGGAGGTGGAAGAGCTGTCTTCATCATTTCCTCCCCTGCACCACCTCCAGGGCTAGCTGGCAGGAGATTCAGGCCCATGTGGCCTGTCTGACCTGAAAATTCTACAGTAGGGTGTGGAGAAACAAACCAATCTGGTTGGTGAAGGAAGCTGGTCAACAGATCAGACCCCAGGAGAGAAAAAACTGGGCTCTTGTGACTGTCGTTGTTGTCAGGTGCTGTTGAGTCGATTCTGACTCATAGCAACCCTGCGTACAATAGAACGAAACGCTGCCTGGTCCTGCACGATCCTCACAATCGTTGTTTTGCTTGAGCCCATTGTTGCAGCCACTGTGTCAATCCATCTTGTTGCGGGTCTTCCTCTTTTTTGATGACCCTCTACTTTACCAAGCATGATGTCCTTCCTGATAACATGTCCAAAGTATGGGAGACTTAAAGTAAATAAGGTGAATAGTCTCGCCATCCTTGCTTCAAAGGAGCATTCTGGTTGTACTTCTTTCAAGACAGATTTGTGCATCCTTTTGGCAGTCCATGGTACATTCAATATTCTTCAGCAACACCACAATTCAAAGGCGTCAATTCTTCTTCAGTCTCCTTTATTCACTATCCTGCTTTCTCATGCATATAAGATGGTTGAAGACCCCACGGCTTGGGCTAGGCGCACCTTAGTTCTCAAAGTGATATCTTTGCTTTTTAGCAATTTAAAGAGGCCTTTGCAATGCGTCTTTTGATTTCTTGACTGCTGCTTCCATGGCTGTTGATTGTGGATCCAAGTAAAATGAAATCCTTGACAACTTCAATCTTTTCTCTCTTTATCATGATGTTGCTTATTAGTCCAGCTGGGAGGATTTTTGTTTTCTTTATGTTGAGGTGCAATCCATACTGAAGGCTTTGATCTTCATCAGTAAGGGCTTCAAGTCCTCCTTACTTTCAGCAAGCAAGGTTGTGTCATCTGCGTATCGCAGGTTGTTAATGAGTCTTCCTCCAATCCTGATGCCTGGTTCTTCATCATATAGTCCGGCTTCTTGGATTATTCACTCAGCATACAGACTGAATAAGCATGATGAAAGGATGCAACTCTGATGGCCACCTTTCCTGACTTTAAACCACGCGGTATCTCCTTGTTTCATTCGAACGACTGCTTCTTGACCTATGTACAGGTTCCTCATGAGTACAGTTAAGCATTAAGGGCTCTAGTGACTGGTGTGGTTTTAAATCCTTATTTATAAGCAGTCCTCAAGTTAAAAAAAAAAAAAAAAACAACTAAAAGCTTAATAGAGATGGAGAACAAACCAGAACTCTAAAGGCTTTCAAGTCCATTTAGCGCCCTGACCCCTTGTTGAATACGGGGACCTGGGCACCAGGGCCAGAGTGCCAGTGGCCACGCCAGGCAGGTAGCCATTGGGAAGCCATGGCCCTGCATCTGTGGGTGGGAATGTCAGCAAGGGGATGTGATTCAGGCTCTCGGCCTTTGAAGAAGGGAAGATGTTTTTGAGAAAGAGATCAGCTTGTGCAAAGGCCCAACGGTGGGAAAGGTAATTTTTAAGGAATAGTAAGCAGCTCCATTGGGCTTTGGATGCAGGTGCTGGTTGACTCAGGACAGGCATGAAGTGGGGCAGTGAACTCAAATGGGAGGATCCAGCCTCCAGCCTGGGCTCTTGTCCTCTACAATTTTCTGTGTGAGCTTTGGCAACTTCTGGTCTCTGTGGCTTTGTTTATTGGTGATAGAGCCACAGGCTGGAAACGTGGCAGGAAAGACTAATCAGTGCGGACATACTCTCACGTGCCTGCTGTGCCCGAGGCAGGCACAGGCCAGTCACCCATCACGATGAGCATTCCTGGTTGTTGTTTTTGAGGATGTATCACACGGTGGGTAAAGGTACAGCCTCTAGAGCCAGGCCACCTGCATTCAAATCCCAGCTCTGCCACATACCAGCTGTGAATCCCTGGGCAAGGTTATTGATCTTTCTCAATTTCCCCATCTGTGAAGTGGAGATAATAAGAGTACCTACTTCACAGTGTTGTTGTGGGGAATTAAATGAGTTAATATACATAATATGCTTCAAACAGCACCCAGCACATGCTCTGTGTTTGCTCTTTTCCCACTCTGCCCACACACAACCTCAGAATCTTTTCAGCTCCGTGCTCGAGGCCCCCCACTATCATTCAGGGGAGTTGTTGATTTATCTGATTTAACACAATCTTTCCATTGAATAGGGGCGCTGGTGGCACAGTGGTCAAGCATTTGGCTGCTAACTAAAAGATCAGCAGTTTGAATCCAATAGCCACTCCTTGGAAACCCTACGGGGCAGTTCCATTCTGTCCTATAGGGTCGCTTGAGTCAGAATCGACTCGACGGCAGTGGGTTTGGTTTAATGTGTTCCATCGAGTAGATGAGGAAAGCGAGGCCCAGTGATGAGAAGTTCTTGGCCAGGGTCTCAGGGATTGACCAGGCTAGAGTTCAGTACATCACAGTGAGTTACAGGACGAGGATCTGCTTGCAGACAGGGACCTGTAAGGACTCCAGATGGGAACTCCTGGAACTTTAGGGTCCTGTGTGTGAAGGGGCTAGCTGATCTCCAGGCCTGCCCAGCTCTGTCAGCTATGATGACCACCCCCAAGGCTGCCCCCAGGGGAGTCTCAGTCTGTCAGCAGTGGGAATGGGACAATGGCCAGCACCTCCCCCCCGGTTAGCACCCCCTCCCCTGACAAGCCCGGTCCCCTTGGGAGCCCCCCTATTCTGGAGATGGTCTGTGCAGTCCTCTCCATCAGATGCCCTCCCCGCCCTACACAGAGTTGCTCCCACACTCTCCTGCGTCTTTCTTCTGTTTCTTCTTGTGAACTCCAGCTGCCGCCTGGGGTCTGGGCTTCTCAGGAAAGAACACGTGGCCCCTCAACTGGCCCTTGAGGAGAGGGGTCAGAGGGCAGCTCCAGGCCCTGGGTGGGCCCACTCCAGACCCCTGCATCAGCCTTCAGAGACTCTGGAACCAGAAGACCTGTCCCTGAACAGCTTGGGCCAGAGGATGGGGCCTGTGTTTGTAACCTGGCAACCAGAACCGCCTCCAGATAAGCACAGGTGTTTCCAGCCCTTGGGGAGAAAACCCAAAGAAGTGCTTCCCAGGTGTGGTTCCAAAACCCTCCTGCACCAGAATCACCTAGGGGTAGGGGTGGGGGTGGGGGAGGGTGGTAAAAAATGCAAATTCCTGGGTCCGCTGGATTAGATTCAGGAAGCTGGGGGCCCAGGAATCTGCATTTTAGCAAGCTCCCCACGAATCATGAATAGTAACATTTGGGAACCTCTGGCTCAAGGGGCAGATGGGGAAGTGGGGAAGCCCTTAGAACTGTCCTCACCCATTGCCAGGATCCCCGAGGGATGCCAGGGACTCACAGTTTGTCCCAGTGAGCAAGCTCAAGCCTGAGTCTTCTCTCCTTTTTCCCTAGTTGCCCACACTGCTCACACGTCCCCGCAGTTTCTAAATTCAAAACAGGGCAGTTTTAGCTGTTTATCAACACCCTTCTCCTGGGCACCAGGCCTTAAGAGCCTTCCCGCTGGGGAGACGGCTGGGGCTTAGCAAGGGCTTCCCTGGCTGTAGGCAGGGGGCAAGGAAGGGACCCCCAAGGGTGAGAGTGGGGTCTTCCTTGCCTAGAGGATGACTCTGACTTTCTGGACACAGGATGGGCTGCTGAGCCCCTTCCTCCCAGAAGCCTAGCCCCTTCCTCTCAAAAGTTAAAGTCATCTACCCCCAATGGGGCAACTTGGGGGCCATCAGGCTTACTTGCAGAGGGATACTGTTGGAGCTGGCAGGGGGCCAGGGGGCTAATCTGACACCCGTGCTGGCCCCTGCAGATGGTCCGATGCCTCACGCGCTCTGCAAGCTTTTGTTGAACACCTGCTGAGCGTGGCTTGCTATGCTGGGTGCTGGAGGAGGGATGGTGGAGGATGGGAGCCATTTGGGGGTGTAGAAAGAAATAGAAGACCGGAGGAGTGGAAAAGCCCACACACGGGTTGAGAACAATCACTAAGCAGCCTGTCAGGCAAATGGAAACACACTCATCTAAACCCCGTCTGCCCGCCTTTATTCAGCAGACCCAGGCTGCGTGTCTCAGGGGGTGGGGTGCGTGCTGGGCGAGGACTCAGGCAAGGGGCAGGGGCGAACAGAACTCAGCATCTATCCTGGGGCCACAAGGACTTGCTTTGTGGCTTTGGGTAAGTCACTTACCCTCTGTGAGTCTCAGTTTCCTCCCTTCCCTGCCTTCCCCCCATATATATTTAAAAAAAAAAAAAAAAGTTGCTGTTGAGTCAATTCCATCACGTGGTGACCCATGTATGTCAGAATAGAACTGTGCCCCACAGGGTTTTCAATGACTGAGTTTTTGGAAGTAGATCACCAAGCCTTTCTTCCAAAGAGCTACTGAGTGGACTCCATCCTCCAAACTTTTGTTTAGCAGTTGAGCACGTTGACCATTCACACCACCACCCCACATATAACACCCTGGAAAATGGCAGATTTAGACCAAATTTCCTGACACTGAGCAAGCTTCCCTTCCATGTGGCTTCTTGGTCAACGGAGTAGACTCCTAGCTGGAGGTCTGATACCACCCCAACGAGGGGTGGTTAGGAGTGGTGTGATTCGGGGTCACAAATCTCCATGGAAAGCCAACTCCATCACTTACTTATCAATGTCCTCATCTGTAGAAGGGGCAGATATCCAACATCTTTGGAAGAGGATTCAATGAGATAATCTGGCTGAGCTGAAGTACCTGGATGAGCACTTGACGATGAGACGGTGTATAGTTCATAATGAAAGCAGTATTTTCTCCCTTTGCTTTATTCGGTGTTAGTTGCGATATTTACTTTTGGGGGGGTTTCAAAGAATACAAAAGCAAAGAGAGTTTTACTTTCATCAAAGGCTGCCTGAGTTGTGAGGTTTGTGGAACACAGGACAAAGGATTTGAGGACCCAGCACAGGGCCTGGCACATGGTAAGTTCTCACAGTTCTTAGAAGATGCTGCTGTTCTCTCTCAGTTCTCCCTTTAATGTCTTCTGCGAATTTATTTCAAGGAACCCTGCTGGTGCAGCGGTTAAAGTACTTGGCTGCTAACCAGAAGGTCGGCGGTTCAAATCCACCAGGCTGTCTGCGGGGGAAAGATGTGGCCGTCTGCTTCCATAAAGATTACTGCCTTGGAAACCCTATGGGGCAGTTCTACTCTGTCCTCTAGGGTAGCTATGAGTCAGAATCAACTCAATGGCAGTAGGTTTTAGGTGGGTGGGTGGGCTTATTTCTACTCTCCTTTTTCTGCCATGGCTCCCAGGAGACAAAAGGAGTCACCTGCTTGCCCAGTGTCGAGCTGAGGCTCTCCCTCCAGATGACTTGGTCCTGGGTAAGTCTGGGCCCTCCCCTAAGTGGGCAGTATATGGTTTAGAGGTCAAGTGTGCAGGGTTTAAAAATAGACAGCCCTGTGTTCCAATCTGGTTTTGCTATTCACTAGCTGTGTGATTTTGGACAACTTACTTAGCCTCCCTGGGCTTCAGATTCTTCTTCCTTAAAACATACAAACAAATCCATTGCATTTGAGTCAATTCCAACAATGTCCTTGGGTGGGACACATGGTTTGTGCTCAACTACTAACCTAAAAGGTTGGTGGTTCAAACCGACCTCGAGGTGCTACAGGAGAAAGGCCTAGTGATCTGCTTCCACAAAGATGACAGCCAAGAAAATCCTAGGGAGCAGTTCTACTCTGTAACACAAGGGGTTGTCATGAGTCCTCCCCCTTTAAAAAGAGGCTAAAAACCGGCATCGCGGGGCTTTCGTAAAAATGAAATGAGCAAACGAGCGTGCAACACTCAGCTGGTACTAAGCACTCAGTGCGCAGGTTGCTGCTCTTCAAGGTGTAGCTGCACTGGCCATGGAGAGCCCTCTGTTTTCCTGACTTGAACAGAGCCACCTCCTGCCTTAGCCCGTCTTGCTGGAAGCGTTGGGAGTGAATTGTGAGAAAGATCCATGTGAGTGCGTTGTCAAAATAGCAGTTTCTGTGGAAAGGCGAGAGATGAGGCTGCCAAGGAGAGCCTGTCAATGTCGTCAGCCGTGCTGGGCCTGCAGGTTTGTCACGGACTCAGCTGCCCACCGACGCCTATTGAGCAGTCTTCCCTGTACAAGGCACCAGCATTGTAGAGCGTGTCTGCATGAGCCCAGATGAGCCTGGCTGCAGGGAGTCGGTGCTATTGGGTACAGCTGGGAAGCTTCCTCCAAAAGGCAGCATTTGAACAGGGTGTCACAGGTCAAGTTGGATTCTGGCCAGCAGAGAAGAGAGGGAGCAGAAGTTGTGTGAGGGCTGGAGCAAACCGATGGGAGTCCAGTTGTTGTTGGCTGCCATTGAGTCAGCTCCCGATTCCCGCACGCCGGGACTGGACCTGATTATAGGGCTTCCGTTGGCTGATTTTTTGGAAGTAGATTACCAGGCCTTTCTTCCTAGTGTGTCTTAGTCTGGAAGCTGTCTAGCATCATAGCAGCACACAAGCCTCCATTAATAGAAAGGCAGTGGCTGTGCATCGGCCAGGAATTGATCTCAGATCTGCATGGAAGGCAAAAACTCTGCCAGTGAACCACCACCGGACTGGAGCCCTACCAGGTTGGAATTCTTCCTCTGCGCACACCAGAAAACTGGTCTCTACATTGTGACCAAGCAGACAAATGTCAGTAGATATCATTTTAAATGTCTTTTTAAGAGTTGTCACGTCCTGAAAATATGGAAGAAGGCAAGACTCAGTCCACTTCAAAGATCTGAAGATTTAAAGGGTAAATACATGTACATATGGTTGGAGTTGAAATTAGTAAATGTAACCACCTGATCAGTTTGGGTGTAGGTGTAGACAGAGAAATGAAGGAGTGTGTATATCACCAGTAGGTCTCTAGGTGGTGCAAACGGTTTGCACTTGGCTACTAACTGAAAGGTTGGCAGTTCAAATCCACCCAGCGGCAACTGAGATAAAAGGCCTGGCGATCTGCTCCCAAAAGATTGTTGTTATTTATTTTTAGCTGCCATTGAGTCAGCCTGACTCATGGTGACCCCATGTGTTATAGCCAAGAAATCCCCATGGAGCTCAGTTCTACTCTGACACACATGGGGTCGCCATGAGTTGGAATCGACTCAACAGCAATGGGTTTTTTGGTTTTATATAGCTCGTATCTAGAGATTGGGCTGGGGGCAGGGAGAGAACCCTCATTGTTTTGAAGCCCACAAAACAGAACCTTCAAACTAGGCCCAGGGAGACCCTGGGGCATCAACAAGAATTTAGTCAACATCCCAGGAGAAATTCCTATCCTAAAGCAACTGTTCCCTTGGGAGCAGGCAACCACAGTTAACCGGGATGGTATTTTTCTGTAGTGAATGCGCGTCTTTTAACCCCAGGAGGATTTGAGGTTACCTTCAGACAGGCTTTCGGGAATCAAAACCACAGTCTTTTATTTTTGAGTTAAGAATAAATCTGTGTGTGTGCACATATATATATATATATGTTAAAATAATTTGGTCTATTAGAGTGAGAATCTAGCTATTCTAATTTAAAATGTAATTGGGTAATTAACTTAAGACACTCGAGTTTCAGTTGAAATCTTACTAAGCTTGTGTTCATTAGTAGAACATTTAAGAGAGTTTTAGGTTCAGTTTATTTTTAAATTTAATTTACTAGATGTACAAGAATTAGTTAAGCACCCAGGGAGATTTTGTTGAAAATAGCCAAATGAATTTAAAAGAAAAATCAAATGCCTACTTTAAAAAATTCATTGAGCTATATACCATAGACTCATCAAAGTTCTCAGATCACAAAGCGAACCAGCACCCAGACCAAGAAACCTAACACGAAACCCAGTACTTCCTTCAGCTACCCCCCCTCTAGGGAAAACCAAGCTCCCAAATACATTAAATTTATAAATACAGTATAAATTGTTGTTGTTGTTGTTGTTGTTGTTAGGTGCCGTCCAGTCTTCCGACTCATAGCGACCCTATGTATGACAGCGCGAAACACCGCCCCGTCCTGCGCCACCCTCACAATCATTATGCTTGAGCCCATGGCTGCAGCCACTGTGCCAGTCCATCTCATTGAGAGTCCTCCTCTCTTTTGCTGACCCTCCACTTTACCAAGCATGATGTCTTCCTCCAGGGACTAGTCCCTCTTGATAACATGTCCAAGGTATGTGAGAGGAAGTGGTCTGGGGTGTGTTTAATAAATTACATTTGTAAATGGGACCAAGTATTATTCAAAGACCTCTTAAAGGTGGTTGCTCCCATGTCCTGGAACACTTTGTGTACAAATTATCGAATGGGAAAATAACTTGCTCTGTAAACCTAAAGCACAGTGAAAAAAAAAAAGCAGTTGCTAAAACCTGCTCCATATAAACAGAAAAAAAAAAAAAAAAGAATAAGCAGACGTAAAAGCTTAAGAAAGAACTAGGGTAGTGAGTTTGTCAGTTCAATAAATTAAACTCTAGTTCTTTAAACTCAAAGTAAACTTGGGTGCATTCTTTGCCTGGACACCCAAACCACTCGTGGAAACACTATGAAATTCAACATATAGACAGTCTGGTAAAGAGCCATACTCCAAAGTCCTAAAGAAGTTTTCCTTAAATTATGTGTCATGCCTACTTTTTCCCTTAGGTAAAGAGCACGTTCCCAACTCCCAAGGCCACTTCCAAAGTCATGGGCTTCGCTTGAAAATACTTCAGATGGACAGTGTGACATATCACATTACCAGTTACCTCAAGTCAGTTCTGACTCATGGCAACCCCATGTGTGTCAGGGTAGAACTGTGCTCCATAGGGTTTTCAATGACTGAATTTTTGGAAGTAGATGGCCAGGCCTTTCTTCCAAGGTACCTCTGGATGGTCTCCAACTTCCAGCCTTTCAGTTAGCAGCCACGCCCATTAACCATTTGCACCACCCAGGGACCTTTAATCTGTACTCTGGGATACTCAGTTAACACCCGTGTTACCCCAAACAGGAAAACACACTCCCAGATGGGTGGTTAGCACCTGTGAGACTCTAATTAGAAGCCTACAGTTCATAAAACCGACAAACCCATAGCCACCGAGTCAATTCTGACTTATAGCGACCCTATAGGATAGAGTAGAACTGCCTTGTGGGGTTTCCAGGGAGTGGCTGGTGGATTCAAACTGTCAGTCTTGGTTAGCAGCCTGAGTTCTTAAATCTCTGTGCTACCAGGGTTCCACAGTTCAGAAGGCCAGCTACAACTGTCAGGTTTCAGTTGTCTTTATCTCCAATCAGCACCAGAGGGCTTATTAATTTGCATAATGGGTGTAGAATGGTGTTTCATTGGTGAATCCAGTGAGGTAATGAATGGGGTGTTAGAATCTGGTGGTCCAGTAGCCTACAGAATGGTGCCTTAGGTTCAGAATTTCCAACAGGTCCCTTGCATAGCTTATTGCTGGAGAATTTTGTTGCCTGACTCCCCCTAGAAGCGCAGCTGAAATCCTTACTAGGATGCTGTCATACCTGCCTTGGGTAAATCTTTCATGTAGGGAGCGTCTAACAAGACAGAGAGCTGGGACTTCATGGGGTTCCTGAGCAGGCAGTTTTGGGGCACACTTGCATATAAATGTGTATGTGCGTGTATGTATGAATTCAGTGTGAGACTTGCATTTGTTATAATCCACTACCTGGCAGTGTTTCGTTCTGTTGTGCATAGGGTTGCTATGAGCCGGAACCGACTCGGCGGCACCTAACAACAACAACAACAACAACAACCACCTGGTAGCCTGGGTCATCCTAAGGCCGGGAGCCGACTCAATGATAGCTAACAACGACAAACCTGGTTGTGGAGTCCCTGAGCAGTGCAAATGGCTGTCGCATTCCCTGCTACCCAAAAGTTAGAAGTTTGAGTCCACCCAGAGGCATCTCAAAAGAAAGGCTCGGCCATCTACTTCCGAAAAATCAGCCACTGAAAACCCTGTGGTGCACAAGTCTACTCTGAAACACAGAAAGTCTTCGTGAGTTGGAATTGACTCCATGGCAACTATTTTTTGTTTTGTTTTTTAACTAGGCTGTGGAAAAGCTAGAGCACTCCTCCCCTCTAGGTTTGAGAAGTTGCCCATATTTACTCAGGACAGTCCAGTATCCCTCTGTTAACAGTAGCAGAGGGTTCCAAAGAAGCTCTGGGGTCGGGGCAGGGATCCATGGAGCAGGTTGGTAGACGTATCTTTGGGAGTAATGGGCATTTTTAGTCCCCTTTTAAGTCACCCCCCTCTGCTTGTCATCTCTCTAGACCCTGGGATGACCTGCCAAGGGGCTCCTGGTCTTACCCCTGGCCAATTCCACCGTCAGGACATGGAAGATTGGTGGTGGCAGTGGTGGGGAGGGATGGAGGATGTCAGAATTCATTGGGAGCCTTTTGTCCCCTCCTCTACTAGATGTCAATGTGGTACTCTCTGTCAGCTGTTTTGACAGCATTCAACAGCCCTAGTAACTGACAGGTGCATATCTTGGTGACAGAAACCAGGAAGGAAGACCTGAGTCTGACAACGGTTTCCACTTGTCCACCCCTGTTGTTGCTGGGTGCCATAGAGTTGGTTCCAACTCATAGTAACCCTACGTACAACAGAACGAAACACTGCCTAGTCCTGCACCATCCTCACAATCATTGCTATCTTTGAGCCCATTGTTGAAGCCACCACGTCAATCCATCTCATTGAGGGTCGTCCTCTTTTTCACTGACCCTCTGCTTAGCCAAGCATGATGTCCTTCTGCAGGGACTGATCCCTCCTGATAACATGTCCAATGTATGTGAGACAAAGTCTTGCCATCAATTCTTAAGAGCTTTCTGGCTGTACTTCTTCGAAGACAAATTTGTTCTTCTGGCAGTCCATGGTATATTCAATATTTTTCACAAACACCATAATTCAAAGGCATCGGTTCTTCTTCAGTCTTCTTTATTTATTGTTCAGCTTTCACATGTATATGAGGTGACTGAAAATACCATGGCTTGGGTCTGGTGCACATTTTCCTCAAAGTGACACCTTTGCTTTTCAACACTTTGAAGAGGTCTTTTGTAGCAGATTTGCCCAATGCAATAAGTCATTTGATTTCTTGACTGCGGCTTCCATGGGCGTTGATTGTGGATCCGAGTAAAATGAAATCCTTGACAACTTTAGTCTTTTCTCTGTTTATCATGATGTTGCCTATTGGTCCACCTGTGAAGATTTTTGTTTTCTTTATGCTGAGTTGTAAACCATACTGAAGGCTGTGGTCTTTGATCTTCATCATTAAGTGCTTCAAGTTCTCTTCACTTTCAGCAAGCAAGGTTGTGTCATTTGCCTCTCACAGGTTGTTATTGAGTCCTCGTCCATTCCTGATGCTGGTTTCGTCTTCATATAGTCCACCTTCTTGGATTATTTGCTCAGCATGCAGATTGAATAAGTGTGGTGAAAGCATACAACTCTGATGCACGCTTTTTTTATTTTAAACCACAAATATCCCCTTGTTCTGTTCTAACAACTCCCTCTTGGTCTATGTACAGGTTCCTTGTGAGCACAATTAAGTGTTCTGGAGTTTCCATTCTTCACAATGTTTTCCATAATTTGTTATGATCCACACGGTCCAATACCTTGCATAGTCAATAAAACACAAGTAAACATATTTCTGGTATGTTCTGCTTTTCAGGCAAGATCCATCTGACATCAGCAGTGATAGCCCTGTTCCATGTCCTCTTCTAAATCTGGCCTGACTCTCTGGTAGTTCCCTATTGATGTACTGCTGCAACCGCTTCTGAATTATCTTCAGCAAACTTTTACTTGCATATAATACTGATGATACTGTTCAATAATGTCCACATTCTGTTGGCTCACCTTTCTTTGGAATGGGCACAAATATGGATCTCTTCCTGTCAGTTGGTCATATAGCTGCCCTCCAAATTTCTTGGTGTAGAAAAGTAAGCACTTCTGGCATTGCCTCTGTTTGTTGAAACATCTCAGCTGGTATTCTGTCAATTCCTGGAGCCTTGTTTTTCGACAATGCCTTCATTGCAGCTTGGACTTCTTCCCTCAATTAAAAACAAAACAAAACAAAACCCTGTAGAGTCAATTCCAACTCATAGCGACCCTATAGGACAGAGTAGAACTGCCCCATAGGGTTTCCAAGGAGCACCTCATGGATTCAAACTGCTGACCTTTTGGTTAGCAGCTGAACTCTTAACTACTAAGCCACCAGGGATTCCCTTCCCTCGATACCATTGATTATTGATCATATGCTACCTCCTGAAATGGTTGAATAATGACAAATTCTTTTTGGTACAGTGACTCTGTGTATTCTTTCCATCTTCTTCTGATGCTTCCTGCATTTTTCAATATTTTGCCCATAGAATCCTTCAATATTGTAACTTGAAGCTTGAATTTTTTCTTCAGTTCTTTCAGCTTGAGAAATGCCAAGTGTGTTCTTCCCTTTTGGTTTTTTAACTCTAGATCTTTGCACATTTCATTATAATATTTTACTTTGTCTTCTCGAGCTGCCCTTTGAAACCTTCTCTTCAGCCTTTGTTGTTGTTCAGCTTTTTTAATTTATCCTTTCTTCCGTTTGCTTTAGCTACTTTACATTCATGAGCAAGTTTCAGAGTCTCTTCTGACATCCATTTTGGTCTTTTCTTTCTTTCCTGTCTTTTTGATCAACTGCTTTCTTCATGTGTGGTGTCCTTGATGTCATCCTACAACTTGTCTGGTCGTCAGTCAGTAGTGTTTAATGCATCAAATCCATTCTTCAGATGGTCTCTAAATTCAGATGGGATATACTCAAGGTCACACTTTGGCTCTCATGGACTTGTTTTAATTTTCTTCAGCTTTGGCTTGAACTTCTGTATGAGCAGTTGATGGTCCGTTCCACGGTTGGCCCTGGCCTTGTTCTGACTGATGATATTGAGCCTCTCCATTGTCTCTTTCCATAGATGTAGTTGATTTGATTCTTGTGTGTTCCATCTGGCGAGGTCTACGTGTATAATCACCATTTATGTTGAAAAAAGTATTTACAATGAAGAAGTCATTGGTTTTGCAAAATTCTACCACGTGACCACTGGCATCATTTCTATTACCAAAGCCATATTTTCTAATTACCGATCCTTCTTGTTTCCAACTTTCACATTCGAGTCATTATCAATCATATAACTGCGATCATAATCGATGCAATTATCAACGTTCCTCCATTGCATGTTTGATCAATCTCAGACTGCAGAAGTTGGTAAAAATCTTCAATTTCTTCATCTTAGTGGTTAGTGCGTAAATTTGAATAATAGTTGTATTAACTGGTCTTCCTGGTAGGCATATGGATATTATCCTGTCACTGACAGAATTGTACTTCAGGATAGATGTTGAAATTTTGTTTTTGACGATGAATGCAACGCTGTTCTTTTTCAGTGTGTCATTCCTGTTATAGCAGACAGTATAGTATGATCGTCTGATTCAAAGTGGCCAATACCAGTCCATTTCAGCTCACTAATGCCAAGGATATTGATCTTTATGCATTCTGCTTCATTTTTGACAACTTTTAATTTTCCCAGATTCATATTTCATACATTTCATGTCCCGATTGTCTATGAATGTTTGCAGCTGTTTCTTCTCATTCTGAGTTGTGCCACATCAGCAAATGAAGGGCCCGAAAACTTTACTCCATCCACTTCATTAACGTTGTCTCTACTTTGAGGAGGCAGCTCTTCCCCTGTCGTCTTTTGAGTGCCTTCCAACCTGGGGGGCTCATCTTCCAGCACTGTATCAGACAATGTTCCGCTGCTATTCATAAGGTTTTCACTGTTAATTTTTTTAGGTCCTTTTCTTCCTAGTCTGTCTTAGTCTGGAATCTCTGCTGAAACCTGTCCACCATGGGTGACCCTGCTGGTATTTGAAATACCCATGATATAGTTTCCAGCATCACAGGAACACGCAAGCCACCACAGTAGGACAAACTGACAGATGAGTGGTGGGCTCCACCCCTAGGTAGGGACTTGTCAGCGCAGTGATCCTCGGAGGTCCTTTAGAAATGGTTCTTTTGAAGATGAGACAGAAAATAAGAGCATTGAGTCCTCAGCTCTGGGCCTCCTGCCCTGCCCACTGCCTTTCCTCCTTTCCTTCTACCTCTCTTCCTTCTCTTTCATCCCTTCCCCAAGTGGGGCTCTCTAAATCCAAACTGATACAAGCCAATCACTGGTACATTTGGTGACTTAATTCCCCCAGACCCACTCTTAGCCTTAATGGACACTGATTATTTCTTTCTCTTTCTTCTTTCTCCTATTTCTATCCCCAGCTGAATAGCTCATACTGGGGCCTTGAAGAAAACACCCCTTTTGGTCTGGTTTTTCTACTTCAAACCCTCGTGAGGGCAATCCCACCACTCACCCATCAACATCTCCTGGCACACACAGCCTCCAGAAGCTTCCAGAATACCCCAGACTGCAGCAGTAAGCTTCCCTATTCAGCCTGTGGACGGACTCCCTCCACTTTGACACCCCCAGGTGTTCTAATGGCTTCCCTGCAGCTGGGCCTGGTCCCCAGCCAGCAGGAAGTGGCTGTATCATCTTCTAAGCCAGCCAGGCAATTCAGCAGTCATGACATCGGCATTTGGTTCCTTAAAGGAAAACAGCGTGCACAGCATGGGGACAACTGGGGGAGAGGAGAGAGGGGAAGGGCAACGCAAAACAGATGGTATCTTTGGATCAAGGTTTATAGGTAATATGTAAATGTACTGTGTGAAAAGGTGTTGAGAGAAGAGCTGTCCAATGACCCCACTCAACTGAATTATCTGTGAGCTGTAGCAAAGACGGTCAAAGGCCTTTTATTTGGGTTTAAGCCCCCTCCAGCAGAAGGACCAGGTTCTTCCCTGACCCCATCTTTGTTTCCTGTCCGCCTGCTTTTACCCCCTCCCCCAGGCTCGCTTCCCCTGACCTCAGAACCTGGCTCTCCTCTGGGACATGAGAGTGGACGGCCCTCCATCCTGCCTCTCACATGTGCAGTGTGCCTAGTGACCGCCATCAGCATCCAGGCAGCTCTTTTCCTAACAGTGGGGATCACTGTGTTCATGACATCTGCAATCTTCCATGTCTGCTTGGAGACTGGACCATCTTAGTCAATCCAGATGGGACTCAGAACCTTCACCTTAACATTTTTGCTCCCTCCAGGCACTGTGAGTGTTCCTTAACTCCTAAGAATGTTGCAACATTTGGAATCCTGAAAAGAACATGGGTTTGGAGTCAGAAAAGATCTGGATTTGAATCTGATTTCTTGAACTTAAGAGCTGTGTGACTTTGGGGGAGTCACTTAACCTCTCTGAGCCTCTTTTTTTTGTTTTTTCATTTTAAAAGTAGAGATGTATAGAGTTGTTCTGGGGATTAAATAAGATAATGCATGTCATGGACCAAAATAATAACCTGGACATCTAGTGTGCTTGAAAATGAGTGGTCCCTTCCTCCTCTTCCACTGCCTCGGTATGGAGGGGAGAGAGGGCCCCAGGACTGCATTGTGAGTTTGTCTGGCAGGTTGGCTTGGTGTATAGCTACCCTTTGGGGTGCAGCTGAAACATTTCTGGCCCCTGGGTGTCTGCTAGCCATGCTGGGGTCAGGCTGTGTTTCTACAGCTGACGAGGCCCTGGCCTCAGGGGGCAAAAAGGCCTCTGAATCCAACCAGGGAGCCCAGGGGGTGGGACCAGGGGTGAGAACTACAGCTGCTGTGGTCAACCCTCCTGATCCAGGAGCTGTCATTAGTTGTTCTGGGCCGTAATTGGGCTGTAACCACC
Source organism: Loxodonta africana (assembly GCF_030014295.1). NCBI lineage: Eukaryota > Metazoa > Chordata > Mammalia > Proboscidea > Elephantidae > Loxodonta > Loxodonta africana. The sequence continues at coordinate 37,990,015 of NC_087348.1, forward strand.
CCCTGGCCTGAGCTGAGGTTGGGGGAACGTGATTGTCATTAGCTTCTTCGAGTCTCAGAGTGCTGACTCCACACTCTCTCTGCTCCCGTCCCAGCTCCTCCCCTTCCCTGGGCCCTGCCAGAAACACCCGCCTTCAGACAAGAGCTTCTTGCACAGAGACTGCACAGCAAGTCCTTTCCTCCTTGGCTTTGCTCTGCCAGGGTAAGCCATGGTCTGACATCAGGAAAGGGACCCTCTGGATGGCTTTGGTTCTGAGCAGCAGGTACCGGTTTCTTTCCTCACCAGCTAGTGAGGAGTGCAGGCTTATAAGAAATAAAATACAGCCCAGGGCAATGTTCACCTGTTGCTTGAATCTCCTCACAGGTACTCTGCTTGCACACCTGCAAGGATGGGGAACTCATCACCTTTAAGGGCAGTGTCTGGCCTAGAGAGCACTTTCATTTCCTAGAATGTTTTCCTTATAGTGAATTGAACTTTGCCTCCCGGTAACTTCCTCTTCCCCACTTTGGCTCTGCCCTGCATGGGTGTGGGGAGAATGGGCACCCACTCACACAGAGAATGCCTCTAAGCCTTCCCGTGCCTCAGAGATGCAAAGTGCTCAGTGCCTGCTCTCTCTGGGGCTTCCTCCATGGTCCTCACATAAGTGAGCGAGGACATCATTTCCGTTTCCCGGCATGACTTCTGCTTCTGGTGGGCAGAGGGGGGTGCTTGCCTTTCTCCTGACTCCAGAGGAAACATCTGACTGACGCTGTCTTTTCCAAGGTTTCAAGGTGTCCACAAGCCCCTCCATTCTGGACCTTTCCCCCCAGCTCCTTTGAGAGGGCTAGGACCACAGGGCAAAGCCTGGAGATCTTTGAATCCACTGCCTCTGCTGGGGCCTGAGCAGTTCACATCCCCTTCAAGCATCTCCACTGGCTGATTGGTCTCTGTCTTAGTTATCTAGAACATAAATACCACATAAATACCTATTTATGCTAGAACATAAATACCACAAGTGGGTGGCTTTAACAAACAGAAATTAATTTTCTCACAGTTTAGGAGGCTAGAAGTTGGAATTCAGGGTGCTGGCTCCAGGGGAAGGCTTTCTCTCTCTGTTGGCTCTGGAGGAAGGTCCTTGTCTCTTCTGAGTTTCTGCTCCAGGGCCATCTTCATGTGGCTTGACATCTCTCTTCCTCCATCTCTACCTTTTTAGCTTGTTTGTTTAATCTCTTTTATATCTCAAAAGAAATTGATTTAAGACACACCCTGCACTAATCCTGTCTCATTAACCTAACGAAGACAACTCATTCCAAATGGGCTTATAACCACAGGCGTTACTTGGATCCGCAATCAACAGCCCATGGAAGCAGCAGACAAGAAACCAAACAATGCATTGCAATGAGCAAATCTGCTGCAAAAGACCTCTTAAAGCGTTAAAAAGCAAAGACGTCACTTTAAGGACTAAGGTGCTCCTGACCCAAACCATGATATTTTCAATCACCTCATGCACGCGAAAGCTGGGCAGTGAATAAGGAAGACCAAAGAAGAATTGATGCATTTGAATTATGGTGTTGGTGAAGAATATTGAATACACCATGGACTGCCAGAAGAAGGAACAAATCTGTCATGGAAGAAGTACAGCCAGAATACTCTTTAGAAGCAAGGATGTTGGGACTCTGTCTCACATACTTTGGACATGTCGTCACGAGGACCAGTCCCCTGGAGAAGGACATCATGCTTGGTAAAGTAGAGGATCATCGAAAAAAGGGAAGACCCTCAATGAAATGGGTTGACACAGTGGCTTCAACGATGGGCTCAAGCATAATGATTGTGATGATGGTACAGGACTGGGCTGTTTTGTTCTATCGTACACATGGTCTCTATGAGTTGGAACTGACACTATGGCGCCTAACAACAACAACATAGATGTTAGGATTTATAGCACATGATTTTGGGGGACGCAATTCAATCCGTAACAGTCTCCTTCTGCTTCCTCTCTTCAGGGCTTTCTCCTGGGAGTTCCCAGGGAGCCATGGAGGGGTGAGGGCTGCCATTGAGTCAGCCTCTCCCTGCTGGCTGGGCCCAGGGAGAGGAGCAGAGCCAGAGCATATTTTCTATCACCCTCTCCACTAACAAAGGAGCCCTGGTGCCCCACTGGTTAAGCGTTTGGCTGTTAACTGAAAGGTTGGTGGTTCGAACCCACCAGTCACTCAGCGGCAGAAAGATGTGGCGCTCTGCTTCTATAAAGATTACAGCCTTGTAAACCCTATGGAGTAGTTCTACCCTGTCCTGTAGGGTCGCCGTGAGTCGGAATCAACCTGATGACAATGAGTTTATTTTTTTCTGCACCATCTGGAGTGATTGGCTCCCAGAATTGAGAGCCCCCTTTTATTGAGCAGGCACTGTCCCAGGCACTGTGCAAAGCAGAGCTGCCAAGCACAGCAGCAGAGATTGTGCACTGCAGTGCTCCGTGGAATTGTATTGTGCCCAGCTTGAACAACCGTACGTAGCAGTACTGGAAGCACTTTGGCTGCTTGGTCTCATTTGTTCTTCAAAATACCTCTAGGAGGGCAGTGTTATTTTGTTATTATTGGTTGCCATCAAGTTGGTTCCAACTCACAGCAACTATACGTATAAAAGAACCAAATGTTGCCCTGTTCTGAGCCATCTTCATGATCATTGGTATGTTTGAGTCCATTGCTACAGCTAGTGTGTCAATCCATAAGATTCCCATTTTACAGATGAGGAAAGGAAGACAGCTCAGAGAGATTATGTAACAAGTCCAATATCAAAACAGTGGGGCAGTGGCCAAGATGGGGCTAAAACACAGGGCGGCTTCGATTCAGGAGCCAAGGTCTTTATACCGCGCTCTGTTTGCAAAGACCTTCAGAGAGCCATATAGCAGCTTTCAAGGGCACAGAATTTGGAATCGGCCTTCCTTCGGACTTTGCCTCCATCATTACTACCTGCTACGTCTGGCTTTGGGAAAGTTACTCTGAACCTCGGTCTCCTTTTCTATAATAAGGAGTGAGTTCTACCTTGCAGAATTGTCCAAAACCCAAAACCCATTGCCGTTGATTCTATTCCGACTCATAGCAACCATACAGGACACAGTAGAACTGCCCCATAGAGCTTCCAAGGAACGCCTGGTGGATTTGAACTGCCAACCTTTTTGTTAGCAGCCGTAGTGCTTAACCACTGCACCGCCAGGGTTTCCACAGGGTTGTCAGGAGACATCAAAGAGATGGTGCCTGTCAGAGTACCTGGCACAGGCCTGGCCCCATGTAAGAGGGAGTAAACGGTGGTGTGAAAAAACCACACTGTCTAGAGGTCCCATGGCAGGGCTGTCTGGGGCTCCCTGGGAGCTGGTTTCCTAGGGTACAGAGAGTACATCCCATACCCACCAGCCTTGCAGATCCAAGCCGCCAGCTGCCAGCCACCAGCCCCTGCACTCTGCTGCTGTACTTGACTTCCCAGCTCCGCCCTCACCTGGGGGCCACCGATGGATTTATTTTGGAAATGGCCAGTTTAGGGCGAGCAGTGGGGCGCTGTAATCTTCCCTGCAGCAAATTGCTTCCTGCACAGCGAGATCAAGCCTCTTCCCAGGAAAGATGTAATCACTGCTGCCTTAACGCCTGCATTGTGAAATAGACAAGCTCCATTTGTTCCTTGGGGCCTTTAAACGGAGGAAAGTGGATGCAGGGATGGGTAACAGTCTGTGCCTTGGAATTGACGAGGCTGAAAACAATGGGTGCTGAGTGGTCCCACATTGAGAAAAGAAGGCCACAGACAGAGAAGAGGCTAAATAGCACCCCCAAACACACACACACACACACCCACACACCCCACCACCACCATGAAGCCTATATAGAAGAAATTCTTCTGAGAATCAAGCTGTTAGCTGGTGGGGGTGGAGGGGTGGGATTGTGATATGGCTGTTCCTGTCCCCTCCTATGGGTGGTCCCTCCATCAACCTGGTAAGGCAGCTCTAATAGGACATGGTAGAGGACAGTGGTGTCTGTGAGCGGTAGCTGGCCACCACTGAGTGGCTGCAATGTTTGCTCTGCTTTAGGTGAGAAGCAGAGAGACGGAGGGAGAGCAGGTTCCAGAGAGGGGCCCATGGGGGCAGCGGCATGCTGTCCTTTGATGCGAAAGGATACCGGGGTTGGTGTGGGCCCCTGGCCTGAGCCATCTTGCTGAAATGGCTGATCCCCAGTGAGGGGGTCCTATAGCAAGAAGTGAAGGGTTATCCCTAGGAAGGAAGTGACCAAGGTCCCCTGCAGACCTACCCTGATCCTAGTGAGAGGGAGCCAGGTTTGGATGGCACCCATCCGTAGTCAGGGAGGTCCACTCTGGCCTTTCTACTTCCCTCCCCCTGGAAGCTGGAGGAGATGGTACCACCCAGAAAAGTGAAGAAAGGGCTGACTTTTCTGACCCTCTTCCCCCGACTCCTTCCTGGGGTAGGGCCCCAGCCAAGCTGGGACCAGGAAGTGGCTTTAGGTAGAATCGAGGTTCTAACCTGCATTGCTCTGGACTGCGCCTTTTTTTTTTTTAATTGAACTTTAGGTGAAGGTTTACAGAACTAGTTTCTCATCAAACAGTACACACGTTATTGTATGCCATTGGTTAACAACTCCGCAACATGTCAACGCTGTCTTTTCTCAACCCTCCTGGGTTCTCTATTACCAGCTTTCCTGTTCCCTCCTGCCTTCCCGGACTGGGCCTTTTGTATTCTGAAAAGCTAGGGGACCTGCCTGGATGGCATTTAAAGAACTCGAATAGAGAATAGACAGAGCAAGGCTGGGGCAGTGACAGGAGAAAATGATTGCATGTACTTGGTTCAGGCTGTTCAATGGAACAACCAATAATGTTTGACTCTATTTTGGTCTCTCTTCTTTAGAAGCGTGTGTGTGAAAATATATGAATGTGTGTGAGTGAGTGAGAGACAGTCAGAGAAAGAGAGAGAGAGGCAGAGAAACAAAGACACAGAGCATGAATTTCCATACTCTCTGAGGGAGAGTGTGGTTGCCCCTGTGACGGAGTGAAGGTGACTTGCTTCTAAACAACAGAAGCAACTGTAATGGGATGCCACTACCTTAATTCTGCTTTATTATATAAGACTCCATCTTAGCAGACTGGATTGCGAGAGAGAGAGAGAGAGAGACTCTTACTGGTTTGGAATAAGTCACCTGCCAGGTTGGGAGACGGCCACGTAGCAGGAAACTGTGGGCGGCCTCTAGGAGCTGAGGCTGGCCCCTGCTGACAGTCGGCGAAGAAATTTGTCTTATATAAATGAATCGAAGATGGCCTCCGTGTATTGGTCCCATATTGTTTACTTTTTCATAGCAATCTGAGAACTTTTAACCCAAAAAAGCCCTTGGCACCAACCTTAAACTTGTAGGCATCCAATTGTTTTAAAGACAGCTCAAATAAGCATATGTTTAGTCCCTAAGAGCCTACCTACTTTATTTATCCCACAAAAAAAACTGCACCCAACATCTGCAGCTATATAGATAAGATAAAACCCTATAGCTGTAAGGACCCCCAAGTTGCTACTGTCCTGAGAACTCTGACTCAGAGACTCCTCACGTTGCTGCAGAAGGACATATACACTCCCTCCCATCTCCTCCCTGGGAGTTTCCTCACCCTCTTCTTCTGGTGGCTCCCTGTATCTCTGAAAAACCTCCTACTGTGGGGGAATACCTCCTGCATGCAGCTGTCAATGTATCAGCCCCAATAAATAGCTTGTTGTGCAACACTCCTATCTCATAGTCATGTCTTTCTCCTTGATCAGCCCTGAACTTCCTCAAACTCACTACAAATGGTGATCTCAATCCTCGAACTGCAAGGAGATGAATTCTACCAACAACTTCCCCAAATGAACTGATTGCTAATGTCCCATTGGCCAAGTTCCCTGAATGAACTTAAAGCAGATCTTTTACCAGTCAAGCCTCTGATGAGACGGCAGATCTTGCCAACACCTAGTCTGCAGCCTGGTGAGACCCTGAAGCAGAGAACCTAGCTAACCCATGCCCAGACTTCTGACCTACAGAAACTGAGAGATAATAAATGTGTGTGTTATGCCGAATCACTAAATTTGCAGTATTTTGTTATGCAACAGTAGAAAACTTAACTTCTCTGTGTACATTCCATTTTTGGTAAAGCAAGGAGAGTAGAACAACCTGGCTTCTTTCCCCCACGACTGCCACCCACCAGGCTCACAGGGATGCAGTGAGGTGAATTGGATAAATACTGTCAATTGTTCTAATATTCTGGAGAAAAGTGCTAATACAAAGTGTAGTGAATATATCATCACAGTGGCTTTTAAATTCATCTAAAAAGCAAATTTAATGAATTGGATGAATAGAGACCTTCAGGAGATTTTGCAAACATAAAGTGCTGGTAAATGTTAGAAACTAGGAAGACTTCCATTAGAGGTGTGCAGTTCTTATGTTGGGTAATTACTGCACTACCACAGGATCTCCAATGAGGCCTTTTCCTGGGTTCTAACAATAGACAGGTGGATGAGGTTAACGACCCCTGACAAGGAAGATAACTGAAGCTGCTGTCTTCAAGAGTAATTGTCTTCTATCCCCGAGGAAAGCATGGCCTCCTTATTAATGTTTCATCCCGGGACCAAAAGCTCAGAGGGTGTGACTTTTGAAGGTGGCACAACACAGGGCAGTCGCTTTTATCACTTGTAGGGAGGTGATGATGCCCACATCATTAGGCCCGGCTGTCTGCGTCTCACCTCAAAGCTTTGGGTGTCGGCAGAAGCTATTGTAGTAAATGGTAGAGTGTGATGGTTAACAGTTTTGACTTTGAAATCAGATTTGACATGTGAGTTCAAATCTCATCTGTATCTGTGTCACTGTATCTGTTGGCTAGTGCTGCTCCACAAACGACACAAACCTAATAGCCTAAAGCAACAAGCATTTATTTAGCTCATCAGGCTGGCCAGGCAGTTCGGCTGATCTGGATTCGATGTGGCTGGTCTTTGCTGGGCTCTATAAATGAATTTGCAATCAGTAGGTCGGCTAGGGTAAGGCTTGTCTTCAGCTGGAAAAACCAGGCTGGCTTGGCTCTGCTCCACATGGTCTTTCATCTTCCAACAGGCTGGCTCAGGCTTATTCACATGGAAGCTGGTAGGATTCAACAGAAAGAGCAGAAGCTTGCCAAGCCTCTTGAGTCCTAGGTTTAGAACTGGCACAATGTCATTTCTACTGCATTCTATTGATCAAAGCAAGTCAAAAAGCCAGTACAGATTCCAGGACTGGAGAAATAGACTCCACCTCTTGATGAGAGGAGCTTCAAAATCACAGTGACGAGGGCAGGGATACAAAAAAGGAGGTTATTAATTAGGGCCATCAATGCTTCCATGGAGCAGTATTCCAACAGCAGTGAGAGCAGGTGAGCTCAGATGTGCAAGAATTTTTCAAACTTCTGCTTGAGTCACATTTGCTAATGTCCCATTGGTCAAAGGAAGTCACCTGGCCAACCCAGAATCAAAACCAAAAAAGTACCAAACCCATTGCTGTTGAGTGGATTCCAACCTGTGGTGACTTCATGTGTTGTGGAGTAAAACTTCTTGCTCCCTGAGGTTTTCTTGGCTATAATCTTTACAGAAGCAGGTCGCCAGGCCTTTCTCCTCTGGCACTGCTGGTTGGGTTCTACCCACCAACATTTAGGTTATTAGTCGAGAAGGAATGATTGGCACCACCCAGGGACCTACCCAGATTCAAAGGATGCAGAAAGAGGCTCTATCTCTTGGTGAGAGGGAAAGAAGAATTTGTGGCCATTTGTTGTAATCCCCCCACACTACCCTTCCAAGGGTTACCTGGGTTCACGAAATACATGAATCCCAGATGAGGCAAGTATGGCAAAATCTGGATCAGTGTTAGATCCAGGAAGGCAGGGAGCAGGTTGGTGAACACACGGAGTCTAACATTCCTCCAATAATCTGCTGCTTCACTGTTGACCACCTCTCTACCCCACCTCTCATTTTCTACTTAGTAACCGAGTCGTCATGGATTGAATTGTGTCTCCCCAAAATATCTGTCAACTGGGCGAGGTCGTGATTCTCAGTATTGTATGATTATCTACCGTTTTGTCATCTGATGTGATTTTCGTATGTATTGTAAATCCTATCACTATGATGTAATAAGCTGGATTAGCGGCAGTTATATTGATGAGATCTACAAGATTAGACGGTGTCTTAAGCCGATCTCTTTTGAGATATAAAAGAAAGAAGCGAGCTGAGAGACATGGGGACCTCATACCACCAGGAAAACTGTGCTGGGAGCAGAGCGTGTGCTTTGGACCTGCGGTTCCTGCGCAGAAAAGCTCCTAGTCCAGGGGAAGATTGATGACAAGGATCTTCATCCAGAGCCGACAAAGAAAGCCTTGTCTTGGAGCTAACACTCTGAATTTGGACTTATAGCTACTTGTCTGTGAGAAAATAAATTTCTGTTTGTTAAAGCCATCTACTTGTGGTATTTCTGATACAGCAGCACTAGATGACTAAGACAGTCATCCTTCTAGAAGATCAAACCTTTCATTCACTTTCTGTTTCACTCAGGACAAAGTCCAAACTCCTTACCATGGCTTTAAAGGCCCTACTTGGTTTGGCCCTGTGGACATCTCAGGTGTAATCCCATGCCCTCTCACCTCTCTGACCTCTCTTCAGCCTTACAGTCCTCCTCGCTCTTCTCCAACATGCCAAGCCCTAGCTGTTCCCGTCTTCTCATCCTTCGTGCCTCAGTTTGAAAACCCACTTCCTCAGAGAGGCCACCCCTGACCACCCTGCCTTAGCCAGCGTCCACCTCCTCAGTTACTTCTCTAGAAGGACCATCCTATGAGGTTTCCTTCATAGTTCTTAGTGTTGTTTGCAACACGAGAATGATTTCTTGCTTTACCTGACTGGCTTTGCTGATGGACTGTATCCTCTTCGAGGGTAAGTCCATGTTAGCTTTATTCGCCCATGTGCCTTGGTGTCTAGCACAGCGTCTGGCACATAGCAGTGGTTTGATACATGCTTGTTGAGTGAATACGTGAGCGACCCATGTCAGAGTAGCCTGTTGGACCTAATTCCTTCATCTCCTTGAAAGAGGAGTCTGGAGGGTGTGCAGATGATCATTCTCCCTCATGTGACAGACAGTGTACCCCACAAACCCTGTCCCCACCACAGCTCCCCCTCCCCAGAGTGGACTTTGTGTCGTACTTTGAGTGGCAGGCACAGTGCGCCTTCTCCAGGCTCCTGTGAGGCATGTTTCCTGTCAGAAATACTTGTTCAAGTATGGATGTCCCAGGATTTAGCAACTACAGGGTCTTGTGGCTCTACCCAAGAAACTGACCACCTCCCTGTGGGAAAACATAGCATTCTTATAATTAGAAACCACTGGGCCCTATAACTCCAAATAGCACATCCTTATAATTATGAACTCTCAGAACCTCTGGGGCTCCACCAAGGAGCTGACCTCTTCCTTGTCCTCCCAACCCCTCTTTTGGATAAGCACCATCTTTTCACCATTATGAAACCACAGGAGTTCATGGTTCTTCCAAGGATCTGAGTGCCCTTCTATGACCCATTCTGGGGCAAACCCCACAGCCTTGTGTTTAGGAGGCCACAGCCCTCAAGGGCCCCACCCAAGAAGCCAGTGCCCTTGTTTTCCCCAGCCACATTTTGGGTAAACACCATAGTCCCAGGAGGATGGAAATCATACAGCAACATAAAAAGATGTTTTGGGCATTATGTGGAATTTGAGAAAAAGAGAAGACACGCACACATACACAAAAGAAAACAGCATCTGCCCATTGCTTATACCCGGTGGCTGTAATTACATGAAGAGCTGGCCTGCACGTGGCCCGATATGCAGAAATAAAAATAGTCCGAGTGGCATGACGGGTGATGCTTGCTTTTCTGTTTCCTAAACTTTCTGTAATTTTGCTGGCTTTAGGATAAAAACTGTAACCTCCCCTCGCCCCCCAAAAAAAAGGAGAGAAAGAGAATGCTCTGTTTTCTGTGGAATGATGAGGGTGATTTATTGGTAGTTTAACTGCCGAGTCACCTTTCTGCCCCAGGCCAGCTGACCTTCTGGAAAATCACTGAGATTTATCGCCATTACTCAAATTGATGCCCCGGGCCCTAGCCTGGTGTCTGTTTGTTCTACAAAGTAATGGATGAGGGTGAGCATGGGTGCCTGGGTGAGGACCATGCATCTTGTCAAAACAAGCTACAACTAGGTGCTAATTACTGTTTTTCAGCAGAAGCCCAGGGAGGGAGACCTAGAGCAGTGGCTGTCAACTGGGTGCAATTATGCATCACCCCCCCGCCCCCACATTTGGTAATGTCTGAAGGCATTCTTTTTTAGGAGTCTACTCTGTCCTATAGGGTCACTATGAGTTGGAATCGACTCAATGGCAATGAGTTTGGTTTTTGGTGTGGACGGTGCAAATGGATAAGAACTCAGCTACCAAGAGAAAGATCTTGGAAGAAAGGCCTAGTGATCTACACTTCTGAAAGGTCATAGCCATTGAAAACCTTACGGTGCACAGTTCTACTCCGACACACACAGGGTCGCTATGAGTTGGGCCGCCATGTGACTGGTGAAGACAGTTTTGGTAGCCCCAGCTGGGGATGAATGCTACTGGTGCCTGGTGGGTAGAGGTCAAGGGTGCTGGGAAACATCCCACAATGCAGAGGAACAGCCCCACGACAAAGAATTATCCAACCCCAAATGTCAGGACCAAATGTCAGGAGTGCCGAGATTGAGAAACCCTGCCCTAGAGCAAGGGAGGGCTTTGTCTGAATGGGCCCAGGAGCCTCAGGAAGCACTTAAGGCCCTGATAAGGCACTGGGCCCAGTGCTAATGGGGGCGAGGGAGGTGCTATCAGTGACAGCTGACACCAAGCAGGAGGGAGATGGAGAGGCCTCTCGTAAGCTTGTTCTATTTAAGGTTTCAGGGGCCAAGGCTTGTTAGGGCCTCCTCATTTTGAGTGACTCTTTACCCCCGGCCCCATTTTCACTGTCTTAGTCATCTAGTGCTGCTATAACAGAATGCCACAAGTGGGTGGCTTTAACAAAGAGAAGTTTATTCTCCCACAGTAGGTTAGAAGTCCGAATTCAGGGCACTAGCTCCAAGGAAAGGATTTCTCTCTGTGTCAGCTCTGGAGGAAGGTCCTTGTGATGCATCAGACTTCCCTTGGTCTGGGAGCATCTCAGCGTAGGAACCTCAGGTCAAAAGGTCATGCTCTGCTCCCAGTGCTGCTTTCTTGGTGGTATGAGGTTCCCAATTCCCTGCTTGCTTCTCTTTCCTTTTATCTCTTAAGAGATTAAAGGTGGTGCAGACCATGCCCCTGGGAAACTCCCTTTACATTGGATCAGGGATGTGGCCTGGTAAGAGTGTTAAAATCTCATTCTAATCCTCCTTAACATAAAATTTTAATCACAAAATGGAGGACAGCCACAGAATACTGGGAACCATGGTCTAACCAAGTTGATACACACATTTTAGGGGGGATATAATTCAATCCATGACTGTCATCACACCCACAGAGGGACCCAACACTATTCTTGTTGTGGGTCCCATACTCTTCTTGTCCTCTGTGCCTTTTCATGCTGTTCTCCCTTTTCCTCCTCCCAATTCTACCTGTTCTAATTGGACCCATCCTTCAAGGCTCAAATGCCACTTCCTCCATAAAGCCTGCCCTGATTGCCTCTCCCTGTGTCAACATGGGTAACTCCCTTTCCTATACTGGGGTTGAGGCAAGAAATCACCCATTTGGCCAGAGCGAAACAGTAAGGTACACAGAATTTGGCTGCCGACGCAACTGGGTTGAGGCCTGTTTTTGTTGTTTTATTTCTTAGTTGGTCTAGTTGAGTTACTTTGAGCTTGCTGAACTCGGTTTCCATATATTTGAAACAGGGCAAAATTAAGGGTTGTTAGGAGGATTCAGTGTTTTAAAACGCATTTGCACATGAAAAGTATAATCAGTGTCACTGAATTGTACATGTAGGAACTGTTGAATTGGAGAATGCTTTGTTGTGTATATTTTCACCACAATAATAAAAAAAAATACATTTGCAAAGCTAAGTGCACTTAGAATCCCTAGTAGGATGGATTGCTAAAGGGTCAATATCAACCTTCACTGCACACATACTGAATGCTGGGTGCTCTTGGGGCTATGCCTTTTCTATGGGTGCCAGCATTAGATCCATTTTATGGGTGAGAAACTGAGGCTCAGACAAGTTGAGCAGCCTGCTGAGGTCACCCAACCTGTTATGTTATGTTAGGTGCCGTCGAGTCGGTTCCGACTCATAGCGACCCTATGCAGAACAGAACGAAACACTGCCCAGTCCTGCGCCATCCTTACAATCGTTGTTATGCTTGAGCTCATTGTTGCAGCCTCTGTGTCAATCCACCTCGTTGAGGGTCTTCCTCTTTTCCGCTGACCCTGTACTCTGCCAAGCATGATGTCCTTCTCCAGGGACTGATCCCTCCTGACAAGATGCCCAAAGTATGTAAGACACAGTCTCGCCATCCTTGCTTCTAAGGAGCATTCTGGTTGCACTTCTTCCAAGGCAGATTTGTTCGTTCTTTTGGCAGTCCATGGTATATTCAATGTTCTTCCCCAACACCACAATTCGAAGGCATCAACTCTTCTTCGGTCTTCCTTATTCATTTTCCAGCTTTCACGTGCATATGATGCGATTGAAAATACCATGGCTTGGGTCAGGCATACCTTAGTCTTCAGGGTGACATCTTTGCTCTTCAACACTTTGAAGAGGTCCTTTGCAGCAGGTTTACCCAATGCAATGCGTCTTTTGATTTCTTGACTGCTGCTTCCAAGGTTGTTGATTGTGGATCCAAGTAAAATGAAATCCTTCACAACTTCAATCTTTTCTCCATTTATCATGATGTTGCTTATTGGTCCAGTTGTGAGGATTTTTGTTTTCTTTGTGTTGAGGTGCAATCCATACTGAAGGCTGTGGTCTTTGATCTTCATTAGTAAGTGCTTCAGGTCCTCTTCACTTTCAACAAGCAAGGTTGTGTCATCTGCATAACGCAGGTTGTTAATGAGTCTTCCTCCATTCCTGATGCCCCATCCTTCTTCATATAGTCCAGCTTCTCGGATTATTTGTTCAGCATACAGATTAAATAGGTATGGTGAAAGAATACAACCCTGACGCACACCTTTCCTGACTTTAAACCAATCAGTATCCCCTTGGTCTGTCCGAACAACTGCCTCTTGATCTGTGTAAATGCTCCTCATGAGCACAATTAAGTGTTCTGGAATTCCCATTCTTCACAATGTTATCCATAGTTTGTTATGATCCACACAGTCAATGCCTTTGCATAATCAATAAAACACAGGTAAACATCCTTCTGGTATTCTCTGCTTTCAGCCAGGATCCATCTGACATCAGCAATGTTATCCCTGGTTCCACGTCCTCTTCTGAAACCGGCCCGAATATCTGGCAGTTCCCTGTCGATATACTGCTGCAGCCGTTTTTGAATGATCTTCAGCAGAATTTTGCTTGCGTGTGATATTAATGGTATTGTTCTATAATTTCCACATTCGGTTGGATCACCTTTCCTGGGAATAGGCATAAATATGGATCTCTTCCAATCAGTTGGCCAAGAAGCTGTCTTCCATATTTCTTGGCATAGACAAGTGAGCACCTCCAGTGCTGCATCTGTTTGTTGAAACATCTCAATTGATATTCCATCAGTACCTGGAGCCTTGTTTTTCGCCAATGCCTTCAGAGCAGTTTGGACTTCTTCCTTCAGTACCATCGGTTCCTGATCATATGCTACCTCTTGAAATGGTTGAATATTGACTAATTCTTTTTGGTATAATGACTCTGTGTATTCCTTCCATCTTCTTTTGATGCTTCCTGCATCATTTAATATTTTCCCCATGGAACCCTTCACTATTGCAACTCGAGGCTTGAATTTTTTCTTCAGTTCTTTCAGCTTGAGAAACGCCGAGCATGTTCTTCCCATTTGGTTTTCCATCTCCAGCTCTTTGCACATGTCATTATAATACTTTATTTTGTCTTCTCGAGAGGCCCTTTGAAATCTTCTGTTCAATTCTTTCACTTCATCAATTCTTCCTTTTGCTTTAGCTACTCAACTCTCAAGAACAAGTTTCAGAGTCTCCTCTGACATCCATCTTGGTCTTTTCTTTCTTTCCTGTCTTTTCAGTGACCCCTTTCTTTCTTCACGGATGATATCCTTGATGTCATTCCAAAACTCGTCTGGTCTTTGGTCACTAGTGTTCAATGCGTCAAATCTATTCTTGAGATGGTCTCTTAATTCAGGTGGGATATACTAAAGGTCATATTCTGGCTCTCATGGACTTGCTCTGATTTTCTTCAGTTTCAGCTTGAACTTGCATATGAGCAATTGATGGTCTGTTCCACGGTCAGACCCTGGCCTTGTTCTGACTGATGATATTGAGCTTTTTCATTGTCTCTTTCCACAGATGTAGTCGATTTGATTTCTGTGTGTTCCATCTGGCAAGGTCCATGTGTATAGTTGCCGTTTATGTTGGTGAAAGAAGGTATTTGCAATGAAGAAGTCGTTGGTCTTGCAAAATTCTATCATTCGATCTCTGGCATTGTTTCTATCACCAAGGCCATATTTTCCAACTACTGATCCTTCTTCTTTGTTTCCAACTTTCACATTCCAATCGCCAGTAATTATCAATGCATCTTGATTGCATGTTCAATCAATTTCAGACTGCAGCACCTGATAAAAATCTTCCATTTCTTCATCTTTGGCCCTAGTGGTTGGTGCGTAAATTTGAATAATAGTCCTATTAACTGGTCTTCCTTGTAGGTGTATGGATATTATCCTATCACTGACAGCGTTGTACTTCAGGATAGATCTTGAAACATTCTTTTTGATGATGAATGCAACACCATTCCTCTTCGAGTTGTCATTCCCAGCATAGTAGACTATATGATTGTCTGATTTAAAATGGCCAATACCAGTCCATTTCAGCTCACTAATGCCTAGGATATGGGTGTTTATGTGTTCCATTTCATTTTTGATGATTTCCAATTTTCCTCGATTCATACTTCGTACATTCCACGATCTGATTATTAATGGATGTTTGCATCTGTTTCTTCTCATTTTGAGTCGTGCCACATCAGCAAATGAAGGTCCCAAAAGCTTTCCTCCAACCATGTCATTAAGGTCAACTCTACTTTGAGGAGGCAGCTCTTCCCCAGTCGTCTTTTGAGTGCCTTCCAACCTGGGGGGCTCATCTTCCAGCACTATATTAGACAATGTTCCGCTGCTATTCATAAGGTTTCACTGGCTAATGCTTTTCAGAAGTAGACTGCCAGGCCCTTCTTCCTAGTCTGTCTCAGTCTGGAAGCTCAGCTGAAACCTGTCCTCCATGGATGACCCTGCTGGTGTCTGAATACCGGTGGCATAGCTTCCAGCATCACAGCAACATGCAAGCCCCCACAGTACGACAAACTGACAGACATGTGGGGGTCACCCAACCTAGAAGTATGAAAAGGAAGGTCTGAATGTAGAGAACCAGAGGAGGGGGCTCAGAGGGGCCCATCAGGGATCACCCCTCGCGCTCATTCAGATGTGAAGGCTTCCCTTTCCTGGGCTGCCTGGGTGTCAGCAGGGTTCACAGCTGATTCCTCTTACCACTTTCTGAGTGCCCATGCGTGCCTGGCCATCTCTTACACAGTTCACATTAGACTAGTCCATTCCATTCCTCCAGGAGGGCTTTGAGGTCAGTACAACCATGTTATGGATTAAATCGAGTCCCCCAAAATATGTGTTGAATTCCTGGCCCTTGGACCGGTAGAATGTGATCCTGTTGGGTTTTCTTGAGCTATGTTAATGAGATATACCAGTGTAGACTTGTTATCCCATTGCCGTTGAGTTGATTCTGACTCATAGCGACCCTACAGGACAGATTAGAGCTGTCCCATAGAATTTCCAAAGAGCACCTGGTGGATTTGAACTGCCAACCTTTTGGTTAGCAGCGGTAACTCTTAATCACTACACCACCAGGGTTTCCACCAGCGTAGAGTCCTAAGCCTAATTACTTCTGAGTTATAAAAAGAGTAGAATAGACATAGAAACTCACACAGGGGGAAGATAGATGCCAAGGGCAACCAAGGACCACCAAGGAATGCCAGGGTGCCCGCAGATACCACGAACTAGGAGAGAGCCTCATAGAAGAAATCAGCATGGCCAAGACTCCCATTTGGACTTTCAGCCTCCAGAGCTGTAAGAAAATAAATTTCTGTTTTTAAAGCCACACGCTTGTATTTCTGCTACGGCAGCTGTAGGTAACTAAGACAAACCATTACAGCCATTTTAGAGATGAAGAACTGAGGCTCCAAAAGACTATGCGATATGCTCTAGGTTGCTCAAAGTCACACAGTGTGTAAGACGCAGGGCTAGGATTTAAACCAATTGTTAAGCAGCATGGCTGCTAACCAAAGGTCTGTGATTCAAACCCACCCCGCAGTTCTGTGGGAGAAGAGGCCTGGTGATCTGCCTCCTGTAAAGATTACAGCCTAGGAAACCTTATGGGGCAGTTCTACTCTGTCCTATAGGGCCAGTGTGAGTCAGAATCAATTCAATGGCACAAACAACTGCTCACTCCAAAAATAACAACATGTTCTAAAGACAGTAACGAAATCACCATCATAAGTGGCAGTAACAGCATTGACCACTTTTCTGGTATTGCACAGAGCGCTTTGCAGATATTAACTCACAAGTTTCATTATTGTCACCAATGTACAGGTCAGGACACCTCGGCTTTAAGAGCACAGCTTTCCCAAGCCACTCCGACTCTTTGACCCACAGCCTGCCAACTTTCTGGCAGCTCTCTGTCCCATGTCAAGGGTCTATGTCCGCAGGCAGGCTCCCGCCCCAGAGGTCCTTAACAAATGGCTCTCACCACCCAGTGTGCCCCTGGCAGGGCCCAGTCTCACCCCTGGAAGCTGAGCTCAGCTGGTCTCTAATGAGCATCTCTAGGGTACAAAGGCAGCTGGAGCTCCTTGTTCAGGGCCCTGTTGTTGGGACAAAGACATGAATTGATGCGTTCTCTACTCTTTTGTACTAAATAATTGGCTTCAATTAAGTAGGCTGTCTGGAGCGAGGCATTTGGAGGAGCAGGAACGTGGAACTTATGAAAATGAAGGCCTGAGTGTGGACATCCAGAAGGAGGGGAACCTAGGGGCCTGTCAGGGATCATCAGGGTTCCATCCTTCCCTCTGCCACCTTGGGAAAGAAAGGGTCTTAACTAGCCTCTCTGGGCTCAGTCTCCTCCTCTGTTGAATGGAGACACTTGATCATCCTGACAAGAGTAGTTCTGGTGAAACTGTCATTGCTTTCGTTAGCTGCTTTCAAGTCGATTCCAACTCATGGCAACCCCATGTGACAGAGTAGAACTGTCCCACGAGGTTTCCTAGGCTGTAGTCTTTACGGGGAAACCCTGGTGGAATAATGGTTAAGTGCTATGGCTGCTAACCAAAAGGTCGGCAGTTCAAATCCACCAGGCACTCTTTGGAAACTATGAGGAAGTTCTACTCTGTTCTATAGGGTCGCTATGAGTCAGAATCGACCACACAGCAACGACCTTTGGGTTAGCAGCCAGGCACTTAACCATTGCACCACCAGGGACAAAAACAAGCCTGATTGAAGTAGGCTGGTGAGAGGACAGGAGGAGAGAAAACAAAGATGGCGTGCTTTCACACACATCACCCGGCTGCTCCTTCCAGGAGTTTTGCTATAAAAGGGCAACAGAGAATAGGTGTGCCGGGGAATGTAACGTGAAGAGGGTTGGTTTTTTTTTTTTTTTTTTGGTTGTTGTTTTATGATGCGAGAAATTAGAGCATGATTGTATGCTATTGAGAATGATCTAGAAAAGAAGAAAAAATTGTATGCAGGAGGGAGAGAGGCAAACACGAGTCAGTGACATACCTGCCACTGTTCCCAGTCTCCCGGGCATGAGGGAGGGTTTGCGCGTGGCTTTTGTGTTCACGTATTTGCAGTATGTGCACAGTGTATGTCTGGTGTATGTCTGTTTGTGGATAAGCTTGCATTGACACTATTTGAATGTACATACGTGTGTTTGTATCTCGTATACCAGTCGGTGTCTTCATTTCCTAGTGCCGCCGTAACAGAAATACCACCAGTGGGTGGCTTTAAAGAACAGAAACTGATTTTCCCACAGTTCTGGAGTCTAAAAGTCCAAATCAGGGTCTCGGCTGTGTGGATTCTATGAGCCTCTCTCCTAGTTTCTGGTGTCCACCAGCCACCCTTGGCATTGCTTGGCTTGTAGATGGTCCTCATGTGGTGTTTGTCTTTCCCTGTGTATGTGTCTCTGTCTCTACTCTGTTTTTTTTATAACTCAGAAGTGATTAGGTTTAGGACCCACACTACACTGGTATGGCCTCATT
The DNA here is from genome assembly GCF_030014295.1 of Loxodonta africana. Lineage (NCBI taxonomy): Eukaryota > Metazoa > Chordata > Mammalia > Proboscidea > Elephantidae > Loxodonta > Loxodonta africana. Next base: position 38,008,442 of record NC_087348.1, read on the forward strand.
AACATAACAAAGGAATCCTCCCTCTTTCCAGAAAAGACCACATCCTACAGGTACAAGGGCCAAGAATTCAACATATATTTGTGGGGGAGAAGGCAGAACTCAGTCCATAAGCATCAGCTATTGCTACAATAAGGCTGAGTAACAAACAGCACATTTTCCATGGCCTACAAGAACAAATACTTATTTTCTCACTTCTAGGTCTGCAGTCAGCTGGGGTTTAGCTGATGTCTGGTGGGTTTGGCTGGGCTTGGTTCTAGCCTGTGAGTTAGGTTCAGGTCAGATCCCCGTGTCTCCTCTACTACTTGGAGTATGCTCTTCTCATAGCAGATGGCAGAAGAGCAAGATGCCAACAAAATTATTTAAGCACACATAAAACCTCAAGCCATGTCTGCTAACTTTCCATTGGTCAAGAAAGTCACATGGCCAGGCTGAACATCAGTGGGTGGGCACGTGTAATCCACCCAAAGTCACATGGTGCAGGGTATGGGTATATAATTCTATTACAGGGAGGGGTGAAGAGCTGGACACAGGAATCTCATCGCCCCTGAAGGTGGGGTATGTCCATTATATTAGGGTGTGTTCATCTTTCTTAGACAGTAGCAAGAGTGGCATGTCCTGCTATCTCCAATAACTCCCCGAAGCTGCTCTCCTTTCCCAGCTCCACTTCCTAACTGGGCTTGGAGAGTGATATTTAGATTCTGTATTTTAGAAAGCTCAAAGGAAGGAGGGGGTATCCTGGCTAATCCCCAGGGTTGCCGAATCTCATCAGTGTCCAGTGTAAGGCATCTGGTAAACCCAAGCACTGCAAGCAGACCAAGAGCATATCTCCCCCACTCCATCCCATGGTGCCCAGCTCTGTGCCGGCCTCAGCCCATGCAACTGTCTGGGAGGTCTGGACTCCAGAGACGCAGCCGCCATCTTAGAGGAATCCTTCTGAGAAGCTAGTCTTTAGATTCCAAGCATCATTTGGCAGTGTTCCTTCCTCCCTGGGGTTTCCTCGGGCAGCTCACCTGAACTGGCATTACGTGTTTCATTTCCTTCCTAGCAGCACTGATGATATCCAGATCCTTGGGGGAAGTCACAACACCACCTTTGAGCTGGGGGCTCAGCCAAGAGTTTCTGGATTGTACCTCCCTTGCCCACCCCCTGCTCTGCCATCCCAGTGAAGGCATTTCCTTGGCAGATGGGATGAGAGCTGGTGAGCAGGTGTGCTGGCTGCTGGCACAGCCCTTGGCTCAGACTCAGTGTTGCATGGACAGGAGAGGAGTTGGAGTCCAGGACGCCCTCACTGAATGGACTTCCCATTGTCCCATGGCGGGACGGAGAATTTGGGAGATGCCACCAGCTCTTCCTTCTCTCTTTCTCCCTGGTAGACAGTGGAGATAGTGCACATAATGAGCCTCAGCATGAACATGGTCCCCTTGTCAGTGCCTCTGACCAGGCCTGTGCCCTGCCCACTCAGACATCTGCCTCCTCAATCTCTGCCCCACCCTCCATACAGAGAGCATGAGCTGGCCATGATGCTGTTATGGATTGAATCGTGTCCCCCCAAAAATCTGTGTTGGAATCCTAGCCCCTATACCTGTGAATGTAATCTGTTTGGGAATAGTTTCCTTTGTTATGTTACTGAAACCATAGCAGTGTAGGGTCTCTCAGTGTCTGTGAGTCAATTCCCCACCTGGGGAATGGAGATTGCAAAGACACCTGCTACAAAGGGTGGTGTTGAAGATGAAATGAAATCATGCTTGTAAAGCTCCTAGCACAGCACTAGGCTCAGTGCAGACAGGGTCAAATACATACAAGCACAGTGCAAACTCAAGGTCACCGCATTCGGTCCCATAACCAAAGTTCACTCCATCAGTTGTGGAGTGTGAGGGAGGACACGATGAGTGCAGTACCGTGGGATGCTCCTTGAAGGAGGTGACATTTGGAGGAAGCCTAGGGTTTCAACAGGAGGCTCTGAGGCAGGGATGGCATTCCTGGTACAGGTTCTGTTGTTGCTGTTGCCAGCTGCCTTTGCGTCAGCACCTGACCCATGGTGACCCCATGCACAATGAAATGAAACACTGCCTGGTCCTGTGCCATCCCCATGATTGGTCACAGATCAGATCCTTGTGATCCATAGGGTTTTTCTTGGGCCTTTCTTCCTACTCCATCTTAGTCTAGAAGCCCCACTGGCACCTGTTCAGCATCATAGCAACACACAAACCTTCACCGATAGATGGATGGTGGCTGTACATAAGGTGCGTTGGCTGGAAATTAAAGCTGGGTCTCCTGCATGGAAAGCAGGAATTCTTCCACTGAACGACCACTGGCCACACTGGCAGAGGTTACATCTTGAGTAACAGTCTGGAGGTGGAACTGTCTGTTCTGTTCTGAGAACTTGCAACTATGCTCACGTGGCTGGAGTGTAGGACTGAAATCAGAAATCAGTTAAAGTGTTTTGGGTTGCAAATTACAGAAACTCAGCTGAAAGCTGCTGAGACATACAAGGGAATTTTTTTGCTCGTGTTATCAGAAGAGTCCAAGAGACCTGCTTCAGGTGCAGCTGGATCCAGACACTAAAATGATGTCATTTAGATTCAATCTGTCTTGATCCATCGCCTGCTTCTGCTTTCCTTGGTACTGCCTTCATTCTGAGACAAGGTCTGTCTATGCCTCAGGGCTTTCATCCCTCTTGCTTAGCAATCGCAGTTGGAAAAGAACGACTCTCTACCAGTAATGCTGACTAAAGTTTCAGGGCTGACCCTGATTGATCCAGCTTTCATTCCAAGCCATCCCTGAAACAGACCCTTCTCGCTTAGAGCCATTGTCCAGGCTAGGGCTGGGGTCCACCCCTGGATCTGAGGGGTAGGGTCAGCCCTGTCTGGATTACACAGGCTGAGGGTGGAAGCTGGGCAGTTCCTCAACAGAAAACCAGGTTGATGTTTCCTGAAGGGGGAAATGAGTGTTAAGCAGGCAAAAACACCAGATGTCCTCTACAGGTGGCAAGAGCTAAGGCTGCAAAGAGAAGCCCTCCTCTAATACACACCCAGCCCTCCTGGGCTTCCTACCACCCCCATCCTCCCCCTCCTGCTCCAACAAGATGTACTCATTCGCACCCTCCTTGGCTCCTCTCTGTACATGTTCCCAGCCTCCCTGGAAGCTGGGCATAATCTAGTCCCCATCAGAGGTGCCAGCAACACCTTCTGGCAACACAGCATCTGCCAGCTGCCACCCTCCCCCCTGGCCATGGCTACGTTATTTGAGTTGATGGGAACTGGTGGCGCTAGGGGTGTGAGTGTCTCAGGCTGACCCCGTTTCTCCTGCCACCAGGATTTCTGCCGCCAGGATTTCTGTGAGTGCCTTGGCCAGCTGTCTGGAGGAGCACGCGACATTCCTGCCTAAAGCTACCTTAATCAGGTTTGCAAGTGCAATCCCAGGAGATTGCTGGCTCTGCTGGTATGCCAGCGCCAAATATAGAACAGGCCCAGCCACCCCCAACCCTTAATTCTGTAATTTGTTCTAAATCAAATGATAGCGTTCGCCAGCGGAGACATAATTTGCGATAACTCAGTCTCTCTGGGTCTGCTGCAAGGTGGCATTGCTGTGAAGGAGCCTGCCTGTGGCTTTAGCCCCTTCCCTGTTGGCACCTCCCTGCCCTCTCCCTTTGCAGTCCTGTGCCTGGTCCCGGCATTTCCTCTCCCCTCCCCCAAGTCCCTGAAAAGCTCATGGGGTGTAGAGGAAATGTGTGGTTTACTTGCTCGCGCATGCACCCACGAATTCCCTCACACTACAGGCAATTATTGAGCTCTTATTGAACACCGGGGAGCCCAAGTGGCGCAATGGCTAAGCAAAAGGTTCCGTGGTTCAAACCAGCCAGCAGCTCCACAGGAGAAAAGACCTGGAGATCTGCTTCTGTGAAGATTACAGCCTGGGAAACCCTACGGGGTAGTTCTACTCTGTGCTATAGGGTCACTATGAGTCAGAAGTGACTCCGTGGCACACAACAGCAACCATGACACTGTGTACAGACACTTTGTAAGGTGCTGAACAAGGCAGATAGGCCCTGGCTGCCCAGAAACTAGTCTAGTGGGGAAGAGGGAGGTCCCTGGATGGCACAAATGGTTTGTACTTGTGTACTAACCTACAATTAGTAGTTCAAACCCACCCAGGGGCATCTCGGAAGAAAGGCCTGGCAATCTGATTCCATAAAGATTACAGCCAAGGAAACTCTATGGAGCAACTCTACTCTGTAACACATGGGGTCTCCATGTGTCAGAATGGCCTTATTGGCAACAGGTTTTGTTTTATTTTGGGGAAAGGAGAAGTAGACACCCTTCCAAAGGATTTTAGCCTCATGTCGTTGTTGTTGTTAGGTGTCATCGAGTTGGTTCCGACTCATAGTGACCCTATGTACGACAGAACAAAACACTGCCTGGTCCTGTGCCATCCTCACAATCGTTGTTGGGCCTCATAGGGAAGCAGAATTGGGAGGTCTCTTGTGGGGGAGAGGGTCTCGGAAGGAGAGTAGAGAGTTGCCCAAGGAGAGCAGCTGGTCGTGCAGAGCTGAATATTGAATGCTTAAGGCTCATTTCCCTCCTTCTGGAAACATTGCCATGGTTTTCCTTGAAGGAAGTATCCAGCCTGCACTGTCAGCCCCTGAAATTCAGGCAGGGCTGACCCTACCCCTCAGATCCAGGGGTGGACACAAGCCCCAGCCTGGACAATGGCCCTGAGCACAGGGTCTAGTTCAGCCCTCTTCCAAGGCCTCTGTCCCCTTGACTGTGGCCAATGGCACCTGTTCTGCCTAGAGGCGGAAGTCTAGGCCAGTGGTTTGGTGAGTCTTTTTCTCTCAGGGAGACGTGAGGTGACCACTTGGGAGCTTCAGATCTGCCTTATTTGCCTCCTCCCACTTCCTGGAGTAGCTCCTATTCATTCATGCAGCAAAAATGGCTGGGGTACTTTCTAGGGCAGGACCTGCACAGCTGGGGTACGGTGGTGAGCAAATGCTGAAGTGGTCTCCAGGGGCTTACGGAACAGGTAGACAGAAATCCAACGGGTTCACAAGTAAATGCAGAAGGACAGCCGCATGTAATGAAGGAAAGGTTCAAGGCTGTGAGAAATAATCATTGTTAGCTGCCATTGAGCCAGCTCCCCCTCCCCAACTCATGGCCACCCCACACTCCATGGAATGAAACACTGCCCAGGGCCTGCCTCGAGGGCAGCTGACAACAACAACTAGTTGTGTAGCTCAGTAAGTCCCTCAGTCCCACCTCTGAGCCTCTGCTCATGATGTCCCTCCTCCCCTTCCCTGCTTGTCCAAGGCCCAGTTTGTCCCAGGCTCAGAGAAGTCTTTCTGACCTCCCTGTCTGTCACTCAAAGCACTCGTAAACGTCAAAGACAATAAAAACATCAGCTACCATTTGCTAAGCATGGACTATATTCCGGACACGTCACCCATGCTCTTCTGTTGAAAATTCATGTCACCTGTGAGATGGACTCCTTTCTACTCATTGTACAGACGAGGAAATCGAGGCTTAGACAGGTTATATAACAAGGATGCAAAATCAGGCTGGGAGGAACCAGAACTACAATCCTCTCCTCACATCCACAGGGTTGAAGGTAGCGCTGAACTCAGGAGCACTGCATTTTCAGGCCTTGTAGGTCCCCTGGCTCCCCCTCCCCACCTTTTGCTTTCCAAATATAAACCTAGTCCTGCTTACACTTCCTGCTAATCAGCAGGAAGCAAGTCTTCCTGTTTCCTTTTAAAATTCCCAGCCTAGATTTTTTGTCGACCCCTGTTTCTTGGGGCTAGTCTAACAGAAATCCATAGAATCCTTTTTGATTAAAACAATCAAAACCGGCTGTCTCCTGGGATATCATCGTGCTTTCGTCCTTTGTCCTGAAATGACGCTCAGCTGTGACTCACTCATCCCCATCCCCATGGATCCCAGTCCTCCCCACTCCCCCAGCCATGGCAGCAGCACTGGTGTCTCTGTGTTTGCTCTCTCCCAGTCTCAGCCAGTGCCAACGCCAGCTAGAACGTCACCTTCCAGCTTTTCTGGGGCTAATTGGGCTGATTGATTTAATCAGTCCCCTGCTGCCAACAAGTCACCAGGGAGCAGAGTTCCTCCTTCCGCCTGATTCTTCCCCAGTGACAAGAGGGGATTGACGGGGACCAGCGTATGAATCAGTGGGCAGGGAATTGCTGTGTGTCACTTTGCTCAACGCTTACCCTCTCTGGGCTTCAGTTCCCCAGTTCATGTAAAAGGGAGAGAGAGAATATACCCATGGCTGTCAAGTCGATTCTGGCTCATAGCGACCCTATAAGACAGAGAAGAACTGCCCCATGGGGTTTCCAAGGCTGTAATCTTTACAGGAGCAAACTGTATTTTCTCCCATGGAGTGGCTGGTAGGTTTGAACCACCAACCATTTGGTTAGCAGCTGAGTGCTTAACCACTGTTCCATCAGGGTTCCTTGAGAGAGAACATAATTCTATGATAGTAGAGTCATTCATTCATGAGGTGTTTTTGAGCACCTGCTCTAAGTGAATCAGAAAATGTATGAGGCCCTGGGACACATCTGTTATATTGTTTCCCAGGGCTGCCGTAACACAAGTACCACAACTTAGGTGGCTTGTGTTGTTCTTAGGTGCCGTAGAGCCAGCTCTGACTCACAGTGACCTTATGTACAACAGAATGAAAAGTTGCTCAGCCCTGCGTCATCCTAACAACTGTTGTTATGCTTGAGCCCACTGTTGCAGCCACTGTGTCAGTCCCTCTCGTGGAGGGTCTTCTTCTTTTTTGCTGACCTTCTACTTTACCAAGCATGATGTCCTTTTCCAGGGACTGATCCCTCCTGATAACATGCCCAAAGTACGCTGTCCTTACTTTTAAGGAGCATTCTGCCTGTACTTCTTCCAAGACAGATTTGTTTGTTCTGCTGGGAGTCCACGGTGTATTCAATAGTCTCCGCCAACACCATAATTCAAATGCACTAATTCCTCTTCAGTCTTCTTTATTCATTGTCCAGCTTTCACATGCATATGAGGCAATTGAAAATACCACGCATGGCTTGGGTCAGGTGCACCTTAGTCATCAAAGTGATGTCTTTGCTTTTTAAGATGGCTTAGAAGAACAGAAATATATCAGCTCACAGCCCTGGAGGCTCAGAATCTGAAATCAGGGTATCAGCAGTGCTGAGTCCTTCTGAGAGAGAATCCGTTCCATGCCTCTCTCCTAGCTTCTGCTGACCGCCTGTGTGGCTGATGATCCTTGGTGTTCCTTGGTTTGGAGATCACTCCAGCCTCTGCATCTGTCTTCCTATGACCATCTTCCTTCTGTGTCTCTCCTCTTTTATAAACCAACAACCAACCCATTGCTGTCGAGTCAATTCCGACTCATAGCGACCCTAAAGGACAGAGTAGAATCACCCCATAGAGTTTCCAAGGAGCGCCTGGTGTATTCGAACTGCCAACCATTTGGTTAGCAGCGGTAGCACTTAACCACTACGCCACCAGGGTTTCCTCTCTTTTATAAGGGCACCTGTTATATAGGATTATATAGGATTAGGGCCTACCCTATTCTAGTATGACCTCATGTTAACTGATAACATCTTCAAAAACCCTATTTCCAAACAAAGTCACCTTCACAGGTTCCAGGGGTTCGGACTTCAACATACCTTTTGGGGGGACACAATTCAATCCATGACATCTGCGAACAAAAGGAACAAGTCTGTAGACCTACTCTGTCCACTCAGGAAACCACTAACCACATGTGGCTATTCAAATTTAAAATAATTAAAATTAAGTCAAATGTGAAATTCAGCTCCTCTGCTACAATGGCTGCATTTCTGGCGCATGTTAGCTGCATGTGACTAGAGGCTAACGTATGGGATAGAGTAGATCTTAGAACGCATCCACCAGGAAGTTCTCTGGACAGTGTGGCTGGAAACTAATATGTAGCATAACCACAGGTTGAGGCAAGTGTTGTGGCCACAGCAAAGCAGGCTAAGGAAGTAGGGAGTGAGTGGAGTGACGCTTTTTTAGAAAGGCTGGTCAGGAAAGGAAACAAAGACCTGAAAAAAGTGAAGAAGAAGTGAGGGAACTCTTGCTGTGGAAATCTAGGGGAATAGTGTTCCAGACACTGAGAGCAGCAAGTGCAAAGGCCCTGGGGTAGGAATGTCGTTGGTGCATTGAAGAAAAAGGGAGACCAGTGCGGCTAGAGCAGATTGGGTGGGGGCTCATAGCGACTCTATAGGACAGAGTAGAACTGCCTCATCAGGTCTCTAAGACTGTAGTCTTTATGGAAGCAGGCTGCCACATCTTTCTCCCACGGAGCAACTGGTGGGTTCGAACCATTGATCTTTCAGTTAGCAGCCGAGCGCTTAACCACTGTGCCACCAGGGCTCCTTTCAGGCTGGGAAGGAGAGAAGAAAAACAAACAAACAAAAAGGACCTGACAGGCAGTTGGGGCCCTGCTCACCACGGAAAAGACTTAGGTGACATGAGGATCATTTCTAAATAAAGATGTGGTCATGGCACTCAGCTGCTCGAAAACCTTCAATAGCTCCCAGCACCAGCGGCTTTGGGCACCACTTCAAATGCTCGTGGTCTCAGCTCCGATTGTAGCCACAACTGGGTTGACCAGTTTCCTGCAGGCGGCCTCACGCCTGTCTGTCCATCTTCTCGATCCCGACCAGGCCTTCTCTGGCAGAAACACGTGCACCACCCAGAAGTGCAGGGGGAGTCGCACCCCTAGGGCACCCCTGGCCAACAGGGAATGGACCCTGTGGATAAGTGCACCCCCTTGCTTCCTCTAGAGTCTCTGGTGGTACAAATGGTTAATGCATTTAGGTGCTAACCAACAGGTTTGTGGTTCAAGTTCACCCAAATCGCCTTAGAAGAAAAGCCTGGTGAACTACTTCTGAAAAATCAACCTTTGAAAACCCTATGGAGCAGAGTTCTGTTCTGACACACATCGGGTTGCCGTGAGTCGGGGTGGACTTGACGGCAACTGTGGCCGTTTTTCATCATTAAGTCTTCATTGTTACCTCTGCTCTGTGATCTAAGCATTACCAACCACATCATACAGATGGAAACGGAGGTTTGGAGAAGTTAAGTGACTTGTCCAAGGTCACACAGCTGGCCAGAGGTAAAGCTGGTGCCTTACCTATGTCAATTCCAGTCCAGAACCGTTGAGATTGTTTCTCGGAGCCCAGGACTGGGCTACAGCTCTAAACCTTTCTTCCACTTGGAGAGAGGGCTGGACCTTGCTTGAGCACCAGCCTACGGATTGACTTTATTCGATGGAGGGAGACCATCAAGAGGAATAAAGGAACACTTCTAGGGGCCCTTGGGTATAAAACAGCCCCCATTCCCTTGCTCCCCTATCTCCTGAGTCATCTCACCCTTTCCCAGCAGGACACAACCCTGTCCTTGGCATCAGCTTTGGCCACATGGTGAAGACTGGGCTGCTGGGGTCAGAGAAAGGATTTGTACACATAGAATTTCCAAAGCTGCATTCCAAGGTAAACTCATGCCCTCTGAGACATATTGGGGTTAAACGAAAAAGAACTCTATGGTTAAATATGTCTGGAAAATGCCAGGTTAAGCAAAACCAAAAGAAATTTTTACCCTGGGACTTCTCAGAGCCTTTAATATGTCAGTATGGGCTGTGACTCCCCAGTGGGATAGAAAGTGCAGTGCTTCCCAAATGGGTTTACCCAGAGAAACCTTCTTTCTGAGGACAGTCTTTTGGATATGCAGAGCCCTCTTTGGGCACAGCTGGTGTAGTGTTTGGCACACTCTACCCTTTTCCCGATGGACAGATTGCCTCAGCCAGATGGGGGCTTCCCTCGGGGCTGGGTGCTGCTGCCTGGGAAGTGTCTGTTCCCACCCTTGCCTACTCTTGGGAAAAGGCATTAGTCACCCATTTTTGGCTTTGGGTGCCAGCTCTGGGATGTGAGGATGGGTGTATGCTTGGCAGGAAGGCAGCAGCAGCCTCCTCGGCCACAGCCCATTGGCCTGGAGTGTAAGCACAGCCTTAAAGGGCAGACCCAACAGTGGCTAAAACTCCGCCAGGATACATTGGTTATTAGGGCCATTGTTGTTCTGTGATCTATGTATAGGTCACACACAGTGTGATGGATCATGTATGTATAGATCATGTATGTATTTACCTATCTATGTATGTATCTGTCTATGTATGATCTATGGATCACAATGGTCCAATTCACAACCCATCACGAGGATGGCACAGGACTGGGCAGTGTGTCATTCTGTTGTGACTCACAGAGCTTTCATTGGCTGACTTTGGGAAGTAGATCGCTAGGTCTTTCTTCCTCGTTTGTCTTAGTCTGGAAGCTCCACCGAAACCTGTTCAGCATCGTAGCAACATGCAAGCCTCCACTGACAGATGGGTGGTGTCTGCATACGAGGTACCTTGGCAGGGAATTGAACCTGGGTTTCCGACCATGCTGGTTGTTAAAAACTGAAGTTTTTCCGGACCAGTTGGCTAAAAGCTGCTGCTTCAAGCACCTGAGTACCCCCACCACCACTGTCCCAGCCACCCCAGCCCCTCTGGACCTTCACATGACCCAGCAACCAAGAGGTTAATGCTTGGCATAGCTAGGGGGCTTCAGAACCCTGTTCCAGGCCTCTAACAGGTCTGGGCCTATTTTGGCTGGCCAGGGCCCTGCCATACCAGCTGATAAATATTTTGAATATCATTGCTGGAGCCAACTATTAGAGCCCACCAGATGCCCTAATGTCAGAAGACGTGAGCAGATGAAGAACATGGGAACAATGGTGGGCTTGAGGCAAAAGAATGCAGACTTGAGATTTAAATCTTTCAGCCACCTGCTCTGCCATTTCCTAGCTGTGTACTCCATAGAAATTGTCTCCATTCCTGAGTCTCAGTATTCTCATCTGTAACCTGGGATGATAATCGTGCTCTCAAGGGTATTATGAGGTTAAAGGAACTATGTGACCAGCCAGCACAGGGCCTGGACCACAAGGAAGGCTAAGTGTTTCTTCTTTCCCCGTTCCGAGGACAAGTTACCAGTGGGGGCAGGTGCCTGGAGTGACTCGACAGCTGAGTCTCTTGCCCAGAGCAGCCTCTTCCTTAAGGAACACATTCCCCACCCACATCTAATTACTCTTTAACTGCCTGCACCCTGCTGGGCCCAGCCTGCTTTCTGTCCCCTGCCTGGGTGGGAGATGGTGTCTAATTGGAAGTGTCTCTGCCGACCTGGCAGGAATCCACTCCTGCTGGGGGAAGCAGCCTGGGTGGGAAGAGCAGCTGGGCCCTGGCTCACTCTAGCTGGTAGCTTCCTGCTGAGGAGCAGGGACAGCAAAGGCCAAACCCAGAGTTGGGTTTTGGCTGAGTTGCTGACCCAGTGGGGCAGGATAGGGTAGCACTGGAGGTTCTGCCTTGATTTGTTTTTCTGTAGAAGCAGTTTAGGACAGAGGTTAAGTGCATATGCTTGGAGTCCGACAGATCTGGTTTGAATCCCAGCTATCTACTTACCAGCCAGTGACTTTAAAAGCCTCTCTGAGCCTCAGTTTTCCCACCTGAAGAATGGGAATTCCATATGGGGAGGAAATGAGAAAAAGACATAAAAGACTTAGCACAGAGCCCAGCCCATGCAAGCCCTTGGTCGGTGGCGGCTGTCACTACATTTGCACACCCTTGATTCTATCTCACCTTTCAGGGTCAGGGTCTACATACTGGGCATTGTCTCAGGCCCCACCCTGGACCCTTCTACATATGGTATCTCATTTATTGCTCACAACGACTCAATGTGGTTATTTGCTTTTTTTACAGAGAGGGAAACTGAGGCTCAGAGAAGTGAAGTGACTTGTCCAAGATCATCCAACTGGTAAGCAAAAGAGCCCTCATCCCATTGTTCTCGCTGCACCCACTCCTGACATTCATTCATAAATATCCACTCTTTGGGTGGATGCCCGTTATGTCCCCCACTTGATTCCAGCAAGGACTAGATGCCAGGCTTTTTGGGCACAGACTATGGTTTTGTAAGCCAGGGACCTCAACATCTGTGACAAATGCTGTAGCTTCATTCCCTAACTTCTTTTCCCTGCCTGCTTCTATTATAGAGGTGGGAAAGCTACATTCTCAATTTTCCAGCCTCTCTTACAACTAGAGATGGCCCTTAATAAGTAATTGACCATCTGGAATTAAGGAGAGGGACAGGTTGGGAAAGCAGAGTCCTTCCAGGAAAGCTTTGAATTCCTACTAAATACACTAATGTAGTTTTTTCTTTACCCTCATCTTTCCTTAAATACAGATATGAGGCCTGGAGCTGCAGCAGCCATTTTGTGACCATGAGACTGCAAGCATAAGGATAAAAACCATGAAGCTAAGGATGTCCAAGAAGCCAGATTAGAATTCTGGGTTCTTGATGTCATTGCTGAGCCCTAAACTACCACCCCAATCACCTACTGTAAGATGAGAAAAATGGTCCCTAAATGTTTAAGGCGTAAATGTCAAGTCAGTGGCTCTCAAAGTGTGGTACCTGCTTGGACCAGCAGCATCGGCATCATGCAGGAACTTGTCAAAAAAGCAAATTCTTGCCTCTCTCCCTTCTAGAGCTGGTGAACCAACACCTGTGCATAATCTGGGCTTTAACAAGGCCTCTGAGTGATTCTGACGCATGCTGAAGCTTAGGAGCCCCTGGCTTCGGTGCCTCTTTGATTTCACATCCCTGGGCTTTGCTCAGAGCTTTCTCTCTGCCTAGAATGCCCAATGTCCCCTTTCTCTGCCAGTCTTTTTCAATAAATGAATTAATTTTAATCATAGAAATCCAGAATGGCAGAAAACTCAGCTGTTGAAAGTTGGCAAGGAACATGATGAGTTTCTGGATTTGGTCTCAGCAGTCTCAGAGCGCTGGATGTAAGCTGAAAGCTACAAAAATTGTGTCATTTAAAAAAATGTCTGGTTCCAGCTGGAAAGCCCAGAATCAGAGTTTGTCTCTCTCGCTTTTATAGAAGAGCAGAAGGAAGGATCAGGCTGCTTCCATGTCCTTTCATTTAGCAGCCACACATTCCCCAAGTGCCCCTTTCACAGTCTGAGACCCATGCCCCACCCACTGTGGGCTGCTAGTATGTTGAGGCAGGAAATTGTTTTAATTAGACTTTGCTATATGACAAACCACCCCAAATTTTGGTATAAGGAAGACAGGAGAAGAATTGATGCATTGGAATTATGGTGTTGGTGAAAAATATTGAATATGCAATGCACTGGCAGAAGAAGGAACAAATCCGTCTTGGAAGAAGTACAGCCAGAATGCTCCTTAGAAGCAAGGATGGTGAGACTTTGTCTCACATACTTTGGACATGTTATCAGGAGGGACCAGTCTCTGGAGGAGGTCATTGTGCTTGGTAAAGTAGAGAGTCAGCAAAAAAGAGGAAGACCTTCAATGAGATGGGTTGACATGGTGGCTGCAACAATGGGCTCAGGCATAACAACAACTGTGAGGATGGCGCAGGACCAGGTGATGTTTCATTCTGTTGTATGTAGGGTCGCTATGAGTTGGAACCGACTCCACAACACCTAACAACAACAAAACAATGACAATTCATTATTTTCAAGATTCTGTAGTTGACTGGGCAGTTCTTCTGCTGGTCTTGCATACAGCAGTTGTATCCAGCTGAAAGGTCAGCTGGGGACTGAGTTCAGCTAGGATAGCTGTGACGCTGGACCTCTCTCCACCCAGAGTTTTTCACAGCATAGTGGTCTCAGGGGAGAGTTCCAAGAATGCAAAGGCAGAAGCTGGAAGGCCTCTTGAGGCTTAGGCACCAAAACTCATGCAATCTTACTTCTGCCAAATTCTATTTGCCAAACCAAACCACAAGGCTAGCCTGGATCCGAGGAGTTGGGGAAACAGACCCCTGCTCAGGATCTGAGGCTCAGCATAATCACATTGCAAAAGGGCGGACACACTGGGATGGGAGGAATTTGTGGCCATTCAACAACCCACCACAGAAATCTTCATTGCCTCTTACTTTGCTTTGATCCCACAGTTTCATATTTCCTCTGAGAACTCATTATTTGGAAGTCCATTCACAGTGCCTATTTTTCTGTTAAAAAAAAAATGTTAGTCAGAGATTATTGAGTTGACAGGAGTGAAAACCATTCAAGTAAGGTTGGGGAGGATACAAATACCACGGAAATGAAATAGTATTGGGTCTCACGGAACCCGGAGCTGTGTGAGGGGCCAAGGAAGGATCTTGTTCTCTTTTTGTTTGTTCCCTCTCTCTTCTTCCACATGGTCTTTTTTCTACGCTGCTTCTTCTTCTTTTTTTTTTGTCTGTTCCATTTTTCTCTGGAAATCTACTTATTCTGCATCCTTGTGGCTTCTTTGTTTCCTATAATTTCAGCCCAAGGGACATAAGTGAGCGTCAGCTGGACTGCTGGGGGAGAGAGTGTAAAATAGAAGCTTGCCAATTTTGATTTGCTGTGGTGTCCAAACTGGCCCCAATTCTACAGACTCTTAAAAACGCAGAACCCACCACCCAATAACCAGGGACTTCATGTCTCTTCCTATTTTTTTGAAGAAAAGTAGGTCCCGGGCCCCCAGTGGACTGCCCCCCCGCCCCCAGATTGGCTGTCCACCCCTGGTCCCACCAGCTGCAGATGTCAGGAAAGGGATCACATGACACAAAATATCTTCCCAGATAGACTCTGCCAGCTGGGCTATGGGTGTGGAGAAGTTCTCCAGGGTCAGCAGGCGGCCAGAATCCAGTCAGTGTCCCATGACTTACCTTGGGTGCTGGAGCCCAACGATGGGGGCTGGCAAAGGCCCCTCCATGCATCTCCTAGAGACCAAGGTAAGGAAACCTCAGGAAACTCAACTTTGCTCCTTAATCCACCAAGCCTCCCCAGGAGGATATGTTCCTCCTGGGGGTTACCTCAGACATTGCTTTGTTCCCACACAGGCAAGCCATTATCTGTTCTTGTTGGTCAGGTACTCTCCATCAGCCTGGGGCAGGGACAGTGCCCACTCAACAGTCCCCAATGGCATGAGCAGCCCAAAGTGGAGTGGAATCAACAGGCTGGCTCGGGCACTGGTTCTGCCTTTTATTAACTGCGTGGCCATCAGTTCATCTCTCCGAGCTTCCATTTCTTCATCTGTAAAATGGGTATGGAATCCCTACCTCACACATGCCCTGGTCAGCCTGTCCTTGGCTGTGAGTCGTGCTCTGTGACCACCCTTGGCTCCTCCCAATTTTCTGACCCTGGTTCCTCAAAGTTCCTATCGATTCTGTGAGCCCCTCAAGCTCCTGTGACAGAGACTTTTGGTTTCTTTCAATAGCCGCCTCTTCTGCTTACATAATAATAGAATATTTGACGGGCCGATGGCTGCTCAGAATGAAACGTTTCTCATTCTCCCTTGTTCCAGGTGTTGCCATTGACTAGGTTCTAGACAATGGGATGTGAGCAAAGCAATAGGTGCCACTTTCAGGTGGTGCCCTTAAGGGAAGGGTCCTGCACTGCCCTGCCGTTCTCTTTCTTCCCTTCCTGCTGGCTGGAACTAGTGTTGAGAGTGAGCCATTTAAAACCCTGTGCTGAGGGTAACGCCTGAGGGCTGAGGAATGTATCAATTTCCTGTTGTTTTTGTTAGGTGCCTTCTAGTCAGTTCCAACTCATAGCAACCCTGTCAATAACAGAACAAAATGTTGCCCAGGCCTGTACCATTCTCACAATCATTGCTGCGTTTGAGCCCATTGCTGCAGCCAGCGCCAACTGGGTGGCTTATAAGAACAGAAATTTATTGTCTCACCGTGCTGGAGGCTGAATTCAGGGTATCGGCACAGCTATATTCTCTCTAAAGATACTAGTTGAAGATACTTTCCTGTTTCTCTTCACTTCTGGTAGCCCCAGGCATTCTCTGGCTTGTAGCTGCAGCTTAACTTCACTTCTCGTGGCCATGTTCCCTGTCTCTCTCTGTCTTTTCTTTTATAGGACTTCATTCAGATTGGATTGGGACCCACCCTACTTCAGTATGACTTTAAATTAATTTAACTCATGACATCTTCAAAGACTATTTCCAACAAGGTCACTTTCAAAGGTATCAAGGGTTAGGACTTCAACATAAATCTTGGGAGGGACACATTTCATTCCAAAGCAAGAATTCCTCAAGCCAGGGCTTACAAACTTCATGGAGCAGAACTAGCATAATAGCCTGGCCGTTCAGTGAGAACAAGAGAAATTTCTGTCCCATTTAAGTCGTTGTTATTTCTGGTCTCTCTTCTTTCTGGTCTCTCTTCTATAGCTAATATGGCTTCTAATAGGTTTCCTCCACCAGTCCAGCTAGCCAAAGGAGGCGCCTTTTTCTTTTCCTTTTGTTCTTTCTGTCCTTTTTACTTTTTTCTTTTTCTCTCTTTCTTTCTTTTCTGTAATCAAGTACCTTGATTGCTAGAATATGTTAAGTCTGAAGTGCACACATTCCTTAGCACAGAACAAGGTATTAATAAATAACTGCTATTATTCTTCCTCATTCCTTGACCCCTGCTCTCATGGCAGCCTGGAAGCTCCAGAATCTTCTCCCTCCTGAAGGCCACATCCTCTCATACTCTGAGGCTTTGGCACCAGGCCTGTAAGTTCTTAGCCTTCCTCCCCAGCACTTGAAAAAATATTTTTCCCAAACAATGTTACATTTCCTCCTATGAGGAGCTATGGTGCCAGCTGTTAATAAAAGTCCCTCCATCCTGATGCATTTGTTTTGTTTTGCCTGTGAGCTTGGTGTCCAGCATTTCTGTTCTTTTGATCTCTAAACAGAAAACAAAAACAAGGAACCTGAGCCTATCACCCATGGAGAGAGGCATGCTGGGTAGGGCTCAGCAACCCCCAAACAATGCTGCGGTGTAGGGTGACAAATTGGAGAATGTCAGACCCGGGAGAGCCCTTAGAGATCAGATCGGGACACTGAGCCCGTTGCTGGATGTCACCCATTTAGCCAGGGTCACACCAAGTGTCCTGCCTCCTGGTCAGCTCTGCTGGTGCTGCTCTAGAGTCTCCTAGGTTGTTCCCATGCAAATGTGTAAGGGACGCTGAAGAATCCGATATGGGTCCTGTTCCCAGAGACTCACAGGCTTGTCAAGGCATGGAGATGAGCTCCCCAAGGTCATTCCCACGTGGCAGAAAGTGATTGTGACTAAGAAGACTGTGGGCACCCAGGAAGGGAGGAGTGACTTGTCTTGGGGGGAGCATCGGGAGACTTCCTGGAAGAAGGAGCATTTTAGCTGATTCTGGAAGGATAGGGAGGTTAGGGTACATGGATTCAGGATGAAAGTTCCAGAAAGAGGTGATTGTTCTTTCCACAGACATTTATTGTGCTGTCTTGGGCCAGGTCGGTGAATATAACAAAGGTGGCACTACCCCCAAGACCTTGCGGTCTCGCAGAAGGGACAGTGAGTATGCGGCTGGCCACACAATTAAATATATAATTCCAATTGCGATGGAGTCTATAAAGAAGAAGATCGGGAGGCTGTGAACCACCAGGCCCTGACACAGCTGCAATCAGGGAAGTTTCTCTGGGACCTGTTATTTAGTCAGAACTGGCCGAGGTTTACCTGGGAGTTATCACATCAAGGATGGAGTAGGCTCCCAGGGAGTCATTACCAGCAGAGGCAGAGTGTGGGGGCCCCAAACAAAGAAGAGTATGGGGTACACAGAGCACAGTGAGTGAAGGGATGAGGAGAGAGAGAAGGTGCTGGAAGAGTAGGAAGAGACTGCCATGGGTTCTCGGCAAAAACCTTTAGGGTGAGGGGGCTAGAATGTCAGCTCAAATGAACTTAAGCAAAAAACCAAAGCTTCTGAATGAAGAACACCAAGGACACAAGGTGATTACGAACCCAGGAGACAGAAAGGGCCACATGAACCAGAGACTACATCAGCCTGAGCCCAGAAGAACTAGACAGTACCCGGCTACAACCGATGACTGCCCTGACAGGGAACACAATAGAGAACCCCTGAGGGAGCAGGAGAGCAGTGGGATGCAGACCCTAAATTCTCTTAAAAAGACCAGACTTAATGGTCTGACTGAGACTAGACGGACCCCGGTGGTCACGGCCCCCAGACCTTCTGTTGGCCCAGGACGGGAACCATTCCCGAAGCCAACTCTTTAGACATGGATTGGACTGGACAATGGGTTGGAGAGGGATGCTGGTGAGGAGTGAGCTTCTTGGATCAGGCGGACACTTGAGACTATGTTGGCATTTCCTGCCTGGAGGGGAGATGAGAGTGTAGAGGGGGTTAGAAGCTGGCGAAATGGACACGAAAAGAGAGAGTGGAGGGAGGGAGCGGGCTGTCTCATTAGGGGGAGAGCAATTGGGAGTATGCAGCAAGGTGTATATAAGTTTTTGTGTGAGAGACTGACTTGATTTGCAAACTTTCACTTAAAGCATAATAATAAAAAAAAAACTAAACTAAAGCTGCTACTGCTAGTCCAGGGACCACACTTTAGAAGGCTACTCCGTAAGCTCATTTATGAGTGGACCCAAAGCTGATCTTGGGAAGCAGACATGAATGAAGATAATTGGAAGAGCTGACAAGGCTTCTTAAAAGGTGGGTAACTCAGAGCTGGGGATGGAGCTGCTTTGAGGGGTTGGGGGCAAGAGGAGGGTTGGGGAAAGTTTCATGAAAGAAGTGATACTTGAGCGGAGGCTTAAAGGAGCAGGCTGGCTAGAGAAATGAGCATCCGTCGCTGAGGGGACAGCGTGTGCAGAGGCAAGGTGGCAGGAGAAAACATGGCCTGTCTTCCCTAACTCCTATGGCATCTTTGGATGAGCTAACAGGTTGCTCAGCAGATAGTTGTTTGTGCATTCAGGGATCGCTGTGAAGAGCTGGAGTGATGAACAACGTAACTGGCCAGGTGCAAGGGTCAGCTCACCCGGAGAGGCAGCTGGAGCCTGGAAATGAAAAGACTGCCTTATACCCTCCAGACAGGATGGCTTTGATGATGCGTAGAGGAATTCAGTCATGTTTTATACACAGAAGAGTATTACAGAGACTCCTGAGAAATCCTTTAATCCCAGGACTGCCAGCTCCATGGACATAATTTCAAGTCCTCCTGGGGAATGTAGCTCAGAGCCTCAAACTTTGGCACTTCCAGGGCATGCTGGTGGCGGCAGCAGGGCAGACTATATCAAAAGTAGTCTGGGCCTGAGAATCTGGACCGCAAGTTCACCCAAGGACCAGGCCTCCTTCTCCAAGGCCCCTTCTCCCAACACCCCTCCAGTGCCTTCTCTTTTCCCATCTCTGTCACACCCGTGCCTAGCTGTTTTGGCTCTGCTGTAAATCTGACCCCAGAGAACACAGCTACTCACCTGAAATAGCAATTACACATTAATGGTGGGTCGGCAGTGGGGTGGTTTCCAGGCATGTGAAGGTACCCTTGTGAAGCTTTGGGTCCTTTCTAGGGAAACTGCAGGCTGGCTTCACCTCCGTGCATGTCACATGTCAGCTTTGTACCTACCGCGTGTGACTGTCAGCTGGTTGCTCAAGACTGACATCGTGGCTCTGTCAATGACCTCCTTGATCAAATACCTACTATGCACAGGCCCTTTGTGTGTGTGGCGGGGGGGGGGGCGCTTTCCTTGAATCTGTGCTCTTGTTTTGTCCCCTAATATTCCACTTGAGGTCGGAGCTATTGTATCCACTTCCTAGAAAAGTGAGTTTAAGCAAGCAAGGTAGCCAAGAGGAGGTATCATGGAGGGGCTGAGAGCACAGACTCTGGAATCAGCGTTCCTGTGTTCAAATCCCAGCTCCACTACTGACCAGCTGTGCAACCTTGGGAGAGTACTTAACTCTCTGTGCATCTATTCCTCACTGGTTAAAATGAGGAGGAGGAGGAGGAGGAGAATATTACCTTCTTCACAGCGTTTCTGCAAGGGTCAGGTGAGCCAACATATATAAAGCACTTAGAACAGTGGCTGCCACGTTATGCTATGTTGTTGTTCATTGCTGTTAAGTCGTCTCCGACTCGTGGCCACTCCACGTACAACAGAGCGAAACGCTGCCCCATGTTCATGATTGCTGGTATGGTTGAGTCCATTCGCCCCATGTTCATGATTGCTGGTATGGTTGAGTCCATTGTTGTGACCACCGTGTATCTCAAGTACCTTCCAACCTAGGGGCTTATTTTCCAACACAATATCGGACAATATTCTGTTGTGACCCACAGGGTTTTCATTGGCTGATTTTCAGAAGTAGGTTGCCTGGCCTTTCTTCCTAGTCTGTCTTAGTCAGGAAGCTCTGCTGAAACCTGTCCACCATGGGTGAACCCGATGGCATTTGAAATACCAGTGGCATAACTTCCAGCATCACAGCAACATGCAAGCCACCACAGTGTGGCAAACTGACTGACTAGGGGTGGACATACTGTATACATGTCAGTTATTATTATTGTTAATTCATGGGTGGCAAGTGGGCTGGCCCATCAGCTCCAATGTTCTTCTATCTGCCCTGCTGCTGTTATGGCTGGCTTTTGAACTAAAAAGAAATTTGGGAGGTGGGGAAATAAGGAGGCAAGGGATCATGAAGGTATGCCACCCTGGGGCCTGTACCCTAGACTTTAGAGTCAGACTGACAAGGGTTTAAATCCAAGGCTGTGAACCTGGGTCAAGGCTCCTGACTCTCTGAGCCCTGGTGTCCACGCGTTTAAAAAACCAAAAACCAAGCCCATTGCTGGTGAGTAAATTCTGACTCAGCGACCCTGTTAGGACAGAGTAGAACTGCCCTATAGGGTTTCCAAGGCTGTACTCTTTACAGAAGCGGACTGCCACATCTTTCTCCCATGGAGAGGCTAGTGGATTTGAACTGCTGGCCTTTTGGTTAGCAGCCGAGCACTTAACCACTGTGCCACCAGGGCTTTTTCATAGAGTGGTAGTGAGGATTAAATAAAACAGTATAAGCTAAGTGTTGGGGCTAAGGGCCAGGCTCTGGAGCCACACTGCTTGAGTTAATTTCCCATTTCTACCAAGGCACCAGCTGCATGGCCTTGGGCAAGTTACTTACTCTCTCTGTGCCTCAGTTTCCTCATCTGTAAAATAAGAATGATAATAGTTCCCATGTCATAGAGATGTCAGAGGTTAAAGTGAACTATTCCATGCTGTTATGAATTGAATTACATCCCCCCAAAAGATATGTTGAGGTTCTAACCCCTGTATCTTGAATGTGACCCTGTTTGGAAATAGGATCTTTGAAAATGTTATCATTTAGGTTAACAGGGAGTCATATGACTAGTGTCCTTATAGAAGAGGCAGAGAGGCACAGAGACAGAGAAACCTAGGAAGGATGCCATGTGATGCTGCAGCGGCAAGCCAAGGGATGCCTGGAGCTACCAGAAGCCAGGAGAGAGACCTGGAACAGATTCTCCCTCAAAGTCTCAGAAGGAACCAACACAGCTGTCATGGATTGAACTGTGCCCCACCCCCCCCAAATACCTGTCAACTTGGTTAGGCCATGATTTCTGGTATTATGTGGTTGTCCTCCATTTCATGATTTTCCTGTTTGTTATAAATCATAATCTCTGCCTGTGGTTAAAGAGAGTTAGGGTGGGATGTAATACCCTTGCTCAGGTTGCAACCCGATCCAATGTAAAGGGAGTTTCCCTGGGGTGTGGCCTGCACCACTTTTTATCTTACAAGAGTTAAAAGGAAAGGGAAGCAAGCAGAGAATTGGGGACCTCAAACCACCAAGAAAGCAGTGCTGGGAGCACAGTGCATCCTTTGGACGTGGGGTTCCTGCACAGAGAAGCTCCTAGACCAAGGGAAGATTGATAACAAGGCTCTTCCTCCAGAACCAACAGAGAGAGAAAGCCTTCCCCTGGAGCTGATAACCCGAATTTGGACTTCTAGCCTACTAGACTGTGAGAAAATAAGTTTCTCTTTGTTAAAGCCATCCACTGTGGTATTTCCATTATAGCAGCATTAGATAACTAAGACAACAGCTAACACCCTGATCTTGCATGCCCAGCCTCCAGAACTGTGAGACAATAAACTTCTGTTCTTATAAGCTAACCAGCTGGCAGTATTGTGTTTGGCAGCCCTAGGAAACCTATACATGTCCAAAGTCCTTAGAACAGTGCTCGACGCCTAGTGAGCACTGCATAAACATGTGCTGAGGTTCATAACCCATGCATCCACCAAAGGCTGCCCCGTAGTAGATGCTCAATGAACAGTAACAATGATGAAAAGGCTGCAAACTCCAGTCTTTTCTCTCACTGAGAAGCAGGGCTTCGAACCGGTTCAAAATGTTTCAGTGATTGCCAACATAAATGAAGGCACCTTACATATTGCATAGCAACCAGATCTGTTGCCTGTGAGATTTTGACTTGAGTAGGAAACAAACAGAGCCCTGGTGGCACAGTGGTTAAGAGCTCAGCTGCTAACCAAAAGGTCGGCAGTTTGAATCCACCAGTCACTCCTTGGAAACTCTATGGGGCAGTTCTACCCTGTCCTACAGGGTTGCTATGAGTCAGAATCGATTTGACAGCAATGGGTTAGGAAACAAATAGCTGTGCCCTGCTCAAAGATGGCGGCCAACCGCGCTGCTTTGAATGTGTATCGCTCACCACAGTCCTGTCAATAATGCAATCTCCTGCATGGATGATGAAAGTTTCAGGAGCCTGATGCAGGAGATTGAATTATTGGCAGGACTGGGGTGAGGACTGAGAAGGAGGGAGTCAGTCAAAGGTCTAGGAGGGGGGATAAAGCATCTGTCCATCTTCTCTGAGACCAACTGTAAACATCCTCTCTGAAACCGACCTCTTGCTCTGACCCTAAGCACCAGAGCTAGCTCAGATCTTACTCCTCCAGACTTCAAGTCTGCCCAAGACTTCAGATGCCAGTCATTAAGTTTGGGAGTCCTGAGGGCCCCCTCAGTTTTGACATGCTGTCTACAAATTCAGGGATTCTCTCTAACACCTCTGGATTCAATCATCTTCTAGAATGACTCACAGAACCCAGGAAAGTGTTATACAGCTTAATGTCCACGATGTTGTTGTTAGGTGCCGTCGAGTCGGTTCTGACTCATAGCGACCCTATGCACAACAGAACGAAACACTGCCCAGTCCTGCTCCACCCTTACAATTGTTCTTATGCTTGAGCTCATCATTGCAGCCACTGTGTCAATCCACCTCGTTGAGGGACTTCCTCTTTTCCGCTGACCCTGACTCTGCCAAGCACTATGTCCTTCTCCAGGGACTGATCCCTCCTGACATGTCCAAAGTATATAAGATGCAGTCTTGTCATTCTTGCCTCTAAGGAGCATTCTGGCTGCACTTCTTCTAAGACAGATTTGTTCGTTCTTTTGGCAGTCCATGATATATTCAATATTCTTCGCCAGCACCACAATTCAAAGGCGTCAATTCTTCTTCGGTCTTCCTTATTCACTGTCCAGCTTTCACATGCATATGACGTGATTGAAAATACTGCGGCTTAGGTCAGGCATACCTTAGTCTTCAGGGTGACATCTTTGCTCTTCAACACTTTGAAGAGGTCCTTTGCAGCAGGTTTACCCAATGCAATGCGTCTTTTGATTTCTTGACTGCTGCTTCCATGGCTGTTGATTGTGGACCCAAGTAAAATGAAATCCTTCACAACTTCAATCTTTTCTCCATTTATCACGATGTTGCTCATTGGTCCAGTTGTGAGGATTTTGGTTTTCTTTATGTTGAGGTGCAATCCATACTGAAGGCTGTGGTCTTTGATCTTCATTAGTAAGTGCTTCAAGTCCTCTTCACTTTCAGCAACCAAGGTTGTGTCATCTGCATAATGCAGGTTGTTAATGAGTCTTCCTCCAATCCTGATGCCCTGTTCTCCTTCATATAGTCCAGCTTCTCGGATTATTTGCTCAGCATACAGATTAAATAGGCGTGGTGAAAGAATACAACCCTAATGCACACCTTTCCTGACTTTAAACCAATCAGTATCCCCTTGTTCTGTCCGAACAACCACCTCTTGATCTATGTAAAGGTTTCTCATGAGCACAATTAAGTATTCTGGAATTATCATTCTTCACAATGTTATCCATAATTTGTTATGATCCACACAGTCGAATGCCTTTGCGTAGTCAATAAAACACAGGTAAACATCCTTCTGGTATTCTCTGCTTTCAGCCAGGATCCAACTGACATCAGCAATGATATCCCTGGTTCCACGTCCTCTTCTGAAACCGGCCTGAATTTCTGGCAGTTCCCTGTTGATATACTGCTGCAGCCGTTTTTGAATGATCTTCAGCAGAATTTTGCTTGCGTGTGATATTAATGGTATTGTTCTATAATTTCCACATTCGGTTGGATCACGTTTCTTGGGAATAGGCATAAATATGGATCTCTTCCAATCAGTTGGCCAGGAAGCTGTCTTCCATATTTCTTGGCATAGACAAGTGAGCACTTCCAGCACTGCATCTGTTTGTTGAAACACCTCAATTGATATTCCATCAATTCCTGGAGCCTTGTGTTTCGCCAATGCCTTCAGAGCAGTTTGGACTTCTTCCTTCAGTACCATCGGTTCCTGATCATACGCCATCTCTTGAAATGGTTGAACATCGACTAATTCCTTTGGTATAATGACTCTGTATTCCTTCTATCTTCTTCTTCTTTTTTTTTTTTTTTTAATAATTTTTATCGTGCTTTAAGTTTACAAATCAAGTCAGTCTGTCACATATAAGCTGATATACACCTTACTCCATACTCCCATTTACTCTCCCCCTAATAAGTCAGCCCGCTCCCTCCTTCCAGTCTCTCCTTTCATGACCATTTTGCCAGTTTCTAACCCTCTCTACCCTCCCATCGCCCCTCCAGACAAGAGATGCCAACACAGTCTCAAGTGTCCACCTGATACAAGTAGCCCACTCTTCATTAGCATCTCTCTCCAACCCATTGTCCAGTCCCTTCCATGTCTGATGAGTTGTCTTCAGGAATGGTTCCTGTCCTGGGTCAACAGAAGGTTTGGGGACCATAACCGCTGGGATTCTTCTAGTCTCAGTCAGACCATTAAGTCTGGTCTTTTTATGAGAATTTGGGGTCTGCATCCCACTGCTCTCCTGCTCCCTCAGGGGTTCTCTTTTGTGTTCCCTCTCAGGGCAGTCATTGGTTGTGGCCGGGCACCATCTACTTCTTCTGGTCTCAGGATGATGTAAGTCTCTAGTTCATGTGGCCGTTTCTGTCTCCAGGGCTCACAATTATCGTGTGGCCCTGGTGTTCTTCATTCTCCTTTGATCCAGGTGGGTCTTGACCAATTGATGCATCTTTGATGGCCGCTTGTTAGCATTTAAGACCCCAGACTCCACACTTCAAAGTGGGATGCGGAAAGTTTTCTTAATAGAATTTATTTTGCCAATTGACTTAGAAGTCCCCTTAAGCCATAGTCCCCAAACCCCTGCCCTTGCTCTGCTGACCTTCGAAACATTCAGTTTATCCAGGAAACTTCTTTGCTTTTGGTCCAATTCAGTTGAGCTGACATTCCCTGTATTGAGTATCGTCGTTCCCATCACCTAAAGTAGTTCTTATCTACAATCTAATCAGTAAATAACTCTCTCCCACTCTCCCTCCCTCCCCCCCTCATAACCACAAAACAATGTGTTCTTCTCAGTTTATGCTATTTCTCAAGATCTTATAATAGTGGTCTTATACAATATTTGTCCTTTTGCATCTGACTAATTTCACTCAGCATAATGCCTTCCAGGTTCCTCCATGTTACAAAATGTTTCACAGATTTGTCACTGTTCTTTATCAATGCGTGGTATTCCATTGTGTGAATATACCATAATTTATTTAACCATTCATCCATTGATGGACACCTTGGTTGCTTCCGTCTTTTTGCTATTGTAAACAGTGCTCCAATAAACATGGGTGTGCATATATCTGTTCGTGTAAAGGCTCTTATTTCTCTAGGCCTTCCATCTTCTTTTGATGCTTCCTGCATTGTTGAATATTTTCCCCATGGAACCTTTCACTATTGCAACTCGAGGCTTGAATTTTTTCTTCAGTTCTTTCAGCTTGAGGAACGCCAAGCGTGTTCTTCCCTTTTGGTTTTCCATCTCCAGCTCTTTGCACATGTCATTATAATACTTTATTTACTTTGTCTTCTCCAGCCGCCCTTTGAAATCTTCTGTTCAGTTCTTTTACTTCATCAATTCTTCCTTTTGCTTTAGCTGCTCGACTCTCAAGAGCAAGTTTCAGAGTCTCCTCTGACATCCATCTTGGTCTTTTCTTTCTTTCCTGTCTTTTCAATGATCTTTTGCTTTCTTTACGTATGATGTCCTTGATGTCATTCCACAACTTGTTTGGTCTTCGGTCATTAGTGTTCGATGCATCAAATCTGTTCTCAACATGGTCTCTAAATTCAGGTGGGATATACTCAAGGTCATATTTTGGCTCTCGTGGACTTGCTCTGATTTTCTTCAGTTTCAGTTTCAGCTTGAACTTGCATATGAGCAATTGATGGTCTGTTCCACGGTCAGCCCCTGGCCTTGTTCTGACTGATGATATTGAGCTTTTCCATCATCTCTTCCACAGATGTAGTCAATTTGAGTTCTGTGTGTTCCATCTGGCGAGGTCCATGTGTATATAGTCGCCGTTTATGTTGGTGAAAGAAGGTGTTTGCAATGAAGAAGTCATTGGCCTTGCAAAATTCTATCATTCGATCTCTGGCATTGTTTCTATCCTTATATTTTCCAACTACCGATCCTTATTCATTTCCAACTTTTGCATTCCAATCGCCAGTAATTATCAATGCATCTTGATTGCATGTTCAATCAATTTCAGACTGCAGCACCTAATAAAAATCTTCTATTTCTTCATCTTTGGCCCTAGTGGTTGGTGCGTAAATTTGAATAATAGTCCTATTAACTGGTCTTCCTTGTAGGCGTATGGATATTATCCTATCACTGACAGTATTGTACTTCAGGATAGATCTTGAAACATTCTTTTTGATGATGAATGCAACACCATTCCTCTTCGAGCTGTCATTCCCAGCATAGTAGACTATACGGATTGTCTGATTTAAAATGGCCAATACCAGTCCATTTCAGCTCATTAATGCCTAGGATATCGATGTTTATGCCTTCCGTTTCATTTTTGACGATTTCCAATTTTCCTAGATTCATACTTCATCCATTCCAGGTTCTGGCTATTAATGGATGTTTGTAGCTGTTTCTTCTGATTTTGAGTCATGAAGGGCCCGAAAGCTTGACTCCATCCATGTCATTAAGGTCGACTCTACTTTGAGTAGGCAGCTCTTCCCCAGTCATTTTTGAGTGCCTTCCAACCTGGGGGGCTCATCTTCCAGCACTATATCAGACAACGTTCTGCTGCTATTCATAAGATTTTCACTGGCTAATGCTTTTCGCAAGTAGACTGCTGGGTCCTTCTTCCTAGTCTGTCTTAGTCTGGAAGTTCAGCTGAAACCTGCCCTCCATGGATGACCCTTCTGGTATCTGAATACGGGTGGCTTAGCTTCCAGCATCACAGCAACATGCAAGCCCCCACAGTACGACAAACTGACAGACATGTGGGGGCAATGTCCATGACATGTTCTGTGAAATAGGACTTTATGTGATTTGGACATTGTGTGAACACCATATTATATACAAGCAGACCCCAGAATACGAACAAGTGCCATTCCTAAATCTACCTTTAAGTTGAATTTGCACGTAAGTCAGAATAGGTAGGTATGGTTCCTACCTAACATCAGTTAGTCAAATATTTGTCTCAGTATATAGCGTACAGTTCTGACGCCCTGGTGGCATAGCGGTTAAGAGTTTGGCTGCTAACCAAAAGGTCAGCAGTTCGAATCCACCAGTCACTACTTAGAAACCCTATGGGGCAGTTCTACTCTGTATTATAGGCTCACTATGAATTGGAATTGACTAGGCGCAATGGGTTTTATACCTTTCTATCATTAACAACCTGCAATATGCAGATGACACAACCTTGCTTGCTGAAAGTGAAGAAACTTGAAGCACTTGCTGATGATGATCAAAGACCACAGTCTTCAGTATGGATTACACTTCAATATAAAGAAAACAAAAATCCTCACAAGTGGACCAATAAACAACATCATGACAAAAGGAGAAAAGATTGAAATTGTGAAGGGTTTAATTTTATTTGAATCCACAATCAATGCCAATGGAAGCAGTAGTCAAGAAATCAAATGACATATTACATTGGGCAAATCTGTTGCAAAAGACCTCTTCAAAGTGTTAAAAATGTCACTTTGAAGACTAAGATGCACCTGATCCAAGCTATGATATTTTCAGTCCCCTTATGTGCATGTGAAAACCGGACAATGAATAAGGAAGACCGAAGAAGAATTGATGCCTCTCAATTATGGTGTTGGCAAAGATGTCGAGTATACCATGAGCTGCCAGAAGAATGAACAAATCTGTCTTGGAAGAAATACAGCCAGAATGCTCCTTAGAAGCAAAGATGGCAAGACTTTGTCTCGTGTACGTTGGACATGTTATCAGGAGTGACCAGTTCCTGGAGAAGGATATCGTACTTAGTAAAGTAGAAGGTCAGTGAAAAAGAGGAAGATTCTCAATGAAATGGAATGACACAGTGGCTGCAACAATGGGCTCAAAATAGCAACAATTGTGAGGATAGTGCAGGACTGGACAGTGTTTCATTCTTGTACATATGGTCACTATGAGTCGGAACCAACTCAATGGCAGCTAACAACAACAACAATATACGTTTCTATGCATAAAAAAATCAAAGAAACTCTTCCAGATACACTAAAATAACTTTAACATAATAATACAATAATAACAATAATGGAAACCCTGGTGGCATAGCGGTTAAGTGCTACAGCTGCTAACCAACAGGTCGACAGTTCAAATCTACCAGGTGCTCCTTGGGAACTCTATGGGGCAGTTCTACTCTGTCCTATAGGGTTCCTATGAGTCATAATCGACTAGACGGCAGTGGGTTTAGGTTTTTGGTTTTTGCTAATGATAACAATAATAATGTTTTGATGTGCATTGCAAAGCAAAGCCCGTTCGTTATTGCAAACCATTGTACGTACCTTGAATTTTTAATATAATATTAATATTATAATATTCACTTGAATTTTTAATTTTTAATATAATGGGGTTTACAAGGGTTATACATAAATTGGACTTTTGTAACCCAGGGACAATAGAAGGTACAATACAGTACATGCATAAGCCTGTAACATAGGTGTTTATTATGTCTATCAAGACATATGCATGATAGGTTATAAACGTAATGTACCATTACACACTTGGCAGCACCATTGCTTTGTATATAAGAGACATGAGATATACATGTTGCGTGCAGGAAGCTGTTGTATTTGCTATGTCCAGTTATGTCTGCTATGTCCTGTTCTCCAGTCGGGGTTTCTGAACTCTGTTATAACCTGCTGAGACCATGGACATATACACACACGGTCAGACATTGCCTGAATGGACGTTATGTGGGGCATGATTATACGTATAATCATAGTTTTATTATAGCAAAAAAGATACAAATGGAGCATAGGGTGAGTTCTGGGAGGCCCCCAAAGCAGAGTTTCCGGGTCCCAAAGGATGCACTGCCTTCCTGGGTATCAATATTTTTCACCCACCAGGAAGCTCACCAAGCTTCAGTGTCCAGAGTTTTTATTGGAAGTTAATTAAGTGGACATGATTGATTGATTAATTGCCCATGTAGTTGAACTCATCCTCCAGCCTTCCTCCCCTGAGGTTAGGCTGCTATTACCTGGTGGGTCTTTCTGACCTGGCCAGCTCACCCCACCCTTAAGAGTCACCTCATTAGCATAAACTCTCAGATGTGGTCTGGAGAACAAAGATACTCCAAGCACCTGGGCAATTCCAAGGGTTTGGAGGTTATCTCCCAGGAACAAAATTACAAATTCTTTGGCAAAATTGATTGTATACCCTAGAGGGGCAAGAAGGTGTTCCAGACAGAGAAAAGAGCGGATGCAAAGGCCCTGAGGCAGGCACGGGTTTTGTGTCTTGGAAGAAGAGCGGAAAGGCCTGGGTAGCAGAGAGGTCCATGTGTGCAAGGGAACGGCTGAAGACCCAAGTCCAGGATTTCAAGAAGGGGACATTAAGGCCCCTCACCAGCCAGAGAGACTGAGTTTAGGCCCTGGATGAGGCACAGAGGAGCCGGTGGACATCTACCACCTATATCCAAGGCTGAGTTAAGTCCCTCTAAAAAAAAAAAAAAAACAAAAAACTACTTTTTTTAGTTTTTTTAATCAGGGAACTGGGAATTCCTTGGGGATCTATTGGCCCAGGCCTCAAACTCCCAGGAGGGTATCATCCTGGCCACCCTCTTGAGTGGGCCATTGGCTCAAGAAGAATCTTCTGGAACAGAAGTGTGGGGAATCATTCCAGGCCCAGGGAAGGGGGAGAGGGGAGTGCCTGGGCCGAGTGCCCCCTGGGGCCCATCACAAAGGCCACTTGGGCTGGAGGCCACTGTGGCAGCAAGGTGCAGCCGGGCTGCCAGGAAAATGCCACCCTCCTGTGAAGGCTTAATTTGCTGGCTCTGCGGCTGCTGGGTAATGACTTGGTGGGGAGCAGGTGTTTCTATTTTCTGCTACAATTATCTGGGCAGTGAGGGCAGGGGCTTCAATGGATGTGTCTGCCGCTTTGTGTGTGTTGTAACGAGTGTCGGTGCAGCTCTCTGTCTGTGTCTGTCTTGTGGATATAGAATTGTGTGTTTGTGTGTCACGTCCTCATAGGAGAGCAAGTCTGTTGTGCCAGGGGTCTGTGTGTCCATGTGTATCTGAATGTCTTTGTGTTTCTGTCTTATTCATTTAAAAACATGTGTGTCTAAATCTGTGTTAACCACATGGGACTATGTGTGTTTGTGGGTCTGTGTGTTTGTGTGCACCCCAGATTGTTGGGGGGGTACAGTCTGGCTCTCAGAACATCAGCCTTCCAGAGCAGGCTGGGCCTACCTCTGTGCCTCAGTTTCCTCAGAAGTTGAGTGGGGCCGCTGGTCTCAGTCCTGGGGCCACACAAGCATTATTCACTATGTGCGTGTCCTGCTGTGAGTGTTGGAGTCTCAGCCCAGCTCCTGACAAAGCAGACAATAGGGAAGTCATCTGGCCACTCCCCAGTCCCCATCAACACAGGCGCTTCCTCCTGTCCCTGCGGACTGAGGTCCAGCTGCATCCTGTGGCCTGGGCTCTGACGTGGGCTAGGGTCTGCAGGGCCTGGCCTGGAGCCATTTGGGCCCTGGTGTGGTATGGTGTGGATGTGTGTGTGTGTGTGTGTGAGAGAGAGTGTGTGTGTGTGATAGAGAGAGTGTGTGTGAGAGAAAGTGTGTGTGTGTGTGTGACAGAGAGAGAGAGTGAGTGTGGGGAGGGTGCCATAAGGATGAGCCCCATGCCTGTGTGCCCTCCCCAACATCTGGGGCTCAGGCTCAGTACAGAGGAAGAGGAAGTGAGCCCCCCGCCCCAGCCTGTGGAGCTCAGGGAAGCATTATCAGCCCAGGTCAGGTTGTGGCCAGAGGATATGAGACCTTGGGGAGCCCCTCCAGGTACTTCTCTGGAGTTCAGTGACTTGAGATGCTACAAAAAATTTCATTTTCAATCCACCACAGAACCCCCATTTGACCACAGTTATTATTCTACATGCAAAATACAACTACCTTTTCCTAAGACCCCCCAAGTTCTCACCCCATTACTGCACTGAGGTTCATGATTTTGTGGGGTACAATTGGGGGACAGGTCCTCTTCTCCAAACCCTTCTCCTCTGCAAAGAGTCTCTGTGGGGTCTGACAATAGACGTTCCCTTGGTGTTATGGATTGATTGGTCTCCCCTCAAAATAACCAAAAAGAAAACAAAAAACTCGTCACCGTCCAGTCAATGCAACCCTAGAGGACAGAATAGAACCCCCCCATAGTGTTTCTAAGGAGCAGTTGGTGGATTCAAACTTCGGATCTTTTGGTTAGCAGCTGAGCTCTTAACCACTGGCTGTGTCACCAGGTCTCCTCCCTTAAAATGTGTGTGGTAAATCCTAACCCCTGGTGGTGAGTGGTTAAGTGTTTCACCGCGAACTGAAGGATCATGATTCCCACCCACCAGCTGCTCTGTGGGAGAAAGGTGTGGCAGTAGGGGCAGATTAAGTAAGCAAGGTACCAAAAACCAAAGCCAAACCTGTTGCCATCAAGTTGATGCCAACTCATAGCAACCCTATAGGACAGAGCAGAACTGCACCATAGAGTTTCCAAGGAGTGGCCAGTGGATTCGAACCACCAACCCTTTGGTTAGCAGCCAAAGGTTAGCAGGTGTAGCTCTTAATCACTGCACCACGGACTTAATTGTGTTTACTTACAAATCTGTAGTGTGGAATTTCACATGAGTGTTACTACATCTTTGTGGGCAGTTCTACTCTGTCCTATAGGGTCTGTATGACTTGAAATCGACTCATACCTGTGGTTATAATCCCACTTGGGAATAGATATTCTTTGTTATGTTAGTGAGGCAGTTTTAAGCTAATTTCTTCTGAGATATAAAAAGAGAAGACTGAGCAAGCAATCAAGCAAGCAAGCAGAAATGGAGGAAGATAGATGCCATGCCACGTGAAGATCACCAAGGTGCCAAGGAATAGAAGCTGAAGAGACAAGGACGTTCCTGCAGAGCCAACAGAGAGCCTTCCTCTAGAACTGGCACCCTGAATTCGGACTCGTAGCCTCCTAAACTGTGAGAAAAATAAGTTTCTCCTTGTTAAAGCCACCCACTCATGGTATTTCTATTATAGCAGCACTAGATAACTAATATACTTGGCTTCTGACTTTCCAGCAGGCTGCATCTTGCCCAGTGTGGCTACCACCTCCCTCCAGAGTCTCAGTGCCTTGCAAATTGGCAGTGGCTGCTCCTCCTCACAGCTTCCTCAGCAAATTGGAGGAGGGGCCTCATTTCCTCACTTGACAAATGGGTCAACTTGAGACCCAGAGAGATTGGACCCCAAATCACTAGAAGATTCCTGCAGAGACAGGAGTGCTGAAGTAAGGCAACAGTGTTCCTGAGGGCAACACAAAGCCCTGGTGCAAGGAAAACTTGAGTGGGATAATGAATAGACATTCATTCATTCATATAATCCTTCCATCACAGACTATTTATTGAGCACCATCAAACATCTTTAAAGACTAAGGTGTGCCTGATCCAAATCATGATATTTTCAATTGCCTCATATGCACGTGAAAGCTGGGCAATGAATAAGGAAGACCGAAGAAGAATTGATGCCTATGAAATATGGTGTTGGGGAAGAATATTGAATATACCATGGACTTCCAAAAGAACAAACAAATCTTTCTTGGAAGAAGTACGGCCAAAATGCTTCTTAGAAGCAAGGGTGGTGAGACTTCATCTCACATACTTTGGAGGTATCAGTTATCAGAAGGGATCAGTTCTTGGAGAAGGACTTGGTAAAGTAGAGGGTCAGCAAAAAAGAGCATGACCCTCAACGAGATGGACTGAAGCAGCAGCTATAACAACGGACTCATGGATCATGAGGATGGCACAGGGCCCGGCAGTTGTACATAGGGTCACTATGAGTCAGAAGCAACTCAACAGCACCTAACAACGACAACTGAGCACGTACTGTGTACCCGGCATGGTACTAAACACTGGGGATATGATTGTGAACAAAACAGAGGGTTCCTGTCCTCTTGGAACTTACAGGCTGGTGGAGACAGACACACATTTAACACATAAGCACAAGAATAAATACGTGATTTGAAGGAAAAGTATAGAATATTATATGAGCTTCTAATGGGAGGCCTGGCCCAGCTTCCCTTAAGATGTGTCATTTAAGCTGAGGTTTGAAAAATGATTAGGAGTTTACCAGGTGTAGACAGAGTGAATAGTGTTGCAGGCAGAGCAAGTGCAAAGGCCCTGAGGTTGAAATGTGCTTGGCATATTAAAGAAACAGCCCAGCAACCAGTGTGATCCCATAGGCCAGGGTGTGGAGGCTAGACTTCACCCTAGTTACAGTTGCAAAGATTTGAATGCGGGAGTGGCATGCTAGGTCTATGTTTTTAAAAAGCTCATTCCTGTTGCGCTCTGAATAATGGATTGGACAAGGAGCTGAAGTGGAAGTTGGGGATGGATTGATAGCAGCTGGTACTTACTGAACACCTATGTGCCAGGTGACTGTCGTACTTTATTTAATCATCCCAACCACCTGTGAACCAGATACCATTGGCCCGTTTTACAAAGGTGAAAAGCAGGGTTCAGAGAGATGAACTGAGTGGCACAAGGTCACTCAACTACCAAGTCTCAGGGCCAGGATTCAAACCCAGGTCTGCCTGACTCCAACACCAGTACCGTTTTCTTAGTGCCTAGAGTCTAAACGGTGATGAGAAGCCATTGTCCCTCTTATGCCTTTGAACCTCATGGGCTAGAGGAGATCCTAAGAGATCACCCCATCCAGCCCCTGCTCCTGGATTTGGGGGCCTGGCAGGCAAACACCATCTTGCCTTTGCATACTCATGTGGGTGCACACTGACCCCACTT
Source organism: Loxodonta africana (assembly GCF_030014295.1). Lineage (NCBI taxonomy): Eukaryota > Metazoa > Chordata > Mammalia > Proboscidea > Elephantidae > Loxodonta > Loxodonta africana. The sequence goes on from NC_087348.1 coordinate 38,042,945, forward strand.
TCCAGGCCTTCCTCGTGGGCCTAATTTACATCCATCCTGCAGTAACCTACAGACACCAGTCTCATAAATGCCAACAACAAGAAAAGCTACCTCATAAATGCCAACAACAGGAAAAGCAACAAAGGTGCTTTTCCTGTTGTTGGCATTTATGGTGGTGTTAATTGCCATCGAGCCAGCTCTGACTCTTGGCGACCTTATGTATAACAGGATAAAACATTGTCTGGTCCTGTGTCATCCTTACAATCATTGGTATGTTTGAGTCCGTTGTTGCAGCCACCATGTCAATCCATCTCATGGAGGGTTTCCCTCAGTTTCTCTGACCCTCAACTTTACCAAACATGGTGCCTTTTTCTAATGATTGGTCTTTCCTAATGATGTGTCCAAAGTAAGCAAAACAAAGTCTAGCCATCCTCACTTCCAAGGAGCATTGGCCATTTGGTCATTACTGGTCTAATTTCTGCGTCTCTCTGTGAGCTCCATGAGGCTAGGGGCCATATCCGTGTTGTTCCTCATTATAAACTCAGCGCCGGACACGTAGGAAATGTTTTGTGATCGCTGAATAAATAAATGGACATTTCCCTAAATACTCAAGGATTTGAAGATGTTGAAATGTTAAAACTGGAGCTGCCCCTTAAATGTCATTAAGTCCAACCCCTGGATTGTTCAGGTGAGAAGACTGAGGCTCAGAGAGGGGTAAGGACTCACCTGATGTCACATGGTGAGTGAGCAGCAGATCGGGGGTGAGACCCTAGTCCAACAGCCTTCTGTTAGAATCAGGGAGTGGAAGGAAGGCCTCTGTTGGGGAGCTACCCTGAGGGCCCCTGCAGTCCCCTTGGGGGTCTGAAAAGAAGAGAGGAATCAGTTTCCTGACCCCTGGGTCTTCAAGCTTGCTCATCTGAAGACCATCCTTGAGCCAGTGCCCAAGGCCAGCCTCCCTCTCCGCTCACGTTCCAGGAGGCTGGAATCCACATCCCATGAGGGTTTGTGGCATGTGGCACACAAGCTCACGATGTGCTTACACGTATCATCAGCTTGGCTTTTCATACACCTGACATCAGAGCACGTGTTTTCTGGTTTACATGTTGATTGTCCACTTCCCCCGCTGGCATGTCAGCTTTTGGAAGGCACTGGCTTGCTCGATTCACTGCTGCACCACCAGCTTCTGTAACACTGCTTGGCACGTAGTAAGTGCTCAGGAAACATCTGTTGAGTGCCTGGTCTCACACCGTGGTGTAGTGGGAAAGACAGAGAAGGGTTGCGCTTTTGAGGGAGCCACACTAAACCTATCCAGGCTTTGCCCCTTACCACCAGTTATCTTGGGCAAGTGGCTTCATATCTCTGGGTCACAGTTCTTCACATGTAAAACGGCAATGTGCTGGGGGGTGTGTGCATGTGGTCTGATAGACATTGATTTCCAACCTTCACACTCAACACACCACACTCAAGAGAAAAAAAAAAACAAGACTCAGGAAGTGTGAGGCCCTTGCTCAATGTAACACAGTTTGAAGTAGATTTGGGGTCAGGCCACTCTAACATTTAAGCTCAGATCAGTCTGACTCCAAGTCCACCAGTTCTCTTGGCCTCCTTCCTCCTAATTTCTGCATTGGACCCACAAGGACTCGGCTGAGGAGACTTGGCAGCGCTGGGCTGCTCGGCTTCTCGGCCCACGTCCCTCCTTCCTCCTCTCCCTCCAGCAGCAGCTCTGCCTGCAGCTGCAGAGACCCTGCAGTCCTCCCAGGAGAGCCCAACAGAACCAGGCAGCCACTCCAGCCAGATGCTCCCAGCAGCAAGTAAGACTCACTTCCCTGGCTGTGACTGGAAGGCATTTATTTCCTTTGCAAAGGACAATGTCAGAGGCATGTTCGTGGTTTAACTGCTGTTTTTTCCTCCACAGCTCAACACAAAACTGCTAGAGAAGAACATTTCAGTCTCTGCCCGCTGCCCCCTGGGGTTGGCAACACTGGCCTTAGTTCCCTGACTTTTAGGCAGAGACTGCCTCTTGGGTTAGCCCCATCTCTCACACTGTCTGGCTCCCCTTACAGATGGACTGCAGGCTGGGTTTGCCTGTAACTGGGATCCCTGAGGCCCCCAGGGTCCACCACCCTGGATGTGGGAAGAAGTAGCCACCACAGTCTCTCCTCCATAAGATGTGGTTTTAGGGACAGCGTACTTTCCTGTTATACTTATTACTTGCTTTGTTGTTGTTGTTGTTTACATGGTTTTAAAATTTGAAATAGTTTAAGACACACAAAAATTTGCAAAAATAGCTTAGAGAGTTTCCACGTGCCCTTCCCCCAACTTCCCCTAAGGATAATACCTTCTATAACCATAGGAAACCAAACCAAGCCTGTTGCCATCGAGTCAAACCCAATTCATGGAGACCCCATGTGTTACAGAGAAACTTGTGCTCCATAGGGTTTCCTTGGCTGTAATCTTTACAGAAGCAGATTGCCAGGCCTTTCTCCTGTGGTACCACTTGGTGGGTTTGAACCTCCAGTCTTTCTGTTAGTACCATATTTTTACACAAATAACACACATGTTATACATCTTTTTGCTAACCACACCCTCCCCTAGCAAGGTATTTTCATAAGTGCATTATTCTATTATTATTTTTTTAATATGTCACTGCAAAAAAATCAGCATAGCGCATTTATGAAAATACCTGGGGAGGGAAGGAGCAGTTGGCAAAAATATGTATAACACATGTGTTATGTGAATTATTTGTATAAAAATATGGTGGCAAATCATTTGCACCACCCAGGAACCTCATAGTTTATTGTCAAAATCAGGAAACTGACACTGCTGCAAATATTAATTTTGACACAAACCTTACTCAGATTTCACCAGTCTGTATGTGTACTCTAATTGTATTCATTTAAGATTTTCAGTTTGTATCATTTTGCTCAACTTTGCCTCCCAAACCTTCTATAGATTTTTTTTTTTTAATTTCTGCTAATTATATATTTGTTTCAAGAGCTCTTCTTGTTCTCTGTGTTTCTTTTTTTATGGCATCATGTTCGTTTTTAATGGATGCATTATCTTCCATTATTTCTCTCTGGATTTAAAGGATTTATTTTTATTATGATTATATTTTTTACGAATTTCCTCTCGGCCAGTGGCTCTTCAAGTTCCTTTGTTATACGTGTCTGTTTAGGTCTCTGTGTTTCACGTTAAAAACTTTCTGCAGATGCCCCGTGATCCCTCATTGTCTGCGTGTGATTAAGAATCAGGCCTAGAAGTAGGTGGGAGCACTGAGCATTCAGGGAGAATATTTGATGTTGGTGTCCTTAGGTCTTTCCTCTTAGGCTGCCGATTTCCCAGAGAAGGCCTTTCCATTCTCCAGTATGGAGGTTGGAGGCCTGGCTGCCAGTGTTTTTGGGGGGCAGAGAAGGCTGTAGTCTTAGCCCTCTGTATAAGACTGAGACAGTGTAGTAAAGAATTTAACATTGCCCAGAGAGAGGTCTGGCCGTCACCCTCACCTTCTGGGCGATAATCTCTAAGCCCTTGGAATGGCTTGCCTGATAGGAGTGTCTTTGTTTAGGGCAGGGGCTGGCCATACTAGAAAGTCTAACAATGTGGTTTAGGGTAGGGGGTCTTTGGGTCATGCAGTAGCAGCTCAGCTTCTGAAGGAACTGGAGATTGAGGTCGGTCACATGGGTTGACCATGGAGCCTGTCTTAGGCTGGGTTCTCTAGAGAAGAAAAATGAGTAAAGCATATAAATATATATAAAGAGATTTACATGAAGGAAATGGCTCACAAGATTGTAGAGGCTGGAATGCCCCAAGTCCATGGGTCAGGATAGAGGCTTCTCCTGATTCCTATAGCCACAGGAGCTGGAGAACCCAAGATTGGCAGATCAGAGAGCAAGGCTCTTGTTCACAGGTTGTGAAGAATGACAAATCCCAAGATCGGCAGGCAAGACCACAAGGCTCCTCCTGATTCACATAGCTACAGGGGCTGGCAGATCTGTGATCAGCAAGTGAGAAAGCAGGGCTCTTGCTCATAGGCTATAAAGAGTGACAAATCCCAAGATTGGCAGGCAAACTGCTATTTCAAGTCCCAAGAACTGGAACTCAGGCGAACAGGAGCAGCTGCAGAATCCAGATAGGGCGAAAGCCAGAACGTCCACTTATATTCAGATGTAGGCTACATGCCCAAGGAAACTCCCTTTCAACTGATTGGCTACTCACAGCAGACCCTATCGTTGGAGTGATCACATATAAACACTGAGAATCATGGCCTAGCCAAGTTGACCCACAATCTTAACCATCACAGAGCCCCAGTAAAGACTCTGGATACCAAGCCTCAGGTGAGCTTCCCTGGTTGTCAATATGTCATGCATATTGTCACACATGATTACCAGGAAGACTTAACACTGTCCAGGACTCCTGGGCTCTGCCCTGTGCATCTCTTCTCTGGGATGATTTAATCTGTCTCCTTTCCCTGTATTAAACTGTAACCATGAGTGTAACAGCTTTCAGTGAATTCTGTGAGTCCTTCTGGTGAACTATCAAGCCTGAGTGTGGTTTTGGGAAAGCCCCTAACTTCGCTGTGGCAGCATCTGCACCCAGGGGTAGTGCTGGTCTGTGTATGAGTAGACAAAAGAAAATCAGCCATGTATGGAAACACTTTGCGGGGACAAGGGGAAATCAGTCCAGCCTTGGGCCAAAGTGTAAGACAGCAGATCAAATTGGAGTTTGGAAGAGTCCTAAATACAAGTACAGGTCACTCAGTCCAGCAAGATGACTTTGAATCTCGATGAGCCTTAAATGTAAGAAAAGATCATTTGTTTCAATAGTTCAGCCTTCCCTCTGGCCCCATCCAAGTTTTTCTGAAAGGCAATGGTGGAGGAAAGGCAGACAAAGAGAAAAATTGCAGAGTCTTGTGCATTTTCACAGGGGTTGGATTGCAGGATCCTGAAATAGTTGAATATAAAAGTGAACCAAAAATATCTGCAATTGCAGGCAACACCCTCCTACTTCAAATAATGGCAAGATAAAAAAGGCAGAATATGTTGGTGATAGGGCTAATTACAGGTAAACTCAATCTAATTAAAGCTATTTTCCAACCCTAGCTGAATTGTACTCTAAGAGAAATCTAATGATCAGTCTTTTACTCAAACCACCAGACAGCAAGAGCTTAGGTTTTCTAGGAAATAAATACAACAAAAAAAAATTTTAATTATACTTCAAATCTCAATTGTTCTTTTGTACACACTTTCAACAATATAATAAAATCAAATGCTAGACAAGAGGAAAATGTGACCCATAATCAAGAGAAAACAAAATCAATAGAAGCATACATTTCCCTGTTCTTAGAATTAGCAAAGAATATATGTTTGTGTGTGTGTATAAAGGAATTCACAGGAAAAATTGATATGGTGGGTGAAGAGTTGGGATAGTTCAGGCTATAAATGGAAATTCTAAAAAGAACCAAATGGCAATTCTGGAAATAAAAATCAAAATGTTGGAAATGAAAAACTCACTGGATAACCAGTATACAGGTAGTCCTGACTTATTCAAGTTATAACAAACTGCACTTACAACTGTCTGTTTTTGGCGTTTGTGTGTGTGTGTGTGTATGTGTGTACATCTTATCATTAGTGATATGTACTACATACAATCGTTGCAGTGTGTAATTTTCTAATGTTATCATTCTCACAAAGAGGAGTAGTTGATGCCTGGTTTCAAGGAGTTTAAAGACAGACTCATGCTGCTGCTTGGAGGAAATACTGCTGGATTTAAATTAAAACCTTTTCTTGTTCCCCATTCTGAACACACCAGAGCATTCAAAAACATTGGCAAAAATAAGCTGCCGGCCTACTACAGAAGTAACTACAAGGCCTGGATGACAATTGTGTTATTTGAAAACTGGTTTTTAAATTGTTTTATCCCAGAAGTGCATGCCTACTGCCTTGAAAATAACATTTCTTTCAAGATTCTGCTGCTACCTGACAATGCCCCCAAAACATCCTTCTCCCTTAGATGATCTAAATCAAGACATAAAAGTGGTGTATCTATCTCCCAAGATGACAGCTGTGATTCAGCCTATGGATCAAGGTGTAATCACCATTTCAATGCGTGCTACCTATGCACTACGTTTGTTCAGGCAATAGCTGCAGCAGATGGAGGTATGGTAACATTATGCAATTTCTCAAAAAATTGTAACATTGTTCAACATATTTGAAGGGTAACTTCCTGGTAAGTTACACAGGGGATTTGGAAAAATTGCCGAGTTAAGCGAATACACCCCAAGCATTCGATCAGGATGATATGATGGAAGACATTGGTGGAAAAATTGTCCATAGGGCAAGAACATTGAATTTAGAACTTGATATCATAGATCATGAAGAAGAAGACTTGACAGATTAGGAAGGACTTAATGGATTTTTAGGAGGAAAGAAATGGTAAAGAATCAAGAGATAATGAGGAAGAGGAAGGAGAGAAGTTGTCAAAACATTTCGTAGTGAAAGGAATAGCTGAAGATTTTTTGAAACTGAATCAGGGGCTTCAGTTGCTTGAAAACATAGGCTTAAATGCTGATCGCTTTGCTAAAGTAGGTAGGCAGATTCAGGAAGTAGTGAGATGTTTCTGCGAAACATATGAAGAAACAAAGGACCATACAGACAACTCTCACTAATTTTCTGACTAGAAACACTATATCCCCATTCCCAGGAATCCAGGTGATCCAGAACCTTACACAAGTGGAGTTATTACTGTAACTAACAAAATGCCAACATTGTCCCACTCTTCTTCATCACTGGAGTAAGTTTTTATGATTTGTGTATTTTTTCTGTATGTATGTATGTATTAAAATATATCTGTAAGTTTACATGTAATTTTTTCAACTCCAAAAACAAATTAAGATCAGATTTATAAAGATACTGATAATAAAGGGCAACAATAATAAAAATAACAACAACAACAAAAGTATTCAACTTACTTAAGAACCAACTTATGATAGAGTTGTCAAAATGGAACCCTGTCGTAAGTCGAAGTCTACCTGTGTTTGCAGAAGAAAGGATCAGTGAACATGAAGACAGATAAAAATAAATTCAAACTGAAGCAGATAGAAAAAACTGAACAGAGCATCAGTATACCTATAGTACAATAGCACACAGTTAATAGGAATTCCAGAAGGAAAGGAGAGAGAAGTGTAAATACAAAGAAAACCACAAGTAGGTATATTATAGTAACAATGGTGAAAACCAAGGGTGAAGAGAAACATCTTAAAAGCTTCCAGAAAAATAAATGCATTATTACATACAATGATGCAACAATAAGAATGTTTGACTTTTTATTGGAAACAATGTAAGTCATAAAACAATGGAAAGCATCTTTAAAGTGCTTAAAGTAACCAAAATTGTCAACCTAGAATTCTATACTCAGTGAAATTACCCTTCAAAAATAAAAGCAAAATAAAGATATTATCAAACAAACAAAAATTGAGATAAGTCACTGGGAAGTGGTACTAGATAGAAATTCAGATCTACAGGAAGGAATAAAGAGCACCATAAAAGCAAATATGTGAGTAATATTTAAGTAATTCATAATTACAAGGCTAATTTTTCTCTTCTTTAAAAAATTAGTTATTGTATGTTGCTAACGGAAATGTAAAATGTTTTAGCCACTTTGTAAAACAGTTTGGCAGTTTTTTAAAAACTTAAACCCACATTTACCATGTTGTTAGGTGCTGTTGAGTCGGCTCCGACTCACGGCGATCCTATGAACAACAGAATGACACACTGCCCTGTCCTGCACCATCCTCACAATCATTGTTATGTTTGAACCTATTGTTGCAACCACTGTGTCAATCCATCTCGTCCAGGGTCTTCCTCTTTTTTGCTGACACTCTCCTTCACTAAGCAGAATGTCCTTTTCCGGGGACTTGTCCCTCCTGATAAATGTCCAAAGTATGTGAGATTAAGTCTCCTCAGGGAACACTCTGGCTGAATTTCTTCTAAGACAGACTTGTTCATTCTTCCTGCAGTCAGTGGTATATTCAATATTTTCTTTGCCAATATCATAATTCAAAGGCATCAATTTTTCTTCAGTCTTCCTTATTCATCGTCCAACTTTCACATGCATATGAGGCAATTGAAAGTATCATGACTTCGGTCAGATACACTATACTCCTCAAAGTGACATCTTTGCTTTTGAACACTTTAAAAAGGTCTTTTGCAGCAGATCAGCCCAATGCAATAAGTTGTTTGATTTCTTGACTGCTGCTTCCGTGGGTGTTGATTGTGGATCTAAGTAAAAGGAAATCCTTGACAACTTCAATCTTTTCTCTGTTTATCATGATGTTGCTTATTGGTCTACTTGTGAGGATTTTTGTTTTCTTTATGTTGAGGTGTAATCCATACTACACACTGTGGTCTTTGATCTTCATCAGTAAGTGCTTCAAGTCCTCTTCACTTTCAGGAAGCAAGCTTGTGTCACCTGTATAACACAGGTTGTTAATGAGTCTTCCACCAATCCTGATGCCACATTCTTCTTCATATAGTCGAGCTTCTCAGGTTATTTGCTTAGCATACAAATTGAATAAATTTCGTGAAAGGATCCAACCCTGATGCACACATTTCCTGATTTTAAACCATGCAGTACCCCCTTGTTCTGTTTGAACGATTGCCTCTTGGTCTATGTACAGGTTCTAAAAAAAAAAAAAAAAGAGCAAAATTAAAAATTAAAAAAAAAAAAGAATGGAATTCCCATTCTTTGCAATGTTAGCCATAATTAGTTATAATCCACACAGTCGAATCCCCCATGCATCTGTTAATTTTTGTACAGTGGGGTTTGTGTGATGCTGGAAGCTATGCCACCAGTATTCAAATACCAGCAGGGCCACCCATGGTGGACAGGTTTCAGCTGAGTTTCCGGACTAAAACAGGCTATGAAGAAGGACCCAGCAGTCTACTTCTGAAAAGAACTAGCTAGTGAAAACTTTAAGAATAGCAGTGGAACATTGTCTGATATAGTGCCAGAAAATGAGCTCCTCAGGTTGGAAGGCACTCAAAATATGACTGGGTAAGAGCTGCCTCCTCAAAGTAGAGTCGACCTTAATGACATGGATGGAGTCAAGCTTTTAGGACCTTCATTTGCTGATGTAGCATGACTCAAAATGAGAAGAAACAGCTGCAAACATCCATTAATAATTGGAACCTGGAAGGTACAAAATATGAATCTAGGAAATCATCAAAAATGAAATGGAACACATAAACATTGATATCCTAGGCATTAAAAGTGAGCTGAAATGGACTGGTATTGGCCATTTTGAATTGGACAATCATATGGTCTACTAAGCCAGGAATGACAAATTGAAAAGGACTGGCATTACGTTCATCATTGAAAAGAACATTTCAAGATCTATCCTGAAGTACGATGCCGTCAGTGATAGAATAATAACTATACACCTATAAGGAAGACCAGATAATACCACTGTTATTCAAATTTATGCACCAATCATTAAAGCCAAAAATGAAGAAATTGAAGATTTTTACCAACTTCTACAGTCTGAAATTGATCAAACATGCAATCTGGTTTCATTGATAATTACTAGTGATTGGAATTTGAAAGTTGGAAACCAAGAAGAAGGATGGGTAGCTGGAAAATATGGCCTTGGTGATAGAAATAATGCTGGAGATTGATGATAGAATTTTGTAAAACCAATGACTTCTTCATTGCAAATACCTTTTTCAACAACATAAACAGTGACTGTACACTTGGACCTTGCCAGATAGAATACACAGGAATCAAATTGACACCTGTGCAAAGAATCATGGAAAAGCTCAATATTATCAGTTAGAATGGGGCCAAGGGCCAAATGCAGAACAGACCATCAATTGCTCATATGCAAGTTCAAGTTGAAACTGAAGAAAATTAGAACAAGTCCACGAGAGCCAAAATATGACTTTGAGTATACCACACCTGAATTTAGAGACCATCTCAAGAGTAGATTTGATGCATCCAACACTGTCATGGATTGAATTCTGTCCCCATAAAATATGTGTCAACTTGGTTAAGCCATGATTCCAAGTATTGTGTGGTTGTCCTCCATTTTGTGATTGATGTAATTTTCCTATGTGTTGTAAATACTAATCTCTGCCTGTGGTTAAGGAGGCAAGATTAAATTATGTTAAAGAGGATTAGGATGGGATGTAACACCCTAACTCAGGTTACATCCCTGATCCAACGTAAAGGAGTTTCCCTGGGGTGTGGCCTGTATCATCTTTTATCTTACAAGAAATAAAAGAAAAAGGAAGTGAGCAGAGAGTGGGGGACCACACACCACCAAGAAAGCAGTGCTGGGATCACAGTGTATCCTTTGGACCTGGGGTTTCTGCACAGTGAAGCTCCTAGACCAAGGGAAGATTGATGACAAGAACCTTGCTCCAGAACCGACAGAGAGAGAAATCCTTCTCCTAGAGCTTGGACCCTGAATTTGGACTTCTAGTCTGCTAGGCTGTGAGAGAAGAAACTTCTCTTTGCTAAAGCCATCCACTTGCTGTATTTCTGTAATAGCAGCACTAGATAACAAACATTAATGACCAAAGACCAGACAAGTTGTGGAATGACATCTAGGACATCATACATGAAGAAAGCAAGAGGTCATTAAAAAGACGGGAAAGAAAGAAAAGACCAAGATGGATGTCAGAAGAGACTCTGAAATTTGCTCTTGAACATCGAGTAGCTAAAGTGAAAGGATGAAGTGATGAAGTAAAAGAGCTGAACAGACTTCAAAGGGCAGCTTGAGAAGACAAAGTAAAGTATTATAATGAAATGTGCAAAGACCTGGAGATAGAAAACCAAAAGTGAAGAACACCCTCGGCATTTCTCAAGCTGAAAGAACTGAAGAAAAAATTCAAGCTTTAGTGGCAATACTGAAGGATTGTATAGGTAAAACATTAAACTGCACAGCAAGCATCAAAAAAAGATGGAAAGAATACACAGAGCCACTCTACCAAAAAGAATTGGTCGATGTTCAACCATTTCAAGAGTTAGCATATGATCAGGAACTGGTAGTACTGAAGGAAAAAGTCCAAGCTGCACTGAAGGCACTGGCAAAAAATGAGGCTCCAGGAATTAACGGGATACCAACTGAGATGTTTCAACAAACAGATGCAGTCCTGGAAGTGCTCACTTGTCTATGCCAAGAAATTTGGAAGACAGCTACCTGACCAACCCACTGGAAGAGATCCATATTTATGCCTATTCCCAAGAAAAGTGATCCAACCAAATGTGGAAATTATCAAACAATATCATTAATATCACACACAAGTAAAACTTTGCTGAAGATCATTCAAAAGCAGCTGTAGCATTATACTGACACTCAACTGCCAGAAATTCAAGCCGGATTCAGATGAGGACATGGACAGGATATTATTGCTGATGTCAGATGGATCCTGGCTGAAAGCAGAGAATACCAGAAAGATTTTGCCTGTGTTTTATTGACAGTGCAAAGGTATTAGACTGTGTGGATTACAAATAATTATTGATAACATTGTGAAGAACGGGAATTCTGGAACACTTAATTGTGCTCATGAGGAACCTCTACATAGACCAAGAGGCAGTTGTTCAGACAGAACAAGGGGATACTGAGTGGTTTAAAGTCAGGAAAGGTGTGCATCAGTGTCGTATTATTTCACCATACCTATTCAATCTGTATGCTGAGCAAATAATCCGAGAAGCTGAACTATGTGAAGAACAGGGCATCAGGATTGGAGGAAGACTCATTAACAACCTGCGTTATGCAGATGACACAGCCTTGCTTGCTATAAGTGAAAAGGGCTTGAAGCACTTACTAATGAAGATCAAAGACCACAGCCTTCAGTATGGATTATGCCTCAACATAAAGAAAACAAAAATTCTCACAACTGGACCAATAAGCAACTTCATGATAAACAGAGAAAAGATTGAAGTTGTCAAGGATTTCATTTTACTTGGACCCACAATCAACAGCCATGGAAGCAGTAGTCGAGAAATGAAATGAGGCACTGCATTGGGCAAATCTGCTGCAGAAGACCTCTTTAAATTGTTAAAAAGCAAAGCTATCAGCTTGAAGACTAAGGTGCACCCGACCAAAGCCATGGTGTTTTCAAATGCCTCATATACATGCAAAAGCTGGACGACGAATAAGGAAGACAGAAGAAGAATTGACGCCTTTGTATCGTGGTATTGGTGAGGAATATTGACTATACCATGGACTGCCTAAAGAATGAACAAATCTTTCTTGGAAGAAGTACAACCAGAATGCTTCTTAGAAGCAAGGACGGTGAGACTAAGTCTCACATATTTTGGACATGTTATCAGGAAGGATCAGTCCCTGGAGAAAGACATCATGCTTGGTAAAATAGAGGATCAGCAATGAAGAGGAAGACCCTCAGTGAGATGAATTGACACAGTGGCTGCAATAAGGGCTTCAAGCATAACAACAATTGTGAGGCTGGTGGCACTTAACAACAACAACAACACACCCAATAAGTGAAGAACACACATTCTCTTCAAGTGTACTTGGAACCATGCACCAATGGAGACCATGTGTTGTTGTCGTTAAGTGCCATCGAGTCTGTTCTGACTCATAGTGGCCCCAGGCACAACAGAATGAAACACTGCCTGGTCCTGCGCCATCCTTACAATCGTTATTGTGTTTGAGCTCATTGTTGCAGCCACTATGTCCATCTCGTTGAGGGTCTTCCTCTTTTCTGCTGACCCTGTACTTTGCCAAGCATGATGTCCTTCTCCAGGGACTGATCTCTCCTGACAACATGTCCAAGGTATGTGAAACTCAGTCTCTCCATCCTTGCTTCTAAGGAGCATTCTGGTTACACTTTTCCCAGACAGATTTGTTTGTTCTTTTGGCAGTCCATGGCATATTCACTATCCTTCACCAACACCACAATTCAAAGGCATCAATTCTTCTTCAGTCTTCCTTATTCATTGTCCAGCTTTCACATGCATATGATGTGATTGAAAATACCATAGTTTGGGTCAGGCGCACCTTAGTCTTCAAGGTGACATTTTTGCTCTTCAAAACTTTAAAGAGGTCCTTTCCAGAAGATACACCCAATGCAATGCGTCATTTGAGTTCTTGATTGCTGCTTCCATGGCTGTTGATTGTGGATCCAAGTAAAATGAAATCCTTCACAACTTCAATCTTTTCTCCATTTATCATGTTGCTTATTGGTCCAGTTGTGAGGATTTTGGTTTTCTTTATGTTGAGGCACAATCTATACTGAAAGCTGTGGTCTTTGATCTTCATTAATAAGTGCTTCAAGTCCTCTTCACTTTCAGCAAGCAAGGTTGTACATTTGCATAACGCAGGTTGTTAATGAGTTCTTCCTCCAATCCTGATGCCTTGTTCTTCATATAGTTCAGCTTCTCGGATTATTTGCTCAGCATACAGATTGAATAGGTATGGTGAAAGGATACAACTCTGATGCACACCTTTCCTGACATTAAACCAATCAGTATTCCCTTGTTCTGTCTGAACAACTGCCTCTTGATCTATGTAAAGGTTCCTCACGAGCACGATTAAGTGTTCTGGAATTACCATTCTTCACAATGTTATCCATAATTTGTTATGATCCACACAGTCGAATGCCTTTGCATAGTCAGTAAAACACAGGTAAACATCCTTCTGGCATTTTCTGCTTTCAGCCAGGAGCCATCTGATATCAGCAATGATATCCCTGGTTCCATGACCTCTTCTGAAACCAGCCTGAATTTCTGGCAGTTCCCTGTTGATATACTGCTGCAGCCGTTTTTGAATGGTCTTCAGTAATATTTTGCTTGTGTGTGATATTAATGATATTGTTCTATAATTTCCACATTTGGTTGGATCACTTTTCTTGGGAATAGGCATAAATATGGATCTTTGCTTATTGATCCAGTTGTGAGGATTTTGGTTTTCTCTTTGTTGGGGCGCAATCTATACCGAAGGCTATGGTCTCTGATCTTCATTAGTTGGCCAGGAAGCTGTCTTCCATATTTCTTGGCATGGACAAGTGAGCACCTCCAGCACTGCATCCGTTTGTTGAAACATCTCGATTGATATTCCATCAATTCCCGGAGCTTTGTTTTTTGCCAATGTCTTCAGAGCAGCTTAGACTTCTTCCTTTAGTACCATTGGTTCCTGATCATATGCTACCTCTTGAAATGGTTGAACATCAACTAACTCTTTTTGGTATAATGACTCTGTGTATTCTTTCCATCTTCTTTTGATGCTTCCTGCGTCGTCTAATATTTTCCCCATAGAATCCTTCACTATTGCAACTCGAGGACTGAATTTTTTCCTCAGTTCTTTCAGTTTGAGAAATGCTGAGTGACTTCTTCCCTTTTGGTTTTCTATCTCCAGCTCTCTGCACATGTCATTATAATACTTTACTTTGTCTTCTCGAGCTGCCCTTTGAAATCTTCTGTTCAGTTATTTTACTTATCATTTCTTCCTTTTTGCTTTAGCTGCTCGATGTCCGTAAGCAAGTTTCAGAGTCTCCTCTAATATCCATCTTGGTCTTTTCTTTCTTTCCTGTCTTTTCAATAATCTTTTGCTTTCTTCATGTATGATGTCCTTGATGCCATTCCACAACTCATCTGGTCTTTGGTCACTGGTGTTGGATGCATCAAATCTATTGTTGAGATGGTCTCTAAATTCAGGTGGGATATACTCAAGGTCATATTTTGGCTCTGGTGGACTTACTCTGATTTTCTTCAGTTTCAGCTTGAACTTGCATATGAGCAATTGATGGTCTGTTCCACAGTTGGCCCCTGGGCTTGTTCTGACTGATGATATTGAGTTTTTCCATCGTCCCTTTCCACGGATGCAGTCAATTTGATTCCTGTGTGTTCCATCTGGTGAGGTCCATATGTATAAAAAAAAGAAAGTTTTTTTTTTTTAAATGTGTATATAAAAAAAAAATAGTCACCGTTTATGATGGTGAAAGAAGGTATTTGCAATGAAGAAGTCATTGGTCTTGCAAAATTCTATCATTCCATCTCCAGCATTGTTTCTATTACCAAGGCCATATTTTCCAACCACCGATCCTTCTTTGTTTCCAACTTTCACGTTCCAATCACCAGTAATTATCAATGCATCCTGATTGCACGTTCAATCAATTTCAGGCTGCAGCAGCTGACAAAAATCTCTTTCTTCATCTTTGGCCCTAGTGGTTGGTGCGTAAATTTGAATAATAGTCGTATTAACTGGTCTTCCTTGTAGGCGTATGGATATTATCCTATACTGACAGCGTTGTACTTCAGGATAGATCTTGAGATGTTCTTTTTGATGATGAACGCAACACCATTCCTCTTCAAGTTGTCATTCCCAGCATAGTAGGCTATATGATTGTCTGATTCAAAATGGCCAATACCAGTCCATTTTAGCTCACTAATGCCTAAGATATCGATGTTTATGTGTTCTATTTCATTTTTGACAATTTCCATTTTTCCTAGATTCATACATTTTACATTCCAGGTTCTGGTTGTTAATGGATGTTTGCAGCTGTTTCTTCTCATTTTGAGTCATGCCACATCAGCAAATGAAGGTCCTGAAAGCTTTACTCCATCCACATCATCAAGGACCATGTGCTGGGTGAAAAAACAAGTCTCTAGAAATTTCAAATTTAGAAATTTCATTTCTTATATACACATACTTGATGCTCCAGCAATTGTTTTTCTAGGTGCCCAAGAGAAATGAAAACATGCCCACAAAGAGACATATAAAATAAGGTTCACAGCAGCTTTATTCTTAATTGCCCTAAATTGTAAACAACCCAAATATCTACTGACAGGAAAACGAATAAACAAACTGTGGTATATTCATATGATGGAATGTTAGTTGTTAATTGCTGTCGAGTCAGTTCTGAGTCATGGTGATCTCATGTGTGCAGAGTAGAACTGCCCCATAGGGCTTTCAAGGCTCTGACTTTTGGAAGAAAACTGCGAGGCCTGTCTTCCAAGGCACCTCTGGGTGGCTTCGAACTGCCAAACTGCCAGCACTCTAGCTCTTAAGTTTTTGCATCATCCAGGGACCCCTATATCAACAATCTAAAGGGACAAATTACTGATACATGCAACAAAAGAGATAAATCTCAAAACCATTAAGCTGAGCAAAAGAAACCAGGCACTAAAGAGTGCATACTGTATGAGTTCTCAGGGTTGGGGATGTCAGCAGTGAACAAAATAATAGAGTTTGCATCCTAGTGGGAAGTCGTTGTGAGCTGCCATTGAGTCACCTCTGACTCTGATGACCTTAGGTATAACAGAACAAAACATCCCGCACCATCTTCATGATCGTTGCTATATTTGAGTCCATTGTTTCGGCTATTCTGTCAATCCACCTGTCTTAGTCATCTAGTGCTGCTATAACAGAAATACCACAAGTGGATGGTTTTAACAAACAGAAACTTCTTGTCTCACAGCTTAGGAAGAAGTGCAAATTCAGGGTGCCAGCTATAGGGGAAGGTCCTTGTCATCAATCCTCCCCTGGGTCTAGGATTTTCTCGGCACGAGGACCCTGGGCCCAAAGGACATGCTATCTTCCCAGCTCTTCTTGCCTGGTGGTAATGAGGTCCGTCTCTACTCTGCTCACTTCTCTTTTATATCTCAAAAGAGATTTGCTGAAGACACAACCTAATCCTACAGATTCAGTCCTGCCTCAGTAACAGAATTGCCTCTAATCCTGCCTCATTAACGTCATAGAGGTCAGGATTTACAACTCACAGGATAATCACATCAGATCACAAAATGGAGGACAACCACACAATATACTGGGAACTATGGCCTAGCCAAGGTGACACACATTTGGGGGACACAATTCGATCCAAAATAATCCAAGAAGTTGGACTATATGAAGAAGAACGGGGCATCAGAATTGGTGGAAGATTCATTAACAACCTGTGATACGCAAATGACACAACCTTGCTTGCTGAAAGTAAGAGGACTTGAAACACTGATGAAGATGAAAGACTATAGCCTTCAGTATGGATTACACCTCAACATAAAGAAAACAAAAATCCTCACAACTGGACCAATAAGCAACATCATGATAAACAGAGGTTGTAAAGGATTTCATTTTATTTGGATCCACTATCAACACCCATGGACACATTGTGTTGGGCAAATCGGCTTCAAAAGACCTTTTAAAGTATTGAAAAGCAAAGATGTCACCTTGAGGACTAAGGTGCGCCTTGACCCAAGCTATGGTATTTTCAATAGCATCATATGTATGTGAAAGCTGGACAATGAATAAGGAAGACATAGGAAGAATAGATGCCTTTCAATTGTGGTGCTGGCGAAGAATACTGAATATACCATGGACTGCCAAAAAAACAAACAAATCTGTCTTGGAAGAAGTATAAGCAGAATGCTCCTTAGAAGTAAGGATGTCGAGACTATGTCTTATATACTTTGAATATGTTGTCAGGAGAGATCAGTCCCTGGAGAAGGACATCATGCTTGGTAAAGTACAGGGTCAATGAAAAAGAGGAAGACACTCAATGAGATGGATTGACACAGTGGCTACAACAATGGGCTCAAGCATAGCAATGATTGTGGGCATGGAACAGGAATGGGCAGTGTTTCATTCTGTTGTACATGGGGTTGCTATGAGTCCGAACCATCTCAATGGCACCTATCAACATCAACAATTCAAACCATAACACCATTTCATTGAAGATTTCCCTTGGCCCACTGCTTTACCAATCATGAGGTCCTTTTCTAGCTATTGGTCTTTCCTGATCACATGTGAGTGAGCCATAATATCACTTCCAGTTATATTTCTTCTGAAACTGATATGTTTATTCTTTTGGCAGTTCGTGGTATATTCAATATTCTTTGCCAACACCATAGTTTGAATGTATCAGTACTTCTATTTTCTTTTTTTCATTATCCAATTTTCACATGCATGTGAGGTGATTGAGAAGACCACCGCTTGGGTCAGGTGCACCTTACTCATCAAAGTGACATTATTTGCTTTTTAAAACTCTAAAGAGGTCTTTTGCAGCAGATTTACACAATAAACAAGGGAAGAATAAATATGTCATATGAATTCTTGGTGAAAAATAAATTAGGGTAAGATTGGAAAACTATTTGAGAGAGGGGGTCAGGGACGGCCTCTCTCAGGAGGTGACAGTTGATGGGGGGACCTGCAGGAAATGAGGGAGTGAGCCATGAGGCTATCTGGAGGAGGTATGTCAGAACGTTCAGGCTGTACTCAGGAAAGTGTGCGAGCTTGGGGTGGGGTGGGGGTTTGTATACAACATGCCGAACTGGGTAAATATATGTTATTCCTGTGGAAACGGTTCCAGCCAAGTTCACTCGAGGTCTTCAAAACAATGAGGGGAAGAGGAAGACGCCAGCTCTGGCCAGACCAAAATTAGGTTACAGCCAAGGAAGGACCAAGGCCAGGCTTTCTGCACGGAGAGCGAAGAGACTTCCTTCCCTGGTGACCTTGAACCATCAGGATGGGACCCTGAGCACTTCTCGATGAAAGCAGACCCAAGATTCCCCTGCTCACCTTTGGAGAACTCATCCAAACGTGGAGCGTGTATTGAGGCCCTACTGCATTCTATGTTCTCCATCAGGAGCTGTATCCTCTACCCCACTAAATCCCCACAGTAATTTGGAGGTAAGGTGTACTGGTGCCATTTTATAGTTGAGGAAATTGAAACTAAGTAACTTACACAGGGATGAATTACTTAATAAGCAAAGTATGTTCAGGCTTACTTGTGCTTACTTACTAATCTGTAGTCCACAATTTCACTTTTCACCATATCCTTGATGTGGTGAAACCCATGTAAAACTGTGTCCTACAGATTAGTAAGTAAACACAAATAAGCCCTTGTACAGCTTGCTTAATGTAAGCCTGTGCATACCTTGCTTACTGGGTAATCCACCCCTGGATTTACCTAAAGGCTTATTGCTGGAAGGTGGCAAATAAGGAGCTTGAGCCCAGATCTGTGCAGGACCATGTTCTTTCTTTTCTGTGGTGCTACTAAGGCCAGGAGCTTTAGGTCCAATTACCCAGGCTACAAGGTGAGGAGACCAGAACATCCTGAGTCTTCAGTACCTGTTGACTTGATAGATAGGTGGATGGGTGGACAGACGGACAGATAGATGGACAGGTGGACAAATGGATGGATGGATAGGCAGATGGACAGACAGGCAGGAAGACCCTTTTCTATAATGTATGTGCTGTGTGTTTTCAAAAAGCCTATTTCCCCTTTCTGAGCCTCAGTCTCCATCTAGAAAATTAGAAGCCTGGAGTTGACCAGTTGTTTTCAAACTTTTGTTTTAGCATTGAAGTTCTTTCTTCAAAAATGCTACCTAATGAGGAAAGTAGAGGGTGATAAACGAAGATTGGCTTTGGCTGGGGTTGAGGAGAGAGGTGGGCAGGTACCAGAAGCTCTGTCCCTGGGCCTCATCCTCCATCTCTGTAGGAGAATCAGACACCTCTACAAAACCAAGGTAGGCCCTGGACAGATGTGATCCAGAACACTCTGGTTCAGAAAGTGGGGCAGACATGTTCAGGGTAGGTGGAAGACAGATGGGGGTCTTAGCCACACCCCTAACTTTTTCTGCTCACATCAGTATCACTGCCTAGTGGGTTAGAAGGGTCTGCCTAGCTAAAAGTAGCTCAGAGGAGCACAGAGCTGCCTGCTCCAGTTCATCTGAAAATGTGCAGGTAGGGCGTCAGGCATTACCTGCAACTCTACCACATCGCTCGCTCAACCTATAGAGCTGCAGAGAGGAGCCTGGGAGTGAGCAATTCTGGGTGAGCCTTGTCACCCACCATGCCTCATTTGTGGACCAGACCACAGGGTGGGAGCTGACAGAGGTGTCTAACTTCAGCCCAATGGACGATGGGCTTCTTTGGGCTCCCCCACAAGGTACGCCTAGCCAGACCAGGCAGGGCATTCAGTTGGCTTTCTTGGGCATGCAGAGCCCCAGCCAGAGTGGGAGATGCTGATGACCTTCTTGGGGCGGGGCTGAGCATTCCACAAGCTGGCCTGGGCCTGATGCCAAGAGACAGCATTCTCAGTTGGGAGCCAGGCCTAGAGACTTGGAGTAGGAGTTCACGTGGGCAGGACTCCCGTAGAGTCCTTGGGAACGGAATAGTGAGGTTTCTCTATTATATCACATTTTGATGAAAGCATAGAACTGAATGCTTAGGTCCATATTATCAGCAAGACCTGGGGTTGAGTCCAACTCTGCCTTTTACTGATCAGATGACTTTTAGAGATTACCTGTCTTCTCTGAACCTAAGGGAAGAGAGGGGACTACCTGGGCTATCTGACTGGTTATATCCTGTTTACTTTGGATGGAGTCCCAACTCTTTAGTATGGCTGAAACGGTCCCTGACCTTGTCTCAGCCTGCCCCCATTCTCACCCAGTATCACTTCCCTCCAGCCTCAGATGTGAATGCACAGGTATCTCTTTTTTTCTCAGGAACGGTTGCACCTTGCTTTCCCCTGAAACACCCTTCCTCCTTGTCTCTTCACTGGGTGTATTCCTTAAGGAAACACTCACTGCTGTAACAAACTCTAAGCATCCATTGGCTAAGACAATAGAAGTTCATTTATTGTTCTCATAGCAGTACATGTGTGTGTCCTGCTTGGCAGGCGCTCTCCTCTGTGCAGACTGGGGGAGCCATCCTTCTCCTATCAGGTGCTCTACCATCAGCTTTTAGAAGAGGGGAAGGAGATTCTTAGAGAACCTACATCTCCTACCTAAAACCCTTGACCCAGAAGTAGCACATGTAACTTCCACTCACATTCCACTCATCACTGGCCCACTCCTGGGTGCAAGGGAAGGGTGGGCTGGGAGATGAAGCCCTTGGCCAGACAGTCACTTCGTAGTGACAACTCTGCACCTTGGAAGGGGAGCCTGAATTTGGGGATTAACCAGCCATCTCCGCCTGTTATGGATTGAATTGCATGTTGTAAAGTATGTATTGTAAATCCTAACCCTTATACCTGTGAGGGAGCCCTGGTAATAGAGTAGTTAAGAGCTCAGCTGCCAACCAACAGGCCGGCAATTCGAATCCACCAGCTGCTCCTTGGGAACCCTATGGGGGCAACTCTACTCTGTCTTATAGGGTCACTATGAGTTGGAACTGACTTGATGGCAGTGGGTTTGATTTTCAGTTTTGGGTACCTGTGAGAGGAGCCCTAGTGGTGCAGTGGTTAAGTGCCTGGCTACTAACTGAAAGGTCAGCAGTTCAAACCCACCAGCCCCTCCTCGGGAGAAAGATGTGTGAGTCTGCTTCCATGAAGATTACAGCCTTGGAAACCATATGGGGCTGTTCTACTCTGTCCTATGGGGTCACAGTGTCAGAATGGACTGCATAGCAATGGATATAACTGCAGATGTAATCCCATTTGGGAAAAGAGTTTTCTTTGTTATGTTAATGAGTCCCTATCAGTGTAGGGTGTATCTTAAGCCAATCATTTTTGAGATACAAAAAGGCAGATTAGACACAGAAGCAACACAAATGGGGGAAATGTAGATGCCATGTGGAGATTGCCAAGTAATGCCAAGAACAGTAGAAAAGACAAGACAAGGATTTTCCCCCAGGGTGAACAGAGAGCCTTCCCCTAGAGCTGGCGCCCTGAATTCGGACTTCTAGCCTCCCAAACTGTAAGAAAATTAATTTCTGTTCCTTAAAGCCACCCTCTTGTGGTATGTTTGTTATAGCAGCACTAGAAAATAGAGACACTACCACATCTAGCTAGCCATACCTCATCCTTCAGGTGTCAAGTTCAACATTGCTTCCTCCAGGAAGTCTGCTCAGAGTCTCCAGGTATGGTGATTAGGTATCTCTCTTAAGTGAGCAAAGGAGAGCCCTGGTGGTACAACAAGGAACCCTGGTGACACCATGGTTAAGCACTCGGCTGCTAACAGAAAGGTTGGCAGTTCAAACCTACCAGCCGCTCTGCTGGGAGAGAGACATGTTGATCTGCTTCTCTAAAGACTTACAGCCTTGGAAACCCTATGAGGGCAGTTCTACCCTGTCACATGGAGTTATCATGAGTTGAAATTGACTTGACGGCACTTAACAACAACGTCTATGTGAATTCTGTACCTCTTTCCTCCCTGCGGAGCCCTGGCGGTATAGTGGTTAAGAGCTGGGCTGCTAACCAAAAGGTTAGCAGTTCGAATCTACCAGACTGTTCCTTGGAAACCCTATGGGGCAGTTCTACTCTGTCCTACAGGGTCACTGTGAGGTGGAATCGACTTGACAGCAATGGGTTTTTCCTCCATGCAGTAACACCTGTATCCATATGTTTAAAAAAAAAAAAAAAACATGAAATTGACATTGGTACAATATTACCTAAACTACAGTCCTTATTTGACTTTTACCAGGTTTTACATGCACTCTTATGGGGCAGAGAGCATAGGTCTATGCAACATCATCACACACATAGATTCATGTAACTACCACCACAGCCACGATTCAGAAGTGTTTCATCACCACAAAGAAACCCCCTTGTGCCATTTGTTTGTTCATAGTCACATCCTTCCCCTCTGTCGTGGATTGAATTGTTCCGGCCCCCCCCCCCAAATATGTGTCAACTTGGTTAGGCTGTGTTTCTCAGTATTGTGTGAGATCGTCCATTTTGTGATCTGATATAATTATCCTCCATTTTGTGGTATTGTGTAAATCCTAAACCTCTATATGTTAAAATGAGACAAAATTAGCGTGGGATGTATCTTGAGTCACAGTCTTACTCAAGTCACACCCTTACTCAAGCTACAACCTTGCTTAAATCACACCTTTTATCTTACAAGAAATAAAAGGACAGAAAAGTGAGCAGAGAAGAGAGGGACCTCACTACTACCAACAAAGAAGAGCCAGGGGCAGAGTGCATCTTTTGGACCCAAGGTACCTGTGCTGAGAATCTGCTAGGCCCAGGGGAAGATTGATGTCAAGACACGTAGAGATCTCCAAGGAATGCCAGGTCCGCAGATGTTCAAGGAAGACCAGGATACTCCCCTAGACCCAATAGAGAGAGAAAGCCTTCCCCTAGACCTGGTTCCCTGAATTTAGACTTCTAGCCTCCTAAACTGTGAGAGAATGAATTCCTCTTTATTAAAGCCATCCACTGTGGTGCTTCTGTTACAGCAGCACTAGATAACTAAGACACCCTCCCACCAACACAAATGAGTTGTTGATTGATCTATGTATCTATCCCTCCACCAATACCCCTGTCTTAATTACTGTAGCTGTATAGTAAAGGAAGGTCCCTGGGTGGCACAAACAGCTTGTGCTCGACTACTAACCAAAACATTGGCAGTTCAAATCCCAGTGTCATCACAAAAGAAAGACTGGATAAAGGCAATCTGCTTCCATAATGATTACAGCCAAGGGTTTCTATGGAGCACACTGGGTTGCCATGAAACAGAATCAACTCGACAGCAACGTGTTTGATTTTGTTTTTATAGTTTTAAAGGAACTGCGTTTTAATAGGAAATTCAAATCTCAAGACAGAAGGCTGAAGCCACAATGATGAATTTTATGAACCCTGCATTCTAGTCTTGCCTCTGTGCCACTTCACAGTTCTGAGTCTTAGTTTTCTCATTGGTAAGGTTTTTTTTTTTTTTTTTAAGGTAGAGATGATAGGAATAATCTGCATGTCACACAGCTGAAATGAGGATTCAAGGCAATTATAAATGGGACAATGAATAAAGAAGACCGAAGAAGAATTGATGCCTTGAATTACAGTGTTGGCAAAAAATATTGAATATGCCATGGACTGCCAGAAGAAGGAACAAATCTGTCTTGGAAGAAGCACAGCCAAAATGCTCCTTGGAAGTGAGGATGGTGATACTTCATCTCACGTACTTTGGACATTTTATCAGGAGGGACCAGTCCCTAGAGAAGGACATCCTGCTTGGTTAAGTAGAGGGTCAGCAAAAAAGAGGAAGACTTTCAATGAGATGGATTGATACAGTGGCTGCAACAATGGGCTCAAGCATAACAATGATTGTGAGGATGGCTCAGGACCAGGCAGTGTTTCTTTCTGTCGTACATAGGGTCACTATGAGTCAGAACCAACCCAACAACACCTAATAATAACAGCATAAATGGGAATGTTCTTTGACTTATGAGCGCTATCAAGGTGTTAGTGTTGATGCTTTGGAGAGTGTCCACTGAACTTCGCCCCTTTCCCATGTCTGAGTTCTGAACCAATAGAGAAATAAGACAAAAATATTACCACTATTATTGACTGCACTGATACTGGAGAACATAGTTTATCTTTCTGGGCAAGTAAATTTCTTAATGCTGAACCCCAGGATTAGGCAGGACTACCCACCCAACATCTAGGCACACCATTCTGCCCTGCTACCTCCTACCCCCTACCCCCTGCACATATACATACCCTACAGGAGCAGATGTGAGTGCTTGATTCCTGTGGGCAGCCAACTCCCAAGAGGAAGAGAAGAGAATGGGGCTGGGCCACAAATGCCCAGTTTCTCTTCCTAAAGTGTTATGGATTAAATTGTGACCTCCCCCCAAAAGAAAAAAATATATGTTGGATCCTAACCCTTATACCTGTGGATATGATCCTGTTTTGAAGCAGGGTTTTCTTTGTTACATTAATTAGATCATATCCACTAGGTGGGTTCTAAATCTAACCACCTTTTGAGTTAAAGAGGAGCACATTAAACACAGAGGGGTGCACATGAGGGGGAAGACAAATGCCATGTTGAGGATTGTCTACAAGCCAAGCAATGCCTGAGGCTACCTACAGGCAAGGAATCTACATGGCCAAGATCCTGATTTGGACTTTTAGCCTCTAGAACTAGGAGAAAATTAATTCCTGCTCTTTGAAGCCACTCACTTGAGGCTTTAAAAGCAGCTTCTCTAACAGTCAGCAGCTGTTCACAAAACCTCTTCCTGGGGTCACGCATTTCCTGCTCATTCTGGGGTTCCTCATTGTTTAGCTGGCTGATTAGATGGGACAAGTGGCATCTGTCCAGCTTGTCCCTGGGGGATGGTCACAGCCACACTGCTGGGGTATCTAACCAAGATCCCACATCGCCTCCACTCCATGGGAGCGCTGGGCAGGTGGTCCCAGGACGGATTCTCCTGGGCAGAATAAAATAAGGCATTTCACCAGCACTCTCTCAGCTGAGGGTTTCCAAGGTTTTCCAGGGACCC
The DNA here is from genome assembly GCF_030014295.1 of Loxodonta africana. Lineage (NCBI taxonomy): Eukaryota > Metazoa > Chordata > Mammalia > Proboscidea > Elephantidae > Loxodonta > Loxodonta africana. The sequence continues at coordinate 38,068,104 of NC_087348.1, forward strand.
CAGAGCTCAGGACACAGTCACCAGGGCAAGAGGAGCTGTTTGGAAAATAATCCTCCAAAGCTTTTGTCCCTAGGGATTGAGTGAGCACCAGGGAGTAGCGGGAGCCAGAACTACTGACCTGAGCTCTGGGCAAGCTTCAGTTTCTGGCTCTTTGTTTATTCACTCATTCATTCATCATTGAATGAATGTTTATTCATCCGTCCAAAAAATATTTATTGATCAACTCCTACCTGCCAGACATTGTTATAGGTGCTGGGATACAATGATTACTAAGACAAACAATGTCCTTGTCTTTAGGGAACTTCTAGCTCCAGCTGAAAGGGTGATGGTTCAAACCCACACAGAGGCTCTTTGGAAGAAAGACCTGGCAATCTGCTCCCATAAAGATTACAGCCTAGAAAACCCTACGGTTTTTACTTGGAATGCTGTTAGTCAAAATTGATTTGGCAGCACCTAACAACAACTAGGGGGTCCAGACAATAAACAAAGAGCCCTGGTGGCACAGTGGTTAAGCACTTGGCTGCTAACTGAAAGGTCGGCAGTTTGACCCCATCAGCTGCTCCATGGGAGAAAGATGTGGCAATCAGCTTCTGTAAAGATTACCAGTGGCCATTGAGTTGATTCCAACTCATACTGACCCTATAGGACAAGTAGGACTGCCCCATAGGGTTTCAAAGGCTGAAATCTCTATGGAAGTTAACCGCCACATCTTTCTCTGGTGCAGCGGCTGGTGGGTTCAAACTGTTGACCTCTTGGTTAGCAGCTGGGCACTTAACTGGTGCACCACCAGGGTTCCTTCTTCCCTGGCCGCAGGAGGGGAGTACATTTTGTTGCAAATGTCCTCGGAAGCTGTGAAAGGGTTATAAGCAAAAGTGACAGCCTCTGATTTCCTTTTTTGAAGATCATTCGGGTTGCTGCTGGTGGAGAATAGACTACAGAGGTGCAAGAACGGAAACTGGGAGGCCAGTCAGCAGTGCTGAAGGCTTGGGCTAAGGTGTTGGCAACAGAGATGGAGAGGAGTGAATAACTCTGTGATCCTAACTTGTGGTGGAGCTGATAAGGTGTCTTAGTCATCTAGAGCTGCCATAACAGAAATACCACAAGTAGATGGCTTTAACAAAGAGAAGTTTATTTTCTCACAGTCTAGTAGGTTACAAGTCCAAATTCAGGTGTCAGCTCCGGGCGAGGGCTTTCTCTCTCTGTTGGCTTTGGAGGAGGACTCCTGCTCCTCAAACTTTCTCTGGTTGAGGAACTTCTCAGATACAGGGACCCCAGGTTCAAAGTACGTGCTCTACTCCTGGTGCTGCTTTCTTGGTGGTATGAGGTCCCCAACTCTCTGCTTGCTTCCTTTTCCTTTAATCTCTTGAGAGATAAAAGGTGATGCAGGCCACACCCCAGGGAAACTCCCTTTACATTGGATCAGGGAAGTGACCTGAGTAATCCCACCCTAATCCTCTCAACAGAATATTGCAATCACAAAATGGAGGACAACCATACATGGCCTAACCAAGTTGATACACACATTTTGGGGGGGACATAATTCAATCCATGATACAAGGTTCGTAACGGATTGTGAGGCAAAGGAAGGAAGCTAGGATGGCTCCTATGTTTTTGGCTGGAGGAATTTGGGAAATGATGGTGCCATTTACAGAGTTGAGAAAAACGGGGGTTGGAGCAGGGAGGAAACCAATTAGACTGACCCGGATTAGACTGACCCTTAACCCTGGTCACTCTCTGAGTCCTGTCTCTGCTGCTGTTCATGAGCTTGTGCCTTTTGTGCCCAAGGGTCCACCAATGAGGGTTGGCTAGAGAGGGCAGGACCCTGAAAGCACCATTCAGTGCCTGCCTTAATTCCCTAGAGCTGCTTTAACAAAAGACCACAAAAGGGGTGGCTTAGAAGAACAGAAATTTACAGGCTCACAGCTCTGGAGACTGGGAATCCGAGATCAGGGTGTCGGCCGTGTTGATTCCTGCTGAGGCTTTGAGTGAGAATCTGTTCCAGGCCTCTCTCCTGGCTTTGGGCAGCTGCAGGTGTTCTTGGCTTGCAGCTGCAGTGCCACGTGGCCATCTTCCCTCTGCCGCTCTGTGTTTCTTCTTTTTTATAAGGGGTCACTCAAATTGGATTAAGACCCACCCTACTCCAGTATGACCTCACATGAATGTAACTGAAAACATCTTCGAAAACCCCATTTCCAAACAAAGTCATGTTCCTTCACAGGTACAGGGGTTAGGGTTTCAACACATCTTTTGGGGGGACACAATTCAACCCATAATAGTACCCCTGCAAGAGTCATTCATTACCTGGGCTTTATTATGCCAAGACTCAAGAGGCCTTCCAACACTCCTTCTCATCACAAGGGCACCTCCAGGATTTAGTGCACCAGACCCTCTAGCAGACCCTGGGGACCACAGACAGGTAGATGGCTGGTCTTCATTTGGAGGAGGGGACAGCCTGGTGGGAGAGACCCATATCTGCTGCAGTTATCTCAGCTTATAAGAGGCTGGTCCCTGGATGGCAAAAAGGTTGAGTGCTCGGCTACTAACCAAAAGGTTAGAGGTTGGAATCTACCCAGAGGCACCTAGGAAGAAAGGCCTGGCGATCTATTTCCAAAAGATCACAGCCATTGAAAATCCTTATGGAGCATAGTTCTCCTCTGAAATACATGGGGCTGCCATGAGTTGATTCTAAGCCTCAGTTTCTCAATCTGCAACTAGTTTGGTTTTTGTTTTTTTTTTAATAAGAGGCTGAGTGGTGCCAACCTGGGTCTCCTGACTCCACATCCAGTGGTCTTCTTACTTCATTTACCTCCCACTCAGAACAACCCCCTTTCTTCCCAGGACAACCCCCAGGTGCTTCCCCTCCCCCATTGGAGGAGACAGTTGTGGGGACAGTCCCCCAGGCGGCCTATGTGATGCTGACTGAGGGTTTCACCATGTTCTCTGCTTCATTCCTTGCAAACTCTCCAAAGGTCACCCCCCGGGAGCTTCACCCCAGATCACACACAGGTCGTGTATGGGAAAATAGTGTTATCTCCCAGCTGGGAGCCCAGCAAGGGCCTGAAGGCTGAGGTAGGTGGAGTGGGTTGTGGAAGGGGGCTTTCCACTCTGTACTGAGCTCAGCCTTGTAGGGCGGGGGTGTGTCCTGGGCAGGGAACAGCCAATGGAAAAACACAGTGGCCCAGGGCAGAGGTCCTTCCCCAATGGGGTGAAGTTTGGGTGGCCCTTGGCTGCCTGATCTTGGCTTCAGCGAGTCTAACCTTTAATAGTGGCAGGGAGTATGGCCTTCTGAACCACAAATTATTAAAAACAACCACAACAAAACCACAGAGCCATCTGGAAGGTGAGCTGAGGGCAGAGGGAAATGAATCCAAGTTTAACACCAGATGGTTCCACCTCCCATCTGCCTAGCAAAGGCACAAACTGGGAAAGGGTACTGAGGTCTCAGCAACCAGTACCTGATAAATACAACTGCCGTTTCCTTGCCGTAGCCAATTAATACTTCACTTATTTATTATTATGTTTGGTTAATAAAATAATATCTATTGAGGGCTTCAGTGGTAGAATTCTCAACTTCCACGAGAGGCCCAGGTTCAATTCCTGGCCAACGTACCACATACGCAGCCACCACCCATCTGTCCGTGGAGGCTTGCATGTTGCTGTGATGCTGAACAGGTTTAAACAGAGCTTCCAGACTAAGACAGACTAGGGAGAAAGGCCTGGCAATCTACTTCCAAAAATCAGCCAGTGAAAACCCTGTAGATCACAATAGTCCAGTTGGCAACCAATCATAGGGATGGCACAGGACAGGGCAGTGTTTCGTTCTATTGTGCATGGCGTTGTCATGAATTGGAGGCCAACTTGATGACAGCTAACAACAACAACATTGAGAACTCTGTGCCAGGCACAACGATGCTAAGCACCATGATACACTGAACCCATCAACTCATGGAATTCCTACCTCAACTCCAGCACCATTACTGACCCCACTGTACAAAGGCGGAAACTGAATTTACAGAAGTTAAATAGATTACCTGGGGTCCCCCAGCCAGGAAGGGGGACAGAGGATAAAGTTAGCCAGGCCTCCATAATGCAGAGCTCATGCCCTCTTGAGCTGAGATCCCACAATGCCCAACAGAAAAGGCACGTCAGTGAATATCTACTAATGATGCATTGAGTCATAAAATCAAAAATTCCACATGCAAATCCCACACTGTTTTCATTACTGTCATTTCATAGTATGTTTTAGTATCAAATAAGGTAAGGTCTCCTTGCCATTCTTTTATTAGTATTCTCATCCAAATTTTTTTTTTTTTTTAGCTATTCTCAAGCAATTACTCTTTCAAATTAAGTTTAGACTTCCATTGGTGTCTTCCCTGGAATGACATTATGTAATTGACAGCTTTGCTTTTGAAACTTTCTTTCTAGAAACATGAACTTGTCTCTGTTAGTTCAGGTTTTATTTTGGCTTTGTAATATCTATTGGTAAACAAGTTCCTAGGCGTTTTTTGGCTTTTCTTTGCTACTATGGACAAGGTCCTCTCCCCAACAACACTTCAAAAATGAGCAAAATCACTGTCTTACTTATCTAACACTGCTATAACAGAAATACCTCCAGTGGATGACTTTAACAAAGAGAAATTTATTCTCTCACAGTTTAGGAGGCTAGAAGTCCAAATTTAGGGCACCAGCTCCTGGGGCAGGCTTTCTCTCTGTTGGCTCTGGGGAAAGGTCCTTGTCATCAGTCTTCCCCTGGTCTAGGAGCTTCTCAGCGAGGGATCCAGGGTCCAAAGGATGCCCTCCACTCCTGGTGCTTCTTTCTTGGTGGCACAAGCTCTCTCTTGTCTCCGCTGGATTCTTTCTTTTATATCTCTAAAGAGATTGACTCAAGATACAATCTAATCCTGTAGATTGAGTCCTGCCTCATTAACATAACTGTCTCTAATCCTACCTTAATTACATCATAGAGGTTAGGATTTACAGCATGTAGGATAATCACGTCAGACTGGAAAATGGTAGACAACCACACACTAGAGGGAATCATGGCCTACCTAGCCAAGCACACACATTTTGGGGGACACAATTCAATCCACAGCAATGACTGAATGGGGAAAATCATTAATTTCTACCTACTTCTTGTACGCAGTTTTTTTAATCAAACTTTCTTACTAGTGCTGCTCATTTTTGCACCAACAGAGGTCGTTATGAGTCGGAATCGACTCAACAGCAGCAGGTCAGCAGGTTAGAGTTGTTTGAAATTTTTTAAGATGGAAAAATCATACTATCAGCAAATTGTTATCATTTCTGCCTTCCTTTTCAGTGTTTATAATTCCTGTTTGTTTTTTCTTGTCCTGTGGCCACCTGGGGCAATTCCCTCACGTTCTGAGATGGAGGCTAAAAGCCTGACACCCTTGCTGGTGTCTCTTGCGTTTCTGATTTTGCCAAGCGCATTCACACACACTATCATACCTGATTCTCACAATAATTGCTTGATCAGTTAATAACCATGCACTGAGCATCTCCTATGTGCCAAGTGACATAGGTCATGTGTTTCTTGCCTCCAGGAAGTGCACAGTTCAGTGGAACACAGGAAATAAACAATTGCACAAGTTAATTAAACAATTGTTGTTAGCTTCAGTCGAGTCTGTCCCCGACTCATGGTGGCCCCATGCACAATGAAATAAATCGCTGTCTGGTCTTGCACCCTCCCCCTGATTGGTTGCAAATTGGACAATGTTCCATTATGGTCCATTTTTTGCCGTCGAATCGATTCCGACTCATCGTGAACCTACAGGACAGAGTAGAACTTACCCATCGGGTTTCCAATGAGTGGTGGGTGGATTCAAAATGGCAGCCTTTTGGTCAGCAGCCACACTCTTAGCCACAGGACCACCAGGGCTCCACTATGACCCATACGGTGTTCATTGGCCGATTTTCAGGGCAGGTCACTGGAACTTTCTTCCTAGTCCATTTAGTCTAGAAGCTCTGGCGAAACCTGTTCAGCATCATAGCAACATGCAAGCCTCCACTAACAGACGAGTGGTGGCCACACGTGAAATGTACCCATCAGGAATCAAACCCAGGTCTCCTGCGTGGAAAGTGAGAATTCTACCACTGAACCACCAATGCCTGTAATTAAACAATTACAAGTAAACAAGACACAAGCCAGAAAGAGTGTAAAGTACCATCATCCCCATTTTACAGATGAGGAACCAAGGCCTGAAAGGGGAAGTGACTTGTGTAATGTCACACAACAATAGGTGGCAGGGCTGAGGCACAAACCCTGCTCTGCGACCTCCCAGCTTTCTCCAGCCTCTGAACCTGTTTCTTCCTGGGCCCAGAGGCCCATCTCTCCTCCAGACAGCTTCTGTCTCCTTAGCAGTACCTGTTCCAACTGGCTGGGGGCAGAGGAGGAAGCTCCCTGGCTTTCCTCAACAGCCAGCCACAGAGGATAACACACCGTTGGCAAGACTTCTGTGGTTCTCCACAGCCCGGATGTAGACCCTGAGCCCCAGAGCTGTTGCCATGGTGGGCATGCCTGCCCCTCGGGGTTTGTCCTGCAGGCGACTCCTACCTCCCCGCCTGGCAGGCTCTGCTGTAGGAAATGAGCTCTGACTGTAGGATGTGACCTGGTTCTGGGTCAGATGGCTTCAGGCCCAGATGAGAACCAAGGCCAACGCTGGGCCTTCTTCCTCCGGTGGGAATGAGTGTAGCTATTGGAAATGAGGTCTTATTTGTCCTCACATACTCAGTGGCTCAGTGGCAGCTCAGAACATGGTGGTGGGAGATAGAACTTTCTATGGCTCCCTGTCGGAGCCCTGGTGGCATAGTGGTTAGGAGTTCGGCTGATAACCAAAAGGTCGGCAGTTCAAATCTACCAGCTGCTCCTTGGAAACCTTATGGGGCAGTTCTATTCTATCCTACCAGGTTGCTGTGTTTTAGAACCGACTCAATGACACCTAACACCAACAATGGCTCTTCTTACAAAACCAACCCTAAAACTCCCACCCTGTAGTCCTTGTTCTAGTCATGCCACACTTAGGTCTTAGCACCTTCGTATTAAAAACCACCAGCAGCCCTTGAGTGGATTCCTACTCATCGGGACCCCATGTATGTCAGAGTAGAACTGTGCTCCACAGGTTTTCAGCAGCTGGTTTTTCAGAAATAGATCAGCAGGCTTTCCTTGGAGGCACCTCTGGGTGGACTTGAACCTCTAGCCTTTCAGTTAACAGCCAAAAACGGTGCTATTTCCTATTCCCCATTTGGTTCCCAAACAACCCGCTTCTCTGTGGCTACTCACTCTCTTCCCTCCACCAGGAACCTTGTCTCCTCCCATCCCAACCTCCTGCTCTAATCGCTTCTCTACACATGACCAAACCCTCCCCATCCCACACACCCCAGCTCGGATGTCTCCTCCATCAGGCCTCCTTGGCCCACCCGAGCTGAAAGTGACCTGGCTTCCTTCAAACTCAATGTTAGACAGACAGATATTCTGCTTGTAGAAGTCCGTGGGCCTCTCTGAGCCTCGGTTTCTCTATCTGCAAAATGGGGACGCTAATCCACCTACCTCAGAGAATCCTGGTGAGGATAAAATACGGATAGCAGCTGACATTCATGCAGTATTTGGTAGGTGCCAAGCACTGTTTGAAGTACTTGACAAATATGGTTCCAATTAATCCTCACAACAACGCTATGAGTCAGTGTTCTTATTATTCCCAGTTGATGATGAAAGGACCAAAGCACAGGGCAGTGTAGGAAGGGGCTCAAGGACTTAATCAGGCGCTGTCTTAGTTATCTAGTGCTGTGATTGGGAAGAGGGAGCTGGAGCCAGGCTGCCCTTGCACAATCCCATCTCAGTGCCTCTTACGGATTGAATTGTATCCCCCCAAATGTGTGACAACTTGGCTGGGCCACGATTCCCAGTAGTGTGCGACTGTCCACCATTTTGTCATCTGGCATGATTTTCCTATATGTTGTAAATCCTACTTCTATGATGTTAATGAGGCAGGGCTCTATCCACAGGATTAGGTTGTGTCTTAAATCAATCTCTTTTGAGATATGAAAGAAAGAACCAAGCAGAGAGACAGGGGAAGTTCATTACCACCAAGCAAGAAGAAACATGAGCGCACGTCTTTTGGACCCAGGGTCCCTGTGCTGACAAGCTCCTTGACCAGAGGAAGACTAATGACAAGGACCTTCCCCAGAGCTGACAGAGAAAGAAAGCCTTCCCCTGGAGCTGGTGCCCTGAATTTGGACTTCTAGCCTCCTAGATGGTGAGAAAGTACATTTCTCTTTGCTAAAGACATCCACTTGTGGTATTTCTGTTATAGCAGCAGTAGATGACTAAGGCAGAGGCTGAGTCTGAGAGCGTGTATGTGTGATAAGTTTGTGTGTGTGTGTGTGTGTGTGTGTGTGTGTGTAAGCTCGGAGCCCAGTGCCTGACACCAAGTGGTAATCTCTCAGGGAACATTTACTTTCCATGTGCCTTATCTATGCCCCTCTTTGACTTGGCACTTTCTGCTACATTTTATAATCATTGGGCTCATGACTTATCTCCCCACCTGACTGTGAGCTCCTGGAGGGTGGGAACTGGGTCTCACCCATGTCCGAATCTCCAGAACCTAACCCAGGGCCCAGATACTCCTTTTGTCCTCAGCCCTCCATGTTTCTTTTATGTCTTATACACGTGTGTCTTGCTAGCATGCATTATGTTTCTATCTTACCTCACCTCCACTCAAGGGTGCCTTGCTCAGCACCCAGCCCAGCGCCTGGCACCCTGGAAGTCTCTGCCACAAGTTGCTTTCCTCTGATCCTTAAAGGCTGGCTCTTCCTCATCCATCAGGGCTCAACTCAAATGTCACCTCCTCCAGGAGGCCCTTCCTGATGTCTTTTTCTAAAATAGCCCACACCACCCCCGCTGCTGCCTTCCTCATCACCCTGTTGAGTTTCCTTCATAGACCACGCTCCCATCTGAGATCATCTCATTATATTTGTTTGTTCATTTCTATTTCCTTCCCACTGGTATGTAAGCTCCGGGAGGGAGTAAAGGGTCCATGTCCCTTGGGTAGTTTAAACGAGAGACTTTTTTTGCTTTTTTTAGATTGCGCTTGAGGTAAAAGTTTACAGCTCAAGTTAATTTCTCATTCAAAAATGTATACACATATTGTTTTGTGACATTAGTTACAATCCCCAAACGTGGCAGCACACTCCCCATTTCCACACCGGGTTCCCTGTGTCCGTTCGTCCCATTCCTGTCTCCTCCTGCCTTCTCATCCTGCTTTTGGACAGGAGCTGCCTATCTGTCCTCTTATATCTGATTGCACTAAGAAACACATTCCTCACGCATGTGACTTTTTGTTTTATAGTGCTGTCTAATCTTTGTCTGAATAGTGGGCTCCAGGAATGGTTTCATTTCTGGGTTAACAGACTGTCCGGGGATCACAGATTCAGGGGTTCCACCAGTCTCTGTCAGACCATTAAGTTTCGTCTTTTTACCTGAATTTGAATCCTGTTCTACATTTTTCTCCTGCTCTGTCTGGGACTCTCTGTTGAGTTCGCTGTGATTGGTGATAGCTGGGCACCATCTAGTTCTTCAGGTCTCAGGCTGGTGAAGTCTCTGGTTCGTTTGGTCCTTTAGTCCTTTGGGCTAGTATTTTCCTTGTGTCTTTGGTGTTCTTCATTCTCCTTTGCTCCGAGCAGGATGGGATCAGTAGATGTATCTTAGATGGCCACTTGAAAGCTTTTAAGACCTCAGACGTAGAACAAAGCTTTTAAACCAAAGTGTGCACACGAATCACAGGGGGATCTTGCTAAAATACAGATTCCTAATGAACAGGACTGGGGTGGGGTCTGGGAGCCTGCATTTCTAACAAGTTGTTGGGTGATGCTGAGGAAGCTGACCCCCACACTGAGTAACAAGATTCTAGCACTGTGGCTCTCAGTCCCACTGAATCAGAAACTCTAGGGATGGGCCCAGCAATGTGTGTTTCCGTAGGTGATTCTGATGCACGCTTACATTTGCAAACCATTGGCGCAAACCCTGGAGCCAGGGTTGCCACAGTTCAAACCCTGAAGTTGCTTCCCTTCTCAGTGTCTTCAGCTGCATAATAGCAGATAATAGAGAAAATAGCAGGTCTCCCTCATAGGACTGTTGCGAAGACTGAGTGAACACATGCTAGATGCTCGTCACAGCCCCGGTGCTTTGTCCAGTGAGTGTTTAGGATGTCAGCCAGCAGCTGTCACCGTAGGTGATGGGAGTTAGAAGCAACAGTTGTGCCAAGCTGCGCGTGACCACTGACTCCCATGCTCCAGCAAGATTACAGTGTTGACCTAAGCACCAAGCCACACCTGCTTCAAGTCACAGCCAGCTTGGCAGCATTTGCTAAGGTTTGCAGTGCAGGAAATGAGGGGCCCTAAAGCGCCAGAGATGATTCCCTGTCATCACCTAGGCTTGCTGCTCCAGGGGAGCTGGCCTGGGGGTCACCTGTGTGCCCAAGGAGGATGAAAGGAGACTGGGTCACTGGCCCAGTTGGCCCACACTTCACTGTTCATCACGCTCTTTCCCAGGCCACCTGATTGGAGCATGTGTCAGCCTGTGAGCTGGGCCTGTGATCCCCATTTTACAGGTGAAGAAACCAAGGCTCAGGAGAGCTCCTAAAAGGATCTGTGAGCAAAGTCACCTGTCCCTTTGGATGGGAGAGGTCATGAGGGCTTGTGCTGAGCCAGAAGAGGAAAAGCCCAGAGCCTCTGCCCTAGAGAGTCACCATCCTTCCTCCATTGATCCTCACAGGCTGAGGGAGGCCCCCCAAACAAACTCAGGGTCCCAAAGCTGCCTTGTAATTTAGCACTGGCCCACGGGCCTGACCTCGGACAGCCCAGCTGAAGGTCAAAGTAGTTTCTCATTAAACAGTTAATACTGTTTTATGACATTGGTTAGCCCCTCCACAACGTGTCAACACTTTCCCTTCTCCAGCTTAGGTGCCCCTATTACCAGCTTTCCTGTCCCCTCCTGCCTTCTAGTCCTTGCCCCAGGGCTGGAGTGCCCCTTTAGTCTCATTTTGTTTTATGGGTTTGTCCAATCTTTGGCTGAGAGGGGAACCTCAGGTAAGACTTCATTACTGAGCTGATAGGGTATCCAGGGGCCATAGTGTCAGGGTTTCTCCAGCATCGTCAGGCCAGCAAGTCTGGTCTTTCTTTTTGAGTTAGAATTTTGTTCTACATTTACCTGGAGAATTTTTTTTTTTTTAATTAAAAAAAAAAACAAAACATGGAATTGCAAAGAAAACCAATTACATTTAAATAGGATTCTCAAAGTAAATTTAAAAATTGTGATATATGGACTTTTTTATTGATTCATTAAATAGCAAGATGCAGCAGTGGCTTTAATAACTACTGTGATTACAAAGTCGTGATGAGCAGAAATGAGATTTCAAGATACCTGCCACAGCGAGAACGTGATGTGAAAATATCTGTGATTTCTTTTGGCGACAACGTTATAGGTGCTGCTAATCACTGTGGTTGCTGCTATACCTACTTAAAGGAAATGCTAAATTTAATTAAACAGAGATGTGACGTTCTTCCCCATCCAAATCCATGGACCTCAGGTTAAGCGCCCTGTAAAGGAGGCTGAGGTGTCCCTGGGTGGTGCAAATGCTTAGCATGCTCAACCACCAACAGAAAGGTTGGAGGTTCGAGTGTACCCAGAAAACCTCAGAAGAAAGTCCTGGCAATCCACTTCTGAAAAATCAGCCATTAAAAACCCTATGGAGGGTTTGGGGACTATGGCTTAAGGGGACTCTAAGTCAATTGGCAAAATAAATTCTATTAAGAAAACATTCTGCATCCCACTTTGAAGTGTGGCGTCTGGGGTCTTAAATGCTAACAAGCAGCCATCTAAGATGCATGAATTGGTCTCAACCCACCTGGATCAAAGGAGAATGAAGAACACCAAGGTCACACGATAACTAAGAGCCCAAGAGACAGAAAGGGCCACATGAACTAGAGACTTACATCATCCTGAGACCAGAAGAACTAAATGGTGCCCGGCCACAACCGATGACTGCCCTGACAGGGAGCACAACAGAGAACCCCTGAGGGAGCAGGAGAACAGTGGGATGCAGACCCCAAATTCTCATAAAAAGACCAGACTTAATGGTCTGACTGAGACTAGAGGAATCCTGGCAGTCATGGTCCCCAAACCTTCTGTTGACCCAGGACAGGAACCATTCCCGAAGACAACTCATCAGACATGGAAGGGACTGGACAATGGGCTGGAGAGAGATGCTGATGAAGAGTGAGCTACTTGTATCAGGTGGACATTTGAGACTGTGTTGGCATCTCCTGTCTGGAGGGGAGATGGGAGGGTAGAGAGGGTTAGAAACTGGCAAAACGGTCATGAAAGGAGAGACTGGAAGGAGGGAGTGGGCTGGCTCATTGGCGGGAGAGTAAATGGGAGTATGAAGTAAGGTGTATATAAGCTTATATGTGACAGGCTGACTTGATTTGTAAACTTTCACTTAAAGCACAATAAAAATTATTTAAAACAAAACAAAAGACCCTATGGAGCACCTGTGTCTTAGGATGGGTTCTCTAGAAAAGCAAAACCAATGAAGTGTATATGTGTGTGTGTAAATATATATATATATACACACACACAGTGAGAGAGAGATTTATCTCAAGGAAATGGCTCAGCTAACAAGTCCCAAGTTCACGGGGGAGGTGTCAGGCTGGAGGCTTCTCCCCACTCATGCAGCTGCAGGGGCTGGAAAACCCAAGATTGGCAGGTAAGACAGCAGGCTGCTGGCTCACAGTCTGTGAATGCCGACAAATCCCTAGATCGACAGGCAATTCGGCAGGCAACTGGCTCAAGTCCCAAGAGCTGGAGGTCAGATGGTGATGAACCAGATTCAGGATCCAGGGCAAACAAGTGAGCTGCCAGAACATCCATATATATTTAAAAAAAAAAAAACCAAATCCATTGCCATCGAATTGATTCCAACTTATAGCTACCTTGTAGGACAGAGTAGAACTGCCCCATAGAGTTTTCCAAGGAGCGCCTGGTAGATTCGAACTGCTGACCTTTTGGTTAACAGCTGTAGCTCTTAACCACTATGCCACCAGGGTTTCCAGCCATATATATATATACACACACATACATACATATATATGTTGGATGCATGCCACATCCCAGAAGAAATTCCCCTTACAACTGATTGGCTGATCACATCAGATCACATCATGGAGGATGACTGCATCTTTACATAATAGCCAAACTACATCATTACATAACTGCCAAACCACTGAGAATCACAGCCCAGCCAAGACGACACACAACGTTGACCATCACAACATGTGCCTTGCTAGCTTGCATTATGTCCCTGCCATCTCTGGAGTCAGGCTGGGGTTCACATCCTGGGGTCACCACTGACCAACTAAGTAAACCTGACAAGTCCTTAACACTATCAGCCTGGATTTTCAGAAAACCGGGATTATAATATGAATCCTTCCTTCACAGGAGTGCCGGGAAGACATAATGAGATGAAGTGAGCAAAAGTCTCCTCATGGGACCTGGCCTGGGTGAATGCTCTTATTCAGCACAGTGGCTCTTCAGAAGTGTGGACACGAATAAACCAGCAAAGCACTTTGCAGGAGGTCTGGCCACAGCATAAATGCAGGGCCTGTGTGGAAATTTCTACTGAGCCGCCCAGCAGTGGTTCGACCTCAGCTGCACCTTAGAACTCTCCAGGTGCTCAGGTCCCAGACTAAGAAAATAATCAGCATCTCTGAGGGTATGTTTCAGCATTAGCAGCTTTTAAAGCTCCCCACGCAGTTCCAATGTTCAGCCAAGACCAAGAGCTGCTGTCCAAGGGAGGGTTTCATTAGCGTCGAAGCAGCTGGGGAAGAGTTTCTGAAAGGCTTCCAAAGGGTGGAGAGGATTTGGATACACAGACAAGATGAAGAAAGGGATTCCAGGCTTGGGAAGAAGGCTGAACAAAGTCTTGGATATAGAGTTGAGCATGACATTGGGAAAATGGAGTATAAACAGAAAGACTGGGCGGACTGGAGAGGAGGCTTCCCTCAGGGGAAGAGTAGACACAGGGAGGTAGGGCCAATTGCAGAGGAGGATTGATGGCTAAGAGAAACCTTTGGCCTGGTTGGACTGGACACACTGCCTGTGGGTGACTGGGTTTAGGAAAGCTCTTATCCTCAGGGCTGCCTCAGCGGAAGGAGCAGGGATGGCAAAGGGTGTCATCTTGCATGCCAAATCCCATGGACTGGAGTAGCTGTTTGGAGCACTGTGTTGAGAAGGATTCTGAGCCCGAATCTCAGTGTGGCAATTGATTAAGGATGGTGGTCAAGGGGGCAGGGGTAAGGGCAAGAATGGTAGCGCATATGCCAGGCACTTCCCATCCCCGCTGAGAGGGACTCAAGGGGGCAGCTATGATAGGGTGTAAAGTTTTGTCTTTAATTTTTTCTGTGGTGCTTTCTCTGGGGTGTCTTCAAGAAAGAAGACCTTCCCCACACCTCGGTAATTAAGAAGCCAGCCAGGGAAAGGGAGTTGGGTGTGTATTGGATAAAGTTTGTGGAAAGAAAAAGTATGATGAGGGAAAATAGAAGAGTGGGTTTAGAGATAACTAAAATCCCTTCTAGTTCTGATATTCAGTGGACAGGAATCCCAAACAATGCCTTTGAGAAGTTGTGAGCTCCCCATCACTGGTGGCATTCAAGGAAAAAACTAGAAAACCAGTGGACTGATTGCAGAGGGCCCATGTCTCAAACAAGTGCTGGTAGTGAGGATTCCCAACCAGTGACTCTGCAACACAGCCAGCATCTGGTGGGAAGGCTGAAAAAGGACTGCACAGGGCTGCGTCTGTGTTTCTAAGGCCCAGAGACCAGAAATTATGACCTAAAGCTGGGTGATGGTGAGGGCACAGAGACTTCATGGACCCCACTTGCTAAAGGCATGTTGTCTAGACATGGGGCTCACCAGCCTGTCCCAGGCAGATGGCCTGACAGTGACCCAAATGACTCTTTGAGTTTCCTTTCTCTATGTCAGCTTTTACCTTGGAGCTATTTGAGGCTTGGACTGTTGCCCCAGAGCCCCTCTTGTGGACAAGGGACTTGTAGGCATACATTCCCTCTCTCTCCTCTGCTGTCCTGACAAACACATCCTGGAACAGCTGGTTCTCCTCTGACCCGCTGGGTTTGCAGGGAGTGGGGCCAGAAGGCAGGAAAGGAAGTCATGTCCTTGGGCTCTGATGGGTCATGGTGACTTTCCAGGGTTTGGCCCTCCAACTATGGATTTGGAGAAGTCATGGTCCTGGGAGGAGGCTTGCCCACCTCAATGCTGTCTGCACGCCTTGAGGCACAGGCTCGGGCCTCCAGCCCCAAGTTCTCCCTGGGACAGGCCAGAGCTGAGGCTAAGCAGCAGCCTGGACATGCGCAGATAAGGCACCATCCTCCAGCCAGAGTCTGTGACTTAAGAAAAAGGCAAGGGGTCCAGACGGTGTGCACCTGACTACGATTCGCCTCACCCAAGCATGGTCTTTGCAGTCATTTCATGTGCATTCAAAACTGGCAATGGAAAAGGAAGACAGAAGAGGAATTGATATATTCAAATTGTGGTATGGGCAGAGAATATTGACTATGCTGTGGACTGCCAGAATGAACAAATCAATCCGAGAGGAAATACAACCAGAATGCCCTTTAGAAGCGAGGATGGCAAGACTTTGACTTTCTAACTTTGGACACATCATCAGGAAAGACCAACCACTAGAAAAGAACGTCATGCTTGGTAAAGCAGAGGGCTAATGAAAACAAGGAAACCCTGGTGGTGTAGTGGTTAAGTGCTATGGCTGCTAACCAAGAGGTCGGCAGTTTGAATCCTCCAGGCACTTCTTGGAAACTCTACCGGGCAGTTCTACCCTGTCCTATAGGGTCACTATGAGTCGGAATCAACTCAACGGCAGTGGGTTTGGTTTGGTTTTAATGAAAACGAGGGAAACCTTCAATAAGATGGATTGACACAATAGCTCCAAGAGTGGACCCAAACATGCCAGCAATCATGAGGGTGGTACAGGACCAGGCAACATTTTGTTCTGTGACATATAAGGTTGCTATGAGTCTAAGCCAACCTGATGGCACCTAACAACATCATAACAACAACACACGGTGTACAATGTCCTCCTACGTGTGTAAAGCACAGATTTAAAATACTTGCATGCTCATGCCCAGATGATCTCTGAGAGGTTATTCAAAAAATAAAATTTCCATGGATATTTCCTGGAAGAGGAACTGGGCTGCTGAAGGGCAAGGCAGGGAAAGAGATTGACTTTTCATTATTTAATTTTTTGTACTTCTTGAATTTTTTTACCACGTGCATGAATTAACTCTTTAAGAGTTACATAGTATTTAGAGTGCCATTCTGCTGTCAGGCTCTCAGAGTTGAAATGTGTGCCCTTAGCCTCTCTGTGCCTCAGTTTCCTCCTCTGTAAAAACAAGGATGTTAACAGCACCTGCTGTGAGAATTCATCAGACAGTGCAGTAGGGTGGGGATTACGGTGCCAGGCACCCAGGGGGCCCTTGATGGCTCTCAGCTACCATGATGGTCATTGAATTGGCAGAACCATTCAATCCCCAGAGGTTTCAGATGAGGAAACTGAATCTCAGAAAGGTTAAGGAACTGGGCCAAGGCCACATTGTTGTAAGTCTGCTCTGGAAGCGAGGATGAATGAGACGCCATCCTTCCTGTGTTGGGGGGTGGGGTGGGGGACACAGACGTGAAGACAGTTGTATATGAGCACCATGAGCGCCGTGACAGACTGGTACCAAGGGCTGGGCAGATGCAGAGAAAACCAGTTGCTGTCCACTCAACTCCGACTCATGGCAACCCTGTGTGTGTCAGAGTTGAACTGTGCTCCATAGGGTTTTTAAATGGCTGCTTTTTCGGAAGTAGATCACCAATATTTTCTTCTGATATGCCTTGGAGTAGACTCGAACCTCCAACCTTTGGGTTAGCAGTTGAGTGCATCAACTACACCACCCAGGGATTCCAAATTTAGAGAAAAAAAAAAACACCCAAACCAAACCCCTTGCCCTTGAGTCGATTCCCACTCATATCAACCCTATAGGCAGACCCTGTAGAACTGCCCCATAGGGTTTCCAAGGAGCAGCTGGTGGATTCAAACTGCTGACCTTTTGGTTAGCAGCCAGGTTTCCTAACCACTTTACTACTGGGGCTCCAAATGCAGAGAAGGGGCCATTAATTCTTCCCAAGGAAAGGTGAGGGCACCAGAAAAACTAGGAGATGGATGTGTAGGTATTTGTCAAGGTGGGGCGCAGGGAGATGCCAGGGAGAGGCTCAGTGTCACTAATGGGCCTGGTGGGTAAGAGCAAAGCTGAGAAGTTGAGGATGGGAGGAAGTGGCAGAGGAGAAAGATAACTGGGGAAGTTGGGGGAGTTAGCCACAGAAGATGGGACTGGAGGAAGCAAACAGGAGGTGTGGGGTGAACTTCATGTGTCAACCTGACCAGGTTATACCAACCAGTCAACCTCGACTCAAGGTGACCCATGCTTACCAGAGTAGAACTGTGGTTTTCAATGGCTGATTTTTTCAGAAGTAAATCTCCAGGCCTTTCTTCTGAGGTGCCTCTAAGTAGTCTTGAACCCCCAACCTTCCTGTTAGCAGCCAAGTATGTTAACCATTTCTACCACCCAGGGACACCTGCTAGGCTATGTTGTTGTTTGGTGCTGTCATCAAGTCATTTCCTACTTGTAGAGACCTCATGTACAACAGAATAAAACACTGCCCAGTCCTGTGCCAACCTCCCAACCTCGCAATCGTTGTTATGCTTGAGCCCATTGTTGCAGCCACTGTGTCAATCCATCTCTTTGAGGGTCTTCCCCTTTTTTTCTGACCGTCTACTTTACCAAGCATAATGTCCTTCTCCAGGGACTGGTACCTCCCAATATGTCAAAGTATGTCTCACCATCCTAGCTTCTAATGAGAATTCTGGCTGTACTTCTTCCTTGACAAGTTTGTTTGCACTAGGCTATAGTACCCAGTTATTTAATCAAACACTAATCTATGTGTTGCTCTGAAGGTATTTTATATATGTGTTTAACATCTAAAATCAGTTGACTTGAAGGAAAGGCGATAATGCTTGGTAATGTGGGTGGGCCTCATCTGATCAGGTACAGGCCTTACGAGCAAAAACTGAGATTTCCCAGAGAAGAACTGTCTCAAGACCACAGCATCAGCTGCTGTCAAATTTCTACCTTGCTGGCCTGCCCTATAAATTTCAAACTCAAGAGTGCAATGCCAACCCATGCCTGAGTTTCCCGCCCGTTGGCCTGCCCTACACATTTCAAACTTGCTGGTCTCTACAATCACGTGAGCGAACTCCTTAAAGTAAATCTTTTTGCATGCATACATGTATATATACATACATCTTCTCTTGGTTATTGGTTCTGTTTCTCTGCAGAATCTTAACACAGGAAATGAGGAGACCAGCGCGGAAGTTAGCCAGAGACGAGGCTGGACCAGGGCAGAAATAGAAGAACGAAACATTTATCTCCCACTCTCTTCTTCTTCAGAGGTGTGGTAGGGGAGAGGGGAGTAGAGGAGGGCACTTGCCCCCGGTCACAAGTCCCAGAGAGCACCAGATGAGGTGCAGGATGACATTCCAAGGTGCCACAAATATAAAAGGCGCCTGACTGAAGCAGCTGGACAAGAGAGGGGAAGGTATTTCTGCTGACACATCACTGCTATCAATGTCTATTCATCTTGAAATTCAGAGGAGGGTGCAATTTAGAGATTGTCCTTGGGTGCTCAGTACCCTCACTACACCCCATTCCTTGTCTATATGCACATGCACACACATGCACGCACACAGCCATGCACACACGAGCATGCCACACACGCACACATGTGCACACACACTCACATACACACACACGTGCATGCACACACGGGCATGCACACACGGGCATGCACACACGGGCATGCACACACGGGCATGCACACACGGGCATGCACATGAACACACCCAGCCTCCACTCTTACCTCACGTGGGATTCAAGAGACACTCGCAATTTGACATCAATATTATTGAAGCCAATACAAAGGCATCGTCAACACATCAACAGAGGAAGCAGGAAGTGGAAGCTCAGAAACTGTTGCCACCTCCTCAGTGGGGCAGTCCCTGACTGTCCTATGAAAATCAAAACACCCCTGCCTCCAGTGCCCCACCCTCCATAGTGCCTGTCACCTCCTACCATTGAGATCATCCCCTTATTTATTTTGTTTCTTGTCTGTGACAACCAACTTGTAAGCTCCCTAAGGGTGTAGATTTTTGCCTGTTTTGTTCTCTAATGTATCCCCAGTACCGAGACCCATGCCGTGTACATGGTAGGCACTCAAATAATAAAACCAAAAAAACCAAACCCGTTGCCATCAAGTCGATTCTGACTCATAGCAACCCTATAGGACAGAATACAACTGCCCCATAGGGTTTCCAAGGAGTGGCTGGTGGATTCAAACTGCTGATCTCTTGGCAAGCAGCTGAGCTCTTAAGCACTACGTCACCAGGGCTTTCCAGGGCTCTCAAATAATGTTTGTTGTTGTCGTGTGCCATCGAGTCGATTCTGAGTCATAGTGACACTATAGAGCAGAGTAGAACTCATCCACAGGGTTTCCAAGGAGTGGCTGGTGGATCTGAACTGCTGATCTTTTAATCGCTGGGCAATTACTATGTGTCAATTGTTTCTCATGCATACTTTAATTTTCACAATCCCATCCTGCGAGATAGGTATTTTTACAGAAGAGGAAACTGAGGGTAGAGAGGGATCCAATAAATTGTCATAATTTGAATCCAGCTCCTTGGGTTGAAAGGCATCTGGGTACATTTTTGAGCCCATCAGAAGCAGACGAATGAGGTGTCCACAGCCCTGAACAGCCAGACACTTTGCTCATCCCTTCCAGCTTGGGCACAGAGGCCAGTGGCAGGCTGCCTTTCAAGCCTGGGGGTTACCCACTTCCCCCCAAGGGCCCCATTCCTTGGAATCGTCCCCCTTCCTTTGGCAGCTGGAGGCTGCAGCCCACTGGTGTTACGGCTCAGGCTCTGGAGCCAGAGGGATGGATGCCCACCTCTTCTGACTAGTGGCTGTGTGACTTACACCCCACTTACCCCCCCAGTAAAATGGGTTGTGAGAGTTAAATAACGTCATAAAGCATGGTTTCTGACACATATCAGTAGTTGTATTAGTCAGGGTCTTGGCAGGAAGTAAAGAGTAAACTCCAGGGCTTAACCAAAGAGAATCTAAGATTTTAAGAAGCATGGTACATTCATTTCCTATTGCTGTCGTAACACATTACCACAAACTTAGTGGTTTAAAACAACACAAATTTTTTCTCTTACAGTTCTGGAGGTCAGAAGTCCAAAATGAATCTTAAGAGGCTAAAATCAAGATGTCAGCAGGACTGGTTCCTTCTGGAGGCTCCGGGGGAGAATCTGATCCTTGCCTCTTTCAGCTTCTAGAAGCTGCTGGCATTTCTTGGCTCCCGGCCATTTCACTCCAATGTCTGCTTCTGTCCTTACACCACCTTCTCCCTATATCTGTAAATTTGACCCTCCTCCTTCCCTCTTAAGGAGCGCTGGTGGCGCTCTGGTTAAAGCACTTGCCTGCTAACCAAAAGGTCGGTGGTTTGAACTCACCAGCCGCTCCATGGGAGAAAGATGTGGCATTCATCTTCCGAAAAGATTAACAGCCTTGGAAACCCTATGGGGCAGTTCTACTCTGTCCTATAGGGTTGCTACGAATTGGAATCGACTCGACAGCAATGGGTTTTTGGTTTAGATCTTCCTTTTATAAGGATCCTAATTACTACATCGTGGGGCCCACCTGGATAACTCGGGCTACTCTCCCCACCTCAAGATCATTAACATAATCCCACCTGCAAAGCCGCTTTTATGGTATGAGGCAACATACCCACAGGTGCTGGGATTCAGACACAGACATTCTACCACACCAAGCCAAATCACTTGCTGTCAGGTCCAACCCAACTCCTGGCGATCCCATATGTGTCAGAGTGGACCTGTATTCCATAGAGTTTTAAATGGCTGAGTTTTTGGACGTAGATTGCCAGGACTTTCTTCCAAGGCACTTTTAGGTGGACTCTAACCTCTAGCCTTTTGCTCAGCCACAAACCAAAAAACCCAAACCCATTACCATGGAGTTGATTTCAACTCATAGCGACCCTATAGGACAGAGTAGAACTGCCCCATAGTGTTTCCAAGGCTGTAATCTTTATGGAAGCAGACGGCCACATCTTTCTCCCGGAGCGAGGAGGGGCTGGTGGGTCCGAATTGCTGACCTTGTGGTTAGCCCCGAGCGCTTAGCCACTGTGCCACCAGGGACCCATTTGGTTGGCTGCAGAGCCTGTTAATCATTTGCCCCATCCTGGGAAACCATTATCAGCCTACAACAGGTGGGAAGAGATAAAGAGGCAGCCAGAGATTAGCATCAGTGGGCAGCTGTTACCACCCCTTCACCACCGGAGGGGACAAAAGGGCAGGGAGAAATAGACTCACCACCCCTTCTCCCCCAGCCAGTGCCAGAGGGCAGAGGAGCCTGTAGTCCTCAGGGAGGCACCTGGGGCACAGAGTAGGGCAGGGAAAGGAGGGGCTAGGGGAGAGATGGAAAGCAAGCAGCACAGACCTGGAATAAGTCTGAGCGCTGGCTATCGCTGTGTTTGAGGCCGGGGTCTTCTGAAGATAGACCAGGGCCCTGGGCTGCCTGCTCCGACCCAGCCTTCCCCTCCAGGAAAAGCATACACCCCCAAACACACCATCCCAGGCACTGGATGGAGCACCTGTTCTCCCTCAGCCAAGTTGTTAGGATTTGGGGCAAAAGAGCCGCTGAGAAAATTCAAAGCCAAAGAGCCAAAAGGCTCTTCAAAGCCTTCTTTTAACAAAGGACTTACAGAAGGTAAAAAGGAAAGGCGCCAACCAGCAGGCCGCTGGCTGAGCAGAAAGGTGAGCTATATGAGGAAGCAATTAGAGCAACCCAGGCTCTCTGATGTCACACAGAACCCCCTTACAGTCTCTCAAAATTAATCCCTCCAGTGGGCTGGAGGCTGGGCAAGGAAGGCTGGGAAGCCCAGAACTAAGAATCTAGAGATTTGTGGCTCCTGTCCCAGCTCTGCCATTGACCTGTTGTGTGATCTCATGTGAGCTAGTCACCCCACTGCACCTCAGTTTCCTCATCTGTAAAATGGGAATACAGGTAGTCCCAAGCTGACGACATATTTGAGTTACAATGAACCCAATTTATGACTGTTTGTTTTTGGGTTTTTTTTGTACATTTTATCATTAGTAATGTGTTTTTAATGTGTACTACATACAATGCTGCAGCATGTAATTTGCTGATGTTATCATTCTCAGATATTCACTCAAAGATGTTCATCGTTGCAGGACAGAGTCGTTGAGATGGAACCCCGTCGTAAGTTCGGAACTACCTATAACGTTACCCAGTGGTTTTGGTCAGGTTCTCTAGAACCAGAGCCTGAGGCAGGGATTCTTGTGCAAGTGATTGACTGAGGGAGGGGTCTCAGGAGAAGCCTGTAGGGGAGTGGAGGAAACTGAAAAGGCAAGGGAGGAAGCTGGGCTACATGTGAGTTCAGCTGAAGTGTGATCTCAGCCTGAGCCAAGGGGAGCTCTGGAGTGTGAAGGGCACCATTGAGCCATTCCCCTTGAGATGCAGAAGCAGGGCTTTTGTATCCAGCTGGGGGAGGGGGGTGAGGGTGGGGACACATGCTTCCTCCTTACTCCTGCCTCAGCTGGGTGACCACACAACTTGCCCCAGGCTCGAGGTCTCTGGGGACATCAGTCTTCACCGCTCCATTTAATGAGCGTGGTCTGTGTGTCAGGCACAGTGGCCGACACTGTCAGGGCTGCCTCAGGTCTCCTTGGATACCTCTTGCCATTTCTGAGTGCTCACGTGGCTTCTGTGTGCAGTGGCCTCTAAGAGCCCTCCAGCCATTGTGGCTACTTTGACCTCAGGTGTAGAGAACTGGAAGTACCTGGACATTTCCATAACCCAGGCTGGCCCTCAACCAGTGACTAATGGTGACATTAAAAAAAAAAAACTAAACCCATTGCCATTGAGTTGATTCTGACTCATAGTGACCCTACAGGACAGGGCAGAACTGCCCCACCGGATTTCCAAGAAGCTGCTGGTGGATTCGAACTGCCGACAGTTTGGTTAGCAGACATGCTCTGCACTGGAAAGGCATTGTCTTGAATCTGGCCACTAGAGGCATAATCTACTGTAGTGAGCACCCTGAGGTTGGTACCATGCCTGCTTCTCCCTCTCCTCCCCTACTTACCCCACTCCTCCCCTAGCTTCCCCTGGGGACAGTCCTCAATAAGCCCGTCATGCCCAAATCCCTGTCTCAGGGTCAGCTTCTGGGGGACTTGGTCTAAGATGACACCACACCAGGAGCCTTCTCTATCCGGTCCTCACAATTATGCCCTGAGGTGGGATGATGGCTAGTTTCATTTTACAGATGAGGAAACCAAGACTCCAGGTGAAAGCTGAGCCAGCCAGCTCACAGACCTCAAGGGGTGAAGCTGGAATTGAATCAGACATTGAAGCTACCCTCCAAACTGTCCCCTTCCCCTGGAAATAGAATAATCATCCACATTTCCTGGGGCAGTAAATCCCAGGTTGGGCATGGTAAACCGAGCTCTGCAGGGGAGAGGCCCCTGTGGGTCCCTGCCCATCTCAGCCTTCTAGACCCAGCCTGTGTCCCTGGTATGGGACAGTGGGGGGTGGTGGGGGGGGAGACCTGTTGGGCCCTGAGATGTGGGTCTAAAGCCATGGCTCCCCAAGGCCACAAGGACTGTTAAAAACCCACAGGCTCTTTGTGCTGATTTGTGGGTCAAATCCCAGCAAGAGACTTAATCTCTCTGTCCCCTGACTTCTGCTCAATAATACAGGGATAATAATATCGACCCCACGCAGTTGTCGCCAGGATGAAAGGAGTAACATGTGTGAAGGACAGTGCCTGGCACAAGTGGAGGCTCCTTCCCTCCTTCCCTAATTGCTCTGAGCCTCAGTTTCTCCACTTGTAAAATGGGATAATACCGACAGCACAGAGTCACAGTGAAGAATGACTCAGTGTCATGAGAGGCTGTCATGAGGGCTCCAGAGTCCAACCTCTGGAGCAACACTGTGGGGTCCTAATCCTGGCCTTGCTGCTTCCTAGCTGGGTGGCCTTGGACTAGTCACTCAACCTCTCTGTGCCTTCGTTTCCTCCTCTGGTTTGTGAGAACGGCCTGAGTTAATACTGATCAGCACTGTTACATTTTCCGGGCTTATGTATGTGATGGGCTTGGCACTGCACCAGTATACAGTAAGTGCTCAGTAAGGAATGGCTGCTTTATCATGAGTTCCCTGGCTCTTATCGCGAGGAAGGTCATGTCCACCTACCTCCTCACATCCCCCACACCCTATGGCTTCAGTCCCTAGCCCTCCAGGGTCTCAGCAGGCCAGGTTGCTGTGCTCCTGCCACTTGGGTGGAGTTGACTTTGAAGAGGGCCTTATCTTGCCTCCAGCTCTCACCCAAACACCCCCCGTTCCTTTGTCTTCTCTCCCCGCCCCAGAACTCATCTTCTACCCACTGGCTCCCAGCCCACCATCAGCTAATTGGCAGTGACTCAGAGTGGAGCACTGGTGGATGGTGCGCCGTGCTGTGGAGGCGTGCTATCCCCCCAGAGGTACTTACCTTCCCGACAAGGGGCGGGGGAGGTCCCAAGGGCACCCAGCCAGCCTCTCTGAAAGTTTGCCAACCACTGGACCCCCTCATAGATGCTAGCTGTCTCTTCTCCCAAAGGACAATCCGACTGGGCAGCCCATCCCAGGCGTCCTGATGTCCTCCTCTGTGACTCAGTGCTTGCATCCATACATCCCTGCCCAGATGGAGAAGAGCAGCTTCCAGTGTCTCAGTCAGAAATGCTCCCATCCTGCAAACAGCAGCCACGTGGGCTTGTACCTTCCGTTTCTGGGCTGAACAAGCCTGTGCTCCAAGGTCCATTTTCCTTCTTTCCTGGGACTCAAACGCTCTGGATGGACAGGGCAGCCAAGAGCTGGACCAGCTGCCACAAGCAGGGGCCTGTTCTGGCCTCTGCCCCCTCAACACAAGACTTCTCTTACCCTCTCTCCCACCTGGGAGCCCAGTCGCCAGGCCAGAAGCCTTTCCTCTCCTCCTCTGTGGTGCCCAGACTCTCGGGTGGGCACTGGGCCAGCCTAAGGGAGATGGATTTTTCCGTAGGCCAATCTCATTGCAGCAAAACTGAAAACAGGTGGGCAGGGATTTGGGTCTGAACCCAACCACCTCCCTTGTTAAATAAAAACAACCTAGAAAAGAATCAAAGAGTATACAAATCTCCAAACTCACCTGCATTGAGCCCAGCCAGGCTAGGATCGCTTGTTCAGTTCAAGTGATGTTGGCAAGTCTTGGCTCTGGGCTGTGCCTGGGGTTCTTGGATGAGGCGGACACAGTCTATCCCCCGAGACTGTCATGATCAGGAGGTAAAACAGACGGAAGGGGCCCAGCGCCTGTGGAAGCCCACAGCACCAGGCCAAGGGTTGGGCAAGCCCCAGCCTACACAAGACACACAGTGACATTTTGCTGAAGGTTGGTGAGTCTGCACCTCAGAGGTCACAGTTCACACAGTGTGTCTCCCTCCAGACATGATCCTCCTCTCACATCGCCATTTTGCCAGCCCTTCCTCTGATATGCAGGGCCTTCTCTGTCTCTTCTTCTTCCTTGAATCAGCCCCAGCCTCACGTGCTTCAGTCTTCTCTCTCCAAGACCTTGACCCCCCAACACAGGCGTGTGTATGCGTGCACACACACACACACCTTACCTCCTCCTCACACACTCTGCATTCCCCTTTATATTGTAGAGCAATTTAGTATCACTTTCGTTACTGGATAGTACAAACAGTTAACCTACTTGGCTGCTAACCAAAAGGTTGGCAGTTCGAGTCTACCCAGGGGCACCTTGGAAGAAAGCCCTGCCAATCTACTTCTGAAAAAAATGAGCCATTGAAAATCCTACGGAGCCTAGTTCTACTCTGACACACAGAGTCACCATGAGTTGGAGTCGACTCCATGATACTGTTTTGTTTTTACTTGAACGTCCCTTTAGACATTCAGTGCCCAAATGTCCCCACTCCCAGCCCCGCTACCACCAGCACAGTCACCCTCCCCCTCCCCAATCAGGAGACCCAGCTAGGCATTTTTCCCAAAGGGAGTTCTGATGACTACAATTTTCTCAATTTTCTTTCAAATTAAAAGAAGCTCAGCTTTATGAAGAGCTAAAATGCTCATGAATCTTTAAGCTCTAACACAAGGCTTCAAAGGCATTTCCTGTTAATGAGATTAAATGAGATAATATGTGAGAGGCTCACACAGCGTCTGCACTCGGGAAGTGGTTCTCTGTGGCTAGGGCTTGTCTAAGTCCTGGGACCTCTGCAGGCGGGCCTTTGCTCTCTTCTGCTCTCGGGGTATTTTGGAGGGAGTTTGCATAGTCCTGACATTTGGTGTGAGGCCGGCGGGAACCAAGTCCTCCAGCAGTCTTTGAGCATCAGTTTGTAAAGGGGTGTGTGTTTGTGAGAGAGAGAGTATGTGTGAGTGTGAGTATGTGTGTGAGAGTGGGTGTGTGCATGTGTGTGAGTGTGCATGAGTGTGAGCATGTATATGAGTGCGAGTGTGAGCATGTGTGCGAGTGTGAGCAGGTGTGTACGTGTGAGCATGTGTATGAGTGTGAGCACATGTGTGTGTGCACATACTTATGTGAGTGTGCATGTGAGTGTGAGTGTATGTGAGCATGAGTGTCATGGACTGAATTGTGTCTCCCCAAAATATCTGTCAACTTGGCTAGGTCATGACTCCCAGTATTGTATGATTGTCTACCATTTTGCCGTCTGATACGATTGCCCTGTGTGTTGTAAATCCTGTCACTACGATGTTAATCAGGTGGATTAACAGCAGTTACATTGATGAGATCTACAAGATTAGATGGTGTTTTAAGCCAATCTCTTTTGAGATATAAAAGAGAGAAGGCAGCAGAGAGAGATGGGGACCTCATACCACCAAGAAAGCAGCACAAGGAGCAGAGCGTGTCCTTTGGGCCCGGGGTTCCTGTGCAGAGAAGCTCCTAGTCCAGGGGAAGATTGATGACAAGGACATTCTTCCAGAGCCAACAGAGACAGAAAGCCTTCCCCTGGAGCTGGCACCCTGGATTTGGACTTGTAACCTACTAGACTCTAAGAGAATAAATTTATCTTTGTCAAAGCCATCCACTTGTGGTATTTCTATTATAGCAGCACTAGATGACTAAGACAATGAGTGTGCGTGTGCATATGTGTGTACGTGAGTGTTCATATGTGCGTGGGTGGGTGTGAGTATGTGAGCAAGTGTGTGGGTGTGAGTGTACGTGTGTGTGTGTGTGTGAGTTCGGAGGGCAGAGAACGAGAAGGCCAGCTGTGGGACACCTCTGACCACATCCTGCTGAGTCTCTTCTGCCCTTTGGGGTCTTACTCAGCTGCTCTCTCTTGCTACCACCTCTGTACTAGCCCCAGGAGGCACTGTGGTCATCATAGTCCCTTCTGGCTTGGACTAAAAATTCTTTCCTTTAGTTCCCCCCAGCTGAGCAGAGAATAGCTGCCACTACAAAATGACAGTGCGGAAAGAACAAGTTGAAAGCCTGCTTACGCTGATGCTGGCTGTGTGCCCTAGAGCTGTTTCTTAAGACCAGGTTTCCGGTCAGCAGACCCCACGGAAGCAACAAAGACCTTTGCCGGCTTGGGATTCTCCACCCTGAGATCTAACCACAAAGATATATCAAATGGGCATCTATCCTGGACACTCAGATAAGGTGTGCTTGTATACACTGTACTAGGGGTCAGCTGTGGCCAGTGGGAATCAGGCAGAGGGCAGTGGGGAAGGGCACTTCCATATGTTGGGTACCCACTCTGGGCAGGCCCATGCCTGGAGCTTCATACCCACTAACTCATTCACTCCCCTGTAACAACCCCGTGAGACGGGGAGGAAACCTAGGCCTCAAAAGGTCAAGTGACTTGCCTAAGGTCACACAGCTGGAAATAACAGCTCCATTTTTTTTTTATTCTGTGTCAGGTGGAAAACGAATCTGTGTTATATGTGATATCGTTGAATCCTCCCAAAACAGCAGGAAGCAGGTAGGTGCTATTATTGCCTCCATTTTATGGCTGAAGAAAATGAAGCTCCGAGAGATGGAATGATTTGCCCAAGGTCACACAGCTGGTGGGAGGGTAAAGCTGGGACCCACAGCCAGCGAGTGGAGGAGAGAAGCTACTTTTTTTCATTCTCCCAGGCTGCCTTGGGAACAAACGGCATATGCAGCAGCTCTTAACTTTCTGAGGGCTTCACCCAGTGATTACAGTAAATTCAAGCATTTACAAGGGCTTAAGCTCAATCCAGGCAAGAACCACAGGGCTTTAGGGGGTGGCCCAGAGCCCAGCTCTGCCAGCTCCCCAGTGAAGCCGTGGTTCCCTCTCTTAGGCTCAGCTGGAGCAGGCATTTTGGATGCTGGGGTCCTGGTCAGTCTTGGCCAGTCCATGCTTGGCCAGTCCACATTCCTCTCCCTCTTCCACCAGCCACTGAGTCCTCCTGCCCCACCCCAGCCCCAGCCACTCTCCCTGGGCCACTGGGCAGGACTCCTTCCTAGTCCTGAGTCCCCACCAACCTTACCCTTTCTTACCCTCCGGCAGTTTCCTTTGCTATCCAGGGCAGTGGGCTGTCAGGGTGGGACTCGCACAGTTTCCAGGGCCAGGTCCGCTAGGGCTTAAATCCCAGCCCTGCTGTAACCTGATGGATGTTAACTTACCTCTCTGAGCCTGTTTCCTCCCTAAAATGGGATTAACAGTAGTGCTCCACCCAAAGAGATACAGTGAGGCTTTCTTCACCTCCCTCCCCACTTTTTCCCATTCTTTAGTGAACACTATATAGTGCTTACTCTGTGCCAGGCACTATTTTTAGCACTTTTATTCCTAATTAAATTCTCATGACAATCCTATGAAGGAGGCCCTGTTATCTTATTTTACAGATGAGGAATGAGGCACAGAGAGGTTAAGTAACTTACCCTTGGTCACCCAGCTAGTAAGAAGCAGAGGCAGGATTCAAACCTAGGGAGGCTGGCTCCAGAGCTCATGCTCTTAACTTCCTGCTCTGTCCTGAGAGGATGTGTGTGAAGCATTTTAGCATAAATGCAGCAAATAGAAAGGGCCTAATAAATGGTTTTACACACAGTTTAGCGTGTGACCTTGGGCAAGTCATTGTACTTCTGTAAGTCTCAGTTTGTTCATCCCGAAAAGGGGACAAGTAATACTTCTCTTCCGGGCTTGTAGTGAAAATTAAATAGGATCATGGGTGTGAGGCCCTGGTAGTGCAGTGGTTAAGAGCTTAGGCTGCTAGCCAAAAGGTTGGCAGTTCAAATCTACCAACTCTTCCTTAGAAACCCAATGTGGCAGTTCTACTCTGTCCTGTGGAGTTGCAATGAGTTGGAATTGACTCAGTGGCAATGGTTTTTTGTTTTTGTTTTTTAAATGAGTGTGACATGTCCATCAAGATCCTACCACAGAGCAGGGCATGGGCTCCTGCTGGTTCTTGACCCCTGGATGGGACAGGTAGAGAGGAGTTGGGACCGACATTGATTAGACATATCCACTGAGACAGAAAAGCCACCAGCCCTGGGAGTCCCAGGTGAAGTAACAGGTGACACACACAGGTGTGTAAAGCACAGGCACAGAATCTCTGGGGCAGGAGGCACCTGCGGGTCCAGGCAGGGGAACAGTCAGCAACACAGAAGAAGGACGTAAGCACTTACTGGGCCATTTAATCCTCGCAACAACCCTGAGGAAACAAGAGTCTCAGAGAGCGGAGGTGTCTTGCCCAAGGCTGTCTCAGTCATCTAGTGCTGCTGTAACAGAAATACCACAAGCGGATGGTTTTAACAAAGAGAAGTTTACTTTCTCACAGTCCAGCAGGCTAGAAGTCCAAATTCAGGGCGCCGGCTCCAGGGGAAGGCTTTCCTTCTGTGTCGGCTCTGCAGGAAGGTCCTTGTCATCAGACTTCCTTTGGTCTGGGAGCATCTCAGCGCAGGAACCTCAGGACCAAAGGATGCGCTCTGTTTCCGGCGCTGCTTTCTTGGTGGTATGAAGTCCCCCTGTCTCCCTGCTCACTTTTCTCTATTATATCTCAAAAGAGACTGGCTTAAGACAATAATCTTGTAAACCTTATCGATATAACTGCTGCTAATCCATCTTATTACAACATAGTGATAGGATTTACAACACATAGGGAAATCACATCAGATGATAAAATGGTAGACAATGATACAAGGGAATCATAACCTAGCCAAGCTGACGGATATTTTGGGGGGACACAATTCAATCCATAATAAAGGCTACACCTGGAGAAAGGGGTGGTGATGGGCTTTGTATCCAGGGCAACTTTATGGTTTCTCTCTCCCCCAGGCTCTTCAGCAGGATCGAGGGCCGAGGCCCCAGGCCAGAGCAGGAGTAATAGTTTCCCGAGAGGGTCCAGGAGAAGAGAGACTGGAGGCCCTCCTGAGTGACTCCAGGGGGTTGCTGGGGAGTGACCTGGCATAGCACTGGGGCAGGAAGTGGGGGTTGAGGTGGCAGTAGGGGCAAGGGGGCTGTCTTGGAGGAGAGCCTGGCTGGGGCTTAGGTGTCAGAAGAAGGTGGCCCCAAAGGCTGCTAAGAGTTCCCTGAGATCCAGCACTCCCTGGAATCCCCCAGAAGACTTTCCCCATGCACAGGTCTCAGTGCAACCTGCTGGGAACCCAAGCCTGGGAGTGATGGGAGCCCTAGCCTGGGAGTGATGGGAGCCCTGTCCAGGGGAGCTCTGCTCTCTTCAGAAGCAGAAAAGCCACTTCCTGTGGCCCCAGCTGAGCTCTGTAAAAACTTAGGCTGGGCCCAGCTGTCACTCTCCTCACTTTCGGCCAGAGGAAGGCTGGGATGAGTTCACCCTGAGAGCCATTATCCCAAGGCGCAAAGTTAGTTTTTTCTGGAGAGGCTCTTCACTGCTTTTCAACTTTCCCTTGTGGCAATAGACCAGCGATGAGCATCCACTTACCCCTGGCCTGAGTCCTGTGGCCCCCTGAGTGAGGGCAGACCACAATGAGGGACTTCAACATTGCCATGGGGATGTTCAGGGGCAGCACTTTTGCTGGGGAGGGGAGAGTGACTGAGGTGACTCCTGGCTGCAGGGGCTGTTTCCCCCTAAACATATGTCATCAGAGCTCTGCTGAGTGAGGCAGCCCAGGGGACCTGTGTGGGGCCTGCTGGCTCCATTGCGTGTGTGTGTCTGTGTGTGTCTGTGTGTGTCTGGGGCGTGGGGGAGAGGTGTTTATGAGCCCTCATGGGGTGTCTCATTTTCTTCCCTCCCTGCCTGGCTGGGATGCTGATCACTGTGCTCCTGGTGGACCCACGCTGACATTCACAGCAACCTGGTCTCCATGGCAACCAGCTGTGACTTCACAAGGAACCTATGGACCCTTGAGCTGGAGTGGAGGAAGCATGAATGCATGTCTAGGGGAAGAAAGAACGTCTGCTCCTCCCTCCGGAGGCTCCTCATGTGTTAGGGGAAGTGGGCATAGATATGACAAGAGGGGTGAGGACCTGTGCTTAGAAAATACCAAGTTTGTCAGGGAGTTGCAAACCACAGCCGCTTGGGAGGTTTCAGCAGGTCTAAATGGAATCTCTCCCTCCCTCTCTTCCTCTCCTCTCTCCCCAGCCTTAAAAATTACCTCTCAGTTTCCTCAACCATAAAAGGGGAATAATAATAATAAAAATAATAATAATAGGAGCATGTTTATTATGTGCCAGGCACTGTTTTGAGCACTTTATGTGGATTTTTTCTCATTTTCGTTATAGCAACCTCTCTTAGGCAACCTAGCGCTGCAGTAACAGAAATATCCCAAGTGGGAGGCTTAAAAAGCAGAAATTAATTTTCTCATGGCTCTAGGGGTGAAAAGTCCAAATTGGGGTCTTGGCCCTGTCGATTCTTTCCTTGTCAGTAGCCCCAGATGTGTCTAATCTGCTCTTTTTATAACTCAGAAGTAGTTAGGTTTAGGACTCACCCTACTCAAAAAATGGCCTCATTAACGTTGTAAAGAAAACCCTATTCCCAAACAGGATTACATCCACAGGTATACGGATTAGGGTTCCAACACATTTTGGGGGGACACAATTCAATTCATAACAGGACACAGTACACTATTTCCCTCTTAGGCTCCCCTTTTATAAACTGAGGAAAATAAAGCAAAAGGATTTGGACCCAGAGAGTCTGGCTCGAGAGCCTGTATCTAAAACTACTACAGAATTGCCCAGACTCCTCTGGGGCTCCCCTGCCATCGCTTAGCGACACTTCTATTTCTAGCCAGGCTGTGGCAAACATGGGCTTCAGCTCACTATGCCCTGACAGCCTCTCACCTCATAAGCACCAGCCTGGAGTGTCTGCAGTGCCCCAACATGGGCTACTGGCAGAAGCATGCTCAGAGTACAAATGTGTGCAGCTCTTAAGGGCACATGGAGGGGAGATATCTTTTGCTGAGGCAACCTTCAACCAATGGGGCGTGGGAGCTGATAAGTAAATGCTCTGTTAGTCCATTATCTGGCTGGCAAGGCTGAGGATCTTTCTAGACACTCATCAGAAGGTTCCAGTGATAATGAGCCCCAGTTGCCCACAGTAGTGATCTACCTGATGGTGCATTGTCATGTTGGTTTTTCTGCCTTCCTGTTTTCACTCTTGCTGGTACCTCATTTCTGCTCCCTGGGACTACCTCCAAAATAAACTCCCTGTATACAAGTTCTTGTATCCAGTCTTCTTTGAAGGGAAACTTGGCTGTCCTGAGAGCAACACACAGTGTGGTATCTGGAACTGGATCACTCACTAGTGAGATGAAACAAGGACCCACTGTAGTGGTACGTGGGAAGGCAACAACCTCTGAGTGTCTTAGCTATCTGGTGTTGCTATAACAGAAATACCAAAAGCGGATGGCATTAACAAACAGAAGGTTATTCTCGTACAGTTTAGGATGCTAGAAGTCCGAATTCAGGGAGCCAGCTCCCAGGGAAGGCATTCTTTCTCTGTTGGCTCTGGAGGAATGTCCTTGTCATCAATCTTCCCCTGGTCTAGGAGCTTCTCAGCACAGGGACCCTGGGTCCAAAGGATGTGCTGCACTCCCAGTGCTTCTTTCTTGGTGGTATGAGGTCCCTATCCTTTCCACTCACTTCTCTTTTATATCTCAAAAGAGGTTGACTCAAGATACAACCTAATCCTGTGGACTGTGTCCTGCCTCATTAACGTAACTGCCTCTAATCCTGCCTCATTAACATCAGAGAGATTAGGATTTACAACATGTGGGAAAATTACACCACATCAAAAAATGGTGGACTACCACACAATACTGGGAATCACGGCCTAGCCAAGTTGATACACATTTTGGGGGGACACAATTCAACCCATAACACTGGGTATCACAACTACAGAGACTGCCACCCATAATGGGCTGGAGTGAGGTACAGGTGGAAGGCAGAGCATGGAGTTATGTGATTGCTTTAGCATTTGAATGATATAGGGGCAGAGATAATTATAATGATTGTGAATTTGACTGGCTTCTGTTGACTGCTTTAGAAGCCTTAAAAAAAGAAAATATCAGATTCAGGTCAATCATGCAGTAATCCTCCAGGGTGCTGTTTAGAGAGACTCTCTCCTCCTATAGCTGAAGGGCATACTATACTGAATATTAGGCTCGGGATCTAATTGGAAGGGTGGCAGAGCTGTAAAGAAACGTGAATGCATAGCCTAGATAGACCTTCTTATGCCAAAGTCAGGACCCTGATAGGGAAAGAGTGGGACCCTAGACCTGAGATGGGGACACTTGGGTGGATGATTCTTAGAGTCTCAAAGGCCTAGATTTCTCTGAGCCTTTGAGCAGCCATTAGCAGCCCCCTCCCCCTTACTGCAGGAGAGATACCTCTCTTTGCCTGAAAAGATCTGAAGACATCACTTGGAACACATGCTTACAAGACGGCACCTGTCTTTGTCAACATCCATCTCGGCTGCCCCTCATTACCTCCAAACCAATAACTGTGGTCATATCTTGCACAGCCCTATCAACAAAGTGCAGCCTCTGCTCCAGGAAGAAGTAAAACTGGCCAATGTACACTGGTAAGATCCAGGAAATCACACGTAGGGGTGGATCTTTAGGATGCTGAACCAGGGAGGGCAGAATATGAGGCTGGATGGGGAAAATTTATTGAAATTACAGCACTCTTTAGTGACTCAGGGTTTAATGTCCTGGAATGAACACCTCATACTGCTCCTAAAGTGTTTCTTGGGTGGCTTCTTGTAGCTTGGACATGACAATGACATAAAGTGTTATTTCCGTTAGGTGTCATTGAGTTGGTTCCAACTCATAGCAAACCCCTGCACGACAGAACGAAACACTGCTCAGTCCTGTGCCGTCCTCACAGTTGTTGCTATTTTGAGTCCACTGTTGCAGCCACGGTGTCAGTCCATCTTGTTGAGGGTCTTTCTCTTTTTCACTGACCCTCTACCTTACCAAGCATGATGTCCTCCTCCAGGGACTGGTCCCTCCTGATGACATGTCCAATGTATGGAAGACCTAAAGGAAATAAGATGAATATTCCAAAACTTCCTTGGCAGAGCATCAAAGATGGGGTTTAAAAGCTCAAGGAGGTAGGAATACTATAATAGATTTATTAATGAGTCCACAGACTCCACCACCTGGGAGGGCCCAGAGATACTGGCAACACCAGGCAACAAGGACTGCACTGGGAGGGGAGCACTAGCATCTTTGAGAAGCTCAGTCAATGCTGCCATGTAACTGGGCTCCTGAATATTAATGATAGGATTCCAGAATAGCAGAGGCCAGGTTGTGGCATTTTACCAAAAGAGACAAGGCTGGAGCGGCAACTAGGGTATCTGAGTCACAGGGATCTGTGGTGATCCAAGGGCCATGTTAGGGCCATGGTGTTGCTAGGGGTGAGTTAAAAGATAATCTGTATAAAGACCTGTATAATTAGGAAATTATACAGGTATAATTTGACCTGAGTAATTAGTTAAAAACAACAACAACAACAATTGAGAGCTGTTGGAGAGGGCTGATGTCAGCTTCTACAATGGAAAAATTTTCTTACCAAGTTTCCAGATCTAAGCCAGTTCTCAGGCCCAGACCTCATTGATTGAAAGGGAGGCTGGGTTCCCTTGAGGAAATACCATCAGAAGTATGTATGATAAATATTTTCAAATATTTCTCCAAAGTAACCAGACTAAATATATACTGGGCAAAGGAGAATAGCCAGAACTTTAGAAAGCTGTTTGATATAGAGTCTGAGCTAACAATTAACCAACTTCAAGGGATCAAAATACCATCATGGCCTCAATTAGTGTAGGGGCCAAGGGGACCAACTGATAAACAGAGTTGTGGTTCATCTCCATCTCATAGGGGGTCTAAGGGGCATACGAACCCACCTTATGGTTGTTTCCCCTATCTCCAGGTGTTTAACTGGGATGCATATACTTAGCAGCTAGCTGGCAGATCACTCATGTCCTTGCTCTGACCTGTGGAATGTTGTTGTTGTTGTGTCTCATCGAGTCAATTCCAATTCATAGCGACCCTATAGCAACCCTATAAAAGACATTATAGTAGAAAGAGCCAAATAGATGCCCCATAAACTGTCCTCCCCTCTCCTTCCCCACCTTGAATGGAAACTCAGAAGTAATATCACATCTAGGACTTAGAGGATGCAGGTGTGGTAGACCCCTTCACTGTCCCTTTCTCTTCACTAATTGGACCCGTACATGGTGGGTGATAAACTTACGTAACTATGTAAACTTAACCCAGTAATAATCCCAATTATAGCTGCTGTGCTGAGTATGGTATCTATTTTAGAACAGATAACATAATCTCTGGCAGTTTTTTTGCATGGTATTGATCTCATGAATGTATTCATTGCAATCCTTATCAAGAGTTTCAAAAGCAATTCTCTTTTATGTGGGAAGGACAGAAGTATACATTCATTGTCTAGCCCCAGGACTATATTAACTGTCCTGCTCTCTTGGTTACAATATAGTACACAAGGATCTTGATGGTCTTGACATTCTCCAAAACATCACACTGGCTCCCTATACTGATGACATGCTAATTGGATATGGTGGACAGAAAGTGGGCTCTTTATGTCAGTGGGCCAGGAGGCAAAGAAGGAAGTTACTCTATTGGCAGGATAATCTACCTTGATTCTTAAGAGGAGATAGGGCCAATGCTATACATTGGGGCAGGGAAAAGTATGCCTAGGACCAGAGGATTCACTGGGGCATCTCTTGGTGTTTCTGTGTTCCATGGTGAACAGGCAAGTACAACAACCACAGCCTGACAAGAGCAAGGCAGCTAAGGGAAGGATCCCATAGGGATCAAAATCTGGGTTGCTTCACTAGGCAAGCAACTTAGACCAACTGAAGTGCTGGCTGAGAATATGGAGAACCTAGAATGGGTGATGGACAAGACAGATTTATGAACATCAATTATGGCTTCAGGACCATTTCTGAAATAGGGAACATGGCTTGTTCTAGTAATTCTACCGTAGTTAGTCTTTTACAGAGATTGTGGTTGGCCGCCATTTTGAAATGTCATCACTTCCTCATAACAGATTGAACTAAATGGCACCACAGTATGACATACTTATAGACAGGCGACAGTAAGTAGAAATACAACCTGGCAAAGTAGAGATAGGCTTGGGTTTGAGCTCAGCTAAACTTGGGCTCTAATCCCACTCAGGGCCCGAGTAGAATACTGCTCTCTCAGTCGCATGGGTTGTTGGGATGCTTAGAGGAGCTCATGGACACAAAATGCAGTCTCACTAACAGATCAGGTATTGACTCTGCACTAGGCATGCCTAGATACTGAGGCTGTGCTGCAGCCACAAAACAACTCTCGTCTCTGTTTTCAAAGCACTCACAGTCCAGTGGGGAAGATAGACACATATAAACAAGCCATACTACTACTAATAAAGCTGCTTTTGGAGATTCCACTAAATGTCAGGCTCTGTTCTGAGCTCTTCAGATACACAGTATCATAAGCTCCTCAAAACAACCCTATTGTGGAGATATTGTCACCCTAACCTTACAAATGGAAACAAGGGAGAAAGATTGGATGACTTCCTCAAGGCCAGGTAGTAGGCCCACCTTTGCCTTTCTCCAAACCTTGTGCTCTGCCCTCCTACACAGTCTGCTAATTTTGAGAGAGTATGGCAGGCTCAGCAAAGGGCTTAGAAGAAGCACAGGGGGATAGACTAATTCGACCTGGTGGAAAGATCCAGGAAAGCTTCCCAGAGGTGGTGACAAGGCAATTTGTGCATTTAAAGAGATGAATAAGGTCCCCAGGTGGCACACTCGGTTAAGTGTTCAACTACTAGCCAAAAGGTTGTAGGTTCAAATGCACCCAGAGGCACCTATAAGGCCTGCTGATCTGTTTCTGAAAGTCATAGCCTTGAAAACCCTATGGAGCTGCAGTGTGATTAATGACTTTTGTGTATGACCTTACTAGCTATAGGCTTGTAACTCCCAACCAGGTGATTGTATGATAGGGTAATTGTGGCCCACCAAGGGGATTGGCCGGTTTTGCCTTAGAGAAGAGCCAGTTCCAGAGCAGGGAAGAGAAGCCCACCACCACCAAGGATAGATAGACCAGTAGGAGAGACCCAGCAGCAGGAGATGGTGCAGTGAGCTTCCCTGCCCACAGAGGGAGAAAGCTGAGTACCTTTGAGCAGAGACTGAGGAGTAGGGAGAGGTGCACCTGTGAGTACAGCTATAGTTGTTAGGTGCTGTCGAGTCGGTTCTGACTCATGGTGACCCTATATGTACGACACAACAAAACATCACCCAGTCCTGTACCATCCTCACAATCAGTGTTATGCTTGAGCCCATTGTTGCAGCCACTGAATCAGACCATCTCATTGAGGGTCTTCCTCTTTTTCACTGACCCTAGTAGAAAAAAAAAAAAAATTTTTTTTTTCTACTTTACCAAGTATGACATCCTTCTCCAGGGACTAATCCCTCCCGATAACATGTCCAAAGTATGTGAGATGTAGTCTCGCTACCCTTGCTTCTAAGCAACATTCTGGTTGTACTTCTTCCAAGACAGATCTGTTTGTTCTTTAGGCAGTCCATGGAATATTCAATATTCTTTGCCAACACAATAGCAGATTTGCCCAATGCAATGCTTCTTTTGATTTCTTGACCACTGTTTCCGTGGGTGTTGATTACGGATACAAGTAAAATGAACTTCTTGATTTCTCTATTTATCATGATGTTGCTCATGGTCCAGTTGTGAGGATTTTCATTTCCTTCATGTTGAGGTGTAATTCATATTGAAAGCTGTAGTCTTTGATCTTCATCAGTAAGTGCTTCAAGTCCTCTTCACTTTCAGCAAGCAAGGTTGTGCCATCTGCATAACGCAGTTCGTTAATGAGTCTTCCTCCAAATCCTGACGCCCTGTTCTTCTTCATATAGTCCAGCTTCTCCGATTATTTGCTCAGTACAGAGACTGAATAGGTGTGGTGAAAGGAAACAACCCTGACGCACACCTTTCTTGACTTTAAACCATGCGGTATCTCCTTGTTCTGTTCGAATGACTGACTCTTCTTCCATGTACAGGTTCCTCATGAGCAAAATTGTTTTGGAATTCCCAAATGTTATCCATAATTTGTTATGATTCACACAGTTGGGTGCCTTTGCATAGTCAATAAAACACAGGTAAACATCTTTCTGGTATTCTCTGCCATCAGCAATGATATCCCTGGTTCCACATCCTCTTCTGAATCCAGCCTGAATTTCTGGCAGTTCCCCGTCGATATACTGCTGCGACTGCTTTCGAATAATCTTCAGCAAAATTTGACTCGTGTGTGATATTAATGATATTGTTTTATAATTTCTGCATTTTGTTGGATCACCTTTCTAGGGAATAGGCACAAATATGGATCTCTTTCAGTTGGTTGGCCAGGTAGCTGTCTTCCAAATCTCTTGGCATAGACGAGTGAGCCCTTCCAGCACTGCATCCATTTGTTGAAACATCTCAGTTGGTATTCTGTCGATTCCTGGAGCCTTGTTTTTCGTCAACGCCTTCAGTGCAGTGTGGACTTCTTTCGGTACCATCGGTTCCTGATCGTATGCTACCTCCTGAAATGGTTGAATGTCAACCAATTCTTTTTGGTGTAGTGACTCCGCGTATTCCTTCCACCTTCTTTTCATGCTTCCTGCATCCTTCAATATTTTCCTCATAGAATCCTTCAATATTGCAACCTGAGACTTGAATTTTTCCTTCAGTTCTTTCAGCTTGAGAAATGCCGAGCGTGTTCTTCCTTTTTGGTTTTCTATCTCCAGCTGTTTGCACATGTCATGTAATACTTTGTCTTCTCAAGTTGCCCTTTGGAATCTTCTATTCAGCTTAACTTCACCATTTCTTCCTCTTGCTTTAGCTACTCAGTGTTCAAGAGCAAGTTTCAGAGTCTTCTCTGACATCCGTCTTGGTCTTTTCTTACTTTCCTGTCTTTTTAATGACTTCTTGCTTTTTTCATATATGATGTCATTTCACAACTCATCTGGTGTTTGGTCATTAGTGTTCACTGTGTCAAATCTATTCTTCAGATGGTTTCTAAATTCAGGTAAGATATACTCAAGGTTGTAGTTTGGCTCTCTCAGACTTGTTCTAATTTTCTCCAGCTTCGACTTGAACTTGTGTGTGAGTAACTGATGGTCTGTTTCGCAGTCGGCCCTTTGCCTTGTTCTGACTGATGATATTGAGCTTTTCCATGGTGAGCGCAGCTGGGGAGAGGCTATCCTGATGGAAAAACTTGCCTGATGCCCACCTCATAGGAATCAGCCTTGAGCTGTTGATCTTGGTTCTCCTTCCCACTTGTGGGGTTGCAGGAGGTCAGACACCACCCCCAAGCCATTTGTACAGGAGCGTAGTTCTACTGGGCACATATGGGGTCACCATGACTTGGAGTAGACTCAACAGCAACTAATATCAATGACAACAATGAAAACAAACCAAAGCAATGAATAAACATGAACCATTGTTCAGTTATTATCAAGCATCTGCTTGGGTGACTGAGTCTTGGGATCATGTTTTCAGAAATGGTTCAAAGACAACACAAACCAAAGCAAGCATTTCCAGATAAAGAAAACTAAAGCACAGAGAGGTAAAGTATATTGTCCAAGGTCAAACAGCAAGGAGGGGCCCCAAACTAAAAACTCCCAGGAGGAGGGGACTTGGATCAAACCTGGGGACAGAGTTCCAGTGTTAAAAGAAACCAGGCAATGCTAAAACACTGGCATTTTGAGGCAGAAGAAAGTGTTTTCGAGCCACCCAGACCTCGGTTTGGATTCTGGCTTTGTCATTTCCTAGGTGATCTTGGACAAGTCATTTATCTTCTCTGTGAGGACAATGACAGTTGTCAAAGAATCACCTTGAGGATTAAAGGAATTGATGGATTCATGTGAGTATCGCAGTAAGTGCTCAATTAATGTTAACTGTTTTTTTTTTTTTTATCTATTACATCAAAAGTCATTTAAGCTCTGAGCCTTAGCCTCCCCTTGTTGCAAAATGGGGGTAATGATAACTCCTAAACAGGGCTATTGGGAAGGTAAAACAAGACAGTATGCCTAAATCCTATCCCAGTGCCTGGCATAATACATGTTTATTCCTTCCCCCTTAATCCTCTCTCATGTCAGCCTTACACTTCCAGCATCCGTGACTCGTGGTCTAAGAAAAGCACCACTTGTGAACTTGAACGCACAGGCGTGAGCTGGGAAAGCACAAAGCATTTTCCTTCTCCCACCTGGTGAGAGAGGCTTCACGGGCTTGGGGTAAAGCAGTCGAGTGTTGCGTGGGAGTCCTTGCTACTGTAGGGACCACAATGGATCCAGCTTCAGGGATTCTCCGTGGGGCCCGGAGATGTGCTTAATGGAGCAGTGGCAGCCAGATCTGATAACTGAACTGGGCAGCTGGAGGGCTTGTGCAAGGAGATCCTTCTGGCCAGGTGTACCTGGGACAGGGCAGAATGTTCTGGGATCAAGGCAGAGACAGTGTCGCTCCTGGGCTGGGGCCACAAACCTGAGTCTTTTAAAAAATTTTTTTAAAACAAACCGGTACTATGCCAAGCAGTCGACATGGGTCCTGGCCAATACCAGCTGTATAGCCTTGG
Source organism: Loxodonta africana (assembly GCF_030014295.1). NCBI lineage: Eukaryota > Metazoa > Chordata > Mammalia > Proboscidea > Elephantidae > Loxodonta > Loxodonta africana. Next base: position 38,109,464 of record NC_087348.1, read on the forward strand.
GCAAGTTACTTAACTTCTTTGGGCCTCAGTCTTTTCATCTGTGAAGTGAGATTGATCATGGTGCCTACAGCAGGAGGCCGTAATCAGGATGGAATGAGTTAATGCATTTACGGCCCTCAGTGAATGCCAGCTAGTTTTTCATATTATCTTTAAACATTAGCCAATTTAATCCTCACGACAACCCTGAAAGGCAGGAAGGATTGCCCTCTCCCTCACCCCACCCTGCTTTATTATTACATAAGAAAATGAGATTTTAGAGAGGTTAAATTGTTGTTAGTTGCTGTAGAATTGATTCCGACTCATGATGAGCCCATCGTGCAGAGTAGAGCTGCTCCGTAGGGTTTTCAAGGCCGTGGTCTTTCGGAAGCAGATCGCCAGGCCTGTCTTCAGAGATGCCTCTGGGTTGGTTTGAACTGCCAACCTTTCAATTAGTATTGGAGCACTTAATTGTCTGTGCCACTCAGGGACTCCTGAGGTTAAATTGTTGTTAGGCTCCATCAAGTCAATCTCGACTCATAGTGACCCCATGTGACAGAGTGGAGCTGCCCCATAGGATTTTTTCTATGAATTAGAATCAACTTGACGGCAATGGGTTTTTTCTTTTTAAATCTTTATGGGAGCAGACTGTCACATCTTTCTCCTGCAGAGCTGCGGAGGGTAGGTTCGAACCACCAACCTTTCCATTAAAACCCAAAACAAAACCCATTGCCGTCAAGTTAATGCCAACTCACAGGGACCCAATAGGACAGAAGAGAACTGCCCCATAGAGCTTCCAAGGAGCACCTGGTAGATTCTAACTGCTGACCTTTTGGTTAGCAGCCAGCTGTAGCTTTTAACTATTATGCCACTAGAGTTTCACCTCTCTGTTAGCAGGTTAAATTAATGGCTCCTTTTTTAAATGCTCTACTGACTACATGAGGACATACATGGAGAACATGATAAAATGAAATCCTGGGCCTGAGCCTGCACAGGATATTTCCACGAATCTAGGATAGGGGCTCAGATGATGTGTTTATAATAGGTGCAGCAGCCCTGTTCATTCAGAAGTAGGTGCCCTGCTGGGTTAGGTGATTTGGCAAAGGCCCCCAGCCAGGAAGGGACACAGGAGGGATCTGAACATTGAGGTAGAACCCAAAAAACCAGCATCATTTACTACTAAGAGCACTTCTCCTATTGGGGGTATGGTGGGCCAACACTGACCCACTCCTGATACACCCTAGGACTGAGGGGTTTCTGGCCTGTCCCACTCTCTCCGAGGAAGATGCCCTGGGTTTGGCTCTCTTGAGCAAAGTTGTCTGGCACCCCACCCCCATCATGACTTCCTTTCCCCAAAACCACCTGAGCCAAGACAGTGGAGCCAGTGAGCCCTCATGGATTCTGGAAGGTCTGGCCAAAGGTCAGTGGCACACCCACCGGGTCCCCACAGACTTCCTTCCCAGGGCCTGCTCCCATCATCCGGTGTACTGGGCACTCTGGCAAACTTCAGGAGCTGCCAAAGCATTATGGTTATTTTGCTCATTTTATTAATAAATATGCACTAATGCCAACAATTTGAAAACTGCTGCCTGGGAACAGGAGTTAGAACATGCTCTGGGGAGGCTTCTGGCTGGCTGGTGGCGACAGGAGAACAGACGGGATCCATGGGGAGAAGGAAGGCAGGCAGTCCGATGGCCCAATTTAGGCTATCTGGGGGCATCCAAGGGCCTCTGGAGCTTGTGAAGACCTTTTTGGGAAAAAGAGAGTTGGGAGGAAGTGAATGGAAAGGAGCCTGGAGCCTGGAGCCTCTGGCCAGAGGGCTTGGCTCTGTGTGGGGCCTGGAAATCTCCTTAGCACAGTTGCAGGCACTGGACTGTCTTCCTCCAGGGCTCTGCTGGACCCTGGGCACAGAATGAGGGGCAGGGAAGATGGCAGCTGCACTGGACCTGCTGAGGCTCTGAAACCCTAAGCAACAGGAAGGCAGGGTGGCACCATCCCCCAGAGGGGCGAGCTCCACTCAAGGGAGTCGGATCACCCGTGTGAAGAGCTGAGGCTGGGGCTGGTTCACAGCACCCTCAGTCCACGCAGCTAGCACTATGAGCACCTTCCCAGGGTGTTGTAAAGAGAAATACTTAGAAACGGTGTGCCCATCAAGGTGAGGCCAGGAAAATAAGCCTTCCTGGAGAAGTAGCCAGCAGGGAACCCTGAACCCCCATGTGGGCACCAGAGACACTCTCTCCTCCAGCCAGGATATGTTCTAGGCTATTACTGGCCAGTGAATAAATAATTGGAAAGCTTTGCCCAGGCTCTGCCACTTACCCTTTAAGGGAATGAACTTCTGTTTCACTTAGGGAGTAGAAAAAAAAAGCTTCCCCAGGCAAAAGCCCAGGGTGGGGCAAGTGTTTCTCCCAGCATGGAATGAGCGAGATGAATGGGCACGGATATCGTGAGAACCTCAGGTTCAGAAGAAAAGATCCTGTCACCCCCAGCACACCACCAAGCAGCAGCCACCTCCTACAGGAGCTACAAGCTCTACTTCTGCCACATTGCCCCTGTCCTGGGTCCTCAAACCCTAGCCTGGGAGTTTCTGCCTACTGTGCTCATATCCTTAAAACAGTAAAAAACAAACAAGCAAAAATCAATCACATCATAGCCTCCATATGAGCCAGTGGTTGGTCAGTGGTAGAATTCTCACCTTCCAGGAGGGAGACCTGGGTTCCAGCTTCCATTCTCAGCCAAGGTACCTCATGTGTAGCCACCACCTGTGTGTCAGTGGAAGTTTGTGTGTTGCTATGATGCTGAACAGATTTCAGCAGGTCTTCCAGACTAAGCCAGACTGGGAAGAAAGGCCTGGTGACCTACCTCTGGAAATCAGCCAATGGAAACCCTATGGATCGAACCATCTGAGCCAAAACCGGTTATGTGGATGGTACAGGACTGGGCAGTGCTGAGGGCTGACTTCAAGGCACCTAACAACAACAACATCCTCAATATATTATTCACTTATAAATAATAATCATGCATTACTGTACTAATATATTATGAATACTATTAAAATTCATAAAAACAGAAACTAAGAAGATAAAAATAATCTTTCTAAATGTTTTAATAATTGTGAATGGTTCTATGCCATTAATAGCTAGGATCTCAAGTCAAAAAATATATACTTAAGGTTAGGTTCAGTAGTAATAGTAAACAAAAACCAAACCTGTTGCCGTTGAGTCAATTCCAACTCATTATCGACCCTGTAGGACAGAGTAGAACTGCCCCATAGGGTTTCCAAGGACTGGCTGGTAGATTCAAACTACCAACCTTTTGGTTAGCAGCCAAGCTCTTAAGCACTGAGCCACCAGGGGTCTAGTAGTCATAAAACCAAACCCAAACCCATTGCTGTTGAGTCGATTCCGACTCATAGCGACCCTATAGGACAGAGTAGACCTGCCCCATATAGATTCCAAGGAACACCTGGCGGATTCAAACTACTGACCCTTTGGTTAGCAGCCGTAGCACTTAACCACTACGCCACCAGGGTTTCCTAGTAGTAGTAATAATAGTGGATAGAAATTCTTATTTTAAATTGTCTTCTTGGTCGTATTTTAAAGTTGTTTGATCCTATTGGATCACTATTGCTTTTACTCCGTAGGTATGGGACCAGTGTGGGGACCAGCGTGGGGACTAGCAGCAGTGAAGTGCCCAAGCCACTCCATCCTCTTGACTCACTGTGACTGGTTTACTCAGTATTTTTTCCTTTCCTTTTCTTTTTTTTTTTAAAGCCCTTTGTCCATTTTGTGAAAAATCAGCCAGAGGGTATTGTAATCTATAAATCCACCTAACTGGCTCAAAGGGATAGAAAAATTCTGCAAAATGCTGAAAGCAGGGGAAGGACACGGCCACCAGCCTGTCTCTGTGGTCCAATCCCATCTCCCCTGGAGAAACATTTGACATAAAGACCAAATACCAACATCAGCATCTATCTATAAATACTGGGAAAGCTTAATTATTTTCTTTTTGTTGATAAAATATAAATGGAAGAAACATGTTAATACTCCTTTCCCCCCAAAGAATTGCCTTGCAAAGTTTTTGGGGCACTGACACCCAGTTTTGGAGACCTCTGTGTCAGGCTCCTCACCATCCCCCTCACTTCCTAACCAACCCAGATCACCAATGGTAGCCAGCATGAGCCTATAAAAATGTAGGTTTGATCAAGTCACTGCCCGCTCCTTGCTTCCCATGGGCCTTGGGGAAAAAGTAAAAACTCTTACTGGGTCTGGCCCCTGGTCTCTCCTGGCCCATTCTGTACCACCCAGGAGGGCCTCTGGTGCTCCTTCGCCAGGGCATCTCCTCCTACCCCATGTGACATGTGACCAGCTCCCTCTCATCCTTTGGGCCTCAGCTCAAATGTCACCCTTCAGAAAGGGCTGTGGTCACCCCCTTCCCCAGTCATTCTCTGTCTCAGTTCTTCCTTCATATCCTTTAAAGCACCCATCACATTTTGTCCCTAGGTAAATCTATTTGTGGGCTCTTTGTCTCCACCACTAGATTATAAGCTTGTGAATTGTCAGGGAGGGACTATGTCTGCTTTTTTCCCTGCCGTATCTCCAGGACCCAGCCCAGTCCCTGGTATATTATAGATGCTCAGTGAATGAACGAAAGGAAATGACTGTATCAGGTCAGAGGGGGCAGTGGAGGCTCAGTGGCAGAATTCTCACCTTCCCTACAGGAGACCAGAGTTCAATTCCCAGCCAGTGCACCTCATGTAGCCACCACCTGTCAGCGGAGGCTTACGTGTCACTATGATGCTGAACAGGTTTCAGTAGAGCTTCCAGACCAAGATGGACTAGGAAGAAAGGTCTGGCAATCTACATCTGAAAATCAGCCAGTGAAAACCCTGTGGATCACAATGGTCCAATCTGCAACCCATCATGGGGATCGCGCGGGACCTGGCAGTGTTTCATTCCATTGTGCACAGAGCAGACTTGATGGCAGCTAACAACTATCTATCAGGTCAGAGAGGATCTGCAAATGTTTTCTGGGACTAGGCTTGAACTTACTGGAGGTGGGGAACTTGGCCTCTGACCTCTCCAGCCTCCTTACAACAGCAAGTCCAGATAAACAGGTCCGAGGTGCTCAGAAAGAGCCTGGAGAGGTTTTTCAAGGGTGGAAGTGTCTATGGATGTGTCTACTCACTTCCTTTGAAGACTGAGAACCCAGACGGCCAGAGATGGGAAGGGTCTAACCTCAAGACAACACAGCAAGTTCAAGGCCGAGAACTCTGCCAGGAACACAAGTGAAGCGGCTGAAGTCAGGGGTTCTCTTGGCTATGTGGGTTCAGGCGCCCTGGGAGGTGTGTGGGGTGTTGGGGGCAGGAGCTGCTGTTGCCTGGCTGGGCCTCTGAGAGCCTTGTGGTCAAACGATCCTTCTCCATCCTCACCACACCCGGTCAGAGAGGCACAGGTGAGCTCAGATAACGGTCCAAGCTCTCACAGCTAGTAAACAGAGGAGCCCGGATTCAAACCTGGGTCTGTCCTACATCAGGGAGCCTCCCTTCCCTTCCCTCGCACCTCTGCCTTCGGCCCCAGCAGTTCAGCACCAGCACTGGCTGTGAGACCCAGCTCAGGAGCTTGATCACCTGTGGCTGACTCCAGCAGGGCAGCGGAGGGGGGCACTCACCAGCAGCTGTTCACAGGTGTAGCTGCTCCTCACTGCACTGCTCAGTGCCTGCCTCTGAAAAGAAACCTGACCCTCTGGGAAACCTTGGCAAGAAAGCAGGAGGAAATATCTCCTTTCAGGAAAAGGACCCAGAGGGACTGTTGGTTTACCAGCTGCCTTGCCAGCCTCCCCAAAGTGAAACTCTCCTCATACCTTTAAAGAAAGAGAAGGAGATGGTGGGGAAACATTTCTAAGCATTCTCCCCTCCTGGGTCTCAGTTTCTTCTTTACAATGAAAGGCTCGGTCTTGGCCATCCAAAACTGATGGTGGATGTGCAGAACGTTCTAGATGCTCAGGCTTCAAGGATGTGCCAGAAGGCTTCCAGGAGGAGGTGGGGACTTGATTTGGGTCTTGAAGGGAGAGAAGGATTTGCAGGAGCAGGAGAGTAAGGGTCGCTGTGAGCACTGGGTTTGGTTTTTTTTTTTTTTTTGGAGAGTAAGGAGAATGTTTTAGGCAGGAGGAGAAGCGTGGGCCAAGATGAGGAAGCGGAAACGCGGAGCCAGGTCTAGGGGAGACATTTGGGAGGCTTGAGGGACAGGGGCAGGGAGGGCTGTCAGGAGAGAAGCTGTCATCAGGTAAGCAGGAGGGGTGGTAGGAAGAGCCTCTGGGAAGGAACTGGGAACCCTGGACCCTGTTGGCATAGTGGTTAAATGCTACAGCTGTGAACCAAAAGGTTGGCAGTTCAAATCCACCAGGCACTCCTTGGAAACTCTAAGGGGCAGTTCCACTCTGACCTATAGGGTCACTATGAGTCAAAATTGACTCAATGGCAACAGGTTTGGTTTGGTTCCAGTCCCAGCTCTGCCACTGATTTGTTGGGTGATGTGAAGTCTTTGCTCCTTCCTGGGGCTCAGTTTCCCCATCTGCAAAGTGGTGGGGAAAGGTTTGGACTGAGGGAGCACCATGCTTTCCTGGTGGTCTCCCTTACTCCCTCCAATGGTGCCTGGGCATCCTCCATTCTAGCTCCAGCTGCTCTGTCCTCACGTCTCTCCCCAGCAGCTTGCTGTTGGGACCTCTAAACCCCCTTAAACCTGCTTCTTCCTGGCTGCTCTCCATGCCGGAGGCTTGTAGGGGCCTCGTCTCTGAGGAAGAGAGGAGTTTATGTCTTGGCAGGGGGTAGTGGGCAGGCCTGGCCTCTCTCCACCCCCTTACCCATCAGCGGGGGGGCCTCAAGGCCATCTGTTCTTCAGGCTGGGTCCCAACAAAGAGGCCATTCGGCGCTCCGTGGCCTGTGTCTGCCCTCATTCCCCCACCCAGGCCCAAGCAGATGGCCCACCTGCCACCCCTCCGCGGAGGAGGCTCGGGAGCCTTGAGGCTGAGTCAGAAGCCAGGGGCGGTGAGGGCTGACCTTTCTTCTATAAAATGGTCAGCTCCAGACTCCAGGTCCTGGGCCCAGAACTCACTGGGCCTTTGTCTAGGGCTGCCAGGCCTGGTGCCGGCCCCACCCCTCACTGCCCAGTCAGCTCCACCCTGATCATTCAGAGAGGCTCTGTGAGAGCCACTCCGCCAGGCCCTACCGAGGCCAGGGCCCTGGGTTCACCCAGAAGGCATCGGCCACCTGCCCAAGGTCACACAGCTCCTTGGAGAATAACCAAGAGTGAAACCCCATCTCCCAGGAGTGTGCCCTGACTTCAATAAGCTCAGGACCACGTGGGGCAAAGTGGGTAAAAATGCAGGCCCCACCCTCCCAGATTCCGACCCAGGGCATCTGGGAAGGGGCCTGTAACTCTGCATTCTTCATAAATTTCACAGCTGATTCCCAGAAGGCCTCACAGGCACTGCCATTCTCACTGCCTCTGTTTATCTCAAGCCTTTATTCAAAGTAATTAAGGGTGCGTGACATAGGCGGCTCAGAAGTAATAATTCCCATTTAACAGGTGAAGAAACTGAGGCCCAAAAGGGCAAATGGACATTCCCAATTTCACAAAGTAAATTCTTGGCCAGACTCAGGCCTGGTACTGAATACTTCCAGCTTCTCAGTTAATAGCTTTTGGACAACAGTCCCCTGCCATGAGCCTTCACCGCCACCCTCTGCTCATACCCCGTCCCCTCCGTTACAATACTGAAAGGCCCCAAGTTCTGAAAACATTATGCTGTTTCCTCTCATCCCAATGCAACGCTGGTGTGCATGTGTGTGTAATTAAATTACTTAAAAACATCTCCCCCTCATTTTATTGATGACTTTGCTTCTAGGGTAAACCCAAAAAAACCCACTGCCACTGAGTTGATTCTGACTCTGGGGCCCTGTAAGGACAGGGTAGAGTTGCCCCATAGGGTTTCCAAGGCTGTAAATCCTTATGGAAGCAGACCGCCACATCTTTCTCCTGTGGAGCAGCTGGTGGCTTTGAACTGCCAACCTTTCGGTTAGCAGCCACGCTTTAATCACTGAGCCACCAGGGTTCCACTTCTAGGGTGACCAGGGCAATATCCCCACTTCCTAGGATATTGCTCACTGCCGCCATGTTCCCCCATCCCCCCTGCCCTACCCCAGCCGTCTGTCCCATCCCGGGCCTGGTCCCCTCCCAAAGCCTCCCTTCCAACCTGGTTTCTGCCCCCAGAAGCTGGAATGCACTCACCAGGTGAGCCTGGCATCTCAGACATGCCCTGGCAAGGCAAGGCTCTTACTGATGGGGATTTAAATGTATGCCTCTTGGCTCCTTGACTACTTGGCTGTCTTTCCTATGGGGGCTTCAAGGGAAAGCCCAGGCTCCCCTCCCTGGCCTCCTGGGGAAGGGGCCCTTCTAGAACCATCTTTAGGGAGGAGGCAGACCTGAGAAAAGGTAGGCCGGCCGAGGGATGCACAACCAGAATGTGCTCTCTCCCCCTAAGACCATTGCTGTTAGATTGTACTGGAGAATGGAGAGGCAAGACTTCAGGGTTCAGAAACCCCTGCTGAGTGTCCTTAAATAAGTCGTTTAACCTCTCTGAACCTTACTAAGGTAAAGGGCCTCTGTCTCTCTTACAGGATGACTCCAAGGATGAAAGGAAATAACACACACATTCTCAGAAGACGTTTAGTGCGGGGCCTGGCTCACAGTGAGTACTCAGTACACAGCACTTAACTGTCACTGGGAGCTAATGTGACATCCTAAGAAAGAGCACTGGAACAGGAGTCATGGCATCACATGCCAATTTGGTCTCTGCCACTGATTGGCTGGATAACTTTGAGCCAATTCCACAGCCCTTCTTGGCCTCAGTTTCCCCATTTGTAAAACGAGAGTGTGGGACCAGGCGATAACTCTGGTCCCTTCCAGGGCTGACTTGCCATCATTCCATCACTTTCCATAGTTCTCATTTGTCCTTCTCGGCTCAACTAAATGTCACCATCTCTAGGCAGCTGTCCCCAAGATCTCGTAAGCTGTGAGACTCTCTTAGCCCCCCCTGGTACCACGTATCTTCTGCTGGCTCCACACAGGGGTTCTGGAAGAACGTGTCCCACGATATTCCCACGCCCACCTGGGTGTGCCCCTTCTCCTCTGATTTCCAGCCCCCTTCTTCCCACCCACCTGCCTGGGGAGAATCATGACACTAAGGGGACGCTCTCAGCTCCTTCAGGCTGATATTCTTCCCTCCATTTTACAGATGCTGACACTGAGGTCCCGGGTATTAAATAACCAGGCCACACAGCTCAGGGAGCCTGGGAGTCCCAGCCTGGTTTTCTGCAGTGACTCAGGCTTCGCCAATCATTACAGCAGCGATTACTCCTTAAATTGGTTATTTTTCACTGTTGACGCCTTGTGAGCTTCTTTTTTTCTTTCTCTCATTTCAGTTTGCATTTACCAGGCTGGGGGAAGGGACTGAATGTGAAGCAAACCAGAAGGAAAAGAAAGAAAAAGAGAGGGGGTGGGAGGGCTGGGCAGAGGAGAGAGGCCAGGGTGGCTGTGGGATTTCTCACCATCTGTGAGCCTACCCTGGACTCCTGGTGGGGGCGGAGAGGTGACAGCAGGGGGGCGGGGTGGAGTTCAGAAGTGAGCTGTGTCTTGAGCAGTTCTAATAGGGTTTCTCGGACTCCAGGGAAGAGAGTCTGCAGGCCGAGCTGTGTGTGTAGGAGGAGGGCAGCTGGGCCCACCTCCGCCTCTTTGTCCTTCCCCATGTTCTCAAAATCTCCGTCCCTTCCCTCTTCCCACATTGATAGGATCCTGGGTGGTACAAGCAGTTTGCAATGGGCTGCTAACTTAAAGGTTGGCTGTTTGAACCCACCTACAAGCTCTGTGGAAAAAAGTCCTGGTGAACTGCTTCCATAAAGGTTAACACACACACACACACACACACACACACACACACACACACCAGTTGCTATAGAGTCGATTCCGACTCTTGCTGACCCCATGTGTTGCAGAGTAGAACTGTACTCCATAGGGTTCTCAGGGCCCTGACCTTTTGGAAGCAGATCACCAGCCAAGATAACCCTGTGGAGCAGTTCCACTATGTAACACATGGTGTCGCCATGAGTCAGAATTGACTGGACAGCAACAGGTTTGGTTTTTGGCTTTTTTTTTTTTTTTTTTAACCAGGTGCCTGGCACTGTGTCAAGCACGAAGATACAGCAGTGACAGACAGAGTTCTTCCCTGAAGTAGCTCACAGCCCCAGGGCACTCAGACCCTAGATGCGAATCCACTATAGTACCAGAGGGAGCTGCCAGGGTCAGCTTGGGGCTCAGGGGAACGCAGAGGTGTCGCTGTGGCCCAAACTTGGGCTATAATATGGGGGAGGGGGTAAAGGGTCAGGAAAGGTTTCTGGAGGAAATAATATTGAAGCTAAGAGAAGCCTGAGTAAGAGTCTGCAGAGGAAGACTGGGGTGGGGTGGGGTGGGGTAAGACAGTCCCAGCAGAGGGCACAGCATGACCAAGGCCAGGCACAGGACAGAGCTGGCACAAGAGGGGAGTGGGGAGAAGCACCTGCTCCCAGATCTACCTCCTCCATTAGACTACAAGTTTCTCTGATACAAAAATGGGGCTCCACTCATCGCTCGGTTCAGGTATACATATATTTAGCTGGAGTAATGCAAAGCTCATTACGAATGTTGCAGAATGAAGTGCCAGATCTAGGATGGCCTTGACCCTTGGGCTGCCAGGTACTGCTGCACAGGTTGTGCACTGCACTAGTGGTGCCCTGGGGCTCCGTCGTTTATTAGTAGTAGTTAATCATTCTCCCTCCCTCCCCTTATGTAATATGTATAGAGTATCTGCCAGGTGCTGGGAATACAGTGGTGAGGGAGACTGATAAAGGCTCTGTCCTTAAGGAGGGTAGTCTAGAGGAGGCCGATAAAACAAACAGGTAAATTTAAAATGTCAAGTTCATTTTACATGGTGATGGATGCACTAAGGGCAGGGAAACAGGGTCAAGCGGTCACGTAACAGGGGCCAGTTGTGAGTTGGTGGTCTGGCAGGGCCTCTCTGAGGAAGTGAGAGCAGTGGCAAAGTGGCGGCAGCCATGCAAAGGCCTAGGGGGAAGAGCATTCCAGGCAGAGGGAACAGCATGTGTGAAGGATCATATTGCAAACAAGTTCAGTGGATACAAGAAATAGGAAGGTGGCTTTCGAGTGGAGGGAGTGAGAGGAGGGGGCCACAGCACACAGGGCCGTATGGCTAGTGTCTGGATTTTATTCTAACCGAGATGGGAAATCATGTTTCATAAAGTCTCGTTTGTTTTTTAGAAGCTCTCTTGTGCTGCTGGGTGAAGTGTGGCTTGGAGGAGGCAAAGCTCAGAGCTGGGAGACCAGCTAGGAGGAAAGACAGCAGTCCCGGCGAGACATGACATATTAGTGTGGGTAATACCAGCAGAGTTGGAGAGGGACAGAAAGGGCAAAATGGAGTTGGCTACACTTATTGCTCTCAATAATATTATTATCACTCATGAGTACAAAGCACTTTCATGGCACTTTCTCACCTTGTGAAATGGGCTATTACTAGTGCACTAGTAATAGCCCCATTTTTCAGCTACGTAAACTGAGGCTCAGAGAGGTGAAGGGTCACAGCCCACAGGAGACCCATAGGAATTCTTCCCTGCCTTTTTTTCATATGCCCTGATATGTAACCACTCTGCCCTGGCTGGTCAGCCTGAAGGACCCTGGAGTCAGATGTCTTTCTCCACTCAGGGACTGTGGGAGCAGCCAGGCCTCCCAAGACCAGCAAAATGGGCCTCTATTTACTGCCTTGGGCTGAAAACATGTTTTTGCAATTGGCAAAACACAGGGAAGCTCTAGCTCAACATGTTAGATTGGCAAATGCCTGCTGTGCCCTCCTTTTAATATAAGGATATAAAACAGTAATTTATTTATACTCAAACCAGAACACATTTCCTTCTGCCAAGTCTTCCTGTGTCCCCCTCCTTCAGCCCCACTCCCACGAGGGCCTTCCAGAACGCCCCAGGTCAGTGGTAGTGGAGGGCAGAATCGAAGGGCAGAAGGAGAGCTACCCTGGGAGTTGCAGAGTGGAGAGGCATAGGAGAAGCCCTGGTGGCACAGTGGTTAAGCACTTGGTTGCTAGCTTAAAGGTCAGCAGTTCAAACCCACCAGCCTCTGGGAGGGAGAAAGATGTGGCAGTCTGCTTCTGCAAAGATTACAGCCTTGGAAACCCTATGGGGGCAGTTCCACCCTGTCCTAGGATGTTGCTAGGAGTCAGAATCAACTCAGTGGCAATGGGTTTTGTTTTGTTTTTTGGTACTGTATGCTGGTGGATACAGTGAAAGGGAGATGGGAAACACAGGAATCAGAGAGACCAAGGTTTCAATCCAAACCTGTCCGTTATCAGCTGGTGACTTGGGAGGGCTACTTATCTGTAAAGTGGAGATAATAACATAGCTACCCCACAGGGCTGGTACTCGGAGTCCGTGAAGTCACGCATCGCAAGAGCCTGGCACAGTGCCCAGCATATAGTAAGTGCTGAATAAACACCATCATTCTGAGACTGGGGTTGCCTCTATCCCCACCTTACCCATGGGGGACCACAGGCCCAGGAAGGCTGCAAACGTTGCCCAAGGCAACGTTGTCAAGTTTCAGGTTGGTGGAGCCAGGCTCTACCCTAGATAGGTCTGTGGGGCCCTGAAGTCAGGGTCTGAAGACCGTCACTGAGCATTAAACCTGTCTCCCCTCAAAATCACTCAGTGCTGGCAGAGGCCTACTGTGTGCTGGGGCCCTGCACAGAGGACCGGGGGGTGACTCAGTGAAGATGAGTCAGACACTGGGTGGCCACCGAAGAGTGCACAGCCTACTGGGGGCAGACAGATGAGATGGCTCCTGGGATGCAGTGTGGCAGATGCTGTCACCAGGTGCTCCCAGAACCAGAAGAGGCAGACTTGAAGGCTTCCTGGTGTGCGTGTGGGGTGGGGGTGGGGGGTGGGGGGGCGGTGGTGGGTGGGGGTGGGGGCGTGGTGGTGCTGGGAAGGACTTCTCAGACAGGAGGCTCCCTGTTGGATGGGAGGAGAGCATCCCTGGCAGCAGGCCCAGCCTGAGCAAAGGCCAGGAAGGCCAAGCACCAGAGTGGTTTGGAGTAAGGCAGGGGGTTGGTTCTCAGGATCTGGGCATGGTGCAGAGCCAGGGGACAGGGTCTAGTGTGCTGACTCTCGTGAGCCCAAACAGCCATGGCGTGTCCTTGGCCCCCATCTACTCGGTGGACACCAGGGTACCAACTGCAGCGCTGTTCCTACGAAATCCTTCCCAGACCCCTAATGCCAAGATGCACACAGTACCTTCTACCTCATCAACAGCTTCCTGACACGTTGACCCCCCAGTGGGGAAACTGAGGCCAAAACTGATCCATCATGTTTATAAAGATCCTTTGTGAGGTGCAAGGGGGGAAAATGTGGGCCTTGGAGCTGACAGATTTGGGGATTGGAATCCTTCGTGCACGAAACCAGCCCTTTCTGGGCCTGAGTTCTCCAATTGTAAAATGGGCCACCTCACAGAGGTTGCCATGAGTTTGATATACAAGCCATATGCCTGGTGTCCTGAAAGCTCTCAGCATGGTGGTCCTCTCTCTCTCTCTTCCCCACACTCAGGGTGGGTACGGGGCAGGGAGGAGTGGAGGTGGCCCCTGGCTCAGCCTCCGGGATCTCCAGTGACTTGGGGATCTACCACTGGGGCGGGGCGGGGGGGGCTTCGCCCGGAGGTGACGGCTGCGACCGGCCACGGGAGAGTTAACCCGTCTCCAGGCCACTGCCTGGGCGTGGGAAGAGGAGAGCGCGAGGTGAGACGGAGACTCCCGCAGGTGCTCCCACCACCCGCCGCCCCGCCCCAGGCCTCGGGGCGCACGCAGCCTCCAAGCCTGCTGGAAGCGGTGCGTAGCCCTCACGGGGGCCAGCCTAACCCCTAGCTCGCCTTGCGTGAGCACCGCCTAGGGCGCTCTGGGCTCAAGCCCGCCGCCTCGCCTCTGAGCAATTACATAATGACGCCTCCCGTGCGCGGCGCAGAGGCCGCCTTTGTTATTGTGATCCGCCTCGGCAGCGGCCCGGCGATCACTCAAAATGTCAGGCTGGGCTTTATTTATGCAAAATTGGGTTGGGGCGCCTCCGACGGAATAATAAACACTGCCCGCCCCCCTCCGGCCAGGAGGCAGAGAAGGGGGCTCCCCTCTGAACCTTTAGCTCAGCGCCTGTCCCCGCCCACTCACCTTGATCCGCAGCTTGATCCTGAGAACGCAAGCAAAAATATTCTAGAGCCAAAAAATGTAGGTTCCAGTCCCATCGCTTCCACTCCCCTGCTGGGTTATATTGGGCAAAGGGAGTCTTATTAGTCCTGCCTTTAAAATGGACTGATAATATCGACGTGGTGGCTGGAAGGTGATAAAACTCTGGGGGCTTAATGGTTAAGCGCTAAGGCTGCTGAACCTAAAAGGTCGACAGTTCAAATCCACCAGGTGCTTCTTGGAAACTATGGGGCAGTTCTACTGTGTCCTATAGGATCACTATGAGTGAGAATCAGCTCGATGGCAGTGGGTTTGGTTTTTGTTCTGTTTTCAATCTGGGAATCTGCTTTGCAAACAACCTTCCTGCAACCACCTGTAACCACCTCCGCACAGAGTTTCTGATTCCTTAGGGCAGAGTTTGGGCTGATAATTTTCATTCCTAACTTGTTCCCATTAGCCACACTTTAAGAAACGTAGGCTCCAAAGCTGTTTACAAACTAGAGTCTGTTTGGCAGATCTTCTGACTTTCCTCGCCCCCAAATTTGGATGACTAGATTGAGGAGGGAGTAGGATAGGAGGATCATCCATCCCGGCTCTGGTCAGCAGCTGGACTAGCGTCATCTGGGGCTCTGGCCAGACTGCCTGGGTTCCAAGCCTGACCTCATTGCTTTCTAGGGTTATCTTGGGCGCCGAGTTTAAGATTAAATACATGCAAAGCACCTAGACCAGGTCTGGCACATAGTTAAACCCATTGCCGAGGACTCATGATGACCCTATAGGACAGAGTAGAACTGCCCCATAGAGTTTCCAAGGAGCAGATGGTGAGCTCTAACTTTTGGTTAGCAGGTGTAGCTCTTAACCACTGTGCAACCAGGGCACATAATTAGGGATTGCTGTTTACTAAGATGATGACAAAGCCCCCTTGGGTGTGGCATACAAGTGGCCCAGCATCCCCTTGGTTAGAAGGCAGGTGAAATGCTGGCCACAGCCATAGCTGGCTGGCCACCAGGGTCCATGTGGCTACTGAAGGGTCTCACTATGAAGCGGGGGCCTGAGGGTCATCCAAGTCAAGGTTCTATCAACCAAGTCCCCCTCTTCCTCTGCCCATAACAATTCTTTTCTTGGCCAAGGCTCAGCACTTTGAGACAATCTGGACTTGGCCCAAGGTTCTTGTTTGACCTAACCAGCCGTGCCCACAAGAGGCAGTCCATGTTCCATGGGGGAAGGTATAACTATCCCCCCACATCTCTGGTCTCCCCTGAGTTTGAGAAGCTGCCCTCTTTAGGCACAGAGCAATGGGCATCCCAGACCTAGGATACAAGGCCCCCAATGTTTCCCCACTCTCTCAGCTGGGGTGGTAGAAGTCTCCTGTCCTACAGACAGATACTTGTGCCACCCTCCACCCCACTCACTGCCACACTCGCTTCCTCTATCCCTCATGCTGTTTCTGCATGTTCATTCCTTCATCCATTCAATGAACATTTATTGAGCACCGCCTGTGAGCTGGGCCCTGAGCTCAAGATGTTTTCACTTAAGTACCCTGCATGTCATCATGATTACTGTTTTTATTTGACAGATGAAGAAACTGGGGCTCAGAGAGGCTTGCCTAAGGCCACAGAGCTAGTTAGCAGAGGGCCAGGGCCTTGAACCCAAAATCAAATCTGTTGCTGTCGAGTGGATTCTGACTCATAGCGACCCTGTAGGACAGAGTAGAACTGCCCCACAGGGTTTCCAAGGAGTGCCTGGTGGATTTGAACTGCCTACCTTTTGGTTAACAGCTAAACTCTTAACCACTGCACCACCAGGGTTTCCTGTACCCAAATCCAGGATGGTCTAATTCTTAAGTTTTGCTCTTACCTGCTGCCTTGCAGCTCCCCCCCCCCACCCCCCATCAGAATCCGAGAAGGGGCTGGCCATAGTCCTCTGGCTCCACTGGTCTGCTGCTACTATGTTCCTTTGGGGAAGCCTGACCACATTGTTTCTTTTAAGCCATCCTGGCCATCTCTCCCATAAGTGAGGAGCTGCTTGACATTCTGTGGTCCTGGAGCAGCAAGAGTGGTGTTAGGGATGATTCACAGGCAGGTGAGAGAGCAGGTGAGGTGCCCAGGTGGCCTGTCATTCTCCCCTGGCGGGAGGCAGAGGCCAGGAAGTGCGGGGGAGGCCTGCTGTGGAGTTTGTGAGCTCCCAGCTGCACCTCAGAGTTGGAAAGCTCCACAGGTCTTCTCACCAGGCAGGTTTACCCAAAGAAAGCCCTGGAGGAAGTGAGGGGAAACCAGAAAGGGAAAGTGGGAGGAATTCTGAAAGCCCAGCTCTGCCTCACTCCCTCTGTCCTGGGGCCAACTGGTGTTCCCAGTGGCAGCTGCAACTAATGCCAGCTTGGCAGCTCTCACCCCCGAACTATCTTTTACAGTTTACAAAGCACCAGCGTCTTTCACGAGACCCTCTCCTCCCCTCCTTCTGGGCTGTCTGATGGTAATAACATCAGCAACAATAGCTTACTTTCTGCCTGCTTCATGCTAAGGGCTTTACATGCATCCTCTTTGTTAACCTTCTAGGAAACTCCAGGAATAGGCTCTATCATTATCCCCATTTTACAGATGAGGAAACTGAGGCCATGGTCTCATAGTCAGTTCTAATCCTTCTGGGCTCAAACCAAGGAGGCTTCTTACAACATCTTCCTCTACCTCGCCAGGAAGGGGTGGCTGCTGAGACCTCTATCCCTAGGCTCTGGCCCCAAAGACTGGGCCCCAGCTCCCCTCCCAGCCTCTCTGTTCCCATCTCCCTGGTGCCAAGTAGATGCCAGCCACAGCAGACACCAGTCCCACCACCAGCATCTTTGAAATCCAATTCCACCTGCATTCTTCCTCAGGGATTCAAAATCCACAGGTCGTTTCTGGCCATGGATACTGGCAATCCCTGTGCCCACCCCGCCTCCCAGCACCCACCTGCACAGGCACACACACAAAACACAAGCATGCTCATGCTCACACACACAGGGATACAAAGGCGGGTGGCTGCACCTGCTGAGGCACACAGGTTGGGGGTGGGGGGTAGCAAATGGAGCCCCAGCTGCTCCCAGGCTCCGGTGGGAGGCTAGAGGGGAATGACCCTCCCTCCCCCAGCTCCACAGTCTCCTGGCTCCATCCCCATCCCCATCCCAGGGTCCTAACCTGGTTTTCTCACCCTCTCAGTTATCCCCTGCACTGTAAATAGCGATGACACTTCATGGTTACCAAGTGCTGAGCCCCTATTCTTGCCTGGCATTGGGGGTGCACATTACATGTGTGAATTTTAAGCCTTAAAACAGCCTGGCAAGGTGGGCATTATTATGCCCATTGTCAAGACGAGGTAATGCAGAGAAGTTGAGGCCGATTGGCAGTCTAAGGAATGTTCCTGACTGAATGCCCAGCACTTCAGAAAAGTGTACAGGAAGGAAGTAAACAGGAACCTCAGCCGGGCGCTTTAAGGGGAGTGGATGCAGAAGGTAACAAATGGATAAATGGCCCCTCCTTGATCCCCCAAGCACTTTCTCTGGGCTTTATTATTTGAGCTGCTTCCGCTGCTGCTCTTGGCTCTCCAGAGTACATCTGTCTCCCAGAAGGCTGTGAGCTCTCAAAGGACAGGGACTGGGTCCTGTCCACCCCTGAAATCCCAGCACCCAGCACTTTGCCAGGCAATGGCCCAGCCAAGGTTGCCCCTTTCCTAAAGGCTGGTGGGGCAGCCTTACCTAGTCTGTGCTTTCAGCCTCCCTGAGGATGGGCTTGGGAAACAAATAAAACACAGAATCAGGACATCCAGAGCTCAGTGGTTATCCACACCAACCGCCTAATGCAAGAATCCTCCTCTAGCATCCCTCATCAATTCTTCTGTGGCTTCTGCTAGTGACAGGGCGCTAACTACCACTAGGGCAGCCCCTTCCATGTTGGAGATCTTGGAGTGACTGTTACAAAGTCCCTCCTCCTGTTGATGTAAGGTCAGGCTCTCTAGTACTTCCATCCCCAGACCCTACTTCTAGTCCCTAGGGTCACACCAAGCAAACGGCTGGCTAGTGTCTCCAAGTCAGGGAGGGCAGTCAGGAGTGACATGGTAGTAACCCAGCATCCTTTTGCATGCTGGGAAGGCAGAAGAGGGGGTGACAAATGAACTAATCATTCCAGTTTGACCCAACTGTCTTAAGGCAGTGAGCTGAGCCCTGAGCTGTTGCAAAGACTATTGTAGAGCCCTGAGTCAGCGTGGACCCTGGGTCTGTGCTTCACCAACAAAGCCTAGGAACAATCCTGATCTGAAGTCTCCCTCCCTCCCTCCTCCCCCCCTTTCCTTCCTTCCTGCCTTCCATTCATTCATTCTTGATTATCACTGGCCAGGTGCTCCTGGGAGCAGGTTTGGTGGCACTGTGGTGGCATCTAGGGAACAGATTTTAGTCAGCTTGGCAATCAGGACAGCTAACAGTCTCCGAGTGCTTACTCAGGGCCAGGCACTCTTCTAAGAGTTTACTCCTGTGTGCAGGGCACAGCCTTTCCCGCCCAGCCCCGCTCTGGCTAGAGTATGGGGGTGGGGAGTGGGAGGTCTGCTTGGCACACGAGTTCTGAGTGCCTGGCATATAGGTAGCTAGCAATCAATAAGTATTAGCTGCTGCTATTAACTCTAAATCTGCAATAACTATAGGCAGTTCATACTATTGATCGAACCCATTTTGTAGAAGGGGAAACTTGATACCCAGAGGTTAAGTAACTTCCTCAAAGCCACACAGTCACTGAAAGGCAGAGTCTGAATTTGAATCCAAGCCATCTGATTCCAGAGCATGCTTGATTAACCCTTAACAAACTGGTGGAAAGAGCTCAGACCTGGAGTCTGACGCTCACCCACCTACCTAGATGTCTGGGGCAGCCATTCATCCCTCTCTGCTCTATCTATTTAGCTTGTAAAATAGAACCTGTCATCCTCCTTGCTTGTCGCCCCCCCCCCATTGTGGCCATCTGATAAGATGAAGAGATCCAAGCAGTTTTCCAAGAGGGAGGGTGTGCAGTGGTGGGTTTTGGGGTGGGGAGCACATTACTGGTCACAGGTGGTCGAAATGAGCCCTAAATTTTGGGGCTGGGGGAGTACTGTTTGTAGGAGTCTGGGTCTTCTGACATCACCTTCATCAGCCTGTCAGCTCCCAAAGAGCCCCCCAGGACCCCCAACCCCTTTACCACTCCCCCCAGGATTTGCAGAGATAAAATGCCTGTCAACTGTGCCCCCCTCCCTCCAGGTATCTTGGAGCCCCAGGTGAGATCGTAGTCCAGTAACAGTGCAATTTACAGCAACAACCATTGAGGCGATTTTAGGGTGGAAGATGGAGAAAAAAGGTGAGGGGGAGGAGGATTGTTATTTGGCAAAAATAGCACAAAGTAGAGGGAGGGAAGGGGGACCCAGGCTTTAGATCTGAAGGCTAGATGAAACCAAACATCAGTGACCCAACCTGTGGCTGTGGGGTTAACTGACTCATGGCGACACCACATGTGTCAGAGTAGAACTTCACTTCATAGGGTTTTCAACGGCTGTGATGTTACGGAAGTAGATCTCCAGGCCTTTCTTAGGCTGTGCTGGTGGGTGGATTCTAATCCCCAACCTTTGGTTAGTGGCCAAGTGCAAAGAGCGCCACCCAGGGACCTACATTAATGACCATGACCACCACCTGTAAAATGGGACCAATCCTACCGACCTCATACGTTGTAAGAATTAGAAGAGTTAATACTTGTAACTCGCTTAGTACACGGTGTCTGGCATTGAGCTGGCACTCAGCAAACAGTCACTATTATTGTAATCGTTACTACACATTTGGATAACACTACCAGCTGAAGCAGTGCCTTCAGTTCTAGACAATGGCCTAGGCCCTAGGATACCACAGGGATATTTAAGGCAAGTGGTTTGTCAGCCTGTGGGGGTGTTGATAGTATAAGGAAGGGGGCACCGTCTTCGAATTCGCCGAGAAAGTCCTTCTGGGTGGCACGGGGCGTGCTAGGGTCTGCCGACCACGTTTTGATCCCAGGCACCTTCTCTAGGGCGTGAGTGCACGCCCCGCAGGCGATCTCCAGGAAAGCCTCCGCTGGGGAGCCCAGTCTTCCCAACCCCTCTCTCTCGCCCGCCCCTGCGGCCACCCTCGGGGGCGAGGCAGCCGGGCGCGTGGGAGGGGACGGCGCGCCATTGGCTTGTGCGCGGCACTGAGAGGAGGGACCAGCGCGGGCCGCCAGACTCGGGTACACCCTGGCCGCGCAGGGCGCCGCGCGCACTCCAGCCCGGCCCTACCCTGCCCTGCCCTGCCCTGCGCGGTGGCGCGATGTGAGGCGCCCGAACCGACCGTCCGCCCAGCTCACCAGCCCCGCGCAGCGCCGGCGCCAGTATGCACTAGGCACGTAAGTTCTGCTCCCGCCGTCTCTCCGGAGCCCGGCACTTTCCCCTCTGTCGCTGGCCGGCCGGTGCCTGCGCAGCGCAGCCCGGCGGGGTTCCTGCGGCCGCAGAGACTGCGGGGGAGAAGGGGTGCGGACCGGGAGGCGGGGATCCCGTGCGCGCTAGCCGGCCGTCTCGGCACCTCTCGGCACCGCGGATCCGCCGGGACCCGAGGGGTCTCTTCCCCGGCTCTCCTAGGTGTCGTCCTGCAGCACCCGTTTTCTCTCCTTCGCGCTCTCCCGGCTGACTCGATTTCTCTCTCTTCTCCGTCACTCCCCTTCCGCCACCTCCTTGCACTGTTGATTAAACCCTCTGCCTTCCCTTCTCGGGCTTGCCTCTCTGCTTCGGAGCAAGAGAGAAACAGAGCGAAAAGCAGTTGCTCTATCTTTGGGGTCTGCTTTTGTCCCTCCCGCTCTGTTCCCGGTCCCCTCCCGCCTCTATCTCCTCCCCCGCCCCTCCCCCACCATTGTTCCCGGGTCCGAGGAGTACGCGAGCCCCTCCACCCCGCCCCCGCAGAGCCGCAGACGGAGGTGGCGAAGTTCCCACTGCCCCCCAAGTCTGGCCAGACCTCCTCGTTCCTGGAGCCGTGTGGGCGGGGATACTGGGCGGGAGGACCGTGGGCGCCCAACAACCCGGAGCTCCCTGTCTGGGAACCTCAGCTCCCCGGCCTCGGGTCTGAAAAGTGGATTAGGGTCGGGAGCCGGGAAATAAGAAAAGGATTGGAGAGGGGGGAGGGGCAAGGCAGGACGAGACCCCCGCCCCCAGGCTGGGGAGGAGCAGGCAGAAATGGTGGCCGCGCCTGAGCCGCCGGCCGGGGGCACAGGTGGAGAGAGACACCCCTCTCCCGAGCCACGCGCGTAGTAAGGAGAAGCGCGGGGGTCACTGGGCCGGCGCAGGGAGGGCTAGGGCCCCCTACCGTGGGCATTTTACCGCCCGGGAGAGGCTGCGCTCCGCAGAGGGGCGGTCGGAACCGACGACCCCACCCCCGGCACGCCCCACAGGGCCCGGCGCTCGCTCTGGGTCCCCTCACCCCTCCTTTCGCCTCAGTGCGGGGCTTCAGTCGCCTCCTTGCAACCCGGGAGGCAGCAGGTTTCTCTGCGCGAAAGACGGGGGCGGGGCGGGGACAGGAGCGGGGCGGAGGCCGAAAAGCCCCGGGCTCCATCAAAGCCCAGCGTCGACGGCCAAGTTCGCCTCACCGCCCCTCACTTCCTGGTTGGTTTCCTTCAGACAAACTTTTCTCGGTGGGGCCAGCCTGCGGGGAGAAGGCCCTGGGGCTGCAGGGATGCCCATCCCAGCTGTGCCGCAACTTGGACCCCCACTCCCAGCGGCCTGGGAAGAGGGGACTTGGCGACCTCCTGCAGCCCGCAGATCCCAGGGGCACGGGGGTGTTTTGTTGAAGTGCCGCGGGGGGGGGCACTATCCACCCCGTTAACCACAGCCCCACTCTCAAGTCTAAAAGGCTCGGCCCGGCGGGAGGAGGGAAAGGTTTTCTTTGGTGAGTTTTTAGTAAATAAGACACAGCATATTCTCCAGCCCTCTCATCCCATCTGTAAAATGGGCCACCTGGACCCTGAGGTTCCTCCTGGCGCCAGCATCCTGGGAACCAGCCACCCTGGCTCGTATTTATCAGCTTCATCAGTACTTCCAAATTTGGAATGGAGGGCTGAGACCCAAAACCCCATCACCCAGGCCTGGCTGTCACCTCCTGCAGGTTCCCCTGCTCTGGCCCCATCTCCCCAGGGCCCTGCTGCTTCTCTAACTCCACACTCAGCTACCCCTTCCCTGACTATTGGGCGGTCTCACTTCTGCCAAAGGAGCGCTGGTGGCACAACGGTAAGCCAACGGACAAGGTTGGTGGTTCAGACCCGACAAGTCCCTCCACGGAAGAAAGACGTGGTGATCTGCTGTTGTGAAGATCACAGCGTAGAAGACCGTATGGGGCAGTTCTACTGTGTTACGTGAGGTCCCTTTGAGTGGAAAATCTACTAGATGGCACCTAACAATAACAACACCACCTCTTAGAGAAAGGGAGAGCTGGCTCCTGCTGGGGAGAGGAGCAGGGTGGGATGAGATTAACAGTAACCCCTGATATTCACACAGTCTGGGGCTGGTCTTTATTTTCACTGATTGAACAAAATGTGAGCGCTGTTCCCGAAATGGTTTGTTGAACAAAGTGCCGGGCATAATTCCAGGCATTGGGGAGATAGCTGTGGACAAAATAAAGATTCTTGCCCTCATGGAGCAGATGTTTAAAGGGGGAGGTGAACAACTAGTAAAATAAGTAAACAACAGATCATATAGTGCATTGGGAGGTGAGGGGAAAAAAGGCTGGGGGTGGTGTTACCATTTTAAATGGTAGTCAGGGAGGCCTCCCTGAGGAGGTGGCTTTTGAGCTAAGACTTGAGGGAGGCGAAGGAAGGAGTGAGCTGCGTGGGTAGAAGTGCAAAGGCCCTGAGGCTGGAGTGTGCCTGGGATCTTTGAAGAACATGCAAGGAGGCCAGTACAGCTAGAGTAGGTTGAGGGGGTGGCAAAGAGATAGGCAAGGCTGGCTGAGAAGGGTTGAAGCCCCCCATTTTATAGATCAGAGAAAGGGTGCTCAGAGATGGTATGTAAGTGGCCCCAGGATACACAGCCTCAGGACACATGGCAGGGCGGGTGCCTGATGTTCTGACTCCTGGCCCAGGGCGTTTTCCCTGCACCCTGCTTCTCAGTCATTCTATTAGCAGCACTGACTGCACCTTGCCCAGATGCCTGGGGACGTGGAGGTGAGCTACTCAAGCTTAGTGCCCCAAAGGGCTTCAGACCTCATGGAAACCATTCCCAGCCGCCTCCCCAGGCCTGCTAGGGCAGTAATGCACTGGGGCAACGTCTTCCTTCTGGCCCAGAGTGACCCTTGTTCTCTCCCCGCTCCCCTCCTACAACTACTTGCTTCTACCACTCTCTTTGTACTGAGCTGGTTTGGTTAAGGGGGAAACTGGGGCAAAGAAGTTGAGTCTCCTAGCCTGAAAAGAACAGTACCAATTTTTATAGAGAATTGGCTACAACACAGGTACTGTTTTAGGTGCTTTTTGTGCATCTTCTCACTTCTGAGGTAGGTGTCATCATTTACATCCATTTAACAGGTGAGGAAATTGAGGTAGAGAGTAGTCACTGGCCCGAGGCCATGCAGCTAGTAAATGGTAGTGGCGGTTGTGTGCCTTTGAGTTGATTTCGACTCACAGCCACCGTGTATGACAGATCAGAACTGCCCCCTAGGGTTTCCTAGGCTGTAATCTTCACGGGAGCGGACTGCCAGGTCTTTCTCCCCCACCAGCCTTTCAGTTAGCAGCCAAGCGCTTAACAGTTGTGCCACCAGGGCTCCTAGTAAGTGGTAGGGCCAGGATTGACGCACAGGCCCTTTGAGTCTCAATCCACTCCTTTAACCACTAAACCAGATTCCCGAGCCCCAGAAGGACAAGTCTAGGACTTTGGTCCTGGTTCGTCCCTATCCTGGGAAAAGTACAGCGGCTCTTCTGCCTGTCGCCTCCCACCCATCCAGAAGACAAATCACCACTTGCTTCTGAAAAAGTTGGCTCAAAATCGGGGAGCATTCCTTTAAAGAAATTCCCCTCCCTTCCCCTCCTGCCCTCCTCTCCTCCCCCTGCAGGCTCCCCAGCAGCCTTGGGGGTAGGGGGTGGGGGCCGAGGAGGGGTGAATTCTCATCAGAGCCCTGGCCCCATGGGATCCCGAAGCCAGGCTGGCCCTATGACAACACCAGCTGCCCTTGAGGGCCCTGACCTGGTTACCGGGTGAAGGGGAGAGCCTGGCCAGTCCTGGGTCAAAAGGGATGGAAGTTCTCTATGAGTCACGTTGGGGCCAGATAAGACCTCTGAGTGGTGATGGATGCTTATCAGAGGTATGACCCCCCCCACCCCGTCCCTGTTCCCTGGTCGTGCACATATCAGCAGCTTCAGACCCTTGGGTGAGGCGCTTGGGGATGTCCCTTCCTCCTTGCCCCCTGCTCTGCCCTCTACTGCTCTCCAACCCAGCAGGGACTGTTTTTGTTTTGTCCCTGAAGCCTTGGAGATGTTTGTGATGAAAGTTTGGACTTTCCTCTGCCTTTCTGGAAGTTAAATGCCTTCAAAAGAGATCGAGAACTAGCAGAGATAGAAATTGAGAAGCTGTGAGTCACCCGGGCAATGAGAGAGGGGGTGGGACCTGGGGGTGGGACAGCCTGAGCTAGGGCCTTGTGTATGGCTAGTGAGAAGCAGGTTTTGGAAGCAAAATCAGCAATATCAGAGATGGAAGGGGCCCTCGGACAGGGTATGATTAACCAACGAGTAAGCACCAGCTTGCATGGAGCAAGGTATGCAGGAACTTAATTGTATTTACTTGCTAATCTGTGGTGAGCAGTTTCACATGGGTTTTGCCACATCTTTGCGGTGATGGGGGACAGGTGAAATGGTACACTGCAGATTGGTGGGAAGGCATGATTGGGCCTGTGTGTACTCTGCTTATTGGGTAATCCAGCCCTGCTTGGGGACCACACTCATTTTTTTTAGGTGAGGAACTGAGTCCCAAAGAGGGACCATGGCTCACCGGCGATGGCAGAATCTAAATGTATCCTCAGAGCCCTGTCTCCCAGACCAGTGACCCCGGACACACTTGCTAGCCTCCTGCTTCGGTGCAAGCCGTCCATTGCCAGCTCAGAGCCTGACCACCCTCCTGTGGGTTCACCTCTGTGGAGGTTCTTGTGAATGGGGCATGGAGTCCTGTTCTTGACCTCAGAGCTTAGTCATGGGACAGGATTCACATCGTGCCCCATCCTCTCCCCATCGGTGTTACTCTTTGTCATCCTCACCGTCAGCAGCAGTGTGACAGTGAGCCTGACGGAGATGCTGGGATGATGAGAGGGATGGATGACGCAGCCCCGCCCTCCTCACTCCTGGTCTATTGGGAGAGATAAGCCTGACTAAGCAGGCGTGGCCTTTAGGATAATTACGTTCCTCAGGACTGGCAGAAAGCAAGCCTGAAGGAGCAGCCAAAGGGCCAGCACCTCTGCTTCTGCCCTCAGCCAGTGCCCTGAAAACCCCACTCCTGCCCCACTCACACAAAAGCCTCCTTTATGCCCTGTGACTTCCTCATTTAACTCTAACCCTCCCAACAACCCATTATCATCCCCATTGACAGTTGAAGGAATTGAGGCTCCAGAGAGGTTAGTCTGCCCAAAGCCATGTTTGGTTGCTTTATAGGATAGAGTAGGACTGCCCCATAGGGTTTCCCAGGCTGTATCTTTGCGGGAGCAGATAACCAGGTCTTTTCCCCTTGGAATGGTTGGTGGGTTCCAGCCAAGTGCTTAACCATTGCGCCACCAGGGCATAGGGCTGATAATGGCAGAGCTGAGATTTGCACACAGGTCCCTTTAACCCCAAGCCTTTGAGTTCTCCATTACAGCCCTTGGGATGCGAGATTCATCCTACTTTAGGACCCAGGTGGTGGGTGCTGGGTGGGGGTTCTGTAAACCTCATTTTGTCCAGAGGGCTGCTGGGTTGCCCCAGGAAGACAATCGGGCTGCCCCAGAAGGGGCCACAGGCTGTGTGATGCAGGCTCTGAACCCTCCAGCCCCCGTGGCCCAAGCCCACCTGTTGGGAGCAGGAGGCTTGCTCCCTGCCTCCCCTTCTCTCTTGCCAGGGCCCATTTCCAGCTATTTTGCACCAGTGTGATAACAGAACAATGGGTCCCCCTGCAGCCCTTCCAGGTCATGCTGGAGTCACAGGGCCTTAACCCACCAGAGGCTGGACCTCGGGGAGGACCTGAGATGCTAGCCACCAGGCTGGAGGCTTTGAGGCCTCCCCTAAAAGTGTATACTATAGGCAGGTACCCCTACTTCGGGGAGATGTGATGGAGAAGATGGCTTAGAGCTCAGTTCATCATAGGGGCCAAGTTCACCAAACATCCCCGTCTCCAGCTTCTCTCAAGATGTCCAGTTAAAACATAGTTAACTTGGTTCGAACCCCAGCCCTGCAATTTACCTCAAGGGACACTTGAATAAGTCACTTGAGCCTCAGTTTTTTCATCTGTAAAATGGGTGTGATAACATGAGTGTTATCACCCCCAGTTCTGGGGCAGATGCCCTTGGAGGCAGCTCTGGGCACAGATGGGGAGAGACAGGCCACTGACCTGCAGAAGAGGGTCTTGTTTGGCAAGGAAGTGATTCCTTGGCTGTGGTGCTCAGCGGCAGTGACTCCCACCTGAATCACTGGGAGACTCAGCAACTGGTGGGCACTCTGGACCCCGAGGCCCCCTCCCTCTCCTCTTCTCCCCCCTCCCCTCTTGCTGGCCCAGTTCCTAAACCAACCCTCATGGGTGCAGTTTCCATGTCAGGGACAGCTCTATAGTCCTTCCGTTTCTATGGAAACCAGGCTTCCTGGGAAGGCTTCGTGCAGGGTGGAGGAGGCCCTTTACGATCTGCATGGGGATGATGCCCCAGCCCCTCTGATCTGCCATCTGTGTAGCTAGCTACCCTATTCATATTATTACTTGCTGTCTTTCATGGAGCACGTACTACGTGCCAGGCCCCTCGGCTGCATTGCTCGTTATTCCCCATCACAGCCTTGTGAGCTAAGTAGAAGTAATAGTTTGGTTTCACAAATGGGAAATAGAAGCATGGAGAAGTTAAGTCATTTCCCTGAGGTCACACAGCAATTAAGAGAAAGACTTGGGAATTGAGCCCAGGTTTGCCCAATCATTAAGTTTATTAAGTATGTCCCCTCCCACTCTGTCATCCCCCTTGACACTTCTACACCCTGACAAGCTCCCCCCTACTTTCATAGCATCTGGGGGCTTTGCCTGGCCTCTGTCCAGTCATGGCCCCCTCCCCCTGGCTATCCCTGGGGCTGTTTGGAGATTGTCTGCCTCCTCCTCAGATGCCACAACAGACAAGGAGACAGGAAGACTGCAGGACGCAGACCTCGGCCAGCAACAGGCCGCTCACCCTTCCACCCACCCGTGGAAAACTCATTCAGCCCACAGATATTCGTTGAGCTCTTCCAGGCAGTGAATAAAAACGACAGAAATCCGGGCCTTGTAGCACTTTCTAATGATGGCCCAGCATTTCGAGGTGGCTAGGGTGATTTTAGGGTGATGTCAGGGCCCCTAGTTCTCTAACCCTCACCATTTCCTGGGCACCCCCATATGCCAGGCACTCTGCAGAGAGTATCTGTACCCGCTCTCCTGGGGTCCTTTTGCACGCCCCATCTCCCCGAGTTAAGCACTGTTGTATGATTCGTGTTTTATTGAGGTCTGGAGGTGAATCCACTTGCCCAAGGTCACCTGACCGACAGGGGTGCCCAGATTCAAGCCCAGCTCTGCCTGACTGTCAGGCCCCTTCAGCCCTCCGGTGCCGCCAGCTTCCAAGTGGCCTGGGCAGCTCCTGTCCCCCTCTGGACCTTAGGTTCCCATTTGCCAGGTGTAAGGGTGCAAGGGTGCATGGTTCTGAATGTGCTGGGTACGATTAGGGGTCTTGTTTCCTTAGCTCAGCTGTGCTGACTGAGTGCCTACTGCGTGCCCAGCACAGGCCTAGGCCCAGTGGGGAGATCCAGGCACCAGCCCTGCCCTCAGACTGTTCACAGTCTTGGCATGGAGCTGCTGGGAAGTGATCAAGAGTGTAAGGCTAGACGTGGCCAGTGGCCACTGACACTGAAGCCCATTAGTCCAGAGGAGGGTGAGGGCTCTGTGCCCCAGGAAGGCTGCCTGGAGGTGGAGTCGTGCAAAGACCTCCTTGGAGAACACAGAGAATTCAGATAGGAGCAGCAGAATGGCAAGGAGGACCTTCCAGTTTGAGCAAAGCATCGGAAGTGGGAGTGGGTCTTGAAAGGACAGTGATTTGCTGGCTTAACTGGGGAATCCTGGGGGTTGAGGTCAGAGAGGCTGGCCAGGGGCGAATGCCAAGATCATGAACACAGGGCCTGGGGGCTACAAGTTACATTTCCCCTTCTCCTTGCTTGGCAGGCCCTCCTCTGCCTCCCTGTGAGCTTGCAGGTGGAGGGCTGCCTTCCTCCCCGCCTGCTGCCAGCCTCTTACAGCCTGGCACCGGGGGAAGCCTGGGCCAGGAAAGGAAGCATGATAGCCCAGCAGGCAGGCAGGCAGTCGGGCAGGCTTTTTCCATTGTGCACGGTTGAATGGACAAAGGGAAGTGGAATAAGTAGGGTGCACACTGGGCAGGGCGCTTTGCCCACAGGTGCCAGCCTGCACTCCCTCTCTCCACCAGCACACACCCCCATTTCTCAGGGGTGGAGACTGAGGCTTGGGAGCTGTGGTGACTTGCCCAAGGCCATGCAGCTGGTAAGATGACAGAACCAGGATTGGAACCCAGGCCCTGCTGCTCCAAAGCCAGTGCTTGGCCAGGGTGCACGGAGTGGGGTGCAGAGGACAGTGGGGGGAGGCACCCTCTGTTCTCATTGTCACGTGTGTATGGATGCTGTCAGATTAAATGGTGCCAGGCCAAAAAGAATCACCCAGAGTGGCCTTGAAGGGGAGAAGAGGACATGGGCAGACCTGCGGCGTGAGCGTGGTTTGCCTTGGGGCTGGGACTGTTTAGGGGCTGCCGGGTTATATGAGTATTGGAGGTGCCCGCCTGCCCTCCCCAGGCAGGGCACAGTCCTGGGGTTGAAGAAGGGACAGAACTCATGCTCAGAGCAGTTAGCTGTGATGGGAGACTGGGGAAGGGGACAGGGATTCTTCTTGGAGATGAGGGTCAAGATTCCATTCTCCCTGTGAAGCCATAGAGTGATATGCTCACTGTTGGGGCCACCATGGGGGCCGCCCAGCCCTGATACCTGATAGCTGATGGCAGAGCCATAGATAAAGCTTGTCCCTCCCGTCCACTCATAGATCCCAGGACACAGTACTCCCCCTTCTGCACCCACCCAGGCTGGTGGCACTGCAGTGGGCAGCTGTGGGCTAGAGGGAGGAGGGGCTCAGGCCTAGGGTGCAGATGGGAGCACTGTGTGTGTGTGGGGGGGACACAGTCAGAGGAAAGCAGCGTATATGATGAGAACTTCTATGTTCAGAGAGGAGAAGTAACTTGCTCTAATCGATATTCAATACAGCCTCCCCCTCCTCACTTAGTTCCTTAAGGATAGGAGCCGTGTCCCACCACCCCGGTACCTGGCTCACAGCAGATCCTCGCTAAAGGCAGTTTCTTCATTAAAATGTGTAGGTGCTACTCTGAGTGGTCTGACCAAGGTTATCTTTTTATATTGCCCCAAGATCCCTAAGAGATGAGAATTATAGCTTCATTTCTCAGATGGGGAGACTGAGGCTCAGAGGAATGAGATGACTTGCCCAAGGTCACACAGCCAGTAAGGGGCAAAGCAGGACTGAATCGGGCAGCACGGCCAACCTGGATGAGAAAGGGCTTCAAAAGTCAGGGGACCTATTAGAATGGCTAAAATAAAAAGACTGACCATATTAAGTGTTGTCGAGGACATGGAGGAACTAGAATGCTCACTCCTTGCTGGGGGAATGCAAAATGGTACAGCCACTCTGGAAAACAATTTGACACTTTCTCCTGCCATACAGCCCAGCAATCTCACACCTGGGTATTTACCTTAGAGAAATGAAGATTTAGGATCACACAAAAAATTGTCCATCAATGTTGACAGCAACTATATTCACAATCACCGAAAAATGGACTCTCGATAGACACAATCACTTGGAAGAATCTCAGCGGCATCGTGATGAATGAAAGAAGCCAGTTTCAAAATGTTATCTACCATATGATTTCATTTATGTAACATAATTGGGAAAAAAAACAAACCTAGACTGACAGAGATCAGTGGTTGCCAGGGGTTAGGGGCGAGGGGAGGGAATGACTGGGGGATAGCACAAGGGATGGAACTGCTCTGTGCACTAATTTGGAAGCAGTAGTTACATGAACCTCTACATGTGGTCAAATACACAGGACTCAGTAAGTCAATTTTACTCTACGTAAATTTTAAAATAAAAGGCTAGAGGGGAAGCCCGAAGAGGAAGGACGGGGGCAGGCAGGTCCGATGCCTTCCTCGCTGATGGGTGGGTGATGGTGTTGAGCTCTTCCCTGTTCTCTGCAGCGGCTCACTGGCTCTCATGGGAAGCTGCAGCGTGTCTGCCTGGTAGTGCGAGGGGCGCCGGGCTAATTATAGTTTCTATCTGGACACATGAGAAGGTGGTGGCAAGCAGCTGAGGTGTTGTGACAGTGCCCCAGGCCCTGCCAGAACAGTGCGGTTAAACCCTGGCTTGGCCTGTGCACAGAGCCTAGGCTTCCCTGGGTGGGATCAGGCATGCCCCCACCCATGACTGGCACCCACTGCCATGCTGTTTCCCACAGGGTGGGTGCTGTGAAGCAGTAGTGTTAACCAAGTGCCTCTGTGTTGTGCTGGCATCAAGACTGCCTTCCTGATCTTCACCACCGGTTTTCTCCCCAGAACCCCTGGGAGTGTGGGAGGGTGGAGGGAATTGTTACCCCCATTTTACAGGTGAGGAACTAAGGCCAGTGCTGGAGAGTGTTGTAAGAGGGCCATTTGGCTGGATATCATGCTCACAAAACCCAACCGGTTGCTGATTCTGATTCATAACCTCTAAACACAAACTGATATGTTACCTCCGCAGTTTATCCAAAGTCTTGTGTGCCATCAAGTGGTTTCTGACTGGTACCGACCCTATAGGACAGAGTAGAACTGCCCCAGGGTTTCCTGGGTTGTCATCTTTACAGGAAACCCTGGTAGCATAGTGATTAGGTGCCCTGGCTGCTAACCAAAAGGTCGACAGCTCAAATCCACCAGGTGTGCTCCTTGGGAACCTTATAGGGTAGTTCTACTGTGTCCTATAGGGTCGCTATGAGTCAGAGTTGACTCGACGGCAATGGGTTTAATCTTTACAGAGGAGATCTCTGTTTCTTTTCTTCCGTGGAGCTGCTGGGTGGATTTGAACCTCTAACCTTTTGGGTAGCAGCCGAGAGCTTAACCATTACACCACCAGGGCTCCTTATCCAAAGTCTAAAGCTCCGTTATTCAAATACCCTATAAGTTTTGATTCTCTGTTCTGATGTTTATTTCTTTGGGTGCTTTATTTTAAGATACTGGGAGGCTTGAAAACTGGAGGTGGCCTGGGGACATTTCCACGCTGCCTCTGGCAGCCTCTTTGGGGATTCTGGAAGTTTAAGACTTGCCTGGGACCATGCAGGAGTAAGATGGGCAGCCCACCCAGGTCTGAGGCATTGCCAGGCAGGTCTGGTCAAGCAGCTTGGTCCTCCTGGCTAAGGGCCAGGCAATTTCTGTGGCGTATTGCTTAAGAGCTACGGCTGCTAACCAAAAGGTTGGCAGTTTGAGTCCACCAGACGCTCCTTGGAAACCCTATGGGGCAGTTCTACTCTGTCCTATAGGGTTGCTATGAGTCGGAATTGACTCAATGACAACGGGCTTTTTTTTTTTTTTTGTCTGCAAATGGGGAGTCTTTTCCTGCCTTGTAGAGGGTGGTGAACGTTTTGCCCATTGAGTCGATTCTGACTCACGGCAACTCCATGTGTTACAGAGTAGAGCTGCCCCATAGGGTTTTCTTGGCTGTAATCTTTACAGAAGCAGATCGCCAGGCCTTTCTTCCTTGGCATTGCTGGGTGGGTTTGAACTGCCAACCTTTAGGTTAATAGGCAAGTGCAAACTGTGTCACCCAGGCCAGAGGAGGGTGGCAGTGAGTGGAAATGAGATACCGGAAGAATGGGAGGCACTCAGTGGGGATACCACTGTTATTCAATCTAGCCTTCTGTCAAACCTCATTTTGATTTTTTCATCTGCAGAATGGGCATAAATAGGACCCATTTTGCAGGGTGGCTGTGATTAAGTAAACCCCTTCTCCCCTGCCCCTCTTCTGGCCTCCAACAGCCTTCATCTGCTATGCCATCTTTTTCCTGATTGTATTCCTGTCTCCATTGCTAGATTTTGTGCTGCTTGAAGGCAAGGCCCTCAGCTCACCTCTTCATCTCCGGTGCCCAGCGCAGTGCCTGACACACAGTAGGTGCTCCAGACCTGGCCCAAGGTGGAGCTGGGGCAAAGCCGGCATGGGGCAGACACTGGGGTGGGGTGGGGTGGGGGTACAGGGGCTGGGTGTTAATGGCAGGGAGGGGAAGCCCTTCCTTTAGCTGAGCTGAGTCCTGCAGCCACCACCCGCCTTCTTTCTGGTAGGTTTGAAGGAGGCTGTCTGGGAGGGAAGGAGGGCCTGCTGGGTGGCAGGGGTGGCCTAAGCGTAAGTTCAGTGGTAGCCTGGACCTCAGGACTCAGAAACACCTGCCTCAGGCTTGGATACATCATCCTTCTGGGTCTTGATTGCTCTTGCTGACCCAGGCCCCTTGTTACCCTACTCCCCACCCAGGCCCACACACCTTGTCCTGGCCACACACTCCTCTCCAGCCATCTATAAGGCTCCATCCAGCCTGTCACCCTGGGTGTGCTGTGCCCACTTAGGCCAGACAGGCTCACACAGTCGGAAGGGCCTTGGGAGCGTCTGCCCCAACCCATTTTACAGGTGAGGAAGCTGAGGCAGAAAAGGGGAGTGCCTTGCCCAGGATCACACAGCAGGGTAGTTTCGGAGCTGAGTGCTGAGCCTGGGTCCTTGGATCCCCATCCCACTGCCACAGGCTGAGGAGACACCAGCTGTCCCTGCGGTGGGGTCTGGCCTCCCCCTGCTATTAGGACCCTTCCCCGGAGGTCTCAAAGCTGGGCAGGGCCAGTGGCCTGAGGCCAGTGTCTCCCCTCAGCTCTTTTGCAGAGGCTGGACTCAGGACAAGATGGCGGCCAAGCAGCCCCCACCCCTGATGAAGAAGCATAGCCAGACGGACCTCGTGAGCCGCCTGAAGACTCGGAAGATCCTTGGTGTGGGCGGGGAGGACGATGATGGAGAGGTGCATCGCTCTAAGGTGGGCCTCTGTGAAGGGGCCTGGAGCTGGCCATGCCCAGGGGCTGTCTATGCATACCAATCTGGGAGGCAGGCCTGCTGGCCCACCATCTGGGGAGCCCTGGAATTTAGCTCATTTTTCTAGAAAGTTCATGGAGATGTCAGAGGAACAACAATAATAATGAAAACAAAAGATGATTAGAATTGAGTGCTTATTATGTACAAGGTATTATGCCATGTGCTTTACAAGCGTAATTTAAACTTCTTGATTTCCCTGGGAAATATAGATACAATTATTATCCCCATTTTATAGAGGAGGAGACTGAGGCTCAGAGAAGTTAAAGGACTCACCTGAAGCCACACCAGTGAGTGGCTGGACCAGGTTTCAAGCCCAAGTCTGGCTGTGCTCTTAGCCACCTTGTTTTCAGCTTCCTTTAAACCTCAGGGTCAGAAAGAGGCAGGAGAGGTGTGACTGCAGTAGGAGCCCCAGCCTGGGCTACTGTCTGCCAAGCAGAGGTGCCCAAGTGGGTCTCTGTGTGTGTCTGGGGCAGGGCTCAGGAGGCTGTGAGTGGGCTGGCTGAGCCTGGCTCCTTTGACCCCTGTGTGTCTACAGATCAGCCAGGTCTTGGGCAATGAAATCAAATTTGCAGTTCGGGAGCCTTTGGGGCTCAGGTGAGTGAGCATTTCTGTGTGTTTTGGGGGGCTCCCGAGGTTGTGTGTGGGGGGAGCTGCAGAAGACCCTTCCTCACTTTGCTTTGTGCCCGCATGGTCTTTCCTCTTGATTCCATCCTGTCTCATAACTTCCCCCAAACTAGCCATCCCGGGTACTTGGCTGGAGAGGGGAGGGTCTTTGGGGCCTGGGGCGGCAGCGAGGGGTTGGGGTGGCAGCCAGGGGCTTGGCTGCAGTCTTCCTCTCCACCCTCCCCAGGGTCTGGCAGTTTGTTTCGGCTGTGCTCTTCTCCGGCATTGCCATCATGGTGAGCCCCCACCCCACCACTGTGACCTAGCCCTGGGTCTGGTTTCCCCAGCCCTGCCTCTCTCTGGGGCTCCTGCCCCTCCCCTCCCCAGGGACCCCTGGCTGCCTCTCCCAGCATTGCCATCACTCTGAGGCCCCACCCCCAGGGCTCTGGTGGCCTCCCCACTCATGCCCTGACTGGAGCATCCTAGAGTCCATGGTCCTTCCTGACCCCTTGTCCCCCTGCCCCCGACGGGGAGTCCAGAGCCTTCTCTTCTGGCATGGAGGGGGGAACAATCAAGATCTCAATCCTGGACAGTCCCAGGGACAGTGGCCCAGCTCCTGGGGGTGAGGAAGGACATGTCCAGGGTGTCAACTGTGCCCCCAACTGTTCCCAAGAGCTGAACCTCTGAGCATCTCTCCCTGTGTCTTTAGGCCCTTGCCTTCCCTGACCAGCTCTACGATGTAGTCTTTGACGGAGCCGAGGTGACCAGCAAGACCCCAGTCCGCCTTTATGGCGGTGCTCTCCTCAGTGAGTGTGGCTGGGATATGCTGAGGGAGGGCATGGGCACCTGAGGGGACCCAGTGGGGAGCCTGCATCTGTGCAGAGAGCTCCCACTTCCTTTCTTCTGCTGGAGCTTGTGGCCCCCCGCCCCCGACCCATACATCATTAATCAGCTGTTGAGTCTGTCTCTGTGGTGTGTGCTGCCATCTTATGGCCATTGGCAGAATGCACTCAGTGGTTTGGAGCTCTGTCTTTGCCATCATCTGGGACACTTATTGAGCGCTTGTTGTGTGCAGTGCACCACCCTGGGCACTGGAGTACAGAAATGAATGAGGCCCATGCTCTTCCTTCCAGGGCCTCACAACATAGAGGAGGAGACAGAAACAACTTGATGTGTGCACAACCCCTCACACCCACTCCATCTTTTTCCCCATCTACTGCCAAGGTTCAGACCCTCACAAGCCTCTCTTTTGAACCATTTCTGTTTCCTCTCTAGTCTGAGTTGCACACAGTGCATGCTAGAAAGCTGAATTAGGGCATTTAAAACTCAGCACAGGTTGTGCTCCTCCACTTCTCCAAAACATTCTATGGCTCCCTATTGCCTGCAGAATAAAGTCCCGGCTCCTCTGCCTGGCATTCAGGCTCCTCTGCCTGGCATTCAGGGTCCTCTGGGGGGTGGATCCAGCTGCCTTCCCAAACTCACCTCCCCTCACACCCCCCACGGGGCCTGGACTGCACCCACACTGACGATGTGCTGTCGCGTTTCACAAGGTCTCTGTGCTTTTGCACGTGAAGTTTCCCCAGTTTTGTGCTGATTGCCACCTCTACTCAACCTCCAAGGACTGGCTCAAATATCCTTGAGACGGGGTGGTGGAGATTGGGGCAGCTTCAAGCACTTCATTCACACAGTGGGAGAGCTGGAGTTACAAGTTAGATTTGTTGACATACAATGATATATATCTGGTGTTCAGAGCTAGCCAATGCTGGGTAAGCTGGCCTGGAAAGGCTCCCTTCGTGGCTCTTCCACCAAGAAAATTTGGTCCACACCCCCCGCCACCCCAGGGAATTCCTTAGAGTGATTCTTTAATAGGCTTGGATTTACTATCTCCAGGAATTCCAGTGGAAAGAGTATACAACTATAGGACCAGATAACCATTAGCTCATAGACTCCATCAACACAGAACTGGGTATAGACAGGTTGGCTGCAGCTCAATACTCCCATTTTATAGGTGGAGAGACTGAGTCCCAGTGGGGGGAAGTGACTTGGCTTGTGTCCCATAGTGAGCTGGGAATGGCATGAGCAGGGATGAGGTGACTGGCTGAAGCAGCAGAGTTGAACGTGGAGGGAAAAGGACAGGGACGGAAACGTTATTACTTGAGGAGTGTGAGTCGGGGTGGGGTTGTGGAGGTGCAGGGTCCTGGCTATCTTGCGGTAGTGGTCAGAAGGGAGGAGAAAGGGGTGGGTGGGGCTGGGCTGCTCCACCCCCCACTCCCACCTGCCCTCTGCCCACTCCAGGCATCTCCCTGATCATGTGGAATGCTCTATACACGGCTGAGAAAGTTATCATCAGGTGGACTCTGCTTACTGAAGCCTGCTACTTTGGAATCCAGTTCTTGGGTGAGTGTGGAGGTGGGCCAGGAAGGGAGGGGTGGGGGGGTTCAGCAGGGCAGCTGTGCGCCCGGCCTCTAGCTCAAGCCATTCGAGTTTGCAGGAAATGAGAGGGGATGGGGGTAGGACCTGAGTGGCTGAACTTACCCATGCCCACAGGTCCTGCACACCTGTGCTCACATGTACCTGTGTCTTCCTGAAGACACACGTGTACAACCATGGCCCTGAGCCCTCCCCCACACACGTGCACCTGCCTCTTCCCACAACCCACTGCTCACTCTCATACCCAGCATGTGTGTAACAACACACGCTTGGTTTTGGCCACAGTCTACCCCAGTACCTGCTGCGTGGGGAGCATCAGAACAGCGATGCTTGGGGTTGGGGGGCAGGATCCCTGGGCTCAGAATGTCACCATCGAGGTGGCCACACCAGGGCTCCCCGCTCAGTGTGGCCTCCCGTGGTGGGGAGCGAGGGCACAGCCTCTCTGACTTGTCCCTTCCCCGCCCTTTCTCCCACAGTGGTCACTGCCTCACTCGCCGAGACGGGTCTTGTGTCCCTGGGGGTCCTGCTGCTCCTGGCCAGCCGCCTCCTTTTTGTTGTCATCAGCATTTACTACTATTACCAAGTTGGCCGAAGATCCAAGAAAGTCTAGCCGCCTGCCAGGCCAGGGCCCCCGCCAATGCCAGGGCAGGTGGGGCTCGGCCTCTGTCACCTTTGGTTCTCGGAGGACAGGACGACCTCTGCCCTGCCCAGCGCTGCCCATGCCTGCTGCAGGGGGCAGGCCCAGGCAGGCAGGGGCACACCTTCCCCTCCACCCAGGTGCTCCCTGGATGCGGGGATTTCTGGGCTTTCAGGTTTGAGATGCTGGTGTGGGGAGAGACGGGGCCTCTGTACCTCTGTTCTCCACCCCACATGTGATGCCTCCTTAAATTCTTGAGTTTCTTGGTCTCTGATTCCCCCAACAGACACTGACTAGAGGGCTTGAGTCATGGGGGTGTTGGGCAAAGTTAGGGTCCTGCCGGAGATCCTTTGTTTCTTCTTAGAGGGGGGTTGTGGGCTGCTTCCTCCTCTCCCTTGGCCAAGATAGTGATTTTGGCTTCTGTTGATGCCTGGAAAAGCCTGAGAACAGACCTTGTGCTCCTTCCCCTCAGTCTGGGCACCCCCCCCCCACCTAAACACATGCACACCTTCCCATGGCCCAGCTGGGGGATGGGGAGGGCAGGGGTGGGCTCCCTTTCGGCCATCCTGTGCAGGTGGGCCAGAAGCCTAGACCTGTCTCCACCCCTAGGCTTGGCCCAGCTGGAGCTCTCCTTGGCTCCAGGCTGCTCTGCCTCTCGTGGCACCTCTGCCCCAGGTTCCCAAAGTCCCTGGGAGCCCCCTCCTACCAACCAGTGGGTCCAGAACCTACCAGTGGCCATAAGCCCTCCCACACAGGTGACTCCAGATAGAGGCCACCAGTGAGTGATGGGGTTTGGAGATGAAGAAGAAAAATGTGGCATTTCCATGTCTCTTGGTATCTCCTCCAGGGTCTGATGTTCACCTGGTTCAGCCCATCTGAGACCCTGGGAGCTAAAGACCCCCTGCCCTGTCCCTCCCTGAAGGCCCACCTGCCCATGTGTTCCCATTCGTCCCTGCTTCCTATGCTGTCCTTCTCTCCAGCACGTTCCCACATGAGGAACGGGGAGAGGTGTGGAGAGAGAAGCAGCCACAGGCCCCAACTCGCTGCCCTTCTGGATCCTTAGGTTTCCCCAGCTCTGGCTGCTGTCTAGGTTGCCCTCTGTATGGCTTACTGGGAACCTTCCCCTGCCCACCCCAGTGCCCAGCTGGCCCTGCAGCCACGCCCAGTGACAGGTCTGTGTCCAGCAGGCTGGTGGCACTGTTACACAAATGAGAAAGGCCCAGAGGGTACCCCAGGCTATGCTGCTGGTGACGGGGCTGAGCCAGATTGGGAACCTGGTCTCCGAAGAAGGGCCCTTTCTCCTGGCATCCATCTCTGGCCACTTACGTGTGCCTCTACCCAAAATCCTGCCCCCTGCTGCTGAGCCTGCCGGGAGCCTGCTGCCTTCTTTGGGTGAAGCTGCTGGCTGTCACTGTTGGTTGGGCAGTGCTCCAGGCTACAGTCCCCCATCCGAGCCTTTTAAGGCCTGGCTAACCTTTCAACGGCTGGTGGATGACTTGTCGTCCCAGGTAGAGCTGGGCTCAGCAGGTAGATTCCACCTGAGGAAGCAGGCTAGTTGTTAGCTGCTGTTGGGTCAGCCCCGACTCGATCCCGTGGTCGGTGTGGATCGCATGTTGGGATCCACAGGGGTTTTTCATGGGCTGAATTTTGAAAGTGGATGACCAGGCATTTCTTCTAGCCCATCTTAGTCTGAAAGCTCTCCTAAAACCTGTTCAGCATCAGAGCAACACGAAAGCCTCCGCTGACAGGTAGCTGTGCCTGAGGTGCATTGGCTGAGAATCAAACCTGGTTTTCCGGCACAGAAGGCGAGAATTCTACCACTGAACCACCACCGCCCTAGGCAAGCAGGGAGGTGGAAACACAGGCTTTGGGGTCCGCTCTGCAGTGGGCATCTGCTGGGGCTGAACCTGCTAAGCCTCCATCTTAGCTGTTGAATGGAGCAATTGTCAGGACCTTATGCGTGGTGGTGAGGACACGCTAGGATGGGGCCATCTGGGCTCTGGCACACAGCAGTGTGCCTGAAATATGTTGCTGAGTTAAACATTGTAGTGGGGCAGGATTTTATGGGGGTGCCCAGATAAGGTCTGGGGCATTAAGGGAAGGAGGACTCAGTATTGGGAAGGGGCAGTGACAGAAGGGGAGAGGAAGGCCATGTGGGGGTTCAGCTCTCCTAAAAGCTTGAGGTGACCTGGAACGCCCCCTCCTCCCGGTCCACCCCTGTGGCTGGACCCCAGCACCCTCAAGCCAAGCTCCTGCCTTAGCCTGTCCACCCCCACCCCAAATCAAGACCACCTTTCTTCACAGTCACTATTTATTCTTCGTTCCTCTTTCTTTTCATAAGAAACTCACAGAAACCAGTGCAAAACCATCTGTGTGGGCGTCCTGTTTTATATTACAAAACTCCTCTTCGTACATAATATAAAAAGGGGGGGGGCTCACAGGAGATAAATGTGATAAATTAGCTCTGCTATCTACCGCAAGAATCAATTACACTTTTTAAAATAGAGTTGATATATGATCCATAGGGAAGGCAGAAGGGAACTTCCAGAGAGATGGGAGTGTTGAGTCCTGGGCTGGTTTGAGGGGTCCTGTCCAGGCTCGATCGGCATGTATAGGAGAGAGGGGCCGATGGAGACTGAGGAGGGGCCTGAGCAGCAAGGCTGGATACTAACTAACAGGGAGCCGGGGGAGGGGATCAGCCTCCCTCAACCCCAGCCCTTATGATGCATCCTCCCTTAGCCAAGATGCGTAATTTCAGAGCAGGAAATTGGCTGTCAGCACAGGGCGGAATGTGTGACTAACAGTGTAAGGTCTTCCCTGTCCCTTTTTCTGTTAGTGGGGTCGGAGGAAGTCTCAGTTGTGGGTGGTTTAATTCTTGGGGGGGGGGGTGAGTGGGAGTAAAGAAAGAACGCCCCCTTCCCCAACTGCCACCAGAGCCTGTGGTGGGCTGTACCTGAATCCGCTCAACCTGGGCTCTAGCGGCTGCAGGTCTTGTACCCCAGAGGCGCAAGCCTGATTTGGGCTGAGTTTCATGTTTCGAGGCTCCTAGGAACAGTCTCAGGCAGCCTTGCAAATAACTACCAGCCTGGCCTGAGAGTGTGGTCAGTGGCGGTGGGGGGCGAGGGAGAATCATGGCTGATTCAGAGTTCCTTGGCACCTTTTTAGGAAAGCCCTTGGGGATAAAAGTTGGTCCACTCCAGAAGGCACCTCACCCAGATGTTCCTTCATGACCTGCCCTTCTCCCAAGCTTATCTTCATCCTCTCTAATGTTTATACGGCCCAGAAGGAGGTGGAAGAAAAAAGACGGGAGGAGAATGATGGTGCCAGATGCCCAGTGCTCGTCATACCTTGAAGGTCCCCAACCCACCTGGGGACCTCAGAAGGCTGAAAAGTCCCTGGGCTGGAGCCACAAGGCTGCCCAATTTGACTTCTGAACCCCACTCCACCTGGGTTTGGGTTTTCTGTTAAACTCAGACCATCCATTTGCCTTTCCCAGGAAGCTGGAGCTATGCGTGTGGATAGGTCTAGAGAGAGGCAGGCCCCATGCTCACCATCCCACCCTGAAGTGGGACAGTGGAGAGGAGAGCAGACACCATGCCTGTCCTTCCATCCCCACACCTATGGCATCATTAATCAAGCTTGTGGGAAGACAATGCCTGACCTCAATATTCAGGAAGGGGAGAGAGTACTAGCTGCAGCTCCTGGCTCCTTGGGATGCCCAGCCTCTAGGGAGCTCATGGGATTATTTATGGAGCCACCAGGGCAGGCTGCTACAGGGACAATTTGAGAAGGCTAGGTTTAGAGACCTGGAGAGGGAACAGCAAGGCATGGGGTAAGGGATCAAACTGCATCTGCACGGCAGGCACAGAGCTCCTGGCTGCATCTCAGATGGGGAATGGGTGGCAGAGACGGGAACACTGGGCTCTGGGCCGTAGCTCTGACTCCTCTGGGTGACTAGAAGCCACTTGGGGAGGATGGGAACTGGCACAGGATCCCAGGAGACAGAACTAGCTTTTCCCAGGACCCTGACCTGGGACTGGAGAGGAAAGCAGATTCAGACCTCACTAATCAAGTTTA
This sequence comes from Loxodonta africana, assembly GCF_030014295.1. Classification (NCBI taxonomy): domain Eukaryota; kingdom Metazoa; phylum Chordata; class Mammalia; order Proboscidea; family Elephantidae; genus Loxodonta; species Loxodonta africana. Next base: position 38,150,934 of record NC_087348.1, read on the forward strand.
CTCTTCCTGGCAGACATTATTAATCAAACTTACCATGCCTGGCAGGCATCACCAATAGGGATTCCTGGGCCCTCTCCCTACTGAGCCCAGCCCGAACCTCAGTATCCTCGGCAGCCATTTTTGACAGATCAGGATCAATGTGCCCATGAAATCCAGTTGCCAGCACTGGTATAGAGCTTGAGGCCTGTGTATGCACAGCTGATATGTGGGCGTGAAGGAGTCTGGGAAAATCTCTCCCTGCCCGAACCTGGAGGGAACACTCAAAAATGCGATGTGGACAGAGAAGGGACAGGAAACTATCACAGAAGTGGCTGAGATGCCCGGGGGTTCTTTAGCCTGGAGATAAGAGGGCTCGGGGGAGACAATGTCTGACCTTAATGCACCCTCCGGGAAGGAGAGAGGGCAAAGGGGATGCCACGGAGAAAACCACAGAAAAACAGAAACTTCTTCCATGTATTGAGCTGATGCTAAGTCAGAGCGGTCCAAAGGCAGGAGGGCTGCCTGGGGAGGTAGTGAGCTTCCCGTCCCTGGGGGTATGAAAGCAGAGGGTGAAGTCTTGGCAGGGGTCTTGTGGAGACATCCAAGCCTCAGTTCTGGTATATGATCTTGGGGGCTCCTTCCAGCCCTGGGAGTCAGGGTAGAAGAGGGAAGGGGGTGAGGTTGTGGGGAGAGGGGGGCAGTGTAGGAAGGAGATGTGGCATGTGCACATGTGGGGGCTTGGAGAGGAGGGAGGGAGAGCAAAGTGAACATAGCCCAGAATTTTCTTTGCTGTAGAGCTAGGAGGAGGTGCTTCCTGGCCAACCCTCTTTTCCTAGGATATAGGGGACAGGGAGGGATGTGGGTGGCCAGCAGATCTGCTGGGACCGAGAGAGCCCTGGACGGAGTGACAGGCAGTTGGGAGACCACCTAGGTCTAGTTCAGAACTGCCATGTATGTGCTGTGTGACTGTGCACAAGTCAGTGCCCCTCTCTGGGCCTTTGAGGTTATTTGGTCCAACAGATGGGGAAGGCGAAGCTCCTGGCAGCCAGGCCATTCTTGGATTCCATGTCTGCAATCCACTCTGGGCCCCGCCCTGGAGGTGGGACAGCTCTCTCCGTTGGAGGACCAGAAACTGTGCTGTGGGTTCTGAGTCCTCCACGACGTGGCCGCTGGGGTCCCCTGGGTTTTGATGTCTCTCTGAGATTTGCTTTTGCCTCCTCACTGCCCAAATCCTCGCTTTCTTGGCACCAGTTCCTGACGCTGTGAGAAGGGGCCCAGACCCGGGGCTGCCAGAGTCCTGCTGGCCTGCAGAGGGGCCCTGGGACTGGTGCTTGTTTGGTCTCTAGTACAGACTGCCTCCTGGGTTCAGGCACTGGGACTGCTCTGAGAGCCCACGGCACCCACCCCGGCGTCCAGGCAGGGGGCACATTAGTCCATATTTGTATCTTCATTTTGTTTTGTTAAAAAAATAGCTATTTCTGTCCTCCCTCCACCCCCCTCTCCTCCTGGTCCCTCATGAGGCCTCACCTCCTCCCCTGGGGCCAGGATGGCAGGAGTGGGGGAAAGGGGAGGGCCTTGGGTGCTAGGCAGTGGTGGGTGGGGTGAGTCTTCATCTACTGGATGTGCCGGAAGAGGCACATGGCGAAGATCATGGCGAAAAGCTGCAAAGGAAGTAGGTGTCAGGTTGTCAGGCTGAGCCCACAGACCTCTGTGGGGTGTCCCACCCTGAGGGGAAGGGGCTGCTGCCTCTGGGGCGGGACCAGGGCTCACCTCCCACTGTTACCTTACCCTTGCTGCTGAGATTTCTGACATTCCCCTGGGGGCAAGACCCTCTCACCACCCAGCCGCCTCCATGCCACATAGCGTCATGGAAGGAAAGGGGACCTTGGACACCGAGAGACATGGGTTCAAATCCCAGCTCTGCTACTTGCCAGCAGTGACCTCAGGCAAGGCCCTTCCTTTCTCTGCCTTGAGTATGTATTGAGGAGCTTAGCGTGTGCACCATCTTTCGTGCTTTCTCGGAAACTTTTCACAGGGGAGGAAAGAGGCACAGAGAGGTCAGGTAACTTGCCTAAAGTCACACAGCTACATGAGGTAGAGCTGGGGTTTGAGTCCAGGCATTCTGACCTCAGAGCCCATGCTCGTAACCCCTTTAAGCTCACAGGAAATGGTGAGGTGTCAGTATAATAACATAATGGTACCTGTTACATAGTAGGTGCTTAGTAAAAACCCCTCCAAGGCTATTAATAGGCAGCGAAGACGCAGCCCTCCCCAGAGTTATCACGATAAGCACTGTCACTGACGGCCTGCCTAAGGGCCCTGGGATGCTGGGGTAGAGAGGCCCTGACTCAGGGACTCCCTTCTCTGACCAGATTTCTGATGCCCACGGCCTAAGGTGTCCTTGCAAGTAGCACAAGGAACAGTCCTCAAACCATGAGCTCATGGCCAAATTACCAGGAGGGTCAGTGGGGTGGCGGAAGCGAGGCTGGGATAGGGCCGAGTCTTTGAGGCAGGCTTCTGCCTCCTGTAGCAGCCAGCTGACGGGACCTGAGCAGGTATGAGGGGTTCTGGTGGAATCAAGCACCCAGATACTGCTTACTGAGCCCTTACTATGTACCAAGCATGTTTCCCTGCCATCTGTAATCCCCACAATGCCCAGGGGGCAGGGTGATTAGCACCATTTTGCAGATGAGGAAACAGAGACTCAGATGTCCTGCAATCTGGGGAGAGGCAAGCTGGAAGCTGGACGGCAAGGCCACGTTCTTTCAGCATTAAAAGCTGTTCCGGAAGTTCCCCCCAGGTCCCAGTGCAGACTTACTGCTTCCCGTCCGTGGCTGGCGTCCCCCCACTAGAAAGAACTTGTTGGCCCCTCCATCCCAGGGCTAGAATGCACTGTGTGTGGTGAATAAGGAATGAAGCTAAGACCCTCCCTCTCTCCCATCCCCAGTGCCCTCCACAAAGCTGCTGGAAGCAGGGCTGTGGGCGTAGTAAGAACCTGAGCAAGGCTATGTTCAAGGGGCAGATGTCTGGGCACCCAGGAGGCAGCCCTGCAGAGTGGGACAGGAAGATTCCATTGCCTCTTTTCATCTCCCTTCAGGTCAGGGACTGGCAAGCTCCCCGCCCTGGAGATGGGAGGCTGGGTGGTGGAGTGGGGTGGGCAACCTGCCTGTCCAACCTCCTGGAGCAGCCCACTGGAGATCTGGGCGAGGGCAGAAGGGAGTTGGCGGTGCCTCCCTTTAGGTGAAGTGCCACCTACTGGTGGCTTCAAAAGGGCTGCAGCTGGCTGCCTTTAGAGGGGGCCCTGGAGCCCTAGGTAAAGGGTGCTAAGACCACGATGGTGAGGTTAACAAGGCGACATAGCCCCTGAAGGAAGGACCTCATCTAGAACCACAGGCTGCAGCCCCTCCCTCAAGTTGGCTGTGCAGATCCACTGTCAAGAGCACGCAGGAAGCTCAAGGGGTTCGGGAATGTAGGGCTCTCAAAGCTGGCCCATCCCCACTGCCCTGAGACAGACACAGTCGGCTGACCACCCATCTTCCCCACAGTGGGGGAGTACATGGGGTCTTGGGTTAAGAAGATCCAGAAAGGAGGTGGGGGTGCAAGCCCTGGGGGTGTCTGCCCCAGACCCCTCCTGAGCCTTGCTGGGGGGAGAAGAGCAGCAATAGTGGGTGCCCTGCACTTACCTCAATGGCCAGCACCCCTATGGCGAGGGCTCCGGCCAGGTAGACATAAGTTTCAAAGGCGTTGAGGAGCATGGTGTAACAGCCCTGAGACAGGAAGAGCAGAGGTGAAGCACAGCCCAGAGGGACTGTCTAGGGTCAGGGGTCAGAAGTCAGAGGCCAGTGTCAGCAGGCTACCTGCTCAAACTGATGATGGGCCAGCGAGGGGGTTGGAGGGGCTGGAGGAAAAGCCTTGAGGCCATAAACATTATGGGGGGGGGGCCAGCGCTGGCAAGACACTGGGGATGTTGTCCAGCAAAGGGAGTACATCCTTGAACCCAATGTCTGCTTTGTGGCACCCTGGGCTTTGACCATTTATCCCCCCACCCCCACCCCAAGACTTTGGGAGCAGAAGAGCCTTTGGGTCTCTGGACTAAACGTGTTGGCCAGGCAGGCCAATGGAGGTATCCCTGGGGGTGGTCCTGAGACACCCTCGGAGGGAGGTAGGAGGGGGATGGATGGGACAATGGCATCAACCCACAGTGACGGTCCACTCTCCCAAGAGCTTTGCTGGGGCCTCATGTGCTCTTTATTATTTAGCCCTCATTCTAGCCTCTTGGGGAAGAACGGTTTTATCCGCATTTCACGTAGGAGGATTCGGAGGGAGACAGTGAGTTGAGTAAGGTGCTCAAGGTCACCTGCAAGGAGGAAGGGATGTGCACTGAGGGGACTCCATGTTCCTGCTCTGTACTGTGTTCCTTGTGGGATGCAGTGGGGAGAGGGGCCAGGCATCAGGGCACTGGGAAGCCTCGGTCTCCCCCATCTGGGCCAGTTCCCCGACTCAGAGCCTGGAGCTCATGTCTACAGGAATCTCACCTCACCATCCCCTTACAATGGCTTCCCACCCCCAGCCCTGCCCTGCCGAGACACTTGGAGAGGACCAGTCCCCTAACCATGCTGGCTATTGTCCAGTACCGTCCTCCTTCTTTCCAGAGAGGCAACATTCCATCCCCGGGCCACACCACCCCCGCCACCCTCCTGACCTAATCTGGCAAAGAGAGCCAGGCTAGAGGTGCCACCACAATGACTACCCACAAGGAGTGACTCCCACATTTATATCTCTACACAGACCTTCTCTTGAGCCCTGGCCCATATACCCAACTGTCCACTCAGCACCTCTGCTTGGATATCCCAAAGGCACCTCACCCCTACAGCTGACCTACCACCAAGGCCTCCTGAATACTTCTCAAGTATATACTCCTCTCCCATCACCCTGGTCTAACACATGGTCCTTTCTCATTGGGACCAGTGTAAAAGTCCCTCCTGTCCACTGGGGCCCACCTTTCATCTCTGGCCACAGAGCACCAACATGGTCACAAGGCTCCCTGCATGGAGCTTGGCATGGGCTTCTGTTGCTCTTCCAGGATCCTTTCCATTGGTCTATAGGCCCTGCTGATGGTCTTACCTCAAGCTCATCCTGCCCTGTTCACCCTGCTCCAGCCACATGGCCTTCTCTTGATACTTGGAACACAGTATGCTCCCACCCACCCCAGGGCCTTCGCACATGCTGCTCTCTGGCTGGAATGCTTTTCTCTTGCCGGGAGGATGAGGGTGTAGCACTTTGTGTCAAGGAGACTCATAGTAGCACCCATGCTCACAACCCACCAAGAAGTAGGTGGGGATAATGTGGGGAGAGAAGCCTCTAGATCATACAGTCAAATGGGGAATATGGATGCTTTCCAAATGGTGGTCACCATACTAGCCTGTAGCCAAGGTCTAGCAAGATCACCATCTACTGGGAGGCCTCTGGTTTGTTTCCAGCAAGAGAATACATTCTTCACTTGCCCGGGTGACCATCTTGACCCAGAGGAGGATAGGAAGCAAGCTCAACTCATACCAGTGGGAAAGCCTGAGTATTCATCATGGGTCACTGTCTTTTGGGATTTCCTTATTTCCCTTCATTAGAGTTCAATGGTAAACAGAGCTGGTGACCTAACTAGCACCCACTGACAAATACTCTCTGCCTTGACTCCTGGTGGCCATGTGACCCATTCTGGGGCAGAGAGACCTAAGCAGAAATCTGCTGGGCATTTCTGGGAAAACAGCTGATGCCACTCTTTCCCCTTCTCCCTGCCTTCAACATGGGTGAGATGTCTGGAGCCATGGCAGCTACTTTGTCACCATGAAGTGGTATACACAAATAAAGGCCATGTGGATCACAGAGACCAAGCCCTGACTGACATGACTGAGCCACTGGTACAATGCAAGAATTCACCATCTTTCAGAATTCTTGCCATGTATGAAATACAAACTGGCATTTGCTTAAGCCCTTTTAGTTGGGGGGTTTCAGTTGTTTGCAGTCAAACGTGTTGCTCAAGGCTGTGATGGGGATAAAAGGCAAAGTCAGAAATGCATCTTCAACTTTATGTAAGTGGACTTTGGGAAAAAAAACAAAAACAAAAAATAGAGTCCCACAGCAGAGGCTTTTAAAAGGGAAATGCTCAAGGGGGATGTGAGTGTCTCAGAAAATGAGTCAACCTCAGATAAGCCCCATGAGGAGCAGACGGAGAGTCACTGTAAAGAATTAATGTGGCTGTGTAGAGACCTCTCTGATGAGCTCCGATTTCAAAGCCATGCCCATGAGATGGAAGGAGGCATCCTAACAGAGGATGAATCCAGAAATGGGAAGCATGTCAGGATAAAGTTCCAAAGGAACAGGGCCCCATGAGAAGCCTTCACGAACAATTCACAAACGGCCTGAATTAGAAAGATACAGGCCTGGCTATGGGCAACAGGCACTCCAAACAGCAGCGACTTAAGCAAGTTAGAAACGTGTTTGTCTTTCCTATTCTGAACAATGATGGCCACTCTGCTGCATGGAGGTATCAGTGGCCCAGGCTCCTTCTCTTTTGTTGCTCTGCCATCCTGGGGGGCTGCAAGGCCCAAGATAGCTCATCAACCCAGCTCTATTCCAGCCAAGGGAAAGGGAGGAGGAGTGGGCTCAGCACTCTCTTAAAGACATGACTCGAGTTGCACAGATTACTTCTGCTCACTGTCCATATGGCCTAGCTGCAAGCCAGTCAGGAAATGTAGCCTTTACCTAGCAATGATAAGTCTTGACAAACACTCTTTCTAAGGAGGGAGGGGTGAGTGGAGTGTCGGGGACAGCCAGCAGTCCCTGCTACCATATGGTGGTCCTGAGAGGGTTGTCTTATGTAAGCTGACCTAGCAGGTCATAGCCTGCATGACATCAAAGCCTGAAACTTTCCTGCCACATTCCACGGCCTCTCCCCTCGGCAGACTGTGGACCTAACCCATTGTGTGCCCCTCCTAGCCCCAACCCTGCAGTGGCTGGGTTCCAGGACACTTGTTTCCTTATTTGCGTCTCTTTTCCCTCACCCAGGAGGGCAGGACCTGAGGAGTAAACGGAACATGGCTCTGGTGGCCCCCTGGGTCCTTTGACATGGCGTGGGCAGGTGCAGGGGATGGAGGTGGTCAGTTCACGGTGCAAAGCTAAAGCTGGAAAGGACCTCCTCAGATCGCCGGGCATCAGCTCCATTGTCACCTCCCCTGGAACTCCATGAGGCCTGCCCTGAGTCTCTACCCCAGCCCCATTCTAGTCCACCACTGGTTTTATTTTCTTTATAGCAATTATCTAAAAAAAAAAAGGCGGGGGGAACTGATTGCTTTTTCTTTGCTTGTTACTTGTTTATCATCTGCTTTCTCTAACTAGACCATGAGCTCCCCAAGAACAGTGGACTTGTTTCCTGTCCCCTGCTGCGTCCTCTGGCCCTATAAACCCACATAAGATCCCCATTAAAGGCCTAATCCAGAGACTGGCCTGGGGTACAGGCTCAGTTCACCCTCATTCTCTCCCTCCCTCCCTCCCCGCTGGCCTCTCCTGGTCTCTTGCACACTCCAGGGGGACACTGGTCAGTGGGACGAGGGGATCAGATACAGGCATACTGTTTGTCTCACAGAGAGGGGGGACGAAGCTCAAAGTGGGGGCCCTGGCTTCCCCCAAGAGATAGCACATGCAGGAAGAGAAAGGATTTCCTCCAAGGCTGAGAAGGAAAGAAGTCCAGGAGCTCCCTTGACCTTAGAGGGTCAGGTCAAGGAAACCCTGCTCCCTCAGGCACAGGGATGCCCTCTGATGGCCATGTGAGCTTCCTCTTCCATAGTGTGCAGTGTAATTCTGGTTCTGGCCCCCAAACTGCATTATCAGATCAGGGAGTGTTGGGAAACTCCTACTCACCCTCAACCCCAGCCCAAATGCCCACTCCTCCGACCTGTGCCAGCCCTGGACTGCCTGCTCCCCTCCTCCTTTCCCCCTTGGCTCCATCTCAGGGGCTGTGACGGAGCCTCCATCAGCCCCTGTTCAAGAGACACATATTATGGCCAACACCTGCATGGGATTCCCAGGGTGCCCTCAGATCCTCGCAGCCAACACCACCCCCACCCAGTTCTGGCCACCAAGTCTCAGTGGACGGGCACCCCTACCTGCTTGTTCAGGAATGGGTCCCTCCCCCGAAGGCACTCCTCCCTGCTCAGCAGGACCCCGTCCCGAGTCTGGGGTTCCCTCCGGCAGCAGGCCTCCGGGACCTCGTCAATGTCCGAAGTCAGGAGTTGAAACACTGGTGCAAACTGAAAGTCTTCAGGCCCGTTGACACCACAGCAACCAAACTAGGAGGAGAGCAAAAAGAAACGTCTGGTGGGCGGGGGCTGGACTCAGGGACAGAGCTGGGCAGCCTCTCCAAAGACAATGGCAGAGGCAGCCACGGCAGAGTGGAGTCAGAAGACCTGGGCGTGGGCCTGCTTCACTCTGTTCCTCCTGTGTGACTTTGGGAAAGTCACTCAACTTCTCTGAGACTTCAGTGTCCTTGTCTGAAAAATGGGGGTGATAATAACAAAATCCCACCTTGCTCCTAGTAAGCACTGAATAAACAGTTGCTCTGATTATTTTGAAGTCTCTGGGTGTTGCAAATGATTAAAAGCTTGGCTGCGAACCCAAAGGTTGGCAGTTCACCCAGAAGTGTCTTGGAAGAAAGCCCTGGAGATTTACTTCTGAAAGATCACAGCCATTGAAAACCTTATGGAGCACAGGTCTACTCTGACACACCTGAGGACCACCATGAATGTGAACTGACTCAATGACAACTGGTTTGGTTTGTTATGATTATTATCATCTATGACATTACTACTGATTGGGGTACCCAAGTCAGGGAGAGCAAACAGGTTTCACCCTGAGTTTTGACTTCGATCACCTGGCAGTGGCTGCCCAGAATGTTGCCTGAATACTGATTCCAAAGCCAGCTCTAGAATCCGTGGAGAGTGCCCTGATTGATTACTGATGTCTGTCATGGGCGTGTGAGCAGCGAGGGCCATGGAGGCCGGACACTGGCTTCAGGGGATGTCACTGCTGACTGCTCACAGCCTCAGGGGGTGGGGCCCACTCACTGTGATCATGACTGAGTTCCAGGTGGCAGAGAAGACATCCGAGTCGTTATTGCCCCGGTAGTGCTTGGTGAGCTCCTTGGTGAAGAATTCGCGGGTGAGCTGGGGACAGAGGGAAGGGCGAGCTGACACCCTGGAGTTTGGTGCGGCCTCCGCCCCCCACCCTCGGCTCCCCATTGGGGGCAGGGAGAGGGAGCTATGGGCTGGCCGAAGGGGGAAAGCCAGCCAGGGATCCACAGGAAGTCAGTAAGAGAGAGCCAGGTACGTACATTTTCCCTGAAGATGAAGGCCAAGATGGCCGCCGAGAGCTCTGCCAGGAAGATGATCAGGATGAACAAGAAGAACTGCAAAGAGAGGAGGGGGCGGGCTGGTGAGCCCTGAGGGAGTCAGGGCAGCCGGAGCTCAGCTGGGAGTGCTGGCTGATGTAGTGCCTGGGCGCTCTTTGGTCTGTCACACAATTGACGTAAAATACTGATTTGGTAAGACTAAGACACTCCACCATCCAAAACCAGACATTTCCCATAATAAACCAGACATCTCCCATAATAAATGTACCAACAATCCGTCTTCAACATCAACAAGTTATAACAAAAATATGGAAAAAATAAATAAATATGTTTTCCATGTAAATGGTACCTTTTAGACAAACCCTTTTGTGCAGTGTACAATCTGAGCAACTCTCCCGGCGGCCCTGCAAGGAGACTGCTGATGAAAGTCACATAGCCCCCTCCAAGCAGATTTTCCCTCCAGGGGGCTTGTACAGGTGGCGGGAATATTGGGCTCCTTACGGATTCTTGGCTGGCTTTCCCTACCCCACCAGCCCAGGGCTGCCTCTCCCTGCCCCTGCTGACATTTAGGGGACTTAATGATGTGCTGGAGCCCCTAGGTGGTACAAACAGTCAACACACTTGGCTGCTAACCAGAAGGTTGGAGGTTCGAGTCCACCCAGAAACACCTGGGAAGAAAGGCCTGGCGATCTACTTCCGAAAAATCCACCATTGAAAACCCTACGGAGTGCAGTTCTACTGAGACATACATGGGCTTGCCATGAGTCTGAGTCAACTTGATGGCAATTGGTAAGCATGTGTTACCACCCATGTCAGTAGAGGCTTGTGTGTTGCTGTGATGCTGAACGGGTTTCAGTGGAGCTTCCAGATGAAAATAGACTAGGAAGAAAGGCCTGGCAATCTACTTCTGAAAATCAGCCAGTGAAAACCCTATGGATCACAATGGTCTAATCTGTAACTGATCATGGGGATGGTGCATGACTGGGCAACTTCTCCTTCTGTTGTGCATGGGGTCACCATGAGTCAGGGGCCAACTTCAAGGCAGCTAACACCACCAACAAGAAAGAGTGTGCTGCCATCTCGGGGGCCTGGGCGCCTGTCTCTTTGGCACGCTTCTGATTTTTTTCATTGTACTTTAGATGAAGGTTTACAGAACAAACTAGTTTCTCATCAAACAGTATACACATTGTTGTATGACATTGGTTAACAACCTCACGACATGTCAACACTCTCCCTTCTCAATCCTGGGTTCCCTATTACCAGCTTTCTTGTTCCCTCCTGCCTTCCAGTCCCTGCCCCGGGGCTGGCTGGTGTGCCCCTTTAGTCTCATTTTGTTTCATGGGCCTGTTCAATCTTTGGCTGAAGGGTGAACCTCAGGAGTGACCTCCTTACTGAGCTGAAAGGGTGTCCGGGGGCCATACTCTCAGGGTTTCTCCAGTCTCTGTCAGGCCTTTGTTAGGCTTCTCAACCTGCTCTGCCCATCTGCCCTCCTGCTCCCGACCCCCTCATTCCCATGGGGAGTGACATCGATCTTCAGCTACAATAAAGGAGCAAGTTTGGGGGAAAGGTGGTATGCCCATCAAAATCTGAAAACACTTGGGCTGGTGTTTGAAATCTAACACAGGGCTCTCTCTGCTCCATCTGCCACATTCCTTCTTGTCCGCCAAGTTAACCATGACATGTCTCTTCTTAGAGCCTTCACATGCTGTGCTCATCTGCCACATGTCCCTCCTGTCCTCCCCCACCAACTCCTCATTTCTCCAGCCCAGGTGAGCCCCTAGCCCCTTCCTGCAGAGACACCTTTTTTGACTTCCCCAGGCAGAGGGTAGCCCTCCCTCCTCTGGGCTTCCCCACATTACAGTGTCCAACAGAGGGGCCCACATGGCAGATGCTATTAGACCCGTAACTTGACACAGGGGCTGTAACTTGTACTCTTTGCATTCCCCAGTGTCCAGGCCAGCAGAGGCATCATGGTAATGAAACAAATGAATTAATTAATAAAGGAATGATTGAATGAATCCATGAGTGCACATCTCGCCACAATGACCTCGCTATCCTGCTACATCACAGACAGCCAGCAGAACAAACATATCAGTCACAGAAGAAATGCAACCAGAATGCTCCCGAGAAGTGAGGATGGTGAGACTTCGTCTTGCTTCCTTGGGACACTTGGTCAGCAAAGACCAGTCGATAGAAAAGGGCATCATGGTTGGTAAAGTAGAGGGTCAGCAAAAATGAGGGAAACCTTCAGTGAGATGGATTGACACAATGGCTGCAACAATGAGCTCGAACATAGCAATGATTGTGAGGATGGCACAGGACCGGGCAGTGTTTAGTTCTGTTGTACACAAGGTCACCGTGAGTCAAAGCCGACTAGACGGCAGCTAACAACAATATCCTCCTTCATCTCAGGCCCTGCTGGGAGTGAGCAGTGTTTAGGGGTGGAGCTATTGGGAGAAGAGAGGGGAAACAGCTTTGCTGTATTATTCAGCCTTGCCGGTGCTCTTGACATTTACAAAGTCCATGACAACACTGGGTGGTCACTCCACTAGAAGGGCAGGGGCTGAGAGGGGGCAAAGGATGCCTTCTCAGCTTCCATGGCTCCCCTACTGCCTGACGATGACGGAGGTCCCCGGCAGGGGTCCTGGCACTTCCATTAGGCTGGTGATGGATCGCCATGGGTCGGTTCCATCTTACAGGGCTTCTGTGGGGAGTACCTCCCTGCCCTCCGCCCTCATGGCAGAGCTCCTGGCAGGTCCTCAGGCTGGCAGAGAGCAGCCTTGGAAATGGTTTCTGTTCACAGTGCTGCGGTGGAGCTGGCTTTGGCTACTGACGGTGTTATAAACTATGGAAGAGACAGGTTCCAAGCCTTTTGTGTTCTGTTTCTCATCACTCAGGGAGCGTGCTTGATCCAGGATGACTGTGCATGGCTTAATGAGATAATGCAGGCAAAGTCTCAGCACAGGCTTGCCCGATCCAAGAACTGCCCAGATGGAGCCTCAGGAAGAAGAGTAAGCATGGCTTCCAGAAGACAAGTGCTGGCGTGGCCACTGTCTATTGAGCACTTAAGGATCCTTGGGTGGGGCAAACGTTTTGCACTTGACTACGAACCTAAGGGTCGGAGGGTCAAACCCACCCAGTGGTGCCGCAAATGAAAGGCCTGGAGATCTGCTTCCATAAAGATTACAGCCCAGAAAACCCTATGGGGCAGCTCTACTCTGTAACACATGGGGTCACCATGGGCTGGAATTGACTCAATGGCAATGGGTTTGGTTTTTTACTGAACACTTACTATCCAGGCACTGTGGGTCTGACAAGGACCATTTCATTTATTCCTCTCAGCAGCCTGATGAGGTAGGTGCTGTTACCATCATCATCCCCATTTCACTGATGGGGAAACTGTGACCCCAAGACAATTAGTAATTTGACCGAGATGGTCCAGCTGGTAGGTAGTACACTTTGGATCTCAACACAGAAACTCTAATTCCAGAACACAGCCTCTTAACGCCATGTACTCCTGGAATCCATTAGAAATTCTGGGTCTTTTAAAAAAAAAGAAAACCATTGCTGTTGAGTTGATTCTGACTCATAGTGACCGGGCCCCACAGAGTTTCCAAGGAGTACCTGGTGGATTCAAACTGCCGACCTTTTGGTTAGCAGCCGTAGCACTTAACCATTACGCCACCAGGGTCTTTAGACATTCAAGTATTCTGGAGGGTCTCTTGTGGGTCAACACTGAATCCTTTCATTTCCCATTTTATCAAGTGCTTGTATGTGCCAGATATGTAAGCGAGACACCTTTTCTCATTCAGTCATGATCACAACACTATGGCTGGGAAGGAGATATTATTATCCTCATTTATACATGAGGAACCTGAAGTTCAGAGAGGTTAAGTAACTGACTCCAAGTCACACAGCCAGGAAGTGGCAGAACAGGGATTAGAACCCAGGTTTTTCTGACTCCAAAGCCCATGCTCTTATGCATACCTCTGATACCACCTCCTCTCATCTCCCTTATCTCAGGGCTGTTTACTGGGCCCCTACTGTGTACCAAGCACTAGGCTTGGTGTTGGCAAACAGACCTACAAGGCAGCCGTGGTTTCCGTCCTCCTGGAGCTTACGTCACGGTGAAGCATCATGAGACAACATTAAGGAGGAACTGGTAACACATGGACGGGGAAAGCGGGCCTCCCCAGAGGAAGGGGTTTGCAGACTCCAGTCCCATTTCTCCCGTTTGAAGCGGGTCTCCCCATGCATAGGGATCAAGGAGGGGTCAAGTGTGCGTGGGTGTCTGAGCCATCTGCAGAAATGGACAGGGCTGTGGCGTGCCTGCATAAACAACAACGGCACTCTTCTCCGGCAAGAAATAATTTCCCTGTGTTTAGCTTGGTTTGGAGTCCCGGGTGGTGCAAATGTTTACGCGTTTGCCTGCTAACCAAAATATTGTCGGTTCTAGTCCACCTCGGACAAAAGCCCTGGTGATTTACTTTGGGAAAGTCCGCCACTGAAAACCCTGTGGTACACAGCTCTCCTTGGACACGCATAGGGTAGCACGAGTCAGAATCAACCGTAGAACAACTGGTACCGGTAACGTGGCTTACCAGGGGTTCTTTGGAGGGGCGCCCCCTGGCCACAGGCCTTGTCTGATGTCTCCTGGGGATTCCCCAATCAAAGTCTTCCCCAGGGTTTACTCCCTTGGAGTTGACCTAACCTCGTCCCAATTGCCTAAGAACATGCTTGCCACTAATTCCCAAACGTCAAATTTACAACACTTTGCTTAGGATGGAAAAATGAACAAAGGGGGCGGAAACTGCTAATTTGCCCCCTTGTGAGCATTTCCAGGCTTTTCTAACCCATCTGCCTCCAGGCATGTCTGCTTTCAGTTCTCATTTCTAATAAATATTTACCGAATTTACATACTTCATGTACAATTCAGCTCATTTATCTTTTAAATACATTCATCTCTTTTTGCTGTTCTCTTTTCCAATTTAGCACGCCTTTGTTATAAAATATTAAAAAAAAATTAGAATCTTTGGATAAATTGGCTTTAAAAAAATCCTTGAAATGTTCAGAGGTAAGCAAGAAAGGAAACAGGGAGGCTACAGGATTCCAAGAATGGGCTGAGCTTGTCCTATTGTGTGTGAAAATGTAAAATTGCTCAATAGGAGTGTTTGGAAAATGTATCTTTAGATAAGTTGATCATTAGATGATTTGGTCATTAGGCTCATTGGTCCTTAGGCTGAGGGTCCCCAAGACCCCGTGGGTTTTCAGGCTCAGCGCAAAGAAGATGCCCGATTAGCCTCCATCTCCAGGCCTCCTTTCTCCATGGGCCTTGGAGCCAGGCTAAAGCCACTCTATCTTGGCTCCTCTCGAGACAAGTCTTCCCTCTTTCCCAGCAGGTCCAGGAAGCAATCTCATGCTTCTAGAAGGACAGGACCATTATGTATGAGACTTGGCACCACTTTCCAGCCAGAACCACCACACAGCCAGGTCCAGGTTAGAAGAGAGAAGTGATTCTTCTTATTTTTTAGGTCAGGAATCTTTTTGAAAACCTTTCAGAAGCTCTGGTGTCTCTCCCCAGAAGCACGTGTGCAAACGCATGCACACACACACACAAGTGTACACACACCCTCACATAACATGTAACATTTTGTATATAAAGTTAGATGAATTTTGGCTAACTTGAGTCCATTCCAGGTTAGGAGACCCCGGACCAGCCCTGAGTCCAAGTGTCCCCTGACTGACGTGCACTGTGACCTCAAGCAGATCATCTTGCATGCTCTGGGTCCCAGAGAAAGGTAGGAGAGAGGAAACGGGAAAAGAAAGGAGGGGAGAGGAGAGGAGGGGAGGGGAGGGGAGGGGAGAAGAGGTAAGAGGAAAGGAGGGGAGGGGAGGGGAGGAGAGGGGACAGGAGGGGTGAGGCAGAGAAGGGAGGGGAGGGGAGGAGAGGGGAGAGGAGATGTGAAGAGGACAGAGAAGGAGAGGGGAGAGGAGGAGAGGGAAGGCAGAAGAGAGGAGAGGAGAGGAGATGATGGGAGGGGAGGGCAGAAGAGGGGAGAGGAGGTGAGAGGAGAGAAAAGGAAATGGGGGAAAAGGAGAGGAGGGAAGGGGAGAGACGGGGAGAGGAGCAGAGGGAAAGGAAGAGGAGAGGAGGAAAGAGAAGATGGGAAGTAAAGAGAGAGAGAGAGTCAGGGGCAAGGAGAGTTAAGGAAGAGAAAGGGAAAAGGGGTAGGAATAAAAACAAAGAAATCAAGAGAAAGGCAGAGATAGATGGTGAGAGAGAGAGACAGGGAAGAGAGGAAAGGGAGTGACATAGAGATAATCAGACTGAAGAGGGAGCAAGAGGGAGAAGGAAGGCTCCAGAAAAGAGGGTGGGAAGGGGGTACAATATACAGTTAGAAGAAAAGGACCCCAGTCTTGCGGCTAGAACATGATTCTCTCAAGGGTGACTTTGGGCAAATCTCTTCCTCTCCCTGGGTCTCGGTCTTCTCCTCCGTGAGTGCTGGGAAGAGAGGCTGTATTTCTCCAGCTGACAGTGTTTACAGGGAGCCACTTAGCTCCAGGAGACTTAAGAGGTTTGAGAGGCAAGGAGAGGCTGGCCCACAGCATGCTCTCAGCCAAGAGTGCCACCTGGCTTCCTGTCTTGGCTTTGACATGAGCCCATTAGCAATAAATGAGCCCAGGGAGTGGCGGGGTGGAGAATGAGGTGCGCAGGGGCAAAGGGAGTTTTGGGGTGTCCTGGGACTCATATCCTATCCCTTTATAAGGTCCCTTTGGGCTCCACAAGCCACAACGGTTCCACGCTGGGAGCACAGTCGGCTATCGTACAGCACTTGCCACCAGGGGGCGCTCACAGATTTTCTTTGTTTCTCTCCAAATGAAAAGTTGCGGTGTTTGCTTTACACTGCGTTAAGGACAACTGACCCAAGGCTCCTGTATCACACATCTCCCAGCAGATTCCACGTCTCCTCTGGGATGTGGGCCATCTCACTGTGCACTGTGGCACTATGGGGGTGGTACACTGTTCTGATCCGGGGAGAGGGCACTGTGCCAGGACTCTGCCTCTCAGTGCTACTGAGTGCTGGCTCATCTCCAGGACTGCAAAGAAGCCTTGCAAATAAGTCTTCTCCAGCTAACTGTCCCCAGTCTCCCTATCATTTAACTCCTGGCCCCCACCCATCCATGAAGAGCACCTGCTAACTGACCCACCCACATGCACATTCTCTAAGCTGGGTTGTTTTTAACTTACCTTGTAGCATCTCAACTCAGAAGTTCTTCTAGCCCTGGGCGCCCACAGAACCTCTTAAAAAAAAAAGGGGAGGGGGGAAACATCCACCAAAGCCAGGAAAGTAGGCGAAGGCCCAAAGGATCGCAGCCCATGAGAAACCAGAAGAGATACCACTGCCCGTCTCGTCAATACTCTCTTAGTTTGACTCCAACCTAGAGCTGAGCTTTTCAGCTTCTTTGCTTAACAACGGTGAAGACATGAAAGCTCAGAGAGGTAAAGAAATTAGAGCCACACAGTTAGGGGACAGAGCAGGACACACTCAAACCCAGACCTGCTGCTGCCTGATGCATCTTCAGCCACTAGTGAACTCTGTGCTCCGTAACAGGCATTCCAGAACCATTATTTAATGAATAAAGAAACTTAACAGATCATGTTGTCTCTATTTTAGAATTGGAAGTCCAAGAGGTGAAGAGATTTATCCAACAGCTAATTATCTTAGCTATTTTCTAGGGAGTTATATATCAGAGTTCTTAAAAGCCATCATGGTCAATGTTCTCAGTTGACCCTGCCTGGCTGGTGGTTCAGATCTGGAGGGTAAGATCACTCTAGTGCCACCTAGTGGCAGCTCACCCAAATTGCAGGCATAGGCCCCACACTAAAAGGCTCCAGAAGCTGGGGCCGAAAATGCAAATGGACAAGGTTGGTGAGTTTCTTACTCCTGGAGGACAGCGGTCTTGTTTCAGTCCTCAGTGTGAGTTCCCTGGAGTCTAGACACATACTACAACACAACCCAACCCAGTGCCGTCGAGTCGATTCCGACTCATAGAGAGCCTATAGGACAGGGTAGAACTTCCCCATAGAGTTTCCAAGGAGCGCCTGACGGATTTGAACTGCCGACCCTTTGGTTAGCAGCTGTAGCACTTAACCACTATGTCACCAGGGTTTCCAGACACTTACTAGGCATTCATTCAGTCAAGGGTACTCGTTTGACTTGAGGAAAGTAATAAAGTCTAGTGGGAGAAAGGAAGGAGTGCTGCTTTAAGAAACCAGTACCCCCAAAGGCATGGTGAGGATCAGCTTGTGGCAGTACAGGGGACACTAGCCAAAATGCTTGGGGATCTTTGTTCTACCCCGTTTCTGCCACTAAGTCCCTGTGGGACTCTGGGCAAGTCACTGAACCTCTCTGGGCTTCAGACCATTGACTGCTGAGTGGGAATGGACAAGCCGATCTCACAGTCTCTTATGATATTGATAGTCCCAGATGACAAGTTGACGAGTTGGTTTCTGAATGGAAGCCAGGCAGGGCCTGGAAGTCAGCAGCCACCCCCTCCCACTCCGGGGCACCTGTACTCACAAACAGCAGCAGACACTTGTTCTCGCGGATGGCCCCGCAGCAGCCCAGAAAGCCGAGCAGAAAAAGCAGGCCCCCCATGGCCAGGAGGATGTAGGCACCTGTGGTGAGCAGGGGGTTGGTGGCCACGATCTCCCGGAAGCCCGTGGGGTCCACCATGACCCAGATGCCGATGCCCAGCAGGCAGGCCCCGCCCAGCTGCTCCCAGGCGCCAGTCGGAGGGAGGAGAAAAAAACAGGCAGACATGAGGTTAGACAGCCCCAAACAACACACCACTGCCCCTCATCCAGGGTGCCCAGTGAGCTGGGCAAAAATTCCAATTACAGCATGAATCCATGTCCCAGCAGTGTATTTAATTGCCTTGAATTTTTCTTATTACTCTGACTTTTAAGTGTAGCATGCATTGTCTCAATCCAGTCTCTAACCCTGGACTGCTGAGGACGACGTAGAGTTCATTTGCCACTTTTATGTTCACTGTAAATGTCAGAGCTGTGGGATTAAGAAGCCATCTAGTCCAACCTTCTTGTTCCACACTGAGCCCCAGTGAGGGCAAACAACTTGCCAAAGGTCACACAGCAAGATTGTGGCACAGAGCATGGCTGAAATGGGCCCAGCGATCTATTTCTGAAAAATCAGTCTTTGAAAATCTTGTGGAATGCAGTCCTACTCTGACACATATTGGGTCACCATGAGACAGAATTGACTTGATGGCAGCTGGTATAGATTGCCAGGCTTTTCTTCCAAGGTGCCTCTGGATGGTCAATGAAGTGCCAGCCTTCTTGTGAGCAGCCAAGTGTGCTAACTGTACCACCCAGGGACTGGTGGTCTGGGAAAGTGTTTGAAAGCTCTCTGTGTGCTGGGAGGAGTTGAGGCCCCCTAGAGGCATGCTTGAGGCATGACAGGTGGTGGCTATTGGCTTGGAGCTTTGGCTTGGCTGAAAGGGGTCTGCAAGTAGAGGGGACGAGCTGGATGGCTTAGGGCAAGAAGATCTATTTTTAGGCTTGTTTGGGGCAGGTATGGGGCAGAGAGGCCAGAGGGACCCAGAAGTGGAGGACAGAGAAAGAGGAATGGAAATAGCACAGTCTACACTTTTGCCATGAGCTGTGCACTGTCTCTCCTTGGTCTTGTCGCAGAAACCTCCAGGAACACCCAAGCTACTCCTCCTTGCTTTTGGAGGTTTTGGGATTCAACAACTGTGTGTTCAGCTCAGCTTCACGGAGAACCCGGGGCCTGGACTGAGGCTGCCCACGGGGACCCAGACCCGTTCAAGGTGGGGATGCTGGAGCTGAAGAGTGATCAGCTTGCCAAAGGTCATCAGCTTGTAAAGCTGTGGCAGTGGGGTTAGAACTCAAGTCTAGAGGGCTCCCTGTGCTTTAGGACTAAAGAGACGGAAGGAAATGGGAGGGGGGTGGCAGGGACAGGAGAGGGGAGCTGTGCTGAAATGTATAAAAAATAGATGGAGAAAGAGAGACGCACAGACAGACGGGCTGAGGCAGTCTTGGCCAGAAAGAGGGCTCTCTTCCATTGGGACCCTGCCCTAAAAGGAGGCGTTTCCTCCTTGAGACATTTATTCAGTCAGGTCTAGGCTGCACTAAGGTCAAGGTTGAGGCTGGGTCAGGAAAGCCTGCAGGGTTGGCTCTTCCTCTGCCCAGGTGGAGTGGGGATCTGGGCTCTGTGAATAGGGCTCTGCTCCTGGGACAGGCCACAGGGCCTGCGCAGACACCTCAGGAGGAATGCTGGTGGGTGGACACTGGGCTGGCCACCTGAGTGGTCAGGGCCTCGTGTATAGAATCAGTGGGGAAGGAGCTAAGCTACTGAGTGCCAACCACATTCCAGGCACTTTGTAAACTAAGCTGGCTGAATTTTCAAATGACCTCTTGAGGTAGGAGTTTAAGGGATGAAGATGCCAAGGTTCGAGGAGGTGGAGTGACTGTTTCAAATCACCCAGCTGGTAAGACACAGAGCTTGGATTTGAACTCAGATCTTCCAACCCTAGAGACACTTCTAATGACATCAGGAGGCTACACTGACTCAGTCCCTTCAGTTTCCTATGTCTATAATCTGCTCTAGGGGCCAAGATTGGGTGTGGCTTCCTTTGTCGCCCTCTGATTGCCCCCATTGTTTCTTTCACCCCTTCCTCCCCATCGGGGGTCAGATTCCAAGACAGAGGCTGGTGTTGAAGCCCCCCTTTGCCAGGAGGCTGAGCCATCCTGGTTCTGTCTGTGTAAGACCTCTCTCCTTTGACAGGGTTGGGGGAGTCGGGGAGGGAACTCTTGGGAGCAGGGTGGGCACTGTGGGGGGGGCCTCCCTTCACGAAATCCTGGCTAGGCAGGTAGACCTGCTCCTGGCTCTGGGCCCCCTATTCCTGCCCCCGGGACTCAGCCCATTGTGAATAGTTCAAAGCGGCAGCCAGTTCTGCCTACCCAGCAGAGCCCCTGGGGCATGTTACAGGAATACTTACAAATATGAAGAAATTGAAAACAAACATCAGATACTTCATGCAGCTCAGACAGTCGCCTTCCATGGTGCTCTACCTACAAAACAGCAAGGCTGCCTTAGTTCCCCAGCTGGGGAGCCCCACTCAGCAAGAATCCTTGCCCCTCCTTCCCTATCCCCACTCCCTGGGGGGACCAGCCGCCAGCTCCACCCAGCAGGTGGTTTATACCTCTGTGATGGGGTTTGGTGCAAAGGGTTCTGGGAGTATGTGTTGGGGTGTGTACGTGGGGGAGGCGTAGGATATAGCTGACATCCGTTTTCCTCCTCCACAAAATACAGTTGATAAACCCAATCTCAAAGGGTGGCTGTGAGGCTTATTATTAATATTAATTAGTACCCTCTGAAAATGCAGAACAGAATTTCAAATTTTCATGAAATCCAGATTTTCTGGAGCCATTGAGGCTGGATGAACCCCCCAAAACTATTGTCTTGAGATTATCTTTAAACCTTAAACCAAAAATATCACCAGAAGTCTTCTTTAAACCAAACAACAGTTTAGCTTAATTAACCAGTAAAGAATGTCTACCTTGAGCACTGTGCTCTTTTAAGGTCTATCTATATGAGATCAAATTGACAACAGCAACTCGAAAGATTAGATAGGAACCTTAGAGGGCAGGGAGTTTATGTTAATGGGGGAGGAATAACTCAGAAAAGTGAGAATGGCTGTACAACTTGAAGAGTGTAAACAATGTCACTGAATCGTACACGGAGAAATTATTGAGTTGGTGTATGTTCTGCTGTGTATATCCTCAACAACAACAAGAAAAAAATAACATAATTAAAAAAAATAACAGCCACTGTTGGGGAGCATCTGCTGCGTGCTGGGTACTGTGTCAAGCACTTTACACATATTATCTCATTTAATCTTGCCGAGGTATGTACGTGATTATAACATCAGCCTAGCAGGGTCACTGTAACTCAGAGAGGGTAAGGCCAAGTTTGTGCCCCCTCCCCAACCCACAATCCAGTGACCTCCCCAGAAAGCAAGGCCGGCACCCTCATATCAATGAGGAACGAAGGGACCAGGGCAGTGCCCGCCTCCCACACGTCCGGCCCATTCTACTCCTGTCCTACACGGAGATGACAGGGCCAACCACAAGCTAGAGCTTTTAAAATATGCATTGGAATCCATGGAGAGAAAAGCAGAGAGAAGTTTGGGGCGAGGGTGGGGGTGGCCCAGGAAAGGTTTCTGGCACGAGGGGTGGCACCACCATGGTTTCTGCTAGTGTGCTGGGTGTCTGTCCACCAGCCATGCTCACCAGGCAGTGGCCAGGGCCCAGCTCGGGCACCTGGAGGCCCGTGAGGAAGGGGCTTGGATCTGGGCACTGGCCCAGGGCTGGAGGGTTTTCCTCCTTACATGGACCGCCTCTTCCTTGCTGCTCGCTGGTGCTTATTGCTTCTTGAAAGGACAGAACTGAGCAGGGAACACGTAGGCAGGGCCATGGAGCATCAGAGCCAGGGGCGTGAGGGCACTCAAAGCCCACCTGGGACAATCTCCTTCTTATTTTATTGGGAGGGGGAAACGGAGGCCCCAAGTTACCTGGTGACAACTCAAGGCTGCTCAAAGAGAAAATCTTGGAGGAACCTGACCTGGGGGCTCCAGGCTCAGAGACTTTGTCCCTCTGACAGCATCCAAGGGCTTCTCTTAAATTGGGTTGGGGAGAAGGACGATCCAGGATTTTTTTTGAGTCATCTGGCTCCACCTGGTCCAGAGGACAGATGCTCAGGCAGAGAGGCAGGGCAGAAGGAGCACTGCACTAGGAGTCTGGACCCCCAGTCTCCAGAGCTGCTCTGCCATGTGTGTGGCCTTGGGCAGTCACTTCCTCTCTGGCCTCAATATCTTCATCCTAAAATGATGAAGCTGGGGATTCGATGACCTGAGGGTTCCTTTTGACATTCTATCAGGCTTTGACTTGGATGGGCTTTTGGAAGGCAGAAGTGGCTGCCCTGAGAGAAGTTGACAAGGCTGTGCAGTAGGTGAGTTCTGGTGTCCCTTCCCCCTGTCCACCAAGGCAAAGTTTCTCTCCAGAGCAGGATCCAGCTTCAGCCAGCTCTGGCTGTCTGGCAATTAAAGGGCATAATAAATATGGCAGCTCATAAACGGGCTACCTGTATTTACTATGCACCACATTCATTACACACTACATCTAATGGGCTGGGCTAGCGGAGTGCTGGGCCTTCAGACAAATGCATTGAAAGGAAACGTGTCCCCTGGGAAGAGCCTTCTGACAACCTCCTAGGTGAGTCAGGTAGAGAAATGAGATGACGTGAGCCGGAGGATGGATGGAGAATACGCAGGGCTGAGTTCCAGCTCCAGGGCAGGCTGGGCTTTGGTGTCCGACACATGATGGCATCCCAGCTCTGCCAGAACTAGCTGGTGCACTGGGGCAGGTTCCTGCACTGTGCGAGCCCAAGTTTCCTTGTCTGTAAAATCAGGGTAAAGCTAATGCTTCCTTCATAATGCATGGAAAATACTGAGTGCCGGGCTTGGCACATGAAGCTAACAATAATACGGCCAGTGTATCTTGACTTCTTACTATATGCCAGGCAATATGAGCAGCCTCACTGAGTCCTCATAAAGCTCTAGGAAATAGGTGTTGCCACCCCCTTTTTCAGGTAAGGGAATTGAGGTTCAGAGATATAGAGTCACTTGTCTAAAGTCACACAGCAAGGAAGTGCCCGAGCCTGGATTCGAGCTCAGGTCTGTCTTAATCTGCAGCCACAACTCTTACTCATTATTTTCAATGAATGCTAACGCCTCTGCCCCACTCATCTTTCTCCAAGGTTCAGGCCTGTCTTCAAGCCTCCTGAGCCTCTTTATTTCCCACTGTCCAGGGGGAGCAGTCCCCTGGGTTGAAGCCAAAAGACCAATGTCTGCTCCCCCCAAGCCCCCTTAAAAAGGGGGGCTTCTGAACCTGGGGACCAAGTTGAATTGGCCAGGCTACAGTGACAGACATATGGAGTCTCCATTCTCTGCCGGAACCTGTTTTCATAGCTCTACCCATCTACAGAACCTTCTAGAAGTTAAGTGCATAACCACATAGTTTTCTAATTTACTTCTAAGAAGAGTAGGTACAAGGAGCATCTACGGAGGGGGTCTGAGGAGAAGCCTGAGGCCATGAGGTCTGACAGCTTTGTTGTCCCTCAACAAAAAATGTTCAAACGGCACCTAGGCTCTCTGAAGGAGCCCTGGTGGCGCAATGGTTAAGTGCTCAGCTGTTAACCAAAAGTTCAGCAGTTCAAACCCACCAGCCGCTCCTCAGGAGAAAGACGTGGCAGTCTGCTTCCATAAAGATTTACAGCCTTGGCAACCCTATGGGGCAATTCTACTCTGTCTTACAGAGTCGCTATCAGTCGGAATCAACTCGAGGGTAGTGGGTTTGGTTTTTTTGGTTTGGGGCTTCTCTACTGAAGGGAAATGACAAGCCATCCTTGGGGCAATGGAAGAAAGGCTGGAAAAAAGACTCAGCAGGGTTTCCTCATTCCACAGAGCTGACAGGGACCAGAGAGGAGAGGACTGGTGTGGGGTCAGGCCAGACTCGGGGCTCCAGCTCTAGCTTACCACCTGCTAGCCTTATGACCTTGGGAAAAAAAATCACATAACCTCTCTGTGCCTTCACTTTCACATCTGCCAAATGGGGCCAGGAACACTGATCTCCTCAGGAAATTTTAGCAACTGAGGGTTAAATGATATAATATATGTGGAGATCCTCTCGCAGCGCCTGACACACGGTGGGTCTGGCCCTCTCCTTTGCTCCCTCCTGACCAGCCATGACGTTGCTCTCTCACCGGATCCCCCAGACACCGGACACATTAACCACAATTTCCTACATGTCAGGAGAGGGGAAGGGCTCTCAAGTGGAGGATTTTCGAGTTGGGAGGATGATTGTGTTCAGCGGTTCTCAATCTGGGTCCCCTGGGACTAGAGGGGTCCTAAAACTATTTTCAGTATTTCAAATGACATCTTACAAATCATCTCACCACAAGCTGTTTCAAAAGGCAAAAGCCTTGGGTTTGAGAGCAATTAAACCACCCCAGGGAGGGGACGCTGATTTCTGAGGTTGTTCAGAAGCCTTGGCTAGGAGGCAGCTATGACTTCGAAGTACAAAAAAATTAGGAGAAAGTTTAACATCTACTTGATAAATGACTTGATAAAGGCAATGTGGCTTGGTAGATAAACTGCTTTAAATCTTGGGGCCCAGAGGGATGAAATGCAAGAGCCAGCATACAGGCAAACTTGACTTGGTGTGGATTCAACTCCACACAGCGACTGGGAAAGTGAGCAAGAGAGAGCTGTTTAGGGGCTGCAGTCCCACCTGCCCTTGCAGGTGAGCTTGCATGGGAGCTGTGGATCTGCTGCTGTGGCTCTCGGGGTCACACCATGTCATTCTCATGTTGAAAATGAGAAACCTTAGGCTAAGAGAGGGGAAGGGCGTTTGGCCAAGTTACCAGATCAGTTAGTGACGGATCTGAGACTGGGTCCCTGACTCTTGACATCCGCCCTGGTGCCCACTGGATACACCATGTCGTTGTTGGCTGCCGTTGAGTCGGCCCCTGACTCATGGCAACCCCCCACACAAGAGAATGACATGCTGCCCAGTCCTGTGCTATCCCCATGATTGGTTGTGATTGGACCATTGCGATCCATAGAGTTGTCATTGGCTGATTTTTCAGAAGTAGACCATCAGGCCATCGCTCCTAGTCCATCTTAGTCTGGAAGCTCCGCTGAAGCCTGTTCAGCATCATAGCAACATGCAAACCTCCACTGAGAGATGGGTAGTGGCTATGCATGTGGGTGCACTGGCTGGGGATGGAAGCTGGGTCTCCTGCATGGGAGATGAGAATTCTACCACTGAACCTGCCACTGCCCTCCTGTGGATATACTATATATCCTGTATTTTACTTATTTCTTTCGGTACTACACACCTTCCCTTACTAGCCTGTGTGCTCTGTAAAGGTAGGGACTTGTTTTGTTCACTGCAATATTCCTAGTGCCTTGAGCAGTGCCTGGTACATAGTAGGTGTTCAATAACTATGTTTGAATAAACGAATACATGGTGGGGAAAGGGAAAATACAGAGAACAGTGAGCAGTCAGCAAATCAGAGTAGACAAAGACAAGTCAGGAAGCGAGGGAAAGATGGAGAAAGACAGGGGAGGCAGACAGGGTAGACAGAGAGACAGAGCAAGAAGTGACACAGGAAGAGGCAGACCGAGAAAGACTCCAACAGGGAGGCAGTCAGTGTCAGGGGACAGGACAGAGGCACACAGAGATGGGGGAGGGAATTGCCAGCTTTTCACCTGGCAGTTCTTTGGGCCTCAGCAAGATGGAGTCTCCCAGTCAGAGAGGTTGCTATATATTTCTTTTATTGGCCCAGCTTGTCCTATAAAAGAAAATATTCAATTACTATAGGACGTCATTCAGGTTCAGCCACATTAAAGAAGCTGTTTATGAAAACCCACCCTGCTGATGCACACACTTAGCCTAAGTGCCTTGCTAATCTGGGGCCCATTAGCCCTAATGAAAAGTTCTCTGCATCTGGGGCCACTTGGGCTGGGGTGGCCTGCATGGGGTGCCCACCTTCTACGCGGATGGTAGCTCCTGGGTGCCCTCATTGTGGCCGTGTGGGAATCACGTCTTCTTTAAGACACTTGCAGCTCCTGGCAGGGGCTTTATTGACAGTGACGTGGCTGGATGTGACTGATGAATTGGGTGGAGACAGTCGATATGGGCTGCTCACACACCTGGATGCTACCTGGGCACTTGCAGGGATGGCTCAGCCAAAAGAGTGCCAGTGGGGTTTATCAAACACGTGCCCCAGAAAACTCAACTCCCAGGAGAGAAATCTGCTGCTGGAAAGTGTTCCTTAGCTTTGCATAAGGATTTGCCAGAAGGTTCCCTTAGAGAGTCAGTTCCCAGTAGTGGAATTGAGGGTTTGAGCTAGAAGGCAAATGTGTACACATGGCAACTCTTGCTCTATTACAGCCGTGGGGAATTTCACAAATCCAGAAACATCTGAGGCCTGGGGGGCTTGGGCTGCAATGGGTATTCCTGTGGAGAGGGAGGGGGAGATTCTCTGGGTCTATTCTGATTCCCCCTCCTCGGGTGAGAGAAGGGGTGGTGGGTGAAGATTCCTCCTACCCACCCACCCATTAATCCATCCACCGATCTACCCACCAATCTGCCTACCCACCCACCCACACACCCACCCACCCACCCATCCATCCATCCATCCATCCATCCATCCATCCATCCATCCATCCATCCATCCATCCATCCATCCATCCATCCATCCACCCATCCACCTACCCACCCACCCATCCACCCATCCATCTGCTCAATAGATATATATTGAGCTTCTACTATGTGGGAATGAAGATACAAATAAGCATGGGTCCCTGGGTGGTGCAAAACATTAGCCCAATTGGATGCCAACCAAAAGATTGGAGTTCACTCAACAGTGCCTTGGAACAAAGGCCTGGCAATCTACTTTGGAAAATCAGCTGTTGAAAGCCCAATTCTACTGGAGCGCAATTCTACTCTGACACACAAGGGGTTGCTACGAGTCAGAATCGACTCGATCGAAACAGATTTGGGTGGAGGTGGTGGTAGGAAGAGACAAGGAAATAGATAACAAGAGATTTGCAGCAAGCATCTGATAAACATATAAGCACTCAAGGCTGGGGAACCAGGAGGGGAGGACTAACTCCAGGGCTACTGGGGGAGGTTTCATAGACTAAAGGATGGTGAAGGTGAGCCTTGAGGGAATGTAGAGGTGGAGACTGACAGGTGGAAAGGCAGGAGGAAGGGCTTCCCTCCTGAGAGCTCGATGCAGCCTGGGGAGCTGGTACCCATATCTGGGCTAAACAAATACTTCTGGCAGGCTCTCTATCTGCCTGCCCCCTATCTGCTATGCACAAGTTTTGGGCTATACACTTACATATGTGAGCTCATTAAATGCTTGCAAGAACCCCATGAAGTGGATATCTTACCATCATCGCCACTTCACAATGGGAAAACGGAGTCTTAGGGAGGAGAAGTAACTTGTTCAACATGACACAGCTAGTAAATGATGGAGCTGGAACCCAAACACACTACTTAGAATCAAACCTATCTTTGATAGAAAGTGTATTGCCCACATGTGTGATTGCACTGAATCCTCACGGCAACCCTGCTAAGCTCGTTACTGTCCCATTTTACTGAGGGAGCCTGAGGCTTAGAGATCCAAGTGGCAAAGCTGAGGGTCCTCCTGAGATTCCAAGCTCTTTCTTCAGGCGAGAAATCAGAAAGGCTGGGTGTCAGCGGTAGGAGTAAGAGGGGAGGGGAGAGAAGCCAACCCCCATTTGACCGGTACAGTGACGAATTCCCTAAAACCTGCCCCAGGGGTGAGGAGAAGTCCAGGGTCCTCTGCTCCACACTGGGAAGGACATTCCCAGCAGGGTGGACTCCAGTGGGGTGGGGGAGAACCCCCTGGGTTTAGGCCAGGCCCAAGGAGTTTTGGGCTGGAGGTTTGTCCAGTGATGGCATGAATTCAGACACCTTTCTGGGAGCTGGGGTCCCTGTGGCCTTGGGAGTGGGAGCCCCAAGGTTCGTCCAGAGACTGTACCCCAAACCCCCGTCCCAGGTTCATGGCAGCAGGGAGGGGTCACAGTTTTCTCCTACCCCTGTTCTTCCCCTGCCCCATCCCATTTCTGGTTCCCACTGTCACCACTCCCTTCCCAGCATCTCAGGTGGCAGTCGTCCTGAGTGTGTCATGGCCACCTTCTTCTGGACACTGAGGCTGGGGAAGCACAGTAGGTGGTCTGAGGACCAGTCTGCCTGGTTCCTCTTCACCAGGATGCTCCACCCCATTGCGTGCCATCTCCAGGCCTGAAGTGGGCTCATTCATCTTCTGAGTCTCACCTCTCCCCCACAAACCTCCTTTCTCTTCTCTCTTTGTCCTCCTCACTCCCCCAGACCAAGGCCTGGCTCCTCTTTGTTTCCCTGAGGTCGGGAGAACCTGCCCTAAGGGGAAGCTGGGACACAGCAGCCTGGGTTACCTCACCCGCATCACGTGGCCCCTGCAGAGAAGGCCATGGAGGTGGGGCCTTCTCAAGTTCCTTGGAGACCCTCCCGGAGATACTAGGCTCTCCTCTGTCAGAGGTGAGTATCAATTTTGAAGCCAAAAGTGGTTGTAAGAATTCATGAAACCCTGGATATGAAAAGACCTGGAAGCCTGCAAAGCACCTTTCCCAGGGGGTGGTGGTGGCCATTATTATTACTGGTATCATCACATATCGGACATAAGTGGATACTCACATAACATCCACCAGTTATCAAAGGAGGGCAGGTGTGGGGGAGACCCCTGGATACGTCTTGAGATACAAATATCTTCCCCCTGAACAGCCCCAAATTCAGATGAACTGCTACAGATTTGTGATAGCTGAGCCTAATAATAACATCATATTGAGCGTTTACCCTGTACCAGATTCTGCTAAGCATCTCTCCTGCATTCCCTCATTTAATTTTCACCTGTGAGGTGGGTTCCATTATTACTCCATTTTACTGATATGGAAACTGAGGCTCAGAGAAGGAAATAAACTGGCCTGAGTTCACATGGTTAGTGAGATGCGGCCATGATTGAGGCCCAAGTCTGTTGGATTCCAAACCAGAGCTCCTGACACAGGCCATGGCACCAGAGAGTAGCCCCAGTAAAGAAGAGCTTCTATACCTTTGTCACCAAGGTCCCCAACCCAGAGCTGCTCTGCCCTGAGCCAGGAAACCAGGCACAGAGTCCCAGGAAGCCTCTAGAATCCTCCCCTGTGCAAGGACCCTTAGAGATGACCCAGACCTGCCAATCCTCTGACAGATGGGAGGCTGGAGGCCCAGAGAGGGGCAGAGGAGGGGCCAAGGTCACGCAGCGCCCCAGGGTTCTCTCAGTAGGCCCCTGCCCTGGCCAGACAGCTTTATTAATCTTGCCCCTCCCGTCGCCCCAGATGGCAGCTCAGCCCCATCTGCAGGAGCGAGAGGGCCCAGGAGGGGCTCTCTGATTAAGAAGAACAGTTCAGTTCATAAATCACTCCCACTTTCACTGCCCCCAGCCCCCGGGCATGGTTTCTGGAGACAGAGAAAAGGAGGCAGGTGGACAGGGGGCATGGAGAAGCCCCCATCGGAGGAAGCAAATATAAGTCTGTGCTGGTGTAGACCAGAAATGTCTTGTCTGTGCCCGGCCAGGTGAGGGCACTGTGGTCCAGAGCAGAGCCTCATAGGCACCAACCAACTGGGGCTGCCCAAGGTAAGCTGGGGGGCCTGGCCTAGTCCCCTCACCTTCCCTTACCTCTGTTTCCTCACGTGGGAGATGAGGATTCTCAGATCTAGCTCCCAACCTCACTGTGAGGATCGAAGGAAATGTGTGGGTGAAGGTACTTTATACGCGGAACATTCAGCTCCTGTCTTCCCATGCTCACCGAGATCTGCTAGTCTCAGCCTGGCCTTGGTCTCAGGCTGGGAGACCGCCGGCTTCCCTCCTTCAACCACTCACAGGGTGTTGTTGTTGTTAGTCACCGTGCAGTCGATTCCAAAACACGGCGAAGCT
This sequence comes from Loxodonta africana, assembly GCF_030014295.1. Classification (NCBI taxonomy): domain Eukaryota; kingdom Metazoa; phylum Chordata; class Mammalia; order Proboscidea; family Elephantidae; genus Loxodonta; species Loxodonta africana. The sequence continues at coordinate 38,180,961 of NC_087348.1, forward strand.
ATGTGTACAGAGTAGAACTGCTCCATAGGGTTTTCAAGGCTGTGACCTTTTGGAAGTAGATTTCAAATCAATAACCTTTCAGCTAGTAGTTGAGTGCTTAACTTGCTCCACTCAGGGGCTCCACTCACAATCTAGGGAGACCAGTAACCCTAGTGTTCTCATAGGAGTGCTGACAGCCCTATCAACCAAACGGTCTAGGCATCCCAAGCAGAGCTGGAAATGAAGTGCCTACGGTGGGAGGGGGTCAGAGGGAAACTTCGAATCTGGGGAGTCCTGGGTGGGGTGAGGACAGGGAAAGGGCCAACACTTACTGAGCCCCAGTGATAATGTGAGACATTGTGTTACGGGTGTTTACTTATAATGATCTCACTTGATCCTTCAGAAAGCTCTGCCAATTAAAACTGTATTATCATTGTTACCTTTAACGGATGTGAAAACTATAGTTCAAAGGGGCTAGGAAGGTGCAGGGCTGGGGAGGGATGGAGCCGGGTTCATACCCAGCCTTGCCTGACTCTGAGGTTCAAGTCTTTTCCTTCACTGGGACGCTGGAGCCCAGGCTTGTAGGAACAGCAGTGGTTCATGTGATCAGGCTTGGGGGCTGAGAGGGGGAAGACTTATTTGCTCACTGGCTGTGCCTGCTGAGCCTCATCCAAAGACAGACAGTGTCGTAAACAAGCAATTGGCCCGAAATCCTGGCATGCCAGGCTATGGCGCAGATGCGTAGACAGGGGCACAGCTGGGTGGGGTACAATCTAATTAGGCTCCTGAGGGGCAGGCCTTGGGGGTGAATGGTACCATGAGCAGAGCTTTTCTGGATGCAATTGGATCCTAAATTACAGCCTCCTTTTTTTTTTTTTTTTACCCCAACACACTGAACCGGGAAGGTTGAAGGTCAGACAGTAGGCTGCAGCACCCTGTCTCAGGGCTGTGTATTGTATTGAGCCAGGGCCCCTCAGCCCCCTGACACCAGCCCTTGCCCTGCCCTAGAACTTCCATGGGGCTGCTTCCATCAGAAAATCTTAAAAAAAGGAAGCTTCCTTAGTGAGGGCTGACTCCAACTCCCTTATTTCATATTGGGGTTCCCAGAGAGGGGCAGAGTCTTGCCCAAAGTCACACAGCAGGGCTGGAACAAGAAGATTCTGATTTTCAACCTGCCACCCTTCAAACTACTCAAACCAGCCTCCTAAGACGAACATCTGAATTTCTTCTGACTTCTGAAAATACTTTTACACGTATCACCTTATCGAATCCTCCCAATCACCCCCAGGAGGTGGGCACTCCCGTTTTATAGATGCGGAGGCTCAGAGGGATGAAGTCACTTGCCAACGTCACAAGATAGGTTGGAAGAATTGCTGGGGCAAAACAGGGCTCCTCATTTCTCCACCCTGGCTGTCCTCAGAGGCGCGGACCTGGGGACTCTGAGCCCACTGCTCCCCAGAGTGACCTTCACCACAATCCATGCTTCCCACCCCCCATGGACCCAGGCTGGACGTAAGCCACTGACAGGTGCCCATCCCAGACAGAGGTCCATGGGTCCATCCCTCTGCCTTTAGCACCAGACATTGCACCAAGACAGCCTGTTTGCAAAGGCCTCTGGGGGCAAGGCTTTGCGCCCCTTAAGGAGACGGACTTTGCCGTGGTCAGGGCAGGCACTGAAGGCAAGGCAACTGGGTGATTTGGACTTGAGTATAAGCCTAGAAGAGTGGAGGTCACTTTGTGGATCAGGAACAGGATTTGTCCTCAGGACAGCAGAGTCCAAGTTCAATGCTATGCCCGATAGCAAGGTGAAGCTGAAGCAGGATGAGAGACTTGGTTCAAGGGCCCAGTGGGGTGGGTGGGGAAATGTGGACATCCTCCACATCCTCATCCTTCAGGCTCAGCTGAGATCTCCAGGAAAGCCTCCTCAACCCCGTGACCGGGGGAAACGTAGGTGTGAGGAGGAAGTGAGCAGATAAGTCAGACAAACAACAGGCCTTCCAGGGAAGCCTCTGTCCCAACAAACGAAAAGAAGTGAGTCCCAGAGTCAGAAAAGCCTGGTTGTGAACCTGGCTCCGTCCATCTTCAACTCCAGGACCTTCCTAGCCCATTTGAGCCTTAGCTTCTGTATCCTTCAAAGGGAACAATAATAATAATGATCATATTTTGCAGAGCTTTTGGGGGGCTCAAACCCCACAGGGAGGTTAGGTGCAGTGCAAGGAATGCCTGGGAAGTCCTTCTGGGTTGTGGCAGGGAAATCCGGTGTTACGGATTGAACTGTGTTCCCCCAAAACTATGTGTTGAAATCCTAACCCCTGTGCCTGTAAATATGACTCTGTTTGGAAAGGGGGTCGCTCACTCTTTCCCTACGCTCTTTGGCAGTCTAGTGAAACCAATGTGCTCTTTTTAAATGCATAAAATAAAATACACAGGATTACAAAGGAAACCAATTATATCGAAAAATTATATAAAAAAAAAAAATTTTGGAGCTGTTGCTAGGTGTCACTGGTCAGTTCTGATTCCCTATGTATAACAGAACGAAGCACTGCCTGGTCCCGCACCATCCTCACGATCGTTGTTATGCTTGAGCCCATTATTGTAGACCCTGTGTCAATCCATCTTGTTGAGGGTCTTCCTCTTTTTCACTGACCCTCTGCTTTACCAAGCACGACGTCCTTCTCCAGGGACTGGTCCCTCCTGATGATATTCCAAAGTATGTGAGAAGAAGTCTCGCCATCCTTGCTTCTAATGAGCATTCTGGCTGTTCTGCTTCCAAGACAGATTTGCTCATCTTTCTGGCAGTCCACGGTGTATTCAATATTCTTTGTCAACACCATAATTCAAAGGCATCAATTCTTCTTCAGTCTTCCTTATTCATTGTCCAGCTTTTGCATGTATTTTGATATTGAAATACAATTATCAAAAAATAACTTTAAAAAAGGAATTTGGAGTAGAGTAATGCAAATGCTTTGTTTATTATTATTAACACAGTAAGCTCAAGAGCTGTAGTCCTTGAGTGGCACAAACAGTTAAGTGCTCTATTACAAGACAAAAGGTTGGTGGTTCAAACCCACCGAGGCGCTTGGAACAGACCTGACCACTGGCTTGAAAGTCCTGTTCTACCCTGCACACAAGGGGTAGCCATGAGTTGGAATCAACTCTGTAGCAACTAACAACCACCACCACCACTCAGGAGGGAAGGGGGCAACATGTAGCCTATAGAACCTCCCAGATTCATAAATCCAAGAGCTAGTGATGCTTTTGATAACTAATCGACAACAATTTTTAGGTGATATGAAAATATCTGTTTATATCTATTGACGACAAAGCCTCAAGTACTGCTAATAGTACTGTGGTTTGTTGCCCTTTGTCATAACTGAAGAAAATGCTAAATTTCAGTTCGACTTTAATGAAAATGAAGATTTAATTTTTTCCCCTAAGTTCACTGATCCCTTGAGTTCTGTGGGGTCTGTGGAAGCCGGGATGAGAACTCCTGCCTTAAAAATAACGTCTGTCCCTAAAGGTGCTCCCCACTCCATCTGTGGCTCAGCAGTGCAACCCACCACTCAGCAATTCCCATCTCTCCTCAGACAAAGGTCACCCTTCTCCTCAGCCCCCATCCCCAGCAGAGGTGGAAAGTTTGCAGCAGGAGCCAAAGGGACCATAGGAGCAGAAAAGAGGGTGGGGGGCAGTCAAACCTCTAAATTCCAGTTAAAGAGCCTGCTCCTGTGTCTTAGTGGGGAAGCAAGAGCTCCTGAGAGGGGAGGCCATTGTGGGGGAGTGCGGCCACCTCCTGTCCAGGTCCGGCCTGGCCAGTTTGGAGGAAAATTGTGTTTGAAAATCCCCTGGGGAGGGGTTAAACCTTCAGACCTCCAGACACCCATCCTGAGATTTCAATTCTGTGGGTTCAAGGTGGGGACCCAAGAGTCTTTCCTTTTCTCATACCCCTGGGAGCCCTACACCACCAGGTTCAAAGATCTCAGGATGAGAAGGCCCCTGAGGTCTATCTGGGGCCAGGGCTCTAGGTAAGCTGAAAATCATGCCCGTCCCCCAAAGCTGAGAGGAAACCCGAGTCACCAGCCAACAACCTGTCTGCCAATCACTCGTGCTCCCCCATCCCCCACCCCGCCTGCCTCAGGCCCCATCATCTAATTCCCAGAAGCCACAGCCTCAGTTGGTTCTCTAAAATTACCTAGCATTGGCATTTGGCTCACAGCCTCCTCCCCACCACACACAGACCCCTCTGTCTGCTGTAGTCAGAGCTGGGTGACGATTCTATATGGCCTCTGATGCCACCGGCCTCCTATTGGGGCCAGCTCCCAAGTGACTGGAGTGTTTAGAGCAAACACCAGGCTCCTGATACCTGGGGTAGAGATTTTAATCCTCCAGAAACCCTTCTGCCTTTGGAGGGAACCTGGGAATGGAGTAGGAGGGAAGCGCAGCCTTCTCTGCTCCCCTCAGGTTTTTGATGGGGGTGGGAAGTCCATTTAAAGGTAACTATTTTTCCGGGAATTGAATATAGGAAAGAAGGTGTTTTGAGAAGGGCTCAAGTGTTCCCCTGGCCAGGAGGGTGGGGCTCTGGGCCTCTTGGTGTCTACCCCAGCCCTGAAATCCCTTCAAGAAGACCAGGAGGAACTTGTAGGACTGGCCCAACCCATCAGACCCACTTCCCAGAGGAAGTGGGAGACAGGCCAATGCTATGGTTTGCTGGCCCCTCCTTCCCAGCTGGGCCTCAGGGCTGCCTTCAGATTCAAATCCTGGAAAAGGGGGGTTGAGCCAGAAAGTAACTCAGAGACCACGCCCATTTTATAGCTCTGGAGACTGAGGCCCAGAGGGGAGGGGCCTGCGGGAAAGCAAGAAGCAGAGTTGGCACAGGATGGCATCACTCAAAGACTCGCAGCCTGGGAGCCCCCTGCCAGGCCCTGGGCAGTCTCAAAACACAGCCCAGGCAAAGCCAAGCCCCTGAGAACCACGGATGGTGGGCTGTGCAGGAGCCACCGGACATTCACGCCAGGGCTGCAGGGGTAGGGATTAGGGCACACTGGATGTATCCCTTAAGAACTAAAGCTGCTGTCTGCCCTTCCCCGCCCAATTAGAAATCCTTTGGTGGCTGGGCCTTTGTCTCCTACTTCCTCAGTGTCCCTTCAGCAGGTACAGGGGGTACTGGACAGCCCCTCCAAGCAGGGATTCAGTAATTGTGATTGTTGTTGTTAGGTGCCGGCGAGTTGGTTCTGACTCATAGTGTAATTACGATAGTGTCAATATAATAACTGCTATGCTTAATGTGCAAATGGTTTATGTGCTTGGCTGCTAACTGAAAGGTTCGAGGTTCGAGTACATCCAGGGGCACCTTGGAAGAAAGGCCTGGCTATCTACTTCCAAAAAACCAGTCATTAAAAACCCTATGGAGCGAAGTTCTACTCTGACATGCTTGGGGTTGCCATGACTTGGAATCAACTTGACAGCAACTGGGAAAAAAGGAAAAAGCTTCTTGTGGGCCAGAAACTATGGTAATGGTTTTCCAACATTATTTGAAAATGGGTGAATGATCCTCCAGTTACCCAAGGGTAAACTGAGGCTGGGGGAGGGTGAGTAAGCTTCCCACAGTGGCCTAGCTGGTGAGGGGCAGCACCCCAGAAGCCATACCTGCTAAGTACTATGACACCTAGTCGCTGGCTGGGCTATTAGACACTCGCCCTCAAGGCAGAAGCTAGTGCTGAGGAGAACAAGCTGGCCCTGTCCTAGGTTTAAGTGCAGACTCTGCAAACTTGGGTGAAGACTACCCTCCCCCTGCCCCTCCTCCCCAGTTCCTCCTGCGGTTTCTCCAGGCCAGCTGCATCTGGAGGAGAGCAGGAGCTCAGCCCCCTCCCTCCCCATTCTCCGCTCCCACCCCCAGGGGCAGCAGGCTGGAGACACTTGGAAAGATTTGATAATCCATCCCAAAATATGCTGGGCTGTTGCTGGGGCAACCTGGCCCACCACACAGCTCGGATTTAAATATTTAATGGCTTCATGGGCATTAAGGGGGCCTGGGAACAGGGAGGGAAAGGGCACAGGCCTGAACCAGTGTAGGGGGGGACCCCAGAAACTCCTGCCAGAGCTGCTTACCCACACCCCCACAGGGAAGAGTGCCGATGAAAGGCAGGACTGAAAGGCAGGACGGCTACCAAGCCGGCCTCCACAAGCCATACCAGGAACGCCCATTTTCCACAGGGTTTCCGTTGCTCTATTTAGTATGTGACAGGGCCAAATGGAGTGTGTACAGACCTGGGGTTGTGGACGAGACACAGAACTCCAAGACTGGGGACATGAGTGGAGGTGGGGCGGCCCCAGGGCAAATTCCTCTTTTGGAATTGGACAAAAGAAACTTTTTTTTTTAATGCCTGCTGTTATGGATCAAATGGTAACCCTCCAAAAGATATATTGAGGTCCTAACCCCCGTACTTGTGAACATGACCTTGTTTGGAAATAGGGTCTTGGACTCTGTTACCAGTTAAGTTAGTATGAGGTCATACAGACCAGGGTGCATCCGAATTCAATCTGAGTGCTGTCCTTATAAAAGAGAAGACAAACACGCAGACGTGGGGAAGCCTGCCACGTGAAGATGCAACTACGATCCAAGGAATGCCAAGAAACGCCTGGGACTACCAGAAGCTGGAAGAGACGAGGAAGGATCTCCCCTGAGAGCCCACAGAGACAGCATGGTCCTGCTGATAACCCTGAACTCGAACTCCTAAAACTGTGAGACTGTAAATTTCTGTCCTTGCAAACCACCCACTTTGTGGTATTCTGTTTTGGCAGCTCTAGGAAACTAAGACGCTTACTGTGCGACAGTCACTGTGCTAAATTCTTACATGATCTCCTTTGAACCTCGTGATAATCCTACCAAGCAGGTATATTGTTATTCCCAATCTACAGCTGAGAAGCTGGGATCAGAGAGATGAAGTGACTCACTTAAGGCTGCACAGCTGCTGGGTGGCAAACTTGAACCCAGGGCAGTGTGGCTCCAAAGTGTCTTTCTATGACATTTATCAGGTCCAGGGGTGGAAACCCTGATCTCTGTGCATAACAGGAATGCTGGCATGTGTGAAGCACTTTCTAAGGCCAGGCACTGTGCTAAGGGCTTTACATGTTCTAATTTATTTAATCCTCACAATGACCCATGAAGTAAGGACTGTTCCCCCCATGTTACAAATGTGGTAACTGAGGCCCTAAGGAGGACGTAAGACACCAAGATCACAAGGTCAGTAAGTGGGGGAGCCTGGGTTGAGGGCTTAGCAGCTAACCTAACTCCAGAGCTCTTTGTCTAAGCTGTCCTTAGCCCAAATTTAGAAAGTTCTTTTTTAACCAATGTGTGTATAGTTGGAAAATAAATAAGAAATAAATAAAATAAGAAATAAAAGTTAAAATCCTTTTTCACCCTGGCACTTTGTCCAAGTCTCCCAAGTTGGTTAGGACAGCGAGAAGAATTTCTTCCAAGAACTTGCTAATAAAGATGAGTCAGTTCGAGGTTTGGCTTCAGGATCTTGTTCTACAACAAAGACACACACGCACACACACACACACACAAACCCACACAGACAGCAATACAGACAGAGGCACACAGACATATTATAGGTACAGGCACTGACATAGACACCCAGAGATGCAACCTCAGAGGCACAGGCATGGACACACAGACAGCAATACAGACACATGGACACATACACAGACACACATGTCCGTACAAACACATACACAAACCTACTCAGACAATAATACAGACATAGGCTCACAGACGTATACACTATAGACACAGATACTAACCCAGATACCCATAGAGACACACCTGTGCACACACATAGATACATGCACATACAAACACAGATACACGTACACAAACTTACAGATATACACAAAGACACACACAGAGGAAAACAGACACACTGAGCGAGCAAAACAGACAGAGACATACAGATATGGCACAGACACGTACATGGACATACCCACACAGACACACAGACATAGCCACACGCATAGGTACACGCACATAGGCTCGCAAAGAGACCAACACCAACCCAGACATGCACACATACACAGGAACACAGACACACGCACACATAGATATAACCACTGGCCACTTCCCTGCCTGAAAGGATTAACTACAAAACCCAACCAAGCCAGTTGCTGCTGAGTCAATTCCAACTCATGACAACCCCATGTGTGTCAGCATAGAATCGTGCTCCATGGGGTTTTCAAGGGCTGATTTTTCAGAAGTAGATCCCCTGGGCTTTCTTCCAAAACTTTTAACTGTAGTGTTGGGAAAGGACACCTGAAGGTCTTTTGCCCAATGTCTCTGCCAACAGTCAAAGTTGTTTCCCAACAGCCAAACTGATCCTCTTCTCAAATTTCTTCAGGAAGGAGGACAAAGCCCACAACTTCATTCCGGTGTCTCCTCCTTAAGTTGGGAAGTTCTTCCTGGCATCTAACCCATTAATCCCAACACAACTCTTTCCATCAATACACTGCTTGGCAGTCCCCAAAGCCCTTTCGTTGTTATGCACTTGTCTGATCCTCACAACCAGCCAGAGAGGCAAGCAGGACTGCAATGATTATATTTTATGAGGAATGGGGCCCAGAGAGGTTAAGGAGCTTCCCCGAGGTAACACAGCCACTGTTTGAGCTGGGCTTCAACACGGGCTTTGCCTTCGATTTTACCGCTGATTCCACCACTCATTCAACTAAACAGGCTGCTGTCAATGTGCCATCAACTTTGCCCTGTCTCCTCTCTGCAGTTAACTTCCTCAGATGGGTGTCAGCCTGTCTGGGTTCAGTGGGGACTCCACTGGTCCTGGCTCATGCCTCCTCCTGCCTTAATAATGCCTGATGCAGCGTGGAGGGGCGGCCTCTCAGAGCCCATGGGCCCTGGGCTCCCCTGAAACTCCCTCACCCAGAGATGACTGGTAACCCCTGCCCCAGAGAGAGCAGGTTTCCTGCGCTGAGGGCAGACCAGAGAGGAGTCCCCCTCCTTCTCTCAGCATTCCCAGCTCCATGGCAGGCTTCCCCACACCCCAGAGCCAAGGGACTGTCATTGGGAGCAGAAACCAAGCCCAGCCCTGAGCCTCAGCCCCACCAGGCACGCTGACCACCCCCCCACCCCCCGCCCCTTACATTTGCTTGGTAATAAATATTGGAGACAGGGAGGGTCTTCTTGGGGCAACTGGAATTGATCCTAGTCACCTGGCCCGAATTAGGGAAGGCCACAACCCCTTCCCATGAGAGGACTGACTATAGGTTTTTGGAGCTCAGGTTATATAGGGCAAACAACCATGACACACAGACCGTGGTAAAGTGCCCTGCCTCGCTGGAGCAAAGCCTATGAGGAAATGAATCAAAGGGAGAGTCTGGGGTCTGGGCCTGCCTAGATGGACAGGCAGGATCGGGAGGCCTGCTTTCTTTCCTCCCTGTACAAAAATAATTCCAGCTGCTCCTTGCGGCCATTAAGAAAGGTGTGTGTCAGGGTGGGGGTAGAGAAACAGCTGTGCTTAGATGGCGACAGGCATGCAACTCAGAGAAAAAAAAAAGGGGGGGGACTAGGAAATGGCTTCATCCCTCCCAAAAGCCTGGTCACAATTCCACCCAAACATCATTGATTGACAGGCCACGGAAGATGCTGGGAATCCCTCAGGAAGCCTCAGGGATGAGCAAGGCCTCAGGTCTTAAAGGGCTCCAGGAGAGGTTTCTACTTCCTTTTGGCAACATGATGACAATAATGATAATGATAACGATGGTAATAACAGTAATACAACTTCTCCAGGTCTTAGTTTCTCCATCTGTAGAATGGGAACAGAAATTCCCACCTTGCCTATCCTATAGCCTGGTGATGGGCAGGATGTTGTCGGTGTTGATGGTCACCATCGAGTTGATTCTGATTCATGGTGACCCCATGTGTGCAGACAGAACTGCTCCATAGGGTTTTCAAGGCTGTCATCAGGCCTTGAAAGTAGATCACCAGGCCTGTCTACTTTCTGGTTGCACTTCTGGTTGGGTTCGAACCACCAAGCTTTTGGCTAGTAGTCGACTGCTTAAGGAGGAGCCACAGGAAGAATATTGACTTGGAGGGGACAAGTGTGGATTTGCAAAGCACTGATCTATAGCAGGGTTGGCAATGTTTTCCGTAAAAGGCCCAAAACCCACTGCTGTCGAGTTGATTCCAGCTCATAGCAACCCTGTCGAGAGAGTAAAACTACCCCATAGCATCTCCAAGGCTGTAATCTTTATGGAAGCAGGCTGCCACATCTTCCTCCCGTGGAGCAACTGGTGGGTTTGAACCACCGACCTTTTGGTTAGCAGCCAAGCACCTTAACCACTGTGCCACCAGGGCTCCTTCCATAAAAGGCCAGATAGTAAATATTTTAAGCTCTGTGGCCATATTATTCCCGTCACAGCTACTCAACTCTGCCTGGACCATGAAAACAGCCACAGATAACATGGAAACCAGTGGGCATGGCTGTGGGGCAATGAGACTTTATTTCCAAAAACAGACCAGGCCGGATTTAGCCTACGGGCTGCAGTTTGCAGATCCCTGGCCTTGAGGAATATTTAGGGACTCATACTGAGCTAAACTATGCAGTCATGAGCGAACGTAGAGGATCAGAAGTGAATGTATTTTCCCCTGAGGGTTTTTCTCTTTTTTTTTGTTTTGCTATTAAGACTTTTCTTTTAATTTGCTATGAGATATCTTGGTGGTCTATTTTCCGAAGTACTTTTCCGGCCACATCTCCCAACCCTTCTGAAAGGTTTCACCAGTCTTTCTTTCCAATGCAATAAAAGATGCTGGGTATAGTTTCATCCACCTTCTCGTCTTAATAGCAATATAATACTAACGACGTTAATGGCCACACATTCTTATCTAATAAAGAAAAATGCATATATCCGAAACCTAGTTTTGAAACATTTGCATCAATTTTTTTACTGAATATGCATTTTGTGGGTTAAAAAAAAAGGCAGCAGTTTGAACTCATTTCTGCTGAGGGAAGGGGAAGAGAGAGGGAAAGTAAACGCTACGTTTCTCCCTTGGCTCCAAAAGTGCCCGTTTCACAAAGGGGTACATCCAAAGGAAACAGGCAATGGTTGTTTTAAAACTTCTACTGCAATATAATAATGAAGCAAACGCTACTTAGACATCCACCCACTTTTTTCCCCCAAAACAAACGAACAAAAAATGTAAACAGGGAAATAATTCTGCCTCTACTTGTACAGGAAACCCTGGTGGCGCAGGGCTGGCTAACCAAAAGGCTTGCAGTTTGAATCCACCAGGCACTCCTTGGAAACAATATGGGACAGTTCTACTCTGTTCTATAGGGTCGCTATGAGTTGGAGCTGACTTGACGGCAATGGATTTGGTTTTTTAATTTGGTTATACTTGTACTGGAAACCCTGGCGGCCCAGTGCCTAAGAGCTATGGCTGGTAACCAAAAGGTCAGCAGTTCAAATCCACTAGGTGCTCCTTGGAAACTCCATAGGGCAGTGCCACTGTGTCCTATAGGGTCACCATGAGTCGGAATCAACTTGATGGTGATTTTTTTTTTTTTTTTGGTATATATGTACTGGAGTCCTGGTGGTGCAGTGGTTAAGAACTCAGCTGCTAACCAAAAGGTCGGCAGTTCAAATCCTCCAGCCGCTCCTTGGAAACGCTATGGAGCAGTTCTACGCAGTCCTATAGGGTCACTATGAGTCAGAATCGATTTGACAGCAATAGGTTTGGTTTTTTGGTACACTTGCAGTGGAGCCTTGGTGGCACATGGATTAGGAGCTGCGGCTGCTAACCAAAAGGTTGGCAGTTTGAATCCACCAGCTGCTCCTTGGGAACCATATGGGGCAGTTCAAACCTGTCCTACAGGGTGGCTATGAGTCAGAATAGACTCGACAGCAATGTTTTTTGTACTTTTACCAATCCCAAAAATTCATTGCTGTCAAGTTGATTCTAACTCATAGCGACCCTTTAGGACAGAGTAGAACTGCCCCATAGGGGTTTACAATGAGCAGCTGGTGGATTCGAACTGCTGACCTTTGGATTAACAGCCAAGCTCTTAACCACTGCACCACCAGGGCTCCATATATTTGTACAGCTTCTTAAACTATGTTAGAAGGGTTGTACACTCAATGATCAAGAAATTTTAAAATAGCAGTAATGATTTTCATTTTAAGAAAAGATTTCCCTTCTGCCCTCTCCACCAAGTATTTAACATGAAATTCTATACAAACCACAGCAGATGGGAGCTCTGGGGGTACCCCTGGGGGGCTGGTGAGGCCTGGGGTAGAGCTGAGTGGGGAACACAAGGGTCCAGGCAGCACAGGAAGAATTTTCCAGCAGGAGGTGCTAGGGGAACTGGAGGAACTGGAGCTGGTCTCCCATAGAGGCCCAGGGTCTGATCCTGCTGCCCTGTTTGAAGGCAAGAGGCCCCCTCTCTCCCGGACCACATTCCCTGCTGACAGCCCTTGGCCGTGGGGCTTTGCCACACAAAGGCTGCTGTAGGGCTAGGGAAGGCTGACCGTTCAGTGATGGCCCCTGCTGAGTCTGGTACGTGGAGTCGCAGTGCTGAGATGTGCCTGGGCAGCCTCGGTTGGCCTGCCTGCTGCAGGCCTTGGCCCCCTCTCCGAGGCCATAATGGATGACAAATGACCCATTCAGAGCATATTGCAACCCAAGGATGTGCCCTTTGATTAGTCTGCTCTGCTCAGGAAGGTCTCTTCCCTACTCTGCTGAGGCCCAAAAGCAATTAGAAGGGGTGTGGAGGCTTGTGGGCAATGTGGACAGATCTGGGGCTGAGAGGTGCCCGAGGTCCTGGCAGGAAATGAGCCAAGGTATCCCCTTTGCAATCCCCAGAGAAGAGGGGATGATGGGGACAATGGCAATGATAATGGCTAACACTTGTAGAGTGCTATTATATGCCAGATACAGTTCTAAACACTTTGCAACAGAGACTAGCACCTGGATACCCCAATGCCCACGGCAACACGTTTTCTAGTGGATTTCCTTATTCTGGAGAGTTCCATGGTTTGCCCTGGAGAGTTCCATGGTTTGCCCTGGTAAGTTCAGGACATCTTAAATATCCTGAGCCCAGATGCTGGAACTGGACTCTGGGTTCAAATGCAAGCTTAAGAGTTATGTGACTCTGGACAAGTTACCTCTTGGTGTCTCTGTTTCCTTGCCTGTAAAATGGGCATAACAATTTATACCGACTGCACAGATTGTTGGCGAGCAGAGGGAAGGTGAGTTTCTCGCCCCCTATGAATACCAGGGAGCCCCGGTGGAGCAGTGGTTAACCGCTATGGCTACTAACCGAAAGGTTGGCAGTTCAAATCTATCAGCTGCTTCTGGGAAATCGCATGGGGCAGTTCTACTCTCTCCTATAGGGTTGCTACAAGTCAGAATCGACTCGACAGCGATGGGTTGGTTTTTTGTTTTGTTTTATGAATACCAGATCTCAGGGTCTGTCACTCCTCCATGCCTTACGGTACAAGGGGCTGCATCTGAGCTGAGCAAGGAAGGTCATATACCTACTCACATGCATGCAAGCCCCTCTGCTAGGCACACAGCACCTGAAGTGCAGGAACCAGGAAAGTGTCCCCTGCAAGGCTGGGAAGGGGGTGCTGAGAAGAGGCCTGTGAGATGGGGGCTTTGGGCCAGGGTCTAATTGGGTATATTGGTACTTTTCCTCAGTTCCTGAGTAGATAAGAACAAAATAATTGATGCATTCGAACTGTGGTGTCGGCAAAGAGTATTGGATAGACCGTGGACTGCCAGAAGAATGAACAAATCAGTCTTAGAAGAAATAGAGTCAAAATGTTCCTTAGAAGCAAGGATGGTGAGACTTCAGCTCGTTTACTTTGGACATGTCTTCAGGAAAGACCAACTGCTAGAAAAGGACACCACGTTCTGTAAGGTAGGGGGTCAGTGAAAATGAGGAAAATCCTCAATGAGATGAATTGATACAATAGTCAAGGCAATAGACTCAAACACAATCATGAAGATGGCACAGGACCGGGCAATGTTTTGATCTGTTATACATAAAGTTGTCATGACTTGGAGCCAACTCAACAGAAACTAACAATGACAAAAAGCACTGGCCTTGGGGCCAGGGGTCTGGGTTCAAGTTTGGGTTTCACAGCCAGCCAGCTAGCTCTGTGTCTGGGGCCAGTACCACTCTCTCCACCTTGGGTCCTGTGTGCTAGGCTCTCCCTCTGCCTCTCACCACATCTTAGGAGTCTTGGTATCTGTTGCTGTCTGCTCTCTCTCCCCTCTGAACACACACACACACACACACACACACATATATACACACACAATGACTGTTTCCTGGAGAGGCTACCTGCTAACTTTAGCTGAAAGCACTCCTCACTGGAGGGCCTGACATAAATCCCCTAGCCCTGCCCTGGGACTGTGACCCCCAGCAGGCGGTGCCACATTTAATTTGGAGGCTCTGCAGGTGTGATCCGTTGTACAAAGCCTGCTTGTCCAAGGCAGTCTCAGGACAGCAGAGCCCCTGCCTGGAGCGGCAGGTCATGAGAGCCCCCTTGCTGGGAAAAGGAAGAACGTGGCAGGTGTTTCATTTCCCCCTGGCTGCCCAGTCATTAAGAAAGAGGAAGACTCAGCAAGTTCCACGGGGCAGGGTCTGGGTTTCCCAGGGACCACGTGGACGCTGTGCTTCTGTGTGGTTGGGGAGTAGGCATCAGAGGGAGGCTGCCCCAGGCTTCAGTCTGACCCCATCTTTGGTGATTGTGTGACCGTGGGCACACTTCATGTCACTTCATGTCTGAGCCCTGGTAAGATGGCTCCAGAGCCACCAGGTACTAAACCACTTATGCAGAGCTGGCTCACACCCACAAAGGACCTAAGGAGCAGCTCGACACTGTAACAAGAGTGAGAGTGGGAAAGATGATTATGAATTTTGCCTAGGGCCATTTCTCCAGCAATTGCTCTTCCAGGGTGTAATTCTGAATAGGAAATGTTATTAGAGAAGAGATCCTATGCGAACCGGATCATCCGTAGAGGTTTCATATCAGGCTTCTGAAGGTAAAGCCTCCAATACAAGGAGAAGGAGAGCCTAGATCACATCAGCTGAGTGCCCAGGACCAAAGGCAACAGAAGCTGCTGTGGTTAAGAACAGTTTGCCCTGGTCTGAATTCAGCTCCACCCATCTTCTAGCTGTATGCCCTGGGGTGGGCTCCTGCCTCTCAGTGCCTGCCTATAAACTGGGATGAATGAAATACAGTCCATTCTCACTCTATGTGGTAGTTTTGTCCCTGGGTGGTACAAACAGTTAACTCACTTGGCTGCTAACTGAAAGGTTGGTGGTTCGAGTCCACCTAGAGGTGCCGCAGAAGAAAGGCCTGGCAATTTACTTCCAAAAAATCAGCACAGTTCTAATCTGATACAGACGCGGTTGCCATGAGTCAGAGTTGACTTGACAGCAACTGTTACTGGTTGTGTTCTATAAAGTCACAGCAGACGCTGATTTAGTGAATATCGAACAACTGCTCCTAGGAGAAATACAGGGTTAGGTTCCTGTGAGTCTCTGGTCATAATACGTTTGTCAACAGACCAATATATGACCTCATTATGTTTGTTTCTGTTTAAGGACACTTTATTTAATATATATTGTTGATTCGTTAACATTGAACTCATGGCCAACAACACTGTAACTCATGCTGGAATGAAGCTTATCTAACACACGTATTTTCTCTGTAAGGCACATCACAGCCTTTTTGTGCTTAGGGACACGAGCCAGCGCTTCGGCACTATGCTTCGGGGCCATTTTAAACAGAGAAATCACCATCAAAAAACACAAAAACGTGAAAAACATGGCACTAAATAGACCGCAGAAAGGACGCTTGTTAACAGTCTGAGACCTGACACAACAAGGCAGAGCGTCGCCTTGTTCCACCTCAGCTGGGAACGTGTAGGTCAGGAGACTCAAATTTCAGGCCATTCTGTGCAGTCCGGGAATGACGGTGAAAGCACCACAAGTACTGATTTGGGGGTTATAAAGGAACGTTAGAGAGCAAGTGAATTCACAAATACTGAGTCCGCGAACGATGAGGGTCGGCCCTATGTGGAGCAGGTTTAGAACAGTGCCTGCCCACAGTGGGGATGGTCTCCCTGTGTGTCGACAAGTTAACTGCTCAGATCCACCTTATACGCTTTAACTCCTTTTGTGCTTCGATTATTTTGACACCTCACACCATTTTAATGCTACATTTCCCTCTGAACATGGACTTAGCGGTCCTTTGCTCCACTTCATCAGTGATGCGCAAAGAAATACTTTCTTCCCAGCATGCTTTGCCCTCCTTAAAAAGTAACTGCTGCCCAGCTGCTCCCCAAAGGGACTGGTCTTCAGGGGCGGCAGCAGAGGTTCAGAGGGTGGCTGGGGTCCAAGAGCCTGGGCCTGGGAAGCAGCCCCCCTCCCTTTTAGCTGTGGAACTAGCTCACAAGGAGAGACCCAGGTGAGGACTCATTTTTGGGAGAACCACCAAAAAACAAGAGGAGTTTAAAATTATCCAGGGCTGCATGTATGACACAGTTCTCATTGGCTTCCACAACCCTATGTGGTAGGTCTTATTATTATGCCCATTTATCAAATGTGAAAACCAAGGTTCAGAGAGGTTAAGTCACTTGTCCAAAGTCACATACCTAGAAAGTGGCAGAGCTGGGATTTGAACCCAGGCAATCTACCTCCAGAGTCTGGGCTCATAACAACTGCCTGATACTGCCTCTTCCCCAGCTGGGGCAGCAGGAGCTCCAGGCCAGCTACAGAAGGCCTGACAGCGATCGCCTCCAGCCTGCAGGCCAGCTCCTTTCCAGGGTAGCCCTCGGGCTAAGGGAGGCCCCAGTCTGTTGCCCTCTCCCAGTGTGGAATGGTGAAGCCCTGGTGCGTGGGCTCTCACTTTTGAGAATCCACCACTTCTGCATCTTAGAGAACGTCAGGGCTTGTTGGGGACCCACAGGTCACTGAGTCCAACCCCTTCATGGTACAGGTGACGGCTCCGAGGACCTGTCCCCAGTCACATGCATGTTCTGAAGGTCTCCGGCATTACGTGGTGGTTTGGTCTTAAGACTCCATTTCGCCCTCTCTGCTGCTCACTTCTCTGAGGTGGCACTCAGACCCCAGCCTTCTGCACCAAAGAGATGGCTTTGAGTAAAAACTCACTGTACTTCTCTGAGCTTCACATACATTCTCATTTCACCCTCACAACAATGCTATCATTGTCCCCATTTTGCAGATGAGGAAATGGGGTCCCGGGGAGGTGATGTCCCCCAAGGTACACAGCTTGGAATAAGAGAAGCTGTGGCTCTTGGCATTGGGCTACGAGCAGCGAATGAGGGTCTCTGTTGACCCACAAGCATAGAACCAGCACGGAACGGCTTTCAGCCCTACAGAGGGGCCCTGGAGCCTGATGCTGACTGGGTTGTCCTACTTCCCAGCATTCACTCCACACCTCTTGGAGTTCATTTAGGGGAAGGGGCAAAGTTGCAGTGAATGGCCGCCCTGGAAGCTCCTCCACTGCAGGCACTGACGGGAGCCTTTGGGTCAGCCTTTCAACTGCACAGCTTGTCTGAGATGGAGCAACAGAGGCCCTGGACTGGACGAGGGGCCAGGGACATGCGGGTTCCAGAAAGGTAGGCAGCCCCACTCTCTATTGCCCATCCCCTTCCCAGCTTCACCCTCACAGGGAGGCTCTGCTCAGCTGACCAGGCCAATACAATTTGTGTCCAACTGGAGGAGAAGGGGAGAGAGCTGGGAGAGGAGCCATCTTTGGCTAACTGCAGAGGGCCCTGCCCTGAGGCTGCCACTTTGGCCAGAGACAACTTGTCCTCCAAATTTCCGGAAGACAGTGGGACACTGTCGCTTCTCCCCCCTGCCATTCTGGTCTCCAGGCACTAACCATGGGTGACCAAATACACCTGACTCTGGCTGGAGTCCTTTTACCCCCTTATTCTTTACTCGTCCTCCGCCATGTTTCACAGCAGCTTAAAGGGCCATCATGATCTGACCCCCACCACCTGGCTGAGCTCATCTCCTACCACCCGACTCCTTCCTCGCCCCACTGCAGCCAGCTCTAGCCACACTGGCCCCCTCCACCATGGCAAGCACATCCCTACCTCAGGGCCTTTGCACCTGCTGGCCTTTCTGCCTGGGACTCTCTTCCCCCAGATACTTCACATGACTTTTCTCTCACTTCATTCAGGTCTCTGACCAAATTCCTCAGAGAGATCTTCCTTGACCACCACCTCCCGCCTAAGAGTCCCTCCCCACATCACTGTCTATCCCCTTACTGTTGATACTTATCTCCAAACAAGCATTCTTCCAGTTGTTTATCATGTCTCTCCTTTTCTTGAATGCAGGAAGGCAGAGACTTAGTCTGGTTTACTACTGAATCCCAGTGTCTAATATCATGCCTGCCACAGCGTAAGTGCTTAATGGACGTTTGGGGAGGGAGGAAGGGTGAGAAGGAGGCTAGGAGGGAGGGAGAGAGGGAGGGAGGGGAGGGGAGGGAGGGAGCAAGGAAGGAAGGAAGGAAGGGAGGGAGGGAGGGAGGGAGGGAGATACCAATCTCTGTGTGGGCCTCTTTTCCATACTTCTGATTTAATCCCTGTTAAAATTGTACAGAATACCAACTGAGATGTTTCAACAAATAAATGCAGCTCTGGAAGTGCTCACTCATCCATGCCAAGGAATCTGGAAGACAGCTACCTGGCCAACCAACTGGAAGAGACCCATATTTATGCCTATTCCCAAGAAAGTTGATCCCACCTAATGCGGAAATTATCAAACAATATCATCAATATCACACCAAGTAAAATTTTGCTGAAGATCATTCAAAAGCGCCTGCAGCAGGATATCAACAGAGAACTGCCAGAAGTTCAAGCCAGATTCAGAAGAGGATGTGGAGCCAGGGATATCATTGTTGATGTCAGATGGATCCTGGCTAAAAGCAGAGAATACCAGAAAAATGTTTACCTGGGTTTTATTGACTATGCAAAGGCATTCAACTGTGTGAATCACAGAAAATTATGGATAACATTGTGAAGAATGGGAATTCCAGAACACTTAATTCTGCTGATGAGGAAACTGTGCATAGACCAAGAGGCAGTCGTTCAAACAGAACAAGAGGCTACTGTGTGGTTTAAAGTCAGGAAAGGTGTGCGTCAGGGCTGTATCCATTCACCAGGCTTATTCAATCTGTACACTAAGCAAAAATCTGAGAAGCTGGACTATATGAAGAAGAAGGCAACACCAGGATTGGAGGAAAACTCATTAACAACCTGCGATATGCAGATGACACAACCTTGCTTATTGGAAGTGAAGAGGACTTGAAGCACTTACTGATGAAAATCAAAGACCACAGCCTTCAGTATGGGTTATGCCTCAACAGAGAGAAAACAAAAATCCTTACATCTGGACCAGTAATCAATATTATAATAAACAGAGAAAAGATTGAAGTTGTCAAGGATTTCATTTTACTTGGATCCATAATCAACGCCCATGGAGGTAGCAGTCCAGAAATGAAAACCCACACTGCATTGGGCAAATGTGCTGCAAAAGACCTCTTTCAAGTATTAAAAAGCAAAGATGTCACCTTGAAGATTAACGTCAGTTGGACCCAAGGCATGGTGTTTTCAGTTGCCTCATATGCATGTGAAAGCTAGACAAGGAATAAGGAAGACCAAAGAAGAATTGACGCCTTTGAATTGCAGTGTTGGCGAAGAGTATTGAATATACCATGGATTGCCAGAAGAAGGAACAAATCTGACTTGGAAGAAGTACAACCAGAATGCTCCTTAGAAGCAAGGATGGCGAGATTTCGTCTCACATACTTTGGATCAATCCCTGGAGAAGGATATCATGCTTAGTAAAGTACAGGGTCATCAAAAAAGAGGAAGACCCTGAATGAGATGGATTGACACAGTGACTGCAACAATGGGCTCAATCATAACAATGATTGTGAGGGTGGCGCAGGACCGGGTGGTGTTTCATTCTTTTGTACACAGGGTCTTTATGAGTCGGAATCGACTCAATGGCACCTCAAAACAACAACAAAATTGTACCAAAAGTTGCAGGGCCAGATACATAGTTTGTGAGAACTAGTGAAAATACGGAGTCCCTTGGTCAAAAGTTATTAAGTATTTCAAGATGGTGATAATTATGCATTAAAGGAAGCATGAGGCCCTTCTGAGTCCAAGGCCCTATGGGACGGCACAGGGGGGACACTCATGAAGCCAGCCCCAGGGAGGTATTATTACCATTTCCATTGTACTGCTGGGGAATCGAAGGATCCGAGAAGTGCGGCTTGCCCAACAACACACAGCTTAGAAGGGGCCAGTCCATTATCCTTTGACTTAGTTCTTCTAAGTTCTTCAGTTCTTGCAATGGCTATGGGAAGAAGTGTATTACCCAGACACCTCTAAAAATCTGGCATCCATAGCAGAGAATAGAGTGGTAAGTGCAAAATGATTTTTTTTAATTTCCTGTTTTATTTCACGTACTGATGGAATATTTTGCATTTTACTTCAAAATATATGCACAGTTGTTTTAATATAAAAATATGGCTTTGCTGATCCTGTGACTTTCTGTCCTCTCTGGCTCAGGGAGGAGTTCCCGAGGGCCCTGTGTGTACTCATGACTCAGTTTAAAAAGCATTGTCCTATGTAGCAGAGCCTAGCACAGCTGGACCACCAATAGGGCATAATAGATGTTAGTTTCATTCCTTCATTCATCCTCCTCTCTTGTTTGGTCCAAAGGAAACCTCCCCTAGGATGGCCACAGACCCAGAGAACAGGGAGCCTTCCCGGGGCTGGGTGGGGATACTGGATCTCATTATTCCAACAGAGTCCAGGAGGGAGCCCAGCTTGGCTCATCCCCTCCTGGGGAAATGAACGTCAGCCTGTTCACAGGAAGAGCAGTGCGTTATTATCCTGCTCAGCTAGCCAGGTTCACTCCACTGCTCTAATTGGAACACGTAATGGTTTGTTAATACAGTCTAATTTGGGGAGGCTGGCCCACTGGGGTCTCTGGGGTGTGGGGCAGTGTGGGGGAAGGACAGCCTCTAATGGTGTTGCCGAGGGGAGCTGGGGGCGTGACTGAAATGCTGTTTGGTTTTTGGTGCTGCTTGCTTTGTGAAAGGATGTCTTAATCTAGGATCCAGGGAAATCTGTGCTGCCTCGTGTGGGGGGTGTGTGGTGTATGTATGGCATGAGTGTGTGGTATGCATGTCGTATGTGTGGGTGTGGTATGTGTGAGTGTGGTGTGTGTAAGAGAGTGTGGCTTGTGTGGTATGTGCATGAATATGGTATGTGTGAGGTTGGTATGTGTGAGTGTGGTGTGTTTGAGTGTGGTGTGTGTGAGAGTGTGGTGTGTGGTGTGGTGTGTGTGCCATGTGTGAGTCTGGTGTGTGTGAGCGAGTGTGGTGTGTGTGAGTGTGGTGTGTGTGAGTGTGGTGTGTGTGAGAGTGTGCTGCACGTGTGGTGTGTGTAAGTGTGTTCGAGTGTGGTATGTGTTCGAGTGTGATTTGTTTGAGCGAGTGTGTGGTGTGTGTGAGTGTGGTGCATGACAAAAAAGTGTGGTGTGTGGTGTGTGTGAGAAAGAGTGTGGTATATGTGTAGCATGTGAGTGTGGTATGTCTGAGTACTGCGTGTGTGACAGAATGTGGTGTGTGATATGTGTATGAAAGAGTGTGGTGCAGTGTGGGTATGAATGTAGTGTGTGAGAAAGCGTGGTGTGTGATGTGCGTGTAAATGTGGCATGTGTGAGAGAATGTCATGTGTGGTATGTGTAGGCGTGTGGTGCATGTGTGTGTGCAGGGGGTATGACGTGACTGTGTGCATGTTCACAGCGCAGGGGTAGGTGATATCCTCTATGCGCAGAGGCATGGGACCACAGGGGGCAAGGGAGTAAGAGAAGAGAACACAGCAATATCATACCTCAAAGCAAAAAGGCAAAAAGCGATGGTGTAACCTTGAGAATGTGAACAAAGACATCTATTATCTTGTGACTAGCTCACCCAGCCCCTATTAACACTAATTAGGAGGACTGGGAATTCCCCACAACTTCATAATTGCTGTTAACAGACTTCACAGGGACTCGAGGGAAATGGAACACCCCAGCCCCGTTTTCATATCCGAAATGATGATGGTTCAGGTGGTCTCCGTGACCTTTGCCCCCAAGGCACTGGAATCCTCCAGGGACCCCGAGGCCCAGGATACTGGTCTAACAGCAGTAAGGGGCTGGATGCAGGGCGGAGGGCATCCCCACTGCGTTCACGGTCTTCCTTAGGTGATGAGGGCCCGGGTGAGGCCTCTGGGGAGAACTCTCGGGTGTCAGGGGCTGGGAGAGCTGGGGCAGGAGCCCAAGGAGGGTGTGGACCGACCTCAGGAAGAGCTCTTAAGTTGGGCCTTGGGCTTGGAAGTTGGGGAATAGACCCCTGAGACCCCTGCAGCCCATGCCTCTTCCTTCGGACCATGATGCCTCTTCCCTCAGCCCACTCCATGGCAGCATTTGACTCCTACCACCCTTCCTGCGCTCCCTGCCCGGCCCAGCCCCTGCCCAGCCCCCACCCCAGCCCAGCGCCCATTAAGATGAACACATATTTTAAAGGCGGCGCCAAAGAACTGAAGAACCGGCAAGATCACAGCAGTACTTCACAATGTCATTAGGCCCCCTCCCCAGCCTGCCGTACCCTGCAGCCAGACGTCTTAGGAAACCACAGTTAAGCCATTACAGGGACCCCTCAGCTGCTTGGCGGTGGGAAGGCCACTTTCACAAGCTGACAGGCCCAGGGACTTCCCAGAAGCAGCAGTGCACGGCCCTTCCCACAAGGCCTCATTCATGCTCACAAAGACCACCCCCTCCCCCTTCTTCAGGGTCAGAGAATCCCCCCAGGCCTGCAGTCCCGGCTCCAAGCTCTGGGGACCTTTGGGGAAGAGGCGCCAACACCGCCCCCTCCCCTGTTTGGGGTGCGCTGTGCCTGTGGGTCTGTGTGCCACTGGCCCAGGAAACGAGTCCATCTGTCCAGGGCTTGGGGCTGGCTCTGCTTCCAGAAGACAGTTCTTTGTTCTTTCCTGTCTGCCCAGAACTTTTTAAAGGCCGCCTTCTCAATCATATTAAAAAGGGCTAAAAGGCTACCAGGTATGAATGGGCGTTATCTCTTGGCAGTGGGACTGTTGATGATTTTTATTTTATTCTTTATACTCAGGTGATTCTCTTCTTCTTTTTTTTTTTTTTTAAACAAGGAACACGCATTATTTATGCAGTTAAATCAAATAATTGTAAAAGGACCACTTAAACCCCACATCCTGTGCGTGTGCTGTAACCTTAGCCTGGAATACCTTATCCCTTTGTTTTCCTGAAGAACTCCTTCTCACCCTTCAAAGCCCTGCTTGATGTCTCCGTAGCCATAAAGCCTTCCTTGATTTTTCCAGTGGTCCCTTCAGTTTAGCCTCAATGCCCTCACTTTGGAGATGAGGAAGAAAGATCCGGGGAGGGACAGAGACCTCTCCAGGCCTCATATCAACTTTGAGGGTGGCCAAGGCTGCACCAGAATCCAGAGGGGCTCCTTCTCCAGCATTAAGGCCAGGGAAGTTGGTGCACAGCCTACTTGACTCTCAGCCCCCACCCCTGCCTGCCCTGGAGCCAGCGCCTGCCCTGTCAGGGTCAGCCTTGACCCCACTCTTTGTTCTCCTGGGGAATGTGCCAGGGGGATCTCCTCCCTGCCTCCAGGGGCACAAATCACTCAGACATGAGATAAAGAGCGAAGAATGGGCTGCTTGTGCCACAAAGGGGAGTGGGGACAGGAAGCACTGGAGTC
This sequence comes from Loxodonta africana, assembly GCF_030014295.1. NCBI lineage: Eukaryota > Metazoa > Chordata > Mammalia > Proboscidea > Elephantidae > Loxodonta > Loxodonta africana. Next base: position 38,204,784 of record NC_087348.1, read on the forward strand.
TTTCCCTCCCTCTCCGAAGCTGGAGGCATGTGCGAGTGGACATCCCCCTACTCAGGTCAGGCAGGGGCTCCCGCTTGAACCCCGCTCTGGCTCCTGTCCTCGTCCCTCTCCCTGGTCAGCTGGTCACAAGCCTGGCTCACACGGCCACAGCACCGTGGGTTTGAATCTCAGCTTGGCCACTGAAGAGCTGTGTAACTCAGATGACTTGTTTTACCAGTAATACTAACACAGTTGATTCTTGTTATTCCCAGTAGCTAACCCAAACCCAGTGCCGTTGAGTTGATTCCAACTCATAGCGACGCTATGAGTCCCAGTAGTTATGGACTGCCAAAAGGACGAACAAATCAGTCTTAGAAGAAACCCAACTAGAGGCTCCTTAGAAGCGAGGATGGCAAGGCTTCCTCTCGATTACTTTGAACACATCATCAGGAAAGACCAGTTGCTAGAAAAGGACATCATGTTCAGTAAACTAAGTCAGTGAAAAATGAGAGAAACCCTCAGTGAGATGGGTTGACATAATAGCCACAATAAAGGACTCGAACATAGCCATGGTCATGAAGATGGCTCAGGAAAGGGTACCGTTTCGTTCTGCTATACATACAGTCACCATGTTTGGAGCCAACTCAACAGCAGATGACAGCAACAACAACATGTTCTATCAAGTCACCACAAACACTGAGTAAATACTAAACCGTTGCTCCAAGGGGGGAAACCCTGGTGGTGTAGTGGTTAAGTGCTACGGCTGCTAATCAAGAGGTCAGCAGTTTGAATCCGCCAGGCGCTCCTTGGAAACTATTGGGCAGTTCTACTCTGTCCTACAGGGTCGCTATGAGTCGACTTGACAGCAGTGGGTTTGGTGTTTTTTGGGTTTGCTCCATGAGGAAATACAGAGATAGGTTCCTGTGAGCCTCTGGTCACAACATCTTCATCAACAGATCAATACATAACCTTGATTTATGTGTATTTCTGTTTAAAGATACCTTATTTAATATATAGTGTTGATCCATTAACATTGCACTCATAGTCCACGACACTGTAACTCATGCCTGAATGAAGCTTATCTAACACATGTATTTTTGCCATTAGGCACATCACAGCCACCATGCACTTAGGGACACTTCAGCACAATGCTTGGGGCCGTTTTAAACAGCACCATCACTAACAAACAGACAAAAATTCAAAAAATGTGGCACTAAATAGACTATAGGGTCACTGAGTCAGAATTGACTTGATAGCAATGGGTTAAACACACCTCAGAAAGGGCACTTGTTTATAGTCTCAGAGCTGACTCAAAAAGGTAGAGTGTCACCTTGTTCAACCTCACCTGGGAATGTATGCGTCAGGAGACTCAAATGCTTTGCTGATTTGCACATGTTCGTGAATGACCACGAAATGCCAAGAATGTAGATTTTGGGGTTACAAATAAATTTTAGTGAGTAGGCAAATTTGCAAATATGGAATCCACGAATAACCAGGATCAACTGTATTTAATACTGGAGCCCTGGTGGTGCACTGGTTAAGAGTTTGGCTGCTACCCAAAAGGTCAGCAGTTTGAGTCCACCAGCCGCTCCTGGGAAGCCCTATGGGTCGGTTCTACCCTGTCCTACAGAGACGCTATGAGTCAAACTTGACTCGACAGCAAAGGGTTTGGTTTGGTTTTTGGTACTTAATATTACAAGCTACCATTTTTTAAGCTCTGTTGTTGTGTGCCATCGGGTGTATTCCAACTCATAGTAACCCTACAGGACAGGGTAGAACCGCCCCATAGGGTTTCCAAGACTGTGATCTTTACAGAAGCAGGCTGCCACATCTTTCTTCCGTGAAGCCCCTCGTGGGTTTGAATCGCCAACCTTTCGGTTAGTAGCCGAGGGCTTCATCATTGCGCCACCAGGGCTCCTATTTTAAAGTTCTACTGCTTCTATAAAGATTACAGCCTAGAAAACCCTATGGGGCAGTTCTACTCTGTCACATGGGGTCATTACGAGTCAGACATTGACAGAACCTAACAACAATAACAACAACCACAGAGCCAGGGCACTGGGCTGAGCATCCTGCATAAACCACCACTCATTTTCCTAAACACACTTGGAGGTAGATCTATCACTCCCACTTTGCAGGTGAAAAAATTGAGACCCACAGGAAACAAAGCCATTTCCCCCAAGGTCAAGAACTAGAAGTAACTCAGTAGGGATGCGAATCTGGATGTATTCATGGGGAATAAGCCTGACTCTCAAGATGGTTATGTGGATTTGATGAGATAATTACCCAGGCCAAGTACTCTATGGATAATAACACACTGAGCCTTAGCTTCTTCTCGTTTTAAGAACAGGGGCTGTGAATGTGGGCTGTGGAACCAGTCTGGCAGAGGGTGGGTGAGGAGGTGAGATTTCCTAGAGACCAGGTAGTAGGGCGGCTAACTCCCCTGGCAGCCTCTGCTCCCCGAGGCTCCAGGGCCCAGACTTGGTCCTAGCCAGAGAGTATTGTTTGAGGATAAATATTATTTTACCCTCCAACTTAATCCAGACCAATCTTATCATTTCCACCCTAAAGCCCACAGTCCAGAGAAAGTAAAGCTCTTTGCTGCTTTCCTAATCGGAGGCTTGGAGCTCCGCAGGGATACTAGCTCTCTGGAATAGTCTGCCAAGTGGTCTGGTAGCTGGCAGTGCTGGCAGTGGCTCAGGGCTTGGCTGCCTGATTTCCAGGCCCTCACTAGGCTGGGGGCTCCACTGGGGACAATGTAGGCTAGAAGTACAGGAACTGGTTTTAGGGCACTTCTTCCTGCCTGAAGCCTGCTACCCTGGCTCCAGAAGAGATCTAGCTGCTTAATTCTGATCCCCACTTGGCTGCAAAAGAAAAATGGGTTGGGGGTTGCTGGACCCCTCCTTCTCTCCCAGTTACCATGTCTGTTTCCCTCCTGCCTCTTCCTCTCAAGTATAGGCGGAGCTGGTTCAGACCAGGGGTCCAGCCCCTCCCTACCCCCAGTTTCTCTAGAAAAGGGGCACTAAAAGGGAGCACCCAGCACCTGCAGGCTCTATACTGTTTTGGGGACAGTTTCCAATGGTTCAAGGAGCCAGCCTGGGTCAAACCCAGCTTCGGCCTACCCTCTCCTGCTTATACTGGCCGCCAACTGGAACTGTTGGTCAGGCAAACTTGGACAAATGATGGGCCCCCACCCAGGCATTAATCATCCAACTCGTTCTCTGGCTGGTTTCCCGCTTACAGTTCCCCTCTTTCTCCCTTGGGTGTTTCTGGAAAGACACCTGGGAGGAGAGGTGGTTAGAGAACAGGCTTTCCAATCAAGTAGACCCGGCTAGAAATTCTCGCTCGGTATTAGCTGTGTGAACTTGGTCAACTTACTTGCCTTCTCTGTGCCTCGGTTTGCTTGTCTGTATGTGGGGATCACCAGAGTACTATCTCATAGTGTTATAGTGTTGTAGGAGGATTAAATGAGATCATTGAGATCATGAGTGTAAAGCTCTCAACACAGTGCTGGTACAGGGTAGCTATCATCCTGGCTCTTCCCAGGGTAGAAAAGGGAGGTTTCACTCAAAGCAAAGACATAAAGACTTGACCTCTGTGGGGCCCGATGGGCCTCTCCTCTGGAGAACCACCTTCTTTCCCCTGTCTGTCCTCTCTGGTTGGGGGTGGGGGTGATGGGGGTGGAACTAACATGTGTTGAATAACTATTGTATGTCCTATACTGCGCTAGGCCCATCCTGAGTATTATCTCATTTCATTCCCATTTTACAGATGAGAAAGCTGAGGCTCAGCGCTATGGAGCTTGCTCAGGAATGCACAGCTCCCGAGGTGGAATGGGAACTTTTCTCATGCTTTTATCCAAGGAAGCCTTGCCCCAATCCCACTTAGCACCTCAAGTTCCTCGTGAAACAGGCACGGGGCCATTCACCTTCTGCAGACTCAGGGCCTGAGGCCAGAGAGGTGAAGTCACTCAGATGATCTGGACTGTGGGGCTGGGACTGAACCCAGCTAGGCCCGCCTGGAAAGGCCCAGCTCACAGGAGCCCAGTAAGGGGCCGGTCCTGTGTATGGAAGCCCCCCCTCCGCAGTGCAGAGCAGCGCCCTCCCCACTCTGCCTGCTGCTCCAGGGTTCTGAGGAATGGCGCCTCTGTATCCAGGGAACAGTGCATCCTGAGTCCTCTCCAAGGCATATGCCTACAAGTCAGGAGAGTGCTCCCTGCAGACCTCACCAAGGTGGCTAATTTTCAGCTTTCCAGCAGGAAGGAAGCCGGAAGGAGTCCAGCCTTCTCGGCTCCCCCAGGCCCCGGAGGGAGGGGGCTCTCCAGCCACGGCTCCTTAGACTTTGCTCCTGCTTCAGCCTTAAGGAGTCCCTGGCTGGTGCAAATGGTCTAACCCGAAGGTTGGCTACTAGAGTCCACCCAGAGGTGCCTCGGAAGAAAGGCCCCTGGGCACAGAAGGGGACAGGTGCTCGTGGCCACGCTCACCTCAGGCTGGCGGCCCTCTTGGCAGAGGTGGGGCGACCCCAGGACAGAGGCTTACTTCTGCCACTTCCAGCCCATCTGATCTTGGCCCAGCCTCTGGGATCAGAGTTTAGGTTTCACTGTGGCTTCTGTGAGCCACCAGGGGTGTAAAGGAGCTGCAAGGGGTATAAAGTGGCCTTCAGGAAACAGACGCCTAAAAAACAGGAGTCCCTGGGTGATGCAAACAGTTAACACACTTAGCTGCTAACCGGAAGGTTGGAGTCCACCCAGAAGTGCCTCAGAAGAAAGGTCTGGAGATCCACTTCCGAAAAATCAGCCACTGAAAAAGCTATGAAGCACAGTTCTGTTCTTACACACCTGGGGACACCACGAGTGGGGACTGACTCACAACAACTGCACCTTGGGTACAGCCCCTTCCCGCGCTATTTTCTTCTTCCCCAATCACGGCCTTTATCTGCTATGAGTTTGCATATTCTTTCTGCAGCCACAGCCCATAGAATTGTCCTGGGACTTAGGGCCAAAGGACCCCGGAGCTGCCACAGAATTCCTGGGACATCACGGACCCCTGGGGGCTGCTGCGTAATCCCAGGGGTTGCCACAGAATGGCCAGGTCTAAAAAGTCTGGACTCCCCTGAGCTGCTACAGTACTCCTGGGCCTCCAGAGAATTCCTGGGCTGCCAAAGGATCCCTGCGCTGCCAGAGGGCACCAAGGCCACACTGGGAGCCGGAAGCAATCCTGGGACACCAGCATGGAACCCCGAGGTTGCCCTGCAGTGCTGGGCTGCTGCAGGATCTCTTGGTTGTGTGGAACACCTGCGATGCCACAGCTCATGGGCCACCGAAGAACCCCTGTGCTGCCCCGGGGCTGCTAGAACATCTTAGGATGGGACTTAGCAGTTAACGGGTCCTCCAACAGTTTACAACCTTACACTCTCTCACCACCAGCTCCTCATTCAAACTATGCTCCCAGCCCCTTCCTGACCTCAGCCTTAATATTACTTCCTCCAGGAAGCCCTCCCTGGTGTCTTCCCAGGCCTAAGTAGGTACCACAGCCACAGGTGTCAAGTGCTCCATGACAGCTCCCTGGATTTCCCTCGATTCGGGCGCTTAGCACATGATACTTCACGTGTCTGTCTCCTCCATCAGACTGTGAACTCCTGGGGGCCAGGGGCCAGGTGTCCAGCAAGGGTAGATGGCACATAGCCAATACTACTTGAATGAATAACTGAATGCTATTAACTTACTAGCCTTTTAGTAGCTGTGTGACTTTGGGAAAGTTACTTCACCTCTCTGTGCTTCAGTTTCCTCATCTGTACAACTGGAATACTAAAAGTGTTTATCTCATAAGGCTGAGGTGAGGCTTAAATAAGTTACACAAAGCACTTTAAACAGAGCGGGGCATATAGTAAGCAAAGTATATATATATCTGCTATTGTAAATAATGTGTGTATTTATTAGGTGTTCATAAGTTCTAGACTTGCAGCAAGGAAGGAAAGGTTTTTTTTTTTTTGTCCCATCCCCTGTGTTTAATGTCAGTGCTCCAGTAATAGCGAACGCTAATATAGCATCGTGTGCCAGGCACGGCTCTAAGCGCTTCACAAGCGCTAACTCAATGAATCCTCATAGTAACCCTAAGAGGCTGGTATGGTACTATTCTATCCCATTTTACACATGAGCAGAATGGGCCATGAATGACAGTGAGCTTAAGGGACTTGTCCAAGGTCACACCTGAAAAGTGGCAGAGCTGAGATGTGCACCAGGCATTGGCTTCATGTTCTTAACCACTACCCTGACCTGCCTCCAAGTCCAAGGGCATTGGCTGGATATACCAGGGCAGGGTCTATGATCCACACCATGAAGAATGGATGAAGGAACTGGGCACATTTAGGTCAAGATGAGGCTGCCCCCAGGAGTGGCCTGCTGTGCTCAGCTCTCTGAGGCTGGTGGTGGGAAGACAGACGGGCCATACCTTGTGTGGCCACAAGCTGGTTGTGGCTACAGGGAGACAGTCTTCAGCCCAGCCTAGAGCCAGAGCTGTGCCTTGATGGAACAGGTTCCCAGGTAAGGTGGTAAGCTCCTTGTCTCAGGAGGTATTTAAGCACTGTTGCTAGAACACCACTTAATGGTGATGTTTGGGTCCACTTAATGGACAGTGAGAGCAGATATTATTAGTAGTTCCCCTCCAGCCTTGCAGCTGACCATTTAACCACTGTGCCACGAGGGCTCCTTCCTCCAGCCTCAACAGCTGTGAAATATTCAAAGGGCTGGCAGTTAAAAGAGCTCCTAGAAACTCTTTCCTACCAAACCCCAAAAAAGCCAAACCCAGTGCTGTCGAGTTGATTCCAACTCATAGCGACCCTATACGACAGAGTAGAACTGCCCCACAGAGTTTTCAAAGAGCGCCTGTTGGATTCGAACTGCCGACCCTTTGGTTAGCAGCCATAGCACTTAACCACTATGCCACCAGGGTTTCCTCTTTCCTACCAGCTCTGCCTATTTAATCCTGCTCATCTTTCAAGTCCCAACTTAAATATCACCTCTACCAGGAAGTCTTCCCTGACTGCCCCTCACCCCCCATATCCAGGTTGGTAGTCTGTATGGGTCTGGTTGGCAAAGCTAGAAACAATGGGGCAAGTATAGGAAGACAAATTTCACCTGGATACAAAGATGAGAAGTCCCATGGCAGAGTGGAAATGCAGTATAGTTGTTAAAAGAGGGATCTGAAATCAGAGAGACCCAGGGTTTAAATCCTGGCTGCTCCCTCCTTTCCCTCCCCCCCTCCACTTACTACCTGTGTGACATTGGGTGAGTGCCTCAACCTCTCTGAGCTACAATTTCCTCAGTGGCAAACTCATTGCATCTCAGAGGATAGAATCAAAGTCCAAATGGTAACAGCAGTCCTGGCATTTAGCATGTGATCAGGACATATGAGTTTCCTTGAGTTTCTGTGAGGTAGTGAGCTGCCTGTCACTGGGTGTATTCAAGCAGATGCGTGCGGGAACCTGGTCAAGGATTGGGTACAAAGGATTTCTTCCTTGCACTGAAGTAAAGCTGATGCTCAGAAGCCTCTAGGAGTTCTTCCAACTCTGAAAAAGCACACTTTACAACCTGCCCTTGGCTGGTCAGTCATTGAGCAGACATGGGACATAACACTGAGGTGACAAAGACCCCACCCACCACCACCAGGCTGTTAAACACAGGCATGCACATATGCTGTGTGATCCCATGTGTATGAAATGTCCAGCAAGGCAAACTTACAGAGACAAGGGGTAGACTGATGGTTGCCTGGGGCCGGGGGTGGAAACGGATTGACGCAAATGGGCACCAGGCTTCTTTTGGGGGTGATGGAAATGTTCTAAAGTTAGATTGTGGTGATGGTTACACAACTCCCTAAATTACTGCAAATCATTGAACTGTATGCTGTAAACGAGTGAATTTTATGGTATGTGAATTATAACTCTATAAAGCTGTTAAAAAAACAAAAAGAAAAAAGTAACAACGAAACAACAGTGCAGAGGGCCAATGATGTGGCCAAAGGAGGTGCCCTTGCCCTGTGGGGAAGGGACGCAGTGGTGGCTGGGGGAGGCGTGAAGTCACCACCAGATTCCCCCAGGTTTTCTCCCCTCGTGGTTTGACGTCAGGCACTTTCTTGTTTTTTTTAACTATGAAATGCCAGGAAATGGAACAGACTCACCAGCTGACCACATTAAAACTCGGAAGCACTGGGTCTAAACGTGCAGGGTCTCAGGGAAGCCTCAGAAAGGCCAGTACTGCCAGGCAGGCTGTGTAGCTCCAGGTTGGTGGAGGTGGCAGGATTCTGCAGAAGGGTGGGGATGGCCTCTGACAGACCCACTTTGGGGTCAGGAGAGCCTGGGAGGGAGCAGCTGAGGAAGAAGGCTGCAGGGAGACTGGGGCCTCCCTGGAAAGTCGCAACTAAATCTGTGGCCTTTGGAGACCAGGGCCTGCATGGCAGCTGAGAGCATTCTGTGCTTTGGGGCCACTGAGTGAGCTAAAGCCAAGGACTGTCTCTAAGGCACTGATGGGTTCGTTTGAGGGACCTTTGCTGAACACTGTCTTAGTGTCCTAGGGCTGCTGTAACAGAAACACCACAAGTGGTGGCTTTAAAAAACAGAAATTTATTTTCTCACAGCTCTGGAGGCTAAAAAAGTCCAAATCACGGTCTCGGCCGTATCAATTCCTTCTCTGAGCCTCTCTGCTAGTTTCCGGTGTCTGCCAGCGATTCTTGGCGATGCTTGGTGCTCCTTGGTGTCTCTGTGTCTATCCTGGTCTTTTTATAACTCAGAAGTGATTAGGTCTAGGACGCTACACTGGTATGATCTAATTAACTTAACAAAGAACTCCTGTTTCCAAACGGGATCACATTCACAAGTACAGTGGCCACAATTTCAATACATATTTTGAGGGGACACAATTCAATCCCTAACAAACACCTAGTAGGTGCCACAGCCAAGGGTGCAGTTTACATTTATCTTGGTGATGCTTCAGGATGTAGGACCTGGAGATGATCAGAGAAGACCTGTCTGGGTGCAGGGTCTATGCACTGTGGAGAGATTTGACTTGCCCATGGTTGTAAAAATGTCTGCTTTAGGCCTCTCAGCAAGTGAGGGGCAGGTGTTTATCAAACCCATGTTAGAGGAAAGGAAACCCGAGCTCTGAAAGGTTGTCACTTGCCTGAGGCCACATAGTGAGTGGCTAGGGGAGGATTTGAACTTAGTGCCTGTGCAAAGCAGAGGAAGAACTTTCAGAGCAGTCTGAACTTTGCTCCCTTGGTTGGTAGTGAGCTCCTCATCACTAGAGGTATGTAAGTAGAGGTTCCATGGCTACCTCTTAGGAGGATCAAAACAGATGACCTTGAGACCCCGTTCCAGTCCAGTGAGTCTGTGAAGCCATGCACCCTTGCTGAGGACTTCCCTAAAAAGCTAATTATATACTCAGAATTCCAAACCTTAACCTACTACCGTGGAGTCGAAAGAGTAAAACGGCCTGAGCCACCTTGAGGAAGGGGGCCTAGAGGGCAGGCCCTGGCTGGCACCTCCTCAGCTGGAAATGCAGCTCCTCTGAGCACTCATCACAAATCAGCACTTAATTGCTGGTTGGGGCTAACATGATACTTGAACACATGGGCCAGGGTGGATCCCAGGGCTCCAACCAAACTTTAGCCTAAACCTGCCCCAGTAGCGAGTACTTAGGAAGCAGAAGCTGCCAAACCCAAAACTGTGCCCACCTGGTCAAACGGGCCCCTATCTGGCCTGCAGCCAGCCACCTGCTTCATACCTGCCTCACCCTGTGCCCTGCAGATGTACCTCTGCCCCCTCCCTGATTCTGGCCACCCCAAAGACTAGGAGCTCTGCTGCAGTTTGCAAAGTTCCCTCCTCCCAAGCAGCTGACACACCACACACCGCAGAATGAGCTCATAGGAGGCCCCTTCCCAAGAGGGAGCCCCAGGCCTGGGAGAGGCCCCAGGCCCTGGAGAGGCCCCGTTCCCTTTGATGGGCCTGCCTAGTCCTAGGAAGGCAATGAAGAAGGCTGGGACTTCTGAGGAAGGGGCTGGACTGGGGAGCTCCCCTGCCACCTCCTTCCTGTGGGGCTCCACAAGCCAGGAACTGGGTGGGGAGGCCAGGGGGCTCCCATTCGTCCTGGTCCATGCCTTAACCCGCACCCCGGCTTCTACCTCAGCTTCTCCTGTCCCCATTTGGACTCCCACCTGGGCCCTTGCCCCAGCTTCACACTCAGAGGGTCTGGATTTGGTTTTGCATTTCTCAGTGCCTCCACTCCAAGCCTACTCCACCAGGTGTTCCTTGGAAACTCTATGGGGGCAGTTCTACTCTGTTCTATAGGGTCGCTATGAGTCGGAATCGACTTTATGGCACTGGTTCTGGGCTACTCCAAGCCTAGAAGCCACTGCGCAGTCAGTATCTTAGTCCCAGGGAAGGTTAACGAGAAGGGGAGGAAGGCAGGCACAGGGAGACTCCTCCCTAGGAAGGGGAAGTGCTGAAGAGTTATTACAGAGCCTAATGGTTACTGAGCACCTTTGAGGTGCCAGGTACAGAGACAGAGAGGGACAAAAGACGGCTGGCTACCTGGGCTCCAGCGCTCCATTGGCTCCCCTGAGGGAACATTCTGGCAAGAGGTCAGGGCTCCTCCACGACCCAGGGTATCCAAGCTCTACCCTAACTCCTTCTTTCCACCCACCCGCAGGCTCCACCCTGCCCCCTCCCCCCAAAAGGCAGCCTGTCCCCTGCTTGGCCCATATGATGCCTGCAATGGAGTCCAGGGGCCTCTCACCCTCACTCACCCATCCTCCTGGCCATCTTCCCAGGGCATAGGTCTTCCACCTTCTTTGCATAAACCCTTTCTGGCTCCCCAGTGCTCCAGGGGAAAGGGCTAAACTCACAGCATAAAAGGCCTACTGCCCCTCCCTCCCCTACACCTCTCTTTGTTCCATCCTGGAAGAACCTCCTGTAGCTAGCTTCTGGAAGGCTTCTGGTACACCATGCCTCCAGGCCTTTGCACGTGGGCACCCCTCCTCCAGGAATCCACTTCCCTTCCCTAAACCACACACAGACTTCTTTGTCTGCCTTTAAATCACTCATAAAACTTGAGCCTTCTCCAGCACCTCCTACCTTCCCCAGGGTGAGCTCCGTCAGCACTTCTATGTGACATTCATCACAGTGTATCAGACCAGCTTTCCGGTGCTTGCTGGCCTCAGTGGTTCTCAAACTTGAACAAGCATCAGAATCCCCCGAGGTGCTTGTAAAAACCCAGATTGCTGGGTACCACCCCGGAGTTTCTGATTATGTCAGAGTAGGGTGCCCTGGTGGCGCAGTGGATAAGAGCTTGGCTGCTGGCTGCTAACAAAAGGTCGGCATTTCAAATCCACCAGCTGCTCCTTGGAAACCTTATGGGGCAGCTCTACTCTGTCCAGTATGAGTCAGAATTAACTGGACGGCAACCAGTTTGGGGTTTTTTGGCTGGTGGATTCCAAACTGTCAACTCTGGTTAGCAGCAGAATCCTTAACCAGTGTGCCACCAGAGCTCCTATGTCAGGGTGGGAGTCCAAAACTCAGCTTTTCCAACAAGTTCCCAGGTGACGTTGATGGTCTGGGGATCATAGTCTGAGAACCGCTAGTTAAACGGGGCTCTTCGATGTTTGTCTTGTTTGATTTTCTATCTCTAGTCTCACACAGAATCCAGTTTATAGTAGGTGCTCAATAAAAGAATGATACTGACTTATTAGTTGCAACCAACATGGGTGGCAGGATAACTTATTGAGATGATGTCTCCTGATTTATTCACTCTGTTATGGGAATTCTTCTTTCCCCTCTCCCCAGACGGTGACCAAATCTTGGGGTCCCATACTTTGGGGGCAGCTGGTTTCCAAGGCCAGACACAGAAGTTGCTGGGCCTAGGAAGACAGCTTACCTTTTGGATTTTGGAAACTCCTCGAGGGACATGAGGCTGGAGTCCCTGAAGGTGGAAGGGGAGTGACCCTCACAAGAGAGGGAAACAGAGGCAGCAGGTCTCGGGAGAAGGTTGGAGAACATCTCCGTGTCTCCAGAGACCAGCCAAGAGAAGGGGATTTTGTGGAATCCAAGAGCAGTAGGCTTATGTGCCCTGTTCCCAGAACAGCAAGACCTTGGGGTGACCTGAGATGCCCAAGGGGAACTGGAGGTCTAAATACCAAAACTCAAGGCTGGGAGTTGTAACCAAAGACCACAGCTGCGTTCAGCTTGGCACGGAAGTAGCTTCTGCCTGTCTGCCCTTCCCAGACCCCAGGCTTAGCAATGGAGTCTCTTGGTGGGGTTCCGTGTGGCTGAAGGCCAGCAGCTTTCCCCAGAGACCCCCAAGACTCCACATGATTCTAGGATGCCAGAAACACCCCTCCCCAACATGACTGGGATTGCATGTCTTTCCAAATAGGAAGAAAGGGACTCAAAGGAAGATTAAATCAGCTTCAGACAAATAAAGGCAGGTAGCCCGTCCTGTGCCCTAGTGTTGGGGGGTAAAATCAAACCTGCTGCAAGTCCATTTAGCACTGACTATAACAAGGACATCATGTATGGTAAAGTGGAGGGTCGGTGAAAACGAGGGAAACCCTCCATGAGCTGGCTGCAACAGCGGACTCAATCCTACCAATGATCGTGAAGATGGGGCAGGACCAGGCAACGTTTCGTTCTGTTATACATTAATCACCATGAGTCAGAGTTGACGTGATGACAACTAACAACAATGACAATGAGGTGGGCCCTGTGCTAGGCCCTGCTGCTGCCAAATGCAGGTTTCCTTTGCCTGAGGCCAGGCTCTCCTCCAGGTGAGGGAAGGAACATGGAAGCAGAGGACACAGGCACAAAGTGCAGGCTCTCAGAAGTTGGACAGCAGTAAGCAGTTGTCTTGCCAGGGACATCAAAGGTGTGGGCAGGACTGAACCTTAGGATCCCATGGCAGAAGAGGGGGCCCCAGGGAATGTGACCTGCAGTGGTATCTATGAGCCTGGCACTCTGGGCCTCACCCAAATGTGGCAGGCCTTAGATCCCCGGACTCCACAGAGTGTTGGGTCTACAGAGGATGATACTCAAGAGCTCATAGCAAAGAAGTACTGGACACCCCAGGCTGCCCTTGGCTCCAATGGGACCACTCAGTCACCAGCCCCAGGACTTCTGGCCTGGATGGCAATTCTACACAACCACCACCTGGCAACTGACCCCTCCTGACTGTGCACCTGACTCCTGGCCTTAAGGAGGGGGAAAAAAAAAGAAAGGGAAAAGTTCCAGGCTTGGAAAGCTCCACATTCAAAGGGAATGTTGCTGGAGAAATAGACTGATGGAGCTGGCAGGTGGGGGGAGGGAGCATTGGCTTCTTCATGTCAATCCTTCTGTACTGTTTGGGTTTTTAATGAGCACGGATCACTTATGTAATAATGACTTTTAAAAATAATTTTGTCTTGAAAGGAAAAGCTGTCCACTCAAATCTGGAGGAGAGAAGTTTCTGCAACCAATAGTGTCAGCGGGTCATTAAATCCGCCACTGCCATCCTTTCTAGACCTTTCACTCTGCACCTCGAGCGCTGCTACATGTTTTACACCCATTATTTAATTTAAGGCTCATCACAGCCCTGTGAGTTGGTTGCTATTAGTACCACCATTTTCTAGATGAGAAAACAGAATTTCACGGAGACTAAATAACATGCCGAAGGTCACCCAGCCTTGGCGCTGGAATCTGAACACATGCCTGCCTGACCGGCGCGCTCATGTCTGAAATCAGGGCACACACCACACTGCCTTCTCTGACTGAAACAGAGAAAGTGATAAGCTCAGAACTTATTTGTCTTGAGTTCGTTCCACTGCTCAAAAACTTCTGCTGTTCCACAGAGGCAGAAATCAAATTGTCACAGGAAAACAACCAAAGAGACTGGTGTCTCCAACCACCTAATACATTTATTTGGGCTGGGGCTGGGGAAGCATATATGGGAGTGAATCTGCTATCTGTCCACCTGTCTGTCCATTCACCAAGCACTGGCTGTGCTCTGCACATGCCAGGCTCAGGGCTGGGCACTGAGGACTGGAGAGGGTCAGATGTCCACAGCCACCAAAGACAAGGTGACCACAGGGGCAGACTGGACCCCTCAGTACCTCTCACCCTGCAGGCTTTGGCTCCTCCAGAAATATCCAAAACTTCTTGCAATTCAGAACTCAAGCAAGTATCAAGAGGGATAGATGGATGGACGAATGGATATATAGATCAAAAGATCAATAGATACAAAGATGCCATTGGGTTGAGATAGGTGGATAAATAGATCTGTCCAGGTAGATAGATACATAAATGCCATCCAGTTGAGCCAGAGAGAGAGAGAGAGAGAGAGAGAGAGAGAGGGAGAGATATAAACAGTTACAGAGATGCCACTGAGTCAACTCCAACTCATGGCGACCTTATGTACAACAGAAAAAAGGCCGCTGGGTTTAGAGTCCATTGTTGTGGCTATCATGCCAATCTATCTCACTAAGGGTTTCCCTCGCCCTTGCTGGCCCCCTACTTCACCAAACATTATGTCAGACAGACGGATAGATGGATGGATAGGTAGGCAGATGGATAGATAGATAGACTGATGGATAGACAGTTGCCATCTGTTTCTTCCACCTGGAATGCCCTTCCCCAGCATCCTCACCTGCCCCATACCATACCCAGGTTTCAAAGTCCAGCTCAAATGTACTGCATTCCCAGATTCCCCCACACAGAAGTCCCATCCCCCTCTAGTCTTTGAACCGCTCAAGCCTTTCTTCGTATTTCAGCTCCCCATGCTCTCATTCTCCACCTTGGATGACAGGATTTATTTTCATGTCTGTCTCCCTTATAAGAGGCTGGGAGTCCCCTAAGGACAGGGGTAACACCCAGTGATGGCTGAGGTGCTGGCAGGTGCCCTTGAGTGCTGTCGAATGAATGATGACTGAATGGGGGGCCTGCCAGATTTCTTCTGGTTTGCTCTTGCACAGCCCCTGACCAGGTTCATGCAGATCTCTAACGGGGCCTCATTCCCTCTCCAGGGTCCATTGCAGGCTGCATCTCCAACCCCAAGTTCTAGAGGGTGAGGGCCAAGTCACTATAGCATTTCTGCAGCATCCGGCATAGGTAAGGGGTTTAAAATAACAGCATGAAAAATAATCAACCAAAAAACATCCAGCAAGCCTGACTATGGTTCAGCAAAGAGCAAAGCATTGAATAAGGGGCTGGGGCAGGATACCCAGAGAGGGTTCCTGCCCTCAGCAGATCTCCCGGAGGAGAACAAGGACCCCTGCCCTGCAAGGCAGAGACCCCCAAGAACAGGGACCTTTCAGTTTTGCTCACTCTGTGTCCACCATCTGAAGCAGGGCCTGGAACACAGTAGGAGCTCAGTCCATGAATTCAATACCCATTTACCCAGAAACACCAGCACACCATATAAGGCAGGGAGGTGCTGAGCAGGCGTGGCCTGCGTGGTGAGTCACAGCACCAGATGGAGTGCGTCAGTAGAAGGCCCAGAGGTTTGTGGTTGACCAGAACCAAGCAATTGGGAAGATCATAAAAAAGGCTAGGCCGCAGTTGCCGGGGAGGGAGCATCGCACGCTGGGGTTCTCGATCTTCTTTCTACAGAGCAATCTTTTTTCAAATGAAATCTCATACCATGCTCTAAATGCCTAACAGAGCTGCTGGGTGGACAACAGCTGGGGCCAGGAGGGTAGCCTGCTCATGTGACCCAGGAACCCTGCACAGACCCCCTTGGACGCCAGCTCCTGTTTAATAAATGACCGTCTCCTTCCCCTTCCCTCACTTGGAGGGGCTTCAGAAAAGTGGAGAGTGAAGGTGGAGGGCTGCAGTTGGTCCTCCAGAAAGAGGGCCCACGGCAGGCCCCAGGTCTCCTGAGAGGTGCTTCATTGTGGTTGTTGTTAGCTGCCATTGAGTTGGCCTTGACTCATGGAAACCCCATGAAGAACAGAAGGAAGCATTGCCTGTCTGTGCCATTCCCATTAGAAGTTGTGGATCAAACTGTGGTGAGCCACAGAGTTCTCATAAGCTGATTTTCGCAAGTGGATTGCCAGTTCTTTCTCCCTAGTCTATCCTAGTCTGGAATCTCCACTGAAACTGTTCAGCCTCAAGCAACACTCAAGCCTCCACTGGCAGATGGGTGGTGGCAGCATGTGAGGTGAATTCTCTGGAAATTGAACCTGGGTCTCCTGCAAAGAAGGCAAGAATTCTACCACCCAACCACCACTACCTCACCACACACCTACCAGAAGGATTAAATCCACAAAATTGACAGCATCAACGGCTGGCGAGGACGTGGAGCAACAGGAACTGCCTGCCGTGCTGGGGGGAATGCAAAATGGTGCAGCCACTTTGGAAAACAGCTTGGTAGTTTCTTACAAAGCTAATCATAATCTTAACCATACAATCTAGCAATGGTGCTCCTAGGCAGTTAGCCAATTGATTGAAAACTTACGTCCACGCAAAAACCCACACATGAATGTTTATAGTAGCTTTATTCATAATCGCCCCAAACTGGAAGCAACCAAGATGTCCTTCAATAAGTGAATGGATAAACAAATTGTGGTATATTCAATGGAATATAATTGAGCAATATAAACGAATGAGCTATCAAACTACAAAAAGATGTGGATGAATCTTAAATACTGCTACGTGCAAGAAGCCAGTGTGATAAGGCTACCTATAGCATGATTTCAATTATTTGACATTCTGGAAAAGGCAAAACTATAATGACAGTAAAAAGATCACTGGTTGTGGGGGGTGGAGAGAGGAGGTAAGGTTGACAAAAAAATGGGGATCATCTTACCTAGCAAGACCAAGACAGCCAGCATCCCCTAGTGTCCATTTTCCCCTCCTTCCATGGTAGTGTAATTATAATTGGGTAGATAGCCACTCAGAATAAAGACCATAATTCCTAGGCTCTCTTGCAGCTAGGTGTGCCCACATGACTGAGTTCTGGTCGATGGGATGTGAGTGGAAGTGACGTAAGTACCCTCTTCAAAGAACGGGGTGCGTTCTCCTCCCCTGATTTCCCCTTCTGTAGCAATGCAGTGGATCATCATGAATCACATAGACAAGGGACAGTGGAGCCACAAGACAGAAAGAACCTGGGCCCCTAATGCTTTTATGTGGAAGAATTGTCTTATCAGTGCAGACTTTTACTTAGAGAAAAATCAATCTCTATCTTGCAGAATTCTTGCCTTCTATGTGGGAGACCTGGGTTTGTTCCCAGCCAACACATTTAAAGTGCAGCCACCAGCTCTCTCTGTCAGCGGAGGCTTGTGTGTTTCTGTGGTGCTGAACGGGTTTCAGGGAAGCTTCCAGACTAAGACCGACCAGGAAGAAAGGCCTGGCAATCTACTTCTGAAAAATCAGCCAATGAAAACCTATAGATCACAACAGTCCAATCCCACTGTACCTCGGGTCATTATGAGTTGGGGGCTGACTTGACAGCAGCTAACCATAGCAACAACAATAATCTTGTTTAAGGAACTGTCATCTTGGGGGTTTGTTACACACAACCAAACCCACATCCTCACTAATACACAGACTTCAAGGATTGTTCTGAGGATTCTGCAGAGGGCAGGTAAAGCATCTTCATTTATCCGTTCATGCATTCAGTGAATAATGGACCAGCTTCCTGTGCTGGCTCTGGGATTCAACTAAGACCAAGACAGACACAAGCCCTGGCCTGCTGGAGTCCCCATGCTAGCACACGAGACACACTATCAATGTATGAATGAGTTAACTCTGGGTTGCTGTCAGTGAGTGCAGGGATTCTATTACTAATAAAAAAAAAAAATAGCTAACTTTTATTGGGTTCTTAGCATACTATGTGTTGGACCTGTTCTAAGCCCATTTCATATATTTCTTCATTTTATCTTCACCACACACCCAAGAGGTGGCTGCTGTTACTTCCTCAGTTGACCAATGAGGAAGCTGAGACACAGAAAATTTGAGTATCCCATCTAAGTTCACATGGCTAGTAAGTGGTAGTTCCAAGCGAAACCCAGGTCTGGTGGACTTTAGAGTCTTAAACATTCGGGTCTTCTGCTAAAGAATGGAATAAAGTAGGGCACTGGGATAAAGAATAATAGGTGTCCTGCTGATGGTCACTGTTAGCAACAACAACAACAAAAGCAGCAGAAAACCCATGGCAGCAAGCCTGAATCCCTTACCTGGGTGGCCAGATGAGAAGGCTGCAAAAAGATTGTGCCCACGTTTCTAAAAGTTGAATGCCAGGGGTTCGAGTTCTTTGGATCACAGTGTTAGAAGCTCTGGCCACAGCAAGCTCAAGGCTTTCCACCTGCCAGAGACAAACAGAACCGGCTGTGACTGCCTGGCAGGGAGATCCCATCAGCTCACCTGCCCGAGGTCTCCTTTTTTGTTTGTAATGTTCTCTGAGCCCTGCAGGAGGCAGTGTGATGAGGCAAACACTGTAGGGGCTTGTGGTTATGCATAAAATTGGGGAGCCAACATCTAGGTCCCTGCCGAACTAATCTGGAAACAATTCTAATACACACGTGCCTGTGTGTGCATGTCCTGGGTGAAAACAAGCAAGCATCACTCCTACGGTGTCTAGCACAATGCCCTTAGCAGAGCTGGTAGGCTTGACAAATGTTTGATGATTTGCTTTGATGTAAAACATAATTTTATATGTCTGAGTGAATGGGGAAAAACTCTGGGAGTCCTAGTGCATTGAAGGGAAGTTCCTTTTTCATCTGAAAATACATTCCTGGGATGCTCCATTCATTCAGATCAATGACCTCATTTTACCAAGGAGGAGACTGATGCCCAGAGAGGGTCAGTGATATGCCCAAAGTCACACAGCAAGTTGGTGGCAGAGTGAGGCCTGAATCCTGGGTCTCTCCTGACTCATGGCCTGGAGCTTTCTCCAGACTTGCAGCTCTGGGCACACAGTGGGAGCCTATTGTCTGTGGGTGGATGTGACCCACCTCTACTCAGACCTGGACTAAGTAAAAACCCATTGCCGTCGAGTCGATTCCATCTCACAGCAACCCTATAGGACAGGGTAGAACTTCCCCATACGGTTTCCGAGGAGCGCCTGATGGATTTGAACTGCCAACCTTTTTGGAACCTTTTTGGTCAGCAGCCATAGCTCTTAACCACTATGCCACCAGGGTTTCCAGACCTGGACTAGGGCAGAGAATTTTTCTCTGGCTCTGTTCAAGCCTGAGGTGCAGAGGCAGTGCCCAGAGTGGTAAGGAGCGTGGGCTTTGGAGCAGGTGGACCTTGGCTGAATGTTGGAGCAACCTCTTTTCAGAAGTGGGACCCTGAGAAAGATAGGTCAATCTCAGAGCGTCGGTCTCTTCATCTATATTACAGGGATATAACAACACTTCCCTCTGAGGATTGCTGGGAGTTAAACTGACTTTAAGTCTGTGAAGCCCCCAGCATGGCATTTGGCACAGAAATCGCTCAGTAGATGTTAGGGAGCCGATGCAGAGGAGGATAGGATGCGTGTGGGGTGGGGGATGGGTTGGAGCACCGGACTGGGAGTTGCTTTGCGTCCTTGGCAAATCTTTAGACAGATTGGTCTCTAAAATTCCACCAGTCTTTCCTTCCCTCTGCCCCCCTTTCTGCCTCTTAGATACCACCGTGTGCCCCCTGCCCAGCACGTGCACACCTCCCTCCAGTCTTCGAACTCCCTACCTGCTCATGAATCCACTCAAGCCATCCACCATGCACAGCACGCATTTCTCCAGCCAGGAAAACGCAAATGTCATTAGCACTCTGCAAGCTGGTGAGCGCTAATGTCACGCCAGACGCTACAAGCTGCTGAGCGCTACAGCCAGCGCTCGATAACTGGGGAGAAGCGGGGGGCAGGCGAACTCCCTGGGAGAGGTGCCATTCCAGGCTTTTTCCAAAAGGGTATGATAAAGAAATAAAAGGCTGCAGAGAAGAGGTGACAATGGAGATGGTTTTAGCCGCATGACATACAGATGTGCCATCCTCGAGTGGCCTTGCACAGTCACCTGCAGCCCGTCTCTGCAGTCCCATCCCAACGTCTGTGTTTCAGCCTCGATCTGACTTCTTTCAGTCTCGTTCTTAGCATCTCCCTTGCCTCTCTGGGGCCTCTTTCTCTAACTCTCTCTCACACACACACACACACACACACACACACTTGATTAAGAGGCTCACCTGGGAGACTCCTCAATCTCAACCTTTCATTTCCACCCCCACTTCCTGAAACCCGCTGAGAGAAGCAGACCACCCACCCAATTAGCAGACTCCCAGAAGGAGCGTTTTTCACTCCCAGAAGAGGCAGCAGCAGTGGACCCCTACAGACCCCAGGGACAAGGCAGGAGTCCCGGGTTCCAGCCCCAACGCTGTGAGCACTCAGTCTTCCTGGGCCCTCAGCTTGCATATCTGTGAAAGGGGTCTGGTCCGTCTTAATACTGTATTCTCTCTGAGAGGCCATGAGCTCTGAAACCCATGAATCTGGCTCCCAGACAGAGATGCCCAGTATCAGGTTCCTGCTGCTCTCATTTCCTTTATAAAAGCAACACTGATTCTAATCGAGGACCCATTAAGGCTTCATGGGAGAAGGGGGAAGATGTGTGTGTGTGGAGATAGGAGGAGGGCCCTCTGGGCAAAGGGACCAGGTGAGCAAGACATGAAGGTGCCCAGGTGTGGGGCAGGTACCTAGGACCGCGAGCCAAGACTGCCTATCAGGGCAGATGGGAAACGAGCCTGGACAGTCCTGTGGTTGGTGCTTTCCACACATTTTCTCATTTAATCCTAACAGTGTGAGGACTGAGGGGGCAGCATTCCCACTTTATTGATGAGAAAACTGAGGCTGAGTAACTCAGCTGTTAAACAGCACAGGATGAATTTGAACCAATATTTGATGTTAAGAGCAGAAGCTCTTGACCACTGTGGGATGCTGCCTATCTAGAGTGTTGAAGATGGAACCGTGAACTGGAGACATTCAGGGCTGTGTGCGTAATAATTGTGCACAGAGTGCGTGTGGAGCAGGACGGTGGGCAACCTTGCATCTGTCTGTGTGGTTCAGTCTGTAAATGAGAGCACGCTGTAAACGTGTAGGAGACCGCGGGTGTTGCAAACAGTTAATGTCCTCGGCTGCTAACTGAAAGGTTGGAGGTTCAAGTCCACCCAGAGTGTCTCAGAAGAAAAGTCTAGAGATCTACTTTTGAAAAATCAGCCATTAAAATCCTATGGAACACAGTTCTACATTGACATATATAGGGTCCCGTGAGTTGGGGCTGACCGCGTGGCAACTGGCTTTTGTACGTGTGTGTGACACCAGCAATTAAAGCTCCTTTTGGAGGCCCTGACTCCAGGTGGTGGATGGGATGGGGAAGTGGGCAGTCAGAAGGTGCTGGTCATCCCAAAGCAGCCCAGGAGGTGGCTCCGAAGGCAGACAGCCGGGCCTGTCCTCACATGGGTCTGTCCTCAAGGGGCCTTGTCCTCACAGGAGCCTGTCCTCACAGAGGCCTGTTTTCACAGAGGTCTGTCCTCACAGAAGTCTGTCCTCACAGGGGCCTGTCCTCATGGGGGCCTGTCTCACGGAGGCCTGTCCTTATAGAGGTCTGTCCTCACAGGAGCCTGTCCTCACAGACGCCTGTCCTTATGGGGGCCGGTTCTCACAGGGGCCTGTCCTCACAGGAGCCTGTCCTCACACAGGCCTGTCCTTACAGGGTGCTGCCAGGTCGAGGGCTCCGCCATGAGCATCTGCCGAGCATCACTTCTCTTGGATCCCAGACTCCCTGAGACCAGACTCCACTGCTTCCTGCCCTCAGCCTGTCATTTCTCTTGGCTCAGTCTCCTCCACTGATCCTTGGGCTTCCTGTCCCCAGCCTAGGGAACAGACCCTGCAGATCATGCCAGCAAACGCATGGGGCTGCTGCCAGCCGGGAGGGACATCAGTGAGCAACAGCAGTGGCTCTGGAGAGTGAGGCTGAGGGCTGGCCAGAGCCTGGCTGGAGGCTGGCGTTCCAACCCTGGCCCCGCCACTGGCAGGCTGTGTGACCAGGGCCTGTGACCTACCTCTCTGAGCCTCAGTGAAAACCTCCCCTAGCTGCTGAGATGAATACCTGAGTGAGAATACATGTAAACTGTAAAATGCAGTGCCCACTGACAGGGTTATGGTTCTAATCCCAGTGGCCATTATAACCCAGGAAGTAATGCAGAGTTCCCCAGCAAACCTTGACTGAGACTCTAGCCAATGTCTTATGGAAGTCCTTCTTTCCCTTCTCCGTGGGCCTCGGTTTCCTCATCTATAGAACTGAAGACCCACAAGCTCAAATATGGAGTGCTATACAGCCCTCAGGGGTCTAGCTTTTGCCATAATTCACTATTAACATCATAGCTTGGCAGTCATTTGCCAGAAACTAGAAAGCCATTCGCCCAGCAATGAGCTAAGGAAATAGGGCTCAGGACAAGTTTTTTTTTTGATTGTGCTTCAAGTGAAAGTTTACAAATCGAGTCAGTCTCTCATACAAAAACTTATATACACCTTGCTGACTGAATTGCTCTCCCTCTAATAAGACAGCATACTCCTTCCCTCCACTCTCTCTTTTCGTGTCCATTGAGCCAGCTTCTGACCCCTCTCTGCCCGCTCACCGCCCCTCCAGACAGGAGATGCCCAAATAGTCTCATGTGTCTACTTGATCCAAGAAGCTCACTCTTCACCAGTATCATTTTCTATCCCATAGTCCAGTCCAATCCAATCCCAGGACAGGTAAGTTTTGATGGGAGGAGAGAGAATAACATTTTTATGTTTGAGTCGCTGGCCAAGGGGAACTGTGACAATTCTCAAAAGACAGAGGGAAGCATGCAGTAGAGGGGAGGAGGCGGAGCTGCTGAAAGCAGAGGGAACTTGGACAACATCTTTCCCTAAGTTTGCACTGGACTGACGCTGAATGTAACAGAGTTCTGTCTCCTGAAGACCATGAGGAATACTAGCATTCACTCATTTGGTAAGCATTAATTGAGTACTTATTGTATACCGGGACTCCAGGAGCATGAAGGATGAACAAGGCACAGATTACACCTTTCAAGGAGCTCACCCTTAGAGGAAAAGACAAGCCAATGTCCACGTCTCCACAGTTCACTGTAGCCAAGGAGGGGCTCATAACGTTGCTACAGGAGTTCAGAGGAGGGAGAAGCCTCTTCCTCTTTGGGCTACAGGGAAGGCTTCCTGGAGGAGGGAGCAGATTTATATATTGGAGATGAGAGGAGGGCACCATAGGCAGAGGGACCAGGATGAGCAAAGGCACATTGGTACCCAAGTATGGGGTAGGTGTTCAGGACCATGAGCCAAGGCTGCCTGTTGGGACCAAGTGGCAAGAGAAGACAGGGGCTGGATGGTTAAGGTCCTTGAATGCTGGGCCCAGGATGATGAACTTTATCTACAGGCAATCAGGAGCCCCCGAGGGTCATAGAGCAAAGGTGTGCTTCTGGTAGGTTAAAAGCAGCCAAGGGCCTAGTCAAATAGGAACAGATGAGGAGAGAATGGAAAGAGGAGGAGCAGGAGGACCTGGTTGTGGAGATACAGAGATGGGGAGAGGGGATATGGAGGGTTACTCTAAGTCTGGCCGGGTGAGGGGATGTGGAGCAGGTATGGGAGGGAAGATGACAACTCTGGATTTAGACATGTTGGGTTTGTATCTCAGCTCCACTACTCTCACCAACGGTGTGGCCTCTGGCAGGTCACTTAACCTCTCTGATCCTCAATTTCCTATCCTATAAAACAGAAGGGATCAGTCCCTGGAGAAGGACATCATGCTTGGTAAAGTACAGGGTTGGCGAAAAAGAGGAAGACCCTCAACGAGATGGATTGACACAGTGGCTGCAAAAATGGGCTCAAGCATAACAGCAACTGTGAGGATGGCGCAGGACCGGGCAGTGTTTTGTTCTATTGTACATAGGGTTGTTCTGAGTTGGAACCGACTCGATGGCACCTAACAACAACAACATAAAACAGAAAAAATAAAGCTACTTTCTAAGAATATGGGATTCATCAAGACAGCACCTGAGAAGGACCTTGAACACAGTGTTTGTTAAATGCTTGAGGTATTCTTCCTGAAATTCTTGGGGTTTTGTTTGTTAAACACTTGGGGTTTTTTTTAAAGCATCATTGCTTTTATTACCTAGTGATACCTTCCCATTTTACCAAAGAGGACACTAAAGCTCAAGGTCAAATGACCAGTGGGAATTGGCGGAGCTCACAGGAGAAGCAAGTTACAAGCAAATAAACCTAGGATGACTCAGAGAAGAATCTTGATTTTAAAATATTGTTAAAGAAAAAGGCTGCTTTATGACTTTTACACTGTGAGCTTATTAAACCCAAGCTATAAATGTGAACTAATAAGTAAAATGAGTTAAGTTAATGAAAAAAAAAATCAACCTTCAGGATGGATCCATATTACCTAATGGCAGTCCATAAACATAAACATAAAATTTTAAAATACAAGAATGAATTGCAATGCCCAGCAGTACACGGAACCTGCAATTTCTCAGTCTGGAAAATAAAAGCTATTGATTTTAGCTTGGGTTCTCAGTGCTCATCAGTGAGTCTTTGAGAAGTCATAAAGGAACAAATTATTTCCGATTGTTTACTCACCAAGGATCATATATATTGGATTTAAATTGTCTCCGAATAATTCCTAATTAGTCCAAACCAAATTAGAATCCAAACACAGCAGACCTAGAATGGCCCTTAGAGGCCCGAGTTCAGCTCTCTTTGTTTTACAGACTTGGAGCCTGAGGCACAGAGAAGGGGGGTGACTTGCCTATAACCACGCAGCAAGTGAGGGCAGGATCCAGGAGAGAACCAGGGTTCCTGGCACCAAGGCCACTGTCCTGTGCCTCTGTCCTGGGGCCTCTGGGACCAGGGCATCAAATCTGGTCTTAATGGTTGCACTAAGGGGTCCCTGGGTGGCGCAAATGAAAGTTTGGAGGTTTCAAACCCACTAAGAGGTACCTCAGAAGACAGACCTGGCAATCTGCTTCCGAAAGGTCACAGCCTTGAAAACCCTATGGAACAGTTGTATTCTGCACACTTGGGGTCGCCATGAGTCTACTACCAACAATGGGTGTGTTGGGGTGTTAACCCCCCTGCCGCTGGGAAGAAGTAACCTGGATACTTAAAGCCAAACCTGGTCTAGGAAGGGCAGGAGAGGAGGCTGATCAACAAAGTTTGCAGTGACTTCTAGGACAGCACATTGCCCCGAATTGAGTACAAACTGTACCCACCCAGTTTGAATCCCAAATGGTTAAAATGCTCGGCTGCTAACCAAAAGGTTGGAGGTTAGAGTCCACTCAGAGTGCCTTGGAAGAAAGGCCTGGCGATCTACTTCCGGAAAATCAGCCATGGAAAACCCTATAGTTCTACTCTGACACACATGACGTGGCCGTGAGTTGGAGCTGACTTGACGTCAGCTGGGTTTTACCAACCCAGCTTAACCACACAGCTCAGCCAAAAACACATGCTGGAGCCCTCAGATTCTATTCTGAGTGGGGCTACAAGGTGGCACAGCCCCCTCCCTGCTTCCCAGGCAAGGCTGGGGACACAAAGACCCCGTTGTATGGTGGTGGGCGCGGTTCTCTTAACTCAGCCAGGCTCTGTCAAACACACACACATGTAAACAAGCACCGCGATGTGAGTGAGCTTTGCACAGGCTCGCGGGTGTGTGTGTGCGTGTGTGTGTGCACGTGCGTGTGTGTGCACTCACGTGTCTCTGGATGTTAGGCTTCAGGCTGCGCAGGGTTATGAAGCAGATGTTTAATTACTACCTGAGTGTTATTAATCAACACGAATAATACACAACCCATACCACATAATTACTTTGCAATTACACTGAAATGAAATATTTTATTGCTGAGGGTTTGCTAATTACCCGGCCTTGCCAAAGGACAGGTATAATGGGCAGTAATTTTTCTTCTTTCCTTTCCTCCCTCCGCTGCCCTCTCATTAATCTCCTGGGCAGACGTCCCCCCTCAGAATCCTTGGCCTCCTCCCCATGGTACTGCCTCTGCACTTGCATAGATTTTAACGTGAACCCTAAATCACCCCAGATCCCTACTCGGGTCTGTCCTGCTCTGCTCTTCAGCTTGGAAAATGCACGTCCGTGCCAGGAACAAAGATGGCTGCCTGCTGAACTGGGGGCGCACAGGCAGCGAGGGGCTGCGAGGGGCAGTGGTTACCTGCAGAAGCTCTGGAAGCAGCTGCTTGGAGCTGAACTCTGGCTCTACCAGTAACTGGCTATGTGATCTATGGCAAGTTAACTTGGCCTTACTGTGTCTCAGTTTCCCCACATGTAAGAAGTGGATGATAAAAATAACTACCTCAGGGGATTCTCCTGGGAACTCAACTGGATAATATGCATAAAGTACTCAGCCTGGTGCCTGACACAGAGCAATGTCTCGGTAAAGCCTATCACCACCACTACCCGTCTGTCAGTCTGTCATACTGTAGAGGCTTATGTGTTACTACGATGTCGGAAGTTATGCCACTGGTATTTCAAATACCAGCAGGATCACCCATGGTGGACAGGTTTCAGCAGGGGTTCCAGACTAAGACAGACTAGGAAGAAAGGCCTGGCGATCAACTTCTGAAAGTTAGGCAACGAAAACCTCATGGATTGCAACAGAATACTGTGTGATATAGTGCTGGAAGGAGTCCCTGGGTCGTGCATATGGTTAATGCACTTGCCGCTAGCCGAAAGGTTAGCAATTAGAGTCCACTCAGAGGTGCCTTGGAAGAAAGGCCTGGCAATATACTTCTGAAAATCGGCCATTAAAAACCCTACGGAGCACAGTTCTATTCTGACACACCTGGGGTCAAATAACTTTTTTGTTTTTACGATGATGGATGGGCCCCCTAGGTTGGAAGGCCCTACACAATAGCCACAACAATGGACACGAACCTACCAGTGACCATGAAGATGGCACAGACTGGGCAACACTTCATTCTGTTATAATAAGGTCACTGTCAATCAAAGTCTACTTAATGACAACTAACAACGTGTAACATATTTTGATCAGTGCCTGTCACATGGGAAGAGGCTGACCAATGTTAGCCATTTTGTTGTTACTATTTTTTTTTTATTAATAATAAAAATAAACTCTGGGAACACAGAGACTCGGGTGCCTAAGGCAGAACATGGCACACAGTACTGGACTAAGGGTGGGAGGTGTCCCTGCAGAGCCATTACAATAGAAGGCAGTAAAGTGTTATTTGTGTGTTCATTCACTCATTCATTGAGCAAACACCAAGTACCTAATGGACAAGGCACCGTGTTAGGCACTGGGGAGGGTAAAGGGACCCTGGTACTGTCTTTGCAGTGAAGTCGAGCAGTGGGAGACACAGTTCCCACATCGCTGGGAGAAGGTAGAGGCTGTGATCATTGCAAACCACTCACTGCGGTATCACCGCCAACTGCTTGTCACACCGGGGCACTAGATGAGTGTATACCAGCGCTGACGAAGTTGGGCAGGTGACACCTAGATGGATGGGCTCAGTTCCAATGTGAGGTGGAGAAGAGAAGGACAGGCATTCGAAGCAGAGGGCACAGGCAAGGCAATGGCGCAGGACCTCAGTCTGGATGACAGGTGTGAGGAGGGCAAGCAGGCTGTGCTTTGGCGGAGGCGCCAACGGAGAGAGGAGGGAAAGGTGGACCAGGTGGCGGTGGGCCAGAGTGCTGAAATAGAAGCCAGGGCTAATAGGCAGCCGAAGGGGGCCCTTGAGTTGTGGAGGGATAGTGACAGGGGCCACTCTGGGTCCTGGGCTCTCCCTCTTTGTCTCAAGTTCAGGCCATGGTTTTTGGAGCTCTGAAGCCTCCTCACAGGAAGCTGATGGAAACATTTCCAGGGCAATATCAGATCTATTTCCCTGCCTGGGGTTTGCATAAAGCTCCCTGCTCAGCCACAGGGCAAGGCCACAGGGCAAGGGCTCCAGCCTCAGTTTCCAACCTCAATGTAAAGTTGATCTAGCTGGGAAACAGGATGCAGGAGCACTCCAGGTAGACTTGGGTAGGGGCAGGCAATGCTAGGAGGCAGTGGTTTTCACTCAGAACTGGCCCACAGCTCAGCCTGTATGTGGTAGAGACCAAAGAGGAAGATTCCTTCCTCCCCGCTGGTGCACCCATGTGCCCCTGCCCCCCTCCCCACCACATTCCACTTCCTCACTTAAACAGGCACATGCTGGCCCATGCCCCTCTTCATATCACACACACACACACACACACACACACACACACACACACACACACAGAGCAAAGTCTCGGGTTGGATTAGAGTGAAAAAGCCAAAAGGTTAAGAATGCTGATCATGAAGCAGGAAACCTTTGTTCTAGTCACCACCCAGCAGCAGCTTTGCTGTGTGTCCTGGGGTAGGTCACATACCTTCTCTGGGCTCCCACAGTCTACTGTTTAAAATGAAACAGGTATTCTACGATCTTCAGTCCTTGGAGGGAAAGGAAGGGGGCTAAATCCCACAGATGATAAAAGTAAGGCCAGCGTCCCTGTGGGACAAAAGGGAGAACCAACACCAGGAAAATTAACCCTTGCTGGTCCTCAGAGTGGGCCAAACATATCCAGTGACTTCCTGCCATGGGGGAAGTTTGCTGAATCACGCCAGCGGGTTTGCTTCTGGCCTGGAGACCACAGGTCCCTGGATTTAAACATATCAGTTCAAATACACATAATACGGCCCTATTCTGTCTGTGCCAGGAACCGGGGACAGGGTGATCTGGTGGGAGGGGCTGTGAAGGCCATGGAGGTGGGACCTCAGGGCTAGGTCTTCATCCTGTGACCACCGGGACCTGAAACAGGGTTTCTAGTGGAGCAGAAACACCAGCACAAGTGGGTTTAGCCAGCATTGGAAGGGTCAAGGGGGAGTCTAAAAGAACCCGAGTCCCAGGGACTGAAATGACATTTACCTGGATAAGGCCAGATGGATGCAGATTTGGACAAGAATTGAGGTCTCCTGCACCTTGCTAATGGGGCGAGGAGGCTGAATTAGAGCCCCGGCCCCATCTCGCACTATGTGACTATGGATGCCTTATGCGAATCTCTCTGGGCCTCGGTTTCCTCATCTGTAACTTGGGGATAATAACACCTCTCATTCAAAGGGTTAAATGAGAAGATCCAAGGGCATTGGCCAGCACAGTGTGTAGTGCAAAGTAACTCTCAGTAAGTGGAAGCTATTATTAGTATTACTATAATACTATTACAGCCCATTCATATTGAAAGTGGCTTTCCAGGGGCTTGCCCTCATCTTGTCCTAATTGGGATGGAGTAAGCCTCTCCTAGACCCCCGGCAGCCTGGACCCTGAAGGGGAACTTCCTGTCCACACTGTAGTCACACAGGGAACACTGGCCTCTGTCCTGTGAGCAAACTGTGATCACTCCTGGGAGCAGTGGGGAAAGGGGCCTGGCATAGGGGCTGTAATGTCATCTGAGATGTGTCATTTGTTACAATCAGAATGCATTCATAATAACACACAGTGACGCCATGTGTTACAGATAGAGTAGAACCGAGCTCCATAGGGTTTTCTTGGCTATAATCCTTACGAAAGCAGAATGCCAGGCCTTTCTTCTGTAGTACTGTTGGGTGGGTTCAAACCACCTGCCTTTGGGTTAGGCATAAATACATCATTTGGGGAACAAATGCCTCCAGAGAATTCCCAGGTCTCAGCTGACTCAGGGAATGCTGAAGGCTCCGGCTGTGTTTCTCATTCCTGGAAGAAAAGCTGAGAACATTGGCCTTCTCCGATGTCTTGGCCCTGGGGACGGGTGTTATTGTCAGTTACGAAGTCTGCCTCCAGCCTTTACGAGGGAAGGAGCTCACCCTGGTCAGGCCAGGCAGAAGAAGCCCAGTCCAGGGATGGTGTCCATCCCAATAAGCACCAAGCTGACTCCACCCACCCAACAGGTGCTGAGGGCCTACTGTGTGCCAGGCACAATGGGGCCATTGTATCATCTGATGCGTCTTCATGTGGACCCTATGTGGAGGGAGGGGGGTGGTCATTAAATGGAGACCCAGAGGGAGGTCAACAATTCCAGTAAGTGGTAGGAGGGCCTGACCCCTTCCCTTGACCTTGATCGCTGCTTCC
Source organism: Loxodonta africana (assembly GCF_030014295.1). Classification (NCBI taxonomy): domain Eukaryota; kingdom Metazoa; phylum Chordata; class Mammalia; order Proboscidea; family Elephantidae; genus Loxodonta; species Loxodonta africana. The sequence goes on from NC_087348.1 coordinate 38,234,881, forward strand.
ACCCACCCTCTAACATCAACTGCTTACATGGGCCAGGTGCTGAGTGACGCATTTTTCCTCCTGATCTTACTAAACACTTACAACAACCCAGCCAAGATGGTTTGTGATCTCTCATTTTAGAGGTGAAGAAGCTGAAGCCCTCAGAGGTTATAACTTCCCCAACAATCTGCGGTCACCTGCTTACCCAAAGGTTGGGAGTTCGAACCCACCCAGAAGCTCCACAGAAGAAAGGCCTGGTGACCTGCTTCCATAAAGATTACAGCCAAGAAAACTCTATGGAGCTCAGTTCTACTCTGCAACACATGGGATCGCCATGAGTAGGAATCGACTCAGTGGCAACAGGTTTCATGGTCACTTGCAACTTTTAAATGGCTGAGCTTGGATTTGAACTCAGTACTGGGCCTCAGGACCCTGCCTCTCATTAGCACAGGGGATTTGAGTACAGCTACAGAGAAGAGGGGAAAGGAAAGTCCAGTGGTTAGGGTCTCCCCTGGGCAAATGTTTGCTGTCCCCCTCTGCCACTTGCAACTCGTGGGCCACATGGCATCAGGGCACAGACTGGGAGAGGCAACTCTATAAGAAGGGAGGGAGTGGGAGTGGCCCCTGGAACTGCTCACCTGGGGGTCATCCAAGCCTCTTTCCACACCACAAGCCTGGGCTCTCTCCCTCTCAAATGATTCTCATTGATGCTGGCTCCCTGCCCCCTTCAACCTCCAATTCCTGTTATGTTGCAGACTTTACGGCTCAGCCAGGCGGGTAACAGGCAGGGAATAGGGATTTTTACCTGTTAATTTGTTGTCTGAACTCCTGCTGCTTGCCAAGCCTGAACAGCTCTACAGCGGGCTCCAAAAGAAAGCAGGAGGGGCGGCGCAAGCAGCAAATGGGGGCTGGGGGCACCCCTGAGGTGTGAATCCAACAACCAGCTCCTGGGTGAGGAGCCCTGTGGGGCCAGGGATGCCAGCCTCCCTGGGTCTACCAGCAGGAAGGGCCTGGCTCCCCGGGTACCAGCTGCCCGTTCACTCTGCCCATCCTTGGCGGAAGAGCTCACTAACTCAAAGGCAGAGAGCCCAGCCAGGCAAGGCACGGCCCCTCCCCCTCATGTCTGTGTCCCACAACCTGCCAGCATTCTCTGGGATGGCCACTCCCTGGTGGGTGCTGAGCCCGAGCTACTCTGGGCATTTTACTTCATTTAATCCTCCAATTCCACCCTCCGGCCCCACATGAGATAGCTATCGTTATCGTCTCCATTTTACAGATGCAGAAACTGAGGTTCAGAGAGGCGATGTGTCCTCAAAAAGTTAAACATAGAATTACCATGTTGTTGTTGTTAGTTGCCATTGAGTTGATTCTGACTCATGGTGACTCCACATGCGCAGGGTAGAACTGCTCCACAGGGTTTTCAAGGCTTTGATTTTTTGGAAGCAGATCACCAGACCTGTCCTCCAAAGTGCCTCTGGGTGGGTTTGAACCACCAACCTTTCAGCTAGTAGTCAAGTGCTTAACTGTTTGTTCCACTCAGGGACTCCAGAGAATTACCATATGTTGTTGCTGCTGTGTGCTGTTGAGTCAATTCCAAATCATAGCAATCCTACAGGACAGTGTAGAGCTGCCCCCCATAGGGTTCCTCAGGCTGTAATCTTTACAGGAGCAGATCGCCAGGTCTTTTCTCTCATGGAGCCACTGGGTGGATTTGAACAGCTGACCTTTTGGTTAGCAGCTGAGCGCTTAACCACTGCACCACCAAGGCTCACTGATAATTATCACATGACCTTACAATTCTACTCCCGGGTATACACCCAAAAGAATTGAGAACAGGGACTCAAACAGACACTTGTACACCAATGTTCATCGCAATATTATTCACAATAGTCAAAAGGCTGAAACAATGCAAACGGCCCCCAGGGGATGGATGGATAAGCAAAACATGGAATATCCACAAAATGAAATATCATTCAACTATATAAGAGGAATGAAGCACTGATACATGCTACGATGTGGAAGAACCTTGAAAACATTGTGAAGTGAAAGAAGCCAGACACAAAGGCACGTGTTGTAGGGTTCCGTTTACATCAAACACCCAAAATAGGTCAATTCATAGAGACAGAAAGCAAAATGGTGGTTTCCAGGAGCTGGGGAGAGGGGTGGCATAATGGGGACTGACAGCTTAATCGGTATGGCATTTTCTTTTGGGGTGGTGAAAATGTTTTGGAACTAGATTGAGGGGGTGGTTGTACAACATTGCAAATGTACTAGATGTCACTAAATTGCACACTTTGAAAGGGTTCATTTAATGTGATATTGGATTTCACCTCAATAAAAAGAAAAGAAATGGAAAAAAAATAAAAGAAGTGATGTAACTCACCCAAAGTCAAAGAGCTGCTAAGTGAGGGGGCCAAGTTCACACTTGCATCTTTCTGACTCCAGACCCATTGACCTTGGCCACCATCCTCTGTTGCCTGCCCTGTGCTTTCCCACACCTGGGGCTTTGCCTCTGCTGTTGCCCCACCCAGGAAAGTCCTCTCTCCCCTATTTCAGCTGTCAAAATCCTACCACCCTTGCTTAGGGGCAGTGAGTTTGTGTTGATGGTGAAACAATTCGGAAACCAAACCAATCAAACCCAGTGCCATTGAGTCGATTCCAACTCATAGTGACCCTATAGGACAGAGTAGAACTGCCCCATAGAGCTTCCAAGGACCGCATAGCGGATTCGAAATGCCAACCCTTTGGTTAGCAGCCGTAGCACTTAACCACTACGCCACCAGGGTTTCCCAATTCGGAAAAGAATATTGAACAAGGAAGCACCACTTGAACAATGTGACCAACAGCACTAAATTATAAAAAAAAATTTAGAAATTGTTGAATTGATGTTTGTTTTGCTGTGTGTATCTTCTCTCTCTCTCTCTCTCTCTCACACACACACACACACACACAGACAAATCCTACCACCCTCCAAAAGAACTAGTTAAACGCCACACCCTCATAGCCTTCCCAATCACAAGCCTGAGAAATCATCTCACAGGGTCCTCGTGGGGGCTAAGTAAGGTTCATGCCCACTGAGCTCTCGGATGGCTCTGTGCTTGGCACACTGCGGTGAACACTCAGTAAATGGTGATTGTTAATGGGCTAAGCCTGCTGACTCATCTTGCTTCCCTGGCACCAGCCCTGCTCCCAGTGGCGCTCTGTAAGCAATTGCAGAATTGAAGGGTGGAGAGAGAGAGAAAGCCTCTGACAAGCAGGTACTTCCCTACCTGGAGGGAGTCTGTTTTCCTGCCAGGCAGGAAGCCTGTCTTGCTTCACAGTTTATAATAAATGCAATCCCATTTCCTCTCAGGCTGGGGCTGGCCCCTGGGAGAGCCTAGCCTGGGGCAGGCTATTTCTGATAAATGGTTGGGGCTCCTTGGGCCAATCAAGCCCAGACTCCAGTTGTGATATTTTGTTCCATGAGGCACCTCCACCACCAGGCCCTGCAGGTCAGAAGTCAGGAGCTCCATCCAGCATTTTAGGAGACAGGGTCCCTGACCCGTGTCCTCCCCCATTAAGTCACAGATCTGCTCAGCAGCCCAGGTGGAACAGTCATCGATTGACTGGACATTAGGCTGAAAGGCACTCATCAAAGCCTACTAAACGCTGGATCCACAATCAATGCCGGTGGAAGCAGCAGTCAGGAAATCAAATGACATATTGCATTGGGAAAATCTGCTACAAAAGACCTCTTTGAAGTGTTAAAAAGTAAAGATGTCACTTTGAGGACTAAGGTGTGCCTGACTCAAACAAGGTATTTTCAATCACCTCATATGCATGTGAAGGCTGGACAATGAATAATGAAGACCAAAGAAGAATTGATGCCTTTGAATTACCCTATTGGTGAAGGATACTGAATATACCATGGACAGCCAGAAGAATGAACAAATCTGCCTTGGATGAAGTACAGCCAGAATGCTCCTTAGAAGCAAGGATGGCAAGACTTCATCTCACATACTTTGGACATGTTATCAGAGGGACCAGTCTCTGAAGAAGGACATCATGCAAAAAACAGGAACACCCTCAACGAGATGGATTGACACAGTGGCTGTCAACAATGGGCTCAAACATAGCAACAATTGTGAGGATGGAGAAGGACTGGGCATTGTTTTGTTCTGTCATATATAGGGTCTCTATGAGGCAGGACTGACTTGATGGCACCTAACAACAACCACAAATGCTGGAATGTATGTTGGGGGGTGGGGACAGAGCTGTGAACAGGAACACTGGAGTCACAGAGCTGGGAGTGATTTGGATTCTGCCACTTTCTGGCACTATGGGATGCTGGACAAGTCTTATAACCTCTCTAAATCCCCGTTTCATCACCTGTAAAGTTGGGATAATAACAGGACCTTCACCTCTATACTGTAGGTCTCTGCGTAACAATGGAACTATGCCGTTCTGTAGATTAGAAATATCACATGCACAACGCTCAGCAAAGTGCCTGGCACAAAGTAAAGGCTCCATCAATATAGCAATTATTATTGTGATTATTATCATTCCCATTTTATAGATGTAAATAACCGAGGCTCAGGGAGGCAAGTAGGAGTCTGTGAGAGTCATCGAATGCTTGAGCTGATGCTTGACTCCTCTTAGGAAGCTCAAGTTTTAGATGAGAGACACCCAGAGTGGCTGCTGCTGCCTTGGCAAACTGTCCCAAGTCTGTGCCTGGTGATGGGCCCAGCCTGCTCGGTGGAAATGTCACAGCCTGTGCTTAATTCACTCACGTCTGTGCTGACTGTGTGCCTTAGAGAGCATCGAGGGAGATAGCATGGAGGCGGGAAAGAACATAGGGCTGGGAACCAGAAGACCTGGGATCAGGAGCTCACCTATTTCCTGACCAGGTGGCCTTGGTAAGTCACATATTCAAGCTTTTCCCTGTGGTTCTCTTGGTCTGGGATGTCACACCACTCTCCCTCCATCTGTTGAACTCCTATTCATCCTTCAAGACCAAATTCACATGCTGTCTCCTATGTGAAGCCCTCCATCTCTCCCAGGTCAGGGTGGCCACTACTGTGCTGTGCTCCCATTACAGTTTTATTTATTTATTGTAATTTCTGCAAGCTCCATGAGGGCAGGGACTGTATGTGGTCTGTTCTCTATGGTGTTCTCAGCACCTAGCATGGAACCTGGCATATACAAACCATGTTGTAAAAGCTCACTGAATAATGAATGAGTCTCTATTATTGCACCTTGCACTGGAAGTTGGCCTGTATGTCTTTCTCACTAGACCGTGGAAGTCCAAGGACAGGACTCATTCAACTGTCCCCTGCCCAGGACTGGGTCGGTCCTTGGTAGAAGCGTATTAAACATGACCTCTGTAATAATCATTGCCCTGCTTACCTCACTAGCTTAAACTAATGAATATCCAATAAGACAGCCATCATGGAAGCACTTTATAAACTAAAAGACTTATATACATTTAAAGTATTGGCATTGAGACTAATCCTAAACACCAGATCGTGCCAACCTTTTCAAAATGCCTTTGGAAGCTCTTTTGAATCCGCAATGGAATGTGAGTTAGTTAAAGATGCCAAGAAATTCACTTCAAACAAAACAAAGAGGCCAAATTAGGAAGCCCAGCTCCAGGAAGACAGAGAGACGCAGGCTTCCTCTCTGCTTGACTGTTGACAGTGAGACATGTCAAGGGCGGGGTGCACCACCTCTCCAAAGTGGAAACAGGGAGCATTAGGGATCAGAGAAACACAGCCAGCCACTTGCCAACCTGAGATCTTGGCAAATTTCCTTAAATCCCTTATTGTCAGGTGCACGGAGGTATGGAGAGGTGGAGGGTGAGGGTGCCCAACTTGTTGGGTGGTGATGAGGATTAGGCATAGTAACGTACATGGATGTGTGCAGCAACAGGCCTGGCACAAAGGAAGCTCTCAATAAATATTAATTTTCTTCCCTCTCAAGCTATTCCTGCATACCATTAACAGAGTAAAAAAGCAAAGCATAGACTAGAAGTATTCATAATACACACATATGACAAATAACTCATATTCAGAATATGAAAACAACTACAAGTCAATAAGAAAAAGACAACCCAGTTTAAAAATGGGCAAAAGACTTGAATAGGCAATTTCCCAAGGAAGATATCCAAATGGCCAGTAAGCATTTGAAAAGGTACTCAGCATCATTACTCATCAGGGAAATGAAAATGAGAAACCACCACAGGTCCACCAGAGAGACCCACATGGCACTAATAATGCCAAGTGTGGGCAAGGAGGTGGAACAACTAGGACTCCCATAGGCTGCTGGCAGGACTGTAAAATGACACAACCACTCTGGAAAACGGGTTGGCAGTATCTATTAAAGCTAAACAGACCTAGTTACCTGTGACCTGCCTACCCTATGAACCAGCAATTCTACTTCCAGGTATGTATGCCTGCAAGAAGACGTATACTGGAATGTTCATTGCAGCTTTACTCATGAGCGTCAAAAACTGGATCAACTCAAAATCCAACCACATGAGAATGGATAAGTAAATTGTTGTATATTCATACAATAAGGATCCAAGGTGGCACAAAGATTAAGCGCTAGCTGAAATGTTGGTGGTCGGAACCCATCCAGAGGCACCCTGGAGAGAGGCCTGGCAATCTGCTTCCAAAAAGTCACAGTCTTGAAAATGCTATGGAGCACAGCTCTATTCTGCACACATGGGGTCACCAAGAGTCAGAATTGATTTGACAGCAACTAACAACAACAGTTCACACAATGGAATATTCTATGACATGCATAACTCATAAAAATAAGACGTTGAGCTAAAGAAGGCAGATACAGAGGAGCACATGCTGCATGATTCGGTTTATAGGAAGTTCAAGAACAGACACAATTAATTGATGGTGATAGAAGCAGTTACATGAGGAAGAGGTGGAATGGAGTGGGAATGTTCTATATTTTGATCTGGATGGTGGTCACATGGTGTGTAAAGAAGCCATTCAACTGTACACCAAAGATTTATGGACTTTATATATGATACTGCAACAAATCTGTTATAACTACTGGACTAGAAGATGGGTAAGGAGCTCTGGTGGTGCAATGGTTAAGCCCTTGGCCGCTAACAGAAAGACTGGCAGTTCAAATCCACCCAGCAGCTCTGCAAGAAAAAGACCTGGCTATCTGCTCCATACCCCATGGGATAGTTCTACTCTGTCACATGGGTTTGCAATTAGTCGAGAATCAACTCAACAACACCTAACAACAACAACAACAACAAAGGTCAAGGTCTACCAGTTTTATCATTTTATGATTCTAAATCTGTGATTCGCAGTTTCTACAATACAATGCTTTGATTCTAATGCTGGGCTTTAGAGATGTTGTTCTCATTTTATTCCTTCTCTTTCCCTCTCTGTCATCTGGCTTGCCTAAAGAGAGGCCCCTTCTCTTGCCCGCCCTCCTTCCCTGACTTTGTGTAAGTCAATCAGCCACTCTTGGCCTCATCACCCCATCTGCTTAGATGGGGTCATGTGGCCTGGACTCCCCTCCGACAGAGAGAAACATGGTCATGCACGGAAAATGCTTTGTGCATCACAGAGCAAAAATGCTAAATACATTCCCGGAATTGCTAGCAGATGTATCTTTCTTTGCATGGGGTCAAGTATGTTCAGGCAGAATCGCGGTTACTAGGGCGAGGGTGTGGTTGAAAGTCAAACTTGGCTCACGTGTGTTTCCTTGGCATGCAGAGACCTAGGACAGCAGCCATGGAGCAAAAGTCATCATGGGAAAGGGACAGTCCCGGGGTTGACCTGGGAAGGCACGGACACTGGCGTGGTCCCTCAGCCTATCAGGCCAGACTCATCCTTGAAGGAGAAGCCTGGGGCCTGTGCCAGCATCTCAAAAGAGAGGAACATTAGACCTGGAGTCTAAGGCTTCGAGGGCTGCCTCTGCCCTGACTCACTTCTGACAGAAGTGGGTTGCCGCTGTGAAATCAACAAGTATTTATTGAGCACCTACTATGCGGCAGGTTACTCTGCTGGGGATAGTGAAATGAACAAGACAGACAAAAAGCCCTACCTTTGTGGAGCTTGAGAGGCAGACACCAAAATGAATATGCAAATTATATAGTATGTTAGAAAGTCATGGAAAAAAATAAAGCAGGCACGGGGGACAAGAGGGTCTGAGGGGTGGGGTTTGTATTTAAAAATAGGGTGGTTGAGAGAGGCTCCACTGAGAAGGCGACATCTGAGAAAAGAGGAAAAGGACGGGGCCATAGGGATTTTTGGAGGAAGAGTGTTCCAGGCAGAAGGACCAGCAGGTGCAAAAGCCAAGCTCTGAGTCTGTCTGCCCACTGCGCAGTCAGGGGGTGGGCTAGAAAATGCTTATGGACCTTTCCAACTCCAGCTGCTTAGGAACTTACAAACTGCTGACTTTTGAAACCCTAGATCACATCGTGTCCTTCCCTTGCATAAAGTTTTATCTTTGGCTTCATATTAGACTTAGAATAAAATGCAAACCTGTGGCCAGGTCCTGGTCATGGGGTCCCTGCCGACCTCCCTGGCCTCGACTCAAACCACTCCCCTACCTCTCACTCAGTCCCACTTCCACTGCTCTTTTTTCTGTCCTTGCACCCTCCACTCATTCCTGCCCCAGGGCCTTTGCACACACTGCCTTCTCAGTCTGGAGCCCTCCTCTCTCCAGTCCTGCATGGCTGGACTTCATCTCCTTTGGAATACCAGTTCAGAGTCCCTGATCACCCCAGATAAAGCAGCCTCTCCTCTTTGTTTTTTTTTCCTTTTTGCACCTTCATCCCACTAATTACAGCATGTGGTCATTTGATGAATTTGTGGTTTCCCTATTTTACCGCCTGACTCCTGCACTGAAGCACAAGCTCCATGAGGCAGCCACTGCGTCTGTTTTGCTCACCACTAAAGTCTCTGGCACATGCCTAGTAGACACTCAATAAATATTTGTGCATTTTCTAATCCTCCCAGGCAGTACGCCAGAGCTCCTGCCACCATCGGCGGTTCATGTAAGAGCTTCCCAAAGGGAAGAAAATGCTCAGGTCTTGAAGGCCCACCAGGTGCTGGGGCAATGCCAGGCTCTCTGCACCCTGTGTTATTTAATTCTCACCACAAGCCTTGGACCACCACCCCTCTGTCAGTTTGCTGTACTGTGGTGGCTTGCACATTGCTATGCGGCTGGAAGCTATGTGATCAGTATTTCAAATATCAGCAGAGTCACCTATGATGGACACGTTTCAGTGGAGTTTTCAGACTTAGAGAGACTAGGAAGAAAAGCCTGGAGATCTACTTCTGACAAATAAAAAAACCCAATAAACCAAACCCATTGCTGTTGAGTCAATCCCGCCTCATAGCAACCCTATAGGACAGAGTAGAACTGCCCCACAGAGTTTCCAAGGAGCACCTGGTGGATTCGAACTGCTGACCTTTTGGTTAGCAGCTGTAGCTCTTAACCACTACTGCCACCAGGGTTTCCTTCTGACAATTAGCAAATGAAAACCCTATGGGTCATAGAATATTGTCTAAGACTTCAACTCGCCTACTTTGAACCTGTCGTCAGGAGGGACCAATCGCTGGAGAAGGACCTCCATCATGTTTGGTAGAGTTGAGGTCCAGTGGAAATGAAGGAAACTCAATGAGATGAACTGACCCAATGGCCACAACAACAGATTCAAACATACCAATGATCATGAAGATGGTGCAGAGCCGGGCAGTGTTTTATTCTGTTATACATGGGGTCACCATGAGGCAGCCAACTTGATGGCAACTAACAACAAACAACACAAATCTCAGAGACAGGATTGGTGGGGAAACTGAGACTCAAAGTAATGAAGAGAGGTGCCCAAGGCCACACGTCAGTAACCGGGAGCCCTGAGCTTGGAGGCAGATGGCTCTGTGCCACGAACTGGCTGAGAACAGGTAAGTGATCCAATCTCTCCAAGCTGCTCTTCACTCATCCGTAAAGTGGGGCTGAGAACTCCCGCCTGAACTGCAAGCTGTACCACGAGCAAGCGGGGAATGAACGTGGAGTGCTTTGCTGGCAGACAAGTCCCATGTAGCTGCGCTGATGCTGAAACGGAAACAGAGCCTGGGGTTTGCTTCGCCCCATTAAAGTCTGAGCCTCCCTCCACTCTGGGAGGCAGCCGAGGGGTGGAAGGAGCAGGCTTTCTGGAGCCAGCCTGCCGGGGATGGGAACCCCACTCCATCCCAGATCAGAGCTGGGCGCCCTTGGGCGCGAATGTTCCTTCACTCCTTTGAACTTTAGTTTTCTCACCTACAAAATGAGAAGAATAATTCCCTGGCCCCAGGGCTGTGAGGAGCATTAGAAAAGATCACCTACGAAAAGGGCTTTATTCCTGACAAAGTGCTGTGCAAATGTTGCTCCGCCGCTTGATGTCTTATGACATCTAGCTATTATTACATCAAATCCCACTAAAGAAGGAGAGAGAAGCCTGCCCAGGTGAAGGGCACTCAAGGCTGCCTCCTGCAGCCCAGGTGACAATGCCAGCGAACCTTTGTGGAGCCCTCACTCCTAGCAGGAAGGAGCTCTGCATCATTATCCCATTTTATAGACAAGGAAACTGAGTCTCAAACAAATGTGCTCGAGGCTCCCTGGCTGTAGTGGCAGGGCAGCGGTGGCCTCAGGATTTTCTCCCCGAGGAGGACTTGGCCAAAGCAAAACACATTTTGTTTCTTGTAGAACAAAGCCCAGGCTGGCTGAGAAGATGCCCCCTCCCACAGTAGCCATGTACTCTAGGGGAGGTCCTTGGTAGTAAGCCCCAGGCATGTAGGAGTGTGGCATCTAGCAGTGTGCACACAGAACAACAGGGAGTGTGTTTGGGAGGATGGGACCGATTCTGGGCCCCCAGGAGAGCCATCCTGCCTGGGGGCAATGAGGAATCAATACATCATGCTCACCTTGGCCTCCCAGGCCCAGGGAGGGACAGTCACTGGCCATCCTGCCCTCTGGCTGCTCATAGCAGTTAACAACATCAGTGGAGCAAAGAAAAGGTGAGTTGGGGGAGGGTTTGGGAGAGAGAGCCCTCTGGAGCAGAGAGACTGTGGGAGATGGGGAGAGCAGGATGGCAGAGAGGGACAGGCAAGCTGAGAAGGAAAGAAGAGCAGAGGGACTGGCTTCTGGAGATGTGGAGAGACAGAAAAGACAAAAAGCCACAGGGGAAGACTTGTGGGAGCAAACAAAACAGGCTTGGAGACCAAGGGACAAGGAAAAGGAAAAGGGGGTGAGGGAGGAGAAACTCACTAGAGGGAGACAGACACACGGACACGTCATTTATCTGGCCTTACCCCCAGAGTCTGTCTGGGAAGTGGTTTCACTTTTTGCAGGAGGCATGGGAGCAGCTTTAGTGGGGTGGGCTCAGGATGGGGGGCCAGAGACGAGGGTTCACGTCACTAACCCTCCATACCTCACCTTCCACATCTAGGCATCATAAGCAGGAACGTAATCGTATGGCCACCAAAAGTCATGCATGAGGTTGGCCATGGCGGCACTGTTTATAACAGCCAAAAGCCCAGGAAGTCCCCTGTTATAGATTGATTTGTGTCCCCCAAAACATGTCCTCTAGTGCCGCCGTAACAGAAATACCACAAGTGGATGGCTTTAACAAAGAGAAATTTATTGTCTCACAGTCTAATAGGTTCCAAGTCCAAATTCAGGGCGTCAGCTCCAGGGAGGGGAAGGCTTTCTCTCTCTGTTGGCTCTGGAGGAAAGTCCTTGTCCTCAATCTTCCCACGGTCGAGGAGCTTCTCAGGCGCAGGGACCCCAGGTCCAAAGGACGGGCTCTGCTCCTGGTGCTGCTTTCTCGGTGGTATGAGGTCCTCCACTCTCTGCTTGCTTCCCGTTCCTTTTATCTCTTGAAGAGATAAAAGGTGGTGCAAGCCACACCCCAGGAAAACTCCCTTTACCTTGGATCAGGGAGGCAACCTGAGTAAGGTTGGTGTTACAATCCCACCCTAATCCTCTCAACACAAAATTACAATCACAAAAAGGAGGACAACCACACATGGCCTAGCCAAGTTGATACACACGTTTTTTGGAGGGACATAATTCAATCCATGACAGTTGGAATCCTAACCCCTATACCTGCGAATGCAATCCCATTTGGGAACCGAGTTTTCTTTGCTATGTTAATGAGGCTGTATCAGTGCAGTGGGTGCCTTAAACCTACTCACTTGAGATAGAGAAACAGATTAGGGCTCTAAGAACCATAGTGAAGCTGAGACAAGGATTTGATCCCAGATCGGACAGCGAGAGCCTTCCCCTAGAGCCAGTGCCCTGAATTCAGACTTCTAGCCTCCTAAACTATGAGAAAATAAATTCCTGTTCCTTAAAGCCACCCGCTTGTGGTATTTCTATTATACCAGCACTAAGTAACTAAGACCTCCCCTGTATTAGTTTCCTACTGCTGCTCTATCAAATTCCCACCAACTTGGTGGCTTAAAACAACACAAGTCTATTATCTTACAGTTCTGCAAGCTGCAAGTCCTTTTAAATGAGTCTCACTTGGCTAAAAACAAGGCATTGACAGGGCTGTACTCCTCCTGGAGACCCTAGGGGAGACTCGACTTCTTTGCTTTTCCAGCTTCTAAAGGCTGCCCACAGTCCCTGGCTCCTGGCTCCTTCATTCTTCAAAACCAGCAATGGCGGCTGAGTCTTTCTCATGCCGTATCACTCTGACACTGCTCTTCTGTCATCAAATCTCCCTTTGCCTCCTTTAAGAACCCACGTGATTAGATTGGGCCTGCCTGGGTAATCCAGGAGAATCTCCCCATCTCACGGTCCTTAATCACATCTGCAAAGTTCCTTTAGCCATGTAAGAAAATATATTCACAGGTTCCAAGGATTAGGTTGTGGACATCTTTCAGGTGCCATTATTTCTGCTTACCACACCACCCAAATATTCATCCATGGTGGAGTGGATCAATTTTGGTAACATCACTCAGTGGAATACGATGCAGCCGTGAGAAAAGGTGGGCAGAGAGAGGCTTGATCAGAGCTGGGCTACTAATCATTGTCCTAGGAGAATCAGGCCTGGTTCAGGAAAGCCTCACCCAAGGTGTCCCCATTCCCTGGGAGTCATTCAGACCCCCAGGGAGGCTGTGAGAAGAACTCTCAGAAAATAAGAAGACCCCAGCTTAAATCACTAGAGAACTATGACATCAGGAGACTTAAGCCTGTCTGTCAAAGAACACGTCAACTCCGGCCCCTCCGCAGATGTGCTGTGCATCTTTAGATCAACGTCCTAACCTCTCTGATTCTAATCTTCATGAATTGTGCAGTGATCACGATCCTAGATACCATGTACTGCACACTCATTATGGGCCAAGTGCCAGGCTAGGAGCTTCATGTCCTGCAGTGGCCCACGTGGGGTTCCTCCCAGGTCCTGTCCCCCTCTCCCTTCTTCCTCTGAAGGCCTGCACCTGCCAGTCTCATGGGAGGACAGCCCTTGGGCTCCTGGAGCAGGGAGCTAGAAGTGCCTGGGAGTTTATACCCCTCCCCACCCTCGGGGTGACCCTTAGCCAATGTCCACTGGATGTGGGAGGATGAAAGCCCAGCTCTCTTGTCTCAAGTCAAGGCAAACTCTAAGGTACAGCTTACAACCTGGGATTCCCCTGCAGGATCAGGCAACAGCAACCCTCTGCAGGACTGTGCTTCGCTTCCTCCCCTTCCTGCCTGCTTCCCCCACCCTCACTGGTTTCTTCTAAGAACACTTCCTTCATAAATCACTTGCCCACAAATGCCTGCCTCAGGGTCTACTTCTAGGGCACCCAGACTATGATACACACAGACACTATCCCATTTCACAGAAACCCTTTGAAGTGCATGCTGTGATTACTCCCATTTTTCAGACGAGGACACTGAGGTCACAGAAGTGTAATGATCTGTCCAAGTTACAAAGCAAGTAAGTGGCTAAGCGGGATTTGAACCCACATGGGCTTAACATCAGGTCTGCATGCCTAACCTCCTCCCTCTATGACTTCCCTAACTCCCTGGAAACATGAGAAAATGGAGGAAAGGGTGCTGGGGAGGCGCATTTAGTAAAGGAAGACCAGTGAAAGCTCCTTGTGAGGCCTTGAGTTTCATCAAAGTAAAAAAACAACAAAACCAGATTCATCCTTTGCCAACTTCCCAGCCCAAGCACAGGCTGTGATCTGAAACCCAACCTGCTGGGCCTCTCCCTGGGGCTCTGCTTTCCTGGCACCCCCCTCCTTCCACCCCCAAAGAAGCTGTGTGCTTCTTTCCCCATGGAGCCCATATAAAGCCCAGCTCCGGCAGGGATTTGTTTCCAAGGCAAAGGAGAGAGGTCCAAGGGGCTGTGAGGGGCTGGCGGCTCCGTGCCAGAGCTGCTTGGGGTGCTTGCTGCTCTGTGCCCTGCCCCCTACCCCTCACCCCGTGGGTCCTTGTGAAAGGGAGACAAGCGATCATAAAAAGGCCCCCTCACCTCCTGGCTTCAGCAATCTCACGGCTCCTGTCTCGGTTTAAGCCTTGGAAACAAAGGCTGATCCCTGGGCCTGTGCTTGGCCCGGGCAGAGTGGGCAGCGGTAATTAATTATCATGCAGCCTCCATGGCAAATTCCTTTTCAAAGGGAAAGGCCGCCCTCGCTTTATTTACCTGCCCCACAGACCCTTTCTGGGCGGGTTATGGACAAAGCAGCCTCCTCTGGCCGATGGGAGTGAGCACTTAATGGCAGATGACAGGGGGTGGGGTGGGGGTTGGGTCTTATTCCCCTGCATGTACTCAGATCCCAGAGACCCACGGGGGTGACTGTGAGATGGAAAAATCAAGGTGAGGTGCGTGCACACAGGCTGGAGGTGCGGGCACCTTCTCTGCCCTGCAGGGGGAGCTGCTGGCTCCAGGGTTCTGCTTCCCTGCCCCGCCACAACAATCCACAATGAAATTCAGCCACAGCAGGTGAGCTTCTCTTAAACCTGGTCTAGCAGAGAAGATAAAATGATTCAAATAATTCTCCTAAGAGGTAAAAAGGGGGCCCTGGTGGAGCAGTGGTTAAGCACTCAGCTGCTAACCCAAAGGCTGCAGTTCAAACCCACCCATCTGCTCCCATAAAGACTGCAGCCTAGAAAGCCCCTGTGGGGCACCTTTACTCTGTCACATGGGGTCACTAGGAGTTGAAAATCGACTCAAAGGCGCCCAACAGCCACAACAAGAGGTAAAAAGTGGTTATTGATGAAGTGTTCTTGATGATACTAGGAAGGAGGGTCCAAGGCTGGAAGATTTGAGAGGGCTTCCTGGAGAAAGTGGAAGATAAAGCCCTTGGTGTCAAGGCAAAAAACAAAACAGAAACCAGTTTCCATGGAGTCGATCCGACTTATAGCGACCCCATGTGTGTCAGAGTAGAACAGTGCTTCCTAGGGTTTTTAATGGCTGATATTTGGAAGTAGATCTCCAGGCCTTTCTCCTGAGATGTCTCTACCCTGGACCTGGAAATGTGGACCTGGAGCTTAGGAATTTGGTCGAGCTAGAAATTCTTCATCATATTGATCATCATATCATCATATTGATGAGGGTTGGCAGTGAAGCATTCATTCAACAAATTTGATTTAGCCAGGCTCTCTGGGGCTCCTGCCACAGAGCGTATCACATGAACGGGCTTACTCATGGTGATGTCAGGTCTGCAAAGGCCTTCTAGCACCTCCTGATCCCTCTACAGACGGGGAAGCTGAGTCCCAGAGAAATTGGAGGACTTGCCAAAGATGCTGGCAGCATGAGGGCAAGGTTCCCCATCTCTTGGCCATCTTCTTCACAAGTCCATCCTTCCCATTCCCCATGTACATGTCTCCAAACCCCTAGGAACACTGTCTCAAGCACACGCACTTCCTAACTGGAAAGATCTGTAGCTCTGCACAATGTGGGACCGTGTCTCTTGAGGGGTGTGCTAAATCACACGAGGCCCAGGTCTCCCGTGTTCCAAAAGGTGGATAATTTCAGCCCAAGTTCAAGCTGAGACTGTGACAAAGACGAACCTTCTCCTTTATTCTGGCTTAGTCCCTGCTGACCCTGGAGTTGGCACACTGTAGCCTTCAGCATAAAGAAAGCATCTGCCTAAAGACCATCCCGGCTCCTCCTGGCCATGCCCCCACCACCTCCCCCAGATTCTACCCACTTGCCAAGTCTCTTTGCCGAATCAGCTGATGTCCTCCAGAGCCTGGTTATGGTGGGCACACCTGGCCTGCACAGGCAAGAGGGGTCCAGGACTCAGGAGGGACCTGGGAAGAAGGTGAAGCCACGACTCAAAGAGGTAGAAGGAGGAATTGCGACTGGCTAGATCAGAGTGGGTTCAGGGTGGGGATGTAAATAAAGCCAAGGTATCAGGGGTCCTGGGTGGTGTAAACAGTGAATGTGCTCAGCTGTTAACTGAAAGGTTAGGGTTCAAGTCCACCCAGAGGCTCCTCAGGAGAAAGGCCTGGCAATCTACTTCTGAAAACTTGGCCATGGAAAACCCCACGGAGGGTAGTTCTACTCTGACACTCATGGGGTCGTAACTAGCAGCGGCACTGGTACTGCCTGGCGTGTGCTATAAGGCATGTCAAGCATCTAATCCAGCACGTACTCACGGAAAAACAAGCCCACCCAGGTCTCTGCACGTAAGCCAGGGAAGTCTGGAAACCCATGAAATCACCTTGTAAAAGCACACAAGACCCAGACGACTTGGAAAGCGACTACTCCCACCCTGACGTATTTCTTTTTGAAAGTGATCATCCAGAGACATTCCCGAAGCCGAAACCTTTTACGGGAGAGCTTGAGCTGATGCTCATTCCCCGCTCAAGTCCATCAGGAAGCCTCACACTGGAGGCGATACAACTGGACCCATCAATTCAGCCAAGACCGGCCTTAGCCTAAGAGGGGTCCAGCCTCTGCTGATGCCTGAGAGCCCAACATTATAGGACCCCCTGCAGGGTGAGCATTACAAAAGGTGCAGGACCCAGTGAGAACCACAAGAGTGCTAGAGTCATGCAGACCTGGGTGTCTACTGAGCTGCCCATGTCGTAGTGACATGAACTGGGTCAGTTACTTTACCTGGCTGGGCCTCAGTCCCCTCATCTGTGAAATGAGGATGAAAGTCGGTCCTACCACATAGGGTGTCAAGAGAATTAAGGGATCATCCAAGTAATCTGTAAAAACTCCTAAAACAGTTTCTGGCACATGGAAGGTGCCAGACCAACATCAACCCGGACCTGACTGCCTTCTAAGAATCCTTTGGTTTAGAATCAGAGTGGAGATCAAAAGGGAACCCAGCACCCATCTTTAATCTTCCAGGGCCAAAGGTGCTCTGCTCAGACTCCCCTCCCACCGAGCACTGGGCTCTGACCTGCACCACCCCCAAAAGGCAGTCCATATTCCATCCTCAATGCAACTTCTAAACCTCGGACATGTGCCTGTTGTTTGGCCTACCACCCTGAACCATAAGGGTCTGTGTAGTGTCTGCCCTGAGACCAGAAGAGTTTATTGAGGACAGGGATGGGCCAATGTGGATTTTTATATTCCCAGCACCAAGCAAAGCCTTTGGCACCCGGCTGGTACCAATAAATGTCTGTGGCATGAATGAATGAATGAATGATAGCGGTATCCCTGTGGAAGCATCCCACACACAGTCTATCCTTGCTCAGGCTTCTCCTGAAATGTAATGATTATCTCAACGATAAACACCATAATAAAAAACGACCCAGGCCCCCGTAAAGGCAGGAAGCCCAGCCCATGTTTACACTGAAGGCCTCCTCTCACTGTGCTGTGAGGGGCTGGCCTGCCCTGGGCTTTATCTCGTCCTTTCTCCTTCCTCCCATTGTCCAGGTCCAGCTTCCCACAGCCCCAGGCCAAGGGCCAAGCTTTGTTTGGAAGTCACAGAGCTGCCCTGACCCCCCAGAGGTACATGGTAGAGCTGGAATGGCCCCACTCCCTTCCAAGGGAAACATCCCTTTCTGATATTTCCTGGGGGCCCTCCCCTTCACAGGCTGGTCTCCTCAGAGACATTGAGGCCACCGCATCCCCTGTCCCTGCCCCCATCCCCAGCTGGCTGGAGGTCAGAGGTCCCCAAAGAGGCCACCTGATTAGCCAAGGTGGGAGGTGGGCAATAAATTACCACGCCAAATACATAACAATACCCATTGTTGCCGACTCATGGCAACCCCAAGTGTGTCAGAGTACAACTGTGCTCCATAAGGTTTTCAATGGCTGATTTCTTGGAAATAGACTGCCAGGTCCCTTCTTCCAAGGGACCTCTGGGTGGACTCAAACCTTCAACCTTTCAGTTAGCAGCCTAGTTGTGTTGACAGTTTGTGCCATCCAGGGACCTCAATAAGTAACCAGGGTCAACAGATTAGAATGCTAAATAACAAAAGCCAGCTGTGGTGTGGTGGCTAAGAGCTTGACTGCTAACCAAAAGGTTGGCTGTTCAAATCCACTAGCTGCTCCTTGGAAACCCTATGGGGCAGCTCTACTCTGTCCTATAGGGTTGCTATGAGTCAGAATCAAGTTGATGGCAACAGGTTTCTCGCCAATGTTCTCGAGAATGCTGGGAAAGATCCTGGCCATCCACAGAGCTCAGAAAGAAGACCATTTAATTCAGGAAACCAGGCACTGGCCCATCAGAATGCAAAAATATCTCCATCTCTTCACCTACACCCTCATGCAGAGCTGTGATCCTCTCTCTTTCCTGCCCTACACAGCCAGGCCTTTCAAAGGAGTTGCCTACACTCCGTGTCGCCATTTCTATACCTTCTACTCACTTCTCGGAGCCCTGCTAACACAGTGGTTAAGCATTCAGCTGCTAACCAAAAGGTCAGCAGTTCAAATCCAGCAGCAGCTCCTTGGAAACCCTATGGGGCAGTTCTACTCTCTTATAGAGTCGCTGTGAGTTGGAATCGACTCGATGGCAATGGGTTTGGTTTGGGTTTGACTACTCACTTCTCAACCCCCACCAGTCCTGCCTCTATCCCAACCATCCTCAGAAACAGGCCCACCTAATACAGCTCTTCCTCTATTACAGCTGGGGTTTGGAGTACCTTGTCCCTTTGGAACCTCATTTTCTGTGTCAAATGACCTCACCTTTCCGAAGCATATTTGAGCATATAGCCTGTCCAGATGCCTATTCCTTCTGACCTAACTGCTACCTCAAGGGGTCATTCAGCTCATTTCTAGAAATTCTCACTGGCTACCTCTTGTGTATCAGATGCTGTCCTAGTTAAGGATAAAGAAGAGGAAGAGAAGATAAAGAAGAAACCATCCCTGACCTTGAGAAGCTGTCAGAGCTGGTAGGTAGGGTATACCTCCATTTCTCAGATGAGGAAACTGAGGCTCAGAAAAGCTAAATGTCTAAAATAACATAGCCAATTAGTGACATCTTGCCCCCGATCCACCACAGGAATCATCTGAAAAGGGTGCCAATGACAATGAAGTACTTTGAAAGGTCAAAGTCTTTGTATGAGCCTGACTCATAATACTCATATGGACGAGAAAGAACAAGAGAAAACAAAGGAAAAAAAAAAAAAACAATTCCAGGTTCACCTTCTCTTCTATGTTATTTTACTATCTAAAATATTTCAATTAAAAGTCAAGTGCTCTCAAGAATCCCCAAGGAGATGTCTTGGTCTTAATTTTAGTTCCTGGTGAAATAGTCCAATATCATATTAACTAAAATCATTTGACCTTAAAGAAGGTCACATCTCCTCCCTGTGCTTCAGAGGCCCATGTGTACAACGAGAGAGTGGAGCTAGATGATCGCTCGGGCTCATTGCAGTCCCGGATGTTTGCGAATCCAGGATATTCTCACTTGCTTATCACACATTGGGAACTGCCTTGCCTGTTGTCCTTACCTACCAATAACAGTCAACACTTATTGGGTGCCCATTAGGTGCGTCACACAGTTGAACTCATTTGCCTTTCAAAGCAACCCTATGAAATAAAAAAAAAAAAAAAGAAACCCATTGCCATTGAGTCAATTCTGACTCATAGCGACCCTATGGGACAGAGTACAACTGCCCCCATAGAGTTTCCGAGGAGCATCTGGAAGATTTGAACTGCCAACCCTTTGGTTAGCAGCCGTAGCACTTAACCACTACACCACCAGGGTTTCCACCCTATGAAATAGGTGCTATCATTTTATAGATGAGGATTCTGAGGTCTAGAAAGTTTAAGTAATTTGCCCAAGGCTGCACAGCAAGTAAGTGGCAAAACCAGGATTCCAACCCAAGCCCCTCCCACAATTCCATCTATTTGCAAAAAGGCTCTGCCCATAGTTCCTGCCAACCATCTGTCTGTCAGTTTGTTGTACAGTGATTGCTTGCAGGTTGCTGTGATGCTGGAAATACCAGCAGGGTCACTCATGGTGGACAGTTATCAGAGGAACTTCCAGGCTAAGACAGACTAGGAAGAAAATTAGCCAATGAAAACCCTATGGATCACAACAAACATTGTCCAATATGGTGCTGGAAGATGAATCCCCTAGGCTGGAAGGCATTCAAAATACACAGTGGGTGCAACAATGAACTCGAGCATAGCAATGATTGTGGGGATGGTACAGGACCGGGCAACCTTTTGTTCTTTTGTACATGGGATCATCAAGAGTTGGAACCAACTCAATGGCAAAAAACAACATTGTTCCTGCAGAGTGGGCAGCACACCATGTGACCATGTCCACTCACCAAACCTGACTGGACCAGGGAAGACACCTGTGCCTAGGGTAGCCCACCCACTGACTGCTAACAGCCTGTGGCCTGGCCTGGTATGGAAGGTCCCGACTACTGGACAAGGCATTTGCATCTTCTCTCCTGAGGATTTGCAGAAAGAGACTCAGAGGGCACTAGCCAGTGGGCTGTGAGGAGCTGAACTGAAACCCATTGGGTCTAGGGACCCGGTCACCAAATAGCTCAAGGTCAAGATGAGTTGGCAGACCATGCTAGTCAGAGCAGAGAGAACAAGGAGCCACCCAATAGAGCCTGACCAGAGTGACAGAATTCTTTGGATGGTTTCCTGGGAGCTCTGAAGCATTCCATTTTGTCCCTTAGATTACCTTAAGCCCTGAATTGTACCTTGGCAACAATCCTGGCGCTAGTACAGGTGGCCCTCTGTCCCCTGGAGTCCCAAGGAGCCCAACGAAACCAAAGCCTCCCAGCAAATTCATTATCCTTCCCCTGCCAGATGCCTTTGCTGGATCCTGCCGCACCATTACAAAACCAATACGGCTTGTAATCAGTAAGCCACATTGGCTCAGGTTCTGGACTCTTCTGTAATACAGAGATTTTTGCTGTCACAATATTTATTGTAATAGGATTTGACAAATAGAGCGCTGGTGTGAAAGGCAGTCTGTAAAAGGAAAAAAAAAAAGAGAGAGAGAGAGAAATAGGGTAAAAAAAAAGAAAAAAAACCTTTCCAGCTCAAGAAAATGGAAAAAGCAAAATGCATAACCGAGGGGAGAAAAGTCAATTAAATCATGATAATTACTTTCGTTGTCGTGCCCGAGAGCAGCGTGAACATCTATTAATTAGGAGTTCCGTGTTGACTGTGGCCGTTTGACTTCACTGAGGCTGCCAGTGTGCTCAGTAATAATATTCTACCGGAGAGCAAATGTGTGAAAATATTTTCACCCTGACAATTAGCAGTTTTAAAAAAACCAACACACACACACACACACACACACACAAGCCAGCGATCTTGGGCCCTGGACCAGGATGAGAATGAAATACAGCAGTCTCCGCTGTACCTCTCTCCCATTCCCTAGAAGTCAAGACGCCCCAACCCCATTCCATATAATTACCAGTTTCTCCCAGCTCCCTAGGCATCCCTGTGTGGAACAAATGGTTAAGTGCTTGGCTATGAACCAAAAGGTTGGCAGTTCAAATCTACCCAGAGACATCTTGGAAGAAAGTCCTGGCAATCTACACATTTATTGAAAACCCTATGGAGTGCAGTTCCACTCTCACACATATGAGGTCACCATGAGTTCAGGTAGACACAAAGGTGATTGGTTTGGTTTTAGTTTTTTCCCAGCCTCCTAAATTAGTACTAAGTAGCTGGTCGGGGTAAAATTCCCATGCAGAAACACAGAACTGAAGTTGGAAGGAAGTAGCAAGACTTACCTTGTCCAGTGCCCGGCCTCAGGCAAGACCATTCTAAACCACTGAAGAGAAGAGCCTGTTTTAAGGCAACACTGAAGTAAGAGGAAAATTTGTGTCCATTCTCAGAAACAGAGTCACCTCTAGAAACCAGAAGCATCAGTAGTTTGGATATCAATGAATGTTCTAAATCATTTATAAAACCTGGGTCTGAGAAGATGGTTCGCCCTATTCAGAACATTTCAAGATCTATCCTACTTGTTTGCCCGAAAGTGGCTTGAGGCCCAAATCTGGAATGTCAGGATTAGGAGGGATGAGAAAAATCATCTAGGCAGATGGGAAAACTGAGGCTCAAGGAAATCAGGCCATGTGCTTACAGTGGCAGGGGCAGAACTGGGATCCAGGGCTTTTGAGTCCCAGCCAAGGCTCTTCTAATGATTTAATGATATTACAGGCCAATCTAGGACACATTACATTCTACACTATCAATATAATAACTATTGCCAGATAGAATAGACTTCACCGAGTCAACTCCAACTCATGGTGACCTTATGTACAACTGAACAAAACACTGCCTGGCCCTGCATCATTCTCAAGAGTGCAAGAATGTTTGAGTTCATCACTGAGGCTATTGTGCCAATCCTTTCCTTGAAGGCCTCCCTCACCCTCGTGGACCTTCTACTTCACCAAACATGATGTCCTCTTCTAGTGATTGATCTCTCCTGATGATGTGTCCAAGGCAAGCGAGTCAGAAAATGTTTTGTGGTAACCCATAAGGTTTTCACTGGCTAATGTCCACTCGTTTCTCAGTTTGTCATGTTGTGGACATTTTGTCATACTGTGGTGGCTTGCATGTTGCTGTGATGCCAGGAGCTATGCTACCGGTATTTCAAAGATCAGCAGAGTCACCCTTGGTAGACAGGTTCCAATGGAGCATCCAGACTAAGACAGACTGGGAAGAAGGACTTGGCAGTCTACTTCTGAAAACACTAGCCACTGAAAATCTTAGGAATAGCAGCGGAACATTGGCTGATATAGATGGGCCCCTCGATTTGGAAGCCACTCAAAATACAGCAGGGAAGAACTACCCCCTTAAAGTAGAATCGACCTTAACGACATGGCTGGAGTCAATCTTTCAGGACCTTCGTTTGCTGATGTAGCACAACTCAAAATGAGAAGAAACAGCTGCAAACACCCATGAATAATTAGAATGTGGGATGTACGAAGTATGAATCTAGGAAAATTGGAAGTCATCAAAAATTAAATGGATCACATAAAGATCAATATCCCAGGCATTAGTGAGCTGAAATGGATTGATATTGGCCATTTTGAATCAGACAATCATAGGATCTACTATAATGGGAATAACAAATTAAAGAGGAACGGCGTCACATCATTAAAAAGAATATTTCAAGATCTGTCCTGAAGTACAACACTGTCAGTGATAGGATAATATCAATACATCTATACAAAAAAAAAAAAAAAAAAATTTTTTTTTTATATGGAAGACTAGTTAATGACTATTATTCAAATTTACTCACCAATCACTAAGGCCAAAGATGAAGGAATTGAAGATTTTTACGAACTTCTGCAATCTGAAATTGATCAAACATGCAATCAAGATGCACTGATAATTACTGGTGATTGAAACACGAAAGTTGGAAACAAAGAAGAACCAGTAGTTGGAAAATGTGGTCTTGGTAATAGAAATGACGCCAGAGATCATGTGATAGAATTTTGCAAGACCAAAGACTTCTTCATTGCAAATATCTTTTTTCAACATATAAACAGTGACTATACATGTGGACCTTGCCAGATGGAATACACAAAAATCAAATCGGTTACATATGTGGAAAGAGAAGATGGAAAGGCTCAACATGATCAGTTAGAACACAGCCAGTGGCCAACCACGGAATAGACTATCAACTGCTCATATGCAAGTTCAAGTTGGAGCTGAAGAAAATTAGAGTAAGTCCGTGAAAGCCAAAATACAACTTGAGTGTATTCCACCTGAATTTAGAGACCATCTCACGAATAGGTTTGTTGCATTGAACACTAATGACCAAAGGCCAGACGAGCTGTGGAATGACATCAAGGACATCACACACGAAGAGAGCAAAAGGTCATTAAAAAGACAGGAAAGAAAGAAGAGACCAAAATTGATGTCAGGAAGACATAACCATATTAAATATTTATGCACCCAATGACAGGGCTGCAAGATACATAAATCAAATTTTAACAGAATTGAAAAGTGAGATAGACACCTCCACGATTATAGTAGGAGACTTCAACACACCACTTTCGGAGAAGGACAGGACATCCAGTAAGAAGCTCAATAGAGACACGGAAGACCTACTTACAACAATCAACCAACTTGACCTCATTGACTTATACAGAACTCTCCACCCAACTGCTGCAAAGTATACTTTTTTTTCTAGCGCACATGGAACATTCTCTAGAATAGACCACATATTAGGTCATAAAACAAACCTTTGCAGAGTCCAAAACATCGAAATATTACAAAGCATCTTCTCAGACCACAAGGCAATAAAACTAGAAATCAATAACAGAAAAACTAGGGAAAAGAAATCAAATACTTGGAAAATGAACAATACCCTCCTGAAAAAAGACTGGGTTATAGAAGACATCAAGGAGGGAATAAGGAAATTCATAGAATGCAACGAGAATGAAAATACTTCCTATCAAAACCTCTGGGACACAGCAAAAGCAGTGCTCAGAGGCCAATTTATATCGATAAATGCACATATACAAAAAGAAGAAAGAGCCAAAATCAGAGAACTGTCCCTACAACTTGAACAAATAGAAAGTGAGCAACAAAAGAATCCATCAGGCACCAGAAGAAAACAAATAATAAAAATTAGAGCTGAACTAAATGAATTAGAGAACAGAAAAACAATTGAAAGAATTAACATAGCCAAAAGCTGGTTCTTTGAAAAAATTAACAAAATTGATAAACCATTGGCTAGACTGACTAAAGAAATACAGGAAAGGAAACAAATAACCCGAATAAGAAACGAGAAGGACCACATCACAACAGAACCAAATGAAATTAAAAGAATCATTTCAGATTACTACGAAAAATTGTACTCTAACAAATTTGAAAACCTAGAAGAAATGGATGAATTCCTGGAAAAACACTACCTACCTAAACTAACACATTCAGAAGTAGAACAAATAAATAGACCCATAACAAAAAAAGAGATTGAAACGGTAATCAAAAAACTCCCAACAAAAAAAAGCCCTGGCCCGGATGGCTTCACTGCAGAGTTCTACCAAACTTTCAGAGAATAGTTAACACCACTACTACTGAAGGTATTTCAAAGCATAGAAAATGATAGAATACTACCCAACTCATTCTATGAAGCCACCATCTCCCTGATACCAAAACCAGGTAAAGACATTACAAAAAAAGAAAATTATAGACCTATATCCCTCATGAACATAGATGCAAAAATCCTCAACAAAATTCTAGCCAATAGAATCCAACAACACATCAAAAAAATAATTCACCATGATCAAGTGGGATTTATACCAGGTATGCAAGGCTGGTTTAATATCAGAAAAACCATTAATGTAATCCATCACATAAATAAAACAAAAGACAAAAACCACATGATCTTATCAATTGATGCAGAAAAGGCATTTGACAAAATCCAACACCCATTTATGATAAAAACTCTTACCAAAATAGGAATTGAAGGAAAATTCCTCAACATAATAAAGGGCATCTATGCAAAGCCAACAGCCAATATCACTCTAAATGGAGAGAACCTGAAAGCATTTCCCCTGAGAACAGGAACCAGACAAGGATGCCCTTTATCATCGCTCTTATTCAACATCGTGCTGGAAGTCCTAGCCAGGGCAATTAGGCTAGAAAAAAAAATAAAAGGTATCCGGATTGGCAAGGAGGAAGTAAAGTTATCACTATTTGCAGATGACATGATCTTATACACAGAAAACCCTAAGGAATCCTCCAGAAAACTACTGAAACTAATAGAAGAGTTTGGCAGAGTCTCAGGTTACAAATAAACATACAAAAGTCACTTGGATTTCTCTACATCAACAAAAAGAACACCGAAGAGGAAATAACCAAATCAATACCATTCACAGTAACCCCCAAGAAGACAAAATACTTAGGAATAAATCTTACCAAGGATGTAAAAGACCTATACAAAGAAAGCTACAAAGCTCTACTACAATAAATTCAAAAGGACATACTTAAGTGGAAAAACATACCTTGCTCATGGATAGGAAGACTTAACATAGTAAAAATGTCTATTCTACCAAAAGCCATCTATACATATAATGCACTTCCGATCCAAATTCCAATGTCATATTTTAAGGGGATAGAGAAACAAATTACCAATTTCATATGGAAGGGAAAGAAGCCCCTGATAAGCAAAGCATTACTGAAAAAGAAGAAGAAAGTGGGAGGCCTCACTCTACCTGATTTTAGAACCTATTATACAGCCACAGTAGTCAAAACAGCCTGGTACTGGTACAACAACAGGCACATAGACCAATGGAACAGAAATGAGAACCCACATATAAATCCATCCACGTATAAGCAGCTGATATTTGACAAAGGACCAGTGTCAGTTAATTGGGGAAAAGATAGTCTTTTTAACAAATGGTGCTGGCATAACTGGATATCCATTTGCAAAAAAATGAAACAGGACCCATACCTCACACCAAGCACAAAAACTAACTCCAAGTGGATCAAAGACCTAAACATAAAGACTAAAGCGATAAAGAGCATGGAAGAAAAAACAGGGCCAACCCTAGGAGCCCTAATACAAGGCATAAACGGAATACAAAACATTACCAAAAATGATGAAGAGAAACCCGATAACTGGGAGCTCCTAAAAATCAAACACCTATGCTCATCTAAAGACTTCACCAAAAGAGTAAAAAGACCACCTACAGACTGGGAAAGAATTTTCAGCTATGACATCTCAGACCAGCGCCTGATCTCTAAAATCTACATGATTCTGTCAAAACTCAACCACAAAAAGACAAACAACCCAATCAAGAAGTGGGCAAAGGAGATGAACACACATTTCACTAAAGAAGATATTCAGGCAGCCAACAGATACATGAGAAAATGCTCTCGATCATTAGCCATTAGAAAAATGCAAATTAAAACTACGATGAGATTCCATCTCACACCAACAAGGCTGGCATTAGTCCAAAAAACACAAAATAATAAATGTTGGAGAGGCTGCGGAGAGATTGGAACTCTTATACACTGCTGGTGGGAATGTAAAATGGTACAACCACTTTGGAAATCTATCTGGCGTTATCTCAAACAGTTAGAAATAGAACTACCATACAACCCAGAAATCCCACTGCTCGGAATATACCCTAGAGATACAAGAGCCTTCACACAAACAGATATATGCACACCCATGTTTATTGCAGCTCTGTTTACAATAGCAAAAAGCTGGAAGCAACCAAGGTGTCCATCAACGGATGAATGGGTAAATAAATTGTGGTATATTCACACAATGGAATACTACGCATCGATAAAGAACAGTGACGAATCTGTGAAACATTTCATAACAGGGAGGAACCTGGAAGGCATTATGCTGAGCAAAATTAGTCAGAGGCAAAAGGACAAATATTGTATAAGACCACTATTATAAGATCTTGAGAAATAGTAAAAACTGAGAAGAACACATACTTTTGTGGTTACGAAGGGGGGAGGGAGGGAGGGAGAGGGTTTTTTATTGATTAATCAGTGGATGAGAACTGCTTTAGGTGAAGGGAAAGACAACACTCAATACATGGAAGGTCAGCTCAGTTGGACTGGACCAAAAGCAAAGAAGTTTCCGGGATAACATGAATGTTTCAAAGGTCAGCGGAGCAAGGGCGGGGGTCTGGGGAACATGGTTTGAGGGGACTTCTAAGTCAATTGACAAAATAATTCTATTATGAAAACATTCTGCATCCCACATTGAAATGTGGCGTCTGGGGTCTTAAACGCTAACAAGCGGCCATCTAAGATGCATCAATTGGTCTCAACCCACCTGGAGCAAAGGAAAATGAAGAACACCAAGGTCACACGACAACTAAGAGCCCAAGAGACAGAAAGGGCCACATGAACCAGAGACCTACATCATCCTGAGACCAGAAGAACTAGTTGGTGCCCGGCCACAATCGATGACTGCCCTGACAGGGAGCACAACAGAGAACTCCTGAGGGAGCAGGAGATCAGTGGGATGCAGACCCCAAATTCTCATAAAAAGACCATACTTAATGGTCTGACTGAGACTAGAGGAATCCCGGCGGCCATGGTCCCCAGACCTTCTGTTGGCACAGGACAGGAACCATCCCCGAAGACAACTCATCAGACATGAAAGGGACTGGTCAGTGGGTGGGAGAGAGATGCTGATGAAGAGTGAGCTAATTATATCAGGTGGACACTTGAGATTGTGTTGGCATCTCTTGTCTGGAGGGGGGATGGGAGGATAGAGAGAGAGGGAAGCTGGCAAAATTGTCACGAAAGGAGAGACTGAAAGGGCTGACTCAATAGGGGGAGAGCAAGTGGGAGTACGGAGTAAGATGTATGTGAACTTATATGTGACAGACTGATTGGATTTGTAAACGTTCACTTGAAGCTTAATAAAAGTTAATTAAAAAAAAAATTGATGTCAGAAGAGACTCTGAAACTTGCTCTTAAACATAGAGTAGCCAAAGCAAATGGAATAAATAATGAAGAGAAAGAGCCCAACAGAAGATTTCAAAGGGTGGCTCAAGGAGACAAAGTAAACTATTAAAATGTATAAGGACCTGGAAGTAGAAAACCAAAAGGGAGTAACATGCTTGGCATTTCTCAAACTGAAAGGAGTGAAGAAAAAATTCAAGCCTCAAGTTATAATACTGAAGGATTCTACAGGGAAAATATTAAAAGACACAGGAAGCATCAAAAGAAGACAGAAGGAACACACAGAGTCACTGTACCAAAAAGAATTGATGTTCAACCATTTCAGAGGTAGCATATGGTCAAGAACCAATGGTACTGAAGGAAGAAGTCCCAAGCTGCATTGAAAGCACTGGCAAAAAAACAACGCTCCAGGAATGGATGGAATACCAATGGAGACATTTCAACAAACGGATAGGTGCTAGAGGTGCTCACTCACCTATGCCAAGATATTTGGAAGACAGCTACCTGGCCAACCAACAGGAAGAGATTCATATTTGTACTCATTTCAAAGAAAGGTGATCCAACAGTATGCAGAAATTATCCAACAATATCATTAATATCACACGCAAGTAAAATTTTGCTGAAGATCATTCAAAAGTGGTTGCAGCAGAACATTGACAGGGAACTGCCAGAAATTCAAGCTGGATTCAGAAGTGGGCATGGAACCAGGGATATCACTGCTGATGTCAGATGGATCCTGGCAGAAAGCAGAGAATACCAGCAGGATGTTTACCTGGGTTTTATTGACTCTGCAAAGGCATTTGACTGTGAATGGTAACAAATTATGGATAATACTATAAAGAATGGGAATTTCAGAACACTTAATTGTGCTCATGAGGAATCTGTATGTAGATCAAGAGGCAGTCATTCGAACAGAACAAGGGGATACTAAGTGGTTTAAAGTGAGGAAAGGTGTGCACCGGGGTTGTATCCTTTTGCCACACTTATTCAGTCTGTATGCTGCGCAAATACTCCGAGAAGCTGGACTATATGAAGAAGAACAGGGCATCAGAATTGGAGGAAGACTCATTAACAACTTGCAATATGCAGATGACATAACCTTGGCTTGCTGAAAGTGAAGAGGACTTGAAGCACTTACTGATGAAGATCGAAGACCACAGCCTTCAGTATTGATTGCACCTCAACATAAAGAAAACAAAAATCCTTACAACTGGACCAATAAGCAACATCTTGATAAATGGAGAAAAGATTGAAGTTGTCTAGGATTTCATTTTACTTGGATCCATAATCAATGCCCACGGAAGCTGCAGTCAAGAAATAAAATGACGTATTGCGTTGAGCAAATTTGTTGCAAAAGACTTCCTTCAAGTGTTGAAAAGCAAAGATGTCATTTTGGGGACTAAGATGCACCTGACCGAAGCCATGGTATTTTCGATGGCCTGATATGCATGTGAAAACTGGACAATGAATAAGGAAGGCTGAAGAAGAATTGACACCTTTGAATTAGGGTGTTAGCGAAGAATATTGAATAAATCATGGACTGCCTGAAGAATGAACAAATCTGTCTTGGAAGAAGTATAGCCAGAATGCTCCTTAGAAGGAAGGGTGGTGAGACTTCGTCTCACATACATTGCTCATGTTATCAGGAAGGACCAGTCCCTGGAGAAGAACATCATGCTTGGTAAAGTAGCAGGTCAGTGAAAAAGAGGAAGACCCTCAACGAGATGGATTGACACAGTGACTGCAACAATGGGCTCAAACATAACAATTGTGAGGATGGCGCAGGACCAGGCAGTGTTTTGTTCTGATGTACAAAGGGTTACTACAAGTCGGAACCAACTCGACAGTATGTAACAACAACAATAATTTTCGGAAGTAGATCAACAGGTCTTTCTTTCTAGTCTTTTTCTGGAAGCTCTACTGAAACCTGTCCACCATTAGTGACCCTGGTGGTATTTGAAATATTGATGGCATAGCTTCCAACATCATAGTAACACACAAGCCCCCACAGATTGGTGGTAGATCTGGCATATAAAAGATCAGTAAGTAACAGTTCACTTCCTCTTCCCTTCCCCTGCAAGGATAAGATTCAGACGTTGGCCCCATGTTTCCCAGCCCTGGGGACTTGGTAGGGATATGGGGTGAGGGGAGAATGAGAGGTGCTCCAGCTCTTTCCAGAGCAAACAGAAGACCGGCCTCCTTCTTGCTTCTCAGATCAGAGAAGCAGGGAGTTGGGTCTCAGGCAAATGCAGGACACTGGGCCACCTACCTTCTCAACAAAGCTCCTGAACCACCATCATCCACAAGCTCTGATCAGCTGGAAACAGAGACTTCAGGCTAGAAGGATGGGGGCCCCTGCCGAGTGCTCTCAGTCTGGCTGATGGGGCTGAGCCAGG
Source organism: Loxodonta africana (assembly GCF_030014295.1). Taxonomy (NCBI): domain Eukaryota; kingdom Metazoa; phylum Chordata; class Mammalia; order Proboscidea; family Elephantidae; genus Loxodonta; species Loxodonta africana. The sequence continues at coordinate 38,266,033 of NC_087348.1, forward strand.
AAATCCTCCTGCGCACGGGTTCCAGGCTCTCCCTGGCTTCAGAGCCCGGGCAGAGGAAAGTGAGGGTCAGGGCCCCAGGAAGGCTGCGTCCTGGAGGATGTATAGAAATAGTGTCCCCGGCTCAGGGAGGGCAGCACGGGCAGGGCTCATGAAGGGAAATGGCTTTCCTGTCATTCACTATCAGTTCTGAGCCAGCCAAGTTAAACAAAGAAGACCAGAAAAGCAAGGCTGTCATACTGCTGGGGAATTTCTGAATTATCTGACACAACCTCCTGGGTTTTACAAAACTGGAGCCTGGAGCCCAGAGAGGGACAGCTATTTGGTCCATATCACACAGCCAGCCAGTTGCAAAATTTAGATATCCTAACTTGCAGGCTAGTGCTTCCTGCCCTCCTAGCCTGAGAAGTTTTGAGGGTTAAAAGGAACAGATATGAGCACTCGGTGTGGTGACAATCAGAGGGCTGCAGGCAGGCTCTTCTCAGTTATGGACTCTCCTCCTTGACTTCAGACATCCCATTTTTGAAGCAGAAATAACTGTGTCACTCTGAGGACCGGTGTCAGGCTGGTGGTTAATCAAAACAAAGTGCCTGGACCATCATGGCTAAGGGTTTGGACCCAGTCAGGTGGCCTGGGTGAGAATCCTAATGCTGTGACTTGGTGCACATGACTTCAGCTCGGAGCCACAGTTCCCCATCTGTGAAGTAGGTGGGTGGGGTATGGCCACCTCCCAGCTATTGCACCTGAGGCACTTGGCACTGTGCCTGGCACACAGTGAGTACTCAGTGGTCAGGAACTGTGGTCTGCAGAGAAGTCCTTCCACACCTGGTGGCAGCCTGAGTTAGAGTTCCCAATTCTTCCCTACACCTTTGTAGAACTACACGCCCACACCATTGCATGGGCTCATGTGGGTAAAGTGACTGCCCCACCCCTTGGCTTTGGCCTTGACCATGCGCCTTGCTTTGATCTATGGTGTTATGGATTGAATTGTGTCCCCCAAAAGGTATGTTGAACTCCTAATGCCGGTGTCTGTGAATGTGACCCTGTTTGGAAATAGGCTCTTGGAAGATGTCAGTTAGGTTGACATAGAGTCATACTGGAGGAGGGTAGTCCTGATCCTATATGATTGGTGTCCTTATAAAACAGGAGAAGAGACAGAGAGACAGAGGAAGAACACCCTGTGATGCTGCGGCTTCAAGTCAAGGAACGCCTGGAGCTACCAGAAGTTGGGAGAGAGGGTTGGAACAGATTCTTCCTCAAAGCCTCAGAAGCAATCAACACGGCCAACACCCTGATCTTAGACTCCCAGCCTCGAGAACTGTGAGATAATATATCTATGTTCTTAGAAGCCACCCAGGTTGCGACATTACAAAAGACCCTAATGCTCAGCGGCTTAAAGCAGCAAGCATCTGGTCTCATGTTCAAGGGCTAAATGTTGCCATGGCAGCTCCAGGAAACTAATACACACGGGATGTCAGAGAAGAGACTTGGATTTGGGTCTGCGTAGCCGGGCGCGGGAAGTGGTGGGCCTCTTGCTATGAGAACATGCCTCAGGAGTTACTGCCCCTTCAGCCTGGGCCCCAGAATAAAGACACTCAGAGCAGACCCTAATCCCCAGGTAGATGCTGGTCCAAGGGGAATAAGGAACTCGTGGAGCCGACTCAAACCTAATCTGTAGCCGGAGCCTGACCCCGAAGCCTAGAGTCAGCCCAGCCCTGCTGCAGCGACCTGCAGTCCTTGAACAGGAGACTAAATGCTTGCTGCTTTAACGCATGGAGCATTGGCATCTTTTGTGATGTGGCAATATTGTGGTGATACGAATACAACTCCCACTTTACAGATGAGAAGCCTGAGGCTCAGAGAGCTTATGTGAATTGTCCAAGCTCACACAGCTGGCAGACAGCACAGCTGGGGCAGAAACCCCTTCAGGCTCACCCTCTGCTCTCAGATGCCCCCTCCTCAAAGACAGCCTTCCCAGACCACCGGATCCAATGCGGCTCCACTGACGCCCATCATTTTCTTCCATGATCTCCTTTTACGTTCTCCCGAGCCCTGGCCATGACCTGAGTTTATCTTAGGTTTTATGTGTTTGTTGCCACCCCCTAAGCATCCCCAGCGTAGAGTAGGTGCTCAATAAATATTTGCTGAACGAATGGATAAATTTCATCAGTCCTCAACCACCCAAAACCAAACCTGATGCCTTAGAGTCAATTCCATCTCTTAGCAACCCCCTAGGACAGAGTAGAACTGCCCTCATAGGGTTTCCAAGGCTGTAAATCTTTACTGAAGCAGATCCCCATGGAGCAGCTGGCAGGTTCCAATCGCCACCGACCTTTCAGTTAGCAGCTGCCACCAGGGCTCCTCAGCCACCCAGACTCCACTTTACCTACACACACATACACCTCAAGGACAAGAGAAGATGCCTCAGCTGGGCAGGCCTCCAGATGCCACACCCTAACTCTAAGGGGTCCCCCTCCAAGTCCGGAGTCCAGCAGTCCCTGCAGAGGGGTCCAATCAGCCACAGTGCTGGGGACTGAACCTCTGGCTTCTTTACTCTCGGTCACCTTCTGAGCATAGAAAAAAAAAAAAAAGGTGGGTTTATTTCAGTCCCCTAGTTTCATACCTGAGGAATCCTGGATGATGCCTGAGAAGGGAATTGAAAGGATGGAAGAGAAACACCCTGCCCCTGGTTCACCCAAATCTGTGCCTGGATTCATGGGTCAGCGTGGATGGCAGGTGCCAGTGGGTGGCCAGAAAGTTGCAGGCCAGAACCCAGGTGAGCTTCCATTGCCAACTGGCCAAGCCTTGGGTAGACCCTGCAGTGCTCAGCCTCTGAAAGCCCCAGCTGCCTGCCCCTGGGTACTTCCTTGCCCCTGGACATTCCCATTGGGGGCCAGGAGACAAAGCCTGGGAGCTCTGCTCACCTCCTCTCTCCTTACCACTGCCATCTGACATTCTAGAAACTTCCCGCTGTTCTTCTTCCATGCCAAGTATGTTCCGACCCAAGGCCTTGGCTTTTGCCACTCCCTCTGCCTGGAATGTTCTTCTGCTGGATCTCTGGATGACCAGGTCCTTTTCATTGGTCAGGTGTTTGCACAAATATCACCTCACCGAGAGACCGGGCCCCAACGCCACTTTCTCATGTTTCCTTGTTCCGTTATCTTCACATCACTTTTCACTCTCAAAGTCATCTTATTTATTTGCTTTCTTTAGTTTCATGGCATGGAACAGACACTTAGGAAGTGTTGTTGAATGAATAAGCTGTCTGGTCATGGGGTCCCCAGTTGCCCCATTTGTAAAAAGAGGCATTAGGACAAGTCAAAGTTCTTCAAACCGCGTGGCTGGAAACCCTCTTGGAGGGGTCCCCACCTGCTGCTGTGGCTTCAAATAAGCAAACTCAAGACCAGACGATGAGTTTTCTTGAAGCCAAATATCCTCCTGCCAAAGCCTTGTCCTTTGACCCATTGCCACAGACTTCTCATGGGAGGCGGGGGAACATTCTTTCTTCTGTTAACTAATGTGAGAAGATGGCAGTGGTCTTCTTTTTAACATCCTTATTCTGCTGCAATAGGAAGACCTGGCAACTCAATGCAGATGTCAGGCCGACTTTTTAAAAACATTTTATTGGTAAAGGAAATGAAGTCTGGGAACTTCCACCCTGGCGCTGGTGGAGATGCCACAAACAATGAGGCCTTTTCCACCAAACAATGAAGAATTAAACAGCCCCAGGACTCCCTTTTTTGCTTTTGTCTGTTTTCTATTTTGGGTTTCCTTTGAAAAAGTGGTTCTGCTGCTTTATAAACTTTGCCATTCTCCAAAGAAGGTATCTCTAGGGGTCCTATTCCCAGGGTCTCGGCGCCCATGGTGTTTGTTCTCTTGGCCCCTGGTTTCTCAGGCCTTACCCTAGTCTGGGCGTGTTGGTCCCCAGGTGCCAGTGAACCAGAGGCCAACTGATGATCCCTGAGAGTTGGGAGGGCTCAGCCTGGCCTGCTCCGGGCCTCTCCTACACTGGGTTTTTGTGTGTTGCCAAAAAGGCAAAAATAACAGCATCTGAGGTATACTTTCCCATATTTGTACTGGATCCCTGGGGCTGGGAGTGTGATCGCATTTTTACCCTCATTCAGAGAGACCAAGTGTCTCGTTCAAGGTTACACAGCAAGGAAAGGCACGAATGGGGTCTTTCTTCCAGGAGAAATTTCTAGAGCCCTTTGGTAGCTGCTCCTGGACATGAGAAAATCCAAGCCTGTCTCCGAGTTACTTACCCCGTGCTCATAACTACCATGCATCGAGCACAACACTAGGCTGTGCCAGACACTTAGAGACACCATCTCAACCTCACAAACGCTCCTTTTTCCTCCTGTGGTAACTGAAGTCCAGAGAGGCCCGCGACTTGCCCAAGGTCACACAGCAAGCAGTAAGTGGCCAAGCACAGACTGGGACCCACATCCACCTAAAGTGCATATTCCTTCCTCCACATCTGCCCCTAAGTCGTGGCCCATTGGTCCCCTGCCTTCCCACAGGGCATTCTGCTGGCCTGTCCCTACTCAGGGTCCCCTCCCTAGGAGCAGCTTGGCTAGGCACACCAGGCTACTGAGGCTTGGAGTAGACTGCAGAGCTGGAGCAATCTGGGGCCTGGACGTGTCAAAACTTCAGGGCCACCTGTCCTCCGTGAAAATGAGAGGCTAGGCACAAAGGATCACCAGGCAGGCTGGGACTGTGCGCAGTGTCTGAAGGTGCCAGGGAGCACACAGAGAGACAGCAAAGTGCTCTGTCATTTAACCAATAGACTCACAGAGCGCGTGTGTGCGCCCGCATGCGCACGCATACACACACTGACACAGCTCTGCATTCTCAGAACCCTAGGGGCTGGGCTCGGGGCCTCTGTGGCAGCCCCTCTCCCTTGCACAGATGATCTCTTTAGCTGAGACTCCACCAGCTCCTCCTTGGACCTGATGAAGCTGTTATTTAAGTCTGGTGTGTGCCTTAATGCTGATGCCAGACAGCCTTTGGGGTGAGACTGGAGGGCAGGCCACTGGGGAAGCCTTTCTGTCATCTGCCCAGCTCCCCATTTCCCATGGGGCTTCCTTTCGACCCCTGCGAGTTGGGATTGGCTAAATGTACAGGGTGCAAGAGCCAAAGAAACTGCTACCCCTCAGCCAAAGACTTACCCTGACTTTGGACCCTCACTTAGCACTCACTTTGAAAAAAAAAAAATTGCCGTTGAGGCGACACCATGTGTGTAAGAACAGAACTGTGCTCCACAGGGTTTTCAGTGGTTGATTTTTCGGAATTAGATGGCCAGGCTTGTCTTCTGAGGAGCCTCTCGGTGGACTTGAACATCCAACCTTTTGGTTGCAGCAGACAGAGCACGTTACCATCACCCAGAGCATGTTTGCACCAGCCAGGTACTCCTAGTGCTCACTTTAAATGAGGCATTATTAGATTCCGCCTTAAACACACTCACACACACACCCCTACAGGCCACATAGACACCTGGAATCGCCTAGCTTCAGGCCACGCGCTCATCTTGTCTAAATGTCTCCCTTGCCTTTGTCCATGCTGGACCCTCCACTGGGAATGCCAGCCTCACCTTCTCTACCAGGCAAACTTCTACTTATCCTCCAGGAGCCAGATTAGGGGGCCACTGCTCTGTGAAGTTAGGCCTACGCCCCCATCAGAGCTGTCTGCTCCCACCCGTGTTCCTACAGTGCGTGGTACACCTGCTATGATTCTGTTTATCTGAAGGTCCATCACCCCCTGGACCGTGCGCCCCGTGACAGCGGAGGGCCCCTTTAGTTCTCTGTGTAGCCACAGCAGCTAGTGTGCATCAGACACAGAGAATGTCCACAGGCAGAAGGGAAGGGCATGGTACCAACTGTCACAGAACAACTGTCACAGAGCTGAGCCCCTAAGATGCACCAGGCACCTCACTAAGCACATAATAAGCTTGAGCTCATTTTGTTACTGTAACCCCATGAGGGGAATGAGGCCCAGAGAGGTTAAGTCATTTGTCCAAGGTCACCCAGCCAGGAAGGGGCCAGGTTGGGATTTGAGCCCAGCCCTGCCAATCTACAAAGTATATGCTCTCTGCCCTGGTTAGGCCTGCCTGGCTGTGGAGGACAGAGAAGGTCCCCAGCCTGGAGATCCAGCTCGTCATGACCTGGGAGGCTCGTTTGGAGTCATCACTGGGAGCGACGTAAAGAGGGGAAACCATGGGGCCCATTCCCACCAGGCACAGCATGGAGAAGTAGGTAGGTGGCAATACATGGCGTTGCTGGCCCTGCCCACTCATGGGGTCTATTGGGACAGTCGTCATCCCAGGGAGTGAGCTGACTCTTCAGTTCTCCTTCTAAGGTTCCTCATTTAACCAACAGCAGCCATCTTCACTAAGGAGCTTGTCAGAACGTGAAAATGTTGCTGTGATTATAACCCACTGAACAATTGCAGAGCCCCAACTATACACTCGGAGTTAAAGGAGATTTTTTTTTTTTGAAGCGTGGTAAGTGCCATCAAGGAGTTTATATTAGCAGACTAATTGTGCTCATATTTCTGATTCTATTTCCAAAGCTAATTGTAAAAAAAGAGTGTGCCTCTCTCTCGCTCTCTCTCTTTTCACATCCTGTGAATAGTGCTGAGTGCCTAATGGAGGCAGTTAAAACAACAAAACATCAAATTATGTCAATAAACATCAGCAGAGACACAATTCCCCAACTGGACGGCAGCCAGTGGAAAAGCCTCAGCTACAGAGTAAGAGGGCACAGGGGCGTGCATGTGTGCGTATGTGTGTGCTAGTGTGTGTGTGTGTGCATGTGTGTGCTCCTGTGTGTGTATGTGCATCCAAAGATGGACTAGGTAAGTGGGCGAATTTAAATGGCACTTGTAGAACAGAAAGTCTGTTATTATTTGGAATGAGAAAGATATTAACCAAATTCTTTCACTGTAAATTCCTACTGGTTTTTTAGAGATATTACTATTTGACCGTGCAGCACACTTCTGCCTGTTCTTTAAAATATGGGGAAAGCTTGAGTTCTTCCAATGATATGAAGGTGACAGGGTGACTGAGGGTAAAGGTGAGTTTATGAGTCAGAAGCCCTGGATCTAATCTTACTCTCTCATTTTCTGACACTGTGACCTAAGGCAATAGCTTTTCAGCCTCAGTTCCCTCCTCTGTAAAATGGGACCACATCCAGTTGTATGAGCATCCAGTGGGTGCCAGATGGGAAAGTAATTTTGAAAATGGAAGTCTGTATTATATGGAGCCCTGGTGGTGCAGTGGTTAAGAGTTCAGCTGCTAACCAAAAGATCAGCAGTTTAAATCCACCACTACTCCTTGAAAAACCTGTGGAACAGTTCTACTCTGTCCTATAGGGTCGCTAGGAGTCGGAATAGACTGAATAGCAACAGGTTTGGTTTTACAATGGGCCAGTTACTCTGCGGAGCAATGTTCGTGCTTTATGTCATTTAATCCTCATAACTAACCCATTTTACAGAAGAGAAGCCTGAGGCTTAGAGAAAAGAAGTGGTAGAGCCAGATTTCCAACCCAGGGCTCTCTAAGCTACAAGGTCACACTGCCTTGTCTACCTGTCTATGGCATAGTCATCAGAAGAGATGGCTAATGCTGAGCTTAGCCATCTCAAGATAGCCACACCAAGTGCTAACCCACTCCAGACTCACAGACCCATCTCACCTCCACACTGATGTCAGCACCCAGCAAGGAGTTGGGTCATTCTGCCCTGAGTCCCACCTACCTGCCACATCTGTAACTCTGCTTCTCAGGGGGCTTCTTCCTGATTCCTTGGCACATACTGGTTTGAATTTCTCTGACAATGAAATTTGAATTCAAATCCTGTTGTTATAAGAGCAATACTATCAAACACTCCACTTGCCCAGTGCCATGCTGCGACCTGTGGAGACAGAACTGAATAAGCCCATGCCCCAGCTTCAAACAACTCACAGTGGAGATAAATGGGAAAATAAACAAGCACTTCCAAGGTCCAAGTATCATAAACCTAGTGATCAAAATTTACACAGGGTATGATGGGTGTGTGTAAAAGGAACTCATGGGAAACTCAACAGGGTGTAGTATTAAGAGGGCAGACCCTGGTTCGAATCCTGTTTCTACTACAGACAAGCTGAGTGACCTTGTGCTTCATTTGTAAAACAAGGCTAATTGTATCTCTCCTGAAGGGTCCTGATGAGGATGAAGGGATTTAAGACATGTGAAGTGCTTAGAACAAGCCTGACATGTGCTAATTGCTATGCAATTAGTCTTGGCTCTTAATATACCTGTGATCTTTGAGCAAGCAGAGGTCTGGGAAGGAGTTAAGGCATGACTTTCAAGAAAGACACCTAATAGATCCAAATGCCAAACAAACTCAGGGCTGCTTTCAAGTGACAAGTCCAGGTAGAAGAGTCTTGGAGGAATAAGGGCAATCAGCAATGATCACCAGCCATGGTGCAGGGGCGGATTAACCAGTAAACACAGTATGCACCGGCTTACAGTAAGCAAGGCACAAAACCAAAAAATGAAACCTGTTGCCATAGAGTCGATTCCGAATTATTTTGACCTTTTTTTTTTTAATAGGACAGAGTAGAACTGCCCCACGGGGTTTCCAAGGATCAGCTTGGTGGATTTGAACTGCCAACTTTCTGGTTAGCAGCTGTAGCTCGCCATAGCTCTCAACCACTGTGGCCACCAGGACTCCAAGTAAGGCACACACAGGCTTAATTGTGTTTATGTACTGATCTGTAGTCCACATTTTCACCTGCTTTTCACCACATCAAAAACAGGTGGAACTGTGCACTACAGATTAGTACGTAAACACAATTAAGTCCGTGTGTACCTTGTTTGCTGGGTAATCCACCCCTGGGTGCTCGAGATGTAATCCAGAAGGATATCCACAAATCCAGACCTGCCAGGATGTGAGAATATCAATTACCAAGAAATGCCAAATTATATTCCCCCTTACCACGTTGCTGCCAGACCCCAGGAAGTAATTTCACATTCAAATTGCTTTTTAATCCCATGAGATTGCATCCCCCCAGGGTCTCCAGGAGATGTGTTCAGACAACGTTACCCAATCCTCTGCTGCAGAGAAATGTGAAAGGCACAGATCAGAGGACCAGGTGGGAATCCCCAGTGTCCTCTCTCCTGGATGAGAGGTGGAAGGAACAGCATACGCCCCCGCCCCGGGATGCTCTACCTACGGCACCCTGGGGAGCTGTTCTCAGGCTGCTCGCTATGTAAACTATAGGTGTTTCTGCTCAATTTCCTGTCTCTTCTCCTGTACCAGGTCTGCCCATCATCACAGCTGTTCTCTGAATCCAAGTTCCAAAACATCCTCCCCCCAGGGTGGTAGGGGCAGGGTGTTGGAGGAAGACAGCAGAGCTTTCCAATCCCCCCTCCACTCTTCCAGCTGTGTGGCTTTGGTCATGTTACTTCACTGCTCTGAGCCTCAGTGTCCTCACCTGTAAAACAGAAATAATATCACTCTGCTCCTGGGTTGTTGCAAAAATAGTCATAATTCCTACAAAACACCTAAGGAGCTCTGGTGGCTCACTGGTTAAGCGCTCGGCTGCTAACCAAAAGGTCTGCGGTACTAATCTATCCACAGCTCCACGGGAGAAAAAAATCTGTTGATCTGTTCCTGTAAAGATTACTACAGCCTAGGAAACGCTATGGGGCAGTTCTACTCTGTCATATAAGGTCGCTGTGAGTCAAAATCGACTCAATGGCATACAACAGCAACGTGAAGCACCTGGCACATGTTGTCATTGTTTGCTGGCATGGAATCAACCCCTGACTCATAGCAACCCCATGTGTGTCCGAGTAGAACTGTGCTCCATGGGGTTTTCAGTGGCTGATTTTTTGGAAATAGATCACCAGGCCTTTCTTCTGAGGTGCCTCTGGGTGGACTTGTACTGCCAACCCTAGCATGTTAACTGTTTGCACCACCTAAGGACTCCACCTGGCAGATAGTAAAAAAAAAAAGGAGCTTAAAAAAACAAAAATCAAATCAAACTTCCTTAATTACTAAAAAATCTCTCTTCCTGACCCCATTCTAGCCTCAAACTGATGGACAGCTACAATCCCAGGATCACACCTAGGGGGTCAGGCATTCCAAGGGGTCCCACTAGCTTAGCAGAGCCTAGGACCCAGCCAGCCCCACATGGCCCTCTCCTATTTCTGCTCAGTCCCTTGTGCACTTGAGGCCTGGGCCTGTCTTCTTGTCCCACTGCAGCCTCCTCTGACCTGAGAGCCACATCCAGCCCATATCTGCTCTCCATCCATGCCTGGCATTCCACAGGGATGGGTTCACTTGTGCCACAGGGGCCACCACCTCCACTTTACCTGATGATGTTAAGTGACTGCCTGAAGTTACATGGCCAGTAAGCAGCAGAAAAGAGATTCAAACCCAGGTGTATGATGTCTAACTCTATTCCACTCAACCAGTATTCCCTAAACTTGGGTCACCCCCATAACACCCTCAAGAGCTTTGCAATCTCCACACCACTGCCTACCACTCTCACTCCTTTGACCCATAGTCTTTTTAATCACCTTATATGCATGTGAAAGCTGGGCAGTGAAAAAAGGAAGACCACAAAGAAATGATGCGTTCAAATTGTGATGTTGGTGAAGAATATGAGTAAGAATATGGGTTGCCAGAAGAATGAACAAATCAGTCTTGGTTATGTTCCTTAGAAGGGAGGATGGCCAAAATGCTCCTTAGAAGGGAGGACGGCCAAAATGCTCCTTAGAAGTGAAGATGTCCAGACTTCATCTCGCTTACTTTGAACACATCGTCAGGAGGAACCAACTGCTGGAGAAGGAGATCATGCTTGGTAAAGCAGAGGGTCAACTCTACTTTATAATGGGCTCAAACATACTGATTCTGAGAGTGGTGCAGGACTGGTCAACATTTCGTCCTGTTATACACAAGGTCTCCATGAGTTGGAGCCAACTTGATGGCACCTAACAACAACCATATATTCCACCTGTACGTTATATATGGACTCTTTTTCTAAAATGACTTAAAATCAACTCATTTTTAAACTTAGTCTTGTCCTAAACAGCTTTATCCAGGAAACCATGAGCTTGATGTACTAGATATACTTTATCAAATACCTATTCAAATGAATTTACAGCTATTAAAATAAAAAGTGTTCTAATGTCTTCTGCCTAAAATCATCTCACACACCACAGGCCACTTGTCACGGTGGCATTTCGCCTCTGTTCTGGGGTGTTGAAGGAACCAGCCTGGCAAAGTTACATTTGATTGAGATCTGCCCAAGAATTCCTAGGTTATTTGGCCAGTACTCCAGCAATTGTTGGAGAGTCTGCAGAACCAGAAAATGTTCTTCCGGCCCCAAGGCAAGTTAGACAAAGTTTTCTAGTGGAGCAAGTAACAGAAAGAGCACAGGCTGGATAATTTTCATCAGAAGTCCAAGTAAGTTTGAGGCTGCCTAACACAAACACCAAAAAAGAACTGACTCATTCGAATTGCGATGTTGGTGAAGAATACTGAATAAGAATATGGACTGCCAGGAGAATGAACAAATCAGTCTCGGACATGCTCCTCAGAAGCATATTGTAGAAGAATTACTTAGAAGTATTGTCGTTTAAGCAGCTGCATTGCTTGGAAAGAGCCCTGGCTTCTTTCTTGGAAGCATTCCTCCTTTTCTAACAGGCCTAGAGACGGTAAGTTCGGCTGAAGTCGGCTTGGTACAGACAAGGCCTGCAAATCCAGGATCGTGTCTTACTTATCTTCGTAGGCCCCTGGCCCAGCACTCTACACCAATAGGCACTTAATAATTGTTTACGGACTAGGTGAGTTTAACTTCATAAAGCACAACCTTTTAAAGTAGAAAGGCACACTGGGTTGAACAGTGTCCCCCCTAAATTCATGTCCACCCGGAACCTCAGAATGTGAGCTTATTTAGAAACAGGGTCTTTGTAGATGTAATTAAGTTAAGATGAGGTCATATTGAATTAGGGTGGATGCTCAATCCTTATATGAAGAGAGAGACACACAGAGGGAAGACAGCCATGTGAAGACAGTGGCAGAAATTCAAGTGATGCTGCTACAAGCCAAGGAGTGCCAAGGTCTGCTGGCTAAGAAGAGGCAAGGAATTACCGATTCTTCTTTAGAACCTTCAGAGGCAGCATGGCCCTGCTGACACCTTGATTTCAGACTTCCCAGCCTCCAGAGCGATGAGAAAATACATTTCTGTTGAGGTGAACCACCCAGTTTGTGGGTATTTGTTACAGCAACCTGAGCACACAAATGCAGAAGGCAAGTATGGAGGCCCAGAAAGACCACATGACTGAGCTGAGTGAGGTCCCACAATTAATCTCAGACCTGGGACTAGAACTCAAGCCTCCCTGGCCTGGGTCTTACTCTCATCTTGACAGGAATAGGAGCTTCCTAGAAACCAGCAGCCAAAGCACTGGGTAGACACCAAGATCCTACCCCTAACCCTCCTGATTTAACTCTTTACCACCAGTTGCCGTCGTCGAGTAGACTCCAACTCATGATGACCCCACGTGTGTCAGAGTAGCACTGTGCTCCATAGGGTTTTCAATGATTTTTCAGAATTAGCTTTCCAGGCCTTTCTTCCAAGGTGCCTCTGGGTGGACTCGAGCCTACAACTTTTTGGTTAGCAGCTGAGCATGTCAACCATTTGCGCCACCCGGGTGCACCACCCAGGGACTCCGATTTCACTTTGACTTTGGGAAAATCCCTGTGACAACATTTGCCCCAGTGGAAGGAAGCAGGTTTTCTTCTACCTCCTCATGGAGAGCTGTGAAAAGTGTTCTGAAATGCCACCTGTCATTTGCCAAGTCTTCTGCGTGTTTTCAGTGGCTTTCCTGGACAGATGCACACATTCACGTCTTCCGTATGGGGCTGGCGTTTTTCTGCCAAGTAGCCTCACCCGAGCATTGATCAGGTCCGACCTTTATGAAAAGCCATCACCAGCGCTGTTTCTTCTGGGCAGCATCCAATGCTGGGCTGCTGCAGCCTGCGGTTAGGAGGATCTGACTCCCAGTAACAAGGTGGCAGACGACGTGGTGCCAGACAGTCACTCCCGATGCCCCCCCCAGGGCAGCCGCGGTTTCACTGCTAATCGCAGCTGACCAGGAGAAGGTCTATTATTTCTCCATAAACTGATTTCTTCCCTGTGACTTCCCCAGGCACTCCCTGGGGGCTGGGTTTGCTGCCTCCCCCACTTAAACACCCAGCTCTGTTTTTATAGCTCTAACCTCCATCCAAGAAATCTTTAGGGGACCAGGGGGTGGAGAGGTTTTCTTGCTTTCTCCTCTGCCCTCTCCCCCTCCTCTTCTTCCTCAGAAATGCAATCCAGTTGTTGTTTTAGGCTGAGGTTGGTAAATGCCTTTGGACTTGAAAGGAAAATTTAGATCTAAATCTTAAAGATGAATACGTGACAGCAAGTACTGTGGCTACTGGAGGGGACTTTGAAACCTCAGCTCATTCCCACTGCTCACTAGAACTGAGATGAATTACCATCCGTCCTCCCTCCCTTCTGTTCCTCTTTTTTTCCTTTCTTCCCTCCTTCTTTCCTTCCTTCTTTCCTGTCTTCCTCTTTCCTTCCCTCTCCCTTCCCTCCCATCCTCCTTTCTTCTTTCATTCCTTCCTTCCATCCACAAAGATTTGTTGAACTCTTCTATTGCCGGACGCTTAGCTATATGCTGGGGCCACAGGAGTAAACAGAACTGATGAATTCCCTGCCTCCATGACCCTAAAGGAATTCACCATCTAGAAGCAGAAAGGGACAAAGGAAACAGAGTAAAGTTGAATAATAGTGGAACCTGATAAAGGCCATTCAGATAGGCTCAGTGGGCTGGTAACACTGTATTCTTATTTTCAAGCCTTAATAAATGTTAGTCAAACTTCCATCCCCACTATTTGTCTGTCAGTGCATTGTACCGTTGTACCGTGGTGGCTTGCGTGTTGCTATGAAGCAGGAAGCTATGCCACTGATATTTCAAATACCAGCAGGGTCATCTATGGTGGACAGGTTTGAGAGGAGCTTCCAGACTAAGACTAGGAAGAAAGGCCTGGCATCTACTTACAAAAATTAGACAATGACAACCTTATGGATCACAACAGGATATTATGCAGCACAGTGCTGGAACATGAGCCCCCTAGGATGGAAAACCAAAAAACCAAACCAAACCCAGTGCCGTCGAGTTGATTCCGACTCATAGCGACCCTATAGGACAGAGTAGAACTGCCCCATGGAGTTTCCAAGGAGCACCTGGCGGATTCGAACTGCCGACCCTTTGGTTAGTAGCCGTAGCACTTAACCACTACGCCACCAGGGTTTCCCCCTAGAATGAAACATTGCCCAGTCCTGCACCATCTTCACGACCATTGGCACGTTTGGGTCTATTGTTGCAACTACTGTGTATTTTGAGCGCAGGACTGGGCAATGTTTCATTGTTGTACATGACGTTGCCATGAGTTGGAACCAAATTGATGGCAACTAACAACAACAAACTTCCATCCAAGTACAGAGATGGGATTCAGACCCAGGAAAAGTGGTGAAGGAAGAATCATAACTTCTTTGCCCAAAGCTGAGTTCATCATCTCTCTGGCTCCTCACACTAGCTCTTCCCCCAGTCCCTGAATTCTCACCATTTTTTCTTAGTAGAAATAATCTCCTAGATACCTCAGCTCAAAGACTCAGAAACATGGTCATTTCTGACCTTATCCGTCCAATTTGTTCCAAAGTCCTACAGAGTCTTCCTGGTGCCTCCTGTATTTGCCGTTATCTCCACCCTAGTGTCCCTGCTCCATTTCAGGCCTGCCTCTTCTATTGCTTGGACCTCTGCAGTAGACTCCTTGTCCCATTCTCTCGCCACTTCAGTCCATCCTCTTTACTCCCATCAGAGTAAGATCTGCAGAGCACTGGCCTGATTCAAAACCTTCAAAAGCAGCTAAACAATAAAGTTCAAGTTCAACATCCAAGGACTTCTATAATTTGAGCCTAACCTACACTTCAAATTTAATATTTCACTACTACTCTACATGTTCCAAGGAACCCTGGTGGGGAAGTGCTAAGCCAAAGGTCAGCGTTTGAACCCACCAGCCACTCCACAGGAGAAAGATGTGGCAGTCTGCTTCTGAAAAGATTTACAGCCTTGGAAACTTTATGGGGCAGTTCTACTCTGTCCTATAGGGTCACTATAAGTTGGAATCAATTTGATGGCAATGGGTTTGGTTTGGGTTTTCTAGAAGTTCCCAGGATTACTCACAAAGGGGACTATTCTCTCCTTGCTGAAAATACACACCCCTTGCTTTCCTCCAAGTGTTGGCAAATGCTGTTCCCGCCACCTAGAATGCCTTCTTCCCCCACTTCAGTCCTTCAAGGCCAACTTGTGGATTTTGCTTCTGGCACTATTCATACCCTACCTTGCAATACAGCAGGCATTTACTCCCTTTATTTTCTTACGAGGCTGAATTCCTAGGGGGAAGAAACTTGGTCTTACAGAACAGTGAATAACTTTTAATGCCTAGTGGGCCCTGGGTAGCACAAATGGTTAAGTGCTCGACTATGAGCTGAAAGGTTCGTGGTTCAAACCCACCCAGAGGTGCCTTGGAAGATAGGCCTGATGATCTGCTTCTGAAGGGTCACACACAGCCTTGAAAACCCTATGGAAGAGTTCTACTCTGCACACATGGGGTCCTAGTGAGTCAGAACTGACTTGATGGTAACCAACAACAATAAACCAAAACCAAACCCATTGCCACTGACTGATTGATGGACTTGAACTGTGGACCTTTTGGTTAGCAGCCGAGCTGTTAACCACTGCATCACCAGGGCTCCAACAACAACAATAGGGCCTGGGAAGTATGGGGTACTCAATAAATATCCGGTAAGTGAAATTCCTGGTTGCCCAGTGTGCCTCCTCCTTTCTTCTCCTCACACACTGACCCCACCACTGTCCCCCACCATTAAGGGGGTGGTGTACAGCTTACCAGAACAGCTAAATGTTAAAATAACTATAATAGGAACAACAATAAATGAATAATCAAGCGAATAGGTTTGAGCAGACTCGGGGGAGGGCTTACCTAGGAAAGCCCTCGACATGGCTTTCTTTCATTTCTTCTTCCCTCCCACTGTTTTGGGGACCAGCCTTAACAAACTGAGGTTCCGAGCTCCTCACTAGATGCCCTGCGGTTCCCACTGGTAGCCCCCAGCCACCGCTCTCCCAGGTTCTTGAGCCCACCCTGACAGAAGCAAGACATGAATGTCAACAGTGCTCCCCCGCTCCACCACCCCCACCCACCCCATGACGGTTGGGGAACACCCCCGGGGGGGGACTTCATCTGGTCTCTCTGCTCATACTTTTGCCCCCTCTAATCCATTCTCCATGCAGCAGCCAGGAGGATCTATTTAAAATGCAAATTAGAACCTGGAGCTCCTCTGCTTAAAACTCTCAGAAGGCTTCTCATTACGCTGCACTTAGAATAAAATCAAACTCGTCAAGGCCCTGCAGCCCCCCTTCTCCCAGCATTCTCCTCCCACCCTCCCACCTCCCCACTGCGGCCACATTGGGCTTTGCATCTCTGGGTCTCTGCACACACTGTGGAGCCTTAGTGTTTGTTGTTTCCTCTCCTGGAGGGTCCCTGACCCATCAGAGACACCTAGGATCTACCACCTGGCTCAAATGGGCAGGGTCTGCCCAACGTCATGTCAATGCTCCCAAACACATCCCCCCACCCCACCTTGCCTTTCCCAACCCTTGAGGGGCTCTCCCCCTTCCTATGAAGCAGCTCCAAGTGGGGTTTAAACAGAAAAGGCAAGGAGCAAAAAGAGAGGAACTACTTTTGCCTAATACTTTACTAGATGCCCCTGGGTGGCTCAAACTGTTAACATGCTCGGCTGTTAACTGAAGGCTGGAGGTCTGAATCTACCTAGAGGTGCCTTGGAAGAAAGGCCTGGTGATCTACTTCTGAAAAATCCACCATTGAAAATGATGGCAACCAGTTTTACTGCGAGCCAGGAATGGATTATCGTTAAGGTTTCCAGCCTAGATCTGGCTAATTCATAGTGACCCGACAGTACAGGGTAAAACTGCCCCATAGGGTTTCCAAGGAGCACCTGGTAGATTTGAACTATCAACCTTTTGGTTAGCAGCTGTAGCACCAGGGTTTCCTAGATCTGGCTGCATGGGTTCAAATCCCTACCTTACTTCTTATTAGTTGTGTGATCTGGGCAAGTTACTTCGTTTGTCTTGCCTCGGTTTCCTCATCTATGAAATATACACAGGTAGTCCCTAACTTGCAACGTGTTCAAATAACGACGAACTGCGTTTACGACCGTTCTTTTTTCAGGTACATCTTATTGTTAGTAATATGTACTACATACAGTGTTGTGGTGTGTAATTTGCTGACGTCATCATATCCGTAAGTTAATATGTCATGTTTCCAACCCTTAAAGACAAAGAAAGATCGAGTTTATAAAGATACTTGTAATAAAAGGCAATAATAATGAAAATTAAAAAAGAAATGAGGTATTCGACTTAAACATCAGAATCAGCTTACAACAGACTCATTGGAATAAAACCCTGTCATAAGTCTGGGGCCACCTATATAAAAAAAAAACAAAACACAAAAACCCATTGCCGTCAATTCCGACTCATGGTGACCCCATGTGTTACAGAGCAGGACGGCTCCATAAGGTTTTCTTGGCTGTAATTTTTACAGAAGCAGATTGCCAGGCCATTCTTCCGCAGTGCCTTGGAAGTGGGTTCAAACTGATAACCTCTATGGAGCCCTGGTGGTGCTGTGGTTAAGAGCTTGGCTGCTAACCAAAAGGTCAGCAGTTTCGAATCCAGCAGCCACTCTTGGAAACCTTATGGGGCAGTTCTGCTCTGCCCGATAGGGTTGCTATGAGTCAGAATCGACTCAACAGCAATCGGTTTTTTTTTTTTTAAAGGTTTATAAAATATAAAACCTCTAAACATGAAGACAGGACCTCAGAAAGCGTTAATGCCTTTAGAGGGTTTATACTAGACCAGGACTCTGCACCCTGCCACGCCCTGGGCCTTGCTCAGAAGTGCATGGAGCTAAAGGGCACCTAGATCATTCCATGGACCTTCACCCCTCGAGGGCCAGCCTGTGCCTTTCATCTACAAAACTTCCTTCCCTCATGCGACATCAGAGCCTGGAATCTTCCCCTCTGATCTTCAGAGGGGCACCCAGGCTCTCCAGAACCAGGGGGACTGGCCCCAAGTCACAGGGCAAGAAGGGACAGCACCAGCCCCCAATTCAGATCTGTCGTCACCACCCCAGGTGCTCATGGCCCTTGGAATCGGTCTGCCAGAGACCTTCCTGCCTGCTCCTGTGGCCGTCGTCCCACCCTGGCCAGGGACTCCCTCACCTGAGCTTCTCTTTTATTAAAGCATTGTGGGGTGGGCCCAGGGCTCTGGGAAGCACAGGAAGGCTCCTTTCAGCCAGAGCCAAGCCAGAAATAAAAACCTCACCAGAGCCCGGCCTCCCTGCTCAAGGCTGCCCCATGAGGCACTGAGGGCAGTGGGTTTGAGAAAGAAGCATAAGAACAAGGTGGAAGACTCAAGTCTCTGTAGGTGAAGGGATCCCAAGAGATGGCCTGGTCTAGCCCCTCCCTTTGGATAATTAAGGCACAAGCAGCCCTGCTTTTTCGAGGCTGCAGAGAAGGCTCAGGGAGGTTAAACAGTGTTCCATGGCCATGCGCTGGGCAGTCAGGCAGTGAGAGCAGCACCATTAAACACTCATCGAGACACAGCCATTATTAGCCCACTTTACAGGTGAAGAGATTGAGGCTTTGAGCAGGTTAGTAACTACCCCCAAAGTCACCAGGGAAGACGGGAGCTGGGACTCCAACCAGGCAGTTTCTTTTTATCTTCCACACTCTTCCGCCCTGGGGCACTTCTGACTCGTGGAGATATTTTTTTCATTTTTCCCACTAACCCCCATCGACTCCAGGAAGCCGGTGTGGTTTCTCCAGATGCTATAGAATTTCTTTATTTATTCCACAGATATTTATCAGTACCTTCTCTATGCCTGGCGCTGTGCTAGCCGACAGAGATCCACCCGTAAACAAAGCAAACCCAGGGCGGGAGCTCTCACTGCGGTGAGAGGGGCCGACAGAAACAGACAAATCACTAAAGAACTGCCAGTTGTCATTGGTTCTGTGGAGGAAGCAGAAGGGGCTGTAAAGGAGAACAGCAAGCGAAGGTTTTTCACTCAGAGATGGCCCTTCTCAGCGGTAACATTTATTTATTTCTTTCAACTCTTAATTTTGGGTATTTCCAAACCTGCACACAGAGAGAACGCCTCAAGGACCACCACCCCCATCCCCAATGTAACACGGCTCAGCCTCAACAACCCTGCTATTCTTTTGGTTGTTCTTGTTCAATTTTATTGTAGCAAAATAAACCATTTTTAACCATTCTTAAGTGTACCCTCCAGGGACGTTAATTACATTCACCAGGTTCTGCGACCATCACCGCCATCTATTTCCAAACGTTTTTCATCACCCTAAGCAGAAACTCTCCATTTTTAGCTCCCTCAGACCCTGGTCCAAAAACCGAAACCAAACCCGTTGCTGTCGAGTCGATTCTGACCGCTAACAACCCTATAGGACAGAGTAGAACTGCCCCATAGAGTTTCCAAGGAGTGGCTGGTAGATTTGAACTGCTGACCTTTTGGTTAGCAGCCTGAGCTCTTAACCACTGCGCCACAGCCCCTGGTAACCACTAACAAACTTTGGTTTCTATGCATTTGCTTATTCTAGGTATTTTGTATAAGTAGGGTCATACAATATTTGTCCTTTTGTGACTGCCTTATTTCACTCAACCTAACGTTTGCAAGGTTCATCCATGTTGTGGCATGTATCAGAGCTTCATATCTCTTTCCGGCTGAATAATATTCCATTGTATGGTTACCATCCTTTTTTTTTGGTGCTATGTAAAAATAAAAATAAGTAAGCCCTGGTGGCGCAGCAATTAAGCGCTCGGCTGCCAACCGAAATGTCGGCAGTTCAAACCGACCAGCCACTCTTGTGGGAAAAAGATGTGGCAGTCTGCTTCTGTAAAAATTTACTGCCTTGGAAACCCTAGGGGCCGTTCTCCTCTGTCCCATAGGGTTGCTATGAGTCGGAATTGACTTGAAGGCAGCAGTTTTATTATCATTATTATTTATTTAAAATTAAATAAACAAATGTAGTGTAAAAGGCATCAGACTTTGAGCAGGAAGATGTGGAGTTTGGTCCTGGCTTGGCCCTGTGTGGCCCTGGTGGTTGTGTCTACCCACTGCAGCTCCTCACAGGCCCTCCTCCCAGGTGGGGTCCCCTCTCTGTAAAGAGACACCGTGCCCTCCAACCTCTTCCCAGTAGGCTCCGGGCACACACAGGGCCTCTGTGGTGGGAAGCTCTGCACTTAGCCCAGATTTATGATTTAACTAACTGTCCCCACTCACGCCCAATCTTGGGAAGCCCTTGCCCCACTCTCAGAGAGCTGGCTACAAAAGTTCTGGGGGAAAGCTGGCCAGTTGGGGAGACCAGACATTTCTGCAAACAGGTGTCACCCAGAATCCTACCGGAGAGCCCAGGAAAAGGCCCTCTGGGCAAACAGTTTAAAGGCACTTTGGGCCAAGCTTCCCAACTCTGCAAATACAGGCTCATTGGGAAGGGACCTGGCACAATCAGGAAACGCCATGGACAAGGCAGCCCCATTCTCACACATGGAAGGGGGAGGGGACTCACTCAAACCTGGGCCCTGGTCTCCACCATTTAAGTGGGCTTTCATTCACGGCATATTCACTGGGTGCTGACAATGAGCCGAGGGCTTAACTGAAATTCAAGTCAGTCCGAGCAGGTTCCAACCCCAGGTCTCCCACACCCACCAGCTGGGGAGTCTCTGGCAGTTCCTTTCACCTCATGGACCTCATTTTCTTCATCACCTAAATGAGGGTTGTAAGGCCTGCATCCAGCACCTGCCTGTCAGTTTGTCATACTGTGGTGGCTTTCATATTGCTACGATGGTGGAAGCTATGCAACTGGTATTTCAAATGCCAGCAAGATCCCCCAGTTCTGAACAGGTTTGGGCAGAGTTTCTAGACTAAGATAGACTAGGAAAAAAAGGCCTGGCGATCTACTTCGGAAAATTAGTCAATGAAAACCCTATGGATCACAACAGATAATGTCCAATATAGTGCCAGAAGATGAGCCCTCTAGGTTGGAAAAAAAAAAAAGGTTGGAAGTCACCCAAAATACACAGCGGCCACACCAATGGGCTCAAACGTGTCAATGATCATGAAGATGGGCAGGACCAGGCAACATTTTGTTTTGATGTACACAGGGTCGCGGTGAGTTGGGGCTGACTGGCAGCAACTAACAACAATACCTGCATGGCCGTCCTGAAGACTAGGATCTGAAAGTGCATCATGAATCAACTCAGTCATGAATCTAATATAATCTTACCCTGGGGAAGGATTATGCTAGTGCAGAAGACAGTACCTAGTACCTACTGGGGCTCAGTAAATGCTTGCTAAGCAATTGAGGAAATGCGGTGAATGGTTAAGAAAGCAGTCTGCCTCAGTTTGAAGCCTGGCTCTGCCACTTACCAACTGTAACCTTGAGCAAGGAGTATCACTCCTGTGCCTCAGGTTCCTCTTTGTAGAAAGGAATAATAGTAGTTTTGACCTCTCACAGAGATCATAGCTAGCACATAACATGCAATGAATGCTACTCCTTATAACATGCCTCCTCGCCAGACAAGAGCCACTTGGGGGTGGCTCAATAGAAGTTGGTGGAATTTGAAATGCAATTGAATGGGGGTAGGGGAGTCAGTGGGGCATTGCAGGACGCAAACCTGAAGGAAGAATCAACTCGCTAATCTAATAAAACCATTAAATCCAAGGTTGGGGTTGTGTTGTTTGGAACGTGGGTGTGGGCTGTGGAAGAGCAGTGGGACACCCCAAAGTTGGGGTGATGGCACAGGCTCCTAGGACAGAGAAAATCACTCTTCCCACCAGACCAGTTTAGTCTGGTTTTCTGAGGCGATAGGGTTCAGGGAGGTCGTGGTCCAGGCTGAAGAATATTCTATGAGGCCCCTGGGGAGGAGAGGAGTCTGCAGCTTCACAAGAGTTCCATTGTGTCCCTGCAGTGACAGCCCCCACAGTGGCCCAGTCTCTGGGGAACTACCAGAAAAACAAAAACCCAAGGGAGGAGAAGGATTAGGGGGAGGGGGGCACTGGCTGGGGCAGAGCCTTGGAGACGGGTGGAGGGGGCGGGGCGGGAGGGCACAACAGGCCAAGTGACAAAGGCTAGCCGGGTGGGAGGCGGGCTGGGGATAAATCCGAGGAGACAAGCTTCAGCGTGCTGGGCTCCCCTGGCCGACCCCAATCCCACTCAATTCAATAAGGAGAGACGTGGGGGAGAAGAAAAGCAAAGGATGGCCAAGCCTGGACAGGGCTGAATACAACTCCTTTATTTGCTTCCTATGCCTTAAATGCACAGACTGGAAACCCTAAACCCTTGCTCTTTATTTCTTTTGGACTCCGCTGTGCCTGGCAAAGATTCCCTCTCTTGCCTGAGCTCCTGACCAAAATTATACCAGTTTCCTGTTGCAAACTCTGTAAATCTATGCGCTTCTGACATGCTTGGTATCAGCTGGGGGATGGTTGGGTAGGGTGGGGAGGGTCTGCCCAGAGGAGTCCAGGCTCTAGTTAGCAATGCAGACACCAGGTTTGGGACCCCCAGTCTGGGGTGGATGAGGAGGGTAGCAAGCCCTTGGCAGGGTAGGGCAATGGTTAGGCTGGGAAGGAGATGCTCTGAAACCTTGCTGTGACCACATCCTGGCTCTGTGACCTTCCAGCTGTGGGATCCAGGACAGGTGACCTAGTCTTTCCAAGCCTTGCTTACCCATCCGTAAAAGGAGGAGGATGATGATAGTATCCGTGTCACTGGCTTGTTATGAGCCTGAAATGAAAGCTGCATGGGAAGTGCTTCCAACAGCCCAGCGCCCAGGGCGAGGACTGAGTAAGTGATGGCTACAATTATCATGCTACTGATGGCACTATCTTCAGAACAATCCTGGACAGCAGGCAGTGATTTCCCAAATTCAGAGCTATGGCTGCTGACCAAAAGGTGGGCAGTTCGAATCCACCAGGCGCTCCTCGGAAACCGTATGAGGCAGTTCTACTCTGTCCTATAGGGTCGCTGTGAGTTGGAATGAACTCGATGGCGAAGAGTTTTTTTTTTTTTTTTTTTGGTTAAGTGTGGGAGGGAGCTGTGCCCCTCTGACCTCCTTCAGTGACAGCCAGCAACTTCGAGCTGATATGAGGGGGCTGGCCTGAAGAGCCTTCCTTGAAATGTGTTCAGATGCTAATAATAAGTGCACCAGCAAAAAAAAAAAAAAAGACTAATCAGTGAGGGCTGGGAAATGCAGGCTTAAACCCCAAAAAACCACCAAACCCATTGGTGTCAAGTCAATTCCGACTCATAGCAGCTTGATAGGACAGAGTAGAACTGCCCCATAGGGTTTCTAAGCAGTGGCTGGTGGATTCAAACTGCTAACCTTTTGGTTAGCAGCCAAATGCTTTGTGCGGAGCTTATCAGAGCCTTTATTTGACCCAATGTGCATTTTGGATCTCCAGAAAGGGAGACAGAGTACATGGTGGTTCCCAAACCTCTCTGCTGCACAATCCTTTAGGGCCCTTGGTAAGTGCTCTGTGCCACCCACTTAAGGGAAAAGGTGGATATTGTTTCACCTTAGGCATGGGAGTATTAATTCCTCCTCTCCCCTATTCACACTTTCTACCTCCATGAACCCTTTGTCTTCCCTAGTTCACATTTGCACTTGACGAATCAGTCCTGAGAACCTCATCCTGCCAGGCCCTGTGCTAGGCACAAGGGTGATGAAAGGATGAATCTAGCACAGAAGTAGCCCTTGAGGATGCTTCAGTCTCATAGGAAGACAACGTGGGTGTGTCTGCCTCCCAAGGCTCCTCTATATACTCTCATTCAAAATCTACTAGTCTCTCGATCACCCCTTCCCATCACCCCTCCCATCCGTTAGCAAGTCTCACCAGTTTTACCCCAAAATATGTCCCATATCCAAACACTGCTGGCTTTTTCTAACTGCTACCGCACCATCCCCATCATCTCTTCCTTGGATGCTGCAGTTGCCTCCTCTCTGATCTCTCAGCTTCTACTCTTGCCCCACCAGAGTCTTCTCTCCATGAAGCTAAATGCAATCAGATCATGCCAATTCCCTGTTTAAAATGGCTAATGGCCCAGTCTTTTAGAGAAGAGTTAACACCACTACTACTAAAGGTATTTCAGAGCATAGAAAAGGATGGAATACTCCCAAACTCATTCCATGAAGCCAGCATATCCCTGCTACCAAAACCAGGTAAAGACACTACAAAAAAAGAAAATTACAGACCTATATTCCTCATGAACTTAGCTGCAAATATCCTCAACAAAATGTCTAATGGCTTGCTATCACACTAGACCAAAGCCAAACTCTTTGCTCTGTCTTCTCCTACCTCACCCAATAGCTTTCACCCCACTGGCCCCACCACTCACGTGTTTCAGCCATGCTGGTTTCCTTTCAGATCTTACCACAGGGCCCTTGCACTTGCTGGTCCCTCTGCCTGGAATGCTCTTCTCTCTGAATCTTCACACAGATGTCAGGTTTCTGCCTAACTGTCCTCTTCCTTGGCAAGGCCTCCTGTGACCACCCCATCCAAAGCAGCTCCTCCCATCCCAATCAGCTGCTGTCACATTTCCGTGTCTGTATTTCCTTCACAGAACTTATCTCCTTTTGAAAGTTTCATATTTAACCCTTTCCTCATTAATTTTCTCTTTCCTCATACTGGGCTGTAAGACGCTCCACAAGGGCAGAGCTTTCGTCTTATTCATTGTTCTATTCTCAGTGCATAGGATACAGCTAACCATAATGGGTACTCAATAAATACTTGCTGTAAGAGAAAGAAGGAAACCAAAGACTCAGAGAAGAAACTAGTCTACAGGACTACACAAACCACGACCTCTTCTACCCTGAGACCAGAATTAGATGGTACCTGGCTACCACCACAGGCCATTCTGATCAGGGCCACGATAGATAGATTTGATAGAATAGGGTGGGTGGGGGGGGAGCATGTGGAACAGAACTCAAATTCTTAAAAAGTCCAGACTTATTGGACCAATTGAGACAGTACTCCTCCTCAAGACTATTACCCTGAGAGACTGTTTAAACCTTGAACCGAAACTACCCCCCTGAGGTTACCTTTTAGCTAACAGAGTGGCTCATAAAATAAAGAATATAACCTGTAAGTTTTATGCTCCTTTAAAAAATCATCAATATGAGACCAAATGGTACAATTAGCCTAAAACAAAGGGAAACCAGGTTACCAGAAGCAAAACAACCAGAAGGGAATTAATGAGAACGTTGACACCTTGTATAAAATGTAACCAATGCCACCGAATAATGTGTGTAGAAATTGTTAAATGGGAACCTAATTTGCTGTGTAAACTCTCACTGAAAACACAATTTAAACTATTTTCCAAAAAGAAACATAATAATAAATAAATATTTGTTGAAAGGATGAGTTAAGGTGATGCTCAGTAGAGGGAGGAGGCAGGCAGATAGTGGGTTATGGGATGATCCTGGGTGCTGGTCAGGCTGGGTGAACACTCCTACCACAGCCTTACTCCCCAGGCCAACCTGCGTCTGGTGGCAGGGGACAAGCCTTTGAGTCCTGAGCAAAACAGCCAGGAGTCTGCTCCACTTGGGAAGCGGTAACCAAGACCATGCATTTTGCCAGGTGCTGTGATAGGCAGTTTTCCACATAGGAAGTAGCTTTAAAACTCTTCACATCATGTAGAGGGGGTTAGAAGCTGGCGAAATGGACATGAAAAGAGAGAGTGGAGGGAGGAAGTGGGCTGTCTCATTAGGGGGAGAGCAATTGGGAGTATGTAGCAAAGTGTGTATAAGTTTTTGTGTGAGAGACTGACTTGATTTGTAAACTTTCACTTAAAGCACAATAAAAAAAAAAAAAAAAACTCTTCACATTGACCCTGCGAGGGAAGTTTTATCCCCATGATTATAGTAAAGTCACACAGTCAGTTTTAAATAGCAGCAAATTTTTAACAGGTCTTTACACTCGAAAGCCAGTAGGAAAGGCTGGGATGGATGGATGGCTGGATGGACAGACAGCCGGACGGATAGATGGCTGGATGGGTGGATGGCTGGACGGATGGCTGGATGGCTGGAGGGATGGCTGGTTGGATGGATGGCTGGGTGGGTGAGTGGGTGGATGGGTGGATGGATGGATGGACAGACAGATGGGTCTTCCAAGCCAGTAGCTGCCAAAACGTGGAGAGAAACAGCAATGGCCCTGGTACCCTCACCTACCTCACCCAGCCTCAGACCCAACTCCTATTCCCTAACACTCTGCATCCCATCAGGGTACTGGAGGACTCAAATGTCCAGAGTCTGTATGTCAAGGGCACTGGCTGTGCACCTTTAGAGGAGTCAACTTCGTGGAGCCTGTGGGTTCTCATCTGTAAAATAGGCAGATAGCCTGCTTTGTCTGCCTTCCTGGGAAGAAATTGGAGGAGCCAACTGTGCAATGTGTTCAGCAGACACAAGGGGCTGATACTATCCACACCCGCATAACCTTAACGAGTCACCCCTCCCAGGGATGCCCACGTCAGGAAGAATGAAGAGGGCAATGCTTATCTCCAAGGAAACATATCCAGTGGTAGAATTTGACACCAAAAATGGAGGGAGGATGTTTTTTTGAAGGTAGGAGGTTATCCTTGGCATCCTCAAAGCTGATACCATAAGAAACCCACCAGCCAGGGCCCTGAGAAGCCTCTGTCCTGACCACACCCTCTATGCCCATGTCTCAAAGTGAGTGTTTGCTTGAAAAAGCCTTTGAAGACTCAGGCCCAGGCCCCAGGAATATGCATCTTAACAAACTTCCCTGACGCTGCTTTAATCTGCCAGCCAGGGTAGGAGCATAGAGAGTGGGCAGAGGGATGGGTGGGCTCCCTTGGGTCTGGAATCAATAAGCTAAAAAATCCAAACCCATTGCCATCGAGTTGATTCCAACTCATAGCGACCCTACATGACAGAGTAGAGCCGTCTCATAGGGTTTCCAAGGAACGCCTGGTAGATCAGAACTGCCAATCTTTTGGTTAGCAGCTGAACTCTTACACACTATGCCACCAGAGTTTCTGGGATCAGCAGATCTGGGCTTTGGTTGTTCCTGTGCAATTGAGGAGGTCCATACCTCAGTTTCCTTCTCTGGTCATTATGTTCCTTATGCATAAAACAAAAGGCTGAGACCAGTGGTCACCAACGCTCTTCTTTCCCTGACATTCAGCATTCCATTCTGGGCGCTGTGAGCAGGCCACACCTCAGAGAGGGTTAGCAACCAAATCCAAAGAGAAGAGACCCAACTGGAAATAGTGATAGCGACTTGGCCAGCCCTTGTGACCCTGAGCGCTGGGTTTTCACTTCATGTCTCCATGGTGTGAAAAAGGAATGTTCTTCAGTGATGGTGGAGAGGCCCCCAGGGGTGAGGGACAGAGGACCCCAACATCTATTTTCCATGAACCAAAGCAAAACCAAACCCAGTGCCATCGAGTCGATTCTGACTCATAGCGACCCTATAGGACAGAGTAGAACTGCCCCATAGATTTTCCAAGGAGCACCTAGAGGATTCGAACTGCCGACTCTTTGGTTAGCAGCCATAGCACTTAACCATTATGCCACCAGGCTTTCTATTTTCCATGAGTCAACAAAGAATCCTAAAAGTTGGAAACAAATCATTTACTGCCAAGCCTTCTCGGCATGAAACACACACCTCAGGTCACGGGCCATTGAACTCTGAAGCATGATCATAAATAATTAAAATGAAATTTCGGTTGTCAAAATAAATTAGCAAAGAACCAGCACTTCCACTGTCTCCTCCAGGCCGTCCTGTTCTCAGTTCGCTCGTCTGGAAAAGCTAATCACTGGGGCATGTAAGACGCAGTCGTGATGAGGAGAGAGCAAGAGGGGGTACCTAAGAGGACTTGTGGGGGCACAAAAAGGGACTGATAAATGAATATGCGGCATGGCACACCCCCGAGGTTAGGGGTGCACGGTGCAGGCAATATGCTGCATTGGCAAGCTATGGGAGCAGGGAGCTCTGGCCAGTCTCAGGAAACTGCAAAGCCTCAGAAGGCCCTTGAACAGAGCCTGCTGTGGATTCAAGGCACAGAGGGGGCCTTAGGTGTCTCTACTAGGAAGTAAGTGCACCCAACACATTGTTATGAATTGAACTCTGTCCCCCCAAAAGATAGGTTGAAGTCCTAGCCCCTGTGGCTGTGAACGTGACCTTGTCTGGAAATAAGGTCTTTGAAGATGTTATCATTAGGTTAACACGGGGTCATACTGGAGTCGGGTGGGTCCTAATCCAATATGGGTGGTGTTCTTATAAAAGAGGAGAGGAGACACAGAGATTGAGAGGCAGAGGAGAGATGCCCATGTGAAGATGCATCTATAAGCCAAGGGTCTGGGGCCACCAGAAGCTGGAGGAGACAAGGAAGGATCTTCCCCTAGAACAGACAGAGAGAGCGTGGCCCTGCCAAATTCGGACTTCTACTTTCCAGAACCCTGAGGCAAGAAATTTCTGCTCTTATAAGCCACTCAACCCAAACAAACAAACCCGTTGCCGTCAAGTTGATTCCAGGTAGAACTGCCCCTACAGAGTTTCCAAGAAGCGGCTGGTGGATTCAAACTGCCAACCTTCTGGTTAACAGCTGAGCTCTTAACCAGCGCACCACCCAGTTTGTGGTATTTTGTTACGGCAGCTCTAGGAAACCAATACACACACCCAAAGGCCCCAAAGCACCTGTGAACGAATGGAATTCCAAGAGGTGAAGGGCAATTCTCCCAGCTGGTCTAGTGAAGAAATCCCTGCTCCTACAGCAGGAAATAGGGTCTAAGGCCCCAGGGACGTGGGCACCAGAAGCAGAGTTAAGCACTTAGTGGGTGTGAACTTCCTGGACGTTAGGCATATGTCTGATTGTCACACCTGTGTACTACAGATAGGCCACCACCATCTCTTCCTGGCCTATGACAGTAGCCTTCTCCCTGGTTTCCTGTTGCCCTGTTGCTCTACTATTTGGCAGGGTGAATGGATATCATGCCCATTTTACAGATGAGGAAGCTGAGGTTTAGAGAAATCATCTGACTCACATGTACCTGGGTAGGCAATAGGTCATCGGATTTGAACCCTGGTGGCTGACTCCAGGGCTTGCATCTGAGGCATCATCTGATGTCAACGTCAGGACCAGGGGGCTGGGCAGTGGCATCCATTGGATGATGTCCAATGCTTCCTCACTGGAGTGGGCTGGTGAGGAAAGAGTGCCCTCAGCAGCCTGTGCGAGGACAGGAACACAGAAAGGCCAGGGTGGCTGGAGTGGAGGAAGCCAGGGGAGGGTGGTAGGGGTGAGGTCAGCAAGGGCCAGAACACACAGGGCCTCATAAGCTGTGATGAGGCGTTTGGATCTGTGTTTAAACGGGATGGGAAGACCTTGGGGGTTTCCGATGGCAGAAATAGCAGCAGCTCTTAGGCATGGGCTTCGGTAATGCCACTTTCTACCCAAAGCCAGTTATGCATCAGCCCTCCTTCATGCTTCAACCAATGGGGCACTGTTTTCCCCATTAATTCAGTTAACAATAATACATGTCACTAACTGGCATTTATTGGTCACCCACCGTGTGCCAGTAGCTGTGAATGTGACCTTCTCTGGAAATAGGGCCTTTGAAGTTCATCTGTGCTGAGTATTGTTAGCTACATTCTCATTTCATCTTCACACCCACCCTACGAGCCAGGGACTATCATTAGTATCCCCATTTCACAGATGAGGAAACTGAGGCTTCAACAAGTTAAGTAATTTGTCCAAGATCCCAGCACTGGCAGAGCCAGAATTTGAACCCATGTCTGTCTGAATGCAGAATCTGAGCTCTTAATACTGAGACTCTCTCCTCCTGCACTGTAAATAAACACAGTCCTGGCTGTTCGGTCTTTAACACACACACATACACACACACACACACACAGCCCTGGCTGTTTGTGGAAACACTTGGTGGGGTGGAGCTACTGTGGAGTCGATTCCAACTCAGAGTAGAACTGCCCCATAGGGTTTCCAAGGCTGGTACAGAAGCAGACTGCCACATCTTTCTCCTGTGGATTCGAACCAATGACTCTTCGGTTAGCAGCCAAGCACTTAACCACTGCACCACCAGGGCTCCTTGGTAGAGACTAGAGCACTGCAATTTCTCAAACAAACCTTGGCTGTGGCTCTTTCCCTTTCTCCCTCTGGCCGTGTGTCCAGAGGCAGCCCCTGCGCAAGCCAGCAAGATGGGGAGATGGGCACAGGGGGAAGGGGCTGGCTTTCCCCTCCTCTATTAGCCCACATTCATTCCCGGATAAAGCAATCAGAGCTCAAGGATTAATGGATGTGGCTCTTGCTTTCAAGTCCCACCCGCTGACAGATCGCCTAATTCCCCCCCTGTTCCTGAACCTTGCAGAAAAAAACACCAGCGGCTTGCTTATCTTGGTATGGGGTTGCCGTGGAAACCGCATCCCTTGTGAGATGCACTGTCATAACATTTCAGTGCTGTTCGGAACACTTAAAGACACAGCCACCCCCTCTTCTGGGCCTGGGCCCAGGGGCAGTTGTCAAATGGCTGGGGAGGGGGTAAAAGGGGAGCGTGGCAGGAGGGGAAGAACTGGGAGGACCCCTGGCTTTAGAAATGTCAGCTTTCATCATCCTGGGGCTTGGAGTCACCTGGTGCCCGGCTAGCAAAGGAGAAGGCTTAGAAGACAAATGCTTATTAAGGCGCTTCTAGGCCAGGTGATGTGCTCTGCCTGGGTTATTTGTGGCGAATCCTACCAGCATCTGCACAAAGTTGGCACTATTAGGATCCCCATTTTACAGAAGAGGAAACAGAGGCTGAAGGAAGTTAGGTCATTGGAGTGGGCACTGTTGATGCTCTGAGTGACCAGCTGTCCTGATTTTAGCCCTGAGAGTCCCTCATCCCAGGAAACCCTCAGTCCCTGGCAGACTGGGGCGTGTCACACATTTCCCCTCAGATCCCTTGTACATTCTGTGTGTCCTTCCGGCTCCCATGCTGACACCTGTGACCCTTCTTCACAGCCTGCCCCTGGGCTCCTGGAATGGCCACAGACGGGTGGGGGAGCACCAAGCTCAGTTCCCATGTCTCAGTTCCAAGACTCAGTGGAGGACAACCTGTCCCTGGACTCCTAGAATGGCGACAGACAGGTGCAGGAGCACCAAGTCCAGTGTCTGTGCCTCAGTGGAAGACAAACTTACATTCCAGAGTTTCCTGCAAGATCAGGTTGAAGCTACCTTCTTTGGGACTTTGCCTGAGACCACACCCTCTCTTGGCTTCCTCCCCTTCCCTCCCTGTTTCCCAACTCCCTCACTGGTCCCCCCCCCCCCCCCCGGCCTTAAGAGCACTTCCTTCATAAATCACTTGCACACAAGCCCTCCTTCCAGGGCCTGCTTCTGGGATAGCCTGACCTTAGGCCATACAGTGGGACGTGCTGGCCCTGATCAGAGCCCCAGCCTCAGCCCCTGCAATTTCCACCTCTCCTGCAAACACTGGACTTCCAGCCCCACTGAGGTAACTGTCCTTGTCCAGCAAGACATGCCTTCTGGAACCTCTGGGCCTTGGCACTCACTGTTCCTCCGTCCACTCTCTCTGTGCATCCTTCCCAGGCCACTTCCCCCAGCTGAGTTCCACTCACCCACCCTTCAAGATTTAGCTGAGGTATCCCTGTTCTGGGAGCCTTCCCTGGTCCTCACCCCACAACTGGCAGGAATGAGCAGATAGAGAGCCATCTTTGTTTCCACAGCTCCCCCACACAGCTTCACCAGAGCCCCTCCACTGTGTCTTCATCTCTGTATTCCCAATGCCCTGCACAGGGTCCTTCATATACAAAGTGCTATGAACAATGAATGAGTAGATGTTAGCAAGACAAACATGACAGTCTTCTAGAGGACCAATGAGGCCCAAGATAATTTAGTCCCTGGCTTCATCTCCCTTCCCCTACCCCTTCTATTCATCTCCAATTCGCTTGGCTCCAAGCCTTGGACACAATAGCTCATCACTGTCCCAAGCCCTTTATTGCTGCAGCTCCTCTGTCTAGAACTCTCTTCCCCTGTGCTCCTGGCCTGTTCCTTCACTCTATCAGGTCTCTGCTTAAATGTCACCCCTCAGAGAAGGCTCCCTGACCTTTCTTTTGAATACAGTTTCCTCTGTCATCACTCATTGAATTTCTCACTACTTTACATTATGTATGTTTTATATATTTATAACCCCAGTCCAAATTATATATATAATTAAATAAATTTATCTCTATATATGTGAGCCAATAATAATATATAATAGTATAAAATGAGCCAATAAATATATATTTAATTACATACATAATAAAACCTGTTGCTTTTGTGTCAATTCCAACTCATGGCAGCCCATGTGTTACAGAGTAGAAGTGCTCCACAGTACTTTCTTGGCTGTAATCTTTACAGAAGGAGAACACCGGGCCTTTCTTCTGTAGCACCACTGGGTGGATTTGAACTGCTAACCTTTAGGATAGTGTTGTTCTTAGGTGCTGTTGAGTCAGTTCTGACTCATAGCAACCCTATGCACAATACAATGAAACACTGCCTAGTCCTGCACCATACTCACAATGGTTGTTATGCTTGAGCCCATTGTTGCAGCCACTGTGTCAGTCTATCTTGTTGACGTTCTTCCTCTTTTTCTCTGACACTCTCCAGGGTATGGTCCCTCATGTTAACGTGTCCAAAGTATGTGAGACGAAGTCTTGCCATCCTTGCGTCTAAGAAGCATTCTGGCTACACTTCTTTCAAGACAGATTTGTTCATTCTTCAGGCAGTCTATGGTATATTTGATATTCTTCACCAATACCATAATTAAAATGCATCAATTCTTCTTTGATCTTGCTTATTCATCGTCTAGCTTTCGCATGTGTATGAAGCAAACGAAAATACCATGGCTTGGGTCAGGTGCACCCTAGTCCTCAAGGTGACATCTTTGCTTTTTAACACTTTAAAGAGGTCTTTTGCAGCAGATTTGCCCAATGAAATACGTCACTTGATTTCTTGACTTCTGCTTCCATGTGCATTGATTGTGGGACCAAGTAAAATGAAATCCTTGACACCTTCAATCTTACCTCCATTTATATCATGTTGCTTATTGGTCCAGTTGTGAGGATTTTTGTTTTCTTGATGTTGAGATGTAATCCATACTGAAGGCTGTAGTCTTTGATCTTCATCAGTAAGTGCTTCAAGTCCTCTCAGCTTTCAGCAAGCAATATTGTATCATCTGCCTATTACAGGTTGTTAGTGAGTCTTCCTCCAATCTTGATGCCTCATTCTTCATATAGTTCATCTTCTCTGATTATATGCTCAGCATACAGTTTGAATAAGTACGGTGAAAGGATACAACGCTGACATACACCTTTCTTGACTTTAAACCATGAAGTATCCCCTTGCTCTGTTGGAACGACTGCCTCTTGATCTATGCACAGGTTCTTCATAAGAACAGTTCAGTGTTCTGGAATTCCCATTCTTCACACTTTTATCCATAATTTGCTATGATTCACACAGTCGAATGCCTTTGGATAGTCGATAAAACACAGGTAAACATCTTTCTGGTATTCTCTAATTTCAGCCAAGATCCATCAGATGTTGGCAATGATATATCTCATTCCATGTCCTCTTCTGAATCTGGCTTGAATTTCTAGCAGTTCTCTGTCAATGTATGCTGCAACTTTTTAAAAATTATCTTCAGCATAATTTTACTTGAGTGTGATATTAATGATATTGATGGATAATTTCTGCGTTCCATTGGGTTACCTTTCTTTGGAATGGGCACATATATGGATCTCTTCCAGTCAGTTGGCTATGCAGATGTTTTCCAAATTTTTTGGCATAGGCGAGTGAGCACCTCCAGCGCTGCATTTGTTAGTTGAAACATCTCAACTGGTATTCCATGAATTCCTGGAGCCTTGATTTTTGCCAGTGTTTTCTGTGTATCTTGGACTTCCCTCAGTACCATCGGATCTTGATCACATGCTACATCCTGAAATGGCTGAACGTTAACCAATTCTTTTTGGTACAGTGAGTCTGTGTATTCCTTCCATCTTCTTTTGATAGTCTTCCTGCGTCATTAAATTTTTTGCCCATAGAATCCTTCAATAATGCATCTCGAAGCTTGAATTTTTTCTTCAGTTCTATCAGCTTGA
The DNA here is from genome assembly GCF_030014295.1 of Loxodonta africana. Classification (NCBI taxonomy): domain Eukaryota; kingdom Metazoa; phylum Chordata; class Mammalia; order Proboscidea; family Elephantidae; genus Loxodonta; species Loxodonta africana. The sequence goes on from NC_087348.1 coordinate 38,300,404, forward strand.
GAAATGCTGAGTGTGTTCTTCCCTTTAGGTTTTCTAACTCCAGGTCTTTGCACATTTCATCGTAATACTTCACTTTGTCTTCAAGCCACCCTTGAAATATTCTGGTCAGCTCTTTCACTTCATCGTTTCTTCCTTTTGCTTTAGCTACTCTATACTCAGGAGTGGAAACCCTGGTGGCGTAGTGGTTAAGTGCTACAGCTACCAACCAAAAGGTCAGCAGTTCAAATCCACCAGGCGCGCTCCTTGGAAACTCTATGGGGCAGTTCTACTCTGGCCTATAGGGTTGCTATGAGTTGAAATCGACTCGATGTCAGTGGGTTTGGGTTTGGGTTTGGTTATACTCAAGAGAAAGTTTTAGAGTCCCTTCTAACATCTATTTTGGTCTTTTCTTTCTTTTCTGTCTTTTTAATGACTTTTTACTTTCCTTTTTTTTTTTTTTTTGTGTACGATGCCCTTGATGTCATTGCACAATTTGTCTGGTCTTTGTCATTAGCGTTCAATACGTCAAATCAATGGGAGGTGGTCTCTAAATTCAGGTGGGATATATTCAAGGTTGTACATTGGTTCTTGTTGACTTGTTTAAATTTACTTCAGTTTCAGCTTGAACTTACATATGAACAATTGATGGTCTGTTCCAGTCAGCCACTGGCTTCGTTCTGACTGATGATATTGAGGTTCTCCATCGTCTTTTGCCATAGATGTAGTCAATTTGACTCCTGTGCATTCCATCAGCAAGGTCCACAGGTATAGTTGTCATTTATGTTGTTGAAAAATGTATTTCCAATGTTGAGTGCAAACCAAAGGAGCATAATAACTATAAATATATAATATTTATACAGAACTACCCCACAGGGTTTCCAAGGAGCACCTGGTGGATTCAAACTGCCGACCTTTTGGCTAGCAGCTGTAGCTTTTAACCACTATGCCACCAGGGTTTCCATATATCATATAGATAACTATTATACAGTCCCTGGGGGGTGCAAACAGTTAACATGCTCAGTTGTTAACTGAAAGGTTGGAGGTTGGAGTCCACCCAGCAGTGCCTCCAGGGAAAGGCTTGTCGATCTACTTTTGAAAAATGACCCATTGAAAATTCTATGAAGCACAGTTCTACTCCGACACACATGAGTTGGAATCAACTTGATGGCAACTGTGTTTTTTTTTTTTTTTTGAATCATATATCAGCAGGGGTAGATTATCCAATAAACAAGGTAAGCACAGTGCTTCCCTGGCTTACCAAATCAACTGTAGTGAACAATTTCACTACAGATTAGTAAGTAATCTGCAGTGCTTACCTTGCTTACTGGGTCTTCACAAAGAAACTTTGATTCTGTAGGAAGATGCTGTGGGGTTGGGAGAGTGATAGATGCCAGCCACACCTAGAAGCAGACTCTTTGATGTGGTGAAAAAATGTGAAATTGTTCGCTACAGATGATCTGGTAAGCAACATAGGCACCATGCTTACCTTGTCTATTGGATAATCCACCCCTGTATGTAAGTAAATATATATTTAATTGTCTGCCTCTCTCACTTGACTGTGAGTTCCACAAGGGTGAGTGCTGTAACTCCAGCACCCAAGACAGTGTTTCCTGCACATTGTAAGTGCTTGGCAAATATTTTTGAATGAATGAATAAAATACCAGCCCCAGATTGGAGGCTGAGAAGCAGTCCTTTGATGTAAGTGCTATTATAAATGGAAGCTCGGTGGGTTACATTACTTGCCCAAGGCCACACAGCCAAGAACTGGGGAGCCTACCTTCAACACCCTGAGCTCTATAGCCATTGAGTTGACTCCCTGCTCTGACCGTGAACCCCCTCTAGCAACACCCTCCACGCATTTTTCCAGGAGCCCGTCCTCTCCTTCCAGAGTAGATGCTGAGACCCTGGATCCTCTCTGGCTGGGGACACAGTGGAGACCGGGAGGAGGAGGTCCACAGGAAAGGTGACTAGGCTGCCTCTGAGTACCTCTCGGTGCCCAGAACAAGGATGCGGGGTGGTGGTAGCAGGGACAGTAATTACTCATGACAGAAACAGGCTCTCCCGCTAGCTCCTTAATTACTGTCAAGGCTCCCAGTCTCCCCACACTGGCGTTCCAGATAGAAGCTCTCCAGCCTCTTCAGGGGACCCAATGTGTCCATTTTTAATTAAATGTATTAGCTCAAAGCTAATTTGCATGGAGATGATTATAGATGCATTTCAGGTATACCCCAAGTGGGAGGAGCTGGGGTCAAGTGAGGTGGGCCCCACAGCTCCCACCCTAGATCTGGGCCCATGTCTGTCAATGGCAGAGAACATAGTCCGGGGGCTCTTCTGCCCTGCCATTCGCTCCCATCCCTGTGGAATATTTCAGTGAGGTGAGGCGAGAGAGGGGAAGGGAGAAAGCCACTTCCATCCCTGACCCAGCTTCCAAAAGCTCAGGGGGAATAGAATCTCGTGGAAGGCAGTCACTCAGACTGGGGTGGGGACTGCAGAAGGGCTGGGTGCCCCACGATGGGGGTGCTGTCGCTTTCATTTCTGATGGCGTAGAAAAGGGTTCCAGAAGAGACGGTACACTGGATGCCCCCCAGGAGAAGGAGGGAAGCCAGGCAGAAGGAAAACTCCTGCCCCCAACTCAAAAAATGCCCTCAATCCAAAAATGCCATTTCCTAAAGAAATAGGCAAGAGGAAGCTGACTTTAGAATGACAATGTCGCCATGCCATCCTGTCCTGGCTACCATATTTTGTGCACCTTATTTTTTTTTAGTGTGTGCTTGGCCCTGCACCTACCTGTTCTCTAACCCCGTGGATTTAGCTATTAGTCAGCCCACTTTACAGATGATGGGGCTGCTGCTCAGAGGGGGATGCAGAATTTTAAACCTCAGGGTCTCCCCTTTCAGGGAATCTTGCCCTGTTTGACCAAGTTTCAGGTTTACTTAGGTCTTTTCTGCTCACAAAAAGAAGACCAAAGGAGAACTGACGCATTTGAATTATGGTGTTGCTGAAGAATATTGGATTTACTGTGGTCTGCCAGACGGACGAACGCATCAGTCTTAGAAGAAATACAGCCAGAACACTCCTTAGAAACTCGCATGGCGAAGCTTCGTCTTGTTTACTTTGGACACGTCATTACTGGAAAAGGACATGGTGCTTGGTAAAGGGTCAGCGAAAATGAGCGAAACCCTCAGTGAGATAGATGGATTGACACAATAGTTGTTAACAATGGGCTCAAACAGACCAACAATCACGTAGATGCTGCAGGACTAGGCTACGTTTTGTTCTGTTATGCATAAGGTCACCGTGAGTCAGCTGACTCTCCAGCAGCAACACAGCTTAGAGCAAGTGCCTGTGCATGCATACACATGTGTGCACATGTACACACACACGCAGGTGCACGCACACACATGCACTCGTGTACTCAGCAGCCAGGCTCCTCCCCTGGCTCCCAACAGCTCAGCGGTGAAGCTGCTGCCCTGTGATCAACCAAGGGCAGTGAGATTTGGGCCTCGGGGACCAGGATGAGGACCTCACGATGGGTAGGTATACTCCTCAGAGCCCTGAAAACCCCAAGAGACCCGGCAACGCTTTGCACTAGCCAGATCACCCTCCAGGCCCTGAAAGAACCCGGAAAGGAGCACTGGCACGGGAAAAGGGTTCCCAAAGGGGTCTTGGGACTCCTCTGTACCCTTTGCAGTCCCCCAAGGATTGAGAGGAGGTGGGAGCAGGGCTCCTTCCCTGGAGCCCCCGGTGATACATTTGGAATATGGGTTATTGTTTCTTCCTTTGCCAATGCTTGTGGTCTCTGGCTAACAGACTAAAAATAAAGACTCACTTTCTACCGATCTGGGGTATTTTTTTCTTCTCATTCCACAAATACCATAATTCTGGGTTTACGGCACACAGTTCACCCCTGGCTTGCTCCTGGATCGGTATCACTAATCTCGGAGGCTCCTAGACAGCACATCTCTCTACATAATGTCATATGCATTCCTCACAGGCAGACAGTTTTGCTGCTTGCCAAAGCCATCCCCACTTTTTGTCTCACCAAATTCCAACAACCCCCCTGCAACATTTCATTATCTGCCTTTGACTGATGAGGAGACTGAGGCACAGAGAGGTTAAGTAATTTGTCCTAGGTCACACAGCAAGGCCACGAAGTAACAGACAAATTGCAAAGAGCTTCTTCCTTAGTGGGAACCTGGTGGTGCAGTGGTTAACAGCTCAGGCTGCTAACCAAAGGTTTGCAGTTCGAATCCACTAGCTGCTCCTTGGAAACCCTATGGGGCAGTTCTACTCTTTCGTTGGCATCCACTTGACAGCAGTGGATTTTTTTTTTTTTCTTAGCAGATATAAAAACCAAACAGAGGTATTTTTCATACAAAGACTCCAAATTGGAAGATTTAATCTCAGTATGGACTAAAGATGGTAGGAGCCTTATAAGAGTTGATGTTGGGTGGTTTTTATTCCCCCGCCTGTGACTTATTTTCTGACGAGAAACAAGAGGCCCAACTTCTCTGACGATCCCAGCTCTGCCTCATATAAACATTTGTAAGCTGTGAAAAGAATTCATTGATGAGTTATGAAACATCTCCTTCCCGGGTGAATGAAACCCAGTGACTGACACGAGGGTGTTATTGTAAGGTTGCCACAAAAGGAAAATCTTCAGGTTCTTCCTCATTGCCGTCCCGTTCCTCTCTGGCTACGGCGCATGGCTTTAATAGAAAGCTTGGGAGAGAGGCCCTCCCCAAATCGTGACTGCGGCATCCCTGTGGTTTTCTCCACACAGCAGCAAAGCCCAGGCACCCTGCATAGGCTTGTTTGCAGAAAGCAAAAGGCAGCCACACGCACAGGCTCTTCCTTTCACTTGGGCTTCTCTTCTCTCCCTGGAGCCACAGGGAGGGAATTAGTGCAAAAATCAGCTCTGACACGTGACCTGTTTAATCCTGTCCAGCTTCTCCAGGTATAGGAGAAACTAAGCCACCAGCAAGACCCCAAGAACAATTCCTTATTTTCCAGGAAACCCCTCCTCCAAGCTGCACCGTCCAATATGGCAGCCACTAGCAACACATGCACGGGAAAGCTGGACCATGAAAAAGGAAAATTGAGGAAGAATTGAAACCTTTGAATCACGGTGCTGGCCAAGAGTATTGAATATACCGTAGACTGCCAGAAGGACAAACAAATCAGTCTTGGAGGAAGAAGAATGCTAAGAATGCCCCTTAAAATGAGGATGGAGATTTTGCCTCACATACCTTGGACACGTTATCAGGAGGAACCAGACTCTGGAGAAGGACATTGTGCTCGGTAAAGTAGAGGGTCAGCAAAGAAGAGGAAGACTCTCAATGAGATGGATTGACACAGTGGCTGCAACACTGAGCTCCAACATGGCAACAATTGTGAGGACAGTGCAGGACCAGGCAGTGGTCCTGTTTTGTTCTCTTGTCCACAGGGTCGCTATGAGTTGGAGTCTTTCAGTTAGCAGCAAAGTGCAGCTATTTGTACCACCCACCCGGGGACTTCAAATATAAACGTGGACTTCAGTTAATAACCGTGTATCAATATTGGTTCATCAACTGTAGCTAACAAATGCCCACAGCAGTGCCAGACGTTAATAATATAATAATAGGAGAAGCTGTGTACAGACTTGATAAGGGGAGTATATGGGAACTAGGGGCGTACATGGGAGCTCTCTATACATTCCGCACAATTTTCCTGTAAACTTAAAGCTGCCCTAAAAAAAATAAAGGGCATTAAAAATAAGTAAAATTAATACGTCAGTTGTTCAGTCGTACTAGCCACACAGCAAGTGTTCTATAACCACGTGTGACTGGTGGCTGCCATACTGGGTGGCACATATATGGACATGTCCACTGAACAGAGAGTTCCACTGAACAGGCTGCTGTGAGGGCTGTGGAGGTGCACCGCTAATAATCACGGCCCTCGAGAGAGCGAGGGTCCTGGGATGCTGGCTGCTTCCTGGCTCCCCGGCTCTTCCAGAGCCTCAACTTGCCAACCGTTCACAGGGGGTTTCTGGGTGCCAGTCAGCTCCTAACTCCACACTCTGGATTCTCAACGTTTCTTCAACTGCAAAATGGGGATAAAGATGCCTGCCCTGCCAGAGACAGTGGGTATAAAGAATGCACCTGGGCGTGTGTCAGGCTCTTAGGAGGTCCACGGTGAATGACAGCCAATGCAGCGGTCTTCCCTGCACTAAAATGGGGTCTTTAAGGCAGACACACATCAGGGGGCTGCATCTGAGAGCTCCAGAGAGCAGCCTTGCAAATAATGGGTAATTACCGATCACCCCGAAAGCATCCCAAACCCCACCTGAGGAACAGGTCACCCCAATCTCTTAATTTTGCCTGAGCAGAGATGATATTCACACCTGCCAATATCTATTCAGTGTTTGCTTTGGGCCTGGCCAGGTGCTAAATGTGTTACATACAGTCTCTTCCTTTTTTTTTTTTTTTGGCAGAAGTAGCTAAAGATACACCATTTCAACCATTTCTACAGGCCAAATTCAGTAACACTGATTACACTCTTCAAGTTGTCTTACCATTGTCGCTCTCCTTTTCCAAATTATTCCACCACCATTATCTCAAACTCACTGCCCCGCAAGCTTCCCAGCCAACCTTTTGAGTTGCCATTGTCTATTTGACCTCACACAGGTGATTGTTTAAAAAAGCACAATGCTCAAAAGCAGACATATTTTATTAATGAAGATGGTGGCTGTCTCTTTTCATCCTCCTAACAACCCTATGAGATCAGATCATCATTATTTTCATTTTACAGATGAGCAAACTGAGGCACAGGGAATCTAGGAACACGCACTTCCTCCCTCAGTCTGCCTCCCCCCTCTCTCCAGGAGAACAAGAAGCAACCTCCACGACTGACCGGCAACACCGCCACACAGAGTTGCCAAAGGGCCCCCACAGTGCAAATTTTGTCAGCACTCCCAGACCCATGGCCATGGAAGGATCTGAATGGCTGGGAGGGAAGGGGTCCTCACCCCATGTTCTGTAAGCCAACAGGCCTGGCTTTGAATACCAACTGTGTTGCTCGCTAGCTACCTGAAAACTAATTCTCTCTGAATCTCAGTGTCCTTATCTGTAAAATGGGAATTCTGAAAGCACATACTTCATAGGGTTGCTGTGACGATTGAGTTAATGAATGAAGGTAAAGTACTTAGCACACAGGAAACACTAAAAAATGGTACCTCACGTTATTATTTATCAAGAGTTGCAATTTTTGCATCAATTTGTTTAGATTTAGAAACCACTCTAAGTTTGCTGTACTCTCTCCGTTTTGTTCCCACCCCACAGCAACACATTTACACAGTCTGCTTCCCTTAGGATTCCAGCCTTGGAAACCTGATGGCGCTGTTCTACTCTGTACTATATTGTCCCTATGAGTCAGAATTGACTCGATGGCAATGGGTTTGGTTTGGTTCAGAATTGCGCCCTAAGGAGTCCTGGTGGTGCAGTGGTTAAGTGCTCAGCTGCTAACCCAAAGTTTGGTGGTTGAAACTCACAAGACACTCAAAGGGAGAGAGATGTGGCAATCCGCTTCCATAAAGATCCAAGCCCATTGCCATTAAGTCAATTTCAACTCACAGCGACCCTACGGGACAGAGTAGTACTGCCCCACAGGGTTTCCAAGGAGCGTCTGGTGGATTGAAACTGCCGACCTTTTGGTTAGCAGCTGAGCTCTTAACCACTGCACCACCAGGACTCCTCCTTAGCCTAGAAAATCCTATAGGGTCATTATGAGTTGGAATTGACTGGATGGCCACAGGTCTGGTTTTAATCATGCCCTAAGGAGCCCTGGTGGCGCAGTGGTTAAGTGCTCCAGCTACTAACCGAAAGGTTGGTGGTTTGAACCCACCCAGCCACAATGAAGGAGAAAGACCTGGTGACCTGCATCCATAAAGACGACAGCTACGAAAACCCTATGGGGCAGTTCTACTCTGTCCCATGGGTCGCTATGAGTCAAAACAACTCAACGGCACCTAATAAGTCTGCCCGGTTCTGTTTTTTTGTTGTTGTTGTTGTTCTGTCTTATAGTAAATATGGTTTGCATTCCTAGGCTCCTCTGAAACACTGATTGTCATGGATTGAACTGTGTCCCCCCAAAAATATGTGTCAACTTGGTTAGGCCATAATTCCCAGTACTGTGTGGTTGTCCTCCATTTTGTGATTTCCCTATGAGTCGTAAATCCTATCACTATGATGTTAATGAGATGGATTAGTGGCAATTATATTGATGAGGTCTACAAGATTAGATAGTATCTTAAGCCAATCTCTTTTAGATATAAAAGAGAGAAGTGAGCAGAGAGACATGGGAACCTCATACCACCAAGAAAGCAGTGCCGGGAGCGGAGCACATCCTTTGGACCTGAGGTCCTGCGCTGAGAGCTCCCAGACAAGGGAAGGCTGATGCATCACAAGGACCTTCCTCCAGAGCCAACAGAGAAAGCCTCTCCTGGAGCCAGCACCCTAAATTCAGACTTCTAGTCTGTTGGACTGTGAGAGAATGAACTTCTCTTTGTTAAAGCCATCCACTTGTGGTATTTCTCTTATAGCAGCACTAGATGGCCAAGACAGTGACGGAGAGAAATGGGGCAAGCGCTGAAAATGTAAGTGGACAATCCATGTGCAGGCAGCGGGGAAAGGACTAGTTCCCAGATGCCACCCAAGAGCCCTGCACGACTTCCATCCACCAGTGGGGCTCGGGGAGGAGGACCCTAACCATGTCCACTTGGGGAAACAGACACCACAAAATGGGCAAAAAGACAGTCTGAGGACATCATCGAATTTCCTTCTGAGCCTACCCAGTGCCAGATTTCAGGGCACAGAGCCACAGAGCCTCTTTCCCTGCAGCCTCTCCCACCGCCCCGACCCCACCTGCAGAGCTCGCCTTGTATCTCACCACGGACAGTTCACGGAGCGGCAACTCAGGCTTTGCTCTGCCACTTACCAGTGGGAGACCTCAGGGAAAACTCCTTCCCTCTCTGAGCCTCAATTTGCTCATCAGTCAAATGGGGGTACAACACATGCCCAGCCTACTTCGCATAATATCGGCAGGAGCCCTGAAGAGTCAGCAGTGGATGTGCGAGGGTCTGCAAATCCCAAATTGCCAAACATCTGGGAGAACCTACGGGGTGACATTTGTTGGTGCCCCCGTCTCACTTAATCATAATAACAGCCACCTAGGCGGAGCCCTTGCTGCGTACAGGCTCAGGACTTCACGTGCTGTGTCGCCTAAGCATCACAGTAGCTGGGTAACAGGTTACTTACTGTCAAACTGACTCTGACACATGGCGACGACCCCCATGTGTGTCAGAGTAGAACTGTGCTCCATAGGGTTTTCAATGGCTGATTTTTCAGTAGATTGCCAGGCCTTTCTTCTGAGGCACCTCTGGGTGGCCTTGAACCTCCAACCTTTCAGTTAGTCCAGTAGGTAGGCACTATTGTTGCCCAAACCTTGCATGGGGAATAGGAGGGGTTACATGACTTGCTCAAGGTCACACAGATATTAAGTAGCAGGTGTTTGTAACCTCTGCCAGCCGGTCTCCTGCCTCACCCTGGGTGCCTGCGTACTGCCGTTTAGCAGGTAGCAAGGGTGAGAGGTCCTAGGAACAAAGTTCTGCTTTATCAAGTTCAGTCAATGACCATATGTATGTTGGTGGTGTTGTCAGGTGATGTCAAGTAGATTTTGACTTGTAGCAACCCCATGTTCTAGGCTGTAATCTTTACAGGAGCAGATCACCAGGTCTTCCGTGGAGCTGCTGGGTGGGTCTGAACTGGCAACCTTTCTGTTAGCAGTTGAGCACTTAACTGTTTATGCCACCAGGGCTCCTCACCCAATGAACAGAGAGTCAGAAAGAAAGGGGGAGAAAGCCTTTAGACAGAGGAAACACTACGAATGATATAAAAGCACCTTGCCAAACCCACAGATACTTTGTGGAAAAATCTCAGAGGGGGCTGGATGGCTGACCAAAACGTAAAGGAGGCATGTGAGGGGGAAAGCTGACTTCAGAGGGTGGTGAAGGCAGTGCACACACCACTGGGAGGATGTTGTCAGAGGAAGAAAAATCACGTTTCGGCTTTTCCCTTTGAAGCAGGGGCGGAACCCGGAAGCTCCGTGTTATTGTTAGCTGCTGTCCTGTCCAGTGGCCTCGACTCATGGAAATCCCATGCACAGTGGAACAAAAAGCTGCCCCGTCCTGCACCATCCCAGTGATCAGTTGTGGATGGGACCGTTGTGATCCACAGGGTTTTCACTAACTGATTTTTGAAAGAAGGTCACCAGGCCTTTCTTCTTAGTCCCTCTTAGTCTGGAAGTTCTGCTGAAATCTGTTCAGCATCATTAAAAAAAAACCCATTGCCATTGAGTTGATTCTGACTCATGGTGACAGAGTAGAACTGCCCCATAGGGTTTCTAAGGCTGTAATCTTTACAGAAGCTGACTGCCACATCTTTCTCCTGCAGAGTGACTGGTCGGTTCGAATCACTGACCTTTCAGTTAGCAGCTGAACACTTAACCACCGTGCCATCAGGGCTCCTTTTGTTGAGCATCACAGTGACATGCAAGCTTCCACTGATACATGGATGATGGATGAGCTGGAGGTACACTAAACAGGAATGGAGTAGGTATTTGCTGAATGAATATACATATATACACACACACACACACACATACATATATATGGGTGGAAACCCTGGTGGTGTAACAGTTAAGAGCTATGGCTGCTAAACAAAAGGTTGGCAGTTCGAATCCACCAGGCGCTCTTTGGAAGCTCTGTGGGGCAGTTCTACTCTGTCCTGTAGGGTTACTATGAGTCAAAATCTATTCAACAGCATGGGTTTGTGTTTTGGGTATATATATATATATGTAATGGACATGGAAAAGTCATAAAATAAAAAAGCAAGAGAAGGATAAATGCAAAATCTGGGATGCAAGAAGGTAGGCTCAGGCAGGGGACACACGGCCTTCAGGGTTTCTGGGTCAGGTGGTAGTGACTCATATGTTCGACGTATTGCTATAATTTACCCTCTACCTTTATTTTATAAATATCCTTCTGCACCTCAACGACATTTAACAAAGCATTCACAATGTGGAATGTATCAAGACCCGATGAAACATTTGGATTTTAGCACTAGCCCCTGCCCAGATTTAGAATAATGCTTTGTTTCCTTACAGCGGTTAGGGATGATTAAAATCACCATAGATACTTTTAATGTTACGTTTTATTTATATAGCACTCTAGATTTTTATAGCATGGGCTGCTCGCATTATTGGTTTAAACTTACAAGTAAAGAGTGCAGCTGTCCTAGTGCAGAAACACTTGAAACCAGGAGATCTGCCTTCACTTAGCCCTGCCTCTTACCAGCTGTGGGCCCTTGACCAGCTATCTAACTTCCCCAGACCTTGGTTTCCAAGCTGCCAAGAAGGGAGAACGGCACTTGTACTGTCTTGCCTGATGGTTGTTCATTAATCGCTATTTATTGAACAAGTATTCACTGAGCACTTCCGTGAGGAAGTCCAGTTTATCAAATTTCCCTTTTATGGTTACTGTTTTTAAGGTCCTAGCTCAGAAACCTTTGCCTACTACTGACAGGTCATGAAGATATTCTCCTATGTTGCCTTCTAGAAATTAAAGAAGTCCTATAACTCAACCATAAAAAGACAAACAACCCAATAAAAAAAAATGGGCAAAAGATTTGAATGGGCATTTCACAAAAGAAGATTTTTGATGGCCAATAAGCCCGTGAAAAGATGTTCAAACATCATTAGCCAATTAGGAAATACAAAGCAAAAACCACAATGAGACACCATTACACAACTATTAGAATGTATAAAATTTAAAAAACTGACCACACCAAGTGTTGGCAAAGATGTGGAGGAACTAGAACTCCCATACATGGCGGACAGACATGCAAAATGGTACAACCATTTTGGAAAACAGCCTGGCAGTTTGTTAGAAAGTTAAACATACACCTACCATATGATCCAGCCAGTCCACTCCTAGGTATTTACCCAAGAGAAAAGAAAGCATAAGTTCACATAGAGATGTGTTCAAACATTCAAAGTACTTTGGTTACATAATGACCAATAACTAGAAAAACCAACTACCCATGAAAGGGTGAATGGATAAATAAATTACTGTATATATATATAAAATGGAATCCTACTCAGGAATAAATAGTAACAAACTAGTGATACACACAACAGCAGGGATGAATCGCAGAAACATTAGACATTGGAGAACAGGCAAAACCAATCTATAATGACAGAAAGCAGATCAGTGGCTGTCCCTGGAGAGGGCACAGGGGCTAAGAGGGGGCACTAGCGAACTTTCTGGGCTGATGGAAAAGCCCTACACTTGATGGAGGTGTGGATGACATGGGTGTACATAAGGTCAAAATTGATTGAAGTGAATGCCTTAGATCTTTAAATAAATTATACCTCAATAAAGCTTGTAGTCCTTTGGGGAAAAAAGAAAAAGAAGTTGCTGTATATGAAAGTGTTTTAACTGTTTTAAAGGGCTCTCCAGTCCTGCATTGTAACCAAACATGCCCAGGAGACCTGGGAAACCTGAGTAAGAGGAGAGACAGATCCAAGGAACACATGGCTGGCAGATTCCATTAATTCGTCATCCAGTGAAGATCTGTTGACCACTTACTATGTGCTACTACAGGCAATGAAGCAACAGAGAGAAGACAAGGTGCCATCCATCAAGAAGTTCACAGTAGTCCGCGTGAGTGTGTGTGTGTGAGAGAGAGAGAGGGAGACTCCTCTGGAAGTTATTCATCATATTTTCCAATGATAACTAGAAGTACTATAACATTAAAAAAAAAAAAGAAGCCACTCAGCCACTTCTTGGTAACCCCAGGCCCTTGGCAGCCTCACCATCTGGACCTGCATTGCAAAGGCCCCCGGAAGGAACCAGGTGAGGAGGGGAGGGGCCCCTCGGTGGAATCTGGGTGACTGTGGACAACCACCAGCAACATTCAACATTCAACATGCAGACGTCAGGTGAGAATTTTCAAGCCTTCACCAACGGGCATCACTATCTCTACCGTGTAGATGATGCAGGACCACCCAAGGGGCAGGACCAGCCGAGAGCCCTCCAGCAAGGCTGTAGCTACACTATGACTAAGGCACCAGGTTTGGCTGCTCCTCTTGCCCTTCAGAGAGCCCTCTAAAGCATCATATTTCCTTAATCTGTGTGTTAAGGCAGCCCTTTCTCAACTACTTTCCCTCTCTCTCTCTCTCTTTCTTTTTTTAAATAATATTTCATTTTGTTTTAAGTGAAAGTTTACACAGCAATTAGGTTCCCGTTTGACAATTTGTTCAGTAACGTTAGTTACATCGTTTTTCACAATGTGTCAACATTCTCTTTAATGGCGTTCTGGTTGTTCTGTTTCCAGTACTCTAGTTTTCCTGCCCCCTTATCTTCTTATCTTTGCTTTAGAGTAATTGTTGAACTTCAACCACTTTCACTTAAAGTAACGGAAAGGAGAAACTAACCAGAAAAGTAGGTATTTCACAGGTAGGCTCAAAGACTTGCCGAATACTCCAAAACTCCTGATCACCTTCCCCTAGTTCTCACCCCAGCCCCAGGAAGCTGGCAGGTTGCAGGAAGTTTATTTCATCCCCTCCCTACCCTCATTTTAAGGAGGGTTTTGTGGACAGATGTGGAAGTCCCAAAGCCAGTGATCACAGCTGTCATCCACAGGGCCCATGACCCCCATTTTACGGAAAGGGAAGTTGAGGCTCAAGGAATGACATAACTTGGCCAAAGTCATGCAGCTGGCAAGTGGCAGAGACTGGATTCCAGAGTTTCTGATTCCAAAAACAAGTATCAAGATCCAATGTCATTTTCTTAATAAACCTCAGAACCATGAAGGAAATGATGAAAGTAAGTGTTTTAAGGCCAAAGGCCATGATTTTGCCTGAGCCCGATAGCAGTATGTGCTGGGATGAATAGATGGCTAAACGGATGAATGAATGAATGAATGGACAGAGGGAGGTGTGAAACAGGAGGGATCAGGAAGCACACTCACCTCAGAGACATCTGCACTGGGTCCATGATTATTCCCTGACTCAACCTTCCCACCTTTCCTTGCACCGCTGCTGGCTCTGTGCCATGCAGAGGGTTCTAACAATGCAGAGTTCTGTAGGCCTGGAGCTGAGAACAAGCAAGGTCATCTAAAAGTCTCGCTACAACATTGCAGGGGTGTGCGTGTGTGATGGGAGGGGGTGCAGGGAGATCCACAGGCTTAGAGCGAGGGAATTTGTGGGAAGAAAGGTGTTTGTGTAGGGAAGGATATGGCTGGGTGGGTAAGTGTTAGCAAGGATGTAGTGTAAAGGTGTTTACATGGATGGGTATGTGCATGTTTCTCTGGGTGTTGTGTAGGCATGTGAGCAGGTGTGTGCAGGCATGTGCATAGGTGTGCAGGTCTGTAAGTGGATGTGTGCAGATGTGTGAGCAGGGGTGTGCAAGAGTGTGTGCAGGTGTGTGCACAGGCTTGTGCAGGAATATGTGCACAGGTGTGTACAGGCATATGTATAGGTATGTCATGGGAAACCAAGAGAGCATGCTCCCATTTCTCCACGGAGTTGACAACTGTCAGCCAGAGCCCTGATCCCAAAGGTTCCCAGCATAGGAAGGCCACTGCCCCCATTACCATCCCCGGGTCTGACACGAGCTGGCCTGTCCCACTACCACCTTCCCATAGCAGGTCAAGGAGGGGCCCTCACTGAATACAAAAAGGGCACAGTGTTTTTATTAGCATGTAAGCACATCCTGGCCTGGCCTGAGGGATCCCTAGACAGTTCTGAAATTTCTAGTCTCTTCCTACCCCCATTTCAGGGAAAAGAAAGCAGAGTCCTGAGGGTAAACGGCTGGTCCCACTGCCCATGATCTGGGTAAACTGAGATTCCAGGCAGCAGGAACCCCCTCCAATGGGCATGGGCACATGCGCACACCTCAAAACCAAAGCAGAGGAGTGAGAGGGGGAGGGTCAAGGAGGAAAATGTGAACCTAGAAGAAACCTAAGCAAAAGAGGGGCTCCTCTCCTTCTGAGAAAGGCCTAGAGGTCAACTCCTAAGGCAGGTTCCCAGGTCAGACACAGGCGGTTTGCAGCCATCAGGTCCCACGGTGGCTGCCACCTACCCCTGGCTCGGCTCAGCAAGACCTGGAGCCTGGGATGGGACTCAGACTGCACAGGCTGGGCCAGATGACATCTGACCCTTCCCGGGAGGATGGCTAAGTATGGGGGCTCTGGACCACGACCAATGTTCCAAGAAGCCCCACGTTCTCTGGTCAGTGGATTGTCTGCCTGTGCTGATTGCTGTTGGTCTGGAACCTCAATGCCAGCCTTGCCCTTGGTCATGGCTGACCTCAATACTCAAACCAAACTAAAACAAACCCACTGCCGTCGAGTCGATTCCGACTCGTAGCGACCCTGTAGGACAGAGTAGAACTGCCCCGTAGAGTTTCCAAGGAGTGCCTGGCGGATTTGAGCCGCCGACCTCTTGGTTAGCAGCCATAGCACTTAACCACTATGCCACCAGGGTTTCCCTCAATACTCAAGGATCTGAGAAACACAGACCACCAGGCATTGGCTGTCTGGTTCACCAGTATATTCCCAGAGCCCCGCTTAGCACCAGCACCTAGTGGGTGCCCAGTTAACACTCTGTGGAGAGGAGAACTGGATTAACAAGCAGCTGACTAGTACTGGAAAGTTTCTCAGAGATCAACTGAGCCATCCCTCTCCTGACTTTACAGGTGAGAAAACGGAGGCCCGGAGAGAAGGAGCAATTTCCTCATCACAAATGTATTGAAATGGCTACACTAAGATCAGGTATCTAGGGCTTGTGTCATGTATTGAACTGTGTCCCCCCAAAATATGTGTCAACTGGGTTAGGTCATGATTCCCAGTGTTGTATCATTGTCTGCCATTTTGTCCTCTGATGTGATTTCCCCATGTGTTGTAAATCCTATCACTATGATGAAATGAGATGGATTAGTGGCAGTTATACTGATGAGATCTACAAGATTAAATAGTGTCTCAAACCAATCTCTTTTGAGATATAAAAGAGAGAAGTAAGCAGAGAGACACGGCGACCTCATACCGCCAAGAAAGCAGTAGGGCGAGTTCTTTGGACCTGAGGTTCCTGCACTGAGATGCTCCCAGACCAAGGAAAGACTGATGACAAGGACCTTCCTTCAGAGCCAACAGAGAGAGAAAGCCTTCCCCTGGAGCCGGCACCCTGAACTCAGGCTTCTAGCTTACTGGACTGTGAGAGGATAAACTTCTCCTTGTTAAAACCATCCACTTGTGGTATTTCTGGTATAGCAGCACTAGATGACTGAGACAGCTTGTAACACAGGGTTGTTGTTGTTAGCTGCCATCCAGTTGGCCCCCGACTCATGGTGAGCCCATGTGTTGCAGAGTAGAACTGTTCCGTAGGGTATTCTTAGCTATAATCTTTTGTCCTGGCTCTCTACCGAAACTGGCCAACTGGGAAAGCAGTCTGCCAGGCTTTTCTTCTGAGAAGCTGCTGCATGGCTTTGAACTGCCAACCTTTAGGTTAACACCCAGTTGCAAACGGCTTACGCCACCCTGGCTCCTTGGGGCACAGTAGGAGTTCCATAAATGCATGGTGCATTCAATCGACGTGTTTACCCAGCCGCCTCTCTGCAGCTGGCATAAAGACTATAAGCAGTTGCAAGAAAGAAAAGGAAGGGACATGGGAGGCAGGCGTTGGGGAACCATGGTGTGATCTATTAACAGTGGGAGAGCAGAGAGAATGAATTCATTTCCTCCCTGTAGTAATTTGCCTGTAAATATTCACAAACCATGCAATTTCTCTCAGCCTTCCCATTAAAGATAAACGCATAAATAAACCAGCCCTGCCCGGGGGCTTGGCATGTGGGTTGTTGGTCCTCTCCTAAAATACCAGGGTGACTGTTGACTTAGCTCCCACCAACTCCAAGGCATCCCAGAGGGCAACTAGAAGTGGGTGAGCTAGAGACCCAGGAGGTGGCTGGGCAGAAGGGAGCTAAAGCAGATTTGCCTCCAGGACCCAAGGAGTTGTGGGCCCACAGGCCAGTGGCCAGAAGAGGTGGCCTCAAAAATCAGGGTTTGGCTTGGCAAAGCATCCTCCCCACTCCCACCATGACCTCCCTGGCTGTTTCAGAGGTCACACAGATAGGTCTCTGTGCTCTAGGGATGCCTTGGTAAGGAGCAAAACAAATGCTTCTTGGAAAGGCTAGAAATGTGTGACCTATGGGGGTGGGAGCATGGAAAGTCCTAAACAGAGAGGCTATTGGAGGGCTAGCATCCCTCGGCCAGAGAAATCCTTGTGGTAGGAACCCTGGCAGAGCAGAAGCCTTCCATCTAGGGCCCAGAGCCCCTCATAAGTGACCCATGAGTCCCCCTTAGCCTCTTTCCCTAGGACCACGCCTGGGGGAGCACTGTCAGTCTGGAGGCAAGGAAAGAGATCACCCTCCCTTGAGCTGGTTTCCTGCCACTGTCTGGAGGGGGTGCATCTTTCCCCCTCCTCAAACTGACAATGCAAACTCCTGACGTGCCAACAGGGAGCTCAGGCCTAAAGCTCAGGTCTTTTAAAACTGTCAGAATATGAACCAAACCCCGAGCAGCTCCATTAACCTTAACTCACCTAACTAAGTCCTCAAGCGCGGATGACAATGCCCAGCACCCTTCCTCTGCATTCTCACAGCAGCCCTAGAAGGCAGATTATTATTATGGTCCCCATTTTATAGATGGGGAAACTGAGGCCCAGAAATGTTGTCATACAGGGAATAGGGGGTGGAGTCAGGATTCAGGCCCAGATATTCGGGCCCCAGAGTATGCAAAACCACTCATGTAGAGGAAGAACAGCAAGGTGGAAAGTAGCTGGGTACAGGGCCCAGGGACCAACATCTGCCTGATTTTTGGGTGGTGCTGTTTTCCCTTTAGGTGCCCTGATGGCGCAGTGGTTAAGAGCTATTGCTGATAACCAAAAGGTCAGCAGTTCGATTCCACCAGCCACTTCTTAGAAACCCTATGGGGCAGTTCTTCTCTGGCCTATCCGGTTGATGAGTAGGAAACCACTGGACAACAACAGGTTTTAGTTTGGCTTTCCCTTTAAAGGAGCCCTGGTGGTGTAGTAGTTAAGCGCTTGGCTGCTAACTGAAAAGTTGGCAGTTCAAACCCACCAGCTGCTCCGTGGAGAAAGATGTGGCAGTCTGCTTCCGTAAAGATTATAGCCTTGGAACCCTTATAGGGCAGTTCTGCTCTTCCTATAGGATCACTATGAGTCAAAATCAACACGATGGCAACGGGTATTTTCCCTTAGCCTGCCCACATGGCGACCTCACCTCAACTCCCAGCAGCTCTTCCGGGTAAGGTTATTATGCCCAATTCACAGTTGAAGAAACCGAGGTTCATGAAGTTTAATGGTCTTCCAAGTCCTCCAGCCAACAAGTGAGAGTCAGGATTTAAATCCAGGCCGACTCACCTGGGCACCTCTGCTGGCTTCAGGCCCAGCTCCTCACCAGCCAGACATGACTTGGGGCAAATCCTTCACTTGGTAAACCTCAGTTCCCACATCCATAAAATGGACTTATTAATTCCATTCCTGAGCCAGGCCCCAGGGTGGCTGGGGAGATAGGGTGAGAGGGCAGAGAATATGAAGAACTGCTTCAGAGCACCCCAGCCTTCGCCACAGGCTCCGCAGCCCAAGAACCAATGAGCATGTTGCTGGCTGACATTTATTGCAGTAAGCCCCAGCGCCCCCCAGGATTCTCTACCAGCAAAGAGATTCAATTATGGTCATTATGGTGCACTTAGGAAAACCAGTGAGCAGGCTAATACATTTTAGAAAGGTTTGCAACAACAGAGGTTGAAGCAAAACAAGTTTTCTACTTAACCCTCAGTTAAACAGAAAATCCATTTAACCACAAGGCAACACCCTGTCTTGCCAGCCGTCAATCTCTTTTTTTTTTAACTGTCTGCCACTTAGATTTATATTTTTATTACCCTGAAGCTGCTTTAGAATGAAAAGTAAGTTCATCAATGGAGAGAAGTCATAAAGCTCTGTCGTTTGCAGGCCTGGACTAAGATCCTCAAAGCTGGGGTCCTCTCCCACACAGCAGTAAGAACACGCTTCTTGTTTCCAAAGATGCTGGTGGACACTGGCAGAAGCAGCTCCACAGGCACAGGAAGGAGGGTAATTCACACCTCCCACCAGCCACTCCCACCCTTCCACAGGGAGCAAACCAAATACCTGCCATCACTGGAGGCACCCAAGGAGGCTGGGAAGGGGTGTGCCTGGAGGGACCCGTAGGGGCTGGATTCAGTGATGTCCAAGTTTGCTAAGTCACACAGCCAAACCACCAATGTCCCCAGGTCTTAAATATTACACGGGGGCACATATTACATAGGGCATATATATATATATGAACAAACAAAAAAACCCAAACTTGTTGCTGTTGAGTCAATTCCAACTCACTGTGACCCTATAGGAAAGAGCAGAACTGCTCCATATGGTTCTCAAAAAGCAGCTGGTGGATTGAGACTGCCAACCTTTTGGTTAGCAGCTGTAGCTCCTAACCACTATACCACCAGGGCTCTCTCTCTATATATATGTATGTATATACATATATATACACATATATATACAAACCAAACCCGTTGACAGTGATCCTATAAGACAGAGTACAACTGCCCCATAGCTTCCAAGGAGCACCTGGTGGATTCGAACTGCCGACCTTTTAGTTAGCAGCTGTAGCACTTAACCACTACGCCACTATATATATATATATATATATATATATATATATATATATATATATATATACCAAAAAAATGTTCAATGTCTAAATGAAATTCAAAAGTAACTGGGCATCCTGGCTTTTCATTTGCGAAATCTGACAACTGTACGTAAGAGGCATGCACATTAACAGTGGACATTGGACGTGACCTGCATGTCTAATCACAGTGGTCTCTAGTTTAGCTATGCCCAGGGAGGAATCCCACTCAGCTGTTATGCAATGACACGTAGGGGACCCAGAAAAACAGGAAGGCAAACTGAACGCACTTGCTGGTAGCCAACACTGTCAAGCATGTATCTGAGTGTGAACCAAGGCGGGACGCAAATGGGCCTCCTGTCCTGTGAGGCGGACAGATTGATTTCTTTTCTAAGCTTTCTGTAATGCTGTTTTATTGTCTTAACAATAACAGTACGTGCACACACACAAGAACACACAACCAACGTGCTCAGCTTTTCTTCCCCTTTGGGAGCAATCTGGTTCTTCAATCAGATTGTGAGCTCTCTGAGGTCAGGAATGGGGAATAGTTGTGTGTGTGTGTGTGTGTGTGTGTGTGTGTGTGTGCAAGTGCAGAATTGAGCTGAGCTCCACAAGGTTTTCTCAATGGCTGTGATCTTTCAGAAGTGGATCGCCAGGCCTTTCTTCCGAGGTGCCTCTGGGTAGATCTGAACTGCCAAACTTTCAGTTAGTAGACAAGTGCTTAACCATTTGCACTACCCAGTGACTCTGGAATTGGGATTTTTAATCATTGCAGCCCAGTGGATGCTCAGTGAATGGTGGATGGAGGAAGAAAAAAAGAAAGGGGGAAGGGAGGGAAGATTTGTTATCACAAACACCAAGAGCTGGGAGATTCCAGCTGGGAGATTAGAAAGTAACTTCTGAGGGCCACGGGGATCTCCCCAGGCTGGAGGAGCCAGCTCTATTGACCAACTCTATTGCCCTGATTCTCAGTGTCTACCCCTTCTGGGTGGGGAAACCTCTGAGGTTGTGGGCCTGGGTGCTGTTTGGATAGCAGGCAGCAAAAAGTTTAGTCTCTGACCTGACCAGAATCCCCCCAGCCCCACCCCCTCTGCATTGGCTGAGAATTACTGCCCAGGGTGGTGACACATGGCAGGGCAGGCACAGGAACCGGCCTGGTGAGCTCTCCCCAGAGACAGAAAGCAGGGTTCTGCACCCCTGTGCCTTTGCCCCGTCCCTCTCCCTGGGGGATGAGCTTGCCTCTTGGTTTAAGTTCAGTTTAAACAGATGTTGTGTTCCTAAGAAGCCTGGCTTCCCTGTCTTTGAAGTCGGAGAAAATCTCAGCTCTAAAGCGACATATCCTACCAAAAAGACCCTCTAAGGAGTCTCAGTAGAAACAAAAAAACAAAACCCCTGGATCCTTACCTCCTGGTATTTATGAGATTTTTAATTAGAAGGGCTGCCTCCACAGACTGCTCTGCTGAAAGGGAAAAGCTTGGAGAGGGAGGGAGAGAGGGTAGGGGTCCCACTGAGCAGGGCGGGCAGTCTCCCCAGGAGGGGCACGCCTCCCCATCCAGCAGGGCAAACTGGAGCTGCTGACAAAGCTTGTGGTGCCCAACTCTCCCTGACAATAGACACTGACACACAGAAGGTGGTCGGAGCCCCCGCCAGCTTTTAGCAACTGGAACCAAATACCTACCAACTTAAGGCTCCCCAGGGCTCCAGGCTCTGTCCCACCTCCATGCTTCAGCTTAATATTGCCTTTCTCCATCTAGTCCACCAGGAAACCTCCTACTCAGATGGCAGGACTCAACCACAGGGTCTCCTCCTTGGGATCTTCCAATCAGGCTCCCATCACCCACGCCCCCCAGCAACAACCCTCTCAGAAACATCTTGCTATTGGGGTCCCAAGGGTGGGTCAGTGGGAGCCACCTGTCCAAGATGTGGGCAGTAAGGGAATGAACTGTCTATAGGGAATATGGAAACAAACCTACTAAAAGCTGACAATTCTAAACACTGCAGATGACTAAACACTCTGCCCTGAAAAAAAAAAAAAAGCTTTTCTTGGTCTAAGTTCTAAACAACTGCGGCAGTCACTGGCGATTTTTAATAATATGTAAAACCCGTTGCCATCGAGTTGATTCCAACTCATAGCAACCCTATAAGTGACCCTATAGGACAGGGCAGAACTGCCCTATATGGTTTCCAAGGAGCACCTGATAGATTTGAACTGTCAACCTTTTGGTTAGCAGCCATAACTCTTAACCACTATGCCACCAGGGCTTAAGCATAAGCATCAAATGAGCACATTTTTTTATTTGAACTTTAGTAAACATTGTATCTAGGTGGAGGTTAATTGGGAGAATGCCCAGTTACACAGTCAGACCCGGACAGACGTGGACTGTGCTATACTCATGCACTTCAAGGATAAGGATGCAGGATCATTCTCGTTCTCTCTGGGGGCAGCTCGTGTCTCCAGCCCCTATGGTACTAGACAGTCCTGCATGTAAACAGTAGATCTGAAATAAATAATGATAGCACGACGACGTTATGGATTGAATCGTACCCACCCCCCACCAAAATAAGTGTTGAAGCCTTAACCCCTGTACCTGTAGATATGACCCTGTTCGGAAATAGGTTTTTTGTTATGTTAATGAGGTCGTGCCCGAGCAGACTGGGTCCTACAGGTAATCCCTTCTGAGTTATAAAGAGAGCTGAATAGACACAGAAACACGCAAGGGGGGTGGGGGTGGGGTTGCTGGCAGCTACTAGAAGCCGGAAGAGACAAAGGCCCTCCCCCTGGAGATGCACCCTGAATTCGGACTTCTAGCCTCCCGAAGTTTGAGAAAATAAATTTCTGCTCTTTAAAGTCATCTGCTTGTGGGTAACTAAGATAGGGGATGTTGGGAAGATGTGGGGAGGATCAGAGATTATCCACAAAAAAAGGTCAGTACTGATCTTCAGGAAGGAAGGGTGAGCCGTGGGATGGGGGCTCAGGAAGCACTGTTCATATCAGGACACCCCGAGCCCCAGGATGTCAGAACGGAGAGCTGACAGAGCCCAGGCCCCACTCTCAGCCCTTTTTTAGACCACACTTAGACAAGGGGTATGTATCTCCTGGGTAACCCCACTGTTTGGTCACAAACACTGAGCTCTCATATCCTGACAGGCTGAGCCTCTTTGAGGAGGTCACCTTGAGAGGCTGTGTTATTCCAAGGGGGCTGCCATCATTAAAAGCCTAAGAGGAGCTTGCCCCCGGCAGCTACCTCATCCTCACAGCCACCTGATGAGGTGCGTGCTATTTGCCCATCTTATAGATAGGAAAACTGAGACTGTGGGGGATCAAATCACTCACTTCACGGTCAAATACAGTGAAGACTGTAAGAGCCAGAACTCGATGGGACTGCCTTGCTTTTCCAGGTCTCAAAAGTTTTCCATCTTTGACAGGCGCGGTCACCACTTTTCTAATGCCTTGTATTTAGTGGAGAATATTCGCGTTTTCCCTCTCTGACAGGTTTCCACCTTACATGGGTTCCAGCTTTTGAAGGTTTTACTGTAGCTACTGAATGGCAGCCTCCACCATCTTGGCTCCAAAACCCAAGCAGGCATTGTCCACAAAAGCACATGACTCTCTGCCTGTCACTTTGTTGTTGTTGGGGCCATCAAGTCAATTCCGACTCATAGTGACCTTATATGACAGAGTAGAACTGCCCCATAGGGCTGTCTAGGCTGTAATCTTCATGGCAGCACATCACCAGGGCTTTTCTCTCACAAAGCCACTGGTGGGTTTGAACTGCCAACCTTTTGGTTAGCAGCTGAGCACTTTATCATTGTGCCACCAGGGCTCTATGGCTGTTGCTTTATGATCATCTTTCTATTTTCCCTGTGACTGTATAACATTTACCTCTTTCCTGACTAACGAGAGAGGTGAGGTGAAATTGCTCTGCTCCCTCGGCTCCCCTCCTGTGGGTAAACCAGGAACAACTGCATCCTTGCTGCTTTTGTCTGTACTTAAAGAGGTTCTTATCTCCTACACAGAGGCCCATGGCTTCCCCTGATGGAGAAACAGCCCTAGAAGAAAGGTTCTGGGGAAGTTAAGCTTTTTCTGACTCGCTCCACTGCCTTCTCCTGCTTAAGAAAACCATGTGGGATCCCAGCTCTGGAATACAGCAACCGCTGTCTGTGGGGTCAGGGCTTCTGCTGCCAGCCGGGGTACAGTGATGATTTTGGCTCAGGTGGCTCTGGCTGGGCTGAAGACTTGGACAGTGTCAGTGAGGAAGAGATAGGGCAGGCCCCAGGCCTTGCTGCTGCCCCACCACTGTCCCCGTGGGCCTCAGCCAGGCCTTGCTTTATCTGCCACTGGGAAGGATCCAGAGTGCCTTGGATTCCGAGTACGGTGCCCGCTGCCTAAAAGAATCTAGGGAAGCCAGGGGCACGATTCCAAAGGGAGAGAGTGAGCGTGGACACCAGAGGAGCATGAGATCAGTGGCTAGGAAAGTGGCCAAAGGCATGCCGACCATGGGCACAGGAGGCAGCGAAAATAGAAAGCGCCATCAGCTGAGTGGGCACAGCACTTTACAGTTTGCGCACCCCATCCACCCTCACAACAGCCCCAGGGGTGGGGAAGGCAGGTGAAGGCGTTTGTATAGGGAGTACCTCCGGTGTACAAGGAACGGTGTGGGGAGCTTTCTGCTCCTTCCTCATCTTATCTTTTCCCCCAAACTACTCCGGAGGTAGGTGTTATGGCCCCATTTTAGAGACCAGAAAACTAAGACCCATGGGAGGTTTTATGAAAAGCACTAAGTTAAAAAAAAAAGAAGTAGAGAAATGAAATGAATCATTTTTACATTTTTTTCAGGGAAACAGAATTTTAGACAGGTGATTTGGCTAAAAGCTTTTTTGTTTTTGCTTTTTTTAATATGTGGTTAAGTATATATATAAAACCAAACATTTGCTACTTCAACATTTTTTTACATGTATAATTCAGTGACATTAATTACACTTATCATGTTATATAACCATCACCACTCTCTGTTTCCAAATTTTTCCAACACCTTAAAAGGTTTTTTTTTTAACCTTATGCTTCAACTCACATAGCTAGTAAGCAAAAGACACAAAAATGGTATGGTCGTTCAGGCACTGGATTCAAATCCCAGCTATACTACTCACTGCTGTGTAACCCTGGGCAAGTTACTTAACTTCTCTGTGGCCTGTTTTTCACTTCTCTGAAATGGAGGCGATATGAGCGCCATGATCACAGGGTTATCGGGAGGACAGAACGAAAAAACACGCTTGGTGTACAGAAGCCCTCAATAAGCTTTTGTTAATTTTTTCTCATCTTCTTTACTCAGGTTCAAACCCAGGTCCGTGCGCATGTGAGAACTTGTGGTTTTTCCACAGAATCATGGTCTTTTGCCCAAGCCGGGCAATCAGATCTCCTCAGAGCTTTCAAGTCCACTCCCCTCTCTCCAGCCTTCCCAAGCTCCTGCTCTACCTCTGCCTGCCTGCTGGCCCTCCCTGCCTGTCACTTCCTCTACCTCAGCCCTGGTCTTGGAATCTCATAAATTGAGGATGTGAGAGCTGGGTCAGAGATTAAAATCACCGTTGCCCCAATCTATAGGTGAGAAAACAAGGCCTAAAGAGAGAAATGACTTGTAAGGCATGTTGGTGGCAGAGGCAGGGCCAGAAGACAAGCGTCCTGGCTCCTTATTCAGAAACCTTTCATGAGGTCACACAGTCCCTCACCAGGGGCCTGGGATGATGGCAAGTGAGAAGGACTTTCCAGAGCCCAAGAAGCAAACTGAGGCTTTTCTGTTCTCAATCCCTTCATGGAATGTGGTCACTGATCCTAATCCTTGTGGATTTAAGCGTTATCTTGGTTGAGGGAGAGTAAGGGACTCCCCCCAGGAAAGCATTTCCTTCCCACAGTGCCCAGGCTATGGGGGTGTGGGGGAGGCAGAGGTGGGACGAGAGGTGACCTATGGGAGGGGTTCTTGGCACAGGCCAGGTTCTCAGTGGACCCCCAGGAACTCTGCTCTCCCTTGGAGAGTTCACTCCCTCCCACTCTCACTTCCTAAATTGACTGAGAAGCAATCACAACCTGTGATTCCCCTCATTGAAGCAGCAGCCCACTTTGGTGCCGCCCCACTTCAGCTTCAGACCCCTCTTTGTGTCTCCCTAGGATGGGGGCAGAAGCACTCCACCCTGCAGGTCCTCAACAGGTGCTGAGGGCCCCTCACTCAGAAAGGGGGAGTTCAGGGCCAGGGAGAGGACAGGAGAGTGCAACAGACTCTCTTATCTAAATAAGATGCTGCTCGTCAGTGTTGCCAAACCATACCTCTCTCAACAGGTGTCTTTTCCTTTCAGCTGAGGGATGTCAGGAGTCTTTTGAGGTCCCCTGATGGTGGTTTCCAGATAAACTCTAGAGGGAGAACAGAGAGAAGCAAATTCAACTCAATGGCAACAGGTTTGGTTTTGGGTTTTTTTTTTTTAAGGGCTAGTGGGCTATGTTGGTTCTGCGGTCATTTCAGTCCCTGACGTTTCCACTGGAAAGCCAGAACCAAGCACCCAGCCACACCAGAAGGTCCCCAGGACTGGGGACTATTTTCAGTCTTTCAAAAACAGCCTGGGAGCCTTTCGATGTCCGCATGATGACATCGAACATTTTAATCAAAACATTGCATCAAGTATCTTTGCCTCTGCTTAGAACATGACCAACTCGGTGGGGGAACTCCAGTTTCCTCAGGCTGAAAAGAGACTGAATAATCTCAAAAATGGGAAAGGGAATTAATCATTACTTAATGAATGCAGGCTCTTTGGGCAGTCTAGTACTTTCAAGGTAGGGTATCCATGGGCAGATATGTGGTAAGAGGAGAGGCCTCCGGTGGTGAAAAACAGGAGCCCAAGAGTGCAGAGGTCAGAAGTTCTGCCTCTCCCGCCTTCTCCTCTGTCGGTTTGATGATGAGACCGCAGGTCTTGGAGAAGGATCAAATTCACCGTGTCTGGGCCACATATCTGCCAGCAAGGCTTAGGCCAGTCCCCAGGGAACTGGCTCGTTCACATGGACAGCTGAGCAACAAAAGAGCAAAGCTTACTGCTGTGAGGATGGAGAGAGGGGGGAGCCAAGTCCACATCCCAGGTCATCCGGATCCTGGATTATCTGTTATTGCTCCCTTTCCAGACACCTTCCACCCTCAAAGCCCGGGCCCCATAGTGGAAGCCCTGATCAAGTTTCATTTGAATCATGATCATGATGATAACCCCGAAACCCTCTACGACCCCAAGAGAAAGCATCACCACTTTAGGGGTAAGATAAATAACGTGCCAAGGTCATACTGTTGAATTGGGGCAGAGCTGGGACTAGAACTCAGGCCCCTGAGAGTCAGGCTTGGTGCAAGTGCCATCTCAGCAGTGGTAGAGGTACAAATGGGAGCAATAGGTTCCAGGTCAACTCTACAGGCCCCATGCACTGAAGGGGTTCTCAGAACTCCCTGCTAACTGAAGATAACAGGGCTTGGCCAAGGACAAGGCCTCACTTTAATTGGCTATATCTGCCTCAGATGTCCATCCAGGCAGTGTCAGCCCAGGGTGACTTCATGTGTCACAGGCCAGACTATGACTATGATTGGAGAAATTAGTTCTATATATATATATATATATATAAAATATATATATATACACACACACACCTATATATATATATCGTTGTTAGCTGCTGTCGAGTCAGCCCCTGACTCATGGCAAACCCATGCACAATAGAACAAAATACTATCTAGTCCTAAGCTATCCCCATGATTGGTGCAGACTGGACCATTGTGATCCACAGGGTTTTTTTCCATAGGCTGATTTTCAGAAGTAGAACACCAGGCCTTTCTTCCTAGTCTATCTTAGTCTGGAAACTCCACTGAAGCTTATTCAGCATCACAGCAACACTCAAGTCTCCATTGACAGACAGGTGGTGGTTGCGTACGAGGTGTACTGGTGGGGAATCAAACCCAGGCCTCCCCACTGGAAGGCAAGAATTCTACCACTGAATCACTAATACCCCCCGTATCTACATACACACACATACAATTTTCCATTTTTAACTGTTGTTGTTAGGTGCCACCAAGTTGGTTCAGACTCACAGGGACCCTGTGTACAACAGAATGAAACACTGCCTAGTCCTGGGCCATTCTCATGATTGTTGTTATGCTTGAGACCATTGCTGCAGCCACCGTATCAATCCATCTCATTGAGGGTCTTCCTCTTTTTCACTGATCCTCTACTTTACCAGGCATGATGTCCTTCTCCTGAAAACATGTCCAAATTATGTAAGATAGAGTCTCGCCATCCTTTCTTCTAAGAAGCACGCTGGCTGTACTTCTTCCAAGGCAGATTTGTTTGTTCTTCTGGCAGTCCACGGTATATTCAACACTCTTCGCCAACACCATAACTCAAAGGCGTCAATTCTTCTTCCATCTTCCTTATTCACTGTCCAGCTTTTGCATGCATATGAGGCAACTGAAAACACCTTGGCTTATTCACTGTCCAGCTTTTGCATGCATATGAGGCAACTGAAAACACCTTGGCTTGGGTCAAGGGCACCTTAGTCCTTAAAGTGATATCTTTGGTTTTTTTAACACTTTAAAGAAGTCTTTTGCAGCAGATTTGCCCAATTGCAATGCGTCCTTTGATTTCTTGACTGCTGCTTCCATGAGTGTTGATTGGAGATCTAAGTAAAATGAAATCCTGGACAACTTCAATCTTTTCTCCGTTTATCATGATGTTGCTTATTGGTCCAGTTGTGAGGATTTTTGTTTTCTTTATGTTGAGGTGTAATCCACCCTGAAGGCTATGGTCTTTGATCTTCATCCGTCCCCTTGACATATAATTCATTTTTAATTACAAAAGGGAAAGTTCTTCCTTACCCATCAATCCTATTTAACATACCATTGCAAAGACTTTGGAATGTGACCTTCTGGACCTTATGCTACGTGTGCGCGTGTGTGAGCCTGTGGCTATATCAAGCCAACAGTGTGACTTCTACACGTGTTCTACCAATGTCACATATCAGCGATGTCACGTCCATCTGTGAGTATGAGAACACATAGATCTTCTCTATTTCATAGCTGCACAGCATCCCATTGTATGTGTGGGCCAGAGTTTATTTACCTTTCCCACTACAGATATGGGGGTTACTTCCACTTTGGCCACTACAGCCTTGCAGCAGTCACCCCCCTTGTGCTACATCTCTGTAGGATAATCTTCCATGCAGATGGCAGAAGTGGGCCACCAGCTGGGCAGAAGCTGGGTACAGTCCACATGTGATAAGAGACTGACAAACAGCCTTCCCAAAATGCCTATCAGCTCACCTCGACTGGGTGGTACAAGCAGTTTGCACTTGCCTACTAACCTAAAGTTTGGGGGTTCAAACCCACTCAGTGGTGCTGTGGAACAAAGGCCTGGCATTCTGCTTCAGTAAAGATTACAGAAACGCCAAGAAAAATCCTATGGAGTAGCCCTACTCTGTGACACATGGGGTCGCCATGAGTTGGAATCAACTTGATGGCAATGGGTTTGGGTTTTTTGGTTTAGATGAGCAGAAGGAGCCCCTTTCCCCAGAGGTAAATTTGAACCCAGCGCTCTACCTACAGAACAGCTTTTCTGGCCACCTCCCAGGGGCCCGGGAGGCAGAGTTCCCACGACAGAGGGAGGAGTTTGTTCCTTGGTGTGGCTGAAGGTCCATGGCTCCACTGCCTGGGGCCATCACTGAGGAACTCAGGCCTACCTGAGGCGGGAACTGCATTTACTGGCTCAGAACTGATAATGAGATTTTATGAGCTCTGGGGACCACAGGGAACATGTATTAATGTCAGGCGTGCCTGTCAGCCACGCAGCCTGGGCGAATGTCACACATTAACGAAATTAAAGGCAGTGGCGTACTGGGAAGGAGCTTCAGGCTGTGTGTCTGGTGGTGTGGGCAGGGCCGTCAATAACAAAATTACTTTCCAGGTTTTGCACTCCCTGATCTTAAGCTGTCTCCTGTCTTTGGTGAAATTCTGCCTCCCTGCAGCCCGAGAGGAGATTAGTTTATTACCAGCCTGCCAAGAGAGGCAAAATCCAACACTAATCCTAATTCCTATTTAAGCAAATCTGCACTGTGTGAGGGAAACCAGCAGGGCTTGTAATTTCCCTCCTTCTCCCTGGGATCTCATTCTCCTCTCCTCCTCTCCATGGGGGAAGTGGAGGAGTCACTATGGATGTCAGGCGCAGACCTCTGGACTTAGGGCCAGGAGGGGTGGCTGGTGCTGGAATGATCGAGGCAGTGTGGAAAGATGGTGGCCAAGTGATGGTGGTCACCATTGACCTGGCTGTCTTTAGCTTTCGAAAGGAAGGATGACCAAAAGGACAGAGGTATCTCTGGCTCCCACCTCACCACCCCACTTTCAGCCCCAGATTTGCTGTTGCTTTACAAAGTAATGAGTCCTGATGGTGCAGTTGTTAGAAGCCCAGCTGCTAAGAGAAAGGTGGCCGGTTCAAACCCACCAGCTGCTCCTCGGGAGAAAGATGTGGCTGTCTGCTTCCGTAAAGATTACAACCTTGGAAACCCTATGGGACAGTTCCACCCTGCCCCATAGGGTCATTATAAGGTCACTGTGAGTCAGAAGCAACTCAATAGCAATGGGTTTTTTGGGTTTTGTACAAAGTTCGCCCCGTGGATTGAGGCGGCACAGGTTGAAATCCTGAGTCCAGCTCTTACTAGCTCCTTGACTTTGAGCAAGTGACTTACCTACTGTCATAGATTGAACTGTGTGCCCCCAAAAAGTCTGCTGACTTGGCTGGGGTATGATTCC
Organism: Loxodonta africana; assembly: GCF_030014295.1. NCBI lineage: Eukaryota > Metazoa > Chordata > Mammalia > Proboscidea > Elephantidae > Loxodonta > Loxodonta africana. Next base: position 38,331,019 of record NC_087348.1, read on the forward strand.
CAGTATTGTATGATTATCTACCATTTTGTCGTCTGATGTGATTTTCCCCTGTGTTGTAAATCCTGTCACTGTGATGTAATGAGATGGTTTGGTGGCATTTGTGTTGATGAGATCTACAGGTTTGGATGGTGTCTTGAGCCAATCTCTTCTGATACATAAAAAAGAGAGGCAAGCAGAGAGACATGGGGACCTCACACCACCAAGAAAGCAGTGCCAGGAGCACAGCACATCCTTTGGACCTGAGGTTCCTGTGCTGAGATGCTCCCAGACCAAGGGAAGACTGATGTATCAAGTGCCTCTTCTTTCTTCTAAATTAAGGGGTGAGGTCTCCATTTATAAGAAAAATTTTGAGAGCTATTTCAGTGTCCTGGAGGAGACCCGAATGAGAGATTTTAACATATACCCTGAGGCTTTCGCCTCCATTTGTAAAATTTATTATTAAAATATTACCTACTTACACAATAGTGCACACACCATGAGCACACAGCTTGCTGAATTTTCATAAACACAGCAACCAGCACCCAGATCAAGGACTCTCCTCTATTGTCCCAGCCATTGTTTCTCTTTCATCTCGAGTCTCCCAAATCATCCCTGACTCCCCATCCCTCTTGCCCCTGCACGTCCCTGTCTGGGTTCATCCTCACCATTGTCTGTCTTCTTGCTGCAAACAGCCTCTTGGCTGGTCTACCTGCTTCTGGTCCCTGCAACCTATTCTGCCCTTCACTGTCAGTGTAAGCCCATAAATGTGGAGCACCATGACTATCTCCTATATACAAAAAACAATTTTGAACCCTTCATTATCTGTCCCCAGATTGCCTTTCTAGGCCCATCTCCAGGTCCTCCCAACATGCACAGACCTCAGAGTTAAACAACTCACTGGGACTCACCACACCCCACCAGCCATGCTCAGCCCAGCCTGACTGCTGTCACTCTGCCTGGAAGTCCCTCCTTCCTTTCCTAACCCTGAGTTGAAACCCTCCTCCCACTCCCTAAAACACTTGGCAAACTCCTACTCATCCTTCAAAACTTCCCTCTGAGAAAACTTTCTAGATTCCCAACCAAAACCAAACCAAACCCACTGCTGTTGAGTCAATTCTGACTCATAGCAACCCTATAGGACAAAGTAGAATTGCCCCATGGGGTTTCCAAGGCTGTAAATCTTTACGGAAACAGACTGCCGATGGGTTCAAACTGCTGACTTATCAGTGAGTAGCTGAGTGCTTAACCACTGCACCACCAGGTCTCCTGTTCTGGATCTGCACAGGGTGATAAATCAATGTCCTCTGGGGTCCCATAAAAATTTGGGTGTATAGATAGTAAGTCAGCATCACAGCAGAGTATATCTTTGTTCATGTGATTTTTCTCCTCCACCAGACTATGAGTTCCTCGGGGATGGGAACAGTCTTCTTTCTGTCTGTGGTCACAGTTCCTGACTCAGCAAATAATAGTTAATGGATGGATAGTTGCTAAGACAGATGAATGGATGGGTGGAGAACTGATACATTAAAGAACCTGAACGGTGGAAGGGAGGAACTAGGTTACGGTTGGTTGTAAGAATGGAAAGATGGATGGATGGGTGGGTGGGTGGATGGGTGGGTGGGTGGATGGATGGATGGATGGATGGATGGATGGATGGATGGATGGATGGATGGACGGCTACAGGAATGGACAGAAGGACAGATGGAAGGTGAATGGAACTATAAAAGAATAAGTTAAGTGAATAGTGAGAAGGCAGAACTAGGTTAACGGAGAAAAGAGAGGAAATAGATGACTCTCAACTATTTTTTATAATTATAATTAACATAATTCCTCTCTGGACCCCGAGGAACTGAAATTTTTATAGCTATGAAGGCCACCTTGCTTTAGTCTTCCAGGATTTGTGGATCTGAACAGAGACCACATGGTCAAACAGTTAGTCCCAGTTCCAACCCATAGCACCACCTGCTACCTCTTGCCTTGGCCTTTGCTGATCCAGGTGGTGTCACAAGCAGTACCACAAAGGGACCAAAGTTCTCCTGTGCCTGTGTCAGGCCACATTCTTAGGAGAGCTGGTTTGCCGACTGTGTACAATAGGCCAGCTTGTTGGGATATGTCAACTGCCTGGTTTAGGGCTGAGGGATGGATGCCGATGGAAGTGCCACACTCTCCTGCAGAGATGCCATTTAGGGGGAAACCCCAAGATGGTTGACAAGACAACGTAGCACCGTTTGGCAATGGGCTTGTGCAGACAAGTCCCCTGATGAAGCCTGCTTCCTTTGTGCAACGTGGGGCAGGGTGGGCGGAAGAAGAGGAGGCTCAGCATCAAATGACAGGAACTCACAGTGGTTAAGAAACCAGGCTTGTGTGTCTCACAGGCCTGAGTTTGAATCTCAGCTCTGCCACTTGCCACCTGTGTGACCTTCTGGAAAGTTCCTTATCCCACTAAGCCTCAGGTTATTCACCTGCAAAATGTCAACAATCATAGTCCTGCCTCACAGCCTGAGCCAGGGGGATGAGATGAGCTAACAATGAATGTCAAGTGACTCCCGCCGCACCCATCACGTAATAAACACTCAATAATCGGAGGAAGCGAGCATTATGTAAAATAGAATCTGCTGCTACTTTCTGTGAAAAGAGTAGTGGCCAAGTTCTACTCCTCAGAGCCCTTCCCTCTCTCTCTCAGGGGTCGACACAAAGAACAGATGGGGTCTACACTCCATACCGGTGCCAACACTTAATTCACAACAGCTGGGCTTTTGAATATTTTATATACTAAGTTTCCAAATAATTTTAAAGGCCATTGGTTTAAATTTCTCTTGACATCCTGGAATCCCAAGGCAGTAGGATTTCGGAGGAGGAAAACAGGGTAGGATAAAGTATTCAGGGACTGCTTCTTGGAGGAGGCATCAAGGGCCCAAGGGAGGGAGCGGGGGATCAGCCTTATGATCAACATTTTCCTGGCCAGCAATCTCTCTTTCTCTCTCTCTTTCTTTCTCTACTCTGCACTCCCCACCCAAGACACTCTACATCTCTTCCGAGCCCTGAGACCACGAGGACTCTCGCTCTTGTCCCCCAATAAGGGGCAGCATCCTCAGAGACACTCCAGCTGCCAGTCCAACCTCTGACCCCCTCTCTCCACATGATGCCGGCCCCAAGACACAGGCTGGGCCACTGCCAGTCTGAGGCATCCCTGTTGACAGATAAAAAGCTCTGCAGTTTAAGGCTTCAGAGCACAGCCAGGCCTTTGTCTTGCTTTGTTTTAAATTAGCAACGTAGGGGGCTGGCCTAGGGGTGGGGGAGGAAGAGGAGCCAAGGCGTGTTCAGGATGCATTCCTGCTGCATCTAGCATCTCCACGATCCCCTGGGCAGCCCTTAACGAAGCTGCCTGCACGCCTCTCCTCCCGCCTCTCTCATCTCTGCCACCACCTCTCCACCTGCACTTGCGGGCTCAGGGAGAGGGCGCTATCCACCACGCCCTGTCACACAGGCCCCTCACCCTCAGCTCCCATAATGAACCCCAGGATCAGGGTGTTCATTGTGCCCCAGGGTCACCGTGGGGCCGAGGTGGTCACCTGACATCCTCAGAAAATTTGGGATTTATTTTTGCACAAAGAGGGGGGCTTCCCACGTGGGCACAGCACAGTGGGCTCCGGCATGGCTCATGAGGGTCCCCGAGGTTCATCCCAGTGGGTGCAGGGCCCCCCCACAAGCCGAACCCATTAGTTCTCAGTGGTTTGGGGAGAGTGGAGGAGCCAGGGAAGAGGGAAGGTACCAACTCCATAAATTAACACATGAAGCCATTCATTCTCAATGCAACTGTTATTAATAATTATCTCCCCTGGTTCTGCGCCTCCCATCTGGTCTGGGGCCTTTCAGCAGACGGCACACAGCCAGGGTCTCCCGGTGCCTCCCCTCGTAGTACCTGCAGGAAACAAACGGCGCACAGCCCAGCTGAGCAGGAAGGGGACCCTGCAAAGCCCTATCGCCCTGTCATCGGCAGGCATTTGCTTCCCCGTTTGTCCTGTCTAAAAGCATTTTCTCATTACCTGAAGGAGGGCAAGGATAAGGGCTAGCTGCTGGACCTCACTTTGTATTTTTTCTTCTTCTACCCTTGCCGTAAACAAAAAAACCAAGCCGGGTGCCATCGAGTCGATTCCAACTCATAGCCACCCTACAGGACAGAGTAGAACTGTCCCATAGGGTTTCCGAGGCTGCCATCTTTACAGAAGCCACATCTTTCTCCCACAGAGCGGTTGATGGCTTCAAACCACCAACTTAACATTTAGTAGCCAAGCGCTTAACCACTGCACCACCAAGACTCCGTGCCCTTGTTGTAAGGGCAGTATTATTACTCTCCCCATTTTACAGATAAGGGAAGTGAGGCACAGCGTTTTTCTCATGTAACTAAACTTTGGTGAGTTGCTCAGGGAGAGAGAGAATGCCTCTTTCAAAGGAAAACATAAATGATCCCATCAACAATGCTAAGGCTCACTGATGCTCATAAGGACAGGGAAGCGTCTAGCAGGCCTGTCTGGCAAGGAGGCCCAGCATCCCAGACCTCAAGGAACCTAGAAGCCCTAAGTGTTCAAGGGACTTGTTCCTGGAAGTGCAGCCTGGCCCCTGCCTCCAAACCCCACACCCTTTCCACTGTGTCATCTGCATGAACAAACTGAGACAGTGCTGTAATTCTCCTGGATTTCTGGGTCCATGGAGTGGGTCGACCCAGTCAGGTCACCCACTCTTAGAGGTCCTTTTGGACCGTTGGGCCTTTAAGGAAATATTTTTCTCAAGTCATCCTTCAGGCCAAACAAAAACCTAGTAAACAGCTTAGAGGAGATGTTTTGCCTTAGGCACTGGGCTCTTTTGGAGAATTACAATGACCTTCAGGAGACTACCCTGCCCGGACCACCTATACAGCCTGTTTTCACTATCCCTTTTTCAGAGTGTCTTCCCAATACCTTTGGGTTGACGCTTAGGATTCAGATTCAAATCATATCTACTTACAATAAGTATATTCTGGTACACTAATTTTTCGTGTTTCTCTGCACATTTAGGTTCTTGACAAAACCAATGAAAAGTGGGCCAGTGTTATTCTCCCCACTAGCAAAAGGGGGTCCCCAGATGGTACAAATGGTTAAGCCCTTGACTACTAGCTCAAAGGTATGCAGTTCAAACCCACCTAGAGGCAGCCTCAGGAGACAGGCCTAGTGGTCTGCTTCTGAGAGGTCACAGCCTTGAAAATCCTAAACAGCACAGTTCTACTCTGCGCACATGGAGTCTCCATGAGTCAGAATCTACTTAACGGCAACTAACAACTACAGCAAAGGAGAGAATTGAGGCTCAGAGAGGCTAAGTGCCTTTTCCATAGTCACAGAGCTAAACCAGGCAAGGTAGAACCAGAACCCAGGATTTTGCCTGCAGCCAAAGTCCACCTAGAGACAGCGCCCATCAAGTCCAGCCTGCCTTAGGGACGTGGATAGCCAGCTTAGTAGCGTCCGCCCTCCCAAGGATGTATCTGAGAGAGTCTCAGGCCACTGGGCTGTTTACGCAAAAATACCTGGGGTTCCAAAGGCTGTAAGAACAGCCTGTGTTTCTGGCTCAGGGTTTTTAAGAAAATAGACACGTTTTCGTGTGGAAGTTGGCTTTGGTAAGAATTGTGTCTCAACACGTTCCGGGCCTTGAACTCAACATGGATCCAACGTGCAGTCTTACAAACACAGGAACACACGTCCAAAGATATTCTGCCTCTCAGAAAAGCAGTATTAAAAAGCCACAAGACAGTAATAGAGCTGTTTCCAAACTGGTCACCCTGCAGCTACGAGGAAGCTAAAAACTGAGAACTCAAAACAGGAGTTGAGTAAAGAAGGAAGGGGCCAGCCCCACAGACAACCACCGTTTCCCCCCACAACTTGGGGGCCATTCATTCAGATTTTATAACCCTCAGGGTTTTTTTTTCAGGGTTGCAGTGGAGTCCCAGAAAGCTGCACCCCAACTCTTTGTAATTCTTCCTTATTTCCTTACTCAAGTCCATGTAAATATATTCTAATGCGGGGAGGGGCCTGCAGGTGGTAAAACAACAGAACCATTAGCATTTTGATGAGTTTTCCCAACTCTGGGAACAAGAGAGCTTTAAAATTCACAGTGTGCAGATTAATCCTTCAAATCCCACTACTCCCTTCCCAGGTTGAGATGGCCAAGAACTTTTTACCCTTCTTAGACCTTTGATAAGGAGTCCTGGTGGCAAAAAGGTCAGCAGTTCCAACCCACCAGCGATTTGCTTCCCTAAAGATTACAGCCTGGGGAACCCTATCGGATAGTTCTAGTCTGTCATATAGAGTCACCGAGTAGCAATCGACTCTAGCATACACAACAACAAGACCTTGGATAGGAGTCCCTGGGTAGTACAAATGCTAAGTACTAACCAAAAGGTTGGTGATTCAAACTTACCCAGAGGCACCTTGGAAGAAAGGCCTGGTGATCTGCTTTCAAAAGTTCACAGATTTGAAAACACTATGAAGTACAGTTCAACTCTACACACACGGGGTTGTCAAGAGTTGGAATCAACTCCAGGACAACTCTTTTTTTTTTTTTTTTTTTAAAGACTTTTGATTAGGAAAAAGGGTTCATAGGAAATCAGACAGCTCAGTCAAGAGACAAGACTCTTCTCTAGACTGAGTATGTCTAACCCTCAGATCAATTAAATGACAGAACTTGAGACAGGGACGGTGAAAAGACTAGTCACACTGCTTGGGGGTTGCGAGCTAACTTTGATTCAAGAGAACCCCACAGCCAAATCCTGGAGAGGAACCTGCTCCTAACAGTACAGTTCATCTTTTTTTTTTTTTTTTCTGGTAATTGACAAAGGCCAGACCTCTTAACATTCATGTTCATTCACGCAGCAAACATCGTGGAAGAGAATTGCTGTGCCCTGGCACCATTTTAAGTGCTTGGGATAGAAGGATCTGGAAGACAGTTCAGTTCAACAAATCCCCAGTCTCTAGAAGCTCACAGTCTAGATGGAGAGAGAAATGGGGAAATTGGTGATTACAATGAAAAGTGATCAGCGGCAGTGGCAAGACCAGGTGCCCTGGGACCCAGGAGGGCACCTCATTTGACAGACTCACCCAGCTGGGTTTCTGAGTAGGTCACACCCTCTGGGAGATTTCTCATCCTTTCTCAAAACTTTCTTTTGAAAACGAATGTGGCATAAGTATGAGGTGTCATTATCTAGCAAATGATGAAAAAGCATACATAGACAATGTTAAGAACAAGAATCTAAAGCTTGGAAGTAAGGTAAGGAGAGGCCTGTCTTTTCAATGTCATCACTGGAGCACCGTTTAACAGGCCCACCCAAGGATTACTGAATGATCTAGAGGACTCTAGGGGAAGGGAACTTTGCTTGGCACAGCATTTGCTATTATTTAAAAAGCTCCGATTCTGTGAAGTTACATGTGAACTTGGCTTATTTTTTTGGGGAGGGGGGTGTCTGGTAGAAAGATAACCCCAAAGGCTATGGTTTTATTGCCCTATAAGGCATGGGTCACTTTTGTATCCAAGCTAAGTCATCTTATGCCAGAATTATTTCCTCAATTTCTCCTGAGAGCCAGCTTCACCGACTTGTCAGTTCCTTCATTGATGAGTTAGGTACATCTTTGACTCACGTTCATCCTAAATCTAGATAAATCATGTTTTTAATATTTTTTATTATACTTTGACAATACATGCCCAATTATTTACATACAATGGGTGTGTATGTACATATATATGTATTTGTGTGTGAGTGTGTGTGTGTATGTATATATATATGTATTTGTATGTGAGTGTATGCGTGTGTGTGTACTGTTTTTACTGACACAGGTCACTGGGTCTTTATCCTGCAGAAGGGCTGAGTAGGTTCAAATCGCCAACCTTTAGGTTAGTATCCGAGTGTTTAACCACTGCACCGCCAAGGCTCCTTCCAAAGTAATGCCAAACCAAACCTCTTGCCACTGAGTCAATTCCGACTCATAGCGACTCTATAGGAGTGTAGGACTGTCCCACAGGGTTTCCAAGGAGCAGCTAGTGGATTCGAACTGCTGACCTTTTTTGGTTAGCAGCCGAGCTAAGAGCTGAGGTAAATTGCTGGCCTACCCCGTCAGGCAGAGTTCTTGGCACTTTATGCAGATTATCTCATGAAGGCCTCACCACCACCCAGGGGAAAGGTACTGTCACGATCCCAATTGTACAGACACGGAAATGGAAGCAAGCACAGGTTAAATGGTTAGCCTGAGGTCACCCACCTAAGAAGGAAAGGCCAGGATCTGAACCCCAGGCAGCTTGGCCCCAGAGCCTGCCTGCTTAACGCCCCTGCCAGATGCCTGCCTCCCAAGTGGAAGAGGAAGAAATAAACACATCTGCTGGGCTGCCAGGGTCAGGCTTGGAGAAGACAGCATTCTCCGCCCACTCCCAGAGCACAGAGTGTGCAGGGAAGCCAAACTCAGGCTCCGCTGGCCTCGAATTGAATTCACATGTGTCTTTCCCACAGTAAGAGGCAGGGACCAGATTTCTCCATTCTTGAACTTCCCATCACACTGGGACAACCTGGCCCACCCTAGGTGCTCGCCAAGCGTCTGCAAGCACCTCTCTACCTGTTCCAAGACTGCCACCTCTAGCTAAACCCACCGATGTACCTAAAAGCCTACTCTGAGGACTAGTTCACTCCACTTCTCTCGGTGTCCACAGAGGCACTAAGGAATTGCTTGACTGTCGAGATAATAAGCCAAAGGGCGGCCTGGCTTCAGCAAAGGGAGGCAGGTCAGTGTGTTGGAAAGGGTCCCAGCCTGGGAATCAGGACACAGGCTCTGCCTCTAAATCACAGTGTGACCTTGGGCAGCTCCCCAAGTCTCCCTGGCCCTTGTCCCCTAGCCTTTAAAACGAGGAGGTGGAACCACTCAGGCTCTGGCTCCCCAGACGTTCTGGAGCATCAGTCTTTCTTTGCTGGATTGCATCTTCATGAGTGTTTTACAGGCAGCCACCACGGTGCCTGCAGCAGGCACCCTCGCCTATTGATTCTCGCCAAAGCTCTTTGTGTGGCGGGTCACCGCTGGCTAAATCCGGGCAGAAATTAGGTTTTGAAGGCAGAACACCACGTGGTCTGGAAAACCAAAGTGGGGTGGGGCTTTAGAAAAGGGAGTGTGGGGAGTTAAGGAGAGATGCTTCATTAAAATCCAGTGCTTGAGAGCCCCTGCAAACCACTTCATCTGTAGATTCCTTCTGACCACAATTCTTTTTTATTTTTTCCTAATATATTTTCTTAGGTCTCCAAACACCTGCAGACTCAGGGAGGATTATTTGGGTAAATACTGTGATTCAAAGGCTTCCAAACAAAAAGCCCTATTTTTCTTGATTTCACAATAAGTATCCATCCAACCTCTATCTATGGCTGTGAGGAAGGTGTGCAGAAGGAATCACTCAGAAATGTCAGCCACTAAGTAAGTGTCAATATTGAAAGTGGCGTCTCGAGGTGATTAATTAAGATCAGTGGCCAAAAGAAACACAGGAGAGCCCTTGTATAAGAAGCGAAAATGATATTGCTCATGGAAATGATCCCACCAGTCATGGCTACTTCTGATTCCTGGCTGACTTACCGGCCCCTTCTAGGTCACAGATTCATTATCTGTCACCGAATGGCCTTAAGTAGTAGTTTTCATAATGGGTTCCCCAGGAGATGCCAAAATGGAGGGGGAGTTGGGGAATGTAAAGCCATCCCATACACCTGCTTCAATAGGGGGGCTCCTTTTGGAGCTATTTTATACTTGGGGCTCCATGTGGAACTTTGAGTTCTAATACCTAAAAGTAAGTTGAAACCACTGGACTAAACCACCTCCAGGCCATTTCTACTTTAGAGTGTGGAATGCCGAAGATGGGACTTTGGTTCAGAAACCCCAAGGCATTTGGTAACCAAATGGTATTTACCCAAAGGCATCGTGGTGAGCCATGTACGATATTGGGGATGGAATTCTCTACGTCTGGGGATAAGGTTCTCTATTCCAGGTAGAATCAAAAAAAACAAACCTGTTGTTGTCGAGTCGATTCCGACCCCAGTGACACTATAGGACAGAGTATAAAGTCCCCATAGAGTTTTCAAGGCTGTAATCCATCACTTCTTTCTCTCATGGAGCAGTTGGTGAGTTTGAGCCACAGACCTTTCAGTTAGCAGCCAGGCTCTTAATCACTGTGCCACCAAAGCTCCTTCTATGCCAGGTAGAAAGTCCAAATCCCTAGCCAAAGGGTCTATCAAGACCCACCATAAAACCACAGTAGGAGCATGACCGTATGGGAGCACTCAGGTGGTCCAGGTATTTAACGTAACTCAGTCCTCACGGCAAGTTTATGGCACGGCAACATAAGGATAGGTGTTCATCTTTTCTCCACTTTGTAGATGAGGAAACTGAGCATCAGAGATGTTGGGTAATCTGTCCAAGACCACACAGCTTCTAGCTGGGATTCAACCCCACCACCCTAATTCTAGGGAGCAGTGGTGGTTCAGTGGTGGGATTCTCACCTTCCATGTGGGAGATTCCCAGCCAATGCACTTCGTGTGCAGCCAACACCTGTCTGTCAGTGGAGGGTTTCGTGCTGCTACGGTGCTGAACAGAGTTCAGTGGAGCTTCCAGGCTCAGACAGGCTATGACCTGATCTACTTTGCAAAATCAGACAGTGAAAATGCTATGGATCACAATGGTCCAATCCACAACCAATCATGGTGAGGACCCAGGACCAGGTGGTATTTCTTCCACTGTGCATGGGGTCGCCATGAGTTGGGGACCAACTCAATGTCAGCTAACAACAACCACCCTGACCTTTAATCACAGTCTGAAAGATACTACCCCAGAGAGCCACAGAACACCATGCTGGATTGCAACTTCGGATCAACTGGTCCCTCTCCTCCATCTTACAATGGAGTAGTTGATAACCAGAAAGGGGAAGGGACTTGCCCAAGGTTCATACTGAGTTTGTTGCAGAACAGAGTTAAAACTCAGACTCCCACCTTTAAACTCTGTGTCCTTCCACTACATCTTGGCACCACTGGGCCACATAGGACAACATGGTATGGTAGTCAATAGCTCTGCTGAAGAACTGGACTACCCAGGTGCAAACCCCACCTCTGCCACTGATACACTGTGTGACACCAAGCTGGTTATTCACCCCACTGGGATCCCATTTCACCAACCCTAAAATGGGGATGATATTCTCACCCGACCTGTTGGGTTGTTGTGAGGAATAAACAGGACAATATACAGCGTGTAGTACATTCTTGATGAGTGCTAGCTCTCTTCATCCTTGGAACTTAGGGAGGACCACACCAAAGTGCAGCAGATCCTTTTAGTGGATTTGGCATAGGAAATGTTGGATCTTTGTCCTGCTTTCCACCTCCCCTCCCTCATTAGCTGTGGCAATTTGACCACTGCCTCTGTTTCCCCATTCATGTCTGCGGGGCATCAGGAAGAACAGGAATGAGTCCAAGTAAGACGATGTAACCTTGTGTCTCCTCTAAAGTCAAGGGCAAATTATCATCTTGAACTTTCTATTTTCTCCTGACCTCATGTTAATTTCTGGCTCAAAATAAAATGATGTCTCTTCAGTACCAATAAAAGGCTAAAAAATAATTTTGATGTGGCACACAGTCTGCCTAATGAGATAAAATCCACTAATTTGTGGAGTCATGGAATTTAAGATGTGGAAAGGAATTTATCTCAGATCATCTGAGATACTGTATAAGAAAGTGATGATCTTTCTAAAGAAGGAAACCCAAGATTCAGAGAAGGAGCCAGTCTACAGAACTAATTGTCTACATGAACCACAGCCTCCTCTACCCTGAGACCAGAAGAGCTAGATGGTGCCCGGCTACCATACCATATGTTCTGATCAGGACCACAATAGATGGATCCTGAGAGAAAGGGAGAAAAATGTGGAACAGAACTTCAAATTCTCAAAATATCCAGACTTACTAGACCCACTAAGATAGGAAGAATCCCTGAGATACTCTTAAAACCCTTGAGCCAAAACAATCCCTTCAAGTCACCTTTTCACTAAATAGGTTAGTTCATAAAGTAGTGAGTATCACCCTTGAGTACTGCACTTTAAAAAAAAAATCATCTATATTAGACTCAATGGTAAACAAATACTCTAAAGCACAGATAAGAAGGTTGAGGGGGGGCGTGCTGTGAGACTAAGTAAATGGGAGCAGAACAACTAGAAGGGAAACAACGAGAATGTTGATATAATGTGAAGAATATAACCAATATCACTGAAGGGTAAATGTAGAAATTGTTGAATGGGAACCTGTTTTGCTGTGTATACTTCCACTGAAAACACAATAAAATACTAATTAAAAAAAAAAAAGAAAGAAAATGATGACCTCTCTAAATGTAAAATGGTAGCTTTGCCTCAGTTGACAGGAAGGAAGCTGAGGCCCAGAGAGGTTGAGTGATCTGACCCAGGTCACACAGCCACTCAGCTGGTTGGTAAGAAACTCAGTGACAGAGGGAAAACCAGCTTTCCTGCCCTCACAGCTCTGCTGGCACACAGGGTGGTCAAGGGTTGAGGGAAGGCAGGAGAGCAGAGAGGGCGAGTTTGAGTGTGCATAAGTGTGAGTGTATGTAATTGAGAGTATGAACTTCTAAAGTAGAAGGGAAAATATTTGGGTCATGTGACGCACCAACTGCACTTTAAATTGGGTATGAGGGGAGGAGTGTGAGAAAGCCTGCGCATGTGCAAGGGTAGGTAGATGAGTGAGTGAGTAAGACTGGGGGTGCAAAAGGGACCTGAGTGGGGTGTGAGCGCGTGCGAGGAAATTCAAATGCTGGGAGTGAGAGGGAGGGAGAGAGAGAGCAGGAAAACATATGGGCCCTTTTCAAATTCCCACAGTTAAATAAATCAAAACAGATTGTTTTGAGACAAAGAGGCCATTTCAAACCACATCCTTTAACACCAAAGCCAACATCAAATGACTTGACTTGTTGCTTTCTCATCCTGACAATAATGGTAACAATAATATTCACGATCATATTTAAGATTCTTGAGCAGCAATGATGAGTCGTTCCAGTACAAACATTTCCTTCTCCTCCTGGCTCCTCGTAAAGCCCTAAGAGGCAGGTATTATGAACGCCTATTTTCCAAATGTTACATTCGAACTGTGGTGTTGGCGAAGAATATTGAGTATACTGTGGATGGCCAAAAGAACGAACAAATCAGTCTTAGAAGAAATACAATGGAAAGGTCCTTAGAAGGGAAGATGGCAAGACTTTGTCTTGCTTACTTTGGACATGCCATCAGGAAAGACCAATTGCTAGAAAAGGATATCAGGTCTGGTAAAGTAGAAAAAAAAAACCATTGACGAACAGTCAATTCTGACTCATGGCGACCCCATGTGTTACAGAGTAGAACTGCTCCATAGGGTTTTCTTGGCTGTAATCTCTACAGAAGCAGATTGTCAAGCCCTTCCGAAGTACCGCTGGATGAGTGGCAACGTCGCCTTCAGGTTAGTAGTCAAGCGCAAACCCCTTGTGTCATCCAGGGATCTTGGTAAAGCAAAGGGTCAGCAAAAACGTGGGAATCCCTCAATGAGATGGACTGGCACTACAGCTGTCACAACGGGCTCAAACACACCAACAATCATGAGGATGGCACAGGACTGGGCAATGTTTCCTTCCGTTACACGTGAGGTCGTCAGGAATCAAAGCCTGCTCAATGGCAACTAACAAGAATACTTGCCATATAAGGCGACTGAGGCTTGGAGAGGGAAGTCACTTGGCCCCCCGCACCCAAGGGATTTCTGGGATAAGGAGGTCTGGTGGGCAGCAGAGAGAACCAGCAAGCTTCTCCCTGAAGCACCCTGCCTCGGAGACCCAGCCTTTTAAGGAAGGCTGCTCCTGGCGGCTCCTTGCTGCTATGGGCAGGATGGAGAAGGAAGGGTGCCAAGGAGCTGGAATTGAAAACGGCATGTTCCTGAGCACCACTGCCCCACCAGGCAAAGCAGATGCTGCCTCTGAAGGAGTGCCTGGGCTGGAACCAGCAGTATCAGCTTCTGGGAGCCGTGGTCACGACTTCACCTGGATACCTGGCCCTGGACCCAGAGGAAAGCCCTGCTCTTCATTGCAAGCTGGGCCCTGGCACACCAGGCCGCTCCAGGGAACAGCTTCCCATTTCCCACCCCAATATCAGCAAAGGGACTGCTGAGTCCAGGCAGCCATATCCCAGTAACTGAGTCACCTCAGTAACCGAGACGCCTCTCCCAATGGGCATGAGGGGAAAGCCCCAGGCAGGCGGTGGGAAAAGTGGGCAAAAATAGGTCTACCACGCCTCGTGTCCACCAGACAAGCTGTGCATCGTCTAAGCCTCATCTTATCTTAACCCCAAAACAATCCTTTGATGTGGCTGTTACTATTCTCACTTTACCAATGAGGAAACTGAGGCTCAGAGAGACTAAAGGTTGCTGTTTGCTGCTGTTGAGTCACCATCAACTCATGGGGACCCTGTGCACGATGGAACCATTGTGATCCATAAAGTTTTCATTGGCTGATTTTCAGAAGTAGATCACCAGGCTTCTCTTCCTAGTCTTAGTCTGGAAGCTCTGCTGAAACCTGCTCAGCATCAGAGTAACACACAAGCTCTGATGACAAAGGAGCGGTGGCTGCACATGAGGTGCACTGACCAGGAATCAAATCTAAGCCTCCCAAATGGAAGGCGAGAATTCTACCACTGGGCCACCAAGCTGCCAAGACAGGAAGTTTAGGTAGGGGCAGAACTGAACCCGAGTATGACTCTAAGACCTTTGCCCCTTCTAACTCACCCCACAGCTCATCTGCAAAGCTCTGCTCTGTGATGGAGGCTGGGAGTCCCAGGGGGAAACATTTAGTCATGGGTCACTTATGCAAATCCCAACAAGGACCCTGAAGCAAAAATGGGTGAGAGGCAGTATGCCCAGCCCAAAGGGGACAGCCTCTGCTCACCCCCAGCCCACTTTTGTCACCCATGGACCCAGGCTGCCAAAGCATCCCATTTGCCAAGGAAAGCAGAAATATAGAGCTTTCTGTCACATCTTACTTTTTTTTTTTTTAACTGTTTAGAATCAGCTTGAATGCTTTCTGTTTAACAGAATTTTTAAATTGAAGTATAGTGTTATACCAACAAGAACACAGCTCTGAAGTGTACCGCTCAATGAATCTTCAAAACTGAACCCACCTACATAACCACGAAAAGAATAAGAAAATGAACGAAACCGGAGGCCCTCGTGGCCCTTCCAGGCACCCCCCATTCCCACCCCAAAGGTAACCAACACCCTGACTTCTAACAACAAAGACTCACTTTGCTGAGTTTGAACTTTATATAAATAGAATCGTATTCTGTATATTCTTTGACGTCTAGTGTCTTTTATTCAACATTATGATTCTCGGATTCCCCCAAGGACTTGTCGGCAGGAGTTCATTCATTCTCTTTGCTATATATTATTCCACTGTGTGACTACAAAACCCATCACCATAGAGTTGGTTCCAACTTATAGCGATCCTACAGACTACAACCAAAAAAAAAAGATCAAACCCATTGCCGTTGAGTCAATTCTGACTCATGGCAACCCTATGGGACAGAGCAGAACTCCCCTATAGAGTTTCCAAGGAGAAGCTGGTGAATTAGAATTGCCAACCTTTTGGTTAGCAGCCAAATGCTTAACCACAATCCCACCAGGTCTTCCCATAGACTCTACCAAGAAACCCAACCTGTTACTGTCAAGTTAACAACCTATAGGACACAGTAGAGCCTACAGGACACAATAGAACTACCCCGCATAGGGTTTCCAAGGAGTGGTTGGTGGATTTGAACTGCTGACCTTTTAGTTAGCAGCCAAGCTCTTAACCACGGTGCCACCAGAGGTCCTTTATTCTGCTGCCGATGGACACGTGGATTGTTTCCAGGGATTGCCTGCCATGGATGATGAAGCTATGAACATTCTCATACATGTCTTTTGAGGAGCACATATATGTATCTTAGCTTCCTACTGCTGCTATAACACAAATACCACAAGTAACAGAAATTGATTCTCTGACACTTCTGGAGCTAAAAATCCAAATTAGGGTCTTGGCCATGTGGACTCCTTCCTCATCAGTAGCCCCAGGTATTCCCTGGCATTCATTGGCTTGTAGATAATCCTCACATGCTGTTTGTCTTCCTCCAAGTGTGAGTGTGTGTGTGTGTGTACATATGCACACTATTCTGGTCTCTATAACTCAAAAGCGATTAGGTTAAGAACCCACTCTATACTGGCATGGCCTCACTAACATAACGGAAGAAAACCCTATTTTCAAAAGAATCACATCAACAGGTACAAAACCAAACCAAACCAAACCCATTGCCATCAGTCGATTCTGACTCATGGTGACCCTGTGTGTTACAGAACAAAACTATCCATACGTCTTTACACAAGCAGATCTCCAGGCCTTCTTTCACAGGACCGCTGGGTGGGTTTGAACCGTGAACCTTTAGGTTAGTAGTCAAGGACAAACCATTTGTATCACCCAGAGACCCACAGATACAGGACCCAGGAATTCAATACATATTTTGGGGGTCACAATTTGATCTACAACAGTGTGCATTTCTGTTGGGTATATACCTAAGACCAGAATTGCAGGGTCATGTGGTATGTGCGTATTCAACTTTAGTTACATTTACCAATCTTTTCATGTTGGGTAAATTTCATTTTTTAAGCATTTTGCAAGTCAGACAAAACACATCTGCAGCTTGGTTTTGGTCTATAGGCTGCCATTTTGCAACCCTGCCTGATATGTTTCATTCATTTTAGCCATTGGCCAGACCATCTTCTTTATGAGCTTGTTGGTGCCTCAAAAATCCATGTAACACAGCCAGGGCAAATTTTAATACCCCAATACACTGATGAGTGAATTGGGGCCTAAATCAGCTGTCAATGGCTGGCCTCAGTCAGTGTTTCTCTACCAAGATGAGTTATAGCACAACCACTCGAGCAGTCTCTCCAAATCACACAAGCCAGCAATGCTGGTCCCACTCCAGAGTATCAATCAGTTGTCTGGCGAAAGGACACTCAGGATGATTATTTTGAAATCTAGTCCAATTGAGAATCACCACCTTAGGTCATAGGGCAGCAAAGCCAGTGACAGAGCACACAGGCTCCCCAGTTCCTAGGCCAGTTCTCTCTATTTCCTAGGCCAGATCCCAGTTCCACCACCCCAAAACCAAACCACCAAACCCGATGCCTTTTAACTGATTTCAACTTAGGAAGACTCCCATGTGTTACAGGGCAGAACTGCTCCATAGAGCTTTCTTGGCTATAATCTTTACGGAAGCAGATCACCAGGGCGTTCTTCTGGAACTCCACTGGGTGGGTTCAAACTACCAACCTTTAGGTTAGCAACCGAGTACAAACCATCTGCACAACCCAGGGGCCCTGTGTGTTGCGCTCCACCAATCTCCAACCATGACAGACATCAATAATCTATCTTGGCACTCCTCCTTCCTACTGAGTCCACTCAGCTGGGCTCAAGGCAGGTCCTACCAATCGATTAGAGTTGGCATCTGAGATGAAAAAAAAGTATTTGCCATTTAGGTACCACACCACACTGCTCCTGCTATTTCACACTGCCCCCAGAAGCCCTTGCTACTTTCCTTAGGTAGCTCAGCCTTTCTACATCTAGGACAGTTCTAAGGAAACAGAAAGAACCAAACCCAAGCCTGGCCCTGTTCTTCAGCTTATTTGATTCTGATCCCATGCCAACCCTGCAAAGCTAGCTGTGAAGACAATCTCTGCCCTGGGTTTTGTTTTTTTGTTTTTTGTTTGTTTGTTTTTATTTTCTGCCTTGGTTTTATAGCTGGCAGATAGGCCCAGAGAGGGCTAGTACTTTGCCCAAGGTCACACAGCCAGGCTATGGCAAAGCTGGAACTTGAACTCACACCCCCATCTCTAATCCAGGGCTTTCTCTTCCCTCTTGGGGGCCCTCTTGCAACGAATTAGGAACTACTAGAAAAACATTTTTTTTTTTTTTTTTAGAAAAACCAGAACATGAGGGTAACCTCATCTGTCTCAATCCAATCACAGTTTGCTTCTTCTCTGCTAGGCAGTAAACAGTGGAGACTGGGCCCAGGTTGGCTGCAGGGTGGGCTCTGAGCACGGCTGAGACAGGGCTGCAGCTGAGAGCAGGTGAGGTGGCATTCTCAGGCTGATCCCTGGGCTATAAGAAAGAGATCTTCTGTAATGCAGCTGCGATTGGTGATCTGACATCGCTGGAAATTGCCCCTTTCTGAAGCGCTAATACACGTAAACCTACGGAGGAGGCTGCAACTGGAGGTGTTTCGGCAGCAGCCCAGGAGGCCTCTGTTGTTTTACCAGTTCTGTCTTCATTAACGTTTGTAGGAAAACACACAGTGCATTTTGCTGCAAATGAAAACCAAGCAATCTCATTTTCTCCCTCTCAAGCAGGCAGATGGCTCCCTCTGGTTCTTATCCCCTCACTCACACTGGAAATTAATAATAATTTAAAAAAAAAAAGCTTTAAAAAACTACAAGTTCCCTAGCATCTACCTTCTGGAGGCCGTTAGAAAGAAGGAGCCTTGGTGGCGCAGTGGTTAAAGTGCTTGACTGGTAACCGAAACACGGGCAGTTCGAATCCACCAGTCACTCCACAGCAGAAAGACGTGCCAGTCTGCTTCCATAAAGACTGACAGCCTTGGAAACCCTACGGGGCGGTTCTATTCGGCCCTGTAGGGTCACTATGAGTCGGAATCGACTTGATGGCAATGGGTTTGGTTTGGGCTTATTAGCGCCCTATCAAATCTGCCTTTTTGAGGCCATTATTAACAAAAGGTGCCTGGAACTGAGTCTTCGAATCGTGTTCCTAAGACATTTCCTCCCTGGGGAATAGCTGTATCTTCTCTCCAAAATCTTTTCCTTCTCTGGAGTTCTGGGGCTCCCAAGTCTGTGGCCGCTGAAGGCCCCCAGCCTGCCCTCCACGTCTGGGAAGTGAACCTGGGATTCCAGAAGTGCCTGTAGTGCTGAGAGAGCTCCCGGCTACCCCAGAGGCGGCAGAGCACAGGAGGAGATGGGAGAAGACGCCAGGGCAACTCACAACTCGGGCAATGCCTAGCTCCAGGCACACATCAACCCACCACATCCAGTTATTCCCTCTCCCCAAACCTGTGGGGACTCGGCTGTGTACCCTGCAGAGCCCATGTCAGCCTTGAGCTTGGCACTTTCCGTCACTCATTCATTTCATCCTTCCAACAGCGAGTGAGGTAGACGCTGCTGTTATCTAGTTTCACAGGCGAGGAACAGGAGGCACCCAAACTTAACACGTCCTACGTCACACAAATCAGAAAGTGGCAGGGCCAGAATCCACCCCTGGAGGCCTGACCCCAGATGCCAGCTCTAACCACTGTACCACATAGCTCTCTATTATCCACAGTGCTGGCCAGAAAGAGCCTTTGCTTAATGCTGCTACTCCTCATCCCAAAGGCCTACCTTCAACATCACATATATTTCTACCCAAGCCTCGGTGACCTGCTAAGCACAGGTTCAGTGCTCAGCTGGAATCCATATAAAAGGCATGCATGTCTACACGTGTGCACGCACATACATGCACCATTGGCTCCTGCATTCTTCCGGGGGGAAGAGAGCTACTTCTGTTCACAGCCCCTGCTGACCCCATTGGAGACGAGAACACAGATGGGAGCTGGGAAGATCTGCACTCCCCAAAGGAGGCTCTGAAGAAGGATGTTTCTAAGGACCCTTCAGGGCATAGTTCAGCCTCAGGTAAGGTCTGGTGCTAGAGCCCCTGGGAAGCTGGCTTTCGGCAGGTACGAGCAGGGAGCTGCCCAGAGAGGCACCGACCTGCTAGGCCCACTGGACCTGTAAGGAAGAGTCTCTGGCAAAGGGTGAGTGTTGGTGTGCAGGAGGGGCCCAGCAGTTGGGTGCTGGAGAGGCAACTCTCCCACTGCTCTAAACCTGCGTGGCTCACACGAGGGACGGGTGTCCTCCAAGTGCAGGGAGCAGAAACACACTGCAGAATAAACTGGGAGGGATCTGTGTCCTTGTGTGGTCTCAGGGAGAGGGGGTGGAGGGGGGCCAAGACTGGGGAGATACTCAGAGGAGAGGAGGGGGCCCAGCCAGGGGCAGCGGGCTGGGAGAGAGTTCCTGATGGTGGGTCTGGCTAAGGGGCTTTTAAGAACAGAAAAGTCTAATATTCCATTCTGAATTGTGCACCGGGTACACCATCTTCAGACTCAAATCTTCAGTAAGTCTAGTGCACACCACAGAAGGGAGAGAGGGAGGGAGGGAAGGAAAACGTGCCTAAAAGAAGCAATACCAGGAGCCCATGTCTACATTCGGCAAGGCTCACAGGCAAAAATTCCCTTACAGTGGAAAGAGCCAGGCCTTGCCATGGTTAAGACAGACCCTTCCAGCTTCTCATATTTCCCTCATCTGCTGGGTGATCTCTGGAATTCTGTAACCTCGGCACTTCAGGTTTCCCCTTTGCAAGATGGGGATAAAAACCTCATCCCAATGGGATGGCAGAGCGTCAACGAGATCATGCGTGTGGCAGCAGGGTGTACATGGCATCGCAGAGCTGTGCATTGGGAGAACACGGAAGGGCAGAGCTGATGTGGCGGGTGACACCCATGCCCAGCCCCAGCTTAGGCACTGGGTACTCATGATCTCATTTCCTCTTCCCGTTTTTTGGTGCCCCCATTTTCCAGATGAAGAAACTAAGGCTCAGAGAAGAAAATAACTTTCAGTTATACAGTTGGTGAGGGGCAGACCGAGGATTTGAACCCACATCTATGGGACTCTACAGCTGGAGTTCTCCTCATCTTCTCCTGGTAGCATGGTGTTTGATTTTAATCCCACCCTCAACAATGGGTGTGTGGCTACATTTCTCACCAGCAGGCATGTACAAACTCACACCACTCGTGGCGACCCCACGTGTGACAGAGTAGAACTGCTCCATAGGGTTTTCTTAGTTGTAATCTTTACAGAAGCAATTGCCAGGCCTTTCTTCTGTGATGCCACTGGGTAGGTTCAAACCACCAGCCTTTAGCCAACCATCCCCTGCAGACACCCACAAACTCACACACCTGAATTTATTTAATTTTATTATTATCAGTTTTATTTACTTTGCCAAAATGACTCTATCGGTGAGGTCTTTCTATTTCTCTTCACACACACACATACAAACACACACACTCAAACTTCTCCAACAGGTTTGAACAGACCTTGGTGAGTGGTTGGGCTACTTGGAAACAAAAATTGCCCATTATTTAAATTCAATTACATAGCAACCACTTTGAAAAGCAATGTTTGCATTTGAGCTCATTGTGTAGCAAATCATCAGACAATTTTTTTCTGCAAACGACTTTGAGGAGAAGAAATTATCAAATGAAAGGGAGGAAATGTTATGCATATCATCCCGGCTATTGAAAATAATGCTGATGGATTTTCCTCTTTCACTCTTAATGTATTTAAACAACACCCTCACTTCCATCAACAACCACGCTTTGGCTTCCTGAGCACCTTTCTCCAGGGGATGGGAGGCCTTGCAGTTCTATTTCCTATTCAAGAACCTGAGAGAAGAGAACCAGGGGCTCTTAAGCCTGAAGGAGACTCTGAGAACCAGCAGCCTCGGCCCCCCTCCCCTGTGCGGTTGACAAACCAGAAGGAAACCAGAGTTAGTCAAACCAGCAGTAGGCTCTCCCAATCGAGTGCACTCCCAGTCGAGTGCTCTCCCCATCACATTAGGTGGAGGACAGTGATTCATGAGTTGAACCTAGTCCCTAGTCTAGCTCTTTGAGTTCCCCCCACATAGCTCCCCCAATAATGAGACAGAGGTCCCGGGCTGTGGAAAATTCCACTGCCTCAAGCAGCTCGCTGGACACGTCCTGTAGCTTTACATTCACATTCTGGTTCTTTAACGGCTTGCCCAAAACTAGAGGAAACTGGTGGAAACCAGTTTAGGCGCTGTGTTGACATTTTGGATAAGTTTTAGCTCATTACGTACCTCATACCTAGTAACTTCTCTGTCTCCGGGTGGAGTTTAACTGCCATTTTCTGAACACGCCACGCATGAAGTTATATGTAAACGCCTTTGTAGTATGATGAAGAATGTTGCTGATGTAACTTGTATGAACTTCCTGCTTGCAAGTAATCTGCTTAAAAGTAACCTTCCATCTCGCCCTGGTTGAGCAGTCTTGGAGGCAGCAGCCCTG
This sequence comes from Loxodonta africana, assembly GCF_030014295.1. Lineage (NCBI taxonomy): Eukaryota > Metazoa > Chordata > Mammalia > Proboscidea > Elephantidae > Loxodonta > Loxodonta africana. Next base: position 38,353,264 of record NC_087348.1, read on the forward strand.
ACTGTTTCTTTCCTTACACAACAAAATTAAGGGCCTTTCTAATCTCCCACTTCAGCCTCTTGTTTATTGGCTGTGACGAGTCGCGCTGAGAAAAACCTGAGGTTTCCACCTGGCAACAATTCAGTGAGAAGCCCACATTCCCAGTTCTCCTGGTCCTGCCAGGGGTCCATTAGGCTTTGAGGTTGGTCCCCAGTGTTCCCACTGTCCCCATTGATCTCTGGGCTCAGAGGAAAGAAGGGCCCTGGTGGAGTTGAACTGTATCCCCTAAAATATGTTAAAGCCTTAACCCCTTGTACCTGTGAATGTGACTGTTCTGGACTGAATTGTCTCCCCCAAAAATACGTATTGTAAATCCTAATTCCTATACGTATGGCTGGAAACCCTGGTGGAGTGATGGTTAAGTGCTACAGCTGCTAACCAAAAGGTCGGCAGTTCAAATCCACCAGGCGCTCCTTGGCAACTCTATGGGTAAGTTCTACTCTGTCCTATAGGGTGGCTATGAGTCGGAATTGATTTGGGTTTCTTTTTTATACCTATGGTTGAAGCCCTGGTGTCACAATGGTTGAGAGCTATGGCTGCTAACCAAAAAGGTCAGCAGTTCAAATCCACAGGTGCTCCTTGGGAACCCTATGGGGCAGTTTGACTGTGTCCTATAGGGTCACTATGAGTTGGAATTGACTGGACGGCAACGGATTTTTTTTTTTTTGGATACCTATAAAAAAATTTTTTTTTTTTTTTATGGTTATAATCCCAACCAATCAGGGGGATTCTCTGTTATGTTAATGAGACGGTATTAGCGTAGGGTGTGTTTTAAGTCAATCTCTTGTGAGATATAAAAGAGGTTTAACAAGAAAATGAGCAAGCAGAGATGGGGGAAGTGAGATGCCAGGCCACAGGAGGATTAGGAATAAACAGAAGTGCAAGAGACAAGGACCTTACCCCAGAGCCAACAGACAGAGAAACCCTTCCCCTAGAGCCAGCACCCTGAATTTGGACTTACAGTTGCCTTAAACTGTGAGAAAATAAATTTCTGTTGTTAAAGCCACCCATTTGTGGTACTTCCGTTTTAACAGTTTTTTTTTTTTTTTTAGATAACAGCGACCTTGTTTGAAAATAGGCTCTTTGATGATACAAGTTAACATGAGCTCATACTGAACAGGAGTTGTTGTTGTTAGGTGCCATGGTGTCAGTTCTGACTCATAGTGACCCCATGTACCACAGAACGAAACACTGCCGGGTCATGCGTCATGCTCACAATCATTGTTATGCTTGAGCCCATTGCTGCAGCCACTGTGTCAATCCACCTTGTTAAGGGTCTTCCTCTTTTCCACTGACCCTGTACTTTACCAAGCATGATGTCCTTCTCCAGGGACTGATCCCTCCTGACAACACGTCCGAAGTATATAAGACGCAGTCTCACCATCCTTGCTCCTAAGGAGCATTCTGGTTACACTTCTTCCCAAGACAGATTTGTTCATTCTTTTGGCAGTCCATGGTATATTCAATATTCTTTGCCAACACCACAATTCAAAGGTGTCAATTCTTCTTCCGTCTTCCTTATTCGTTGTCGAGCTTTCGCATGCAGATGAGGTGATTGAAAATACCACGGCTTTTTGAGTCAGGCACACATTAGTCTTCAAGGTGACATCATTGCTTTTCAACACTTTAAAGAGGTCTTTTGCAGCAGGTTTCCCCAATGCAACGCATCTTTTGATTTCTTGACTGCTGCTTCCATGGGTGTTGATTGTGGATCCAAGCAAAATGAAATCCATGATAGCTTCAATCTTTTCTCCATTTATCATGATGTTGCTTATTGGTCCAGTTGTGAGGATTTTTGTTTTCTTTATGTTGAGGTGTAATCCATACTGAAGGCTGTGATCTTTGATCTTCATCAGTAAGTGCTTCAAGTCCTCTTCACTTTCAGCAAGCAAGGTTGTGTCGTCTGCATAACGCAGATCGTTAATGAGTCTTCCTCCAATCCTGATGCCCTGTTCTTCTTCATACAGTCCAGCTTCTCGGATTATTTGCTCAGTATACAGATTGAATGAGCAACATCATGATAAACAGAGAAAAGACTGAAGTTGTCAAGGATTTCATTTTACTTGGATCCACAATCAACATCCATGGAAGCAGCAGTCAAGAAATCAAAAGACACATTGCATTGTGTAAATTTGCTGCAAAGGACCTCTTTAAAGTGTTGAAGAGCTAAGATGTCACCTTGAAGACTAAGGTGCCCCTGACCCAAGCCATGGTATTTTCAATCGCCTCATACACGTGTGAAAACTGGACAATGAATAAGGAAGACCGAAGAAGAACTGATGCCTTTGAATTGTGGTGTTGGCGAAGAATACTGAATATACCACGGACTACCAGATGAACGAATAAATCTGTCTTGAGAGAAGTACAACCAGAATGCTCCTTAGAGGCAAGGATGGCAAGACTGCTTCTTACATACTTTGGACATGTTGTTAGGAGGGGTCAGTCCCTGGGGAAAGACATCATGCTTGGCAAAGTACAGGGTCAGCGAAAAAGAGGAAGACCCTTAACAAGGTGGATTGACACAGTGGCTGCAACAATGGGTTCAAGCATAACAACAATTGTAAGGATGGCACAGGACCGGCAGTGTTTCGTTCTGTTGTGCACAGGGTCGCTATGAGTTGGAACCAACTCGACGGCACTTAACAACAACAACATACAGACTGAATAGGTATGGTGAAAGGATACCACCTTGACACACACCCTTTCTGACTTTAAACCACGCAGGTTGTTAGTTGCCATCAAATCAATTCTGACTCGTGGGAACCCCAAATGTGCAGAGTAGAACTGCTCCATGGGGTTTTCATGGTTGTGCCCTTTCAGAAGCAGATCACCAGGCCTTACTTCCGAGATGCCTATGGGTAGGTTTGAACCTCCAGTCTTTCAGTTAGTAGTGAGCGCTTAACCATTTGCACCATCCATGGACTGTCATACTGAGTAGAGTGGCCCCTAGTGTGACTGATGTTCTTATAAAACAGAAGAAGAGACAAAAAGAGAGACATGCAGGGAAGAAGGCCATGTGATGATGCAGGCAGAGACTGAGTGATGCATCTACAAGCTAAGGAGGTACCAAGCATTGTCAGAAGTCACCAGATCACCCCCTAGAGCCTTCTGAGAGAGCATAGGCCCTGCCAACACCTTGATTTCAGACTTCAAGCATCCAGAACTGTGAGACAAGAAATCTCGGCTATTCTAAGCCACCTGGCTTGTGGTACTTTGTTATAGCCACCCTAGGAACAAAGACAGGCCCCTCGGGGAAGCTGCCACCTATGGTTCAACTCCAGCCCCGCAGTAGCACCAAGGACCCAACCTCCACCTCGCTCAGCCCTGCCTTCTCGCAGGACAAGCAGGCAGAGGCATCAGGGCTCGGCTCTGTTTGCCTTGGCCCTGCAGCCTGCTTTCCCAGCAAGAAGCCTCTGGAAAGGAAAATAAAACAACAACAAAAAGTTCTTTGATCTGCCAACTGAGGTCCACATCACATACCAGGGGAAGGTGGAAATTGCCCTCCGCCTTGACCTGCTGGCCTCCCCTTCACAAGGCCTTCCCAAAAGGGCCCCATAGGCTCTTTCCCAGACCTCACCTAGTCCAGGCCCCTGGACCCCATAAGATGAAAGGGCCAATATGATGTCTTTGGGGACTAAGGGGGATAGGGCAGGAAGAGACCGGAAAAAGATAAGCCATTATGAGAGAGAGAAGATGGCTGTTGACCTAGCCGGCCACTCCACAATAGGACGCCTCCACACACTGTCTGCTTGGTGGGGCAACCGCACAGAAGTGTGTGCCAGAAAAGCATTTCAGCTCACCAGTAGGAAGCCAGGCAAAAGCATCCATCATACAGTGGACAAAAAAGCATAGGTAAGTAACAGACATGTGAGGTGGTCTTTCCTGGATCCTCTGGTCCACCCTGGAGATCCCCTATAGCTTCAATGGACAGTTCTGTTCACTCTGATAGTCCCCTCTCAAGTACCCCTTCGGTCTCTGGGCCTGAAGGCTCTTGCTAGGTGCGGAGCCTCACTCAGCCCATTCTGCAGGGTATCCAGCAGCTGATGCCCCCAGGGGCAACCCTTAACCAATGGGTGATGGGAGCTGGTGAATAAACACCCCAGCTTCATCACCGCTGACTGGGATGATTCCGAGGTGTGCCCTACACAGTCCCTCAAAGGGTCCGCAGTACGACTGAGCCCTGGTTTCCCACAACAGTAAGCTGCTCACTGTTGTTGTTCTTAGCTCCCCTCAAGTCAGCCCCCAACTCATGGCAACCCCATGCATAACAGAAAGAAACGCTGCCTAGTCCTGTCATCCCCATGATTGGTTATAGATTGGACCATTACGTTTTCACTGGCTGATTTTCAGAAGTAGATCACTAGGCCTTTCTTTCTAGCCCATCTTAGTCTGGGCGGTCAACTGAAACCTGTTCAGCATCTTAGCAACACACCAGCCTCCACTGATAGATGGGTGCTAGCTGCACGTGAGGAACATTGGCCAGGGACTGAATCCAGGTCGGCACGCCTTTTATTGGCTCTCCTCCCTTCCCTGTCTCACTTCCCTACTCCAGGATCAACTTCATACATAAACCATTTGCACCAAGTCCTTGTTCAGGGTCTGCTTTTGGAGATACCCAACTAACATAAGATAGACATGTTCACACTAACATAAAAACCAAACCCAACCCATTGCCATTGAGTCAGTTCCAACTCATGGCAACCCCTTGTGTGCCGAGCAGAACTGTGCTCCGTAGGGTTTTCAAAGCTGTGACCTTTCAGAGGCGGATGGCTAACCTTTCCTTCTGAGGTGACTCTGGATGGGTTCAAACCACCCACCTTTCAGGTAGTAGTCGAACGCTTAATCATTTGCACCACCCAGGACTCCCTTGTGCTAACATAGACAAAGTGAAAAAAAGCAAGATGCAGGGTGCTCTAATATATGCTACAAGGTATATAAAAAGGAAGGGTGATACACACATGGATGTGCTTGTTTACTGATAGAACAATTCAGGAGAGACAAAAAGCCGGCAACACTGGTAGTCTCTAGGTGAAGGGACCGGGGTAAGACTGAGAATTGTTTTCCGTTGACTACTCTTCTGTTCTGTTTGCATATTCCCTTACTATATTTAACTTGATTTATTTTCTTTCTAAGCCTTTCTCCAGTAAAACATTATTATTATTAAAGAGCTGCCGATACCTGAAAAAAAAAGAAAACAAGGGCTACTGGAACAGATAATCCTGCTCACTTCCTGAGACTTCCTCACTTCCTCTCCACTCCATCGTGGCTTCAGAGTTCCTTGCAGCCCGGGTGCAGGGCGGAAGGTCCCAATTCCCTGTCAGGCTCAGCAGCTGCTGACTAACAAGGGATTATTAGGGCTGGAAGGGAGCAAAGGGCCAGATGAGAGGCCCCTGAGGTTCCTAGATTCTGATTTCTTCCCAGTCCTAACTGTTAAGAAGCAAACTTGCTCCAGCAGAGAAGACCTTGGTGTTCTGCAGAGGAACATAACTGGGAAATAAACCATCTAACACTAGAGTTGAAACCCTGGTGGCGTAGTAGTTAAGTGCTACAGCTGCTAACCAAAGGGTCAGCAGTTCAAATCCGCCAGGCACTCCTTGGAAACTCTATGGGGCAGTTCTACTCTGTCCTACAGGGCCGCTATGAGTCGGAATCAACTTGACGGCACTGGGTTTGGGTTTTTTTTGGTTTAATACTAGACTGTGGGCTCGGGGTTCAGACTACCTGGGTTTGCATTTCTATACCTCTGCTTACTAGCTGTGTGATGTTTGGCAAGTGACTAAACCTCTCTGTGCCCCAGTTTACTCAGTCATAAAATGGGGAAAATCATAGTACTGAATTAGAAGGACTGTTAAGGATTGATAGGAATCCCTAGTAGTACAAACAGTTAGTGGATGGTAACCAAAAGGTTGGAGGTTCAAGTCCACCCAGAGGAATCACAAAAGAAAGGCCTGATGATTTAAGCCAAAAAAAAAAAAAAAAAAACCCGTTGCCATCGAGTCGATTCCGACTCAAAGCGACCCTATAGGACAGAGTAGAACTGCCCCATAGGGTTTCCAAGGAGCGCCTGGCAGATCTGAACTGCCGACCCTTTGGTTAGCAGCCGTAGCACTTAACCACTACGCCACCAGGGTTTCCCTTGATGATTTACTTCCAAAACATCAGCCATTGAAAACCGTATGGAGCATAGTTCTACTCTGACACACATGGGGTCACCATGAGTTGGAATCAACGCAATGGCAACTGGTTTAAGGCTTGATAATGAGAACTAATGCTGGTCAAGCTCTTACTATGCGCCAGGTACTGTGCTTGACATGAGTTAATTTACTTAATCCTCACAACAACTCAATACATTAGGTATTTGTTTCAGTCCCATCTTCTAGATGAAAAAACGAAGCACAGAAAGGTTGGGTCACTTGCCCAAGGTCATGGAGCTGATAAGTGGTATAGCTGGGACTCAAAACAGGCAGGCTTTGAAGTCCATACTAAACCATCCTAAAGGGATGAGATCAGACAGGTGAGCCAGTGATCAATACATGTTAGCTGTGATTATTATCCCAGAACAAACTGAACAAGGCTGAGCTGCAGAGGAGAAAATGGAGGAAAGGAAAGAGAAGGACCTGATGTCTCCTGAACCCCTGCCAGGTGCCCCAGATGCAAGGATGAACAAAGACAGACACACGGTCCTGCCCTCTGGTGCTCACACTAGAGTGGGGGAGATGGACTTTATTCACACCAACAAATGAACCATTGTCCAACTCTGCCTAAATGCCATTAATGGAGTCTCGTGGACTGATCAGATCTGACGAGGGTGAATTTGGCCCATTCGGAGGTCAGGGAAGGCTTCCCCGAGGAGGTGATGCAGGGCCTGGGATCCAAAGGATGAGGAGGAGTTGGGTAGCTAAAGAGGGAGGGAAAGGCATGGAGGGGCAAGAGCATGTACAGAAGCCTGTGTGGGTGGGAACAAGAGAGAAAAATAAGGTGGCAGCTGGGCTTGAGCAGAGGGAGTCAGGCTCGGGTGGGGGAGGGGGCAGAGGCCACGGAAAGCAAGTGAACCCAACTGAAAGCCCATCGAAGAGTTTTAAGCAAGGTGGCTAACGTGATCACATTACACAACAGATGTTTCCCCTAACAAAGTGTGTAAGCTGAACTTCTGTAAATCAAATTTTGTTGTGAAGGCAGTAGGGAGCATCAGGAATCTCAGAGTAATTTGTCTGTAAATTGAGTTGACGCCCCTCTGGTCCAGCTGGCATGTTGACGGGCCCATCAGGGCTCCCTAGGTGAGCTGTGCCTGTTGAGTGATAACGCTGGCAGAGGACAGGCCTCTCTTCAGTGGTCTTTGGTGGACCATGCCATTCTGTTCCCTAACACACCATGGGAGAAGCCTCGGTGCTTCAAATTGGGATCTCCCCATCAGACCACCAGGAGCCCCTGTGGTGAGGACATTCTGCCAGGCCCTGATTCCCTGGCTTCTCACCCTCCAAGCTTCAGCCTGTACTTCAGTTCCATGGGGAGGCTCTTATGGATCGAATTGTGTTCCCCCAAAAGTTATACTGAAGTCTTAGCCCCTGTAAATATGACCCTGTTTGGAAATATGGGTTTTCTTTTGTTATGTTAATGAAATTGTACCAGAGTAGGGTGGGTCCTAAACCTAATCACTTTTGAAGGGTATCTTATAAAAAGAGCAGGATAGACACAAAGATATACACACAGGGGAAATAGGTGCCATGTCTACAAGTAAAGGAGCCCCAAGGATTGCTGGTAGACACCAGAAACCGGAAGAGAGGCCCACAGAAGAAATCAACACAACCGAGATCCTGATTTGGACTCTCAGCCTCCAGAACTGAGAGAAAATAAATTTCTATTCTTTAAAACGAACCACCTGTGTTATCGTTTCTTAACAGCAGCACTAAGAAACCAGGGCAGAGGTCTTCTCTGCCCCATACCTCCAGACTATGCCCAATGGCTTTCCTATGTGCTGTCAGGGTGCCCTATGAAACCCCATGGAGTCTTGGTGGTGCAGTGGTTAGGCATTCAGCTGCTAACCAAAAGATTGGCAGTTCAAATCCGCCAGCCTCTCCTTGGAAACCCTATGGGGCAGTTCTACTCTGTCCTATAGGGTTGCTATGAGTTGGAATTGACTTGATGGCAACAGGCTTGTTTTTTGTTTGTTTTTTTTCTCCATTGCATCTGTTCCCATGGTACCCTCAGTATCCCCACAGAAGAGGGGCTAAGAGGTAAAGTGCAATATCTCAGCACATAACAAGGAAAGCCATGAAACAGAACTCAATAATCCCAAAGAAGATATTCTTAAGAATTCATTCATTCAGTCATTCAGCACGTATGCACTGAGCGCCTATCCATGCAGCCCCAGACACTGAACTACATCCTGGGGGTTCCTTAGTGAGCAAAACAGACAGGTCTCTGCCCTCATTCTACTGGGGCAAACATGATAAATGAAAGAATTACAATAATTATAACATTCATTGAATACTTTTGACGTGCCACGTTCCATCCTAAAAGATACACTGATGCATTTTAATCTCATTTAATCCTCTCAAAACACTATGAGATAAAATGGAGGCACAGAAGAGTTACATAATTTGTCAAAGGTCACTTAATTTGTACGTGGCTGAACCAGAATTTTAACACAGGCGGTTGTTTTGAGAAGCTGCACTCCTAACCTTTCTTCTGTATGTCACCTCCTCTGCTTTCATTGCAAGGGCGCAAAGCTGCAAATCTGACCCCCCAGCTTCCACTGGCTGAGCCCTCAAACCCTCCTGGGCTCCTAACAATGGTCTCCAGAGCTGAGAATCATCCGAGGCCTCCTCCCCGCTGCAGAGATGCCCGTACGCTGTTCCTGGGGAGAGAAGCCCAACTTGCAAAAGTCACAGAGTTTCCAGTGCTAAAGGTGAGCCCAGGATAAATATCAGACACGAACAATTCATCTCCACCAGACATTCTCAACTCGAGGAGAGACAGGACGGCAGGCAACTCCGGAAAGACAAGCGGAAATATAGACGGTGCTTTCCGCTCAGTCATTTCAAATAGTTATTTCTAGAAAACATTCTCCGCCCATCTTGGTGTTCCTTTCTTGACCCCAGACTAAATACCCAGCACCTTTCAGGCCCACTAAAAAAAAAAAAACCAAACTCACTGCCATCGAGTCAATTCTGACTCATAGCGACCCACTAGGAGGGAACAAAGACGGATAACAGCATCAGGCAAAGGCTGAGCTGCTTACAAAGTGTATTTCAATGAATTTACTTCCCTTGATGTATAACTGTGAGATTAGGTAAGTATCTACTTTATTGATAAGAAAACAGTAGAAAGATTAACCTATCAATCACTTACTAGTTGTGTGAACAAGGGTAAATTACGTAACGTCTTTGCTTTGGTTCTCTCAGTTGTAAAATGAGGCAGTAATACACCCATCCCATCAGGCTGCTGAGGATTAAATGAGCTGGTACATGTCTTTGAGCTCCGAAGCCCCTGCCCTTGCCCCCTGTCCCATGTATTTCAGGGGGGAGGAGGCTGCAGAAGCTGAGGTCTGGAGACAGGAGTGAATGAGGTGTGTTCGATGGACTGAACTATGCCCACCCCCGCAAAAAAGTAGGTTGAATTCCTGACCCTTGTCCCTTCAGATGTGATCCTGTTTGGAAATAGACTTTTTCTTCTGTTGTGTTAATGAGATCACACCGTGTAGGGTGGATCCTAAACCTAATCACTTGAGTTATAAACAGACTAGAATAGACACAGAGACACACGTATGGGGGAAGACAGAAGCCACGAGAGGATCGTCTAGAAGCCAAGAAATGCCAAGGAACAACCAGAGCTACCATCAAGGAAGGAATCAGCCCAGCTGAGACCCTAATGCAGGCTTTTAGCCTCGAGAACAGCAAGAAAATAAATTTCTGTTCTTTAAAACCACACACTTGTGTTAGAACAGCTCTAGGTAATAAGACAGTGCCCACCCGCGGGTGTAGCTGGGCCTGCGCAATGCTTCTTCAGGGAAGCCAGTAGTCAACATGTCTCCCTAATATCTCGGAGGGCGCTGCCCTGGAAAGCCACTCTCTTTAGTCCCACCAGGAACAAGTGTCCGCTGTTCCCAGGTGGGGAAGGGGTCACCTCAGAACCGTGCCTTGAGGAGCGATTCCCTTCCAACCAAAGGCCCCTCCACTCCTGTGCCCAGCCCACCCAGCTATACCATGGGGTTCTTTGAGGGGGCAGTTCTGTTTTGGAAGGACAGATACCTCGTTCTCCCCTGGGCTAAAAAGCTGGAGCTGGTGAGGCGCTGGGCCTGCTCTGCTGGAAGAACCCTAAATGTCAGGCACCAGGTGGCAGGGCTGCTCCCCTGGGAGGCTCAGCTACACTTGGCCAGCAAGAGCGCTCTTCAATCTGTCCCAGCTGGAGAGGCAGCAAAACGGGGGAGTGGCAGGGAGCCTCAGTCAGCAGCCCCCCACTCCCCAAGTGGTAATTAGGCATGAAAAGACAGGCCTAAGTCCAAGGCCCAAGGCTCCAAATTCTTCACCCATTTCAAATGGAAGGCATAGTTATTTAACATGAGAGCCTGGCCAGAGGCTGCTGGGGATGGGAGTCCACTCCCTCTGCATCCAAGACAGCAGGTGTGCTGGGCCGCTCTGCACCTCTCCCCAGGCAAAGACAGCTCTTCCTTCTTACGGTGGGAGAGGAGAGATGAGCAGACACGTTCACCCCCATTATGTGCCAGGTAGTATAGCGGTTAAGAGCTATAGCTGCTAGCCAAAAGGTTGGCAGTTTGAATCCACCAGGTGCTCCTTGGAAACTCGATGGGGCAGTTCTACTCTGTCCTATAGGGTCACTATGAGTCAGAATCGGCTTGACGGAAATGGGTTTTTTAGGTGCTTGATTAGCCTCACAGCTTCCCTGTATTCACCCCATTTTGCAGAGAAGAAAACTGAGGCTCTCTTTCTCAGTTTTTCTTCTTCCATCCTTTCCTCTGCTTGCTCATCAACTCCATCTTCTCCAGAGATACCACTGCTAGTGCTTGGGAAGCCCACAGCAAGGGTTTCGAAGCTAGGCCCGGCCATGTTACTGCCAGGACTGGAAAGCGTCACAGGCTCCCTCTCCTTCACAGCCCAATCCCCCACAAGGACACAAGGGGCCAGCATGGGGGCTGCATGGGTGGGGCACGAACCACTGATAACCCCGTGTATCATCTGGGGGGACACCCTGAAGCTCAAACGCACAGCAGTTCCCAAAGCAGTGCATGTGGGGCCCAAACTCCTACGGCTTTCGCTACAAATATCTAAAATATATAGCTTCTCTCACCTCACATCACCACCCTTCTCCTGCAGCTTCTGGGTAGTCTCCTCTCCTCACACACACATATTATAGAAACTCCACACCATGAGGGAATGGGGAAAGAGAGGAAGCAGTGGCAGAGGTAGGTTGCAGAAGACTCTGGAAAAAGTTCTCAGATCAGTAAACCTCATTAAGCCAAAAAAGGTCACAGGGAGTAGGAGTGGGTGGGAGATGTGCCAAGAACACTGAAACTGTAGGTCAAGGGCCTGACTTAGTCCTGGGCTCTGGGTCCTCTTCCCAGTCGCTTGGCCTCTCTGAGCTACACCTCCCTCCAGAGTATTACAGGCACGATACGATCTGCCTGCCTAGCATACCTCAGAAGGTTGTCATGAAATATTTCCATATACACAATCTGTAATCTATAAAGAGAGTCCCTGGGCGATGCAACTAGCTAGGCACTCAGCTACTAATTGAAGTGCTGGCAGTTCAAACTCACCCAGAGGTGGGTCAGAAGAGAGGCCTGGTGATCTTCTTCTGGAAGGTCACAGCCATGAAAACCCTATGGAGTACAGTTCTAGTCTGTTTGTACACGTGGGGCTGCCACGAGTCAGGGTCAATTTGACAGCACCTGGTTATTTAATCTCTAAAGAGCAATTCATATCAGGAATTACTAGGGAAAGGAAGCCTCCATGTTCTATGGACCGACTACATACCAGGTCTATGCTAGAAGCTTTAGGCGCATCGTCTCAATTAATCCTCAGGGCACTTTATTAGGGAAATATCAACGTGGAGAGAGTTAGTGCTGTTCAAATATCCATTTGCTTCCTTACATTCTCTGGCCTCCCTTGCAGATAGTTTGAGGCTGAAGTGGCATGTTTCATTTCCAGGCTGACATAGCTGAGTGTCAGTGTGCCTTTTCCATCTCTCTCTTCCCCTTCTGCAGCAACGCTGGAGGCCACATATTCTAGAAGGTACAGCTTCACAAGGATGGTGAAGTCACCTTCAGCCTGGGTCCCTGAGTAACCGTGTGGAGCAGAGACTCATGTTACCCAAGTTGTGGGAGTCACAATGAAACCTGTTGTGCTAAACCACTGAGGTTCTGGGGTCATTGCTGTGGCATCTACAGTGTTATTCTGCTTAAGGGTATTAATAAGGCTACTATTCTGATTTTCACAGATAAGGAAACCAAGGCCACCCAGCCACTAAGTAGCAAAAACAAGATTCAAATTCAGACCTGTGACTCCGATACGTATCCTCTTTCCGTTACCACTTTTTGTTGATTAATAAGACCATTCTCTTCCTGCAAGCAGCCATGCCCAAAAATGTTCTTCCCTGACCCCAGGACAGCCAAGTAATCAATACTGGATGAAAAGACCAAAAGATGATCAAAAGGGGGAAGAAGGGACATCTCTGGAATATCTTTCCTGGGGGCTTTAGGGGTCACACAAAGTTTTGATATAAGAGGAACAGGTTAGAGGAGATATCATGTGGTGGTTTAGAGCACAGGATTGGGAGTCAGATCAAGCCAGGCTCAAACCCCAGCCCCACCACCTACTCTTACGACTTTCCTAGGCCTTACTTTCAAATCTGTAAAATGGGGTAATATCTGAACCAATTTCTAACGTGTAAAGTCGGCAGAAGTGAGGATGAAGCACTGTCCAGCGCCTGGCCCGTGGTGAGCACTCCCTAAGCACCTGCCACCATGATGTTCATCGCTGGGATGCTCAGAGCAACAGCCTTGCTGGAGGAAGATGAGGCACGAGGCTCAGTCTGGCCATGGTCCCTTCCCAAGCTGCCAGAGGAGGAGGCTGCCCCAGCCAGGGCCGCTGATCAAACCGAAGCCTCAGACCCCAGACCTGACCCAGGCCACATCCCTGCAACAGAATAGAGGAGCAGAACACAAAGACAGAAGAAGAGCCAGCCAGACACAATGCAATGTAACAGAGGAACCAGACTATTTATTTTAAAGGTGAAAGTGTCTTCTAGTGAGACGGTCTTTTATTTGGGTGTATCTGGGAGTTGTTTATCAGCTTAAGCTCATTATCTGAACATATGGTCTTCGTACTATGGTTAAGGGTGGGAAACAAAGGGTAGAAGGGAAAGGATGGACAAATACTAGCTGATGAAATATTATCCCTCAAGTGCCAGAAACCAAGATCTTTTCAGTGATGTCAAATTGGGCTTCCTGCCACGGGGATGGGGCTACCATGAGAATAATCACAAGACTTTAGCTCAGGAGTTCTTCAAGGAGGCAGGGGAAGGAAGAAGGAAACCAAGAAGCAATTTATTATATTCACCCTTGTCTTCCCACCCCAAAAGCAGGCACACACACGCGCACGCACGCACACAAACACACGCGTGCGCACACACACGCACACACACACACACACATGCACACACCCTGCGCCCCAGAGCATCAGAGCAGGAAAGGATCAAAGTTGACCCCTCCCATCTTAATGACAATAATGTCAGTGATGATAGGAAACATTTGTTGAGCACTTACTAGGCACCGGGTACTGTGCAAAGGGTTTTATACGTTTTATATCTCATTGATAAACAAATGAGATTATTGACAATAATTCAGGGAGGTGGGTTTTTTATTATTAATCCCAGTGTACAGGTCAGGAAACTGAGGCACCAAAGATCACAGAGCTAACAAGTAGTATAAAGCCAACATTCAAACCCAGGCAGCCTAACAACCACCATGCAGCACCACCTCTGAAGAAGTAGGGAAACTGAGCCTCAGAGAAGGGAGTGACTCACTCAGGTCCAACATGTCCATTTGTCACAGAACAGGGAGAAAGCACAAGTCTCCAAACTCCTGGGTCAGTGACCGTCCCACGCCATCGTATTGCCTTTCAGTACATACACACACACACATTCACACAACCAGTGAGCATGTTTTTGCTCACCTCCAACTTGTTTCATTCACTAATTAAGCCAACAGTCTTGGGTGCAGACAAGGGGCAGGGCTGGGCCTTAAAACCACAAGTGCCGAGATGAAAGGCCAGCTTTGGCGGATGCAGGCACTGTGGCTCACCAACTCACCCTCCCTCTCTTTCTAAAAACTGTGTCATTATCTTCCCCCCTCCCCTCGGAGCACTGATGCGGGTCCAAGGTGCCAGCCCGTGTGGCAGGAGGCGCCCAAGCTGGCACATTTGTACAACGGTATCAGGTTGCAGAATTGCCTGCTCCGCCAGCGTCATCTGCTCCGGGGGACCAAAGTGCTGCTTTCCAACCGCCCCCCTTCCTTGCTGTGTCCCAGCTGAGCACGAACAAATGTTCCTGGTTTTCCTTCTCAACCGCTGATGAACTAGGCAAGAAGAGCAGCTCACTGGAAAGAGAGATCCCAAAAATGTGCAGCCCAGCCGCCAACGCTGGCTCTTCCCAGGGAAGAAGAGGGAATGGGGCCCGAACAGGCAACAGGAGAAAGGTGGCTATGCTCAAGCTTACAGACAGATGTGGGGCTCCCAATAGGCACAGGTCACCAATATTACCACACCCACCACATACACACACACACTCCAAAACGCTGCAAGTTTCGTTAGCGCTAAAAGAACCTGAAGTAGGACTGGAGCCCTGTTTTTTAGAATCTATCTGGTTTACTCACAGAGAGACTTTGCTGTGAAGGAGGGGTGGGGGAGGGTGGGGTGGGCATCCTGGAGAGGTACCCTCTGACTCTTGGCGGTCCCTTGTGTCTCAAAGTAGAACTGTGCTCCATAAAGTTTTCAAGGCTGATTTTTTTGCAAGCAGATCACCCAAAAACACCAGGCCTTAATTCCGTGGAACCTCTGGGTGGACTCAAACCTCCAACCTTTTGGTTGGCAGCCAAGCGTGTCAACTGTTTTCACCACCCAGGGACTCTCCCTAAAAGGTTAAAAAAAAAAAGACTCTCCTAATTTCAAATTGCAAGGCCTCTCAGAATCTCCTGGGCCAACATTCTCATTTTGCAGACTGGGAAAGCAGGTTTAAGAGGGGAAGTGACTCGACCAAGGCCACAATAACAATCCAGAAGAGCTGGATTTCAAATCTGCTCTTTCCCTCATTCCCAGCCCCCTCCCACAAAGTGCCGCCATAATCCCTTGGCTCAAACTCCTCATATCCCTCTCTGCCCAGCGCCCCATTCCCAATCCACCCCCCCCCCAACACACACACACCATTAAAACCTCATTCAGTAATTCAGGGAGTGATTTCCAAGCAGACGTGAATTTTTTCAAAGGGACAGGGTCATTCCTGGAGTCAAACGCAGGTGTCCTAACCCCAACTCCAGACTAATTTCTGCTTCTAGAGGGTATCCTGGAGCTTTCGTTTATCTACTGTCATTTCAGACCCAGGTGGGGTACAAACGTTCCAAGGGCTGGCCAAGTGAGTAAGTGAACTAGGGGCATGGGAGACAAGGAGACAGAGTGCCCAAGACTTGAAATTTTGCAGAATCAGGGATCTTGGAGTTTGGCTGGGAGAAGTCTGAGTCCACAGATGATATGCTAATTTCAAACACTGACATTAAATCCCTCGGGTAAAGATGGGCTGGGGTATGGAGGGAGAGAGGGGAGGGAGACACTCAGGGCCAGGATCTGCCAGCCTCCTGGGGGCCCCTGTGCTCACACACGGGTTCCAAGGGCAGGGCTGTTCACAGACACACTTCCCCTCAGCAGAAAAACAAGTCATTGAAAACAAAGCCAAACAAAAAAACTCCTTCTGTTTTCTGGCTCCATGGAATGTCTTGAAGAGGAACCCAGAAGACAGTGGCTTCTCCACCCTTTCCTCTTTCTCTTCTCTCCTCCCCGTCTTCTATCAGAATAAAAATAATGCTGATCTTTCTTTACAGCCGCTCAGTCCTGCAGCAATTTGGTAGCAGCCAACAAAAACAGTTGGCGGGCTACACAGAACTCAAGCACCTCAGCTCTCTGTCGGGGACCGCCCATTTTCCTCACCTTTGCAGAGTACTCTGAGGACAAGAGAAAGAGAGGGGGTAGGGAGGGCTGTCCAGTGAGCACACATTTCTAGCCAAGAGGAAGATGAAAACTTCCGCCGGCTAGGATAAGGCCACACCACACACTTGCTGATTTGCTCATTTATACTCACTTGGGGTGCAGGAAGGAGGGAAAGAGGGAATTGGAGAGGAAGATGAGGCAACAGTCCCTTCAGCATCCCTTCAATTTCAAACAGTCCCCACATGACAAAGATGACAGGATATTCTGCAGAGAGGCCAGCATGGGTCTTGCTTCCCAATGCCTCAGCAGGGGCCCTGGGGTCAGACAATGGGGACACAGCAGGTTTCCACCAATAACTGTAGAATGACCAGGTGAATTTGGACTGCAGACCCCAGATTCTGGGTGGGAGTTGGGTGGCCTCTAGCTGACTGCTGAGAAAGTAACATTTCAACTTGAACTGCTAAAGTCTTTAAGGGGCCCCCATCACCTCCATCCTCAGGGAACGGATAAAAGGGTACACCCCAAGACTTCATTTTGCCCACACCAGGCAGGGACTTGGCCAGATCCAGGAAAGGAAGGTGCAAAACTTGTACAGAAAAGAATGGATTCAGTGGTTTGGGGTCCAACATCTCCAAGAAATCTCAAAGTTAATTCGCTGTCCCACTTTCTCGACACCAGTTTTGGGAGGGGCGGATTGTTTTCCTGGAGGTGAATTTTTTATTCACCCACCAACCCTGCCACCACCCTCCCCCCACCCCTCCCCACCCCCACCCAAATTAAAAACCGCTTCAAACATTCCAGCACGCGGCACAGTTACAATTGGGGCCAGCCCAGCCTCACACTTGGATCCTCTCACCCAGTCTGGCTTGGGTTGAGGGGTCCTGGGGCGGGCCCGGGTGTTTTGAGGATCTGTGGTTCCTACGTTGTGGTTTTCGGTGCATTTGTCTTGCAAGAGTTGGGACTCGCCTTCCTGTGGGTGGAAAGGCCGGAGAAAGGCGCCCCCTTGCGGGTGCCAACTCACCTCAATCTAGCCAGGACTGAGAGCCGGCGCGAACCCACCCGAACGCTGCAGCCCTCCAAGCCGACTCCCGCTACATCCCCTAAATCTGGACTGCCCAAGCTTCGTATCCACAGAGCACACCACCGAGTCTCCGCTCTCCCAAACCGTGCACATCTCGTAGTGCTTAAGGCGGGCCCCGGAGGAAAGCGCGGCACCTCCTCCCGGTCCTCTGGCCAAGGACTCCGAAGGCAGCCCGTCCTCAGGTGCCCCTGCTGAACCCCACAACCCTCTCTGCCCGGACCCCAGTCCCCTAGTCCCTACCTGCCCTTCTCCAGGGCAGCGTGGGACGCACCCTCCTCCGGGCGCAGCCCTCGCCGAGACTCCGGACCCTGAAACCACACCTGCCGGCCCCCCGCCATTCCCCTAACGCCCCCTCACCCATCACCCTGAGAACCCTGCGCCGGCTGGGCTGCACCTGTCCCGGGCGAAACCCCCAGCCCACGGCCCATTCGGGGCAGGGGTCTGCGGCGAGCACGTCTTCCCTGCCCGCCACCCCCAATGCTAGTTTGAGAAGAACTTGGCTCTTGGGCGTCACCGGGACCGTCCTGGGGCCCCCCATTCCACCATCTCAACCACCACCTCCGGGTCGCCCGGTTACCCCGGGGAGCACGTGAATCTCCAAGTCCCGAAGGCGCAGCTGCCCAGCGCCCGGAGGTGCAGAGCCCCCTACCTTCCAGCGGCGGCTGCAGCGGCCGGACCCACGCTAACTCCCGCCGGGGCCGCGGGGAAACTTTCCCCGGGCGGAGAGCGCGCTCGCAACTTGCTCGGCGCCGGCTGCCTTCCCGGCGCTGGAGGCGTAGCCAGGGACCTGCGGGCGCGAGGCGGTGGCGGCGGCGGCACTCGCTCGGGGCGCAGGGCCGGGCGCGGGCGGCCTCGCGCGTCTCGCTGTGGATCGCTCGGCGCTGCGTCCGCCGCGCAGCCTGGAGCCCCTGAGACGCCGGCAGCAGCTGCTGCCGCCCGCCTGCCGCCGGCCCCACCTCCCAGCCACCGCGCCGTCCCTCCCCTCCCCGCGCTCCCTCCCCTCCGCAAACCTCCTCCCCTCGGTCTCCAGTCGCCGCCGCTGCTGCGGCTGCTGTGGCGGCCGCGGTGAAGGCACGTCTCCACCAGAGAGCTGCCCTTCGCCGCCTCCCTGCCCTGGTTTCGGCTCCAACCCGGCATCCAGCCTTTGCTCTTGGGGTCATTGGGGCCACCCTCTGCCCTTCTCTCCTTCCTTGACCCCCTGGGCATCTCCCCACTTTGCTCTCGGGACCTCGCTTCGTCTGAATTCGAAGAACCGCTGGGGGAGTGGAGAGAACGGCAAGCCCGATTCCGAGCATTTACTCCGGGGAAACTTCCACGCTAGCCCCCTTCACCTGACTGCAGGGCTGGGGTGGGGACGTGATCCTGCATCCAGACCTCGCTCCCTGGGTTCCCGCTCCCCGGTTCGGGAGGAGCTGCCCTGGGAGGACCTGTTGAAAGCCTGGGAGTCACCCTCCCTGGCTGCCTTTGACGATTGCAGATAACAGAGGCGACTGCAGGGCTGCAGCGGGGAGGGGCCTGACCTCAGTCCAGATGCAAATGGCGCGGCTGCCAGGGGCCTGGCCTCTGTCTCCAACCTCAGGCCTAGGGGCTCTTTCGGAGGAGGGGGCAGGAGGTGAGGGCTTATCTTTTCATCTTTGTACTCCTGCCACTGCCACACATCCCCTTCCCCAGCCTCTGAGACACGACCTCACTAAGACACTTAGCCTGGGGTCCTCCTCTGGAAAACAGCAGCCTGGCTCTTCCCCAGACAAAATGGGTGAGCAGATGAAAGCAGGCAGCCCAGGTGAATGTGCTTGGTTACTGCCCGGTGGGCTCTGGCTGCCCACTCCTCTTCCCTTGGCATTTCTTCTTTTGGGTCCTAGCTCTGAAGCTTAGACACCAAATCCCAGCAGCACCTACAAGCTCTTCCGGAGGACCTATGTTTGACCCCCTTGTCAACTGATTACACTAAGGAGTGAGTGACTGATAGGAGCTGAACCTGCTTCCACCTTGGATACAAATGTTGACGATGTGAAGCCATAGGGCAGAGTTTCAAGGGCCAGGAATTCACTGGCAGGAAAAGGAGAGGTCCCTCTAAGGACTTTGAGGATGTCTGGACCTTTCGACCATTACACTGGGTCAAGGGATAAGTTGAGGGGGTGGCTAATAAAGTAGGCTTGTGGCTGCAGAGAAAAGCCCTGGACGGACAGTTTTATAATGAACCCAGAGTGAGCAATGCTTAACCCAAAGGAGACCATCCCTAATAGTGGGATTTTGGTAGAACAAGGGCAAGGAAGACTCTCGGACTCCACGTGCAGCCCTTCAGCTGCCAAAACAGCATTGGGGGGAGAGGCTACCCCTGTGGGCTGAGAAATCCCACAGGCTCACACTTGTAGGATACTGCTGGAAGCAGCTGCCTGTATAGAACTCCTCAGACAAATTGAAAGAGAAAAAAGGTGAGAACCTAGAGCAAGGGCCCTGAGCCTTGGTAGGTGGAGGCCAGGGACCAAAGAAGGATGTTGTTGTTAGGTGCTGTTGAGTCAACTTCAATTCATAGTGACCTCATGTGACAGAGTAGAAGTGCCCTAGGGTTTCCTAGGCAGAAATCTTTTGGGGGAGCCCTGGTGGCACAGTGGTTAAAAGTTTGGGTACTAATCAAAAGGTCATCACTTCAAATCCAGCAGCCACTCCTTGGCAACCCCATGGAGGGGTTCTACTCTGTCGCTATGAGTCGGAATCCACTCGACTCAACAGCAGTGGGTTTGGTTTGCTTTGCTTTGGTTAATCTTTATGGAAGCAGATCACCAGGTTTTTCTCCTATGGAGCCATTGGGTGGGTTCGAACCACAAACCTTCAGGTTAGCAGCCAAGCACTTAACCATTGTGCCACTAGGGCTTCTTATAAAGAAGGATGGTTGGACTTAAGAATGCAAAGCTTTTGGGGTGGAAGGTGGGGGTGAGGGGGGGTGCGGGGAGAGAGTACCAGGGAGTTGAGGACAGAGCAGGATGGTTGGACCATGTGGACAGACATCCTACTGGAAAGCTAACTCCTGCTCCAAGTCAGAGTTTCCCAGACCTCAGCCATTTCCCTGCCTCCCAGTGCATTTTGCCCTAGCTATGCAAGACCCTCTGCTTAACAGCTTTCTTTAAATCAACTTTTTTTTTTACTTAAATATGCCTGTTTCAAAAAAAGAAATGTTTTATCATTGCCATAAATGGAAAGCCAGTATCACATTACTGTAAATAGAAGATAACCATAAAAGAAACACAATGAAAATAAAAGAGTGCTACTAAATTCTAACAAGATCCTGCTGCCTAAGGAAGGTGATGAGCCTGAGGTCCACTCCCTCTTGAAAAGGGAGATTAGCAAGGGCTAGAAAAATGTTAAAGACGCACTAGCAGTAAGCTGAGACTCTCCCTGTAGTAATCAGAACGGTTGAAAGAAAATCGGAAAGGAACTTCTCACCAGGACAGACAGGGTTATAGAAGAAGGTCCATCACTGAAATGACCTGCCTTCTCCTGGAAGATCTCTGATGTCCCACATTTGGGGAAACACGATTCTAAGTGTATTAGGTAAAAAGTACTGTTTGTCAAGAGCTAGGAACCCCAAGAGTTTAGTCCTGGACAAGATATGGTTGACCTGGTCACAGAGAGTCCAGTTCCTGCCTTGGCCTCACTGGGAGGTTTTGGGGAAATTGTTGCCTTCTCTCACCTTGGTGTCACCACCTATAAAACAAAGGGTTTGAGCAAATGGCCTGTAGGATCCTTGTTGCAGCTTTCAATGAAAGGAAAAAAGGAACCAAGGATGTGCTTATCGGGAAAGTGAGAAGCAGAGGGCCTCATGAAGGAAAGTAGGGGTGGAGAGGGGAAGAGCTGGGAAAGGAAGCAATGTTGGCAGCGGACTGGTGGAGAAGGGTCAGCAGTCCACAGGAGGAGTGGAAAAGCCAGTAGTAACTGATTGGAGTCTAGGTTGGCCTGGCCCAAAAGGTTCTAAACTCCCCACTTGCCATTCCCGGAGAAACTTTGTGGACAATTTATTGTAATCCAGCCACCTCATTTTACAGATGGAGGAAACTGAGGAATGGACACAGCCTAGATCCTAGGCATGGTTGGAGAGCTGGGAATCGAACCCAGGCCTCCTGACTCCCAGGCCAGGTCCCTGTCAATTCCCTGTGTTCAGGAAGCTAGTAGAGATGATTCTTTTGAAAACACTCATCTCTCCTTGAACGGGTTTTTAGACTTCGTTTTCTTCACCATCTGGAAAAACATTGAATTGGCCTGAAAGCCCCAAACCTGCCTGAGTGTGGCCAGTGCTGGGCAGTCCAGGGACGGTGCCCCAGCCACCAGGCACAGAACACCTGGGGTGAGCTCCACACACTGGCATCCTGAGAGCGTGAATAGGAGGGCAGGATGCAGAGCAAAGAGCCCCAGACCAGGAGTCTAAGGACCCTGGTGGTCATGGGCAATTCCCTTCCCCTCTCTGGTCTCAATGCTCCCATCTGTAAAATGAGGCATTTGGACAAGATAAGTGGGTTTCACTGTGCAGGTAGGTCCAGCTCATACGTACCTTGAGGACCCTGGGACCAGTACCAGTTGCCACTGAGTCGACTCCAGCTCACGGTGACGCTGTGTGAGTCAGAGTAGAACTGTGCTCCATAGGGCTTTCAATGACTGATTTTTTAGAAGTAGGTCATCGGGCCTTTCTTCCGAAACACCTCTGGGTGGACTTGAACCTCCAACCTTTGGATTAGCAGCGAAGTGCGTTAACCGTTTGCAGCACCCAAGGACTCCCAAGCTCCAGTTTCAGCCAGAGCAGGTTCCTTTTTCATCTGCTTTGCATAATGATGTCTTTCACATATGATTTCAAGGAGAAAGTGTCTTTTACTTGAAAAAAAAAAAAGAGTTTGAAACCACTAGGAGAAAGGACTTCTCGCCCCTAACTTTTAAACTTTTTGGTGGATTGGAGGAAACCCCGGTGGCATAGTGGTTAAGAGCTACATCTGCTAACTAAAAGGTCGGCAGTTTGAATCCACCAGGTGCTCCTTAGAAACTCTATGGAGCAGTTCTACTCTGTCCTATAGGGTTGCTATGAGTCAGAATCGACTTGATGGCAGTGGGTTTTTAGTGGGGTGTATTAGACTGTGAGCCCCTCCAGGGGCTGGGAGCCTGCCTTGTTGCCTGCCTTGTTCGTCTCTGGGTCTCCAGGACATGGCACAGAGTTGGCACTCAGCAGGATGTTGGATGCCACCTCCCAGCTGTGCCACCTTGAGCCAGCCTCTTAACCTCTCTGAGCCTCAGTTGATGCATTGCTGACATGGGAATCACAACACCACAGCTGGCATTGGGTGGCTGTGAGATTCCCTTGGAAAGCTCTTGGCATAGTGCCTCACGTGTAATAAGTGCTCAGTAAAGTTGAGTCTGATGGCGACGTGACTGGCTGGCCAGCTGGCTGCTGCTAAACAGGTCAGATCCTTATCCAGGAGGCGTGCTGACCTTACAGTTAGCTTTTCAAAGGCTGTCTGCATTCTAGATATTTAATCATTGCTTCCCTGATTTTTTTTTTCTGAATTGTATCTTTTTATATGTAAATTGCAATCATTTCCCAAAAAATGACAGTTCATTAAATGTACAACTGGTGTGATTGAATTTGTTTATCTTTGCAACGATTTTTGTATAAATAAATTCGTGAATCCAAGAAACATCCTTTGTGAGTCCAAGTGAGCCAATTGGGGGTTTGAAGGACGTGGTCTTGACCCTGCAGGGCTTGGACCGGTTGCAGGGATCTCCTCACTTTCTCTCTTTTTCTCCCTCCAACAATCTACCCACAGGCCAAGGCCAGGTGGGACAAGAGCCTGCCCACCAAGGTCCACCTCACTCCCAGGAATGCTCCCGGCTGTGAGCTGGGGAAGGAAGGAACAGTGTTCACTCTTCCTCCTCTCCTGGGCAGCAGGAAAAGAGCTGGAGGCTACATGGCTTTACTGGAAGGGGCCTCTGTGGACTTTGTGGCTGGGCTTTCCAAAAGCAAGTCCCTGGGAAAGGCAAGAGGAGATCCTGCCGGGTAAGGAGGCTGATGAACTTTGCCCCCCCCCCCTTTCTTATTCTTTATTTTTTGAGAGTAAATAATACAACAATAGTAGTATCTACCATTTATGGGCCCTGGTGGCACAGTGGTTAAGGGCTTGGCTGTTAACCAATAGGTTGGCAGGTTCAAGTCCACCAGCTGCTCCTTGGAAAGCCTATGGGACAGTTCTACTCTGCCCTATAGAGTGGCTATGAGTCGGAATCAACTCGATGGCAAAGGTTTTTGTTTTGCTTTGTTTTTGGTACTTGGGTAGAAGATGGGACTGTGAGGTTACACAAACCCAAGTTCAAAGCCTGGCTCCTTCACTCACCAGCTGTGTGGTCTTGGGTAATTCACTTTGCCCATCTGTGCTTTAGACTCCTAAATTTTAATAAGAGCAATGGCTTACTGGATGCCAGGCACTGTGATAAGGTCTTTAGATCACCAACTTACTTAAGCCTCCAAACAACCCCATAAGGTAGGAATGGTTAGAAAGCCTGTTTGTAGAGAGGAACACTCAGAGAGGTTGAGACACCTGTATAAAGTCCCACAACAAATAAAGAGCTGGGGCTCAAACCTTTCTCTTTCCACCTGCGTCTGGACCATATACCCACAAGTACAGGGAGAGGGTGTGGGCAGGCAGGAGGTCAGGAGACCTGGGGGCTGGTCCTGTTGTTGAACTTTCTGGCTGTGTGGCCTCGACTGAGTGGCCTAACTTCTCTGAGCCTGCCTCCCCTTCTGTAAAGGGAGGCGAGAACACCTACTCCACAGGGCTGTTGTAAACACTGAAGGAGATGATGTCTACAAGGGGACGTTGAAAACCAGAAAGCACATAACGAATACAAGACTTTCTTTTTAACTGCATTTATCATCCGAGTAGAGCAGCTGAGATTACAAATTTGGAACTCAGGGTCCCCCAGAGGCACCTGGCACACTTCAGTCACATGACAAATACCTGTGAAGATGCAGTTGTGGTCCGGAACTGGCTCTGCACCTGGACACGCAAACCTGCAAAAGAACCAAAAATGCATGTGGTCCCTGGCCTCATTTAGATGACTGATGGGAAGCGATCAGCCCAATTAGAGAATTTTTTATTTACGACTCACCTTGTGCAACATCTGGCCAATTTTACAGATGAAAGCCCTAAGGTTAAGACAGGAGCAGATCAGGGGTGTCTTAGCCAAGATCTGCCAGCAAGCTGACTTTGGAATTTAAAGGCGTTTGGATCCTGCTTCCCCAGTGCGTGTTCTTTGGACCAAACCTTCTGCCTCATTTTCTGCTCGCCGACCCTCAGTTATCGCGATATTCTCTCCTCTCTGTGACCTATTACTCCCCACACTCCACCCCCCCCCCAGCCTTTTCGTCCACTCCTTCTGCTCTCTGACTCAAATGATTCCCAAGGAGACAGACTGGGAAGGCAAATACGCATTATCGGTTAACCAGGGACCTCTGGCGAAACTCAGGGGCTCTTCCCATTCCCAGAAAGCCTTAGAGGAGGGTGCGTGGCCAAGGGCTCTCCTGCCCTGAGCAGTGGGGCCCTCATCTGGGTGTCTCTAAAATCTAGCCACAGTAATGGTGATTGAGGTGACCTTGCCTGCAGTGCCACAATGATGCAGCTGCTGGGCTCTGAGACAGACTAGACCTGTGCTGAAATCTGAGCCCCACGGCGACCTTGGACAAGTTACTTAACCTCCCTGAGGCTCAGTTTCCTCCTCTGTGAAATGGAGATAATAACTCCCCCTTGGGATTTTGGAAGGTAAGTGGAATAACACATGTAAGGTACTTAGCATAGGGCACACGGTAAGTATTAAAGAGACGATCCTTGTAGCTCTTTTCCTTGCAGACCAAGTTTAATTGATGCCTGAAGCATACAGGGAGAGCCTACTGTATGCTTAGTCAAAGGCAAATGTATAAAGAGCTTTATTGAGCTCTTACTGAACACCAAGCAGTTTGCTAAACACTATACTTCTATGTATTTCTCCCCACAATCGTATGAGGAAGGGTCTATTATTGGATCCATTTTATGGAGGGGGAGACTGAGGCTAAGAGAGCTTAAGTAATTTGCCCAAGATTACCCAGCTGGTGAGTGGCACAGCTGGGCTCTGAACTCTGGCAGGAGTATTCCAGAACCTGTATTCTGACTCACGCTACTTCATGCCCTTTATCTCTTCTGTTCTTCCCAATGATCCCATGGTTATTAGTATTCTCTCCATTTTAGGGATGAGCAAAGTGGGGGTCAGAGAGATGGAATGACTCACCAAGCAGGGCAGGGACAGAGCCACAAAGAACCCCAGGTCTTCTGGCTGCAGTGGCTATGACTCCGAGACAAAGGTCAGGTGACTAGCTTGTGGGTCCCCTCCAGTCAGGAAGGGCTGCCTGCTTTGAAGCTCAGTGACCCCACAGACGTCTTGCAGGGTGCTCAGGCCACCAGGTGCATGCTTGAGGGTAGTGACAAGAAGGCCAGCCCACCTCCTGGTCGTTAATTTTGATACCCGTTTCATTTTCTGGGAGCCAGTCAGCAGCAGACAGCAGGGCCTGAGGAGCCTGGATCCCTGCAGGGCCATCTCCAGCTACAGGACAACTCTGCACCCAGATGGCTGTCACAGTGACAGGGCCTTGTGTCAGCACAGGCCCCTCCAGTGGAAGGACCCCGGCTCCTGCTCTGTTACTTAGGTAGCACTGTCTGGCTCCTGCTCCTCTCTTTCTAGCTTCTCTTCCTCCCTCCCATTCCTTCCTTCCTTCCCCTCTCCCTCCCTCTTCACATCACCCCCCTCCCCACTTAGCTCCATACTTTAGACAT
Organism: Loxodonta africana; assembly: GCF_030014295.1. NCBI lineage: Eukaryota > Metazoa > Chordata > Mammalia > Proboscidea > Elephantidae > Loxodonta > Loxodonta africana. The sequence goes on from NC_087348.1 coordinate 38,379,438, forward strand.
ACACTTCAAGGCGGCAAAGCTCCAAGAAATGACCGCACACCAGCCCTAACTGACAAATGTGCTGTGTGCCTGGCATCCCTGGAGTGAATGCACCAAAGGGTAGAATTTTCCAGCTTTGCCAATGACTTGGAAATGGTTTATTTATTTAAATAATATTATATTGCACTTAACACGTGCCAAGTGCTCTTGTAAGTACTTTCTGGATAATGTTGTTGCTGTTGTGTGCCGTCAAGTTGGTTCTGACTCACAGCGACCCCATGTGACAGAGCAGAACTGCCCCAAAGGGTTTCCTAGGCTGTCATCTTTATGGGAGGTAATCGCCAGGTCTTTCTCACTCGGAGCTGCTGGGTGGGCTCAAATGGCCAGTCTTTCAGTTAACAGCTGAGTGGTTAACCACTGTGCCAACAGGGCTCCTGTTCTGGATATTAACTACTATCATTATTCCCATTTTACAGAGGAGAAAGTTGAGGCACAGAATGACAAAGTAATTTGATGAAGACCACTGCTATGCATTGAATTGTGCCCTCTCCTAAATACGTGTTTAAATCCTAACCCCCGTACCTGTAAACATGACCCTGTTTGGAATTAGGGTTTTTCTTTTGTTATGTTGATGATGTCATAGCATAGTAGGGTGGATCCTAAACCTAATCACTTCTGAGTTATAAAGAGAAAAGAATAGACACAGAGATAGACACAGAGACACACACAGGGGGCAGATGACAGCTGAAGACAGATATACAGGCGGATGCGTCTACAAGCCCAGGAACTCCAAAAGAGTTACTAGGTACTAGAAACTGAAAGGAAACCCTGGTGGCATAGTGGTTAAGAGCTATAGCTGCTAACCAAAAGGTCTGCAGTTCGAATCCACCAGGTGCTCCTTGGAAACTCTATGGGACAGTTCTACTCTGTCCTATAGGATTGCTATAATTCGGAATCTACTTGGGTTAGTTAGGTAGTTTAGAAGCTGAAATAGACAAAGACGGACCTGCCCCTTGAGCCTGGCCCTACTTCTAGTTCTACTTCTAATTCTACTTTTAGTCTCCTGGACTGTCAGGAAATAAATTTCTGTTCTTTAAAGCCACTCATGTGGCTATTTTTTGTTGTTGTTGTTATGGCAGCACTAGGTAACTAAAACCGTCCCACAGCTAAGTGGCAGAGCTGGGATTCAAACTTCGGCAGTCTGGCTCTGGGACCTGAGCTTTTAACCCCTTTACCTTGCTGCCTCTGATAGCTTTATCCTGCTTCATCAACTTCCCCATCTGTTAAATGGGAACAGCCTATACTTGCAGGAAGACAATCAAGTACATTTACATGCCTTGTGGGTCCTAGTCCCCATCCTGGAGCTCACAGAGCCTCAGAGATAAAAGGAACCTTGGTGATTTGCTAGCCCTCTGCTTGAGTGTGTGTGAGTGTGAGATAGTACATGCCTAGGCTTGTGTGTATGTGTGTGTGTGTGTGATGGTACATTCTAGGCTTGTATATGTGTGTGATGGTATATAGCTAGGTGTGTGTGATGGTACATGTCTGGGTGCATGTGTGTGTTGTGTGTGTGAGTGAAATGGTACATATTCATGTGTGTGAGTGTGTGTGTGATATAGTACATGTCTAGGCTTGTATGTGTGATAGTACATATCTGGGCATGTTTGGAGGGTGTGTGTGTGTGTTTGTGTGTGTGTGATAACACATGTCTAGGCTTGTGTGTATGTGTGATGGTACGTATCCAGGCATGTGTGTGTGCATGTGTTGGTACATGTCCATTCTGCTTAACGGCATCTTTCTACCAGAGTGAGGCTGATTCTTTTACTCAAATGAACATCCGCATCTTGACTGGCTCATTTCATGAGAACAGCTACTTCATGGGCCAGTATGTGAACTGACCCTCAAGACTCTTCCACCAAAAAAAAATACTAGCCCATCTTCTTCTTGAGTTAACAAGCGTTGGACACTGATCAGCTTTTTCTTTATTTCGTCTTGTTTTTCACAGCAATGCCTGCTGACCTCCGTTGAGAACGCTGTCAAAGAGGATGTACGAGAGCTTGCGAAGGAGAATAGGGAACAAGCGTTCCCAGAAGAGACAAGCAGAAGAGCATCTTACAGTTCATCTAAAGTGATTTCCCCACCTGGCTTTCTTTCCAGATAAGGAACTTCAAAGATCGGAGTGGCTTAAAGGCTCACCAGGCTCAGCCCACTGGCTTACAGGAGAACCGGGGCCTAGTCCATTGGTCCAGGTGTCCACTTCACTCCTAGTTTTTCCTCTCTCCAGGCTACCTGCTTTCTCTGCCACTGTCTGCCTGATTTCTTGCTCTTGCTTTTTATTCCAGATATGTAAACCTCTAATAAACCTAGAGATAGGCTTATGCCTGATTTATCCCCAGTTACAGACAAAAAAAAAAAAAAAAGCCGGAGCCAATTATAAAGTGGATAAAAGTCCCCATGTGCGATTTTTAAAAACACTTCCCCAGCATAAACATCTTAACTCCATAAAGCTCCCCCAGAATGTTGGCTCAGTGGCTCCATTTGTTAAGAGGCTGACCTTTGGTACAAGGCCTTGGGTCCGTTCAAACGATTGCAACATCGCAGATTGCAGGCCCATCATGCCTGAGTGTGCATGAACCAGCCGCTTTGAAACAGCCTTGCCCAGTGTCTAATTCACAGTGCTTGGCCCCTGGTAGGCGATCCATAAATATTTAGTGAATGAAGGAATGAATCAGGTAATCAATAAATATTCGCTTTAAGAAAAAAGAATTAGAAAGTTAAACCCACTCAAAGGGGAAAAAAACCAAACAGCATATCCTCTCTTGCCAACAAGACATTTTTCTTGTAATTATCCAAGCCACTGAGCATCCTGTTATCAGAGACACCATCCCGCATTCTAGGGCGTAAGTCCTCAAATTAGAGGTTTCATTCATCCATTCAGTACTTTAGAGTACCTACTGTCAATCAAAAGACAAAGGTCCTAGTGCTGGTGTGCAGGGGGACCTGGAACACCTGAGCTTAGGCTTGAATTGCTGATTTCCCCCTCACTTAATGGTAACAAAGCTGGCAGGACCTAGGTTCCAATCAGTCTATCAGCCAGACCCCTGACCCCCTCCACATCTGGCCACCCTGCGGCTTGGCAGAGGCCTTGGTTCAAGAACCCTTTTTTCTGTCATGCATAGAGGAGTTAAGTTCTGCTAGGAGCACTCTCATCCCCACACACACCTCTGAGAACCAGGATGGATCAATGATCCAGGGAACAGACCTGCATTTGTCCTTATTGCTTCTCAGGGTGAAGGCTAAAGTCCTGAAAATGACAACCTGGCAGGTGTGATGGGGGATGTATATGTGCACCTGTCTGTAATATAAGCAGAGGCCGCTCATGGACAATGTGTGTATGGTGGTTTTACATTATGTCCACAAATTCTTTGTCACTCCTCCTCTCACAATGTGGAGCCTAATTTCTCTCTCCTTGAGGTTGAGCTAAATTTAGTGCCATCCTTCTAATGAATAGAATGTGGCAGAAGTGATGTTATGTGACTTCTGGGATGAGATTATGAAAGGCATTTTAGCTTCTTTCTTGCTCTGTCTCTCTCTTGGATGACTCATTGTTGGGGAAGCCAGCTGCTGTGTCAAGAGGTCTACATGGTGAGGAACTGAGGCTTCCGGCCAACAGCCATGTGAGTGTGCCATCTTGGAAGTAGATCCTCCGGCCTCAGTCACGCCTTCAGATGACTGCAGCCCCAGCTGACATCTTGATTTCAACTTTATGAGAGACTACAAGCCAAAACAACCTAGCCAAACTCTCATGAATTTCTAACCCATAGAAACTGTGTGATGTAATAAATGGTGTTTTATGCCACTAAATTGGGAAATGACTTGTTTTGCAACAAAACTAATACAGTGTGGGGCTCATCTTAGGGGAAAGGAGTCCCTGGGGACTTGGGGCAGGGAAGTGTGAGAAAGAGGCTCCATGAAGGATGATTATGAGTGAGTAGGTGAATTAGATGTGGAGGGAGAATAAAGCTAATGTTTACTGGAGTTTACCATATACTGCCTGAGCGTCACATGCACTCATTGACGTCATCTTCAAAGTAGCTCCATGTAGTAGATATTATTTGTCATCCCCCACTTAAAAATGAACAGACTGAGTTCAGAGGGGTCAAATGAGCTCCCTGAGCAGATTCAGAATTTGGCGGTAGACACACTGAGCCCATAGCTTCTTCAATGATTACACGGCCTTTAGACAGAATTCAGGAAAGTCAGGTCCTAGGAGGGCACTTGAGGATGGGGTGAACATGAGTAAGGACCAAGCGGGCTAGTGAGGAGGCAATGTGTTGGAGAGGTGGAAGACCTGAGAGTCCAGCCATGGCAAAGACTTCCTGCCTTCTGGGTGGTCACGATGGGACACCACATGAAGCTAAAACTAACACCAGGAAGTGGAGTAATGACAGTCCAAAAGGTGTGGTTCTGATATTAAATGCTGTGGGAACTCAAGACAGGTATATTTAATGTAGTAAATCTAAGCTGCTGTAACAAAAAAAAAGCTGTAACAAAGAGATCCCAAAATACAGTGACTTAATAATATAGAAATGTATTTCTCCCTAATGTAACAGTTCCAAGGTTAACAAGACCTAGGTTCCTTCTAGATTGCTTTTACTCCAAGCTCATTGCCACTTTTGTCTGGTGGAAAATGGGTCCCTGCCATAGCCAGGTTCTAGCCAGTGGGGAGGGGAAAGAGAGCATGGAGAAGGTCCACCCTTTGTCTTAAGGCCTGGGAATAGTAAGCATCACCCCACTCATATTCTATTGACCAGGACTTGGTAGTGGCCACATCGGGCTGCAAAGGAGGATGGGAAATGTAGTCTAACCAAGCAACAATGTGCACACCTACACTTCTGTCACTACAGAGGAAGAGGAGAGGGGCTTTGGTGGATATCAGCAGCATTTGTCACAGGGGGTGCTGGATGTGGCTTCAAACAACAGACTGGGCACCAGGTACCAGTTGCTGTTGAATTGACTCCAACTTATGGTGACTCCATATGTGTCAGAGTGAAACTATGCTCCACAAGGTTTTCAACGGCTGATTTTTTTGGAAGTAGATCACCAGGACTTTATTCCAAGGTGTCTCTGGGTGGACTTGAACCTCCAACATTTTGGCTAGCAGCTGATCACATTAACCATTCACACCACCCAGAGACTCCAAACTGACAGGGTATTACAAGCCTAATCCCGATCTTTCTCCTTTTTCAACCTTTTAAAGGCAATGAGAAACTTGAGAAAGCTGAAGACACCCTCCCCAGAAAAAAACATATGTTGACACAATTTTGCATACAATCTCAAGAATTTAGAAAGCCTTTGGAATCCGTGGACTTCAAGTTAAGAATCTTTGGTTTATAAACTGGCTATAAATGTGTTAATCATTGCAATTTAGATCTGAGCTTCCTGGCATCCAAGGCAAAAAGAGATACTAGATTCTACAGCTGTCATTAGTTTTTAGGGAAAACAAAGCATATAAAGTTCTTTGAAAGAGAAAACCTCTTTCCTGGCATCGTCTGGGAGGAATTTATCTCTTGGAGGCAAAGCAGTAGCTCTTATTTCTCTCCTAAGCAGGAGCTGCAGGTTGCCTGGGAATCCCAACCTGCAAAGATGGCAACATCGCCTTGAAACGTAAAACATTGCCAGCTTCCTTTCCCCAACAATAGACTGTCACCAGCCTCAGGTGTAAAAAGAGCTTGTTGTTAGGAGGCAAGTTGCTAAACATATGCAAGGGACATATGGAGGACCCTGGGAGGGCAGCTGCACCAGGAAACTTCTAGCAGCCAACCAGCCTGCTGCTGCTGCCAGTGATGTTCCTTGGGGTCCCTGCTGATGGCCCAAGTCCACCATGTCTGGGCCTGGTGACGTTCTGATGAGTCACCCTGCCTGGCCACTCTCCTGGGGAAAGAAGGAGTAGAGTCTTGCTAGTATATCCTAGAACAGACTGGGGTTCTCTTTGGGGTCCTTCACATGGCAGGGGGCTCAAGACCTGTGTGGGGCTGGGGGTTAGCTGCTGATCTCTGCCGGTTTGATCACCTTTCAGCCTCAGAGCTCGTCCCTCTCTCTTTTTGCCTGTCTACCTTTTTCTTCTCTCTCTCTCTCTGTCAGAGCCCTGAATCTGTGTCTTAAAGACCCTCCCCTTTCTTACAGTCAGTTCACCCACAATCTCTGAGACACCCCCATGCTCTTCCACTCCTTGCCCCCCCAAACACAGAGTGGACCCCCGCCCAGCCTGGCCTGCAGGCCTCTCTGTGGGCCTGGCTCCATCCTGCTCCAGGCTCCAGCGCCTGGTTGCTATGGTTACCTCGGCTCTCCTCTGAGGCCATGTGGGATGGCTGGTGCCAGTGGCGGCTCAAGTAACTGGATCCAAAATACCTCCCTGGCCCCTATGCCCCTCCTTGGCAGTCTTCCCTCCTCCTCTCTAAGGTATTCCACCTTTGAGAATCCATGGTAACTCTCTAGGGGGCCATACAATTCTCAAAAGGACATTGCTGGTAGTTCATTTGAAAAGAGAAGTTAGACCCATGTTTGATCATCTCAGCTGGGGAGAAGACCAGGACACCACAAATTTGCCAGGTGTGATCCAGACCAAAATCATAGCTGCTGAGTTATTGCTAGCATTCATTCATTCATCCACTCATTCCTTCAGTCAAACATTCGGTAAGGGTCTCAGGCAGACCCTGGAGATGAAGAGCTGAATAAAGACAGGTTCCTGCCTTGAGAAACTTACAGATGATAGGGACAGAGGACTCTGGAAACAACAGCCTCCCTGCATCTGGGGCATCAAGAAGGACCCCCCCCCCCAGGGGAGAGGGTAATGGCTGGTCTTGAAGGGTGAATATGGATAGAAGAAAGAGGGTGACTGAGATTTGAGGCAACTGACACAACCTGAGGGAAGGCACTGGGTGGGGGTAGGTGTGGTAAATGTGACGGGGAGGCAGGTGGATGTGTGAGAGCTGTAGCCCCAATGTCTAATTCAGGGTCTGGCAGACCTGTAAAAAACACTGAGTTTTTTGCTTTCTGATGATAGTCACCAGCGAGTCTACTGTGAATCATGGTGACCCTATGTGTGTGTCAGAGTAGAACTACGCTCCATAAGGTTTTCAACAGTTGATCTTTTGGAAGTAGATCACCAGGCCTTTCTTTTGAGGTGCCCCTGGATGTACATGAACCTCTAACCTTTGGGTTAGTAGCCAAGCATGTTAACCATTTGCACCAGGGGCTGCAGGGCCTGGCAGAGTAAAGGCTAGATAAATGCTGAGTGAGTGAGTGAGTGAGTGAGTGAGTAACTGAGTGTGTGGTGAATGAAATGAGTGAGTGAATGAATGAGTAAATGAATGAATGAGTGAGTGAGTGAATGAGTAACTGAGTGTGTGGTGAATGAAATGAGTGAGTGAATGAATGAGTAAATGAATGAATGAGTGAGTGAGTGAATGAGCTGCAAGAGGCTCAGTGGAGGCTGCTAAGGTGCATAACAGGGAGGGAGGGAGGAGAGCTGGAAAGATGTGTCTGGGGGAGGTTTCATTAAAGACTCTTCCACTCATAGAAAGAGTTGGAACTTCATGCCTTAGACAACTAGGGTTTTTGCTTGCTTGCTTGCATTTTAAAGAAATACCACTCTGGCAGCCATTTGGAAGATGAACGGGAGTATGAACTCTTGATCTTTCCCCATCTCTCCCAAAATATGCTTCTTCTGTGGACTTCCCTATCCAGTTGATGACAATTCCATCCTTCCAGGTGCTCAGGCCCAAAACCCCAGTGTCTCCCTTAACTCATTTCTTTCTCTCACACCCTACTTCTGACCTGCTGGGAAATCCTATTTGCTACACTTTTAAAATGTGCCTGAAATCCAATCACTTCTCCCCGCCTCCACTGCTGCCATCCTTGTCCAAGACACCATCACCTTTGGCCTCTGTTATTTGCAATAACCCCTAACTTTCTGCTTTCACCCTTGCCCTGACACCCTCCCCCCATAGTATCTTCTTGCACAGCAGCTAGAATGATCCTGTTAAAATGTAAGTCAGGTCATGTTATTCTTTAGCTCAAAACCCTGTAACAGGTCCATCTCGTAATGAGTAACAGCCAAAGTCTGTGCAATGCCCAAGAGTCCTACCTGATCCCCCCACCCCCCTACCCCACCCCCTACTCTTGTCCCCATCTCGTCTCTGATTTGCTCCTGAGAACACCACCCTTAATCCACTTACTCTATTTACTTCAAACACTTCAGGGAAGTATCTGTCTCAAGTCCTTTGCACTGGCTCTTCCCTCTGCCTGGCTTGCTCTTCCCTTAGACATCCTCATGGCTCCTCCAGGGCTGATAGAGAGAGAGAGCCTTTCCCTGGAGGCGACACCCTGAGTTTGGACTTGTAGCCTACTAGACTGTGAGAGAGTGGATTTCTCTTTGTTGAAGCCATCCACTTGTGGTACTTCTGTTGTGGCAGCACTAGATGACTAAGACATTCTGCTAGAATATAAGCTCCATGAATGCAGGACTTTTTGCTTGTTTTGTTCACTGATGCGTCCCAAGTGTGTAGATCAGTGCCTGATGCATGGTAGAGATTCAATTAACTTTGTTGTTGGATGTAGGATAGTTGACAGGAGCCTGAGAACCTTTAGGAAGTGATTGTGGTACCCTAATGGGAGAACTTTGTAGCCCAGACAAAGTCCACGCAGAAGAGATGAAGAGGGGACAGACTGGGAGGATAATATGGAATTAAAATGGACAAAACTTGGTGGCTCTTAGATGTTAAAAAGGGAAATGGGTAAAGGAAGGAGGCATTTCAGATTTTCCTAATCTTTTCCTGGCTAGACAGTGTCTTGTGGCTGGTGATTGGCTCCCTGAAATCATGTCCAACCTCTATCTTCTTGCCACCCTTGACTGTGTAATATCTGTCAATATGGCAGCATTTGCCACCATAATGGGAAGGCCAAGAGAGTCGGAGGCGCTGGCACCCCTGACACTGTGATGACATTAATCCAATACCAGCCATCCCTCCCTCCAGACTTTTTGATTTATAAGAAGAATAAACCCCCACAGGTTTAACCCACCATCAGCTGATGGGGCAGGTCATGGATGGGCTCTCTCAATTTCCTTCTTTTGGAAACCATATTTTCCAGACTTCCTTGCAGCTAGGACTTGCCATGTGAGTAAGGTTCTGTGGTTAGATGTGCTCACATGAGGCCCAGAGGGAGAAAGAGAGGAGGTAGCCACCCTCTTGTAGTCGTGATTTCCTAGCATCTGCTCATCAGCCTGGCAGGTATATGGCCATTGTGGCAGCAGCAACAGTTCCACGCCTCTGAGTCATACTTACGGTGTCATGGCCTCCAAATAAAAGTACAGGGCAGACCCCTGACTGCCACTTCTCCAGCCCTCTCAACAATTTGGTAAACATCTAACTCCCTGAATTAATTCACTTGCTGCTTAAAATTGCTACCTTTCCCTTTTTCTAGACCGCCTTTCCCAAAGGGTATTCTGTACAAAGGGTGGGAATGGGATTCTGAGAAAAGAGAGCTCATGGTCAAACAGAAACGGGTAGCTATGCAAAGTCAACCAGGCCTCCTTGGAGCAGGACTTCTCAGAGCCTTTACTGTACTCAGGTGAATTGTGAATCCCCTAGAATATCTGGAACACGGTGCCTGGCACTGTGCTTCACACACTGTGGACTCTTAATTAAACACAGCATTTGGTGCCCAGTTCATGACTGGGACCTTCAGTTTGGTTCAGTCTCTGTGAGTAAAACGACTGCTTTGCAGCATGGGTGGGAAAGTGGAGAAAGCACAGGCTCTGGATCCAGATAGACGCAGGTGCAAATTACATTTCTACCACTTACTATGGAAAAGCAACCTTACCACTCTGACCCTCAGTGTCCTCTTCTGGGACAGGGAGGTAAAACACCTACAACTCAGGAGGTCTGTGTTGATGAGTGAAAAGAGCTACAGAGTGGGCACTGGATAAACAGTAGCCACGAGGATAATCAGGGTCTTAAATCGCAGTTCTTGTGACCACAGTCAAGTCCTCTCAGCACAGCTCAGTCAGACTGCTAGAGTGAGAAGGAGAAAGTGGGTGGTCTTGGCAGGCTTACAGGGGACCCCGAGGGACCCTTCTCCTGAATTCCAATCATGCCTGGGAGCTCTTGTGTTTCAATATACAACATTACCCAAGCTGCCTTGCTACTTGAGATTAACTCTTATAATTGAAGGGCTAGAAGACATTTCCAAAGCCAATTTTCAGCTAACGCTGCTTGCTGTTCCAGGTGAGAGGAGGCTGGCCCCGAGATGGGGCCTGGAGGATGGGAACAGGCCGACTGATGCCCTGATAGTAAGAGCAATAGCTAAGACCATGACTACTTATTATAGGCCAGACATGACTCCAAGCATTTTGCATTTTCTCACTTAATCCTAACTACCAAGAGGTAGGTACTATTATCATTCTGATTGTGCAATGGAGGAAACAGGCTCAGAGCCTCCTGAGGCAGACTCACTCATAGTTGCTGCCTCTGACTCGATCAAGTCCTGGCTTTCACTGAGCCTGTGATTGCTGCCATCAAATGTCCATTCGCTGGCCCTGGTTCTATCCTCTGGGTCCTCCTTGCTTCCTGTGGCTGTGTGGGAAGCTACGTTGTTTCAGATTACAGTGATCTTGTCCCATCCAAATGGTCAGAGCCAAGGCAGCCAGACATAGCCCCGAGAGCTTGGGCTTTGGAGGAGAAAGATGGGGCCTGAGTCTCAGCAACCTCACTCACTTGCAGGATCTAATATGCGTCAATTCACTTCTCTGAGCCTCAGGATGTGGCCAGGGCCCGCCTGTCACTGGGGTGCTACACCATTACGGATGCAAAGAACAGAAAGCCCAACTCGAAATGGCCTAAACAATGAGGAAATTTCACTTTCTCATATAAATAGAAGTCCAAAGCTAGGATTAATTCAGGGCTCAGTAATGGTACCAAGGACCCAGCTTCCCTCCATCTTTCTGCTCACCGATCCTTGTGCATCTCTTGGTGGCAAAATGGCTGCAGCTGCTCCAGCCACAACATGCTCAAGCAGCAATGTCCACAGGCCTGAAGGAAGTGGGCCTTTCCTCCTGCTGCTCCTTTTTAAGAGAGAAAAAAAAAAAAAAAAACTTCCAGAAGCACCCCACCAGACCTCCCCTTGAATCCCATTAGCCAGAATTGTAAACATACCCTCGCCTAGACCAATCCCTAGCAAGGGCAATGGGATTACAGAGATGCCTTGTCCCAGTCACACTTCACCCCTAGAGCTGGGCCAGGGCCTAGCCTCCCTGAAGCCACAATCTCCTGACACCTGAGCACAATTGGGGCTGTTTTAGCCAGGAAGAGAGTGTGATAGTCATAGGGACTGGACTATACTGGATAGTTTTGATTCTTCCTATTCTGTAGCCATGGAGATGCAATGAGTCGGAATCAACTTGATGGCAATGGGTTTGGGTTTGGTTAAAGGGCACGTAGTAGGACTGTACTTCCTGGCCCCCTGGTGCTTGGGTCAGGCCATGTGACTAGTTCTGGCCAATGAGTTGCTAGCTAGTGTGCTGTGTATCGCTTGCAGGCCAGATTGTCCACAGAAGACCCTTCAGGGCCTTCCCCTTTGGCAAGGCGATTGGCAAGTTTCCAGATGGTGGCTGTTCCAACATCCTGGGTCCTTAAGTAGCTTCAATGAGCACAGCCTTCTTCTGATCTTCAATAGACATATAACATAATCAAGAAATAAACTTTAGTGGTTTAAACCACTAAGATCTTGGGGCTGTTTTCTTTTGCAGCTAACCTCAACTGCCTTGACTCATTTGGGGCAAATGGCTGTTGGATAGACAGCCAGCAGTGACAACCCAGAACATAAGGGGATAGGGCCCAGGAATATGCGTTTAACCAGCTCCTCAAGGTATTCTTATGCATACTAAAGTTTGAGAACCACTGGCAAGGTGAGTAAGAACACAATTATGTAAGCTAAGACCTAGGCTCCACCATCAAGGGGCTGTGTATATGTGAGCAAGTAGCCGAACCTCTCTGGGCCACCTGCAGAGTGGACAGGATGTTAGTACCAACCTCATCGGTTATGGGAGGGGTCAATGGGCTGACTCACTAAAGCTCCCAGGTCCCTGCCTGGCCTTGGTAAGTATTCAATAAACACAAGCTATTAGTATTTATATTTGTGTCCATATTTATATTTATATTTTTTATTATTGCATTCACCATCTCTGCAACGGAGACTGACGTCTCTATTCTGACTGAATTATTTAAACCAAATTAAAAGATCACATAAGCGATATTACTTTGCAAATAAAAATTCTAGCCTGGGGAGGAGTCATGGCTGGTAGGATAGTATCCTCCCAAGGACAGGAAAGTGCTTTTGGCCCCTGGCTTCTGCCTGCTTTCCTGGGTAAAGCCTGGGAGCCCAGTGGGTGGTAAACCCCCACTGTCCTTGGCATTCTGGCTTTGCCTGCCACGCACTGTCAGGAACAGTCACAGCTGAGTGGGGCCACTTGGCAGCAAGAAGTTAGCAATTCCTGGGGTGGGAGAGGCTAGCAGGCTCCTGCTCATTGGTGAGTGGCCCAGACTTGGGGGAGGGCATAAGACAACGCAGCCAGTGGCAGGCCAGGCTGATGTGTGGAGGGCACCAGGGCAGTTTCTGCCCTCAGGGTCAGGCGATGCCCCTGCCCTGGCAATGACAAGGAAGTTTCTTCTTAGCCATTCTCGGAGGATTCCTTCTGACCCAGTATCCCAGAAGAAACGGGCAAGGAGTGGAGGGGAGTTGCAGCCAGCCTGGACATCCATAGTGATCCAATGCTTTCATTCATTCATTCATTTCTTCATTCGACGAACATTTATTGTGTGCCCATCGGTGGGTCAGAGGTCCCTGGGTGGTGCAAGAGATTTGCAACTGACTACTAACCTAAAGCTTGGCAGTTGGAACCCACCCAGGGGCACTGTGTAAAAAAGGCCTGGTGATCTGCTTCTGTAAAGGTTACAGCCAAGAAAACCCTAGGGAGTAGTTCTACTCTGTAATATATGGGTCGCCATGAGTCAGAATCAACTTGGCAACAATGGGTTTGGGCTTGGTTGGTAGGTGGGTCAGACACTATTCTGGATACTAGCAGTATGGTGGCATGCAAAACAGTGTCCCTGCCCTCGTGGAGTTTACAATCTAGTGAGGGAGACACACAATAGATAAACAAACCAATAGCGATATAATATCATGTCAGGTGCTATGGAGAGGAAGGAAGCTGGGTTAGGGCTGAGAAGTAGAGGGAGGTTATTTAAAACAAGGTCTCCAGGAAGGTGTCACCGAGAGATGACCCTTGAGCAGACTTGCATGAAGTAAGGGAGGGAGTCATAGCGGAGAGCCTGGTATTCCAGGCTAAAGGAACTACACACCCAGAGTTTGAGAGGGGAACAGGCTTGGTGCGTGTGAGGAAAAGCCACAAGCCAGTGTGACTAGAGAGGAGTAAGTGAGGAGACAGATCCTGCAGCCCTCAGGGAAACCACTGGAAATTTCCAGTAGGGGAGTGATATGGTGTGATTTATTGTGGGCAGAATAAGAGGACTCATACATACAGGCACTTATACAAGTAAAATAAGCTCTTTCACAAAAAGACCTATATGAAGAGCGCCTGGCACATCATAAGTGCCACACAAGTTTTGCCATCATTATTACTATTGTTATTCCCATTATACAGAGGAAAAAATGGAGGCTCCAAGTGGTACCTAGCTTGCCCAAGGCCAAGCACTAGCAATTAGTGGTGCCAGTCTGTTACCAGGACCTGGGGTCAGCACCACTGCTGATTGGGGGTCCAACAGACCCACGTCCAACTCTTGGCCCTGCCACCTGTTAGCTGTGACCTTGAATAATTAACTTGCCATGCTTCTATTCATCTATAAAATGGAAGTGTGGCAGGCGCCTAGTGATCCCACCTACTGGTGTTCATTCTGGGTGTCGGGTGTGATCCTCTTCCGCAAATAACTTGCTTCCAACCAATGGAATATACAAGATGGAGGGGATGTCACTTTTGTGACACGGTTACAAAAGCTCATGACTTCCATCTTGCTAGCAAGACTCTCTTCACTGCCTTCTCAGCTTGCATGCTTTGATGAAGCCAGCAGCTGTGTGGGAGGGGCCCATGTGTAAGGAACCGAGGGTGGCCTCTGGTCACAGCCCACAAAGAACTGAATTCTGCAACAACCACTGAGTGAGCTTGGAAATGAATCCATTCACAGTCAATCCTTCAGATGAGACTGCAGCCCTGGCCAACACCTTGACAACAGGCTTGTAAGAGACCCTACAGCAGAGTACTCAGTTAAGCCCAGATTCCTGACCACAGAAACTGTGAGATAATAAATGTACATTGTTTTGAGCTGCTAAGCTTTGCAGTAATTTGTTACTCTGCAACAGGTAACTGAAACAGTGGCAATACTTGTGCCGAGAATCCCTGGGTGGTACAAATGGTTACTGCTAACCAAAGGGTTGGCAGCTCGAATCCACCCAGAGGTGCCTTGGAAGAAAGGCCTGGCAACCTACTTCTGAAAAAATCAGCCATTCAAAATCCTAAGGAGCACAGTACTACTCTGACACACATGGGATCACCCTGAGTTGGAATTGACTCAGTGGCCACTGGTTAACTGGTTTACTTGTGTCTACCACTGGCAGTTGTTTGGGGGCTTGAATACAACGTTTCATATAAACAGCTAGTCCCAAGCCTGGAACACAGTGAGTTCTCAATAAGTGATAGCTGTTCTCGTTTTAATAATTTAGTCCTCCCAGAGGGTGAGTGAGAATCTACTGTCTTTGAACTTCAAGCCAGAACCATGCCCTGGGTTTGCAAAGATCTGTCCAGGAAGCCCAGGCTCAGCCATCTACTCTGAGGACCAGAATCACCCTGGCCCTTCTGCTTTGACCCATTGGCCCTCCTGGTCACCCTGCAGTCCACGTCTCTGAAGGACTGGTCTGCACATCTGGATTCTCCCCGCTTCACCCTCAGAGTAAGCTCAGGATTTGCGTCCCTGCTCTCTCCTCCTCCCTACCTCCTGGCCACCTCAAGAAGCCCACCCCTCTTAAAGAAAGCTCCAGACTACCTTCCCCAGCTCCAGAGGTGTGGAGGGGTGGGAGGAGGGCACTACAGTCCATCTGAGATGCTCAGAGGTGGGCTCAGCCAGGCCTCGTCCTTTGGGGCTGCCTCTTCATGTCAGAGGTGTCCAGGGTCCCCCTGGGCACCAGGTCCTGGCTCCTGCATTGCTGTCTTGGAGCCAGAGCTGTCACTGGAGTAGCTTTGTGCATGGGTCTCAACCCTGCGATACATGTGAGCACACACACACACACACACACACACACACTCACACACACACACATACCCCATCGGCCTCCAGCCATGAGTCATCAGCTGCATTAAGGCCTGATGACCAATTCTCCTGGGAAGATTAGGAGCCAGCCTTCCCCGCCCTGGGGTCTGTTCATTCACTCAGAGGCAAAGCATGCCATAGCAGGCACCTGGACTGTCTTCTGGACTCCCCAGCACACATCCTGGGCACCTACTCAGGATGTCTCTCTCTCTCTGCCCCTCTCTGCAACATTGTCTCATTGTCGCTCCCTCCCTGGTATTTCTATCCATGCTTCCTTACACTCTGCCATAGCCTCCTTTTTCTCTTCTCCTTCCTCCTCTTTGCCCCCTCCGCTGCCAACATAATACCTCATCAGTCTCTCTCCACGCCCTTGGCTTCAGGGAGACATCTTCTGTAGCCTTTCCACACCCTAAAACCACTGTGCTCTCCTGCTTATGTGTCTCTTGAGCCCCTTGAGCCCATTCCTCAGCCCACTGCCTTCTCTACACAGCCAAGTCCCAGCTCAAGAGCCACCTCCCCCCTGAAGCTCACCTTCATTACCACCTGTTATAGATTGAATTGTGTCTTGCAGAAATAACCCACAACAACCCAGTGCCGTCAAGTGATATAAATCCTAAACTCTAAGCCTGAGGTTATAATCCCATTTAGGAATGGATTGTCTCTGTTACATTAATGAGACAGGATTAGTGTAGGGTGTGTCTTGAGTCAATCTCTTCTGAGATTTAAAAATGATTAAATGCAAACTAGCAAATAAAGATGGGGAAAGAGAGATGCCAAGCCACTTGAAGATTACCCAGAAGCAGAAGCTCAAAGGGACAAGGACCTTCCTCAAGAGCTGATAGAGAGAGGAGTCCTTCCCCTAGAGCCAGCACCCTGAATTCGGACTTCTAGCCTCCTAAACTGTGAGAAAATAAACTTCTGTTTGTCAAAGCCACTCATTTGTGGTACTTCTGTTATAGCAGCGCTAGATAACTAAGATACCACCTCAACCTCTCCCCACCCCCTAAACTGACAGCTCACGCCCCTGAACTCCAAGCAGTCTCTCTCTCTCCTCAGACACTTCTCCTTTCTATCTTGCACCATGTGATCTGTGGGCAAGCCCTCCCTCCACTCTAGACCCTCATTTGCTACCACTTGACTCAACCACCATCAGCAAGCACCAGCCCTGGCACAGGACCTGCGCTCAGGAAGTGTGGAGGAAGGAAGTGAGGGAGGGAGGAGAGGGAGGAGACAGATAGGCAAACAGATTACAAATGGATTTGTTGAGCAGCTACTGTGTGCCAGGCTTTGTCCTAGGTGCTGCTGGATTGTCAGCTTCCTCTAGAGCTGGGAAATGGAGACCAGTGTGGAATTATAATTGTAAGCACCATAGAAAGGGGAAGATGGGGCTGTGAGCTGTTTGGACCATGCTCTGTAACCCAGACTTGGGGGTGCTGAGAAGGTTTCCAGGAAAACGTTGGGTCTAACCCCGGACTTAAGGACAAGTCAACAGGATGAAGAAGAAAGGAGGAGTGCTGTGGATAAAAAGAACAGCAAGCGGGAAGACCCTGAGGCAAGGAGCCAGTCAGGCTGGATGGGTAGTTGGATGGATGGGCAGGTGGGTGGAGTGAATGGAAGGTTAGATGGAGGGGTGACTGATTGGATGGATGGTGGGTGCACAGATCGGGAGGTGAATGGATGGCCCCAGGAATGCATGGGTGGAGCAGGTGACATCGTGACCTGCTTGGCCAACTATAGGGGTACAGCAGCCACCAAGAGCAGGAGGCAAGGGGGAGGTTCTGGGCCAGGTCACTCTCCTCTGTTTGCCTCTTTCAGCTGTACCTGCCCCCAGCCAGAGACCAGACCCTCTGGTTTAGCCCCTCCTGTGCCGGGGACCTGGACCTAGGGTTATTTATAGATGATAACGGCCCTGCCCACCCTTCACCCCTCCACGCTCATGCAGACACAGACACTTGCCTCTCTCTGGCCATTTCCTTCTATTCTTCTGCACCTTGTGTGGGACGGCAGCGGCCCCAGGCCTAGAGGGGCCTCCCGCCTCCTTTCTTTTCTCCTTATCTCTCTCCTGGCCATGTTTCCTGCCTAAGGAGATAGAGATAACAAGGCAGACCCTCCTGTGAGTGGTTGTAATAGTGGACAGTGAGGCTCTCAGAGTCCGAGGCAAGGTGGACGGCTCAGGGCTCAAGGTCCCATGTGGCCTGCTCACTCTGCTAGTGTGTGGTACCTAGATGTGGGGTGCCCCACCGTGGGGTGCCCATATATGGGGTACTCAGATGTGGCGTACCCAGACATGAGATACTCAGACATGGAGCTCCCAGACACGAGGCGCCCAGCTGATAGATGCCCAGGTATGGTCTACCCAGGTGTGGGCTACCCAGGTGTGGGACTGATATGGATGACATGGAGGTCTCGGTGAACGTGGATAAGAGCATGCCATGTGCCTTTGCTTAGCTCTGTGTCCTTGGGATGGTGCCCTGGTGGCACAGTGCTTAAGAGTTCGGCTGCTAACCTGAAGGTCAGCAGTTGGAATCCACCAACTGCTCCTTGGAAACCCTATGGGGCAGTTCTACTCTGTACTATAGGTCGCTATGAGTCAGAATTGACTTGACAGCAACAGGTTTGGGTTTCCCTGGGTGAGTCACAGCCTCCCTCAATCTCAGTTTCCCAGCTGTGAAATAGGGATGGTGATGGTTTCCCAGGGCTGGTGTGGGAACTCGGGGAGACAATGGAAGTCACTGCACAACCGAGGACACTTGTACAATTAAGGCAGAAAGTCCCTTGAGGAGCACTGAGGAGAGGGGAAAGGGGGTGCCTGTGGGGTGTGCATGATGTCACACTGGGGGCAGGGGCAGGACATCAGGGCAGCTCAGACCTGCTGAGCTCAGGTCTGGCTCTCCCTCCCCTGGGTCCTGGGAATTGCTTGGGAATGTGAGCCTCTGGCATCCTGCCTCCGGCTTCCAGGAAAGACCCTGGCTCCAGGCTCCCTCCTCCTCCCACCCCTAACCACCCACACCCTGCACAAGCAGGGCTGGGGGAAGCTCCCTCCCACCAGCAGTCTTTAGCAAGTTGAGGAGAGTCCACCGAAGATGCTACTAGGAAGCTGATGAGCCCCTTTCTAGCAGAGTGTTTCAGAGAGAAGTGGTGAAGTCTCCTCTGTGATTTTAAGGAGGGTCCTGAGGAGAGGGCATGGCTAACCTCAAAGGAAAGAGGCCCAAATGGTGGCCTCTGGGCAGCAGGGACATCTCTGAGTGCTCAGTGGGCATTTGTCCCCTAATGGTCCTCCAGCATCTCCATTCATACAGCAAAGGCTTTTAAGCACCTACTATGTCCCTGGGTGGCACAAACTCTTAACATTCGACTACTAGCTGAAAATTTGGCAGTTCGAATCCACCCAGAGGCACCTTGGAAGATGGTCCTGGTGATCTGCTTCCAAAAGGTCACACACAGCCTTGGAAACCCTATGGAGCAATTCTGCTCTGCACGTATGGGGTCGCCATGAGTCGGAGTCGATTTGACAGCAACTAACAACAATTGCCAGGCGCGATACAAAAGTGACCAAAAACAGGGAGGACACAGCTCTTCCGCAAAAGGTGGAAAACTAGCAGGTGAAAAATGGTAATAATTACCGTGAATAAGCAGAGCGATGTGACAGGAAATAGCAGAGGGGACAGGGCAGTCGGGGCTGCCTCTCTGAAGAGGAGACATTTAAAAGAGACCAGAGGCTGCACAGGCACCATGGACCAGGCTGAAAACCTGGGGGAGAGTGTTCTAGGCAGAATGAACAGGAGGTACAAATGTCCTGTGAAGAGAAAACTTCAAAGTCAAAATGTTCAAATCCAGACTGCAGCTCTGCCCGAATTTCTTTCTCCTCCAGCCATGACCGGCTTTCCCAGGCCATTCAGGACTCCTTCCAAGCGGATGCCACAGCCCGTCAGTCACAAAGGCTGCTAATCCTGACTCTGAACTGGCTCTGGCCTCTTGCCCCCTTTCTTGGCCATCTAGTGCTGCTATAACAGAAATACCACAATTGGATGGCTTTAACAAAGAGAAATTTATTCTCTCACAGCCTAGTAGGCTAGAAGTCCAAATTCAGGGCACCAGCTCCAGGGGAAGGCTTTCTCTGTCGGCTCTGGAGGAAGGTCCTTGTGATGCATCAGTCTTCCCTTGGTCTGGGAGCATCTCAGGGCAGGGACCTCAGGTCCAAAGGACGCGCTCTGCTCCCAGCACTGCTCTCTTGGTGGTATGAGGTCCCGTCTCTCTGCTCGCTTCTCTCTTTTATATTTCAAAAGAGATTGGCTTATGACACTACCTAATCTTGTAGATCTCATCAATATAACTGCCACTAAACCATCTTATTACATCATAGTGGTGGGATTTACAACATATAGGGAAATTACATCAGAAGATAAAATGGTAGACAATCACAGAAGGGAATGATGACCTAGCCAAGCTGACAGATGTTTTGGGGGGACACAATTCAATCCATCCCCCCCTTCCTGGGCCTGGACACCCCCTCACTGGCTCTGCAGCCTTGTCTCATCCCCTCCAGTTCATCCTCCTCCCTGCTCCCAAGGATGGTCTGAAAACCCTCATGGAGCTACCCTGCTCAAAAGCCTCCCATGGCTCCCTATTACCCACACAAACAAGACCACGCCACTTCATCGGGCCTCCAGGACACTTTACAATCGCATCCCAGCCACCTGTCAGGTGGCTGTTAACGGAGCGGCATTGCCCCCAGGGGACATTTTGATGGTGGGGGCATTTTGTATGGTCATAGATTTTGGAAAAAGTGGGGGGCATCACTGTATTTAGTAGGTGGTGAAGCAGAGGAGGCAGGTGATCAGCAAAGAAGGGAGCAGGTCCTATCCATGAAGAATCATCCCGCAATCCACATGACTTCCAAATGTCCTGCTGAACATTCATGACAAGGGAAAAATCTGTTCAAAATTACGTGTGTCTAGACTTTAACTCTGCTTTATGTAAAAAAAAAAAAAAAAAAATTTTTTTTTTTTTTTACGTATAAACATACAGTACTTCTGTGCCATCTTGAGACACACTGAATTTTCCAGACATGCAGCTAAAAACCAAAACAAGAGAAACCTATATTTAGTTTTATTCAGAACATGCCAAGAATTGCTCACCATGTTGGGAAAAACCATATGATGGTGACACTGTGGGGTGTTGGAGTCCCTGCTCAGCACTCTGCGTTCATCTGCCTCTGTAGCCGTCACCTTCACGGTGGCTCTGCTGAGGCTGCGAGCTCCTGACAACTTCCTGATGTCTTCTGGAGCAGCTGGGCCTGAGCACGTCCGTGTTTAAGCACAGGTTTCATTTTACACGGTGTTCTTTAGATTTCTCCTTTACATGACAGTTGGGGCATAATGTGGATTTTAAAAGGTATGCATGTGAGTAGGTTACATGATCGATGTAGGTTTTTTCAGAGCACTAAAGGGGATATTACACATTTTCCATATAAAAAGAGGCTGTTGGATATGAGAGAAATGGTTGAGAACCAGCGGTGCAGAACGCCAATGTGGTCGTAGGAACTCAGAGATTATTGGTAGGGGCGTGTCTTGGTTTTCCAGTGCTGCTGTAACAAAAATATCACCAGTGAGTGACTTCGAAGAGCAGAAATGTGTTTTCACACAGTTCTGGAGGCTGAAAGTTCAAATCAGGGCCTTAGCCGTGTTGATTCCTTCCTTGTAGGTAGTCCTGGCGTTCCTTGTTTCCTTGGCTTGTAGATGGCCCCCACATGGCTCATGTCTGCCCCCGTGTATACAACTCTCTGTATCTAATTTGCTCTTTGTATAACTCAGAAGCGATTGGATTTAGAACCCACTGTACTCAGCTATGATCTAAGTAACATAATAGAAAACAAACTTATTTCCAAATAGGATTACATCCACAGGTGTAGGGGTTAGAATTCCAGCGTATATTTTGGGAAGACACAATTCAGTCCATAACAGGGCTCAGTACATGACTGATGAATGGATGAATATATGAATGGAGGCATATCGTTGAAAGGGGCCCTCTGATGCTCCTCATATCACCTGGGTCTGTGTGCTCCCAGTTCCAGAATCCTCCATGAGGCCACGTAAGCCCAAGGCTTACTAGTTGGCTGTTCGCTGGATCAGGAAGTTGCTCAGGGTAACTTTAGTTTTGCCTTCAGGGCCCCTGAGCAGACACCAACTGGAGCTGAAGGTCCAGCCAGAGTTGAATCAGGACAGACTATCCCAACTTCTGGAACCAATGTGACATCCTAGGATGTGAGTGGCGATTCCCATCAAGGCTTGGTCAGAAGTGAGAACAGTGTGGGTCTAAGCATCATGAAGCAAATCATTACATTTGCTTCAACTTCATTTCTTTTTCCGGGTTTTCTCTGTAAGTAATACATACTTGTGGCCAAAAGAATTCCAAGCCTCACCAGAGCCTGGAATCCTCTAATCTGCCCACGATTTCTCACTAACCAGGAGCAGGCTAGCATTGTTAATAACTTGGTGTGTGCCCTTCTAGACATTTTTTGTTAAATACCCAACCGCATTCACTTAAAATCTTTTTCCCCCCATAAAACCCAGATCATGTTGAATCTATTTTTCAGCAATCTGTGTTTACAGTAAATAATGTGTTGTGGACACATTTCCTTGGCAGCACAGGGAACAATCACTTTTGTTAAAACTCTGTTTGTGTGAATGTGCCTGTATTTGTTTTCATTTTTTTTGTTAATTTTTTCCCTCATAGAATAGATACATGTGTATAGTTAAAAAATAATAAAAGGTAAGTTTCTCTATTCTCCCAAAAACCTCTCATTTGTTTTTTGTTTTTCTGAACTAAACTCCTGTTTCCTCATTTATTTACTTTAGACAATATCTAAGGATAACCTTCCATGAAAGATAAAAAACTTAGTGACCAAGCCCTAATGTATATTGGTTTCCTGATTTTATTCCATATTATTCAGGTTAATAGCATTCAAGTTCTGTTTTATTACTATAATTGTCATAAATGACTGTGAAAAGTGAAAGCTAACAACCAGTATTTTTAGCAGTAGCTAATACTTTTTTTTTTTTTTTAATACTTACAAAGCCTTTAACCATGTCCTCGTATAGTCAAAGCACTCTACGTGGAGGTTAACTTGTTTAATCCTCACAACAAGCCTAGGAGGTAGCAGCTGTTATTATCCCCCACTTTACAGATGGGGAAACCGAGGCACAGAAGAATTTGCCCAAGATAACTCAGCCAATAAGTGGCAGAGCAGGGCCTGGAACCCTGGCTGGTCTCAGGGTCCGGGTTCTTAACCACTCCCCTGGACTCCCTCTCCATGACTCTTTTAATCTGACATTTGTCAAAGCACGGCCAGACCCCTTAGCTCTTTTGAGCCTCATAGTCTCATGTTACAGATGGAGAAACACAGGCTTAGATGATGATCTTAAAAACATTTCCCATTTGTTGAGCATTTACTACGTGTCAGCCACTGTGCTCAGCATGCTGCAGGTGAGGCCTCGATTTAGCCGCATAATAAGCTCCTATGTGGGCCCTGCTTCCATCTTACTTGTGGATGAGGAAATGGAGTGACAGGGAAGTCAAGAAATTGGGAGAACAGGCGCCAGGTCTCACACCAGCTATTGTCAGACCTGCATTGCGTATTCAGGCCAGACTGTCCCCCACTAAGTAGTTGAACGAGCACAGAATTAGTAGTTGGGATCTGAGCTGTGTGAGAAAGTTTGGCAATAGCTTGCTGTGTGACCTGGGACAGAAAACTCAATCTCTTTGGGCTTCAGGTTCCCTAGCATGGTCAAACCGGTCTCAAGGGGCCTCCGGGCTCCAAAACACTGCAATTCTACCTGATCCTGCTTAGCTACGTGACGTTGGACAAATCCCTGCTCTTTCCTGAACCTCGGCTGCCTCAGCTGTAAAACAGGGATACTAATAACTCCTCTGCATAAAGTTTCTGTGGGGATTAAGTGAGATAATGTGGTAATTTCCTGAAAATATGATGAGGAGGGGGATGCAGAGGGGAAGTCTAGTTAGGACCCAGGATCCCATCTACGTATCCTGACACCCTCCCCTCCACTAGTCACCTCAGGTGCTACCCACCAGGTTTGCAAGGGGCTGGGGATCCTGGGCTAAGGCTCAGTGCCGTGAAAGTAAGCATTGTTGTTGTTAGTTGCCATTGGCTCTGACTCATGGCAACTCCATGTAGGACGGAACGGAACTTTACCTCGTCCTGCGCCATCTTCATGATCGTTGGTGTGCTTGAGTCCATTGCTGCAGCCACTGCATATTTTGAGTGCCTTCCAACTTAGGGGGCTCAACTTCCAGCCCTGTATCCGACAATGTTCTGTTGTGATCCAGCAGGGTTTTCATTGGCTCATTTTCAGAAGTAGGTTGCAAGCTCTGCTAAAACCTGTCCACCATAGTGATCCTGCTGGTATTTGAAATACCAGTGGCATAGCTTCCAGCATCACAGCAACAAGAAAGGACACCATAGTAGGACAAACTGACAGACAGGTGGTGATGAAAGGAAGCAACCTTCATCACTGTCAGGAAATCCAGGTCCTGACTTTGGGCCAAGACGAGCAGGCCTGAGTCTAATGGTACCACAGAATGGCTTGGTTCATGGGACACAGAGCCGGGGTCTATGCGATTGACAGCTCTTTTTTTTTTCCCTGCCTGGTATCCCAACCCCCTCAGGTTGCCACCCGTCTCCTACTCAGTGCACATGCATTGGTGGAACAAATTCTGCCCCCAGTCTCTTAATTCTAACTACGGTCACATGATCCAGACCTGGCCAGTCAGCATAGTCCATCACCCAGGACACAGTGATTGGCTCAGGGATGATCACGTGACCTAAGCAAGGATTCAGGATGTGGTTTCTTCCATAAGGAGAGACTGACAGATGATGTAGGGGAGAAGCCCACAGACAGATGCAAGTTTTGGTAAATGTTCTGACTCTTATGTTGGATAGTCACATCCTCAGTGTTTATTCATTATAAACAAACAAATAAGGGAGAACCATTCATGAACCCTTGACAAGAGTGTGTCACATAGTAAAGATTATGATTCATCCAATTCTGGGACCCAAGATCCCAAATAGAAGGAAAAAAAAAAAAAAACTAGACCTTGTTGGAACTCTCTAGAAAGGGAAATTGTTCTTTTGCCGAGGTTGCTGAGAAGATAAGGTGTCAGCCTGGAACTGTGGGGGTTCTCTGGCCTCTGGGTGTTAATATCCAACAGAGAGAAAAGCAGAACTGAAAAATGGCCGGAACTGAGTCTCAAGAGCATAATTTTGACCCTTGGGCCCAGCTGTGCCTAAAGCCCTACAATGTTGACATTTCTATTCATGAGCAAAGAGACCCCCATCAGAGGTGTGAGTCCAGTGAGG
The DNA here is from genome assembly GCF_030014295.1 of Loxodonta africana. NCBI lineage: Eukaryota > Metazoa > Chordata > Mammalia > Proboscidea > Elephantidae > Loxodonta > Loxodonta africana. The sequence goes on from NC_087348.1 coordinate 38,404,173, forward strand.
TGATTCCTTTGCAGACCCCGTGTGTGCTGTGCAGTTGGGGAAGACATCTGATTTCTGGATCTTGGGAACCCACATCCTCAGGCTTTTTTCCTTCATCCAGTTTGATTTGCGTTTCTGTCACTTGCAACCGACAGAATTCTGAGCACTTCTTTGAACAGATCTCTTCTGAGTGCAGCTGGGAGAATTCCAGGAGGAGGCGATGCCTGAGCAGAACAAGTCTGGAAGGATGAGTGGCAACTGATCAAAAGCACAAAAGTAGAAAGGGAGCTCCAAGACAAGAACACAGCATGAGGAGAGGCGGAGAGGCAGGAATGGCAAGACGGAGAAATTTGGTATTTCTAGCGAGTACAGACTGAGGAGGGCTGTGGCAGGAGATGGGGGTGGGGAACTGGGAGGAGCTCTAGGGTGGATGATTAGACTCAGCACGGTGGAGAGGAAAGGGTCGGATGGGCAGTCGGAAGGCCTGGGTTTGAAGCCATGTCTTCCAAGTCCAAATCCAGAGCTCTTGTCACTACTGTGGTGGTGAAGACAGGAAACAGGAAACAAAATCTGACCTTTTAGAAGAAAAGTTGGCAGCACAACTCCATGGGCTTTGGTCAAGGACTCATTCAGAATAAGAAACAGTGTTTGAAGGTGAGACGTCACCACAGCCAGAGAGGCATCCAGATGGCTTGGGGACTTCGGTTTCTCAGCTGGGCCTGCAGAGCCTCTGTTCAGACCAGAGGGATGGCCAGCTGACTGCAGAGGGCTGTTCAGCCTCAGCTGGCCAGACTGGCCCTGGACCAGGCAGCAGGTCATGACTGATGCTTATAAAACACTCCTTGCAGGGCATTAACTCAATCCTCAAAATAACTTTATGAGGGAGGTGTCCTGCCTTTATGTCCATTTTACAGATGGAGAGACTAAGGCACAGAGAGGCTAAGTGAATTGCCCAAGGTCACTCAGCTGGTAAGTGGCAGAGCTGGGATGTGAGCCCAGGCAGTCTGGCCCCACTCCTGCCCTGTAGGAGGCTGGGAGTCTGAGAGCACAGGCAGACAAGCATCCTTTCCCTCCATCCTATCTTCACCCTAAAACCTGGCAGGAACAGTAGTTTGTGGGTAAAGGAGAGTTCTGCTTCCTCTTCTCTGCTTCCCCAGAGCAGGGCTTGTAACTTTTCAAATACTGGTCCAGGAGTGGGAGCAAAGAAGACATCTCGCTCCAATCTTTCCCCCTGATGTGAAAACTCTAAACACAAGGGCCTGTCCCCAACATAAGTAAGAGGCCCTAGGTCATGGGAGTAGCTCAGAATTGTTAAATTCATCATGGTATATAAAAACCCGTTGCTGTAAAGTTGATTCCTACTCATAGCAACCCTATAGGGTTTCCAAGTCTGTAAATCTTTAGGGAAGCAGACAGCCACATCTTTCTCCTGCAGAGTTGCTGGTGGGTTTGAATTGCTGACCTTTTGATTAGCAGCTGAGCACTTAACCACTGTGCAACCAGGGCTCTAATGGTGTACATGTGTATATATGTACATATTTATCCAGAAATGGCCCACAGGCCCTACCATACAGCAATGGTGAAGTCAAATCTGGGCTCAGAGGTATGATATGCAACCATTAAAAATTCTTCTCCTTCACTTGATTTTATCAACTGATGCAGAACAGGCATTTGACAAAGTCCAACACCCATTCATGATAAAAACTCTCACCAAAATAGGAATAGAAGGAAAATATCTCAACCTAATAAAGGGCATTTATACACAGCCAACAGCCAACATCACCCTAAATGGAGAGAGTCTGAAAACATTCCCACTGAGATCGGGAACCAGACAAGGATGCCCTTTATTACCACTCTTATTCAACAATGTGCTGGAAGTTCTAGCCAGAGCAGTTAGGCTAGATAAAGAAATAAAGCGCATCCAGATTGGCAAGGAAGAAGTCAAAGTATCTCTGTTTGCAGATGACAATATCTTATACACAGAAAACCCTAAGGAATCCTCCAGAAAACTACTGAAACTAATAGAAGAGTTCAGCAGAGTATCGGGACACAAGATAAACATACAAAAATCAGTTGGATTCCTCTACACCAACAAAAAGAACATCGAAGAGAAAATCACCAAACCAGTGCCATTTACAGTAGCTCCCAAGAACATAAAATACTTAGGAATAAATCTTACCAGAGATGTAAAAGACTTATACAAAGAAAACTACAGTACGCTTCTGCAAGAAACCAAAAGAGACTTACATAAGTGGAAGAACATATCTTGCTCGTGGATAGGAAGACTTAACATTATAAAAACGTCTATTCTACCAAAAGCCATCTATACATTTAATGCAATTCTGATCCAAATTCCAATGACATTCTTTAATGAGATGGAGAAAAAAATCACCAATTTCATATGGAAGGGAAAGAGGCCCGGGATAAATAAGGCATTACTGAAAAAGAAGAACAAAGTGGGAGGCCTCCCTCTACCTGATTTTAGAACCTATTATACTGCCACAGTAGTCAAAACAGCCTGGTACTGGTACAACAACAGATACATGGACCACTGGAAAAGAATTGAGAATCCAGACATAAATCCAACCACATATGAGCAGCTGATATTTGACAAAGGCCCCAAAACAGTTAAAAAAAAAAACAGTTAAATGGGGAAAAGACAGTCTCTTTAACAAATGGTGCTGGCATAACTGGATATCCGTCTGCAAAAAAATGAAACAAGACCCATACTTCACTCCATGCACAAAAACTCAAAATGGATCAAAGACCTAAATATAAAATCTAAAACAATAAAGATCATGGAAGAAAAAATAGGGACAACGTTAGGAGCCCTAATACATGGCATAAACAGTATAGAAAACATTATAAAGAAAGTAGAAGAAAAACTTATAACTGGGAGCTCTTAAAATCAAACACTTATGCTCTTCTAAAGACTTCACCAAAAGCATAAAAACACTACCTACAGACTGGGAAAAAGTTTTTTGCTATGACATTTCTGATCAGCGCCTGATCTCTAAAATCTACATGATACTGCAAAAACTCAACTGCGAAAAGACAAATAACCCAATTAAAAAATGGGCAAAAGTTATGAATAGACACTTCACTAAAGAAGACATTCAGGTAGCTAACAGATATATGAGGGAATGTTCACGATCATTAGCCATTAGAGAAATGCAGATCAAAACTATAATGAGATTTCACCTCACTCCAACAAGGCTGGCATTAATCCAAAACACACAAAATAATAAATGTTGGAGAGGCTGTGGAGAGATTGGAACACTTCTACACTGCTGGTGGGAATGTCAAATGGTACAACCACTTTGGAAATCGATTTGGCGCTTCCTTAAAAAGCTAGAAATAAGACTACTATACAATCCAGCAATCCCACTCCTTGGAATATATCCTAGAGAAATAAGAGCCTTTACACGAACAGATAAATGCACACCCGTGTTTATTGCAGCACTGTTTACAATAGCAAAAAGATGGAAGCAACAAAGGTGCCCATCAACGGATGAATGGATAAATAAATTATGGTATATTCACATAAGGAATACTACGCATCGATAAAGAACAGTGAGGAATCTGTGAAACATTTCATAACATGGAGGAATCTGGAAGGCATTATGCTGAGTGAAATTAGTCAGTTGCAAAAAGACAAATATTGTGTAAGACCACTATTATAAGAACTTCAGAAATAGTTTAAACTGAGAAGAAAACATTCTTTTGTGGTTACAAGATGGGGAAGGGAGGCAGGGTGGGAGAGGGATATTCACTAATTAGATAGTAGGTAACTACTTTAGGTGAAGGGAAAGACAGCACACAATACAGGGGAGGTCAGCACAATCGGACTAAACCAGAAGCAAAGAAGTTTCCTGAGTAAACTGAATGCTTCGGAGGCCAGCGTAGCAGGGGCAGGGGTCTGGAGACCATGGTTTCAGGGGACATCTAAGTCAATTGGCATAATAAAATCTATTAAGAAAACATTCTGCATCCCACTTTGAAGAGTGGTGTCTGGGGTCTTAAACTCTAGCAAGCAGCCATCTAAGATGCATCAATTGGTCTCAACCCACCTGGATCAAAGGAGAATAAAGAACACCAAGGTCACACGATAATTATGAGCCCAAGAGACAGAAAGGGCCACATGAACCAGCGACTACATCATCCTGAGACCAGAAGAACTAGATGGTGCCCGGCTACAACCGATGACTGCCATGACAGGGAACACAACAGAGAACCCCTGAGGGAGCAGGAGAGCAGTGGGATGCAGACCCCAAATTCTCATAAAACCAGACTTAATGGTCTGACTGAGACTGGAAGGACCCCGGTGGTCATGGCCCCCAGACCTTCTGTTGCCCCAGGACAGGAACCATTCCTGAAGCCAACTCTTCAGACATGGATTGGACTGGACAATGGGTTGGAGAGGGATGCTGGTGAGGAGTGAGTTTCCTGGATCAGGTGGACACTTGAGACTGTGTTGGCATCTCCTGGCTGGAGGGGAGATGAGAGGGTGGAGGGGGTTAGAAGCTGGCGAAAAGGACACGAAAAGAGAGAGTGGAAAGAGAGAGCAGGCTGTCTCATTATGGGGAGAGTACCTGGGAGTGTGTAGCAAGGTGTATGTGGGTTTTTGTGTGAGAGACTGACTTGACTTGTAAACTTTCATTTAAAGCACAATAAAAATTATTAAAAAAAAAAAAAATTATTCTCCTTACAACTGATGCCTGCCCTGACAGGGAACACAACAGAGAACCCCTGAAGGAGCAGAAGAGCAGTGGGATGCAGACTTCAAATTCTCATACAAAGACCAGGCTTAATGGTCTGATTGAGACTAGAAGGACCCCGGAGGTCATGGTCCCCAGACCTTCTGTTAGCCCAAGACAGGAGCCATTTCCAAAGCCAACTCTTCAGAGATTGGACTGGACTATAAAATAGAAAATGATACTGGTGAGGAGTGAGCTCTTGGCTCAAGTAAACACATGAGACTATGTGGGCAGCTCCTGTCTGGAGGGGAGATGAGAAGACAGAGGGGGTCAGAAGTTGGCTGAATGGACATGGAAATAGAGGGTGGAGAGAAAGAGTGTGCTGTCTCATTAGGGGGAGAGGAACTAGGAGTATATAGCAAGATGTATATAAATTTTTGTATGAGAGACTGCCTTGATTTGTAAACTTTCACTTAAAGCACACAAAAAAATCCTTCTCTTGGTGTTCTTTACCACACTGAGAGATCTGTAGGGGGTGGGAGAAGACTGCGTCTCATCTTACAGAGGCAGAATAGGGGTGAGAGGGCAGACTTTGGAGCCAGCAGGACCTGAGTTCAAGTTCTGCCTCTTCTACTCACTGTGGGTCTCTCGGGCAAGTTCTTTGGCCCCTCTGTTTCCTGCTTTCCTCGCCTCAAAATGGGAACCATAAAGGTACTGACCTCCTAGGGAGTTGTCTCATTTAAGGGGCTAACGTTCTTAAAGATGGTAACCCAGGGCCAGAGGGGCGGTCGCTAAGTTTTTTTTTTTTTTAATTGAATCGAATGAAATACTGCCTGCCGTGAATAGAAAACATTTTGTGATATGAGATTAAGGAAGGGGAAAAAAAAAAAAAAAAACTCTAGACTGCAACACCAGCTCTAGATCCAAGTACAGCTCTGTAAGCCTTACATCTGATTATGGACAAGGACGGAAGGGCGAGCGGAAGCGAGAACAGTTAGAGTTACCGGGAACCAAGCTAGCAGAAAACTGTGACTCAGTTTTGTTTCCCATGAATGTGGTTTGTGCAGTGCCGGTACAAAAAGAGGCACCCAGAGGAGTGAAGCACCTACTGTGTGCCACTATGGTTGCAATGCATTCTCCCAGGAATCTGCTGTGGGGGGCTCTGTTTTGACCCCCATTTTACAGATGAGGAAGCTGAGGTCCAGGGAGGATGATTGCACTCTAGTGGCAGCGCCAGGACTCCAGTTCAGATCTGCCCGCCTCTCTGCCCATCTTTTTCCTTGTAGAAAATCCTATCAGAGGTGCCACTACACTGAGGAGATTTCTCTGCAGATCCTGCGTGTGCCGTGGAGCTGGGGAAAACATCTGGTTTTTGGATCTTGGGACCCCACACCCTCAGGCTGAGGGAAGTAGGTGAGGAGGCTGGGGGGGGGGCAGGATTGTAAACTGTTTTATAACTTCTTCCTCCCCCCGCCCCCAACGTTGTCCTCCTCCACTCAGGCAACCTCATTCCAACCTCCGCACAGCCCAGGTGGGAGTTTGGGACTCAGGGGACGGCCAGGGCCAAGGACGAAGGCTCCACTCCCCACCCCTGCACCCCCTGCCCTCTCACCCACCCAGCCCCCAGCTCCCAGACCACAGCCCCCAGCCCCAAGCCCACAGCCCCCAGCCCGGGGTTTGCTGCAGCTCTTCGCTCATCACCTGAAGTGGGGTTGACTACCCCCACCCCAAAGGGGGCAGCATGTGGGGCAGCCCTGATCGGAGAAGCAGACGGGCTGCCTAATGGGGCTCTGGGGAGCGGAGGTGTTGAGTGCGGCAGGAGGGGACGTGCCCAGTGGAGCTAATGATATTAACAGGCCCTGAGAGCTGAGCCCTGGTGAAGCAGTGGTTGAGTTCTTGGCTGCTAACTGAAAGGTTGGTTTGCACCCACCAGCTGTTACTTGGGAGAAAACTGTGGCAGTCTGCTTCCATAAAAATTAACCAAACCAAACCAAATCCATTGCCATTGAGTCGATTCTGACTCGTAGCAACCTTATAGGACAGAGTAGAACTGCCCCACAGAGTTTCCAAGGAGGGCCTGGTGGATTGGAACTGCCAACCTCTTGGTTAGCAGCCGTAGTACTTAATCAGTACGCTACTAGGGTTTCCTATCATAAAGATTAGAGCCTTGGAAACCCTGTGGGGCAACTCTACTTGGTCCTATAGGGTTGTTATGAGTCGGAATCGACTTGAGGGCAGTGGGTTTTTTAGTGGGTAAGGGCTGAGCTCTCATCCTGGGGGCCTAGGAGGGGGCAAATGTGGGACTAGACGCTGGTCCATATGCCCTGTGCACCCCGCTTCTGTCCCCTTCCTTAAGGGACACAGTGTTTTAGTGCAGGCAGGGGTGAGTTGTGATATTAATAACAAGAACAAGAAAGGCCACTACTGTCTGCTGATGCTTACCAGGCCCTATTCTAAGAGCTTTCCCTGATTGGTCTCAGGCTTCCCAGTGACCCTTTGAGGTGTGCACTATGTTGTTCCCAGTTTGACTCTGATGGAACCAGAGAGGTTAAGCCATTTACCCAAGGCTTCACAGCATCTAACTCAGGTCAGAAGGGATCCATGCATGACACGCCTCCTTAAAGTCAATGGCTATAACTCTCCAACTTCAGTATCCACGGCATCATTTGAGGTGCTGGTAAAATACAGATTCCTGGGCCCCTCCTTGACCCACTGAATCAGGACGCAGGGGAGCAAGGCCCTGGAAGCTATATTTTTGACAAGTGCATCAGGTGATTCTTGTGACCAGGCATATTTGGGAAATCTTGCATTAGGCTATAAAACCAGCCTGCCAGAGAGAGCTAAAAAATACCCAGAGGGCAACATTCAGCTTTTAGGGCTGTGGCTTGTGAAGTGTGTGTGTGGGACATCTATGGCAGAGATGTCTCAGAGGGGGTGGACAGGAGGTTTCCCTGGGGCTGGCGGGGGTGGGGAGTTGTTATATCCCCCTTCCTGCACCACCTTTTGTCTTATAGCCTGGGCCCAGCAGGAGGTCAAAGGCCTCCTCTAAAGGGCCCTGGCAGGTGGGGCTCTCAATCAATGGGGTCTGTCAGCTCCTAGGGTGAGGCCTGGTGGGGAGGGTGGCAGATGGGCACCCCCACAACTCTCCCTGGGGTCAGGCAAGAGCTATTCCAGGCTGCCCTTCCCCGAGGCTCTTGCCTTTTCTCCTCCCCAGCCCCGGCGCTCTCATTACCGGTGATTCCCTGCTGGCCACCTCGCTGCAGCCACCATCCCACCCTTGCTTGCAAGGGCATGGCCCTGCCACAGTCGCCACCACAGTGATACAACCCATCCAACCAAAGAGGAGACCGAGGGCTAGAAAGGTAGGGCACATGTGCAGCTTGGTGGTTGGGTACTGCACAGGGGCACCTAACTCAAGGGGCAGGTGGGACTGAAATCCAGGCTGACTGACTTGCCAGGTCATGTGCCCTGGCCTGGGGCTGTATCCCTGGGGATGGGGTGGGGTTGGGGTGGGGGTTGGGGAAGGGCACTGTGTGGGCAGGCCTGGCCCTGCAGGAGGCCGTGATTTATACAGGATCACACAGCTGCCAGATTGCAGAACCGGGATTTGAACAAAGCTTTTGTTTTCATAGAACAGTCATTTCAAATTCTGTTAGCTGCAAAACCCTTGTTTCAAATAATATCTTATGCAGAATAATGAATAATAATAATAAATACTGCTATTGGTGGCGGTGCCTCAAGTCGGCCCCCGACTCATGGTGACTCCGTGCACAGCAAAATGAAACTCTGCCCTGTCCTGTGCCATCTCCATAATCAGTTTCCGATCAGACTGTTGTAATCCATAGGGTTTTCACTGGCTGATTTTCAGAAGTAGATCGTTAGGCCTTTTTTCTTAGTCTGTCTTAGTCTGGAAGCCGCTGAAACCTGTTCGGCATCATAGCAAAGTGCAATCCACTACTGACAGACTGGTGGTGCCCGTGTATGAGGTGCACTGGCCAGGAATCAAACCTGGGTCTCTGTCTTAGGCTGGGTTCTCTAGAGAAGCAAAACCAGTGAAGCGCGTGCACACGTGTATGTATGCATGTGTGTGTGTGTATATATATGTATATCTATATATACACACAGAGGGAGAATTATATCAAGGAAGTGGCTCATGCTGTTGTAGAGGCTGGAAAGTTCCAAGCCAGTGGGTCAGGCTGGAGGCTTCTCCTGATTCATGGAGCTGCAGGGGCTGACGAATCCCAAAACCAGCAGGTAAGCTGCTAGCTCAAGTTCCAAGTACTGGAGGTGATGAGCCACATGCAGGATCCAGTGGCAGCAAAAGCTTGCAAGCTACGCCAGAAAATCCACATATATTGCATGCAGGTCACATCCCCAAGGAAACTCCCTTTCAACCGATTGGCTGCTCATAGCGGATCATCATGGAAGTGATTACATTATATCAGATCTCATTATGGAGGTGATTACATCATTACATGGAGCTCTGGTGGCACAGTGGTTAAGAGCTTGGCTACTAACCAATGGGTCAGGAGTTCAAATCCATCAGCCCCTCCTTGGAAACCCTGTGGGGCAGTTCTAGTCTGTCCTATAGGGTCACTATGAGTTGGAGTTGACTCAACAGCAATGTGCTTGGGTTTTGGATTATGGAGGTGATTATATCATTACCTAGCTGCCAGACTACATCATAACTGCCAACCACTGAGAATCATGGCCTAGACAAGTTAACACAACCTTAACCGTCACAGTCTCCCACATGAGAGGTGAGAATTCTACCACTGAACCACCACTAGCCAATGATCTTTGAGCACTTCCAATGTGCCAGGCCCTGCGTGCTTACACAGATTGTCTAATTTCATACCAAAAGTAACCTTATCAATTGTTGTTGTTGTTGTTAGTTGCTGTCTGCTTGATTCTGACTCATACGTGCAGAGTAGAATTCCTCTATAGGGTTTTCAAGGCTGTGATCTTTCGAAAGGAGATCACAAGGCCGGTCTTCTATTCTTATGTTGCCATCTTATCAATAAGGAAACTAAAGCACAGCTAAAGTAGGTAAAAATGACACTGCTGTGACTCAAATGGGCCACCCCATCTCCTCCAGCCTCCAGGGGTTCCTCAGAGCACAGTTTGAATATAGAGGAATCATTTCCCCATCCTGCAACCCTGTGCCTCGTCCCTCTCCTCCATCTCACCCAATGGCCCCCAGCATCCACCCAGTTGTTGAAGCCCAAAGCCTTGTAGCCATCTTTGACTCCTGCTTCATGCCTACATTCAACCAATCAGCGAGACCTGTGGTTTCTCACCCACAACACGTTCCCAGTCCATCCACTGCCATCCCCACTGCCCTGCCCTGGTCCAGGCCTCCATCATCTCTTGCCTTGATGACTACAGTGGCCTCCATACTGGTGTCCCTGTGTCCACTCTTGTCCCCCTAAGGTCCATTTGCCCAAAACAACCTTTAATAAAATATTAGATTGTGTCACTCCCCTAAGACTCTACAATGACTTCCTGCTGAGCAGAGAGCAAAGCCATCTCCCAGGTCTACAAGTCCCTACATGGATTCCTCTTTGTCCACCTCTTGGACCTCACTTAGCTCCAGTCTGTTCACCTTGTTGTACTTGAAAATAGCAGACTCTTTCCCCCCTAGGGCCTTTGTCTTGGCTGTCCCCTCTCCCTGGAAGTATGGCCTCAAGATCTTTGACAGCTGGCTCCTTCTTATCATTCAGCTCAAATGTGGCCTTCCCTGGTTGCCCTGATTGTCCCCATCATCCTCTATCACAGCATCTTGCTTTTCTTCCTAGTCCCTCTCACCATCTGGAGTTATCTTTGTTGATTTGATTACTTGCTCATTGCCTCTTTTCCACTAGAATGTTAGTTGCATGAGGGCAGGGGCCTTGTCCTGTTTACCCTTATGTCCCCTGGAGCCCCAGCACCTGGCCCACAATAGGTGATCAGTAAATATTTGTTGAATCCATGCTCGGTTGTAAATGCATGAACAAGGTCTGGAAAAATAAATTTCAAATCAACTGCGGCTACCTCTTAGAAAAAGATTGGAATTGAGGGGGAGTCAAGCAGAACATTTAGCTTTATTTTATTTTTGAATTTTGGTAAGGAGAGTGTATTCACTTCTTAATTGATAGTTTAAAAAGAAAACAAAACACCACTGAATCAGGGGCCCAAATCCCTCAATCCTAATCCTGAAATTATGGCGTAATTTTGGGCAAGTGGCCGAGACCGCACAGACAATCCTAAACACAATGTTTGTACTGAACTGGGAAAACACTGCAAAAAAAATGACCCACATACAGTTTAATCAGGGACAGTCCCTCCTGGGACCTAAGCAGCTTTCTAGGATCTTGTCACCCCCACCTCACTACCACAACCGCCAAAGGCCACCTAGTCTTAGTAAAGAACAGAAGCGCACACTTATTATTTTACCTGTCTAGGCCACCCTCCTCCAACTTCATCTCATGATTTTAGGAGGGGTTGTTACATGACCACACTCCTTGGATCACAGATGATTGGTCTGGGGGTGGATATTTGATTTGAGCTGGGCCAATCAGTGTTCCCCCACAGACTTTTTCAAACTGGAATGGGGAAAGTGGTAGTTCCTACCTAGTGGTGGGGCTACAAGATAGAGTTCCAGGGGTCTAACTGGCCATGTCCCCCACCTGTGGAAGATTCAGTCTGCAAGGAGAGGGAGTGAGGACACCCTGTGGAGACAGTGAAGACAGTCTCCCCATGACATTAGATTTTCTGCCTCCAACCCCTGAGGTCCAGCAACATCCCATCCTTCTCATCATTTGGTGGGTCACTCCTTCCTTGTGAATGTGGGATGCCCATATCCCTCCCCTAAATAAAGTTCTTTGTTGGCCTGACTAAGCAGAGCCGTTTTTGTTGCCAGCCACAAAAACACGAACACACACATACAGAGTCCCAGGCCAGGAAATGGCAGCCCGATGATTTTGAAGACCAGGCATATCTAACTTGTTGCTCTTACCTGCAAGGATGGAGCTGGCTCATCATCAAATAAGCATTTTAGTCAACAAGAAGGAAGAAGAAATAGAGGGGAGGACATGACTATTCCTCTTATAGGGACAACCACAGAAGCTGCGTGCATCACTTATACTCACATATCATTGGCCAGAACTTGGCTACATGCCACACCTAGGTGCAAGGGAGCCTGGGAAATGCAGTCTTTGGCTGGCAGTCCTGTGCCCAGGTAAAAATTCCCCAACATGGACAAAGGGGAAAGCAGATACACACACACACAGAGTAAGGAATGTAAGGATGAAGATTCTTTCCCACTGTAGCTGTGTAAATATGGCAGACAATTTTAGTTGACCACTTAATAGCCATTTCTGCCCTTCTTTTTCCTGGCAGAGCCTGAGTCCTGGCCAAGCTTCCCCGCAGATATAAAACTGGCCTTGCATAAACCTTGGTTAATGAGATACAAAAGGGAATCTGGTAGTGGTGGGGTGGGAGTGGGGATGCCCTCAATGGTTTTCCTCCTTATTTTTAAGGTTTCTTAGTTATCTAGTGCTGCTATAACAGAAATACCTCAAATGGATGGCTTTAACAAACAGAAATTTATTCTGTCACAGTCTAGGGCACTGGAAGTCTGAATTCAGAGGAACCAGCTCCAGGAGAAGGCTTTCTCGTTCTCTTGGCTCTGGGGGAAGGTCCTTGCAATCAACCTTCCCCTGGTCTAGGAGCTTCTCAGCACAAGGACCCTGGGCCTAAAGGACACACTATGCTCCCAGCATTTCTTTCTTGGTGGTATGAGGCCCCTCCCTTTCTGCTTGATTCTCTATTTTGTAGCTCAAAAGATACTGACTCAAGATACAACCAAATCCAAAACATTCTGCATCCCACTTTGAAGAGTGGTGTCTGGGGTCTTAAACGCTAGCAAGCAGCCATCTAAGATGCATCAATTGGTCTCAACCCACCTGGATCAAAGGAGAATGAAGAACACCAAGGACACAAGACGATTATGAGCCCAAGAGACAGAAAGGGCCACATGAGCCAGAGACTACATCATCCTGAGACCAGAAGAGCTAGATGGTACCCAGCTATAACCAATGACTGCCCTGACAGGGAACACAACTGAGAACCCCTGAGGGAGCAGGAGAGCAGTGGGATGCAGACCCCAAATTCTCATAAGGCCAGACTTAATGGTCTGACTGAGACTAGAAGGACCCCAGTGGTCACAGCCCCCAGACCTTCTGTTGGCCCAGGACAGGAACCATTCCCAAAGCCATCACTTCAGACATGGATTGGACTGGACAACGGGTTGGAGAAGGATGCTGGTGAGGAATGAGCTTCCTGGATCAGGTGAACACTTGAGACTATGTTGGCATCTCTTCCTGGAGGGGAGATGAGAGGGCGGAGGGGGTTAGAAGCTGGCAAAATGGACACGAAAAGAGAGAGTGGAGGGAGAGAGCGGGCTGTCTCATTAGGGGGAAAGTAATTGGGTATGTGGGTTTTTATGTGAGAGACTGATTTGATGTGTAAACTTTCACTTAAAGCACAATAAAAATTATAAAAAAAAAGATACAACCAAATCCTGCAGATTGAGTCTTGCTTCATTAACATAACTGCCTCTAATCCTGCCTCATTAACATCACAGAGGTTAGGTTAGGATTTATAACACAAAGGGTAATCACGTCAGATCACAAAGTGGAGGACGACCACACAAAACTGAGCACCACGGCTTAGCCTAACCTAGTAACCTGAAACCTAGTTGATAGATATTTGGGGAGGTCACAATTCCATCCATAACATAAGGGTACATAAGACAAGGACTATGGAGAGATGGCTCATTTTCCCCCAGTATGCACTTTCCCCTTTTTCCATGCTGAGGAATTTTTACCTGGGCACCTGGCTACTCAGCCAAAGACTGCATTTCCCAACCTCCCTTGCAGCTAGGCATGGCATGTAGCCAAGTTCTGGCCACTGATATGTGAGGATAAGTGATATGTGCAACTTCTGTGGTTGTGCCTATAAAAGGAAGGGGCATGTCCTCCCCTCCATTTCTTCCTCTTTTATGTTGACAAAAATGCTTACATGGTGCTCACTCCAGCAGCCCATATACTAAAATTGGAATGATACAGAGAAAATTAGCATGGCCCCTGTGCAAGGATGACACCCAAATTCATGAAGCATTCGATGTTTTTAAAACTCTCAGTGAAATAAGAATAGAAAGGAAATTCCTCAACGTAATGATACACATTTATACAAAGCCAACAGCCAACATCATCCTAAATGGAGAGAGTCTGAAAGCATTCCCCTTGAGAACAGGAACCAGACAAAGGATGCCCTTTATGACTACTCTTATGAAGCATTGTGCCGAGGTCCCATCCAGAGCAATTAGGCTGGAAAAAAAAATAAAGGGCATCCAAATTGATAAGGAAGAAGTAAAAGTATCCCTATTTGCAGATGATATGATCTTATAGACAGAAAATCCCAAAGAATTCACAAGAAAACTACTGGAACTAATAGAAGATTTCAGCAAAGTATCAGGATATAAGATAAACATACAAAAATCAGTTGGATTCCTCAACACCAACAAGGAGAACTTCGAAGAGGAAATCACCAAATCAATACCATTTACAATAGCCCCCAAGAAGATAAAATACTTAGGAATAAATCTAATCAGAGAGGTAAAAGACCTATACAAAGAAAACTACAAGACGCTACTGCAAGAAACTAAAAGAGACCTACTTAAGTGGAAAAACATACCTTCCTCATGGATAGGAAGACTCAACATTGTGAAAACCCCACTTCTACCCAAAGTGATCTACAGATACAGTGCAATCCAGATCCAAATTCCAATGACATTTTTTAATGAGACGGAGAAACAAATCATCAACTTGATTTGGAAAGGGAAGAGGCCCTAGATAAGTAAAGCATTACTGAAGAAGAAGAACAAAGTGGGAGACCTCGCACTGCCTGATTTTAGAACCTGTTATACCACCACAGTAGTCAAAACAGCCTGGTACTTGTACAACAACAGACACATAAACCAATGGGACAGAATTGAGAATCCAGACATAAATCCATCCACATATGAGCAGCTGATATTTGACAAAGGCCCAAAGTCAGTTAAATGGGGGAAAGACAGTCTCTTCAACAAATGGCGCTGGCATAACTAGATATCCACCTGCGAAAAAATGAAACAAGACCCATACCTCACACCATGCACAAAAACTAACTCAAAATGAATCAAAGGCCTAAATATAAAATCTAAAACGATAAAGATGATGGAGGAAAAAATAGGGACAATGCTAGGAGCCCTAATGCATGGTATAAACAGAATACAAAACATTACTAACAATGCACAAACACCAGAAGAGAAACTAGATAACTGGGAGCTCCTAAAAATCAAACACTTATGCTCATCAAAAGACTTCACCCAAAAAGTAAAGAGACAACCTACAGACTGGGAAAAAATTTTTGGCTGTGACATATCAGATCAGGGTCTAATCTCTAAAATCTACAAGATACTGCAAAAACTCAACAACAAAAAGACAAATAACCCAATTAAAAAATAGGCAAAGGATATGAACAGACACTTCACCAAAGAAGACATTCAACTAGCTAACAGACACATGACGAAATGCTCGTGATCATTAGCCATTAGAGAAATGCAATCAAAACTGCAAAAAGATACCATCTCACCCCAATAAGATTAGCATTAATAAAAAAAAACACAAAACAATAAATGTAGGAGAAATAGAAGTACCGTATGATCCAGGAATCCCACTCCTTTGAATATATCCTAGAGAAATAAGATCCGTCACACAAACAGATATATGTACACCCATGTTCATCGCAGCATTGTTTGCAATAGCAAAAAGATGGAAACAACCTAGATGCCCATCAAAGGGTGAATGGATAAACAAATTATGGTATATTCACACAATGGAATACTATGCACCGATGAAGAACAACAATGAATCAGAGAAACATAACATGAAGGGTTCTGGAAGGCATTATGCTGAGTGAAATCAGTCAGTTGCAAAAGGGCAAGTATTGTAGGAGACCATTATTAGAAGAACTCAAGAAAAGGTTTAAACACAGATGGTTATGAGGGTAGGGAGGGAGGGAGATGGGTGTTCACTAATTAGATAATAGTAGACAAGAATTATTTTAGATGAAAGGAAGGGCAACACACAATACAGGGGAAGTCAGCATAACTGGACTAAACCAAAAGCTAAGAAGTTTCCTGAATAAAACAAAACACTTTGAGGGACAGAGTAGCAGGGGTGGGGGTCTGGGGACCATGGTTTCAGGGGACATCTAGGTCAATTGGCATAACAAAGTTTATTAAGAAAATGTTCTGCATCCCACTTTGGTGAGTGGTATCTGGGGTCTTAAAATCTAGCGAGTGGCCATCTAAAATGCATCAATTGGTCCCAACCCACCTGGAGCAAAGGAGAATGAAGAACACCAGAGACACGAGGAAAATATTAGCCCAAGAAACAAAAAGGGCCACATAAACCAGAGACGGAAACCCTGGTGGCGTAGTGGTGAAGTGCTATGGCTGCTAGCCAAAAGGTTAGCAGTTCAAATCCTCCAGGCGCTCCTTGGAAACTCTGTCTGGCAGTTGTACTCTGTCCTATAGGGTCGCTGTGTGTTGGACCTGACTCCACAGCAATGGGTTTAAACCAGAGACTACATCAGCCTGAGACCAGAAGAACTAGATGGTGCCCAGCTACCACCAATGACCGCCCTGACAGGGAACACAACAGAGAGTCCCTGATGGAGCAGGAAAAAAGTGGGGTGCAGAACTCAAATTCTAGTAAAAAGACCAGACTTAATGGTCTGATTGAGACTGGAGGAACCCCAGAAGACACGGCCCCTGGACTCTCTGGTAACCCAGAACTAAAACCATTCCCGAAGCCAACTTTTCAGACAAAAATTAGACTGCACTATAAGACATAAAATTACACTTGTGAAGAGTGTGCTTCTTAGTTCAAGTAGATATATGAAACTAAGTGGGTAGCTCCTGCCCAGAGGGGAGATGAGAAGGCAGAAAGGGACAGGAGCTGGTTGCATGGACATGGGAAATCCAGGATGTAAAGGAGGAGTGCACTGACATATTATGGGGATAGCAACTAGGGTCACATAACAATGTGTGTATAAATTTTTGTATGAGAAACTAACTTGAGCTGTAAGCTTTCACTTAAAGCACAATAGAAAAAAATGCTTACGTGGTGATGAGCCATCTCCATCCTTTCAGGTAAGAGCAATAGGATAAGCCTGGTCTTCAATACCACTGGGCTGCCAGGTCCTGTCCTTGGACTATAATGTAATTATACATTATAGTAAAATGGGGCAGATAAATAACTACCTATCTTATTTAGTCTACTGCTATTTTGGATTAGTAGTTGGAAAATACGGCCTTGGTGATAGGAATGACACTGGAGATCGCATGACAGAATTTTGCAAGACCAATGACTTCTTCATTGCAAATACCTTTTTTCAACAATACAGTGACTATACATGTGGACCTCACCAGATGGAATACACAAGAATCAAATCGACTACTTCTGTGGAAAAAGATGGTGGAAAAGCTCAATACCATCAGTTAGAACAAGGTCAGGGGCTGACTGTGGAACAGATCATCGTTGCTTATATGCAAGTTCAAGTTGAAGCTGAAGAAAATTAGAACAGGTCCACCAGAGCCAAAATACGACCTTGATTATATCCGACCGGAATTTAGAGACCATCTCAAGAACAGTTTTGATGCAGTAAACACTAATGACCAAAGACCAGACAAGCTGTGGAATGACATCACGGACATCATACATGAAGAAAGCAAGAGGTCATTAAGAAGACAGGAAAGAAAGAAAAGGCATAAATGGATGTCAGAAGAGACTCGGAAACTTACTCTTGAATGCAGAGTAGCTAAAGCCAAAGGAAGAAATGATGAAGTTAAAGAGCCAAACAGAAGGTTTCAAAGAGCAGCTCAAGAAGACAAAGTATTATAATGAAATGTGCAAAGACCTGAGATAGAAAACCAAACGGGAAGAACACACTCAGCAGTTCTCAAGCTGAAAGAACTGAAGAAAAAATTCAAGCCCTGAGTTGCAATATTGAAAGATTCTGTGGGAAAAATACTAAACGACACAGGAAGCATCAAAAGAAGATGAAAGGAATACACCGAGTCACTGTACCAAAAAGAATTGATTGATGTTCAGCCATTTCAGGAGGTAACATATCATCAAGAACCTGATGGTACTGAAGGAAGAGGCCCAAGCTGCTCTGCAGGCATTGGTGAGAAACAAGGCTCCAGGGGTTGATGGAATATCAGTTAAGATGTTTCAACAAAAAGATGCAAAGCTAGAAGTGTTCACTTTCTATGCCAAGAAATTTGGAGGACAGCAACCTGGCCAATTGACTGGAAGAGATCCATATTTGTGCCCATTCCAAAAAAAAAAAAGTTGATCCAATAGAATGCAGAAATTATCAAACAATATTGTTAATATCACACAAGTAAAATTTCGCTGAAGATTATTCAAGCGGTTGCAGCAGTACATGGACGGGGTACTACCAGAAATTCAAGCCAGATTCAGAAGAGGACATGGAACAAGGGATATCATTGCTGATGTCACATGGATCCTGGCTAAAAGCAGAGACTATCAGAAAGATGTTTACCTGTGTTTTATTGACTATGCAAAGGCATTTGACTGTGGATCATAACAAATTATGGATAACATTGTGAAGAATGGGAATTCCAAAATGCTTAATTGTGCTCATGAGAAACGTGTACTTAGACCAAGGAGCAGTTGTTCAGAGAGAACAAGGGAATACTGTGTGGTTTAAAGTCAAGAAAGGTGTGGATCAGGGTTGTATCCTTTCACCATATCTATTCAATCTGCATGCTGAGCAAATAATCTGAGAAGCTGGACTGTATGGAGAAGAGCAGGGCGTCAGGATTGGAGGAAGACTCCTTAACAACCTGTGTTATGCAGATGACACAACCTTGCTTGCTGAAAGTAAAGAGGACTTGAAGCACTTACTGATGAAAATCAAAGACCAGAGACTTCAGTATGGATTGCACCTCAGCATTAAGAAAACAAAAACCCTCACAACTGGACCAATGAGCAACATCATGATAAACAGAAAAAATTGAATTTGTCAAGAATTTCATTTTACTTGGATCCACAATCTACACCCACGGAAGCAGCAGTTAAGAAATCAAATGACTTACTGTGTTAGGCGAAGGTACTGCAAAAGATCTCTTTAAAGTGTTAAGAAACAAAGGTGTCTCCTTAAGGACTGAGGTCCGCCTGACCCAAGCCATAATATTTTCAACTGCCTTATATGCATGTGAAAGCTGGACAATGAATAAAGAAGCTCAAAGAAGAATCAGTGCCTTTGAATTATGGTGTTGGCGAAGAATATTGACTATGCCTTGGACTGTCAGAAGAATGAACAAATCTGTCTTGGAAGAATTACAGCCAGAATGCTCCTTAGAAGCGTACTTTGTTCCTGGAGAAGGACATCATGTTTTGTAAAGTAGAGGTTCAGGAAAAAGAGAAAGGCCCTCAATGAGATGAACTGACACAGTAGCTACAACAATGGGCCCAAGGTAAATGATTGTGACAATGGTGAAGGACCAGGCAGTGTTTTGTTCTGTTGTACATAGGGTCACTATGAGCCAGAACAAACTCGATGGCACCTAACAACAACAAAAACATTTTGGATCTTGTGACAATGTTTGGACTCATGTCCTGGCTAACACAGGACTCTTGCCTTCCTTCTTTAGATCTTGCTGTGATAGGATATGATGTCCAGAGCTGCAGTAGCTATTTTGTGAATATGAGGAGGAAGCCAAGAGGAGAGTTGAAAAACCAACTGAGAATCCTATCTTAGTTGAATTTGGCAACTCTAGAATTGTTCATTCCAGACATCTTGTTAGGCAAGATAATGAATTTCTTATTATTCAAGATATTTTCAGTGGACTTTCTAAAACTTACAGTCAAAGGACCCCAAATGATGTACTTGATGAGGTATGTGGTAGAGTTGCCTGAAGTCACACCTGGCCATGGACAGTGGGAAGTCACAGCCTGTGACCCAAGCCCACTCCTCTATCAGAAGGTTGTCCCCCTCCCCACCTCTAGATGGTTCAAATCCAGCCTCAGGTGCAAGTGTTGGTGAGACAAATACTCCCTATTTATCCCTCAAGAGAGTAAAAAAGGGATGACGATGTGGCACCTAAGGTGTTTGGTGGAGGAGTATGGCTTGTGTTCTCTGACCAGAAACAAGCATGAGTCTCCCCTGGGTCCCTGGCAGCATTACCCTGGGAGCCTCTATTTCCGCCTATGATTTACACTTCACGGAGCCAGGAACTCCTGTGGACCATTCAGGGTCTTGGCAGGAAATGGGAGCCATATCAGCTAGGATTTTAAAAAGAATTTAATGAAGAGGCTTTACAGAGATATGGACAGGGCTAAGGGAACTAACAAGGGAGGCTGAGGCACCCAGGTACCAGCAGATGCAGACAGCCATTACTACCCCAAGCCCGAAGTCTCCAGGGGGGGAAACAGTGTTACCGGAACCCGGGAAAGACGGGAGCTATGGGAGAGGGACTGTTGTAGGGATAGAGCCACTTCCAGAGCCTCAGTGGAAATGCCCCAACCCCTCTCTGTTTCCTCCCAGTATCTCCCATCGCAGAAGCGTAACCACAATCAAAGCATAAGAGAGCCCCAAGGATGCACTCCTTAGGGGTCAACCTATGGGGCAGGGAGGGGCAAAGAGTGGGGTGGGGGGATGTACAAGAGAGGAGGGCAGCAGTGGTACTGGTGTTCAGATCCGCTTGCTCCGGATCTTCTGCACCTCTCATGCTGTGGGGAGATGAAGCTGAGGAGGAGGGAGGGACAGAGACCCCCCAGGGCTGGCAGTTCTAGTAATGGAGGATCCAGATTGGGGGCTGCTGAGTGGGCAGCTGGTGCCAGGCTACCTTACAGGAAATGGGAAGAACCCCAGGGGTGAGGCCGGCTTGGAGCCAGCTACCCTGCCAGGCGGGCACCAGAGGGGACTCTCAGGAAGGGCCCGTGCAAATCAATGGCAAATGATGAAAAATGCAGACAGATAAATAACTTAAAAGACCCAGGCTTGCTGGAAATGATTTCTGATCTCCGCTCAGCTGCTGGGCAGCCAGGCTGGCATGCTCTATTTTTAATCAGGGGCAGTTCAGGAAGACAACTGAATCCTTCAGATCACCTTTGAAAGGAGGTTCTGCCCGTGGCTTCCCTGCTGGACTACTTTTGCCTACTCCCCGAGAGACACCTCCTCTCCAGCCCCAATGTGAGAAAGGTCACTGGGAGCCACTTCTCTGTAGACAGGAGAGGTGGAAAGCACGGATTTGGACCTTGCGTGTCCACGCTCCAATTCTGCCGCTTTAGCGTGTCCTTGGACAAGTCACTTAACCTTTCTGAACCTCAACTACTTCACCTGTGAAATGGGGTAACAACAGTACCTACCCCACAGGGATATGCTGAGGTTTCAGTACAGCTGTGTATGTGCAGTGCTTAGCATACACAGTACCTGCAGAGAGGAAGTGCGCAATGAATACAAGAGGAAACTGAGCTGAAATTCCCAGGGAGGCTGCCTGGATTCCAATCCTGGCTCCACTGCACATCAGCTATGGGCTTTGAGTGTGTTACTCAGCCTCTGTAAGCCTCAGTGTCCTCACCTGTAAAATATATAACAACTGCGTCTACCTTCTACACTTAATATGATGATTAAGAGAGTTAACCCTTTGATGACCCAATTATTTTCTGCTTTGAATTTTTTTTTGATACCATGAGTTGCACGAATGGAAGCATGCTGAGTCATTGGATGTGTCTGAATTTTTGCTAGGTACTATGGATTTTGTTTTTTTACCCCCTGCCACAAGTCTACTCTTAGTATCCCGAGGTACGTATGTTGTACCACCAATTCTACTCCAGAGCTTCCCCAGAGTCCACTGGTATATATGTGTAACAAATTAAAAATTTCAAAACTTTTTTTTCCCACTGAAAATTCAGACACCTCACACAATACCCTGTAAAAACAGTAATTTGCAGCATACGCCCATTTCTCTGGTTTCAAGCAGTCATAAAAGCCCCTGCCTTTTGGTAGTATAGACTGTCAGTGGTGCAGCAGCTTCCTAATAAACCCCAAAGGCTGAAAAAGTAAGTGATCACTACATGTACCACTGGGCACAAAAAGGGATGATGTATATCTGGTGCCCAACACAAAATGAACACTAGGTAACCAGTAAACCAGTAGCAGTGGAGTCGACTCCGACTCTCGGTGACTCATGTGTGTCAGAGTAGAACTGTCCTCCATGAGGGTTACAATGACTGTGTTTTTTTTGGAAGTAGATCACACGCATGGCCTTTTTGCTTAGGTGCCTCTGTGTGGACTTGAACCTCCAACATTTCAATTAGCTGCTGAACACGTTAACTGCTTGCACTGCCCAGGAACATGGATACTAGGTAAATGGTAGCTATTGTGGTTATTATCGTTGTTGTTATTGTTATTATTTCACAAGAAGATTGGGATGAAAGAATAAGTGACCCAAAGCCACTACTGTAAGGTGGGCTGTGAGCTGGGCAGGGGCTGTTGTAGGCTGGGATCCTGCCTGTTCCAGTCCATCTCTCGTTACCGGAGGAAGAAATGACATGGCGAGTGCCCCTCGTAGGGTATAACGCATCCCTGGGGTAGGAAGGGGATGCTGGACACTTTAGCACGATTAATAAGACCTTGATCTTTGGCACCAGGCCACACCTACCGCCTGTGAGACCTGGACAAGTCATCGCACCTCTCTGAGCCTCAGTTTTTTCATTCCTCCCTCCAGCACAGTGGTTGTGGTTGAATGTAAAGGGTTTACCTCAGGGCTTGAATCATGATAAAGGGTGATATTGTTGTTGTTAGTTGCTGTTGAATCGATTGCAGCTCATGGTGACCCCATGTATTCTAGAGTAGAACTGCTCCGTAGGGTTATCTTGGCTGTAATCTTAATGGAAGCAGATCACCAGGTCTTTCTTCCACAATACCACTGGGTAGGTTCGAACTGCCAACCTTCAGGTTAGCAGTCAACTGCAAACCTTTTCTGTGATAAATGATAGTTCTCTTAATTATTCCTTGGAGAGAATCGGGGTACCCAGAACGCTACAGGGAAGAAGACAAACAGTCCTGCTTGACTGTGGGAGCACACACATGAAGGGTTATGCTCACACCCAATGAAAAAATTGCCCCAGAAGTGCCAAGCAGCATTGGCAGGGAGGAGTTGGGGGGTTGGCACCTTGGGCAGCTGCCCTTCTGCCCATTCTCTCCCTTCCACAGGCTTTCATTTCCTTGTTGATTCCACACATGCAGGACAGTCCGAATTGCCTCAATACCTCCCCCACCTAACTGGGAACTCCTGGAGGGCTGGAGGCCATGTCTTCCCCCCACCAACTCTCAGATCCCAGTACGGGGCTGGCGCACAGCAGGTGCTTGAGACGGAGAATTAAACGTCTGTGCTTTAAGTTACTGTTTATGAAACATGCTCATACCCATTTTCACCTCTTAATCCCCCAGGATTGATTTATGCCATCGCTATTTTACTGGCTCAAATGGACTGGGGGACTTGCCTAAGGTCACAGGCTGATGGAAATCTAAGCGTGCTCCCATCACACCTTGTATATTCATCCAAAATGACACCTGCATGTTTTTGAACCTTTACTATGTCTCAGACCATGTGCCATGTGCTTTACATCCATCACCTCATTTAATCCCCGTGACACTTCCGTAAGTGCTAACATTGCACAGGTGTATAAACAGAGAGTCCCAATGTAGAGTTACACGCCCAGGGTCATAGAGCCACTGGTGGCAGAGCCATGATTTGGAACCAGGTCCATTCTGCCTCCAGAGCTCATACTTTTCAACCACTGCATTCTACTGACCAACATTTTCTTCCCCAATCCCAGAGTTATACTTGGTGACTATGCAACACCTCTTTCTACAAGATGTCAATATAGCATCTTCCAGTGCCCTCCTTCCACCCCATTCCTCACACCTAGGACAAAATAAGAAAGAAGGACTAGACAGGGGTGAACCCAGGTGAAGTAACACGATCAAGGACAACACAACCATTAAACAACAAATCCAGGAGTAGAACAAGAGTTTTGTTGGATTCCAAAGCCTGCACTCCTAACCATCATACAATATCACTTCTAGCTGTGTTTAATTAATTTTGTATTCAATTATATGTACTTATATTTTATAATGACATATTTATATTTCATTAATTTCTCCATTTATGGTTATTACACATTGCATTATAATTAAGGACTCATTTGTTATCATTAAGGGTTCCTGGGTGGTGCAAACAGTTTGCACCCAACTAGTAATCAAAAAGTTGGTGGTTCGAACCCACCCAGTGGCACCAAGGAAGAAAGCCCTGGCCATCTGCTTCCATGAAGATTATAGCCAAGAAAACCCTATGGAGCAGTTCTACTCAGTAACACATGGGGTCTCCATGAGTTGGAACTGAATCAGTGGCAGTGGGGTTTGGTTTTGGCTTTGGCTCATCTTTGTTAAGGACTCAGTGAAAACATCCTTAATGAGAGAGCGTGTGTGTGTATGTGGTGCTTAGTGCCCAGAGTCCGTGGACCAGGTAGTCTCCAAGGAGTGCTTGAGCTCCTCCAGCACAAGGATTGGGTCTTATTCACCTTTTTGGATGGGGCACTGTCATGGATTGAATTGTGTCTCACCAAAAATATGTATCAACTTGGTTAGACCATGATTCCCAGTATTGTGTGGTTGTCCTCCATTTTATGATTGTAATTTTATGTTGAGAGGATTAGGGTGGGACTAATCCAAGGTAAAAGGAGTTTCCCTGGGGTGTGGCCTGCACCACTTTATATCTCTCAAGAGATAAAAGGAAATGGAAGCAAGCATAGAGTTGGCAACCTCATACCACCAAGAAAGCAGCACCAGGAGCAGAGCACATTCTTTGGACATGGGGTCCCTGTGCCCAAGAAGCTCCTCGACCAGGGGAAGTTTGAGGACAAGGACCTTCCTCCAGAACCAACAGAGAGAGAAAGCCTTCCCGACGCCCTGAATTTGGACTTGTAAACTACTAACCCTGTGCCCTACTAGACGGTGAGAAAATTAATTTCTCTTTGCTAAAGCCATCCACTTGTAGTATTTCTGTTATGGCAGCACTAGATGACTAAGACAGGCACAGCATTGGTGCTTCAAGTTAGAGTAATGAATGAAATCAGTGAATGGAAGAGCTGAACCTCCAGTCAGGTTTTCTGATTCTAAGTCCAGTGCTCTTTCTTTACATTCCAATCTCAGAGACCTTGAGCTACTAGAAGAAGAACACTAAGTGGGACACTGACCCAACTCAGGACAGGTGTGAAACACCAAAGGGCGGAATGTATATGGCAAGTTGGGTAAGTGTGTGGACTCTGGGTTCGGCTTGCCTGGGTTCAAATTCTAACTCCACTAGATATTAGTTAGGTGATCTTGGCCAAGTTACTTAGCCTTTCCTGTCATCATAAGAAGTTGCCACAGGCAAAGCTTTGGGGATAGAAGACCATCTCCACCTAGGCAGAAGCATCTTGGACTCCACCGATGGGCAAGGCAGACAGGGCGTTTGCAGTCAGCACCTCCATCTTCTCTTCCCTCAAACTCCCCTTGTGGCCAGCTTTGTACTCCTGCCTAGCCAAATGCATAAAGCCTTGTTAATAATGAATAGGCCCCTGTCTGCCTTACTTAACACTGAAGCTCCAGGCAGATGCACAGTCCCTTATAAATGACCCAGTCCAGCTGATTAGGCCCCGTGGGGCACGTTCCTGCAGCCAGCCTCTTGTTCCCCGTAATGGAATCATGTTAATGTGATTTCAATTAGGGCTACATTACAGAACACAGGTGCTGGAGTGAGCCTGCCGGCAGGGAGGCCTCCTCAGGGACTCATTTTCCTGGGAAAGGTGCATGTGTTTCCAAGGTCTCCTCCAACCTCAGGAAAAAGCAAGTCACTCTGGCCAAAAGGAAGCTGTGAAAGCAGAGACCAGTCATGTCCAGGGTCCACATTTCCGGCTCTTTGGGGTCCCAGACCTGTGCTGCTTCTTTAACCTTGAGTAGTGTGCAGACCCCTTTGTGAGAGAAAATGTGTCCTGTGGTCTCCTAAGCTCCACAGGTCCATGGGCACCGATTTGAGAAACATTAGCCCAAGAACCAAGATCTTAGTCTAGAAAAATATCTTTCCATTGTCAATCATCCTTATAAAAGAGAAGTGTTATCTTAATAACTGACAAAAGCTTGTTTTTCTTAATAAAAATAACTGACAAGTACCAACAGTTTACTACGTGCCAGACACAATCCTTACTACTTTATGTGGATGAACTCATTTCTTAGATTTTATCATCACAATGAAAACATGAAACTTTTTTAATAGAATGTGAAGCTCTCCAAGAACACATCTCCATAACCCAGTCTAAGAAACCCAGTCTGGAGCAGCCGGGACAATGGGACCTTGGGCATTAGGCCAACTCTTGCTCTACAGATGAGGAAACCGAGAGCCAGAGAATGGAAGGGGCTTACTTGAGGGCCCCTAGCAAGACAGGAGCCACACAGAGATGAGACCCCAGGCATCCTGACTCCTACCCCTGGTTCCTTCCACCATGCCCACGATAAAGTACAGAGAAGAAAACAAAAAAACCCCAAATCCTACCACCAAGAACTATCCACCACTACTCAGAATGTTAGCAATGGATAGTTCTGGGTGGTAGGATCCTTCCAGTCTTTTTTCTATAAGCATATATGTACTTTATAGCATAAAATGGGACAGTAGTAAATAGACTATTTTGTTATCTGGTGTTTTTTCTCACTGAAGTCCAGTGCATCGATGGCCAACACGCGGGCATTTATCTCTGAGGGCCACATCATTTTAACAGCTCCATGGCTTCATCTTGCCCAGGTCTTCCTACAACTCCTTTGTTCCAAACACTGAAAACAGTATTTGTGTTTCTCTGATCAGGCCTTTTCAACCCGTGCCTCCTTGCCCTTGTACTGGCTGTGACTTCTACCTCCAAAGCCCTTCTCTGCCTAGTAAAACCATACGCAACTCAAAACGATTTCTCTGCAGTGAAGCCTTCTCTGATCAGCCCTGGAATCTCTCCCTCCTCTCCCCACACGCTTCTGCTCTTGCGATGCTGCTGCAGGGCTTCTCATTTAGTTCTCTTGGAGCATCTATTGCCTTGTATTTCAATGGCAAAAGATATTTTAAACCTAAATTTAAGCTGAAATTTAAGCAAATATGTATAATGTTGTCAAGGACATCTTTAATCCGTACAATATATATATTATTATTTTCTATGCTTCTAGATTTTATGGACTTCTTGTATTTTCACATGTCAGTTTTCTTTACCCATGGTGAGCATTGGAAGTCAGAGAAATAGTGTCTTCTTCATATTTGTATCCTCAAGGAAGTACTTAGGTGTTATCTCAGTTTCCTCATCTGTAACATGGGACCCATTGGATGGAGGTAGATTAAATGACATAAAGCAAGTAAAGCAATTAGCGCAATGCCTGACACATAGTAAGGTTTCAATAAATAATGACTATAGTTCTTTTTTTATAGTTCTTATCTTAGTATTATTGTTATTGTTATTAAGCCTATGACTTTTTGAATGGAAAGATGTACAGGGTGAGGGAGGGATAACTGAATGAATAGAGGGAGGATGGATAATGCTGAAAGAAAAGATGAAAATATGGATGGAGGATGATGGATGGTGAGTAGAAGATGGATGGATAGCTGGATAGCTTCAGAATGGATGGATGGAGGGTCCCCTCCCCTTCCTCATAAGTAAGAATAGGAGGAAGGAGGCAAGAAAACAGCAGGAAGACAAAAGATCTTGGTGGTTGCTTGTCACCCAGGCTTTTGACCACAGCTCAGGCTTCAACTAGGTGCCACAACCTAGCCTCCCAGTGGCTGCCCTAGGCCAACTTGAGGTTATGTCCTTGGAAAAAGTAGATACTTCTTGTGGAGTGTCTGAAGGACCAAATGCTGGGCCAGGAAATAGCCCTTAGCCAGAGAGGCTCTCTCAGAGTCCTCAGGAACTCCCTAGTTCACCAACCATGAGGTGGTTCCTTGGGGAAGAGAATCCCTGAGACTCCCCTCCTTTGGCAAGGCAGAGTGAATCATCCCTGTGACCCAAGAGTCTCAGAAGCAAACACCTCAGAGATACCCAGGGGGTCCTAGCCTCAGGCCCCGAGGGGCCTTCTCAGACACACTCTGGACAAGCCTCACGAAACAAGCCCCACTTGCTGGCCAAGCTGGGATTCAGGAGCAATTAAGAGCAGGGTGAGGCCCCAGGAGAGGGCAGAATCCTGTATCACCAGCACCAGCAGTTTGCTCAGGGGTCCTCCAGGCCACCCCAATCCCTGGACAAATCGAGACACTGAAGCAAGAGAGTGTGGGGGCTCCCCCAGGTGCCCAGCAGGGCAATCAATGGCAGAGTCACCACCCACCACCACCCATTGCCGTCAAGTCAATAGCGACCCTACAGGAAGTGTAGAACTGCCCCATAGGGTTTGCACGGAGCGACTGGTAGATTTGAACTGCTGACCTTTTGGATAAAGAGTGCTTAACTACTGAGCCAACAGGGCAGAGTAGAGACTAAAATTCAGGTCCCAGGCTCTGGAGAAAGGAGCCCTGGTGGCACAATGATCAAGCACTCGGCTGCTAACTGAAAGGTTGGAGGTTCAAACCCTCCATCCGCTCCTTAGGAGACAAGACCTGGCAATCTGCTCCTATAAAGATTTCAGCCTAGGAAACCCTATGGGGCAGTTCTACCCTGTCCTGTAGGGTCACTATGAGTTGGAATCAACTCAACAGCAATTGATGTGGTGTGCTTTTTGTGGCATTTCTTGTAAAATTCCAGGTGAGTCCACATCCACGATTCCTAGATAGCTGACGACCTTCCTCAGAGGCCCTGCATCTGATGGAAGGGGCTCCATCCTGCTCTCTGGTGCCCCTGGTGGTTATTTCTGGAATTCTGATTTGAGGAAGGGAAGGAGGGTGACAGTTTCTCAGGAGATGTAGGCCAGGCTGTTTGAAGTGGAAATTAAATCACACTTGAGAAACCCACATCACCTAGAGGCGGAGAGCAGACAGCAAGCGTCTAGGACCACACTGCCTGGGATTGGAATCCTGACTCCTCCCCTTACCAGCTGTGTGGCCTTTGGCAAGTCACTTCCTTTCTGCCAACATTTGATAGCTGGGTAGAGGAGGATGGGTCAGAGCACCCCAAGAAGGGGTGGCCTGCAGGATAAGAGGAAAATTGTTGTGGTTGTTGTTGCTTGCCATCAAGTTGACTCCACCATAGTTGTTATGTCTGAGTCCTTCCAACCTAGGGGGTTCACCTTTCAGCACTATTATCAAACACTATTTTGTAGCAATTCATAGGATTTTCATTGGCTAGTTTTCAGAACTAGATTGCCAGATCTTTCTTCCTAGTCTATCTTAGTCTGGAAGCTCTGCTGAAACCTGTCCACCATGGGTGACCCTGCTAGCATTTGAAAAACCAGTGGCATAGCTTCCAGCATCACAGCAACACTGAAGCCACCACAGTACCACAAACTGACAGACAGGTGGTGAAGGAGAAAAATTAGGAACATGTTTTAGGTCCTAGATGCTTAGGGAAGAGTGTTTTCAAGGAATATGAGAATTTAAAATGGAAGACTGAAGGTGTGTTTATGCTGTTCCTTGAACCCAAAGCCCAAAACAACAAGAAATCTGGAGGGGAGGGGGGAAGAGAAAGACCACCATCTTCTATTAAACTAGGAAGTATGCCTGCTAAATGCAATACAATATCATCTCAAACAAGAGAGGGAACAGAGCCCTGAGAAGAAAGCAATGTTCCCTAAAGGTGGCACAGTTCCAAGTGGCCTCCTCAGTGGATGACAAGGCCTGGGGTGGGACAAGTTCGCGGAGGCATCAGAAACAACTCCTGCTGAGATGCAGCTCAGCACCACAGGACAGGGTGAGGGTGGGGGGTGCCTCGTGGACTCATGTTCTCTAGCAATCCACCACCCAACCTCTCCCGGTAAAGGAGACAGCTGGGGTGTGAAGGAGGGAGACAGGCAGCAGTCGCTGGTTGCAGCTCGGAGCTGAGATCCAGAGCCAACCCTGAGTGCTGAAAACAGTCCAATGTGCTCCAGGGAAAGGAAATAACAGCTTTAGGAAGAGTGTGCCTGAGAGCACAAACCCTAATCACTCCCCACCTTACTCACCTTGCTCCTTTCAACATTGTCCTTCAACAAACGGTTGGCCCTGTTCCAAGATGAATAATAATCGCAAAGGAACCATCATGGGACTTAAAAAAAAAAAAAGAGCGAGAGATAAGAAGCATAAGCAAAAGGTAAAAGAGATAACAACGCAAGTGGAGCATCTTAGTTACCCAGTGCTGCCGTAACAGAAATGACAGTGATTGGATTTAAAGAATAGGAGCTTATTTACCCACAGTTCAGGAGGCTAGAAGTCTGAATTCAGGGCGTGGCTCTAGGGGGAGATACTTCTTTATCTATTTCAGTTGCCAGCAATACTTGGCATTCCTTGATGTCTGTCTTCCCCCTATGGGTATCTCTGTGTGTATTTCCCTCTTTTTATGACTAAGAGGTGGTGAGGTTTAGGATCCATCCTCCTCTTGCATGACCTCATTAACACAACAGAAGAAAACCCATATTTCCAAATGGGGTCATATTTATACCTACAACCATTAGTATTTCAACACATCTTTTGAAGGACACAATTCAATCCATAACAAGGTTGTTATTGTTGTTGTTGTTAGGTGCCGTTGAGTCGGTTCCAACTCATAGTGAACTTACGTACCACAGAACGAAACCCTGCCCGGTCCTGTGCCATCCTTACAATCGTTGTTACGCTTGAGCCCATTGTTGCAGCCACTGTATCAATTCATCTCATTGAGGGTTTTCCTCTTTTCTGCTAAACCTGTACTTTACCAAGCATGATGTCCTTCTCCAGGGACTGATCCCTCCTGACAACATGTCTAAAGTATGTAAGACACAGGCTCACCATCCTTCCTTCTCAGGAGCGTTCTTCTTCAAGACAGATTTGTTCATTCTTTTGGCAGTCCATGGTATATTCAATACTCTTCGCCAACACCACAATTCAAAGGCGTCAATTCTTCTTCAATCTTCCTGATTCATTGTTCAGCTTTCACATGCATATGAAGCGATTGAAAACACCATGGCTTGGGTCAGGTGCACCTTAGTCTTCAAGGTAATATCTTTGCTTTTCAACACTTTAAAGAGGTCCTTTGCAACAGATTTGCCCAATGCAATGCGTCTTTTGATTTCTTGATTGCTGCTTCCATGGGTGTTGATGGTGGATCCAAGTAAAACGAAATCTTTGACAACTTCAATCTTTGTTTATCATGATGTGGCTTATTTGTCCAGTTGTGAGGATTTTTGTTTTCTTTACATTGAGGTGCAATCCATACTGAAGGCTGTGGTCTTTGATCTTCATTAGTAAGTGCTTCAGGTCCTTTTCACTTTCAGCAAGCAAGATTGTGTCATCTCATGATCTTATACAGAAAACCCTAAGGAATCCTCCAGAAAACTACTGAAACTAATAGAAGAGTTTGGCAGAGTCTCAGGTTATAAGATAAACATACAAAAATCACTTGGATTCCTCTATATCAACAAAAAGAACATCGAAGAGGAAATCATCAAATCAATACCATTCACAGTAGCCCCCAAGAAGATAAAATACTTAGGAATAAATCTTACCAAAGATGTAAAAGGCCTATACAAAGAAAACTACAAAGTACTACTGCAACAAACTAGAAAGGACCTACTTAAGTGGAAAAACATACCTTACTCATGGATAGGAAGACTTAACATAGTAAAAATGTCTATTCTACCAAAAGCCATCTATACATACAATGCACTTCCGATCCAAATTCCAATGACATTTTTTAAGGTGTTGGAGAAACAAATCACCAACTTCATATGGAAGGGAAAGAAGCCTCGGATAAGTAAAGCATTACTGAAAAAGAAGAAGAAAGTGGGAGGCTTCACTCTACCTGATTTTAGAACCTATTATACAGCCACAGTAGTCAAAACAGCCTGGTACTGGTACAACAACAGGCACATAGACCCATGGAACAGAAATGAGAACCCAGATATAAATCCATCCACATATGAGCAGCTGATATTTGACAAAGGCCCAGTGTCAGTAAATTGGGGAAAAGATAGTCTTTTTAACAAGTGGTGCTGGCATAACTGGATATCCCTTTGCAAAAAAATGAAACAGGACCCATACCTCACACCATGCACAAAAACTAACTCCAAGTGGATCAAAGACCTAAACAAAAAGACTAAAACGATAAAGATCATGGAAGAAAAAATAGGGACAACGTTAGGAGCCCTAATACAAGGCATAAACAGAATACAAAATATTACCAAAAATGACGAAGAGAAACCAGACAACTGGGAGCTCCTAAAAATCAAACACCTATGCTCATCTAAAGACTTCTCCAAAAGAGTAAAAAGACCACCTACAGACTGGGAAAGAATTTTCAGCTATGACATCTCTGACCAGCACCTGACCTCTAAAATCTATATGATTCTGTTAAAACTCAACCACAAAAAGACAAACAACCCAGTCAAGACGTGGGCAAAGGATATGAACACGCACTTCACTAAAGAAGATATTCAAGCAGCTAACAGATACATGAGAAAATACTCTTGATCATTAGCCATTAGAGAAATGCAAATTAAAGCTACGATGAGATTCCATCTCACTCCAACAAAGCTGGCATTAATCCAAAAAACACACAATAATAAATGTTGGAGAGGCTGCAGAGAGATTGGAACTCTTATACACTGCTGGTGGGAATGTAAAATGGTACAACCACTTTGGAAATCTATCTGGCGTTTTCTTAAAAACTTAGAAATAGAACTACCATACAAACCAGAAATCCCACTCCTCGGAATATACCCTAGAGAAATAAGAGCCTTCACACGAACAGATATATGCAATCCCATGTTTATTGCAGCTCCGTTTACATTAGCAAAAAGCTGGAAGCAACCAAGGTGTCCATGAACGGATGAATGGGTAAATAAATTGTGGTATATTCACACAATGGAATACTACGCATCGATAAAGAACAGTGACGAAGCTGTGAAACATTTCATAACATGGAGGAACCTGGAAGGCATCATGGTGAGTGAAATTAGTCAGAGGCAAAAGGACAAATATTGTATAAGACCACTATTAGAAGATCTTGAGAAATAGTATAAACTGAGAAGAACACATACTTTTGTGGTTACGAGGGGGGGAGGGAGGAAGGGTGGGAGAGGGTTATTTACCGATTAGTTAGTAGATAAGAACACTTTAGGTGAAGGGAAGGTCAATACTCAATACACGGAAGGTCAGCTCAACTGGACTGGACCAAAAGCAAAGAAGTTTCCGGGATAAACTGAATGCTTCAAAGGTCAGCGGAGCAAGGGCGGGGGTTTGGGGACTATGGCTTAAGGGGACATCTAAGTCAATTGGCAAAATAATTCTATTATGAAAACATTCTGCATCCCACTTTGAAATGTGGTGTCTGGGGTCTTAAATGCTAACAAGCGGCCATCTAAGATGCATCAATTGGTCTCAACCCAACTGGATCAAAGGAGAATGAAGGACACCAAGGTCACACGATAACTCTGAGCCCAAGAGACAGAAAGGGCCACATGAACCAGAGACTTATATCATCCTGAGACCAGAAGAACTAGATGGTGCCCAGTCACAACCGATGACTGCCCTGACAGGGAGCACAACAGAGAACCCCTGAGGGAGCAGGAGAATAGTGGGATGCAGACCCCAAATTCTCATAAAAAGACCAGACTTAATGGTCTGACTAAGACTAGAGGAATCCTGGTGGTCATGGTCCCCAAACCTTCTATTGGCCCAGGACAGGAACCATTCCTGAAAACAACTCATCAGACATGGAAGGGACTGGACAATGGGTTGGAGAGAGATGCTGATGAAGAGTGAGCTACTTGTATCAGGTAGACACTTGAGACTGTGTTGGCATCTCCTGTCTGGAGGGGAGATGGGAGGGTAGAGAGGGTTAGAAACTGGCAAAATTGTCATGAAAGAAGAGACTGGAAGGGCTGACTCATTAGGGGGAGAGTAAGTGGGAGTATGGAGTAAGGTGTGTATAAGCTTATATGTGACTGACTTGATTTGTAAACGTTCACTTAAAGCTCAATAAAAACTACTTAAAAAAAAAAGATTGTGTCATCTGTATAATGAAGGTTGTTAATGAGTCTTCCTCCAATCCTGATGCCCCATTCTTTTTCATACAGTCTAGCTTCTTGGATTATTTGCTCAGCATACAGATTGAACATGTTTGGTGAAAGGATACAACCCTGACACACACCTTCCTGACTTTAAACCACTCAGTATCTCTTTGTTCTGTCCGAACAACTTCCTCTTGATCTACGTACAGGCTCCTCATGAGCACAATTAAGTGTTCTGGAATTCCCATCCTTCACAATGTTATCCATAATTTCTTATGATCCACACAGTCAAATGCCTTTGCGTAGTTGATAAAACACAGGTAAACAGCTTTCTGGTATTCTCTGCTTTCAACCAGGATTCATCTGACATCAGCAATGATATCCCTGGTTCCACATCCTCTTCTGAATCTGGCCTGAATTTCTGACAGTTCCCTGTAGATATACTGCTGCAGGCACTTTGGAATGATCTTCAGCAAAATTTTGCTTGCATGTGATATTAATGATATTGTTTGATAATTTCTGCATTCATTAGGATCACCTTTCTTAGGACTGGGCATAAATATGGATCTCTTCCAGTTGGTTGGCCAGGTAGCTGTCTTCCAAATTTCTTGACATAGACAAGTGAGCTCTTCTAGCACTACGTTTGTTTGTTGAAACATCTCAGTTGATATTCCGTCAATTCCTGGAGCCTTGTCTTTCGCCAATGCCTTCAGTGCAGCTTGGACTTCTTCCTTCAGTACCATCGGTTCCTGATCATATGCTACCTCTTGATATGGTTGAACATCGACTAATTCTTTTTGGTATAATGATTCTGTGTATTCCTTCCATCTTCTTTTGATGCTTCCTGAGTTGTTTAATGTTTTCCCCATAGAATCCTTCATTATTCCAATTCAAGGCTTGAATTTTTACTTTAGTTCTTTCAGCTTGAGAAATGCTGAATGCATTCTCCCATTTTGATTCTCTATCCCTAGTTTTTGCACATATTATTATAATACTTTACTTTGTCTTCTTGAGCCGCCCTTTGAAATCTTTTGTTCAGTTCTTTTACTTCATCATTTCTTCCTTTTGCTTTAGCTGCTGAAAGTTTGAGAGCAAGTTTCAGAGTCTCTCCTGAGATTCGTCTTGATCTTTTTTTTTCCTTCCTGTCTTTTCAATGACCTCTTGCTTTCTTCATGTATGATGTCCTTGATATCATTCCACAACTCATCTGGTCTTTGGTCATTAGTGTTCAGTGCATCAAATCTATGCATCAAATCTATTCTTGAAATGGTCTCTAAATTCAGGTGGGATATACTCAAGGTCATATTTTGGTCCTGGTGAACTTGCTCTGATTTTCATCAATTTCAGCTTGAACTTGCATATGAGCAACTGATGGTCTGTTCCACATTCAGCCTCTTGCTTGTTCTGACTGATGATATTGAGCTTTTCCATCGTCTCTTTCCACAGATGTAGTCGATTTGATTCCTGTGTATTCCATCTGGCAAAGTCCATGTGTACAGCCACCTTTTATGTTGGTGAAAAAAGGTATTTGCAATGAAGAAGTTGTTGGTCTTGCAAAATTCTATCATTCGATCTCTGGCATTGTTTCTGTCACCAAGGCCATATTTTCCAACGACCGATCCTTCTTTATTTCCAACTTTCGCATTCCAATCACCAGTAACTATCAATGCATTCTGATTGCATGTTTGATCAATTTCAGGCTACAGAAGCTGATAAAAATCTTCAATTTCTTCATCTTTGACCTTAGCGGTTGGTGCGTAAATTTGAATCTTTTTGTTGTATTAACTGGTCTTCCTTGTAGGAGTATGGATTTTATCCTATCACTGACGGTGTTGTACTTCAGGATGGATCTTGAAATGTTCCTTCTGATGATGAATGCAACACCATTCCTCTTCAAGTTGTCATTCACAGCATAGTAGACTATATGATCATCCGTTGTAAAATAACGGTCTCCATAACAAGGAATTATCAGAAAAACAAAGAGAACGTTCAAGCACATAGTTCTCTGTGGACTCAAAGACATTGTAGGGCATCTGTCCTGTCTTAAGAAGCTCCAAGATGCCAAGGTTTCCATGAAGCAACTGTAAGGCAACACAAAGAAAACGAGCTGGCAGTGCTTAGAACAGAAATAGAAGCAACAAATAAAGACAGTTTAACATTAAAAAGATATATTTAAATCAAGAAAAACAACTCATACAATAAACAAAGATAAAGAACAGAGAAAGGCACTTAGGGAACAGCTAGGAAAAAACACACAGAAATAAATGGAAAGGCTGCAAAACATCTCAAAACATGGATGAATCTGGAGGGTGTTAAAACCAAACCAAACCAGACCCAGTGCCGTTGAGTCGATTCCAACTCATAGCGACCTTATAGGACAGAGTAGAGCTGCCCCCATAGAATTTCCAAGGAGCTCCTGGAGGATTCGAACTGCC
Organism: Loxodonta africana; assembly: GCF_030014295.1. Taxonomy (NCBI): domain Eukaryota; kingdom Metazoa; phylum Chordata; class Mammalia; order Proboscidea; family Elephantidae; genus Loxodonta; species Loxodonta africana. Next base: position 38,440,588 of record NC_087348.1, read on the forward strand.
AACCCTTTGGTTAGCAGCCATAGCACTTAACCACTACACCATTAGGGTTTCCTGGAGGGTATTATGCTGAGTGAAATAAGTCAATCACAAAAGGACAAATACTGTATAAGACCACTATTATAAAAACTCATGAAAAGCTTTACACACAGAAAGAAACAATCTTTGATGGTTACAAGGAAGAGGAGGGCTGGAGGTGGGAGGGAGACACTAACTAGACAATAGATAAATGGTAACTTTGGTGAAGGGTAAGGTAGTATACAATACTGGGGAATCTACCACAACTTGACCAAGGCAAGGTCATGGAAGCTTCATAGACACATTCAAACTCCCTGAGGAACCACACTACTGGGCTGAAGGCTGGAGACCATGGTTTTGGGGAACATTTAGCTCAACTGGCATAAAATAGTTTATAAAGAAAATGTTATACGTCCTACTTTGGTGAGTAGTGTCTGGGGTCTTAAAAGCCTATAAGTGGCCATCTAAGATACTCCACTGGTCCCAACCTATCCAGAGCAAGGCAGAATGAAGAAAACTAAAGACACAAGGGAAGGATTAGTCCAAAAGACTAATGGACCACAACTACCACAACCTCCACCAGACTGAGTCCAGCACAACTAGATGGTGCCTGGCTACCACCGCTGACTGCTCTGACAGAGATCACAACAGAGAGTCCTGGACAGAGTTGGAGAAAAATGTAGAACGAAACCGAAACACAAAAAAACACCAGACATTGGTCTTACAGAGACCAAAGACAACCAAGAGTATGGCCCCAGACACCCTCTTAACTCAGTACTGAAGTCACTCCTGAGGTTCACCCTTCTGCCAAAGATTAGACAGGCCCACAAAACAAACAATACACATAGCTCAATCACATATATGAGGCTAAATGGGCACAATAGCCCAGTGGCAAGGACGAGAAGGCAGGAGGGGACAGGAAAGCTGAATGAATGGAAACGGGGAAACCAAGGTCCAGAAGCAAAGAGTGTTGACATGTCACTGGGTTGGCAACCAATGTCACAAAACAATACACGTATTAATCATTTAATGTGCTCTGTAAACCTTCATTTAAAGCAATAAAAAAATATGAAAAATTAAGGACATCAAAAGAAAAATTGCATGTAAAAAACAAAATAAATAGAAAGGAACAAACAAATACAAAAATAGTTATGTTGTTGTTGTCAGGTGCTGTTGAGTCAGTTCTGACTCATAGTGACCCTATGCCTGTGTACAGTAGAACAAAATACTGCCCAGTCCTGTCCCATCCTCACAATCGTTGCTGTGTTTGAACCCATTGTTGAAATAGTTATAGGGAGAAAAAAAATCCCAAACCCACTACCATCCAGTCAATTCTGACTCATAGCGACCCCATAGGACAGACTCGGAAACCCCAGGGGCAGTTCAACTCCCATAGGACAGAGTCGAACTGCCCCTAGGGTTTCAGAAGCTGTAAATCTTTACAGAAGCCAACTACCACATCTTTCTCCCATGAGAGTGGCTGGTGGGTTTAAACCACTGACCTTTTGATAAGCAGCTGAGCGCTTTTAATCACTGCAACACCAGGGCTCCTTATATTTATCAAGGAGACTAAGAGGCATAGAGGGCAGACCAACATGAGATAACATTTGCACAATTTGTGTTCCTGAAACGAAAATAGAACAAATGAAATAACAATGAAAAATATTCAAACAAAACGGTAAAAAAAAAAAAAAAGCCTTCCTGAAATAAAGACTTGAATCTGGAGATAAAAATTGACCCAGGATCATTACCATCAAGCATATTCTAATGAAGTTACCAAGCTTCCAGGCTAAGGAATTATATGCACATTCAAACAAAAATATCAGCACACATGAATGGAGAAATCAGGCTGCCTGCAGACCTCTCTCTAGAAACACACAGTTCCAGAGTCGGTGGGGCAATGTCTACATGATCCTGAAGGATAGAAACTATGACCCAAGAGGTTTTCTTCAGATGTAAAGGCCTTGACAGACATTCCCAAAAACCCGAAAACTTTGGGAGTATCTCTTAGTCCTTCTTCAAACAACCAAACCATCAGGCTATGAAGGATGTGGCAGTCGGCTTCCATAAATGTTACAGCCTTGGAAACTCTATGGGGCAATTCGACTCAGTCCTGTAGGGTTGTTAGGAGTCGGAATCGACTCAGTGGCCATGGGTTTTTGGGTGTATATATACATGCAATAAGCACCAAATCTATTTAAATATAGAAATAAAAAAATTTATGAATTTGGAGTATAGAGCACAGTGTAAATGTTATAAACGTTAAAAATAAAATAATATTAATAACTAACAAAAGTTGGGAGATGGAGGAGAAAAAGTGGGAGGTAGTGCGAACATGCTAATTTCCTCCATTTTTCACATGAGTCAATAGATATGGGATAACATTGGGAAAAAAATGTCATTTAAAAAATAACAACTATTCCAACCTCATGACTAACATTTTATATAATTAAGTCTCATAACTTCGGAGGGTCTGATAGGAACTGATATCTCTCAAGATAAAAAAAAAATGCATCTAAAATTTAACAATTTCTTCAGTTTCAATTTACTAATTTATTTTTTAAAACTTATTATTTTGAAATAATTTTAGATTTAGCAAAAAGTTGCAAAGAAAATAGTGTTCTCATCTATCCTTCACCCAGCTTCCCCTAATGTTAACATCTTAAATAACCATGGTACATTTTTTCAAAATCATTAGACATTAGCATTGTTGTTGTTAGGTGCTGTTGAGTTGGTTCCGACTATGTGCCACAGAACGAAACACTACCCAGCCCTGCTCCATCCTCACAATCCTTGTTATCCTTGACCCCATTGTTGTATCCACTGTGTCAATCCATCTCGTTGAGGGTCTTCCTCTTTTTTGCTGACCCTCTACTTTACCAGCATGTGTCCTTTTCCAGGCACTGGTCCTTCCTGATAACCTGTCCGAAGTATGTGAGGCAAAGTCTCGTTCGCTATCTTCACTTCCATTCTCGCAATCCTTGCTTCCAAAACAGATTTGTTCGTTCTTCTGGAAGTTCATGGTATATTCAATATTCTTCACCAACACCATAATTCAAAGGCCTCAATTCTTCCTTGGTCCTCCTTATTCATTGTCCAGCTTTTTCATGCATTCTGAGGTGAATGAAAACACCATGGCTTGGGTCAAGTACACCTTAGTCCTTAAAGTGACATCTTTGCTTTTCAACACTTTAGGAGATCTTTTGCAGCCAATTTGCCCGATGCAATGTGTCATTTGATTTCTTGACTGCTGCTTCCATGGGTGTTCATTGTGGATCCAGGTAAAATGAAATTCTTGACTTCAGCCTTTTCTCAGTTTATCATGATATCGATTATTGGTCTAGTTGTGAGGATTTTTGTTTTCTTTATGTTGAGGTGCAACCCATGCTGAAGGCTGTGGTCTTTGATCTTCATCAGTAAGTGCTTGAAGTCCTCTTCACTTTCAGCAAACAGGGTTGTGTCATCTACATATGGCAGGTTGTTAATGAGTCTTCCTCCAGTCCTGACGCCATGTTCTTCTTCATATAGTCCAGTTTCTCAGATTATTTGCTCAGCATTCAGATTGAATAAGTATGGTGAAATGATACAACCCTGATGCACACCTTTCTTGATTTTAAATCACACAGAATTCCCTTGTTCTGTTCTAACAGCTGCTTTTTGGTCTAAGCACAGGTTCCTCATGAGCACAGTTAAGTGGTCTAGAATTCTCATTCTTCGAAATGTTATCCGTAATTTGTTATGATCCACCTCTGAATTTGGCTTGAATTTCTGGCCGTTCTCCATCAATGTACTGCTGCAGCCGCTTTTGAATGGTCTTCAACAAAATTTTACTTGTGTGTAATATTGTTTGGTAATTTTAGACATTAGCATTTAAGCTACTATTAAAAATATTAAACTAAGACTTTACACTAAATTCCTTTTTCTGTTCTAGGATTCAATTCAGGATACCACGTTGCATTTAGTTGTAATGTCTCCTTAGCCTTCTGCAGCCTATGACAGTTTCTCAGGCAATTGTACCTCTGTGATATTCTTCCCCAAAATCCATAGTCTCAGTCTAGTCATGAGAAAACATCAGACAAACCCAACTTGAGGGATATTCTGCAAAATACCTGACCAGGACTCTTCAAAAGGGTCAAGGCCATAAAAGACAAGGAAAGATTGATATCAACATAACCTACTACTGACCTTGATCACTTGATTCAGATGATGTCCCCAGTTTTCTCTGCTGTAAAGTTACTATTGCTCCCCTTCCATAGTCTGTTCTGCCCTTGCTCAAGGAAAGCCATCACGAAACTCATTGCCGTTGAGTGGATTTTGACTCATGCAACCCGAGGGGATGGGAATTAATCTCCACCTCCAGGAGGGAAGAGTTCAAAGAATTCGTGGACGTATGTTAAAACCACCACAGTAATTAATCAACATTATTGGAGAGGTACTTTGGGGCTATTCATCATGGATTTTGACTGTAGCAATTATTACTGTGATGTCCTAATGGCGATTTTCTATTTCCCTCCTTACTTCTACATTTGTTATTTAGAATTCTCTGTGAAGGAGATTTGTTCTTTCTCCCCTATCTATTCATTTAGTCACTCATTTGTTTATGCTAGTATGGACTCATAAACATTTAAATTTATACATAATTTTAAAGAAAACAATAAAGAAATTGTTCTCTAAGGTAAAGAAAGAAATGGTCAGGGGGGTAGAATACTGCCGAGGGGTGACATTCCCATTGGACTTAGCAACATGGAAGTCATTTTGAACCTGACAAGTGCCTTTTTAGAAGAGTGATGGGACAGAACCCAGACAGAATGTGGTTAAGGAGTAAACGAAAACTGAAAATTGGGGACATGGAGACAGCGATGAAGGTGAGTGTTTCTCAACATATCTCACATGCATCAGAGTAGAACTGTGCACCATATGGTTTTTGATGGCTGAAAATTGTTTTCAGAAGTAGATCACCGGACATTTTTCCAAGGCACCTCTGAGTGGACTTGAACATATAACCTTTCAGTTAGCAGCCACCTGAAGACCTTGTAAAAACCTATGCCTAGGCCCTGTTCCCCACTGTCTCACTTCAGGAGGTCTTGCATTTCTACCAAGCTCCCAGGTGATGCTGATGCTGCTGGTCCTCAGACCGCATCGAGTGGCACTGATGTAGGCAAGTCTTTTGAGAAGATTGGTCACCAGGGAAGGGGGAAGAGGACAGTGGCTGAAAGTGGGTGTGGGCTTATGGGAAGGTTAGTTTGCTTGGATTCTTTTTGTTGTTTGTAGTAGTAGAGCCTCATAACACATTAAAAAAAAAAAAAAAGGAAAGCTTACGAAGAGTAACAGACGAATCAACAACTCACAGAGTAAACTGACAAAAAAATCAGTAAATATATGTTGTTGTTGTTAGGTGCCGTTGAGTCAGTTCCGACTCATAGTGACCCTATGTACAACGGAATGAAATACTGCCAGCTTCTGCACCATGCCCACAATCATTCTTATGCTTGAGTCCATTGTTGCAGCCGCTGTGTCAGCCGATTCCATTGAGGATCTTCCTCTTTTTTGCTGACCTTATACCCTACCAAGCATGATGTCCTTCTCCAAGGACTGATCCCTCCTGACAACATGTCTAAAATATGTAGGACATAGTCATCTCATCATCCTTGCTTCTAAGGAGCACTCTTGTTGTACTTCTTCCAAGACAAATTTGTTCATTCTTTTGGCACTCCATGGTATATTCAATATTCTTCGCCAACACCACAATTCAAAGGCTTCAATTCTTCTTCTGTTTTCCTTATTCATTGTCCAGCTTTCATATGCACATGATGCAATTGAAAATACTATGGCTCGGGTCAGGCGCACCTTAGTCTTCAAGATGGCATCTTCACTTTTCAACACTTTAAGGAGGTCCTTTGCAGCAGATTTGCCCAGTGCAATGCATCTTTTGATTTCTTGACTGCTGCTTCCATGGCTGTTGATTGTGGATCCAAGTAGAATGAAATCCTCGACAACTTCAATCTTTTCTATGCTTACCATGATGTGGCTTATTGGTCTAGCTGTGAGAGTTTTTGTTTCTTTATATTGATGTGCAATCCATGCTGAAGGTTGTGGTCTTTGATCCTCATCAGTAAGTGCTTCAAGTCCTCTTCACCTTCAACAAGCAAGGTTGTGTCATCTGCATAACACAGGTTGTTAATGAGTCTTTCACAAATCCTGATGACCTGTTCTTCTTCATATAGTCCAGCTTCTTGGATTATTTGCTCAGCATACAGATTGAATAACTGTGGTGAAAGGATTCAACCCTGACGCACTCCATTCCTGACCTTAAACCATGAAGTAACCCCTTGTTCCGTCCAAGCAACTGCCTCTTGATCTATATACAGGTTCCTCATGAGCACAATTAAGTGTTTTGGGATTCCCATTCTCCGCAACGTTATCCATAATTTGTTATGATCCACACAGTCAAATGCCTTTGCATAGTCAATAAAACACAGGTAAACATCTTTCTGGTATTAAATATATAGATGATTTAAATAATATGATTAAGAAATTATGATTGATGTTTGTAAGAATAACAGAATTATTTTCAATGACACATGAAATTTACCAAAACGATTCTACTTGGTCATAAAATAAGTTTCAACAAATTTCAAAAGATTGAAATAATACAGAGTGTGATCTGATCTCTGACCACAGCAGACTCAGTAACAGTATAACTGCAAAATTTCTAAATGTTTATAATACTTCTATTTTCTTCACTTTTTATTGGGCAATAATTTCAAATTTGCAAAATAAATAAATAGTTGCAAAAGTAAAAATAGTGCAAAGAACACCCACTTGCCCTTCACCCAGACTCACTTATTGTAAACATTTTACCCCCATTCTATCTCTCATGAGAATACACACACGCACACACAAACACAGTTTTTTCAGTTAATTTTTTAACAGTGAAGTGCTGGGCTACTAACCAAAAGGTTGGCAGTTCAAACTCACCCAGTGGCACCGTGGAAGAAAGGCCAGGCAACCTACTTCTGAAAGATCACAGCTATAAAAGCCCTTTGGAGCACAGTTCTACTCCGACACACATGGGGCCACCATGAGTTGGAACTGTAGAATGGACTTAATGGCAACTGTTTCCCCTCCCCGCCCCCAGAGGTAAAATGAGAGGCCAGAGAGGTCAGGAGACCTGCCAAGGTCACACGGAAGACCAGCCCTGGTAACTGGTACTACAGCAGAAACAAGATCAAGGCAATGAAGGAATCCCCAGAACCTCTGCTGTGTGATACTCCAGCTCCCCAGCCTCTGTGAAGTAGACCCCTCACCTCCCCCCGCCACCCCCCTCCCCTCCACATACACACGTCCAGGCCGTAGGGAGCAGGCAGGGGCCCAGAGGCCAGGGGTGGCTGCCCCAGAACATTCGGCAGCCTATTAACTTAATCCTCACCCGGCTGGGGGGAGCTCGCTGCCACCTCATTTTCATTTTTCGAGGAAACAGCTGGACCAGCCCAGCTGTGTTTTCCCTCCCACTTTCTCCCCCCACCCCCAGCAAGGAAAAGGAAAGGGACAATTAAAAGGAAATCCAGAGGAGACAAGGCAGTTTTACGAGCCAGGGTTGGGGCTGCCCAGGGAGTAGGGAGGCGCCCGAGGAAATCCCAGTAAATGAATGTTTATTTTAATGGGAGGTGAAGAGAGGGGGCTGGGCCAGCACTGGGGGTAGGAGGAGGAGGGAAGGGAGGAAGATGCAGGTCTGTGCTCACAGATGGGCCTTTGTGAGCTTCCTGGAGGCTGCCCATTAGGTAAGTGGCCAAGGTGCAGAAGGCAGACAGCAAGGAGGGGTGGGGTGGTGCTGAGCTACCATCCCCAAGGGGCACTCTGGGCTGGTCCTCCTCCACCTTAGCCAGGGGACTGATGTCAGTAGCCTGCTGCTTCATAAGCACATTCCCCCTCTCCTGGCTAACTGGCTTGCTTTCACTGACTCATTCATTCATTCATTCATCCATTCTTTCGCTCCCTCACTCCCTACCCATTCATTCATTAGACACAACATGGATCACAAGTATTTTTGTGTTTTGTTTTAAGTAGGCTATGCTGGTTGTTATTGCCATCAAGTCAATTCTGACTCAAGCCGACCCTGTGTTTTACAGAGTAGAACTGTTCCATAAAGGCTTTCAAGAGACTGTGACCTTTCAGAAGCAGATCACCAGGCCTATCTTCCAAGGCACCTCTGGGTGAGTCCCAACTGCCAACCTTTAGGCTAATAGTAGAGCACTTGACCATTTGCACCACCTAGGGGCTCCTTCATTCACACCTATTCATTCTTTTGCTTCTTCACTCACACCTCCAACATCCCCTGGGTCCCTGTAAGACATTGTCCCTGTGCTCAGGACTGGGCAAAGATGGCCAGTCAGCCTTGGCCCTCACCCTCAAGCAATGGAGGAGACCACAGGTGTCTTCATTACCTGGTGCTACTATATAAGTGGATGGCTTTGACAGAGAGAAATTTATTCTCTAACAGCCTAGTAGGCTAGAAGTCGGAATTCAGGGCGCCAGCTCCAGAAGGCATTCTCTGTTTACTGGCTCTGGATGAAGGTCTGTGTCATCAATCTTCCCCTAGTCAAGGAGCTTCTCAGCACAAGGACCCTGGGTCCAAAGGATGTGCTCTGCTCCTGGCACTACTTTCTTCATGGTATGGGGTCCCCATGCCTCTTTGTTCGATTCTTTTTTGTATCTCATGAGAGATTGACTTAAGACACAACCTAATCTTGTAGATTGATTCCTGCCTTATTAACAGAACTGCCGCTAATCCGACCTCATTACCATCATAGAGGTAGGATTTACAACACATAGGAAAATCACGTCAGATGACAAAATGGTGGACAATCACACACTATTAGAAATCATGGACCAGCCAAGTTGACATACATTTTTAGGGGACACGATTCAATCCATAACAACAGCTAACAATGTTGTGGAATGGTGTAGGACACGCCCTGGGACAGCCAAAAACACAGGGGCTATGGATGCACAGAGGGGAGAGGGGGCCTGTCCTGCCCTGGCTCCTCCCCTGGGCCTCTGTACCGGGCATATAGCCTCCCCAGGGCTGCCCAACCTACCGAACCCCGGTCCCGGGGAAGGGGCTGAAACTGGCCAGGCTCTCCCGGGCACTCTGGGACCCATCCTCTCCTCGAGGCAATGGCTTGGAGGGCAGCCACATCCTGAGTGTCCAGGGAGCATAGCTGGACACAGCGAAGCTAGACACAGGGAGCCCCCCAGCCCCCCATTCTATGGTCTTTCTTGATTTGAAAGTACACATGAGTCCCTGTCATTCCTGATGGAGGTGAAGACCTTCCCAACAGACAGTCATTCGCTAACATCCTTCAAGGCCAGGCTCACTCCACCCCTCCCACCAGCTCCCTTACTGACTCAGTCCACAACTTCTCCAGAGCCCCTGCTAGGTGGCAAGCTTCACCCACTCATTCACTCATTCATTCAACAAATATCCGTGGAACACCTCGCCTGTGCCAATCACTGTTCTTTCTAGGGGCTGGGGATTTGTAGTGAACAGAAGCAATGAAAAATTCTTGTCCTCCTCATGAAACTTACATTCTAGAAGAGGTGACAGCGGTGAGTTAAAAAAAAAAAAAGAGTAAAATATATAAAACCCATAAACCCATTGCCATTGGGCCAATTCTGACTCATAGAAACCCCATATATACATATAAAATCCATATGTAATCTCTCTCTCTCTCTCTATATATAAAAAACCAAACCCACTGCTGTTGAATCAATTCTGACTCATAGCAACCCTATAGGACAGAGTAGAACTGCCCCATAGAGTTTCCAAGGAGCACCTGGTGGATTTGAACTGCTGACCTCTTGGTTAGTAGCCGTAGCACTTAACCACTACGCCACCAGGGGTTCCCTCTCTCTATATAGATGCATATATATATATACATACACACACACACTGCACCACCAGGACTCCTATATATCTATATAAAAATCTATATCTATATGTAAAATGGAGCCCTGGTGGTGCAGTGGTTAAGAGCTATGGTTGCTAACCAAAAGATCGGTAGTTCAAATCCACCAGCAGCTCCTTGGAAACCTATGGGGCAGTTCTACTCCATCCTATAGGGTCGCTATGAGTTGGAATTGACTCAACAGCACAGGTTTGGGTGTTTTTTATATATAGATATATAGGAACCCTGATGGCACAGTGGTTAAAAGCTCTCGGCTGCTAACCAAAAGGTTGGCAGTTCGAATCTACCAGTCGCCCTGTGGAGAAAGATGTGACTTTTGTAAAGATTACAACCTCAACGGTAGTGAGTTTTGGATATGAAATATTGGCACTCTGGTGGCACAGTGCTTAAGAGCTCGGCTGCTACCTAAAAGATCAGCAGTTTAAATCCACCAGCCACTCTTTGGAAACCCTATGGGGCAGTTCTACTCTGTCTTATAGGGTCACTATGAGCCGGAATTAACTCGGTGGCAATGGGTTTGGTTTGGTTTTTATATAAAATATATAGATAGTGACAAGTGCTATGGAGAAAAACAAGGCCAGGAAGAAGGTAGGAATAATCATGGCAATAACCATGACATGATCTTCATTCTAATACTGAGAGGTTCGTCTATGCCAGGCTCTCATTTCATCCTCACCGTGGCCTGTGAAGTTGGTTTTATGATTGTCTTCATTTTGTGTCACTGGGGGGTGTGCAGGGAGTGCAGACCACACTGGGTGACACTATCAGAGGGGTTGACACCAAAATGACTGTCTCTAAAGCTTCTGTGTCATGTTTCAGCAGAAATTTATTATTTTTTGTAAAAATGCTCTTATAGTTAGTCACAAGAAGAAGAACATTTTTTGTAAGCCCAGCTTACATGTATCAACATACCTACAAGGCTAAAACTCTATACTAATTTACTTTGTGAACATTGTAATGCGCCCTGGTCAAAGCTGTCATTATTACCCGATTACAATGATGCTTTGAACCACGTGGTTTCTTCCACACGTGCTACAAGCACGAGCTGTTGGGGCCGGTACTGTTACAGTCACTGATTTTGTCAAATTTTCTGGTGTTTTAGCTACAATATTGTGGTAATTAGCATTGGAAGGTGACATCATGAGTTACTGCACTGGGTGACAGCAATCCTAGCGACACCAGTGTTTCTGAATGGCAGTATGGAGGCCACCCAGAGAAGTTATGACACTTGCCAGCAATGACAAGCCATTCTCCTTCCCCACCCTCACAGAGATTGGCTATGGGGGAGTCAGACAAGGGAACAGGGCTCCCCCCAGCCACCCAGTGACACACTGACTGGGGGCCTTAGCCATGGGCTCCTGCTTGGGTTCAGACCCCAGAAGGCCTTCACTGGCCAGAGGTCTGGCTAAGTGTGTAGCTTTTGTCTTGGGAGGGCCCTAGTCTAAAACCCTCTTAGAGCCCCACCTGCCCCTGGTCAGCAGCCAGAGCTGCAGTGCACCTGGGTTCTAAGCCCAGCTCCACCCCTCACCTGTCTTATCACTTAGGTTGGTTCACCTCTCTGCTCCTCACTCTCCTCTTCAGGAGAAAGGAGGATGGTCGGGATGACACCTAAATTTCCCCACGTGGATGGGACTTTCCAGCACTGATGGTATCCCCTGGGACAAGATATGACAGCTTTTTCCTGAAGGGTGGGGAGAGCGGTTGACTGACTTCCCGCTGATCTAAATGTTTGGAACAGTATGTGTATTACCAATTAAAAAAATAAATTAAAAAAAAATTAAGCTTAAACCCTTCCGTATTTCCTCCTCTTTTAAAACTCCAATAGCTCCCCGTTCAGAAACTCCAACAGTTGCCCTTAGGAAAGCTGAGACTTACGACGCCATCCTTGCATCCTTCTTGCTGGTGACCATTTCCCAGGCCCTGCACATGGCAGGCGCTTCCACCAACACCCTTGACCTTCGTTCCTGTGAACAGAGCCTGTACTGCCTCCCCTCATACATACCTGCTGGGGTCAGGCTTCCTGGACCTCAGAGGCCCACCTGAGTCATTTCGGAAACCACCGCCCCCCCAACCACAGACACACACATACACTCCCACCCCGCCCTCTGGGTGCTTTACACATCCCCGAGTCAGTGATTAAGACATATTTGCTAAATAATAGATGAATGCAAACTCTCCATCCAGGAAACCGGAGAGGTTGGCTGGGCCCGCCTGTCTGCAGCATGGGCCCTGGCCTCGCAAGCTGCCTGCAGTCAGCTCTGAGTGGGCCGGCATGGGGCTGGGAGAAATCTGCTGACCTGGTGGGTCTCCCTGGGGGTGGGGGTTGATATGTCTTTTTGTAAGCTGCCAAGACTGGGAGGGAAGGCACGGGTGAGGGGTATCTAGGGAGGAGGAGAAAATAAAGGTGGAGCTGTGCTGGGGGGCTAGGGGGGTGGGTGTTTCAGAGCACTGCTCTGGCCTGGGAAGGTCTCCTAAGCCAGTCCTCCACCTGCCTGGAATGCGCTCCCCATCCCCTGTCATCGGGCAGAGGGTGAGAGCTCAGGCTAGACCCAGCCCACATGTGCTGATACCCCAAGGCTTGACTCATGTCTTCTGTGACCAGACCCATGCAGCCCAAGGGAGCTGCTTCCCTGCTGGTTTTGAACTTGCCTCTCTCCAGATGCACAGGGAGTGATCATCAGCCCCCATTTGTCCTGGCTGGAGTTTTTCTCAGGCACCTCTAGGGGTCTGATCAAAGGATCTCTTGGGGAGCCCTGGGTTGAGCTGGGGGCCTGAGTATCAAACTACGGGGCTGAGATGGCTTGTTGAGGGGCAGGACCCAGTTCTGCCCTCAGAGAGTGCCTCCTACCTGCCACCATGAGCACTGCCACTTCCCAGGGCAGAGGTGGAGGGCTCAGCAGAGACCTGTGGATTCAAGTTAGAGCCACGGTAGGGGATGGAGTAGGGAAGGGGGAGACCATTTCAGGAGTACCTCTGTAGACAGGAAATTCTGCACAGATCTGAAGGTTAATTTCAATACAGGAAGGCCCTTAGGAATTACCTTGCCCAGTGGTTCACAATTTGGGGGGTTCACTCAGCAGAACAAAATTACAAAAATAAAGCCAGGAGGAGAGCGACACAATAAGATTATCAGCTACTAGCTATCATTTCGTAAAAGAAATGACACTCTTTAATGCCAAAATTGTAAGAGGAAGGTGGGCATTATTTCAAGATCCTGGTCAGTTCTTTTCTTGGAAACCACTTGGCTCTTTGGAAAGCTCAATATACGGTGCTTGTGACAAAAAACCTCATCACTGACCAGCTCCAGTAGGCAGGGTGGTGATTGGAGCGCATGGCAAGTCAGTGGCAGAGTAGGATTAGAAGTCAGATGTGTTGACTCCAAGCCCAGTGCTCGAAGCCAGATGGGGAAGGAGAGGTGGGACTGTAAATGATGGGGGCCTGGTTCCTGCTGCTGGTCATGTGACTCTATTTCCCAGCCCTGGCTAGGAGGGGAGGCTGTGCCCCACCCCCAGGCTTCCTGCCAATAATCAGCCAAGCCTAGCTGCCTTGGGGGACAAGGTTGCCTGGAGCCTGCTTCTCTGTCTTTTTTTTTTATCGTGGTAAAAATACATCTAAGAAAGCATTTACTATTTTACCTTTTTGCTTGTACAATTCAGTGGCGTTAATCACGTTTATCATGTTGTACAACCATCTCCACTGTTCTTTTCCTTATTTTTTCATCGTCCTTAACAGAAACTCAGTATCCCCTTAGCAATGACCCTCCCCACGCCCCCCTTTCCTCTTCCATTCTACCTCTAAACCCCCTGCCATCGAGTTGATTAACTCATAGTAACCCTATAGGACAGAGTAGAACTGCCTCCTAGGGTTTACAAGGAGCAGCTGGTGGATTCGAACTGCCAACCTTTTGGTTAGCAGTAGAGCTCTTAATCACTGCACCACTAGGGCTTCCTCCTACCTCCGGTAACCAATAAACTTTGGTCTCTATACATTTACCTATTCTAGATATTTCGTATACTTGGGATCACATACTATCTGTCATTTTGTAACTGACATTTCACTCAGTTTGATGTTTTCCAGGTTTGTCCATGTCAGGGCATGTGTCAGAATTCATTTCTCTTTATGGCTGGCCACCTCTTCTCAGCCTCCCACGGTCCCTGGGGGCTCAGATGCCTACATTCCCCAGCCCCACCCCAGCCAGGCTCCAGGCTGTAGCTTCAAATGCTGTCTCATGCCCGATTGCCAGTTGCCTCTGGGAACACTCTGCCCTTGGCTGCCAGCTTTCCTGGCATGATGTTACTCTGGTGCCAGGAGGGAGGGGGCCACATGTTCCCCATATGCCATGGTGGGGAGAGGAGGGAGTTTACACTGAATAGCTGAGCTGGCCTCTTCTCCTCCTTCCTCTAGAAGAGACTTCCCTGCCACTCTTTGTCTTCCTAAAGGACCTCCCACTCCCAGCCAAGGAGGAGACAAACGGGATCTGTGTATTTGCAGGGCACTCATATTTTCCAAAGCATGTTCACATGCATTGATTTCAATTAAACAAATGCGGAGAACAGGTCCAGCACCGGGATCTGAGGGACAAGTAAAAGTGAGCTCCTCAGAGCAGGACCATCCTTTCTTCCCTCCATCCATTCCTCCATCCCCCCATCCCACCACCCATACATTCACCTGTTTCTTCCTCTATCCTTCCCTCCATCAATCCCTCTCTCCTTCTTTCAGCCTCTACATCCTTTTCTCAATCTCTCGGTCCTTCTATTCCTCCATTACTTCTCTGGGCTTCCATCCCTTCACACGTTCAGTCATCCTTCTCTTCTTCTGTCCCTTCCTCTCTCCCTCCCTTCATACTTCACTCCTTCATTCTGCCACCTATTTTTCCAACCCCATTTTCCCTTCATGCAACCAACCAGCCCTCTTTCCGTGTCTCCACCCTTCTTTCCATCCCTCCATCCATTCCTCTACCCCATCCCATCACTCATCCATCTGCCTATCCCTCCCTTCATCCATCCATCCCTCCATCTCTCCATCCCCTATTCCTCCATTCACTCTCTACTCCTGCATCCATTCCTTTCTTTATCCCTCCCTCCTTCCATCCCTTCTTCATTCCTCCACCCAAGACTTCCTAGCTAGTAAGCAGTGGGGCCAGGTTTGTGATTTAGGACATAATATTGGAGTCATTATTCCCTGTCCCTGAGCATAAGGACATATCATCTGAGCCCTGAGGTATAAAGACAATAGATGGGACAGTCTTGGAAATTATTTAGGGAAGAAAAATATCTTTTACGGAAACTTTCACATAAAACAGAACACAAAAGACTTTCTACTCCTATCTTTTTCTAGTGACTAGAAAATTTGTTGGGCCAATGAATACCCTCCTGACTGTAGTTAATGACACCTGCACCAATGATTGTTGGGAGGGACAATTCAAAATGTAATATCACAGTTTCTAGCCAATCTGTGAAAAGGTGAAAGTTTCAATGGTTTTGCCCATTTTGTAGTGTTAACATATACTGATGACTCTGTAATGTTCCTTGGACTCAGATAGACATGGCTGTGGCAGTGTGCTTGTCTGTTTTCCCATGCTTGCCTATTCTGTAATATCCTCAGGACTCGGGCGGACATGGCTATGGCAGCATGCTTGTCCATTTCCCCATTTTGCTTATTCTGTAACGTTTCCTTGGACTCAGGCAGACATGGCTCCAGCAACATGCTTGTCCACTTCCCACTTTTGCGTTTTTGAATATATGCTGAATAAACCTTTCTTTTTGCTTTACTAAACTTCATGATGTTTTTTATACTATAACAGTTGGGACTCAGGCTGTGCGAACCCAGGACCCAGCGCTGGCCCACTCAGCCACAGATTTGCTGTCAACACACTCCATGCTCCTGCCCTGGGTCTGGAGTAGGCCCAGAGGGGACCTGGGCATAGGTGATGGGTGGGGCCCTTTCAGGACAGGGGAGAGGTTGGATCTGGGGTGCCTGCTGGCCTGCGCCAGTTGCCCCGGCAAGGAGGCCATTTGGAAAAGAGGCTCCTTCTGTCTCTGCTGCTTCAAAGGCCTGCTGGTGAGGCCTCTTGGCCCAGCTCTGCTGAGAACTCAGCTTAGCCATTAAACTGGCGAGGCAGGTGGGAGACCAAGGAAGCATCGCTGAACTCTCAGGGCCTTTGTTTTTGTTGTCTGGTGTCACGGATTGAATTATGTCCCCCCAAATATGTGTGTATCAATTTGGCTGGGCCATGATTTCCAGTATTGTATGGTTCTCTTCCATTTTGTGATTGTAATTTTGTGTTAAAGAGGGTTAGGGTCCTGGAAGGCATCATGCTGAGTGAAATTAGTCAGAGGCAAAAGGACAAATATTGTATAAGACCACTATTATAAGATCTTGAGAAATAGTATAAACTGAGAAGAACACATACTTTTGTGGTTACGACGGGGGGAGGGAGGGAGGGTGGGAGAGGGTTATTTACTGATTAGTTAGTAGATAAGAACTACTTTAGGTGAAGGGAAGGTCAATACTCAATACACGGAAGGTCAGCTCAACTGGACTGGACCAAAAGCAAAGAAGTTTCCAGGATAAACTGAATGCTTCAAAGGTCAGCGGAGCAAGGGCGGGGGTTTGGGGACTATGGCTTAAGGGGACATCTAAGTCAACTGGCAAAATAATTCTATTATGAAAACATTCTGCATCCCACTTTGAAATGTGGCGTCTGGGGTCTTAAATGCAAACAAGCGGCCATCTAAGATGCATCAGTTGGTCTCAACCCAACTGGATCAAAGGAGAATAAAGAACACCAAGGTCACACGATAACTCTGAGGCCAAGAGACAGAAAGGGCCACATGAACCAGAGACTTACATCATCCTGAGACCAGAAGAACTAGATGGTGCCCAGCCACAACCGATGACTGCCCTGACAAGGAGCACAACAGAGAACCCCTGAGGGAGCAGGAGAATAGTGGGATGCAGACCCCAAATTCTCATAAAAAGACCAAACTTAATGGTCTGACTGAGACTAGAGAAATCCCGGCGGTCATGGTCCCCAAACCTTCTATTGGCCCAGGACAGGAACCATTCCCGAAGACAACTCATCAGACATGGAAGGGACTGGACAGTGGGTAGGAGAGAGATGCTGATGAAGAGTGAGCTACTTGTATCAGGTGGACGCTTGAGACTGTGTTGGCATCTCCTGTCTGGAGGGGAGATGGGAGGGTAGAGAGGGTTAGAAACTGGCAAAACTGTCACAAAAGGAGAGACTGGAAGGAGGGAGCGGGCTGACTCATTAGGGGGAGAGTAAGTGGGAGTATGGAATAAGGTGTATATAAGCTTATATGTGACAGACTGACTTGATTTGTAAACATTCACTTAAAGCTCAATAAAAATTATTAAAAAAAAAAAAAGAGGGTTAGGGTGAGATTGTAACACCCTTACCCAGGTCATGTTCCTGATCTAATGTAAAGGGAGTTTCCCTGGGGTGTGACCTGCACCACTTTTTATCTCACAAGAGATAAGAAGGAAAGGGAAGCAAGCAGAGAGTTGGGGACTTCATACCACCAAGAAAGCAGCACCAGAGCAGAGTGAGTCCTTTGGATCCAGGGTCTCTGTGCCTGAGAAGCTCCTGGACCAAGCAAAGATTGACAAAAAGGACCTTCCTCCAGAGCCGCCAGAGATAGAAAGCCTTCCCCTGGAGCTGACACCCTGAATTTGGACTTCTAGCCTACTAGACTGTGAGAAAATAAACTCTTTGTTAAAGCCATCCACTTGTGGTATTTCTGTGATAACAGCACTAGATGACTAGGACATTTGGTTTTTAAAAAGTACACTTTATTTTTTAGAGTAGTTTTAGGTTTACAGAAAAATTGTGCAGAAGGTACAGAGAGTTCTCATATATCCTCTCTCCCGCATACAACCCCTCTTATTATTAACATCTTGCATTCATGTAAAGCATGTGTTACAGTCGATGAAGCAATAGCGTTAGGTTATTAACTACAGCCCACAGTTTAAATTTTGGGTCACTTTTTGAGTTGTAGTCTCTAGGTTTTGACATACACATAATGTTATGTGTCCAGTATCATGCAGAATACTTTCACTGTCCTTAAAATACCTTGAGCTTCACCTGTTCTTCCCTCCACTCTCCCTCTTTGCTTCAGTTTTTTTACTTTGTAAAATAGGTGCCATACTATTTATGTGGCAGGCTTGTTGGAAGGCTGACATGTGATAAGACGCTTGTCTGGTAGATAGAACCCAGGCAGCAACGTGAGCCCCTACCCTGCCTCTCTGTTCTCCTGCCCTGAACCCAAGCAACCAGGCTGCACATGGAGGAGGTGGGAGGACGGATGGGGCTTGTGCCACAGCCAAGGTCCCCTTCCTTAGCCCAATTGACTCAACAAGGGAGGTGTCTGGGCCAAGGACATTGCCAAGGTTCTTTGTTGGCTGGAAGAGAGGCCCAGTGAGGAGCACTCATGCCTCGCCTCCATGGACTACACCACCGAGAGGTCCAGGTGTCTTTGCCCTTGGTGACTGCTGTAACACCATCTTCCTCAGGCCTCCCAGGGACCAGACACCCAGGAGGAAAGCTGGGACATTGGCAACAAGGAGGACGGTAGAACCCGTTTCCTTCATGGCCCTGTAGGCCAAGGACACTGCCTCTCTTAGGCTGAGCATTTTCATCATTTACACAAACTGAGTATTTTCATCGTCACTGTGGCTCAGGGGGAAACCCTGGTGGCATAGTGGTTAAGGGCTATAGCTGTGAACCAAAAAGTCAGCACTTCAAATCCACTAGGTGCTCCTTGGAAACTCTATGGGGCAGTTCTACTCTGTCCTATAGGGTCGCTATGAGTCGGAATAGACTCAACAGCAATGGGTTTGGGTTTTTTTTTTTTTTTTGGTGTATGTTTACCAGGTGAACTTACTTGTCCCAAGTCATACAGCTTGGGAGTTGGAACTCAACCCCAGGCTGGGCGGTTCCTGATGTTGATGAATGCATGACTGTGCCTGGAGCCACAAGCAGCACAGGGAGCTGACCACAGGGCAAGGTCTGGACACCAGGACTCTGGGCAGGAGGGCAGCATGGGTCAAGGAGAAAGGAGGAGAAATGGGGGGCTTCTAGGATGAGAGGGGTTGACTGGCTCCTAGGCCTTGGAGGAGTTCAAGAGACACCCTGGCTTCCTCAGGAGCCCAATGCCCCAGGCAAGAGAGGCTTGTCTCTCCCAGGCTCTGAGTCCCAAGTTCCTGGATCAGAGTGACACCATGGCTCCCTTCTATGGTTGCCTTCCCTGGGAGGGCAGAAAGGAACCAGGGACCCCAGCTTCGCCAACTTCGTGTGGCCAAGGCCGCCCAGAGTGGGCACAAGAGAATACGTGCCCCCTCGTGACTATGTGCCTGACTGACAGGAGGAGAGGAGGAAACAGTGATAGGAGGGAAGCAGGGATGGAGAAAAAGAACGAAGAGAGCTGGCTTTAAACTTTCTTCTTCAGGACCAGAAACTTGGCCTAGCCCCTGAGTGCCATCCCATGCTCCTGGCCTCTCCTATTGCACAGTCTTCAGCAGTTTTTTGCCCCTTAGATCTTGCAGCCTCAGGCAGGCAGTTGGAGGCAAGAAGGGGGCAGCAAGGCTGGAAACTGGAAGAGATTTTCCTTCCTTTGGCACCTCCCCACTTTGATCCAGCCAGAAAGAGAAGGGAAAAGTCAGCAAAATCTTCCCGCTCACCCACCACCAGCACTACAGCCACCTCCTCCCTACCCTCCACCCCAGGCCCCAAGGGCTGCACACAGTTACTGAACTGGAAAGTGCTGGAATAATAGTGGCAGGGATGCCTTCCACAGGGAGGGAGCAGGAAAACTGAGCTTTCTCGGCCTAGGCTGAGGCCAGGCCCTAGCATGGTATTTCTAATACCACTCCCTACCTGCTACTATGCCCCACAAGGAGGACCCTGTGCCAGGCTAATGCTCAGGGTGGGAGGACAGAGGAAACTGACAAGACTTTTAGGTCTTGTTGATCAGCACAATATCCCTGTGGGTGGGAGTCGCTGTCCCCCTTTTACAGACGAAAAAACAGGCTCAGTGATACCACATAGCTGGGAAGTGGTGTGGTTGGGATTTGAGTTAATGTGCATTCTTCCAGAGACTGCCCACCAAATTCAGGAGAGGGTGCAAGGACTTCTCTGCAGTTTGCTTTCTAAGTGATACTGCTGTTTGTTCTGGACCACCTGAGAGGACAGCTCTTTGCCCAGGAGGGCCTGAGTGAGTCTGGTGAATCCTCGTCGAAATTCCATGGAGAGTCGCCATTTCATACCATTTGAGTCGTCTCACTAGAAGGACTCTGGTTGGACAAGGGCAAATCCGGAGTTTGATGAAGGCACGATTTTGTGTGGACATTGGTGGCTAGCTTGCAGGGGACCTCGTGGATACAGTCCCTCCCAGGCCTTGTAACACAGAAGGGAACTCAGGGCACACGTGGTTATTGACACATGGCTGCTACCTGACCATCCATGGGAATGTTGTTGTTAGTTGCTGTCAAGTTGGCTCTGACTCATGGCAACCCCATGTACAACAGAATGAAATGTTGCTCAGTCCTGTGCCATCTTCACAATCATTGGTATACTCAAGTCCATTGTTGTTGCCACTGCGTGTTTTGAGTACCTCCTAACCTAGAGGGTCATCTTCCAGCACTATGCCGTTGTTGTTAGGTGCCGAGTCAGTTCCGACTCATAGTGACTGTATGTACAACAGAATAAAATACTGCCCAGTCCCGCACCATCTTCCTGATTGTTGTTATGTTGAGCCCATTGTTACAGCCACTGTGTCAGTCCATCTTATTGAGGGTCTTCCTCTTTTTCACTGACCCTCTAGTTTACCACGCACTATATCAGACATATTTTGTTGTGATCCATAGGGTTTTCATTGGCTAATTTTTGGAAATAGATCACCAGGCCTTTCTTCCTAGTCTGTCTTAGTCTGGAAGCTCCACTGAAACCTGTCCACCATGTCGGTGTTTGCTGGCATTTGAAATACCACCCACTTGTGGAATTTATTCCAATAACAACATGCAAGCGCTCACAGTATGACAGACAAAACTGACAGATGGGTGGTGGTCCATGAGGATGCCCAGTCATTATTTACCCTGTGAAGAATGACCAAGATGACACTGGGGCTGTACGAAAAATCTGTACTAGGGAGCTGAATGTTAGGTTTCAGGAGAAATGGTTTGTAAAATGCAGTTTTTGCAGCCATGTAAAGTTTTATGGATTGAACTGTATTCCCCCAAAAGAAATGTGAAAGTCCTAATCCCTGTATCTGCAAATATGACCCTATTTGGAAATAGGGGTTTTCTTTTGTTATGTGACTGAGGTCACACCAGAGTAGAGTGAGTTCTAAACCCAATCCCTTCTGAGTGGTGTCTTATAAAAAGAGCAGAATATACACAGTGACACACATACCTGGGGAACAATAGACGCCACGTGAGGTCTGCAAGCAAAGGAATGCCAAGGATTGCAGCAGCCACCAGAAACTAGCAGAGAGGGTCACAGAAGGAATCAATAAGGTCAGGACCCTAATTTGGACGTTTAACCTCCAGAACTGTGAGAAAATAAATTTCTCTTCGTTAAAGTCATCCCACTTGTATTTGTTACAGTAGCATTAGGTAACTAAGACATAAGGCAACTCATTCTGGCGTTTCCAGGCCATGAGATTGGTGGTTTGGAACAGGAAAGCCGTCACTCAGGGCTCCCCACAACCTCCAGACTCTATTTCCACCCTCCCAGGCCTGGTTCCATAAGGAACTGGGGAGACGGGAGGCTGAGCTCCCTGAAACCCTCCAGCCTGTATCCCCTGTGTCCTTTGCTGAGAAGGCATGCTTTGTACTAATCCAAGTTAGCTGTAACTTTGAACAGATGTATGTTTCAGCGTGCTTGGTTTTGGCTAGGTCTCCACCCAGTCCTCTGCGAAACTCCCACAGAACAACTCTGCCTGTATGCTCGGGAGCCACCTACGCACAAAACCCACTGAGGAAAAAATCTTTTCCCTAGACCATCCGCCTGTTCGGGGCAGAAAATGCCCTCCAGCCATAGAGCTCCATTAACTGACCACTCCAAAGCCAGAACCCCAGGTAGGAAGGGGCAGCGGACGCCAGAAGCAGGGGACAGGAGAAGGGAACAGGGATGGCAGCCCCTGATCCACGCCAGCTGTTCAAACATCCAGGCCCCCTCCTCTCTTCCTTCCAAAATCCCCAGTCAGCACACGGGGTCTGGCTTTTGGCCACCCTGGCTCCCTGGATCCCTGCCGTAAACACCTTGCAGAGATTTCCTCCCTCAGACAGAAGAAAAAAACCCCGTGCCATGGAATCCAACTCATACCGACCCTACAGGACAGAGTAGAACTGCCCCATAGGGTTTCCAAGGAGCACCTGGTGGATTCAAACTGCCAACGTTTTGGTTAGCAGCCGTAACCCTTAACCACTAGGCCACCAGGGTTTTTGCAGACTGAAGGCTCCTCCCTAAACCTCAGAAGCCAGAAGACCACAGCAGCTCTAGGGGAGCCATCAGGGCTGGGCGGGGCGGGGAATGGAATGGACGAGCCTGCTGAGAAGGCAGCCGGGAGGGAAGTGAGAGCCCTCGCGTGCTCGCCGCACCCAAGTCTCCCGACCAGCACCCCTTCGCACCGAGTGGCGCCACCATTAGTGCCTCACTCCTTTCGGTTCACACGTTTCCTTCCCCCAACCAACACCAATCCCTCCCCCTGCCCACCCTAAACACTCTCCCACGTTCCAGGTTCTCGCTCCTGCCCATGCTGTTGCCTCGGTCTAGAGAACCTTTTATTTCTTCTCTGGGTGTCTAGATTCTGCCCACTTTCAAGGTCCTCAATAAAGTGCTTCCATCTGAAAAGCTTCTGGCACCATCCTCTGGCTCCCCTCCCCACGGCATTTTGTCTCTTGAGGCAATAGTCATTTTCTGCCTTATATTAAGGATTTTGGGTGAGGGCCTTGCCTGCCTTCCTGTTGCTTCCGGAAGCCAAAATGTGGGCTGAGCCCTGCCACATGGTCCTCAGAGCGTGTGCCTAGCCCAGTGGCCAGAGAGGAGAAAGAAGAACTGACATTTATTAGTAACTTCTGCACCTGCTAGGGCTTTACTTACGTGTCTTGTTTAATCTTTACACCAACATTGTGGATAGGCACTGCCCTTCACGTTTTACAGATGAGGCAACTATTATAAGCCTATTCTTTTATTACTTACACTTTCTAATTGTTTGTACTGGGACATAGAAATAGAACAGAGTTTTTGTAGTTGATTTTGTATTCTGGAACCTCGCGAAATTCTCTTGCTGATGCTAATACTATATCCACGGGTTCTTTAGAGGTGTCCATGTAAATAATAACATTATCTGCAAGTGGTTATTATATTTTTCTTTCTTTCCTATCTTTGGGATGGGCCCTAATCCAGTATGACTGCTGCTCTTAATTTTTTTTTTTTTAATTTTATCTTATTTTCTGTTTTACAGTGCTGTCTGGGACTTCCAACACAATGCTGACTAGAAGCAGTGTTAGCAGGCATGTTGGTCTTGTTCCTGATTTTAAAGGGAGTGTTTTCAATCCTTCGTTGTGCTTTATACATTTTCTGTAGATAACACTTATCAGGTTAAGGAAATTCCTTCTCTTCCAAGTTTTCTAAGAGTTTGTGTCATGAATGGATATTGAAATTTATTGAACTCTTTCTCTGCATCTGTCTTTTGATTTGTGTAGTGTGTGAATTTCATTAATCTGTTTCCTAAAGTCAAATCCACCTTGCACTCCTAGGACAAATTGAATGGAGTCAGGATATGCTATTATTTTTCTTCATTACAAGATTCCCTTTGCCAATATTTTTTCTAGAGTTTTGTATCTATGTTCATGACCGGGATAGTTTCCTGTCCTGTAGTGTTGCACCTGGCTTGGACATCAAGGTTATGTCAGCCTCGTGCCATGAGCTGTGAATATCCTCTTTATTTTGGCCTCTGGAATATTTTGTGTAAGATGGAAGTCAGCTGAAACTTGAAGTTTGGTAGAACTTGCCTGTAAGTTTGTCTGAGTCTGGAGTTTTTGTTATGGAAAGTTTGAAAATTTGGATTCCATTTCTTTCTTTCTGGATTACTCAGATCAGGGCTGCCATGTTACACAGCTTCAAAGAGCACCGTTTTACATCGTATTTCTTCTGGTGTCAGTTTTTAAGTTTTGTTTTTCTAAGAATTCATTCATGTCACAAAATTTTTAAAATGTGTTTGGATAAAGATCATAATATCCTCTGATGAACTATTTTAACCCAAGGTCACAAAGATTAGCTTCTGTGTTTTCTTCTAAGAGTTTTATAGTCTTAGCTATTACGTTTAGATCTTTGGTACACTGTGAGTTTATTTTTATGTATGGTGTAAAAAACAGTTCCAACTTCATTCTTTTGCAAGCGGATATCCAGTTTTCCCAACATTATTTGTTGAAAAAAACTATTCTTTTCCTTATTGAATTGTGTTGGCACCCTTATCATAAATGTTAGGGCTTTTTCTGGACTCTCATTTCTGTTCCAGTGATCAGTATGTCTATCCTTATGCCAGTGCCACACTGTCTTGATTGCTTAGCTTTGTACTGAGTTTTGAAATTGAAAAGTCTGAGCCCTTCAACCTTGTTCTACTTTTTCAAGATCATTTTGGCTATTCTGGGTTCTTTGCATATCTATATGAATTTTAGAATTGGCTTGCCAATTTGAGGAAAACAAACAAAAAACCACCAGCTGAGATTTTGACAGAGATTATGTTGTATCTTTAGATCAACATAATGGAGTACTGCCGTCTTAACAAGATTAGGTGTTCCAATCCATGAACGTGGGATGTCTTCCCATTTATTCAGAACTTTATTTTCTTTCAACAACATTATGGATTTTTTGGAGTACAAGTTTTGCACTTCTTTTGGTAAATTTTTCCTAAATATTTTATTTTTTAATTTCTTTTTCTTGTCTAATTACCCTAGCTACAACCTCTAGCACAATTTAAATAGTAAGGGAAAAGTGAAGATCCTTGGCTTTTTTCTGATCCTAAGGGAGACAAAGTATATTCTTTAGAATGTACTTTAGTGAGGCCCATTGATAGTAAGGGGCCCTGGTGGCATGGTGGTTAAGAGCTGCAGCTGCTAACTAAAAGGCTGGCAGTTTGAATCCACTGAGCACTCCCCGGAAACTCTATGGGGGCAGTTCTGCTCTGTCCTATAGGGTTACTGTGAGTTGGAATCGACTCGAGGCAATGAGTTTGGTTTGGTTATTGATGATAAATCCTCTCAGTTTTATTACATCTTTATTTTTGAAAGGTGGATTCACTAGATAGAGAATTCTAGGTTTACAGCTCTTTTTTGGAAACAATATCCATTTCAATCACACTGAAAACATCATTTGATTGTCTTCTGGATTGAATTGTTGCTGTCGAGAGGTCAATTATCTGTCTAAATGCTGTTCCTTTAAAGTTTTTTTTTTTTTTTTGGCTGCTTTTACAATCTTTTTTCTTTGATATTCTGCTGTTTCACTGTAATGTGTTTAGGTTTGATTTTTTTTTTTTTTTGCTTTTATTACTTGGGGAAACCCTGGTGGTGTAGTGGTCAAGTGCTACGGCTGCTAACCAAAGGGTCAGCAGTTTGAATCCACCAGGTGCTCCTTGGAAACTCTATGGGGCAGTTCTACTCTGTCCTATAGGGTCACTATGAGTCGGAATCGACTCGACGGCACTGAGTTTTTTTTTTTTATTATTACTTGGGAATTACTAGACTTTCTGGAGCTAAGATTTTGTGTCTTTCAACAGTTCTGGAAAACTTTCAGTCATTATCTCCTCAAATATTGCCTCTTGTCTGTACTTCCTCTCATTTTATTTTTTTCAGAACTCTGATTAAACATGTGTTAGATATTCTTACTCTATCCTTCATACAGTTTTACTTCTCTTTTGTATTTTTCACCTCTTTCTCTCTTTGAGCTGAATTATTCTGGATAATTTCTGCAGTTCTAGCTTCAGTGTCACAACTTGACTTTTATTTTACTCTCTTCAGCTTTACATAATCACTCATGGAGCCCTGGTGGTACAGTGGTTAAGAGCTTGGCTGCTAACTGAAAGGTCAACAGTTTGAATCCACCAGCCACTCCTTGGAGACTCAATGGGGCAGTTCTGCTCTGTCCTATAGGGTTACTATGAGTCAGAATTGACTCAGTGGCAATGGGTTTTTTTTTTTTTTCCTTCTGGTATTTGACCCATACCTTGTATTCAACATTTCAAGGATTATATTTTCAAATCTGTTTAGTTGTTTTATAGGCTTTTATACACACTCATATTTTCAAGTTCATGGTTAATAAGCTCAGCAGCTAACAGAAAGATTGGCAGTTTGAGCCCATCCAAAGGCTCATTGGAAAAAGGCCTGATGATATACTGAAAAAGCACCCACTGAAAACCCTATAGACCACAGCTCTACTCTCACGCATATGGGGTCATCATGAGTCAGAATTGACTCAACGGAAAGTGGTTTGTTTTTGTTTTAGTTTTAGAAACATTTTCTATTTTACATCTAATTCCAATGTCTAATGTCTTTACAGGTCGGCTTCTGTTGTCTGTCATTTCTGCTGACTCTGTTTTGTTTCTTGTGTGCTTTATAATTTTTTCACTGTGATCTCACATTTCCTTGGAACTTTACCTGTAGTATTCTTCAAAGTTACATTTGTCCGGAGAGAATTTTATTTACTTCTGGAAGTCCCATTTGAGCACTGCCAACCTGGGACCACATTAAACTGAAATCTCTGCTGGCGGGTTGTTGATTCACACAGGTAACATCAATTCAAGTTGCAAACTCCCATCAGGGCTGTCTTATGGCTACAAATGATCAACGCAGATGTTTTTCCACCTCCACGTGATGTTATGCTTCAGACAAGCATATTTCCTTGTTGTCCCCTTCTGTGCGAAGGGATTATTTATCATTCACCCTTATACTATGGATGAGACCTATGGGATCCTAGCTTCATGAGGAGATCTCCTACAGACCCTACATCTTAGGCAGGCTTCTGTGATTTACATCCCATGCAGCCATGAGAACAGAAGTTTCAGGTCACCAGGGTCTGGCAGGTGAAAGCTGGCTTTGATATTCACTTATATCCCAGAGTTCCGAATCACACTTCATTTATTGCCTCTGCCAGTTTTTTTCTTTTTCTTTTTTTTTAATCCAACATTTTCTGTTGATATATTTGAGAGGGACTGTCAGGGTAGCTCACTCACCACATAACTTGAAGAGCCTAAATATTTTACATGTATGAAATCATTTAATATTTGTAATAACTCTATACTATAGATAATATCGTTACCCTTATTTTTCAGGAAAGGAAAGTGAGATGTGGGGAGGTTAAGAATTCGCCCATGATTACAAAGCTAATAAGTGGTGAAGCCAAGATTTTAGCTCAGTGTCCCTGGCTCCAGAGCCCATACACTTAACTGCTGGGCTCCAGCTGCCTCTAGGTACAAGGAGGTACAACACCCCTACGTGCAATGGCAGTACCAAGATGGAAAAGTCTGAATGGAAATTACTTGAGCCAAGGGAAAGTCACCCATACAGGCCTCCACCAGGTGACATTTTCTTTGGGGACTCCCCTGTCAAACCCTCAATCTAAACTTTTCAATGGCCCAGAGTTGATTAGAATGCTGACTCACACCTACAAACCTGCTAAACAAAGAATGATGTTAGTAACAGACAGTGAGAATCATAACCACAGGCGTGCCTCTTCCTTGTAGCAAAGCCAAGGGAAGAGATGAGCCAGAGCGGGGAACTAAGACACGCGATATGAGTACGCTGTGCAGTAGCCTCCAAAGCCTGCTCTCGAAGTCACCCTTTCTGCGAGATATACATTATGGTTGTCAGAGAAGGTGACACGTACCGAAGGAGAATAAAAAAAAAAAGGAAACTCATTTGTATAGCAGAGTTCATTCATTCATTCAATAAAATATTTATTGAGCACCTACTATGTGCCTGGTGAAGGAGAGCAAGACAGAGTCTTTGCCCTCGTGGAGTTTGCAGTCCAATGAGGTACAGATGACAAACCAATAAATAACAATGTCAGGTGGTGATCTGTGCTCTGAAGGACAAGGAAGCAGAGTAAGGGGGGCACAAAAGGGCTGTTTAATGAGGGCTGCCAGGGCAGGCATCTGGGGTGGAGGACACTTGAGCAGACCCCTAAGTCGGTAGAGGTGCATCCATTTTCTGCCTTGTATTCATTTGCATCATGTGAATTTTTTGCAATAGTCATGTGTTATTTTAAATTATTATATTAATATTATATTGTTCTATTTTATCATAATTAATATATTTATATAGTTAAAAACACAAATCACTTGTAATATTCCTTGTGAAAAGCTAAGGGGGGGTTGGGTAGAGGGGGGAATTTTTTTGCACTATCTCTCAAATTTACTTGACCACATAACCAATGTTACTATTCTTTTATGGTTGGCGTTGGTGGCGTGTGTGTGTGTCCCTGTGAAACTCCAGGGAAGGCTAGTGTTGTGGGGAACATGCCTGAGGAGAGCCAGTTCAATGGTACCAGCTCGGATGACCTGAATGAGCCCCCTATAGCCTTCACCCCCAGGTGGCAGAGGACGTGGGGGGAGCCATTGCCGCAGGTCTCAGTCATGTTCTGATTTCTCCGCTGGAGTCGTGAGAGGCTTTCCTCTCTTCCCATGCCAAACCAGCCAGCCTTCTGCATTGTGAATTTTGGATCAGCAGACTCGAGGTGGTAGGAGTGGGGGTTAACAGCCTCATAGAGTTTTCAAGGTTGATCCTAAATGAAGCCCCCTTCAGGTACTTGTTTGGAAAGCCAAGCCCTCAGAGAGAAAAAAAAGAGAGAGAGAAGGGGAGGGAAAAGGGCTAGTACAGGCAGCTGAGACTACAGCCTTCACCCACACTGAGGAGTGAGAATCCCTGCCATCACAGCAGGGAGCAGTGCTGAGAGTTTCCACATGTAGCAGGGACCCAGCCCCAATCCCATGCTGCACCCCTCATTGGAGATGACTACTGTGGGTCCCCAAAAGTGGCTATTGGCCCTGTGAATTGAAAGCATCAGTGAGAAGTCCTTGTGCCCCTTACCTGGCCATGAAGGCAAACCACTTGATGTCCAGTCAATTCCAACTCATGGCGACCCCATGTGTATCAGAGTAGACTGTGCTCCATAGGGTTTCAATGGCTGATTTTTTGGAAGTTGATCACCAGACTCTTCATCCTAAGCGCCTCTGGGTGGACTTGAACCTCCAACCTTGTGGTTAGCCGCTGAGTGTGTTAACTATTTGTACCACCCAGGGACTCCCCTCATGGTGCAGGAACGGCAGCTTAACTGTGACATGGGCCTGGAGGAATGGACTCACAGTCCCTGTACCTGGGGTAGGTGCTTGGTGTCCAAGATCTCATTACAGTCATAACCACCCCATGAGGCAGGTAGAGATGAGGCTGAAGAAGGTGAAGTCGCTGGTTCCAGCCACCCCATTGGTGAGGGGGAGCCTGGTGGTGCATTTGGGTTGGTCCAACTCTGTCTCCAGTACCATGCCTGCCAGTCCAGCTAGGCCCACGGGGCAGCAGGGCAATCTGATCCTGCTGAGCCTGTGGCCTTCTGTGGCTGTCTGAGGGGGACAGCCCACTCCCCCACCCAGGATATGTCATATTCGCAGGGGCAGCCAAAGGTGAAGGGTAAGAGAGGCTGGGGGCAGGTGGGACCAGGGAGGGTGACGTCACCGCTGTCTTAGTAATGCTTTGGCAGAGCTGGAAGCTTCCACCCTGGAAGGAGAGGAAGGAGGGAGGCAACGTTGGAGCGAACAGCCGGGACGCTGCCAAGTCAGCGATCAGGAATGGGCTCCCTGCCAGGAGCACCTGAGACAGTGGCCTCAGGGAGAGGAGGTACTCTTGGAGTCCTGGAAGGAGACTCTGGAAAGTGGTGTCCACATCAGATTGATTGTGGAGTGATTGTCGGACCGTCTGTCTATCCGTCTGACAGGCAAGTCTGACCGGCCAGCTGTCTCCCCGATCACTGCCCGCCCATCTGATGGCCTGACTCTTTATTCCCCTCGCTGCTGATGGACTGTCTGCCTGGTTTACCTCCTGGGCGCTTGGAAATAAGCGAGGAATGATGGCTGGCATCTCTGTCCACATTTGTAAGACCCTGGGCTGCCCTCTGATGGGCACCCTTCTGAACTTCCACAATCAAGGGGAGGAAGGAAGGAAATGAACATCCACAGAGGCTTACCAAATACCTGGTGTGGGCCAGGTGCCAGAGGAACAGGGCTGAATCTGACCAGGGCCTACCCTCCAGGAGCTCACATTTTAATCAGGAGACAGACTCAGAATAATGGAAACCAGTCATTGGACAAGCAGGACTCAAAGGGAGAAAGCCACTGGATTCTTGTCTCCCAATGTCTCTTTACAACTGATGCACTGGGAGAAGTTCTCCCCAGACAGACAGCCCCACATGTTTTCTGATCACTGGTAGCTGATAAAAATCCTCAGGTCACTTTCAGTTGAAACATAGAGTCAGGTTAACAATTAAAAGGGTCTGGTCCCAGGTAATGGAGCAGTTCTACTCTGTAACACATGAGGTCACCATGAGTCAGAATCAACTCAACCATAATGGGGGCTGGGTAGGGGACAGGTGATAGTCACAACTTTGAGCTTGGTTTAAAGTGAGTACTTCTGCCCTTGCAAGGGCTGGCCTCTGCAGTCATCAAGTTGAGGAAGGGGTCTGACCCGTCTTCTCTCAAAAGCGTCCTTGGACCTCCCCACTCCCCTCCCATCTTGCAGTTCCAGAGGCTACCAGGGCGTGGAGCAGGAGGGGAGAAGTCAGGGAAGGAAAGGTTTTGCTTTGCTGGTCCTGTTGAAAGGTGGCTTCTGCTCACCAGCCCCAGCAGATGGGAGAGCTGACTTTATGGGTTCTTCAGGGCCCCCCATGAGGAACATTCAGCTGTCTTTCCCAGAATGCCAGCCACGGGCTTCTTCCAGATGGCTGCTCCCCACCCCCCGACCTCTGGCTTTTTAGGTCCACTCTGCACAGGCTGCCTCTGTTGTATTGTTTCCTGAATTTACCTGACCGCAGGACCCTGAAGATGATGATGACTAGTCTTGTGAAACACCTTGGCAGACAAAGCTCATATCTGAAACCATAGAAAACTTGTCCTATACTCTGATCAGTTCTGGGGGGTGCCAGCCAATCCTACCTCAGACACGTCTTCCTCACTCACCTCTGACTAGGTAGCTGCCCTTTTCTTGCCCTTTCAGATTTTCCTCATGGGAGCCATACCCCAGGCCACACCTACAGACATATACCCAGACACACAGACACAGAGATACTAATGAAGACCACAGTGCAGGATGACTTTCCTGGTAGCTGGACTTGGAGAAGACCCAAGATCACACCCAACACCTAACAATACCGCATGCACCCCAACTCTCTCCACTCCCCCCCCCACTACAGGCGGTCTCCTCACCTTCCCCTGCTCTAGAATATGTTCCAAATGCCCTCACTGCATTCGAGCCCCAGTGCCTGCCGTATAACTCCAGGCAGACTGCTTCCCCTCTGGACTGTGACAGAACTGGGGAGCATGGACCACCACCCACATTACCCAGCCCCAGCCCTTCCAGAACCTGAGGTGCCTCCTCCAGGACAGGCTCACTGGGCTCATCACAGGCCCGAGGCTTTTTCATACCTGGGCTTCCTTAAGAAATACTGCCTCACCCCTGCCACCACCAAATAAAACAGGGCAGACAGAGGGCATCACACTCAGGGGTGTTACCCTAGAGGTATCCTGATTCACAGAACCATGAACTTGGCTACACCCACCTTCCTCTGTCTCCATCAATGCCCACTTCTTGTAGATGAGGTCTTTTGTGAGGAGGAGGAAACAATTTGGTACTAGGCACCCCCTCTCCATCCCCTGGCAGGCTGGCCCCAGTGCCACCTCCTTCAAGAAGCCCTCCAAGCCTGCTCCGCCTGCCTCACCTCTCAGACAGGTGGACACACTGGGCCCCAACCCTGTGTGACATGTTAGTGGGTATCTGCTTCCCTCCTCTGTAGGTCTCCTCACCAAGCTTTGCTCTAAACCAGCATTTCTCAAACCGCCTGTGTATCTCAGTCATTGGAGGTGCTTGTTAAAAACATGGATTCCCAAAGCCCCCTCACACTCAAGGACTGAGAACCTTCAGCAATGAGCCCCAGGAACCTGGATTTTTAAGAAGAGGCTCAAGTAACAGTTGATTCAAGCAAGTATGAGAAGCACTGCTCTAAGGACTGTGGCCTGGGTTCTTTTCTGCACCACCTTATTACATTCTGGCCCTGAGAATGGGACCCATTGTATTCCTTCCTTCCTTCCTTCCTTCATTCATTCATTCATTCAATATGCATTAGGTGCCTTTTTCAGTGAACGGATGCAGCACTGGAGGTGCTCCCTCCTCTATGCCAAGAAATTTGGAAGACAACTACCTAGCCAACTGACTGGAAGAGATCCATACTTGTGCCCATTCCAAAGAAAGGTGATTCAACACCAGTGCAGAAATTATCCAACACTATCATTAGTATCACACACAAGTAAAATTTTGCTGAAGATCATTCAAAAGTGGCTGCAGCAGTACATTGACAGGGAACTGCCAGAAATTCAAGAACGATTCTGAAGAGGACGTGGAACCAGGGATACCACTGCTGATGTCAGATGGATCTTGGCTGAAAGCAGAGAACACTAGAAAAATGTTTACCTGTTTTGTTGACTACGCAAAGGCAATCAACTC
This sequence comes from Loxodonta africana, assembly GCF_030014295.1. Taxonomy (NCBI): domain Eukaryota; kingdom Metazoa; phylum Chordata; class Mammalia; order Proboscidea; family Elephantidae; genus Loxodonta; species Loxodonta africana. The sequence goes on from NC_087348.1 coordinate 38,473,353, forward strand.
TGTGGATCTTAACAGATTATGGATAACATTTTGAAGGATGGTAATTCCAAAACACTTAATTGTGCTCATGAGGAACCTGTGCTTAGACCGAGAGGCAGCTGTTCAAACAGAACAAGGGAATACTGTATAGTTTTAAATCAGGAAATGTGTGTATCAGGGTTGTATCCTTTCACCATATTTATTCTATCTGTATCCTGAGCAAATAATCCAGGAAGCTGGACTCTATGAAGAAGAACAGGGCATCAGGATTGGTGGAAGACTCGTTAACAACCTGCAATATGCAGTGACATAACCTTGCTTGCTAAAAGTGAAAAGGACTTGAAGCATTTACTGATGAAGATCAAAGACCACAGCCTTCAGTACGGATTACACCTCAACACAAACAAAAATTCTCACAACTGGATCAATAAGCAACAACAGGATAAACGGAGAAAAGATTGAAGTTGTCAAGTTGTCATTTTACTTGGATCCACCATCAACACCCATGGAATCCACAGTCAAGAAATCAAACTACATATTGCATTGAGCAAATCTGTTGCAAAACACCTCTTGTTGAAAAGGAAAGACGTCACTTTGTGGACTAAGGTGCTCCTGACCCAAGCCATGATATTTTCAATCGCCTCATATGCATTCAAAAGCTGGAAATGAATAAAGGAGACTGAAAAGAATTGATGCCTTTGAAATATGGCATTGGTGAAGAATATTGAATATACCATGGACTGCCAGAAGAACAAACAAGTCTATCTTGGAAGAAGTACAGCCAGAATGCTCCTTAGAAGCAAGGGTGGTGAGACTTCATCTTTGCACATGTTATCAGGAGGAACCAGTCCCTGGAGAAAGACATCACACTTGGTAAAGTAGAGGGTCATCGAAAAAGAGGAAGACCCTCAACGAGATGGATTGACACAGTGGCTGCAACAATGGGCTCAAACATAGCTACGATTGTGGGGATAGCGCAGGACCGGGCAGTGTTTCGTTCTGTTGTACATAGGGTCGCTGAGTTGGAACCACCTTGAAGGCACCGAACAAGAACAACAGAGCATCTAATGTGCTCCAAGCAGGCAGCAGGGCAACAAACCCAACAGAAGTCCTCCTCACCCCCAGAGAATTTACGGCTCTACCAAGGAAGATACAGACTTCAACCAGCAACTGCTATTTCCTGTTTTGAGAGCTTGAGGGGGGACAACAATGCCCGGAATTAGGCACTGGGAGTTCACTGGCCTCAGCAGCAGTCCTGAGCCTGCACCTGTGCTAAATCATTTCATCTCTGCAACAACCCCGTGAGGTGGGGACTATTATTGTGCTCAGTATAGAGATGAGGAACTAAAAGATGGTCCGCTTGTTGATGGTCACCCGGCACGGAAGGGCAGAGTCCGGATTTGAACCTGTGGACCCTGTGTTGCCAGGCAAGAGGCAGTGCCATCTTGGCTGCCTGTACAGAGGTCCACGGGAGGGCACAACAAGGCCACCTTCCTCATTAGGTGTCAGGGAAGCTTCCTGAAGGAGGAGGAGAAGTTAGGCAGAAGAACAGACGGAGATTGTTCCCGGGGCGGAGAACCAGGACCTATTTGTGAGCTGGATATCACAAGGGAGAAGTTGGTGGCTCTAGGGAAGCAGGCAGGCGAGTGTAGGAGGGTGGCCTGACCAGTGCTAATGAATCTGGCTGGTGTCCATGCTGTTTGCAAATGCTACCTCCCCAAACAAGGAAGGCCAGCAGCCCAGAGGCTCACCCCAGGGACTGGGAGTCAGGGTGACCAAGTTCAAACCCCTGTGGCTGCTCACTCGTCAGCTGTATGACCCTGGGCAAGCCGCTTAGCTTCACTAATTCTCCTTGGTTTTCTCATCTGTAAAATAGGGATGATGCTAAGAATTTTTAGGTCCTGCAGTGGTTGTAAGGAGCCCCAGTGTGCAGTGGTTAAGTGCTCGGCTGCTAACTGAAAGGTCAGTGGTTTGAATCCACCAGCCACTCTGCAGGAGAAAGATGTGGTAGTCTGCTTCTATAAAGATTACAGCCTTGGGAACCATATGGGCAGTTCTCTGTTCTATAGGGTCGCTACGAGTTAGGATCCACTCGATAGCAACGAGTTGGTTTTTTTTTTTTTTTTTGGTTAGGGTCGTTGTGTGCACTCAGCTGCTAACTGAAAGATTGGAGGTTCAAGCCCATCCAGAGGCACCTCAGAAGAAAGGCCTGGCAATCTACTTTTGCAAGACCAGCCATTGAAAACCCTGTGGAGCACAGTTATACTCTGGTACTTACGGAGTTGCCATGAGTTGGGGTTGACTCAACGTCAGCTGGTTTTTTTCTTTAGTATTATTGTGAGGAATAACTAAGATAATGTACGCAAAGTGCTGAGTACTGACCAAGCCTTAGTTATTAGTGTCTGTGTGGTATGTGGTGCTGAGAATATTCTACCCAGTTTAGCAATGAGGAGACTGAGGTCTGGAAAGGTGTGGTGACTTGTCTAAGATTAGTCAGCCAGTGAGGGCCCCTCAGTGCAGGGATCTTTCCAGTCTTTAGTGGTCCCAGAGAAAGACAGCCATGTGCAGGGTGTAGGATATGGGGAGCCCTCATTGCCTAGGAGACCCTTAGGCCTTCTGGCCTCTCACCTCTGTGCCCCTCCCTACCTCCCACACACACACCAGCTAGAGCTCCTGGGCTGCATGAAGGCTCCTCAAAGCTAGATCCTGACAGGCCAGGGACCCTAGGTGGGGTGTGCTGCCAGCCTAGAGGAGGCGCCCTGATGAGGACTGGGCTCTGGGGCTGCCAGGAGGCCTGTGGCCAAGCCCCGCCCCAGAGTGTGACTACCCGGGGAAGAGGCGACTCTCCCTGAATTCCCGTTTGTAAATAGTTCAGCTAGGGAGGGGAGGGGTGCTCTGCCCAGTGCCTGGTGGTAGAAGGTGGCAATGGTCCAGCAGTTAAGCGGCAGGGCGGGGTGGGTGGAGATGAAGGATGGCTGTGCCTGTCGGCTGTGGACACAGGGCAGCAGGGTGAGCCAGAGCCTGTGGCTACTTCTCCACTCTCCAGCACCTGCCACTGCCTCCTTGGCAGGCTGCCTCGCAGAGTGCCACCCAAGGCCTGAGCATTGTGGGAGGGAACCAGCCAATTCTCAGAGTCAGGAGACATTTTCCTACACCCTCTCTACTCTTCCTTTCAGTCTTCTAGTCCCCTCCTTGCCATACACGAGACCCAGGGGAAATTTAAAAATCTCTTGTAAAAAACCACAGCCGGGGCAATGGAGCAGGAAGAGGCCTTCCTGAATTCAGCCAAAGCTGACACAGAATCCTGCTTTCGCCACTTATCGTCAGGAGGCCTCAGGTGGCCATTTCACCTCTCCACAAACTCAGTTTTTCCCATCTATAAGATAGGGATGATCCTAACCACCCCAGTGTTGCTGTAAGGGCTGTGTGCACTGAGGGAGGGAGGGTCTGGCACACAATAAGGGTCCAGGAACAGTGTCGTGAAAGAAAGAACATTCTGGAATGGGCAAAAATCCCCCCACGTAACAAGCCTTTGATAAATATTTGCTGATGAAATAGGAAGTGGAGTACAAAAAGAAAGAAACGATCCCAGCATCTGTGCCTTTTGTCTTTCTTTCTAGCAGCACAAGGGAATTAGAGGCATTGGCTGGGGTGAGAGCAGAGGAGGGTGAGACGCATCGTAATTCCTGGGGAATGGAAGGCTGAGAACACTAGTTATGATGTCACCTCCCGTGTGCAGAATACATTACACGCTACCAAGTGCTGCTGGTTTCCTCCAGCATTAGGGCTCACCTGGGAAGAAGACAGAAACATGGAGTCCATGAAGCCAGACACTGGGTCCTAATCTTGCCTCTGAGGCCTCTCTCTGTTCAGGCCACTTGGACGAGGCTCATCCATTCTCTGAGCCTCAGTTTTCTTGTCTATAAAATGAGGATCCAAATATCAATTCTCAGAGTTCCTGTGAAGATTAAAGGAAGCAATGTATGTCAAGTGCAGGAGTCCCTGGGCGGTACAAATGGTTAAGCGCTCCACTACTAACTGAAAGGTTGGTGGTTCAAACCCACCAGAGGCATCTCAGAAGAAAGGTCACAGCCTTGAAAACCCAGCAGAGTACAGTTCTACTCTGTACACATGGGGTCAGCATGAGTCAGAATCGACTTGACAGCAATGGGTTTGGTTTTGGTTTATGTCAAATTCTTAGAACTGGGCCTGACATAAACTAGACCCTCAGCAAGTGGTCGTTGTCACTATTATTACCTAAGGTCATCATTGTATGAGCTAGCTATTGCTGTGTAATAAACCATCCCCATATCTAGGGGCTGAACAACAGCCATCTATTTAGCTCATAATTCTGAGTATTGGCAATTTAGGTTGGGCTTAGCTGGGTGGTTCTTCTGGTCTTCCTCTTGCGTTTGTGCTGCAGGTGAGCTGGGCGGCTCTGCTTCTGGAGTGAGTTGGCTATTGTCTGGAATGACAGGCGTGGCTGGGCCACTTGCCTCGCATCCTGTAGCAAGCTAGCCTGGGCTTCTTCACATGGCAGTGGCAGGAGTCTCAAGACTTAGGCTCGGAATTGGAACACTGCCCCTTCTGCCATATTCTGTTGGCTGAACAGTCACTTTGCAGAGGGCATGGATACAGGAAGGGGAAAACGCGTGGCTATATTCATAACAATCGACCACAGTTGTGCGACTAGTTAGGGGACACCTGGGACAGAAGCCAGATCTCTGATTCCCAGTGCCGTGAGTCATCCTGCTGACTCCCATCTCAGCTGCCCTTTCTGCCCTGTGACCCCAGGAGGGAAGCTGGTTGCTCCCCCAGATGGCTTTGTGGCTCCATTCTCATGTCCTGGGGAGAGCCTGGCTGCTCCCTTCAAATTCCTTTATGCTTAGGAGATGGAAACCAGACTATACTGGGCCAGCACACACATCCCACATGCAGAGCCGTGGGGATCTGGTGAACCACATCTCCCGTGGATCCACTAGGGTGGGGTACCTGCCCCCTCAGGCCTCAGAGATAGGAATCACACACAGCATATCTGGACACCCCTCTCTGCAGGGCAGCCCCAGCTGGCTGCTACATAAACTCATTAAACAATCCTAGACAAGGGGCTTTAGATCATCACTAGCAAAGACAGATACTTTCCCCCCTGCCCTCTGGGACAGGTTTTCCTGCCTACATCCAAAAAACAGGAGGCCCATAGCAGCTTCTCCTGGGGAAGAGGTGCCTGGTTCTCATTTGTGTTCACATGTTGATTGTCTTCTGGGCATCTTCTCAAACTCTGGGCTGGCTGGCCCATGGGATGGGAATTCATTCCTTGCTTCCCAATGAAGTTGTCCCCACAGTGCTCCAGGTAATGAGGACATTAGGTGACAACAGCCAGTCTGAGACAGGCTTCTCCCGTCTTCTCCTGTGCACGTACTAGTGGGTACAGACAGGGTCTTAATCATCTTTGCCTCCTTCTCTGTCCCCAACATGGGGTACCTTTTCTGGCTTATTTTGTGTTCGTTGCACTAGACTGTAAGAGCCACCACATCAGGGACCTAGTTCACCATGGTGGCCTTGATTCCTACTACAGGGCTTAGCATAGAGTAGGTGCCCAACACATATTTATTTCATGGATGGGTGAACATTTGGATTTTAGTGAGCTGAACCTCCTCAGAAAGGGCCTACCTCCTCTACTCCTTTCTGCACCAGGGGTCTTTATTCCCATTAGCCTAGTGAAAAGGGGACAGGACACTGAGCCCCAGGCCTCAGGGGCTGACCCCAGCTTCCCCACTAACTGTGTGACCATGACCATCCGGGTGTCATGTGTGGCTGTGCTGGTTGTTCACTGCCAACTCCAGGGGCTCCATTTATTTAGACTACAAGGTGAATGACTCCTCCTGGATTTGTGCAGTGGAGCAGCCGTGCAGTAAGCAATGTAACATCTCCAAGCCTTGGTTTCCAAACCGTAAGGGGTGAGGAGCAGTCATGTCTACCTTGCTGGTAGGTTGACACTAAGCAAATGGTGGCTGCCGCGATGATGATGATGATGATGACTGAGGACGAGGCAGGGTGCCAGGGAGAATCACCCACCCCATGCCTGCTGGAAACCAAGATGCCCTCTGCAGTGGCTTCCTGCCCTCTCTCCTCTTGCAGCCCCACCTGCCCCTTTGCCTGCTGCCTAAGTCACACCTGGCCTGCAGGACATGGCCCACCTGGCCATCATTCCCAATCGCTCCTCTGCCTGAGGTCCTGGGCACAGCATTCTTTCACCCTCATCTCTCTCCCTCCCTTCCTTCCTCCCTCCTCTTTTCACGCTCCCTTGGATATGAGATCCCTCCACAGAAAGATCCCTCTTTCCTCTCATTCTACCAGACCCCCACCTACCCAGGTAGATTCCAACACAGGTTTCCCCCCAACGGAGGGAATTCAGATACCACCCCCGAGGATACCTCCCAGCCCCCAAGTTTTCCATGAACTGGGACAGAGACGACTGGTGGCTGGGATCATAAGTAGCTGTCACCCTGGAAGCCCGAGCTGGGCTCACCCAGGTGTGTGATGCAGGGGTGGAAACTGAACCCCCTCACTCCTGCCAGCTGTCACTGGAGCCCCCTCCCACCCCCACAGTCCTCCAGGAAACTGCTGGGGCCTCTCCACCGGCCTTCCATCATCACCTCCCCCACAGCCCCTCTGTACTTTCAGCTGTTCTGCTGGCTGTCCCCACCCCCAGCATCCTTCAGGAAGCCAGTTCCCAGAGCGGCTCGAGGCATCTGAGGTAACACTGGAGGGGGGCTTGGCTGTGGGCCTGACAGTTCCCAGGCCAGAAGGCAGGTGCTGGGGAAATGACTTCAGAGGGGCAGCTGGGGAGGGTAGATGCTCACAGCTCAGCTGGCCCTTCTTCCTACCTGGTTACACCTTCCCAGAACTGAGGTGGCTCCACTGGGCAGAAGGCTGAGCACAGACCCTGGCCCAGTCCCAGCCTCCCGGACCAGCCAGCCATCCCTGCCCTGGAGGCAGCAGGGCCCAAGTCTCCCCTCCAAGCCTCTCATTCCGGTCCAGGGAGGGCCATGCCCAGGGGCTGGGGATCCCACTGAAGCTGAGGTCCCGTCATGGGAATAGACTGCACTCGGAAGTACCTCACTATGTACTTTATCTCACTTAATTCCCACAATAGCACTGAAAACTACATATTATAGCCCCCATTTTACAGATGAGGAAACTGAGGCCAAGAGCTGTGAAGTCATTCACCCTGGATCACTGCTGGTGAGTGGTGGCTGTTTTTATTTGGTTTGATTTCAGCTGGGAAAGGAGTTGCCAGGGGAATGGCTGATCCTTGCAGAGTGTGGCTGGAGGGGAAGGGGCTGAGTGGAGGCTTCCGCCCCCTTTCCTGTTTGTTCCACTCACTACTTATTATTCCACTTCCTTGCACAGGATGCCAGAGGCCTTGGGTGGGCCCCGGGGGTCCCTCGGCCATGCTCAGCTGGGACTCTGCTGTCAGCAATTGGCAGCTGTGTGTACGTGCAGTGGGTGTGCTTGGTGTGCACATGTGTCTGTGTGTAAGTGTGTACAAGTGTGTGTATGAGAGTCCCCGCATTCACCAGAATACAGGCACCATGTGGGCAGGGGCTTTGGTTTTGTTCACTGCTGGGTTCCCAGAGCCTAAAACAGTGCTTGGCATGTAGTAGGCACTCATTGAGTATATTCACTGAACAAATGAATGAATGAATGAATGAGGCTCAGTCCACAGGCTTCAAAAACCCCAGAAAGCATCTAGACATTTGTCCTGAGGCACTGAGGCAACTTGGGTCTCTGTACTTCTGCAGGGGAAGGAAGGGTGGCAGCCCTGGCCCAGGAGATGCCCTGATGGCTGGGCCCTCGGTGTCATTAGTGCCCCACCCTGCTCTTCCTTGGCCTGGGGACTTGCTCACCTGGAAGACCCCAGGGAAGGGGCTGGCGGAGGCTCTGCTAGGGCACAGGAAAGATCAGGATAGGGGCCAGGGTGCTCTGGCTCCATTCTTGCCCAGTTCTCCCCAGGGGGCCCCACCCCCAGGCAGCAGAGAAGGGTAGGAAAGCCCCGCCCATCTGGCAGCCCACTCTCCTGCCCCTGTCCCGTAGGGCTCTGTGCATCTCTGTCCCTACCTCCTGCAGACCCTTTCTATCTGTCCGCCCCCCACGCCCTCCACCGTCTTGGACAGAGACCAGAAAGATGTCTGCTCAGCTGCGAGCCTCTGTGAGATGAGCAAAGCCAAGGAAAACAATAGCACATGCTGGTTTGGGGTTCAGGGGTGCTGAACCCCTCAAAGGAGCAAGAGAATGTACAATATTGTTGTTCCATGCCAGGCACCTTGCCGAGGGGGTTACGTACTCCATGCCACAGACAGAGCCTCCCATGACCCTGTTAACGTTCCCATTCCCAGTGCTCAGATGAGGAAAACGAGGCCCTGAAAGGTGAAGAGGGTTGCCATTGGTCATGCAGTTATGAAGCCCTGGAGTCTTGATTTGAACTCAGGTCTGCTTGTCTCATGAGCCTGAGCTTTTTCTCAGGGTGAGGGCGTAGGCAATGACAAACCTCTCTGAGGCCTAGTGATGTGGAAGATGCTGGGTGGGCACTGAGGGACCTCTAAGCTCAGTCAGACCCGTTCCTGGCCCCGATAGCTCAGAGTCCAGCAGGAAACCACAGGTTCTCCCATCTGATGAGGGGATCCCCCCCTTCTCCACAGCCTGCAGCCAGGGACCAAGGCTTGTGTTTTTACATAGCTGTAGCCACCTCTTCCCACCCACAGAGCTCCCCCTGTTCTGTAGGCCCGTCATCAGGGCACAGGACAGCACGTGAGATCCCTGTGTCACTAAGCTGACAGGCAGTACATGTGGAACAGACCCCAACTGTGTGAGCAGCAGTATGGCTTTAGGAGGAAACCCTGGTGGCGTGGTGGTTAAGAGTTTGAAAGGTCAGCAGTTTGAATCTACTAGGCGCTCCTTGGAAACCCTATGTGGCAGCTCTTCTCTGTCCTACAGGGTCGCTATGAGTTGGAATTGACTTGAAGGCAACAGGGTTTTTTTTTTTTTTAGTTTATGGAGGCTGTGGAACGTAGGGGTTGGGAGCACAGACCATGCAGCCAGCCAGTCGGCCATGGTGTGAATCCCTCCTTGTCCTCTTACCAACAACAGAACGTTGAGGAAATTATTTAACCTCTTATACTTCATTGTCCTCATCTGTAAAATGGGGATAATATGAACATGCTTCAATTGTTTTAGGGGCTGTCGAGTTGGGCCCTGACTCATGGTGACTCCATGCACAACAGGATCGGACTGTTGTGATCCACGGGGTTTTTGCTGTCTGGTTTTGGGAAGCGGATCACCAGGCCTTTTTCCCTAGTCCATCTTAGTCTAGACGCTCTGCTGAAACCTGTCCTGCATCACAGTGACACACAAGCCTCCACTGACAGACGGGTGGTGGTTGCGCTTGAGGTGCATTGGGCAGGAATCAAACCCAGATCTCCCGCGTGCAAGGTGAGAATTCTACCACTAAACTACCACTGCTTCCCCATAATGCCATTGTTGTTTTTGGGTACCGCTGAGTCAATATTCAACCCACAGCAACCCCATGTGACAGAGTAAAACTGCCCCTTAGGGTTTTCTAGGTGGTAATCTTTACAGGAGAAGATCACCAGGTCTTTCTCCCATGGAGTGGCTGTGTGGGTTGGAACCACCAACCTTTTGGTTAGCAGCCAAATGCTTAACTACTGTGCCCCCAGTTGCCACATGTCACAGGAATGTGGTGCAGAGCGAGTGCTAAGTGCCAACTACCATGTAAGATTGTCATCCAAAGCTTCCTGTGCATTCACTGGGTCTTCCCACTTCCCCCTGGACAGAGAGCCCCACTTCTGTCCCTGCTGCCAACAACCAGCCCATAACAGGCACACAGTAGCCTCACTTACGTTTTTCATCCCAATTACTTCTCTTGCTCCAGTCATGAAGATTTATCAAGGTTTGTATGTTTGGAGGTGGTCTTAAATTCTAAACTCCAGCCAACCACATTCCTCCTAGCAGTTAAACACGAGGAGATGCTTTACCAAGGATCCTTGGGAAACAAGTGCTATGTAACTCACAAATGTTCCCCTTTTTTGCCTTGACCACCGGGAAGCTCAAGGGCAAAATGACAAATGGCTCAACTGAACAACTAGAGCTCAAGGACTGTGACTTCATTTCGTATTCTAATTCGAATGACGGACAGCACTGTTTTGAGAAGGATTCTGAGGCTGCAATTGGTGATGTCTACCAGAGGCATGGCCAAGGTACAACTGGACTAAGAAAATCAGAGCTGTGATCAATTAGTGATGTCTGCTGTGAACACAGCCATGGAGAGCACATTATGTACTTGGCATGCATTTACCATCACCAGGTCTACCATCACCAGGTAAGTAGTCTTATGGACAACTCGGCTGTGTTTATTTCACCCAAGTCTATGGACAATTCCTCATAAATTTATATTTTCCCTGTTAATGTTTTATTTATATTTTATTATATGTACTTCCTTTGTGGAATGAGGTAGGTTATAAATAAAATAAACTAGACCAGCTTCACTCGCAGCCCCCAGCCCTCAGAGGCAGCCCTCAGAGCACAGTAAGCAGCTGCAGGGAGATCCCTGACTGAGACAGAGTAAAGCCCCCCTGGAGCTAAGGCTTCTTCGACCCCAGAACTGGGCCTAGTGCCTCCTACAGTCCTGAAAGTGGGTTTGCCCATACCTCAGCCACTGAAAATCTGTTGCAAAAAATTAGTTAGGTTCAGATCAAAAGTTAGACTGTCCCTTAGGTGTGCCTCCTCTTTGCTGAGGACAGGCTCTCTGGCCAGGAGCCACCCCCCAACCCCCATCATCTCTTTGGGGAGCCAGTTTGTGGCTGCATCTTCCCTAGGTCTGAGAAACCCAACCCCTCTGAGTCTGAAATCACCTCAGGGGTCTGCTAAAAACGCAGATTCCTTGCCCTCCCCTGACACCTTCTGCATCAGAATTCCTAGGCCCTGGAATCTGCATTTTCACAAATGCTCCCCCCAGTGTGTGAGACCCACAGGCCTGGGCTGCTGAGGTGCTTGCAGTAGCCACAGAAAGGACTTAGGGCTCTGCTGCGCTCTTAGGCTGAGGTAGCAGCGCCACCTGGTGGGTCCTGCTGGAACACCTCCCATCCACTGCTCTGCCTGCCCCACTGGAGGGAGGCAAGGTGGGCCCAAGCCACGGGGGATGAGGGGAAAGAATACCCCCACCCTACCCCTTCCTGCCCCTCCAGAGACTTGGAGAAGTGGGAAAGGAGCAGATTCCTAGGTCACCTTTCCCCCTCGCCTTCCTTACCCACCAGAGCCCAGGGGGACTTCCCACCTCATCTGCGCCTAAAGGATGGGCAGGGGTGGGTGGGTGTGGGGGGGGGGCGCGGGAGCCTCAACCACTGGAGCTGTGCACAGGTACAAACTTCCTTTCAAGTCTTATATTTCACCTTAAACACCTCCCCGAATTCTGCACATCTTACTCCATCCTATGTCTTCAATTTGAAAATGTTTCCTCCACAAATCTTAGCAAAAAATAGAACGCTCTAGAAAGACAGGTCAAATTTATCCTGTGGTTTCTCTGAATCCATTCACCAGTCCACTTCTTCCAGGGGCACCTGCACCCTGGTCTCAGAAGCAGGAGCCCAGAGGTATGGTCTACACCTGTCTCAGCACCTAAGTCACACTCCAGCTGTCCCTGAAGACAGGCAGCCCCCACCCCCAAGCCCGGCCCATCCGGCCCATCCCTCTCCGGAGTGTGCCAGGCGGAGCAGGGGCGGAGACACAGCCAGAGAGCATCGTTCCCTGGGGGACAGCAGCAAGGAGCGCACCATTCTTCCCAGCCGATCCAGTGACCCCATGAAGCAGCGCCCCCCTGTGGCAGGCTGGGTTGTTACAAATCCTCTTTTTAATAGTCTTCACAGAATGTTTTACAGAACTGCGTATGCAGAACCCCACCCCGCTTCCCTGACAAGGCACAGCCTCACCCACTCCACTCCCGGGGGACAGAGAACTGCCTCTTAAAGTCTAGGCCAGCTTCTCCCAGGAGAGAGCGTCTCCCCCACCGCAACCCCACCCCCTGGATGGCTCAGGATCTCAGGGGATGCAGGGGCAGCTCTGGGCCAGGCCCTGAGGGCTTACCTCTCTAGCCCCCTAAGCAGTCCAGGGTGAGTCCACAGACCCCTTTTAGACCCAGTCCATCTGGGTCCTGCCTGGCACCAGCTGATCTGAGCTGCCTGGATAAGGGCTGGGGCAGGGCAGGCCAGGGGAAGGGATACTGCCCCTTAAATGTCAGGTACGCCTGCCCTCTCCCACTGCCCTTAATAAAAATGTAAAAACGTAAAAACCAAAGACATAGCCTCACAGTGGAAAAAAAGTCCCCCCCACCCAGTAGTGGGCAGTCCCCTGACAGCCCAGGGTGTTGCTGTATGTAACCCCTCCCCCCAATTGTTTAATATGCTTTCCCTTATACAATATACATCGCCTTGAGGGTGGGGAAAGCTGGCCCACCCTGATGGGCAGGGTCACTGCTAAGAGAACCCTGGGAGCAGTGGTGGAGAGACCACAGAAGGCCAGGGCCCAGCTGGTGGGACAACAGCAGGGAGAAGTGTCCACGCCTCAGAAAGCCCCCTACCTCCGGCCAGCACAGGAAGGGCAAGGGACTTGGCAGCAAGGTGGGAGGCAGGCCTGGAGGGGGAGCCAGGGGGACTCCTAGGAGCCCTGAGGTGGAGGAATCGGCAGGGAGGTTGGGACAGCAGTGCCTCAGTACTTGGGGACCTTGCTGTAGTCTTCGGAATGGATGTGCCGGCACAAGCAGATTGACAGAAGCATGCCCAGGACCTGTGGTGGAGAAGGGAGTCAGGAAGGGAGAGATGGAAGGTGGGCCCGCCCAGCCCCCTCCCCCGTTCCAGCCATGCCAGGAGGCTGGGAAGATCTCACTGTCCAGCGCAACACACAGGTTTGATCTGATTAAATGGATCCTCAACTCATCCACTGATGTGGGCAGCAGAGGTAACCCCAGAGAGGGACAGCATCTTCCCCAAGGTCACAAAGCCGGGCAGTGCTCCACCCAGGCTGCAGTGGGGTCTCTAAAAGCTGAAGGGCTACTGGCCCCGAACAGGGAGCAGGGACAATCAGGGAGGACAGAGCATGGGGAGGGGCTGGAGAGGAGGGGACCCTGACCTCAATGACAGCTACGCCCACACACACGCCCAGGATGATGCCCAGGTTCTCCTGCAGCCATTCCTGCACTCTCTTCATGCAGCCCTGCAGGGAAGAATATATGCAAGTTACCCCATGTCACCCCATGTTGGGTCATATCCCACCATCTGGCAGAAGAACCCCAGGAGTCACCGGGGCCCAAAAGGCCTGCATAGAGGGGTCTGTGTGGTTCTTGAATAAATACATTAACAAATGAGGAGATGAAGGATCAAATGACAAGGAAAAAATACATCAAAGGAAGAAACAATTGAAGGCGGGAGGCAGAGGAGGGAGGAGGGAGAAGGAAAGATGGGAGGGAGGAAGGAATAGGGAGGAAGGGAAGTGAGAAAGAGGAAGTGGGAGGGAGCATGGAAAGGGAGGAAGGGAGAAAGAGGAAGTGGAGGGAGAAAGGCAGGGAGAGGAAGTGGGAGGGAGGAAGTACGAGGGAGGAAGGGAGAAAGAGGAAGTGAGAGAGGAAGAAGTGGGAGGAAATGGGAGGGAGGAAGGGAGAAGGAGGAAGGGGGAGGATGGAGAGGGAAGTGGGAGGGAGGAAGTGGGAGGGAGGAAAGGAGAAGGAGGAAGTGGGAGAGAGGATGGAGAGGGAAGAAATGGAAGGAAGGAAGTGGGAAGGAGGAAGGGAAAAGGAGAAAGTGGGGAGGATGGAGAGGGAAGAAATAGAAGGGGGAAGTGGGGGGGAGGAGGGGAGAAGGAGGAAGTGGGAGGGAGGATGGAGAGGGAAGAAGTGGGAGGGTAGAAGAGAGGAAATGGGAGGGAGGAAGGAAGTGGGAGGGAGGAAGGGAGAAGGAGGAAGTGGGAGGGAGGATGGAGAGGAACAGGGAGGGAGGAAGGGAGAAGAAGTGGGAGGGAGGAAGTGAGAGGGAGGAAGGCAGAAGGAGGATGTGGGAGGGAGGAGGGGAAGAAGGGGGTAGGAGAAAGGAAGGGAAGGAGGGGGAGGGAGCAGGAAGAAGTGGGAAGGAGGAAGTAGGAGGGAAGAAGTGGAAGGGAGGAGGGGAAGGAGGGTGTGGGAGAAAGGAAAGGAGGGAGGACTGAGCTGTGGTCCTGGCAAGCCTAGCTGGCCTGAGTACATAAACCCACAGGGTGTCCCTGAGCCCAAAAGGCCCCCAAAGCCCTCAGAGCCCACCCCTGGCCCTATATCCCTCCACATACCTCCTTGTACACGGGCCAGTACTCAGGGTTGTTGCCAGTCAGGGTGGCATTGCTGGGCGCCTCGCAGAAGCCCTTCTCAGGTCTGTCTTTCTCTTGCCCCTTGTCCTCACAGGAACAGGGGTAGGTGATGTTGGTGCGATCCATAAGCTCAGCGTTCTCTGTCCAGTTGTAGAAGTTGACCCAACCGCAGCACCCCACCTGGGCACAGAGGGGGACAGGAGCTCATGGCCACGCCCACCTCAGGCTGTCAGCCCTCCTGGCAGAAGTGGGGCGTCCCCAGGACAGAGGCTCACTTCTGCCACTTCCAGCCCCTCTGATCTCAGCCCCGCCTCCAGGATCAGAGTTTAGGTTTCACTGTGGCTTCCATGAGCTACAAGGGGTGTAAAGGAGCCTTCAGGAAACAGACACCTAAAAACCAGGAGTCCCTGGGTGGTACAAACAGTTAACGTGCTTGGCTGCTAACTGAAAGGTTGGAGGTTGGGGTCCACCCCGAAATGCCTCAGAAGAAAGGCCTGGTGATTCACTGCCAAAAAACCAGCCACTGAAAACCCTATGGAGCCATGAGCAGCAGTCAATTTGACAGCAACTCCTTTCAGAAAACGACTGCCAAAAACGTAGAGCAGAAATCAAAAATCAGGACCTGCAAAAATTCAGAGAAGAAGGGATGTGTTCAAGTCTGGAGACAGAACATAGGTGTGCTGGACACATGGCGGGCAGAGGGTATACGGTCAAAGGTGTACAGTCTGCAGTCAGGCTCCTGGGTTCAAATCCCAGCTCTGCCACTTCCCAGCTGAGTAACCTTAGTCGAGTTACTGACCTCAGTTTTTTCATGTGCAAAATGGGGACAATAAAGGTTCCTAACTCGCAGGGCTGCTGGGAGAACTGCACGGGATGCCGAACGCAAAGCAGCCCACACGAGTCTGCAAAGCACAGTAAGCTCTCCAGAGCCACCAGTACCACTTTTAGACACTGAGTACCCGCTAGACTTGTGATGTGGCTCTGAGCTTCCTAGTTGCCAAGATGAAAAGAGAGACATAGTCAATTCCATCTTTTTAGAGGAGAGAATGCTGAAGTTTCGGAGGAGAAGAAAGTGTTTCTGGGCTCCGTGGGGCTCCTGAAGGGGCCTCCAGAGGTATCGGATCATATCTGGGTTTGAACTCCCGACAAAAGCGTCCTCAGGGGATTGGGACTGAGATTCCAGGGGCTGCACATGTGCCTGGTGCAGGAATCCCTCTGCTACCTCCCATCTGGTCAATTACCTCCCAAGGGACCCCTTCTCTCCACCAGGCTCCTTAAAGGGTGGCACTCGTCCATCCTGGGACATCCGTCTCCCTCTAAGCTTAGCAAAGGGTCTCAGCAATCGTGGCTCAAACTAACAGTGTCATGAGATAGTTCCCATGTGCACCGAGCTGACACAGCCGCCTCCCCAGGCCTGAGCTCCTCTGATCCTTACCAAAGTCTGTGAGCAGGGGTGGATGGCCCAATAAGCAAGGTAAGCACGGGCTTACTTGTGTTTACTAACTAATCTGTAGTGAACGATTTCACATGGGTTTCACCACATCTGAAGTTGTTCACTACAGATTAGTAAGTTAAGCACATGCAAACCTACGCTTACCTCACTGACTGGGTTATCTGTCCCTGTCAGGGATTATAAATTTGAAAAAGAGGCTTTAATTCTGTAGGAAGATGCTGTGGGGTTGGGAGAGAGACACGTGCCAGCCATACCTAGAAGCAGAATCTTTGACATGGTGAAAAAAACGTGAAACTGTTCACTACAAATGATCTGGTAAGCAAGGTAAGCACCGTGCTTACCTTGCCTATTGGATAATCCACCCCTGTCTGTGAGGTACGTAGGCCAGAAAACATCCCCGCTTCTTTTCACAGCTCAGAGAAGGGACATGCCCTTGCCACCTGGACCTGGTTTAACCTCCATCTTCAAACTATCCTGGTGCCTCAGAGCCAGGTTTCCTCCTGATGCCCCGTCCCCGCCCCTCACACACCACACACCACAGCCCTCTCCCCCAAGGCAGCAGTTGGTCAGTCCAGCAGGTCCAAAGTGACCAGTGTGTCCAGCACCCTCACAGGAGACAGGAGGAGGCTGCAGCCGAGAGAGGGCGGGGCCCAGCCAAGGACATACAGCATCAAGGACCAGGATAAGAAGGACACTGGGACCCAACCATCATGGCCATTTGTGTGTGATGACTGGTTCACTATCAAGGCCGGCCGGGAACCTAGTCAGTCAGTCAGCCGGTGAGTCTGTCGGTCTGTCAACCAGTCAGTGAGTCAGTCAGCTGGTGAATCTGTCCATCTCTCTCTTTAATTAATTGAGATGTAATACAAACATGTAAAGTGTACAAATCTGGAGTTCAGCTTGATGAATTTTTACATATGTATATACTGACATCACCACCACCCAGATCAAGATTTGGATGGAACATTGCCGTCACCCCAGAGGGTTCCCTCGGACACCTCCCCAGTCACTCCCCTCCCCAGGGGCAGCCTCCACTCAGACTTCTATCAGCATATCAGCCTTGGCACCAGTTTCTTAACACCCAGGGTGGAGCTCCCAACCCTCCCAGGCTGGCCTGGGCTGAGAAGGTGCCATGCTGCCCTCTCTTTGCCACAAATAGGGGCACCACAAGCCAAGGTTGCTCCTTAGAAGCAAGGATGGCGAGACTGTGTCTTACATATTTTGGACATGTTGTCAGGAGGGATCAGTCCCTGGAGAGGGACATCAAGCTTGGCAAAGTACAGGGTCAGCAGAAAAGAGGAGGACCCTCAATGAGGTGGACTGACACAGTGGCTGCAACAATGAGCTCAAGCATAACAACGACTGCGAGGATGGCACAAGACCGGGCAGTGTTTCGTTCTGTTGTGCATAGGGTTGCTATGAGTCAGAACCGACTCGACAGCACGTAACAACAGCACAAGCCAAGGAGCTGCCTCTGAGACCCTGGACCCTGAGTGAGGAACCGTGGTGTTGGCCGGGATGCCCGGGAGGGGGCTGATCAGAAGCCCCCCACGCCCCAGCAGATATACACTGACTGTCAGGCATACACAGGCACCAGGGACAACCGGACCCGGGCACGGGAGTACATAGACTCAAATATTCAGGCACACACAGGCCAGAGAGCCCTCCTTGCAGCCCAAGTCCCCGCCTGCCTTACCTGTGCCTGTATGTAGTCCCACGTGTCCTGCAGGCTATCCACCCGGCTGCTGTTGTAGTCCCGGATGAGGCTGATCACGGCGTTGCCCATCTCCTGCTTCACCTGCAGAGGGCAGGGCAAGGACCTGGCTCAGACTGCCTGAAGCCCACGCCTGGCCACACCTACTGAAACTGCCCTCTCCAACAGCCATCCTGGGGACGTACAGTCACTGCCCCAGGGTGTTCAATTGTTTCTGTACAACCCCTCCCCTGGCCAGTTCGTTCTGGCTCAAACCCCAGCTGAGAATTTGCATTTCTAAAAAGCTCCCTGCTAAGAATTAATTTACATTTCCACCCGATATACTGAATCAGAACTTACTTTTTTTTTTTCTCATTCAAAAAATTGTACACAATTGTTTCAGGACCTGGGTTGCCATGCACGCTCCCCCTTTTCTACCCCTGGTTCTCCCATTTCCATTTATCCAGCTTTCCTGTCCCTTCCTGCCCTCGCCTTTCCTTTTGGGCAGGTGTTGCCCATTTGGTCTTGTATACCTGATTCATCCAAGGGAGCATGTTCCTGCATGTTATTGTTTGTTTTCTAGGCCTGTCTAATCTTGGGCTAAAAGGTGAACTTCAGGAGTGGCTTCGGTTCTGAGTTCAAAGGGTGTCTGGGGGCCATAGTCTCAGAGGTCCTTCCAGTCTCCATCTGACCAGTAAGACTGGTGTTTTTTATGAATTTGAATTTTGTTCTACATTTTTCTCCCGCTCTGTCCAGGACCCTCTATTATCACAATAGAGCTAGTGGTGGTAGTAGCCAGGCACCATGTAGCTGTTCTAGGCTTAGTTCTTCTGGGTTCAGGAGGCTGTGGGTCATGTGGTGCCTTAGTTCCCTGGACTAATATTTTCCTGCGTCTTTCATTTTCTTCATTCTCCTTTGCCCTGGACAGGATGGGACCAATACATATATCTTAGGTGGTCGCTCGCAAGCTCTGAAGACCCCAGATGCTACCCACCAACGTACGGTGTAGAACATTTTCTTTATGAACTATGTTCTGCCAATGGACCTAGATGTCCTTGGAGAGAATCTACATTTTAACAAGATCCCCAGATGATTCTTATGTATAACTTCCCGGGAACCCCTGTTAGAAACGTAAATTTTCAGGGGTTCGAACCAGACTGGGGAGCCAGCTCCATGCAGTCAGTGCTGACCACTGCTGGCCCCTGCAGTCTATTCTGCACTCAGCAGCCCTTTCACCAGGACTCATTCCGTCACTGCAGAACCTGCCGCACCTCCCCGCACCCCCCCCCTCCCCCAGCCTCCCACCACCCTCAGTGTCCTCTCAGTGGCCTATAAGGCCCCTGCTCCTGCCAGGCTTTGTTTCCTCCGTTTTTACTCTGCCTCAATGACACTGGTCTCCTGGCTGTCTTCATAGAGAAAACACTGGCTTACGAATAGGGCTGAAAAAGGAGTTCGTGGAACAAAAGGATCCAGCCCCAAAGGGTCCTACTTACTGCAGCTTTTCGAGAACAAGTCTGCTGTGCAAAGTGAGGCAAACCTGAAACTGCCTGGTGCACTAAGGCCAGGCCTCCCTCCTTTGGTACAGGCAGCCCTGCCACAAATGGGTGCTGCCATCTTACACCAGCCCTGCCTGGCCACTCGCTGCTCCTGGCCTCTCCTGCGGACCTTGCCCAGAGGCCTTCCTGGGGCACACGTGTGGAAAAGCTGGTCACCATCACCTGCAGTGGCTACAGGAATACCAGCAGGCCCGAGAGTGAGCAGGGGTCCCAGGGGATGGCCACACACCAGCCCCTTGGTTCCTGAGAAAGAGGAGTTGGGAGAGATGGGCAGGTACTTCCAGGCAGGGGGTTTCAGAGGCTAGCTCAGGAGGCCGTGTGTGGGGGGATTCCTCCAGCTCCCCACAGGCAGCCTGGGTTCCCTTCTCTGCCTCGGTGCTGCGCTCAGAGAACCCACATCCTGCAGATGGACCTGTAGCCCTGGCTCCTGGCCCCACTCCCTTAACTGCCCCAGGGAAATCAGCCACCCTGTGAGCGCACTCTGCGTTTCTTCCCCTAAATAAGGCTCTGAGCATGATTCTCCCCTCTCCCCTCATTACAGAGCTCTCCAATTTACAAAGGTTTCCTGTCAGCAACTAATCACAACAACAGTAATGGTGGCTAACTCTTATCAACACTTATTCTGTCCCAGGTGCCTTGCTAAGCACTTCTAATGTATTATTTCCATTTAATCCTCACAGGCAACCTATGACACGGGTATTTACCTGGTCCCCTCATTTTAGAGATGCAGGAAACAAGGCCCAGAGAGGTTAATTAACTTGTATGAGGTCACGCAGCCAACACGTAGAAAAGCTGAGAGTTGGACTCAGGCTCGTGGAATCTACCCAGAGGCACCTTTGAAGAAGGGCCCAGCAACCTACTTCAGAAAGATCAGCCACTGAAAACCCTATGGAGCACAGTTCTACTCTGACACAAGGGGTCGCCATGAGTTCGAATCGACTCTACAGCAATAGTTTGGTGTTGGGGTTTTTGTCTGATTCTGGAATCCAGATTTTTCCCCATGAAGCTCAATCAGCATTTAAACTGCATCCCCATACCTTGAAGGTTGGCCAGAGCAGCTTTAATGGGGACCACAGAAAGGAAGGAGTTGGCCCAAGTCACACAGCTGGGGCTGGCTGTCTGCACATCTTATGTCTTTCTGCCCCAAGCATCTGTGCTGCACCTTGGCTCCCCAGAGATGGCAGGGTCCTGAAGGTGTGGAGAGGAGGGGGTTCCCCAGAAGCATCTGCGTGGAGAGCTGCCTCTCTGACATCCTGTGCTACCCATCCAGCCTCCCCACCAACCTCAGCCTCTATTTATGCCCCATGCAATTTCCATAGCAGCCCCAACTTCCCTGTTTCCCATCCGGGCCCCTGTGATGCGAAGCTGATATAGGCTGGGTGGTTTCCACTGAGGCTGGGTGGTTTCCACAGAAATGCCACACCATCCTCCAGCCCAGAGCCTGACTGAGCCAGGCCATAGGGACTGTGGTCACACGGCTGGCTCAGCTTGGAGCCTCCGCCTTGCCTTGGGATCGCATTGCCCAGGAGGCCTGAGCTGGGAGTCCAGGGAGGTCACCCTGGCAACCAGGCAGCTACTGAGTCAAGCGTGACCGGGAGAGGGAGTGAGCAGGCATTCAGTATCTCACTCACCCCAGCAGGGGCCTCTGTTATTTCTGCCTGCCCTGCACCCATTTCCCTGCTTATTGAAAGAGCAATTTGTTTCCTTGGGGGGACTCCCCCTCAGTTACCCCATAGGGCTAGAAGCCCTGCCCCCTCATTGCCATGGGTGGGCATAAGACCCAGGTCGGCCTCTTAGTGCCTTCCACACCATGGGCACAGCGAGTGGTACCCCAAACTGGCCCTCTCTTTCCCAATAAGCTGGTGGGACCAGAGCCCACATTGCTTGCTGGTGGCCACCTCGGTCTCCCTTGGGGACAGCCACCTGAAGGAGAAGGGAGTCACTCAGAGGAGAAGGGAGTCACCCAGAGGAGACTAAGGCCAAGGGATAGAGGGGGACAGAGTCCTGGTGGCAGCTTTGGAAGTCTGGAGCCAGCTGAGCTTCCAGCCAGCTCTGGTCAGTGTCAGTTGAGTCGCTGTCACGTGCAATGAACAGACCTGCCCAGGTGGGCTGTATAGTTGACAAGGTCTGGCTGGCAGTCCTACTCTGTCCTGTAGGGTTGCTATGTGTTGGAATCGATTCGACAGCAACGGGTTTGGTTTTTGGTTTTGGTACAAAACGGAAATATGGGGCCCCTTGTTTAAAAAAATTTTAAGAATGTCAAGACAGCAATAGCAGAGCATAAAACTGAGCATGGCACCCTTCTAAATGTGGGACCCTAGGCAACTGTACCAAGAGCCCTGGTGACATAGTAGTTAAGAGCTTGGTGGCTAACGAAAAGTTTGAATCCATCAGTTGCTTCTTGGAAACTCTATGCGGCAGCTCTACTCTGTCCCATAGGGTCACTATGAGTCAGAATCGACTTGACAGCAATGACGTTTTTTTTGCTTGTTGTTGTTGTTAGGCAACTGCACAGGTTGCATGCCTATGAAGCCACCCCGGTCCTACTCATTTCCGGAAGAGAAAACTGAGGCTCAGAACATTGGAACATCTTGCCCAAGATCACACAGCTAGCAAGCAGCAGAGATACAGCTCTAACCCTGGTCTCATGTCAGAGCCCTGTGATCTCCATCTTGGCAAGCCACCACTGTCTCCCCCTTACCTGGGAACCCACGGTGTTCTGGGTTTCTCTGCCATCCCCACCACAATGATGTGATCAGGTCTGACTTTGTAGTGTGACTTCTCACAGTTAGAGGAGACCTTTAAGCCCAGCATATCATCTAAATGTAAGAATCCTCCCATACTTTCCCAGGCTCTGCTTAAATGCTACCCGTGACGGGGAACTCAGTACCTCACACAATAGCACGTGCCAGGGGTGAGGGGGCTCTTGAAAGAAGCAATTAATTTAAATTAGGCCCAAATGACTTTTACCCATTTGTATTAGATCATATCCTCCCTGGCTACCTCTCCTACCCCCTCTACACAGCCCCCAGTCCTGGCTGGGGCCTCAGAACAAACGAAATCTCTCTCTCCCAGAACAAATATCCTTCAGATACTTATGACCAGATCATGTCTCCCTACACCCCCACCTCTCCAGGGTAATTTTCCCAGTCCCTTTGCCCACTCCACGCTTTTTACTCTGATGTGTCATATTCCACTTATAACAAGGTACCCCAAACACACAGAGATGGACCCCATCGTCCTGTCCTCTCCCCAGGGTTCTCATGAGACATGTTGCCATAGATTTTGCTGGACGCAGATACAGCAGGCCTGAGACTTTGTTCTGGTGTCCTCACAGGAAATGGGGACCCTTTGCCGTGACAAATGTGGAAGAGGTGGGCGTGTCGCCCCTTAGTAATCACCAGAGTCCTTCCTGAAGCCCAGATGCCATCCTCATAGTCAACTACTGTAGAATTCTGCAGGGGTCTTCATCATGTCCCACCAACCACCTGTAAGCTCCTGAGGGCAGGGCCACAGAGCCAAGCACCTGGCGAAGGCTTGGAGACTTCCACCAGCTTCTCTCCATGACCCCTCCCCAGATGGATAGCCTGGATGCCACAGTCTCTCCTCCCTGAAGGGATGAGAAAGGTCACCTCTCCCTGCCCCATAGAAACCCAAGCCAGTGAATCTGAAAGTTTCCACCACAGCAAGAAACCACCTCACAGAGAGCTACCTGTCCTCTTAGAAACCCGTTTCACCTCCTGTGCCACCAGGGCATGCGCACTGCGTCTTAGGTGGGAGAGGGAAGGGAGAGAAAGGAAAGTGCCATTCTGACCAGCCTCTTCTCTGGAGAGCATACAGCAGTCATGTCCAAGCCACTGTCACCTTCTTCCCCACACACAGTTTCCACCCAGGCCGAGGGAGGCCCTTCCCCTCCAAAGCCTCAGCCCCCCAGCTTTCTGCTTCAGTGCCTCCACATGTGCCCTCGAGCCCCTGATCTAACTCCTCGGAGCCCCAGCAGCTCACCTGTACAGCTTGTTGGGAGGCTTAGCTTCCTGGCCTGTGCCAGCACCTAGCTCAGTGCCCAGCATATCATGGAAAACAATGTAACACTTCCTCCCTTCTGATCCCCTCCCACCCTCCACTGACCAGAGAGAACAACTCAGAATCCCAGAGTGTCAGGGCTGGCTCAAGAGATCACTCGAAGCTCAGAGAGGCTGGGCAACTTGTCCAGGGCCACAAAGCAATTGGTCGGAGAGCCCACTAGAACACGGCCCCTGAATCCCAGATCTGAACTCTACCCACTAAGCAGAGGCTAGATGACAATCAGACGGGGAAACAGCCAGAGGAATCTCAGCGTCACACCCAAATTCTGGCTCCCACAGCCCTTGCTAATACCAATATTAATATGGAGGACAATAAGAACAGCTGCCATTTATTAAGCCCTTACTGGGAACTTTAATGAAGTTAATAGCGGGGCCAATAATAATAAACACTTGCAATGATAGCAGTAAACATCTGTTCTGAGCCAGGCGCTGCCCAGACAACTAACGCTCTGAATTCTCACCGTGGCGCCCTGGGGTCAACATGCTCCAGCAATGACACACGTTTAGAGTTTAGAAAGACATTGGGGTTATTATGTCACACCCCAGTGGGGTCTGGAGCAGCACCCTACAATCATTACCATTCATATTTCCCAAGGGGACACTAAGTGGGGGTAAACGAAGACTATATATAGTCTCACTTCTGTTTCAGGTTCGATTTTGCCACCAAATGAGTTGTAAATGATATTTTTCTTTTCCAAACTTTGTTTTGTTTTTTTTTTTAATTTCAGAGTTGCAAAAAAGGGACAGTGGAGTTAAGAGTTACTTTACCTCAAGCATTTTGACCTTTACCCCTGGCCTCTGTGAAATAGCGCTTAGAAGAATTGGGCTATGTTAGCCACACCTGAGGATTTGTATTAATGAGTAGGAGCCAGTCTGGAAGCCTACCCGGTAACCAATCAAGAATGTGCAGATTGGCAATAAAAGACCCCAAATGAAACACAAACGCTCAGTGAGGCTTCCTGAGCTGGGAAAACCCTGGAAGGAGAGCTTCCGGTGGAAGAACATGCCCTCTGCATCCGGGACCTTTCCAAACTTCACCTGAGTCCCTCTCCATGTTACTCCTTTACCGTAATAAACCACATGATGGTATGTATTTAATCTGAGTTCTGTGTGACATTGCAGGGAATTATGGAACTCAGCAGACAAATGGGGGTGGGGGGAGAAGGGAGAGGTTGGTGTCAGACAATGGAGAAATTGGAAAGCGGGGATATACTTTCACCTCCGCCTCCTAGGAACCAGCTTTGTGCGGTTCTTATTCACGAAATTATTCGTTTGTGTTATCATTTGACAAATGAAGCCGCTGAGAGGCTGAGTAACTGCCCAAAGTCTGAGGGCAAGTGTTCCAACGCAGGCCCACTGGTTCCAGAATTGAGGCCCCACGCTAACTTTATTTTATGAAAGTATTGCAGTCTGAGCTCACGTCAACCCTGGGTGGAGGTGGGAGGTCGGGCAGGTTTATTCTCCTAAATTTATAGAAGCGGAACCCAAGCTCAGAGACTACGTGCCCTGCCCAAGGCCCACCAGCCTCCCGCAGCCGCTGCTGCCCTGTCCTGGGAGGTGGGCTAGGAAGGGCGGCGGGCAGCCTCAGAGACCACTTAGGAAGAGCCCAGGGATCACTCGCACCCGCTTGCCCAGAAGGCATGGAGAGCGGGGCCCAGCTCCTTTCTAAAGACCTTTCTTCTTCAGGCTCAAACAAGCCCCGCATCCCCAGCCAGGCCTCATCTTCAGGAATAGATACCACCAAGGGCGTGTTTATTCTTCCATGAGGATTTACAATGTGTTAGGAAAGAAAAAATAAATCATTTGTTCCAACTCAGGCAATAGAGCGGCGCCAGAACTTCCCCAGCAAAGCCAGGAAATTTCCCTTAGCCTCCTAGAAAAGGAGATGGGCTCAGGTGAGGTGGGCTGGGACCAGGGATGTGAGGTGTGGAGCCTGTAGGTGGTGGGGGAGGCAGAGGAGGAGGCAGCAGGGTACAAGGGACAGAAGCTGGACCGGAGTCAGGAGACCTGATTCTCCAGACAAGCCCTGCTCCAGGGCTGTGGGACTCCTCCAGAGCTTGGTTCCTCAGTCAAGCAGAGATTTTACCAACCCGTGTGTGTGGATGGGGGAGGGGGGGGGCTCAGGGGCATTGTGATGCAGAGGGAGGGCACGGGCCCTGGGTCAGAGGAATCAAGGTGGAAATCTCCACTCTGATGCATGCCAACTATGAGACCATGGCCAAAGTCACTTCACTTTTCTGGGCCTGTTTCTTAAACTGGAATATGGTTATAAAAATGAAATGTGTATAAAGTTCAGCTCCTAGCATGTGGTTGGCATCAAACAGATGGCGGGGGTGGGGGGTGGGGGGGTGGGGGAGGAGCTTTATTATTAAGTGGCAAAATTCAAGGGGTAAGAGAGTGGACTGCCCAAGACTCCCAAAGAGATGACGAACTCCTGAGTCAAAGAAAGCAGCTCACTGGGGTCTGGTTCTTATGTACCGTGATCATGAGGTACCACGGACTGGGCTCCAGAGAAGTCCCAGAAGATGTTGCGCAGAAACGACGACCTGACCCACAACCCTCTCACTTGGGAAGATGCTTCACTTGCCTTCCCTAACCACTGGTTTCCTGTTTAATAGCCAATCAAACTTCCTTTTGTCTATGGAATCCAGAGTTTCCTCTCTTGCCTTGGCTTCCAGGAAGCTCAGCACTTAAATTAGCCTTCAGCTGCTGTATCTATATTGTCTTCTGGCTTTAGAAAAAATGGCACTTCCCTTTCTCAGTGTGGGTTCTGATCTCTCTCATTTTGATTTTAGTTATCTGATACCTACATTGGGAGCCAGAAACATTTCTCCCAGGAAACAGGCTGGGTGTGGATTATAAATAAGTAAAGCAGACTCTGGTGGGAACCACCACAATGAAAGTTTCATCGACACAGATTCAGAAGCCAGGCAACTGGGTTCAAATCCTGGCTCTGCCATATACTAGCTGTGTGACCTTGGGCAAGTTGCTTAACTTCTCTGTGCCTCAGATTCCACATCTGAAAGTGGGGGAATTCATAGCACTGACCTAGGATTGTTGTGAGAAACAAATAATTAAATATGTGTTATGGATTGAATTGTGTTCTTCAAAAATGTGTGTCCACTTGGGTAGGTCATGATTCCCAGAATTGTGTGGTTGTCCTCCATTTCGTGATCTGGTGTCATTAGCTACGTGTTGTAAATCCCAACATCTAAGATGTTAATGAAGCAGGATTAGAGGCAGTTATGTTAATGAGGAAGGTCATAATCTATAGGATTAGGTTGTATCTTGAGTCAATTTCTTTTGAGATATAAAAAAGAAGGTAGCAGAGTGAGAGAGGGACCTCATGACCATCAAGCAAGAAGAGCCAGAAGCAGAGTGTGTCCTTTGGGCTAGGGTCCCTGCACTGAGAAGCTCCTAGACGAGGGGAAGATTGATGACAATGACTTTCCCCCAGACCCAACAGAGAAGAATCCTTCCCCTGGAGCTGGTGCCCTGAATTTGGACTTCTAGCCTCCTAAACTGTGAGAGAATAAATTTCTGTATGGTAAAGTCATCCAGTTGTGGTATTTCTGTTACAGCAGCACTAGATAACTAAGACAGTATGTTAGGAACACTTAGTACCAAACATGTTCTAAGTTGTTAGTTGTTGATGTTGTTGTTATGTTTTATTAGCTTCCTTCCAAGAGCAATCTGAGACAACTTGGCCTTCAAGTGGTAAAATGCAGGAATTTCAGGAAAGAAGCTTCTGTGTCTTTACCTGCCCAGAGCCCACCTGGCTGCTGGCCCTGCCGACCCCACCAGTGGACAAGAACTCATAGCACTGGAAGAAGGCATGGCCCCAAGGCTCAGCGGGGCCACAGGTATGTGCAGGGGTCTAGGGTAGGAGGGTGAACTCTGGGCTTTGAGTCAGGGCTTCTGGGCTTTCGCCATGGTGTGGCCACTGACCTCCCCCACCTCGCCTGCAGAATGGGGACTCCCATACTACCATGTGAGGACACAGTAAGAACCAGTGAAAGATTGAAAGCAAAGTCCAATGCTGTACTCAGTAGATGAAGTGTGCTGAGTCAACTGCTGGGATGGTGGGGGTTTTAGTTGCTATGATTGATGATACTGTTATTCATCTCTTTGAGCGTCTGTTCCCCTAGCTGGCAGCGTAACATGTACACCGCAGAGCTGCTGTGAGGACGAGATAATGTATGTCGGGCTTCTAGAGCGAGCACCCATAGTAGGTGTTCCATGAATGATAAATGTGACAGTCACCACTGACTGTCAGCCAGACCTTCTCAGCTCCCTTCTCTCTGTGCCTCTGTCTTTAGAGTCTGGAAGCTGAATACTCATTTTCTCAGCCTCCTTTGAAAGTGAGATGTCCCTGTGATCCCATCTGGGAAAGTCTGCTGGAGGGCTTGTTTTTCTGATAAAAGGGGTAGCCATGGTTGACATTGCCTCTTTCCCCTTCTTCTGGCCACAGGAGTGCAGATGTCATGTCTGGTGCTGCAGCAGCCATCTTGTGACCATGAGGTAAGTGCCATGATACAGAAAAGTTGTCACAGTGAGGATGCTGAACAGACAGTCAGAGCCCAGGTCTCTGAGCTTCCAAAGCAGACTTTCGGTTAAGTCAACAACAAATGTCCTCAGAGTTTCAGCCATAGTCAGTCTGATTTTCTATTCCCTAAAGCTGGCCCTCTTCCCACTGACACAGGACTAATGTTGTGTTATCAGTCTCCTCCCTGGGCCTTGTCTATGGATGGATTTAATATTTGCTAAAGTGTCTTTAAGGAGCCCTGGTGGTGCAGTGGTTAAAGGACTCGGCTGCTAACCTAAAAGTCAGCAGTTGGAACCTACCAGCCTCCCTGTGGGAGAATGATGTGGCAGCCTGGCCTCATAAAGATTTACAGCCTTGGAAACCCTACGGGACAGTTTCACCGTGTCCTGTAGGGTCGCTATGAGTCAGAGTCAACTCAACAGCAGTGGTTTGTTTGTTTTTTTTTTAAATAAGGCTTCTTGATAATAACAAGAATGAGCATTTATTGAGTGCTTAGTGGGCTGCTTACTGGGCCACATACTGGGCTAAGTGTTTCACTAAGATAATCTGACTGGATCCTCACAGCAACCCTGAGAGTTAAGTTTTATTATTTTCCTCATTTTACATACGGTGAAACTGAGGCATAGAGAGGCAAGCAGCTTACCCAAGGCCACATGGCTAGAAAGTTGAGGGGTAGAGCTGAGATTCAGGCCCACTCAGGCTGAGACTCCTCCCAGACATGCTGCTTTCTCTCAGTCTACCATTTGCTAACAAGGGACATGGGGTCTGTCTAGGAGGCTGCCCTGGTACCTAGTGGGTTTGTGTGTGACAATGGAGAGGCTTCTTGTCTATCCCCCACCCCCAGTGCCAATCCCCCGTGTAGCTGGTCCAGCCCGAGGGGGAGAGGTGGAAGATGAGGGTGCTTACCTTGCCCATTTTGAAGTAGAAGAGGGTCCCAGCAACCACCTGGGCAATGAGGATCAGGAGGAGGAGGGCAAAGTACTGGGGACACAGAGCAGGCAGAGTCAGCTGTGGGTTCCCCAACCAGTTGCACCCATCCCTCTCCCCTTAGGAGCTGCTCTCCACCCCGAAGTCTGGCCATGGCTGGGCGGGCGGCAGGGGAGGGTCTGTACTCACCAGCCCCAGCAGGCAGCGGACCTCTTTGACGGCACCGATACAGCCCAGGAAGCACATGAGCATGGTGACGGCCCCCACGCTGATGAAGACGTAGGCCCCCACCTTGAGTGAGCTGTCGGAAGTCTCTGAAGGGAAAGGAGAGAAGGCCATTTGTTCCGGCCAGCCTGCCCGCCTCACTAAGTCCAGAATTGGGGCAGGGCCCCTTCTCAGAGTCAGGGTGTGAGGGTCAGCCATCTTTCCCTGCTGGCTTTTTGCCACCCAACAAGAAACCTGGTCCCTCTCACCTTTGGAAGCTGCCTACCCTGGATGTGCCCACCTGTCTAAAGCTGTGACCCAGCCCAGCCCCTGCCACTTCTTTACTCCATTTCTGATTTATTTGTCTTCTTTAGCATTCATCAGTACTGAACAGACTCTGCATTTCACTGGTTTATCTTGCTTCTGGTCTGCCTCCCACACAAGAATGTGAGCTGCAGAAAGGCAGAGACTTGACTTGTTCCTGCTGGACCCCCAACTCCAGGAACCGGGCCTGGCACACGAGGTGCTCTGTGAATGCCTGCAGGCACTGGGAACAGCAGAGAAAGGCCTAGGAAGGAGTAAACACCAAGTACCCAACCACTGCTGTAGAGTCAATTCTGACTCATAGCGACCCTACAGGACAGAGTAGAGCTGCCCCATAGGGTTTCCAAGGAGCACCTGGCAGATTGGAACTGTTGACCTTTTGGTTAGCAGCCATAGCACTTAACCGCTACGCCACCATGGTAAGTTTGGAAAATGGAAAGAAGACAAAAAAGAATGGACAGGTGTGAGTGAGAGAATGGAAGGGCGATGGCTGTGCTTAGAGGCTGTGGCTAAGCTGCTGAGGAACAAGCCCCCCGGGTGGGTGGGGTCAGCAGTTCCGTCAGGACACTTGCCCAGTATTTTCCGAGAAGTCCAACAGATCATAGAAGGTAAAGCTCAGGCCAGTTTCCAGCCCTGGGAAGGGGGGATGCTGTACCCCTAGGGGTGTTGAGGGTTGAGGGGGACGTGCTCCGCACAGACAGGCAGCTGCAGTCCCAAATGCTCTGGGAGGCGGCTAGGGATGGATGTTTTCAGAAGGCTGCAATGCAGATTCCTGGGCCCACCACAAAGGCTCTCCCAGGAGAAGGCCTGGTATTTGCATTTCTAATGTGCTCCCCTAAGGAGTAAGGCACTGCCAGGGTTGACAGTTGACCTTCAGCAGGGAGAACACAGATCTGGGTGGTCTTGACTCCCTAGGGGACCTGAGGCTGAGATCCTGCCTTGGTCACGAGGGGCATTAGAGTCCTTAGTAACGCTGGAGGGGGTGGGAAGGAGGGTGTATGATCTAGCACCACTTCCTGGACTTGGACAGAATGTTCTGGAGCTCAGGAAGAGCTCTGGCGGGCCCACCTCCAGTCTCAGGGCACAGGGGCAGCGCTGCCAATCTCCTCATTCCCAGGCTTTCACTCCCCTGACTCTCAGCAATCTTCACAGGCAGAGGGAGGCCCTCAAGTTTTATTTTTCCAAAGCTTCCTGGGCTTGGGTTCCTGCAAGTCTCCCCAGAAAGAGGAAGTAGCACTGCCTAGAAATCACTGGGTGCCAGCCTGAAGCAGGCCCTATATCCAAGCTGTCCAGGTCACTTTCCACAATAGCCTTATGAGGGTGAAATTCACATTCTGACTCGTCTATAAGGACCCCGAGGCTGAGAGACGCCAAGGTGTCTAGCAGCAAGGCCAGGGGCTGAGGCCCCAGCTCCCAAGGTGTCTAGCAGCAAGGCCAGGGGCTGAGGCCCCAGCTCCCATCCTTCCCTGTGGGCCAGCCAACCTGCACGGGTCTCCGTCTCAGAACATTTTGTTGACACCAGCCCCTGTCCTCACCCAGGGTCTCCGCCTACCCCGAATCTGAGCAACCTGACCTAGGACGGGGGCAGCTGCATATCCTGGGGTACCCACCCACCGGGGATGGCAGCCAAATCCCTTTGGTCTTGCTGAGCCGAGCAGGGCCCAGGAAGGTAGAGTGGGAGTGGCCCATACCGAAAGGGCCTGGGCCCAAGAGAAGGGGGTTCTAATCCGAGTTCTGCTGCTAACGTGCTCTGACGCTGGGCAAGCCCTCTTTTGGGCCTCTTATTTCTCTCTGTAAAATGGGGCTAATAATTCCTACTGCTTAAAGATGCTAAAAGGATTAAATTTTATATAATTCATTTAATTATTTTACTATTCATCAGGAGTTGTTCTAAATTCTTTTCAGATATTAACTCATTTAATGTCTCACAATAACCTTGTGATTTTATTATCTCCTTTTTAGGGATGAGGAAACTGAGGCACAGAGAGGTGAAGGAACTTGCCTGAGGTCACACAGCTAATTGGTAGCAGAGCCAGGATTTGAACCCTGAGTCCAGAGCCTGTGCTCTTGCTTTCTTTCATTAAGGCGCCGACATGTGGCATGCAGCAGAGGAAGCCACTCACCTGAGTTTGAGTCCCAGCAACCCCACCTTCTAGCTATGTGCCCTGGATAACTTACTTGACTTTTACGTGCCTCAATTTTCTCTCTAAAATGGGGATAACACCTAGCCCCACGGACTCACAATGAGAATTCAGTTAGGTAAGGTAAGAAGCTGTGTCACATAGAACCAGCACATAGAAGGTCAGGAGCCCTGGGTTCCCTGTTGCAACTCTCACTTGTTGTATGACTCTTAGCGAGACATTTCTCCCCTCCATGAGCCTTAGTTTACCAGGTGTGTAGTAAGTGGGCTAGCAGGTCTGTGTTTCTGAACCTGGCTGCCTGGGGATTCACGCAGAGATAAAAACACCAGCGGGCAGGCCCTACACCCACGCCTTTGGAATCGGGCCCGATGGAGTAGAGCCCAAGGAATTTGTAAAAAGCATCCAGTGCACTTAGGGGGCCTCCAAGGCCTGGCCAGCTGCAGATTCCCAGCCCCGCAAAGTCAGCAGGCCAGAGAAGGGCAGGCTGGGGCGCAGAGGGCAGAAATGCGGATGGGCAGGCTGAGCATCTAGACTTTGCCCTGTAGCGCAGGGCCTGCTGGGTGTGAGCCATGGCCCAGGAAGCGGTAGCCTGAGCCAAGCCAGGGCCCAGAGGTGAGTTCCGTGTTAGAAGGGTGTAGGGAGAGTAGACACCCAGCTGAGGCAGAACGCCCAGCCCCACCGCTGGAATGGGGGTGCAATCTGCAGCCCCCGAAGGGGAGGCAGGACTGATGGCCCCAGGGCACATCGGATGTGGCTGGAGGGTGGAACATCCTGGTTTCCTACCACATGCTAGCGAGGCCTGATCCCCTGGGACAGGGTGACAGGTGTGGCCCTTCTCTCACCCATGCCCAGCCTGGTTCCGTTTTATTCAAATTAGGCAGCTGTCATGGGCCTGAGTTCAAACCTGCTGCTGTGGGCAGCTGCTGGGAGGGGAAGTGAAGAATGGGGCAGTGGCGTCACTGAGCTCCTTGGGAGTCCATGACAGACCAGTGCAGCAAGCCCAGCAGGCTGCCTGGAGGAGACTGAGCAAACCCCAAAGGGCTCTTATCACCTAGCAGGAATGCCGTGGGCTTCTCTCCTTCCTGCTTTCTCCAAAGAGTGAGAAGGAGCTTCTCATCGTGGTTCACCCTGCCACATGCAACTTTTAGGACCAAAACTTTTAGAGTTTGAATCCCACATTGACCACTCAGAAGCTGTGTGAACTAGAGCAAGTGACTTAACTTCTCTGAGCCTCTGTTCCTTCATTCATCTGTAAGGTAGAATAGAATAGTGCCTTCCTCACAGGGCTGTTGTGGGACTATTGTTGTCAGCTACTGCCGAGTCGGCCCCGACTCATGGTGACCTTATGTATAAGGCCTGGTCCTATCCCATCCTCACAGTAGTAGGTATGTTTGAGCCCACTGCTGCAGCTACGGTGTTAATTCATCTCATTGATTATTTATATATGCAAAACCCTTGGCATCATGCTTGGCACACAGCAAGTGTGGTTAAACGGGAGCTGCCCTTGGCATCTTCCTTGTCCAGGCACATGCCCGACCCACCTCACTGGTGTCCTTCAGCCACACCTGACAGTCCACCTTCCCTGGCTCTTTCCTCTATCCCTCCACAATGGGGAGGGAAGGGACTGTCGCCCACATTTTGCTGAACAGGCAAATGGAGGGACAGAGAATATAAGAAACTTTCTCAAGTTCAGGGCCAAGGGAAGGGGCCAGGGTGGGAAAGCAAGTCTCCCTCACCACCCCCACCCCCCACTCAGTGTTCTCCACACAACAGCAGTTTTGTTTGGAGAGGGAGAGAAAATTCCTTCTGGAATCCCCCGCAGAAGACCCATGGTGCGGTGGTAAGCAGCAGGACCTGGCTAAGCTCCTTGTGGGAGAGGCCTTGCCTGCGGCCCTACCCTCCCCTCCAGAGCAGGCCGACGGCAGGGGACACAGAGGGGTCCTTACGTAGGACAGAGATGAAACTGCTCTTGTCAACCAGGATCCACACCCCGAAGCCCAGGATCACTGCACCCAGGATCTAGAAGGAGAAGGGGCGCTTAATGAGTCCAAGAGTGGGTGGGATGCAAGGGTCCCTCCCGGCTGCCCCTGCGAGTCAGGCCAGGGAGGGACAAGCAGAGAGACACCTCCATCCTTTCCTAGCCCATAGAGGTCAGGATGACCTCAGGCCCCAAACCCCAAATCCCAACCAACCCAGCAAACCGGGCAGGAGGGTCATAGGCAGACATCCTTTCTGCCCACCCACTGCCCACCCACTGCCCACATGGTCAAGCTGAGCCCACTGGCTCCACGGGGCCCAGCCCCCTGCCCAGGGGTCTCCTGACCCTTTCTCATGCTCACTCCCTCCACTCCAGCCCAGCCAAGCCCAGGTCAGGGGCTGTGAGCTTCCCAAACAACCCAGCTTCTAGGGAAGAACCTCCATAGGCTTGAACTTCCAAGTCCAAATTGTCCTTCACCTCCAGGACCACCTCCTCTGGGAACCTTCCCTTACTCCCTCAGGCAAACCTGTTGTTGTGTGCATTCAAATCAATTCCAACTCACAGGGACCCTATAGGACAGAGTCAGACTGCCCCATAGGGTTTCCAAGGCTGTAAGTTTTACAGAACAGCCCTGGTAGTCCAATGGTTAAAGCACTCTGCTGCTAACCAAAAGGTTGGCAGCTCGAACCCACCAGCTGCTCTGAGGGAGAAAGATGTGGCAGTCTGCTTCTGTAAAGATTTATAGCCTTGGAAACCCTATGGGGCAGTTCTATCCTTTCCTTACAGGATCACTAAGAGTCGAAATTGACTTGGTGGCAGTGGGTTAATTTTTAGGGAACCAAACTGTAACTGCAGGACTAGAAAGGCAAATGAATGAGGGGTGACTGGCGCAGGCCCTCCCCGCCCCCCCCAACCAGTGTGGGGTCCACAAGGTGCATCCCCAGCCAAGATCCACCATCCCACAAAGCCGGGGAAGTACCCATGGTCTGGGTGAAGGCACAGATTCCCTCATGAGGTTGGCCTTCACCTGGGGCCTGGCCTGGGTCCACCTGGGAGATAAGCCACGTGGAGTGTCCCCGCCCCCCAGGATGCCACCACCCACTTCCATCACCTGCCTTGCGTTCCCCTTCATCCGGGAAGCCTTTGCTGACTCCCCCGTGAGGTCAAGCACTTCATTATCTGCCTTCCTAGAGGTCACAGCTGTCATTCCCAGCATTCACCTCAAATGCACTTTTATAATCCCTTTGAGTATTCATTTGGTTAAGCCCCTTCTCCACCCACCCCCACCCCAGAACATAAGCTCTATGGGAGCAGAAATCATGGCTGAGACTGTCTACCCAGCACCCAGGGCAGGGTCCAAATCCACGGAGATGTTGAATACACATTTGTTGAGTGAATGATGGTGGAATGAATAAATACACATAGTTTCCTCTAACACTCCTTCCCTCTAACCCCTCTCACCTCCCACCACCCTGCTAAATAAACGCTTCCCCCTTCCCCACACACACACCCTGGGTTCCCCAATAGGAACTGGTTGAGCCCCCCTGGATGGGGCCCCAGGCTGGCCCCCAAAGCTGGCCTGAGAGAAGCTTTTCCAGTCTCTGGATCCACAGGGCAGCCTGGGAGCAGGACAGGAAGGGACACCTGGCCAAAACCATCAACCTTCTCCTTTTCTCCAAAAGGTCTTGGCCTCTCCTCTGCATGGGGGGAGGGGGAGGATCCAGGCTCTTAGACCCTGAACCCAAAGACCTCTGCCTCCTAGACACCTAGCCCAACCCTTCTTTCCAGTCCTTAAACCCCCAGGATGGAGCTATGGGGCCCCCACCCCCGCATCCTAGTGGCTGGCCCTTTAAGCCGGGCCTTGGCTGCGGAGCCAAGGGCCTATCAGGAGAAGCCTGGCTCTGGCTGCCTGAGCAGCTGCTTCCCAGAGGCCTGGGCCATCCCAGAGGGGCTTGACCACCAGGCTGGAGAAGTCCCAGTGCCCAGGCCCTGCCTGGGGTGGGTTCCAGGCCTGGCCGTGGCCTGTGGAAGGCCAGTCACAGTACAGGCTCAGCACAGCCCATGAACACACCTGTAAGTATCTACGTGCTGGGTTAAAGTTTGGGGGTGGGAGAGGCTGTGAGGATGATCTTTATTTCCCGAACTTTCTCTAATCCTATGTAACCTATATTTCAAAACTGTTATCTCACAAGCAATTCATGTCTATTGTAGAAAATTGGGAACATACAGAGACACAAAGAATAAAAGCTCCCAGGAATCCCAGTACTAACATCCTGGGGTATTTTCTTCTCTCGAAAAATAGTCATGGATGTGTAAAATTTTTTAAAATAGAATTGGGTCATAATAAACACCCTATGGAATAACCTGCTTTTTTAACAGCATAGGGTGAGCCAGTGACACGGAGATGCCACAGGGTGCGTGTAACGAGAGGCCACCACCCAACACCACTGGGGCTATGAAGACCAGTCCTCCCGCCTCTGTCTGTCCCACTCTCTTACACACACACACACCACACACACACCATCCTGGCAGCTCCAAGCAGCAGGAGTCAGTTGGTGCCAGGCCAGAGAGGAAAACCTAGGCCCCAGGAAAACCAGCTCCAGATGTGCTATGGAGCTGACATCTGGATGGCCTCATAGTTTGGGAGACCCTAGTGAGCCCTACCAGGGTGGGTCTGGGGAAGACGGAATGTGTCCCCCTAAGAGCTCCCCTGAACCCCATCTGGCCTGGAGCCTAGCCTCCTCTTGCCCACTCTATCAGAGCTCGGGCAGAGTCCCTCCCCACAAAGCAGGGAGGGATGTTGTGAGGCAGATGAGAGTCAGAACTGAAACAGGTAAGTTCAGAGGTGGGGGAGGAAAGTGGGGGGATCTGGACAGGACCAGAGAGATTCCAGAATCTCTCGGAGATGCCAGGAGGTTCTTCCCAACAACTTCCTGCTGATGAGTTGGGGGGATCCCCCAAGGGGCTCTCCTCTCCCCACACCGCCTCCAGCCCTTCCCAGCCCAGCCCAGGCGTTGGTGCTCCAGGGGAGGGGAAGGCCAGGGGAGGAACCCATTTCATTGCCAAAGAGCCAGGTGGGAACTTCTGGAATCTCCTCACTACCCCCATCCAATCCTAAGGTCTGTCCTCAGCCCCACCAGCCACACCCTAACCACCTGCCCCCACGGCCCGGACATTTGAGGGTTTCGGGCTGTGATGCCCCTGGGTGGAGAGTTTTGTTGGGGTGGTCGGGGCAGAGCTGGTCATACTTACAAAGAAGAGTAAGTTGAAGAGGAAGAGAAAGTATTTGGTGACTTTGATACAGGCTGATCCCATCCTGCTGGTCCTGGAGCTCCCTGGGGAGAAGAAGAAGGCAGGTAGGTTCAGTGTCAGTGCGGCGTGGGACTGGGCCCGGGAAGGCAGAGGGGAGGGCATCCATCATCCGCCAGCCCCAAATCATCTCAGTCCACCCTCACAACAGCCCCACAAGGTAGGTGCTAACATTGTTCCCATTTACAAGGCACTGAGGCCCAGAGAGGTTAGATGGTGGGCCCAAAGTTACACAGCTAGGAAGTGAGGTCCTCCAAGCAGTCGGCTTGATGCTTGCCTAGTACGGTCCAGGCTCAGCCACCCCACCAGACCTGGGGTTGGAGGAAAATTATGTAGGGAGACCATCCCCTCCGCAACCCGGGCTCTGAGACTCACCCAACTGGGCTCTGGTCCGAGTCAGGAGACAAGGAAGTTAGGAAGTTAGTGAATGACAGACAAGACTGAGGTGACACCTGTGGCTTGTTCCACAGGCTCATGGACTTCCAGTGGGGCCTAAGGGCAGGGGCTGCCGGACCAAGCACGAGAGCTCCGAATTTCTCAGAAAATGGGCCGAGGGCCCCTGCCCCAGCCTTCTTATTACATTCAACAAATACAGAAACACAAATAAAACAAAAATTACCCATCACCTCATCTACCTCAGAGATGCAAACTTTCGTAATTTTCGTAGCTATACATCCTCTGTGTGTGTGTGCGCGTGCATGTGTGTATAACAAATGGTTTTAAAGGAAGCCGCGTACACACTGTGTAGAGTGTTTTGTAGCCTGCTTTTTCCACTCTACAATATATTAGGAAAATCTCTGTACACTGGTGAAGGGGCCCTGGTGGCACAGTGCTTAAGTGCTCGGCTGCTAACTGAAAGGTCAGGGGTTTGAACCCACCAGCTACACTGTGGGAGAAAGATGTGGCAATCTGCTTCCGTAAAGATTATAGCCTTGGAAGCCCTATAGGGCAGCTCTACTCTGTCCTGTATGGTCACTATGAGTTGGAATCGATTTGATGGCAATGGTTTTGTGTGCTGATAAAATGTCTTTTTATACCATAATTTTACATGTTGCATAGGAGTCCATCCTATTAATCACTGTTACTAACATTTGGGCGGATACAGACTCCTCCAGAAATGTACATATAGGTAACATTTTACAAATAATTTCTGGGGATTCACAGATCCCATGAAGCCCATTCAGGAACTCTAAGGACCCAGGTTAAAGTCCCATATAGAGCTACACCACACAGCATTTATCTAATACTCTAAGACTGGACACACAGGCTGTTTCCAATTTTTCAGTGACCCTGGGTGACATAACTTCTACTTCAGATACGAGATAAGCCATGGTTGGACATGCCATGCCCCCCACCCCAGAGGATCCAGGCGCGGGGAGGAGGACGAGGAGAGCTGGAAACTGAGACCAGACAACCAAGGAATAACAGTCATCAGCTGCAGGCCCTGTAGGACAAGGGGAGCCAGCTCCGCACACCTGGGCCCGGACAGCTGGCCTGGGACAGCTGCCTGGGCAGAGCCACGCTTGTGGGAGCACCAGGCTCCGTCAGGTTGCCACTGCCCTATGGAGGGGGAGGGAGATAGGCAGGTCACAGAGCAGAAGGGAACCAGGGCCCAAGGCATGGGCCTCCAATCTTCCTCCTTCACCAAGGGCTGAACCCATTGCTGTCGAGTTGATTCTAACTCATAGTGATCCTAAAGGACAGAGTAGAATTGCCCCATAGGGTTTCTAAGGCTGTAAATCTTTACAGAAGCAGACAACTACATCTTTCTCCACCCAGTGGCTGGTGGGATCGAACCGCCAACCTTTTGGTTAACAGCTGGGCATTTCACCACTGTGCCACCAGGGCTCCTTCAAGGGCTGAAAGGCAGTCCTAAAGTCCTGCAAAGCTCCCCTATGTGCTCATCTGTCCACCTTTCTCTGGCCAGATGAGAATTCAGGGCTGGACAAGATCTCAAAATTGACCTCCTGCTAGCAATCTTCTCTCTACCACCCTTGTCAAAGTAGGAACTCAGTTTCTACTTTATAGCAGAGAAGGGGGATGGGAAATGTCACTACTTCTTCTCAAGGAGTCCATTTCAGCTTTCTGATAGCTCTGTTAGAGAAGGCTTTCTTTAGCTGCCTTCTTGGGGGTCAGATACAGGATAAAGATGAAGCAAAGCTGTCCGAAGAAGGCTAAGGCTGCCTGGGTGGTAATGAGCTCCCTGTCACAAGGGGTATGGAAACAAAGTCTGAATAAATACTTAGGGGGGATTAAAGTGCTACATGGGAGTGATTAGACTAAATGGCCCTTTGTGTTTCCCAGGGTCCAAGACAAGGGTCTGGGAACAGCAGAAACAGTAGTGACTCAGGAGGGAGAAGTTCAGCCTTGGCAACTCTCCCAGGGACCTCCCCCAGAGCTGGAGAGGAAAAAATAAGGAACCCCATGACAGGAGAGCCACAGATCCGAAATCCCCAAACTCAGGCTGGCTCGGGTGAGGCCCACCCCAGGACATGCCACATAAAGGAAAGCTATTGTTTCTCGAGTCTGCCCCCCACCCCCCCAAACACACAGCGCCTGACATACCACAGGCACATCGTAAACTTGTGCAGAACACAACAGGGAGAGAGGAAAGACTCACAGAGCCGGGCGTGTTTGTCTTTCCTACACCGACCTGCTTTGTTTCAGCCTGGCTGGGTCTCCACCCAGTGAAAGCCACGGCCCGCCCAGCCTCAGCCCCCAAGCAGCCTGTAGATAAATCATGGCTCCACCAGAAGAATGCAACTAAATGAGCTCCAGCGGCCAGCCGCATGAGCAGGGTGCCTTTTGCCTTCTCTGTGAAATTGGAGAAGTGTGGAAACCGTCCTTTGGCAATTCTGCGTCAGGCCCCCTCTCTTGCACACTTCCAGAGATTTCTAAAATCCAGGGGATTTCTACACTTCCCGGCTCACACATCCTGGGGTTAGGCTGGGTGTCCTCAGCCACCTCGTAGGGGATGGGGCATTCAGAAAGGGGCAGTTTTTAGAAAGAAAATACTGGGTCAGCTGAGGGAGAAGGAGTGGCTGCCAGTGAACAGCACCGGCTATGAGCACCTAAGGTATCCCAGTGGCACAGTATTAAGCCCTCCACTGCTAACCGAAAGGTTCGTAGTTCAAACCCACCAGCCACTCTGCTGGAGAAAGATGGGGCAGTCTGCTTCTGTAAATATTATAGTCTTGGAAACCCTATAGGATAGTTCTACCCCGTCCTACAGGGTGGCTCTGAGTTGTAATTGACTCCACAGCAATGGGTTTTATGAGCACCTACTGTGTCCTGGCCGTTTGCATATCTTTTCTCTTTAACCCTCACAACCAGCCCATTGCTGTTAGATGCAGTAGAATTGATTTAGACTCCTGGTGACCCCATGTGTGACAAAGTAGAGCTGCCCCATAGGATTTTCTAGGCTGTAATAGACTGCCAGGACTTTTTCCCATGGAGCCACTGTGTGGGTTCAAACCGCCAACCTTTCAGTTAGCAGCGAAGCACTTAGCCATTGTGCCATCAGGGCTCCTTATCAGCCCATTAAAAAATGGGTATTCCTATCCCTGGGGAAGCCGGGGCCCAAAGAGGTTAAGTAACTTGCCCAGGGTCACACAGCTGTATGTGTTGCTGGGTTTCAGCCCAGTTGCACTCCAGAGCCCAGGATCTTTCCACTGTGAAGTGCTGCCTCCCAGGGAGTGGGCAAGACTTTACAGAGGGATCTCTGGGTGTGTCTGGGGTTGCTTTGCCAGGCTAAGTGTGAGACCAAGCTGACTGCTCAAAGGAGTTCTGGTTTGGTGAGCAACAAAGAGGCCAGGAAACTTCACTGCCAATGTTGCAGCTTAGATGGGGTCAAAGCCAGGCCTGAGGCAGTGGCTGCTGGGCTGGTAAAAAAAAAAAAAAAAATTTTTTTTTTTTTTTACTCCCCGGATATCCCAGACTCTATGTCACCCGTACAAATCGTACCAGGCACTGGGCTAAGCCCTTCAGCACTCTACGAGCAAATGGAGGCACCGAGGGGTGAAGGAAGTGGCCCAAGGTCACCTACCAGTGTAACAGCAAGGACCAGAAGCCACGGCTGTCAGGTCCCAGAGCCCTGGCCCTTAGGTCCACCCCACCCGAGCCTCTCCATCCCACACTGGAGGCAGGTGGGTGAGTTCAGAGGCTGAAACAGGACCTGGGCAGCCCCAGGACTGGCAGGAAATTCAGCCAGTCGGGATGAGCCCAGAGGCTACCTGGGAATGGCCTGAGGAAGGAGTAGGTCCTGGGAACCTGAGCCTGGGTGGGTGGCTCCAGAACACCTTCAGACCCAGATACAAAGCCTTTCTCCCTGCAAGTGCAGACATTCCTGCCTGGTGTCCACAGGGAGTGGGGAATGAACAACTTTGTCCACAGTCTGTAGAAGACAGGTGATCCCACAAGTGGCAGGGGTCAGTTCTAGGCTGAGAGCACACTCTGACTACTGGTGGTGGGGTGTGGCATCAGCAACAAGGCACCAACAACCACCACCAACCCCAAAGTTGGATTCAGAGGGCCCAGGGTTATAGTCCAGCTCTGCCCTTGCAGCGAAGGGGTCTGAGCCTCCGTGTCCTCATCCACGAGCCAGGAATAAGGGTTGGAGTAGAGCAGGGGTTGACAAACTATGGCCCATGTGCCAAATCGGCACACTGTCTGTTTTTTGTACCACCTGCGAGCTAGGAATGGCTTTTACATTTTTAAATAGTTGGGAAAAAAATCAAAGGGAGATTTTGTAACACATGAAAATTACATGAAATTCAAATTTGAATGTTCATAAATAAGGCTGTATCAGAACACAGCCACATCTACTGGTTTAGGTATTACCTATAAGTGCTATTAGGAGCCTGGGTGGTGCAGCAGTTAAGTGCTCAGCTGCTAACAAAAGGTTGGTGGTTCGAACCCACCCGGTGGCTCTGCGGGAGAAAGACCTGATTATCTGCTCCCATAAAGATTACAGTCTAGAAAACCCTATGAGGGCAGTTCTACTCTGTCACATGGGGTCATTATTAGTTGAAATCGACTCGATGGCACTTAACAACATAGCTGCTATACCTGGGTGGTGCAAATAGTAACATGCTTGGCTGCTAAATGAAAGGCTGGAGGTTGGAGTCCACCCAGAGGTGCCTTGGAAGAAAGGCCTGGAGATCTGTTTCTGAAAAACCAGCCATTGAAAACCCCATGGAGCACAGTTCTACTCTGACACACCAGGGGTCACCATGAGTCAGAATTGACTCATAGCTGGTGGTTTATGGCTGCCAATGCCCCACATCGGCAGAGGCAAGGAACTGCAACAGTGACTGAATGGCCCTTAAAGCCTAAAACATTTGTATCTGACCCATTACAGAAAACATTTGCTGGCCCCTGGTGTAGGGGATCAAACGGTGTGCACATAGCTATCTGTAAGAGGCAGGCTGCAGTGAAGGCCAGGACCCCCCTTAACTTGGGACCTTGAGGGAGAGAAGAATCAGCGAGTTGGGATTGCAGGAGTTGAAGGCACTTCATTAGGAGAGAGAAGACATAGGATCCCTGCCTGTCGGCTCAGACTTGGCCTCTGCCAAAGCCCGGATGTGGGCGAAGAACTTCCTGGGCCTCACTCTCCTCATCTGTGGAATGGGACTCCTAATTGCATCCACTGTTAGGCAGAGAAAGTGAGGTCATGTGAATGAAATAATGCAGCGCCCAGCCAGTCAGGATGCAGTGAGTGGGAGCTGCTGCGGTTAGCATCTTTATCATCATCATCAGTTGGCTCAGGACTCGTGGAACGGGTGAGAGGTGAGCTTTACACTTGCAGAAGAAATTCAGCAAAAAGAATGTCCTTCAACATTATGCTTCCTTGATCACATTTTCTGTGAACATTGGAAGGTCCGCCCATGCTTTCCTGCTTGACTATGCTCACAGTAGGGCTTTGCTATCCCCAGGGGATTCTTATATATAACTTGGGGGGTGGGCAGTGGAGGAGCATCGGGGGGTGTGGGGGGCTTGTTAGGAATGCAGATTCTCAGCAGGGAACTTGTTAGAGACAAAAATTCTCAGCAGGGGGTTGAACCAGACCAAACTGGTTTGAAG
The DNA here is from genome assembly GCF_030014295.1 of Loxodonta africana. NCBI lineage: Eukaryota > Metazoa > Chordata > Mammalia > Proboscidea > Elephantidae > Loxodonta > Loxodonta africana. Next base: position 38,516,032 of record NC_087348.1, read on the forward strand.
CCCTGGCTGATAGCCAACAAAATCTGGGAGTGAGATGCAAACACATCTTTTTGGAAAATTCCAGAACAGTCACTGCTAGCTGTGTGAGCAACAGGGATGGAGGCACTGACTTTATATTATACTTTACAGCTGGTAAATTGGCCATTTCTAGGCAACTACAACTTAAACTGACCAAATATATAAATTCATGCTAAATCTGTTTGTACAATGAAATTATCATACTAATATTTTACTAATTTCTACTTATCCTTCAACACTCAGCTCAGATACCGCCTCCTCCAGGAAACCACCTATATGCACATATGTTGTTAGAGGGACTCCTCTGCTTCCTTCTGATAGTATTGGATACTGGAGCCGCTCCCAGCACAGGCTCTAGCGTCAGACTGACTGGGTTTGAATTCTGCTCCACCATCTCCTAGCTGTGTGACTATAGACAGATGGTTTGACCTCTGTGAGCCTCACTTTTCTCATCTGTAAAATGAGGAAGATAAAACCTATTTTGCAGATTGGTCCAAGCATTAAATTAAATAATGTGGGTAAAATGCCTGGCCCATGGTAGGCGTTTAACAAATGGCACTTACAGTTCTAACTCGATGTGCTATACTGTAAATTTCTATTTACTTTTCCATCTCCCCTGTGGACTGTGACACCTCGAGAAGAGGGACTATGTGTTGTTTATGAGAATAAAGTAGGCTCCCAACGAATGTTGTTGAATGAAAGATTGGATGGACGGACAGACGGACGGACGGATGGACGGATGGGTAGACGGTAGATGAGTGGGTAGTTGGAGGATTGGGTGGAGGGATGGATGATGGATGGATGGATGGATGGATGGATGGATGGATGGATGGATGGATGGATGAAGGGGACGACAGAGGGGTGAATGATGAGTGAGTGGATGGATGGGTGGGTGGATAAATGAGTGGATGGGTGGGTAGAAGAAAGGAGAAATGTAAGGGGGAGGGAGGGAAGGACTTCCACAAAGAACACCAGGACTTTCAACTGATTAGCCATCTGAAGGGAGTCTGAGATTTACTGCCTCGGAATTGGATGAGGTTCTATTTTCAGGCCTCTTCTGTCCTCAGCCAAGGGGTGGTGGAGTGGGATGTATAGGCTGAGTACCCTGAGTGAGCTCTGAATGCCAGGACCCACTGCCAAGCCTCCCACATCTTTCCTCTGACCCCCTGGGTACAGGAGGTAGGGGGGTTGGGGGAGGGCCTGGTCTCTTCAAGAGAACCCCATCTCTGTGTTGGATCCCCCTGTGAGCTTGCAACTGAGGAGTAGGAGGCTTGGTTTGACCTGCACCCGAGCATGGAGAAGGAGCCCTCGCACCCTGATATGAGAACCCTATAGTTCCCAAGTAGCCGTGGGAAACCGAGTAGGGCAGGGGCCACAGCACCTCCTGGCCCAGAATCAGTAGCCCCAGCTCTGACAGGACAGGTGTTGGTGACTAGCACAGGTGACTGCCCTCCCTGGGCCTGCCTCCTCACCTGTCAAATGACGGGCTTGGACCAGCGCTGCGTTTTCCGGAGCGGTTCCTCAGAACACGAGTCCCAGGAGACACACTATTAGAAACAAAACGCTTTGCTGTCACCAAGTTTGTGGAGCACCAATTCTCCTCTCCTCAAAAGCCGCCTCACATGAGACCATTAAAGTCTCTGAGATGTCCTGATCCATTGTTTCCAAACTTACTGGGAAACCATTTTCCACTTAATAACTATTAACACCCTGTGGAACACATCTTAGGAAACACCAAACCAAAGGCTCTTGAAGGTCCCTCCTGGCCTGGCATTCCAGGGCTCTAAGTGCTGTAGGGATCAGAGATTGAGGAGTCAGTGGCCCTGGACCTGACTTAGCCAAATGGCTTAGGCCAAACACCTAAGAGCCACACTTGGGCCTCCCTCTTCCTCACCCAACACAGCCAAAATGGATCTCCAATCCACCACTTCTCTGGGCCTCGTGCCGCCACCTCCTCCTGAACAAGCACGGCTTCTCGGCTGGTCACAGGTTTCACTCCTGCCCTCACCAATCCCTTATCCACACAACAGGGAAGAGGGCTCTATCAAAATGCAAACTGCCCTTGCAACTCTCCAGTGGTGACCTAGCCTATGTATAAAATCCTGACTCCTATGTGGCTGGCGGGGCCCTGCCTGCTTTGCCCTCCTCTGTTGTTTTTACTCACCACCTCCCCCAGCCCCTATATGCACACTCATTCTGCCCTCTTTCCTAATGTCCCTGTACCCTGAGCCCTTTCCTGCCTCAGCACTCCTCCCCCAAAGCGCCCTGGCTGGCTGGCTCCTTCTCTTCTGGCCTCAGCCCAGAAGGCCAAGTTCCCTCCTCCAGGAGCTTCCCATGAACACCTGATCTTCACAGTGAGCCTCAACTCTAGCTGCACATTAGAATCAAAAATTGCCAGTGCCAGGCCCGCCCTGCACCAACCAGGTCAGCAGAATACTTAGTGTGGGGCGGGGCTTCCCCTGCGACGGTTAAGGAGCAGCCAGGTTTGACACCTGGTTCTGTCATTTCACCTGCATGTCCTTTCCCAGCCCTTATTACGGCTCACTCCAGCTAGCTTGTCACTGGTGTGCCTGTATCCCCCATTAGAACACAGGTTCCTTGAGGGCAGGGGCTGTGCCTGTCTTGTTCACCCCACCCACCCCATTCCAGAGCCTAGAACAGCACCTAGTACATAGTAAGTGCTTGATATGTAGCTGTAGGAAGAATGAAAGGAGACGGGGTCTGGAGAGGTCATGGAAGAGCCAAGACAAACCAACTTTGGTTCTGCCATAGCAGGCTTCAGGCCTTAGAAATCACGTGGTTTGGGTGGGGTGGTAGGGTAGAGGGTTGCTTCCCCCAAGACTGGATGTTAACCTCCTCTGGGTCAGCAGAGCTGATAGAAGCTGTGGACCCTCTCCCTGGAAAGACGCACATGCACAAACAGGCATCCTGTAGTCATAGTTTCAGGGGGCCACTGACCCTGGGCAGCCCACTGGGAGTGGGGGGACAGGAGGTTCTAGCTTCCCCCATCTCCTAAATGCCTTGTTCACCCAGCAATGTCCCCAAGCTTGGCCTCACATTGGAATTCCCTGGGGATCTCTAAAAAAAAAATGCTGCACCCCCAGGCTGCACCCCCAGAGATCCTGATTTCATTGGTCAGGGGTACAACCTGGGCAGCAGAGTCTTTTGAAGCTCCCCAGGGAGTTCTAAAGTGCAGCTGCATTGAGACACCCTGCCATAGTTCCTGTCCCTAGCATGGCCCAGTCCCTATGCCTCCAACTGGGGCGCAGGCAAGCCTGGGTTTCCTGGTGCAGCAGGGCCTGACCTGGAGACTGCCCGGTGCCCTGCTGTCTGGAAAACTGTGACGCATGAAGCTCCCTGTGCCTTGGCTCCACCCTGTGTACCTGGAAGTTCATTCCCCCTGGGTTATTTACCCCAGAGCAAGAGCACTGTGCACGAGAGGACCTCTGAGACCGCTGCATTTTTCAGAGGGGCACAGGGAGCATGAGACCTTCCACAGGTTACACAGCAAGATTGGGGCTGGGCGGGCAGTGGAGGACTTGGAGATGCCTGGTCCAGAGCTCTTCTCTCTCCCACTGCTGCCATGTCCTGCTCACTGGGCCCTTTGCATGGAGAGGTATCAGGAGCACTGGACTCAGAGTCACACAGCCAGCCAGCCCTTGGTCCCTACCCCTGGCTCTGCCATGTGTTAGCCACATAACAGAGCTGCTTCCTTATCAGTGAACAGGAATACTAAACCCTCCCAACCCTCACGGAGTGCAGAGAAACTGCGATCAGGTTAATGCCTAGTAGGGCTCAGCCTCGCTGGTCTCCTGGCCTACTCCTCCAACTCTCCCTGCCTAAAGACGCCGAAGCCGCCACATCTTATCAGCTGTGTGGCCTCGGACACCCGCTGTTCCTCAGTTTTCTCAGCTGCAAAATGGATTTAATAAAGGGTCATGGTGAGGACTAAATGAGTTAGTATCTGTAGCAGACCCCTGGTAGTACAGTGGTTAAAGTGCTTGGCTGCTAAACAAGAGGTCAGGCGTTCGAACCTACCAGCTGCTCCATTGGAGAGAGATGTGGCAGTCTGCTTCCGTACAGCCTCGGAAACCCTATGGGGCGGTTCTACTCTGTTCTAAAGGGTCACTATGAGTCTGAATTGACCCGATGGCAGTGGGTTTGGTTCGGTATCTGTATTTGATAAAGTAAGTGTCAAATAAATGCTACCAATTCTGATTATTATTATCCAGAAGTTGTTGATTTCCTGGGCAAAAGCCAGAAGCCCTCTGGAGGCTTGATCTAGCCTCCAGATATGAGCTTTGGCTGGGCCTCTCAAGGAAGGCTGCAGGCCCTCTGATGGGTGGGGCCTCTGCCCTCTGAGCCGAGCTACTGTCCAGCCAGTTTGGTGAGCCGGGCACCCGATCCCGTGGGAGCTCAGCCTGCCAGCTCTGGCAGTAAGTGAAGTGAGAAGAGCTAGCCTAACTGTTCTCTGGAAGCCAGCCCAGCTGAAGGCAACCCCACCTGCATGCTGGTTCCTGGCCACCCTATTCTCTGGTTCTCTGGACTTTGTCCTGAAAGAGGCTGGTCACATGTGGCTGTGTTTGTTTTCACGTTTCACAGGTGATGTATTTCCTGAAACCCTGACTGACTCCAGGAGCTGGCTTTTTGACCTCCCCACTATCTTTTTAATCGCACTTCTTACCTTTATTGTTGTTGTTAAAACCAAAAAAGAAAGAAAGAAAAAGGCAGTTACTCTGGGCAACAGGAAAATTGTGAGGCTCCAAAGCATGATTAGATCTTGAGTTTCCTTAAGACCCAGGTTTGAAACCTAGCCCTGCTTCCTCCTTGAGCAAGTGAGTTAGGAACCTCTCTGAGCCCCAAAGTTATTTCGAGCATGGGGACACTGATAGGACCCACAGGTGAGAATTGTTGGGGGACTGTGATATGGCATGAAAGAGCAACTCAGGTGAGCGACCACCACCACCACCACGGACTGGGAGAAACACATCCACATCACACCCTCCCAGGAACCACAGGATCTTCAAGACCAAACGGCCTCCTGTTCATCTTACAGATGGAACTCGAGGCCTGGTGAGGAACATCCCTGTCACATGATTCCATGAGCTGGTGTGACAGGTTCCCATTCTCCTGAGGACCTTAACACTCTGAAGCTGGGAGCTGGGATGGACACCTCATATATGGGAGAAGGAAGCTGCAGATAGAAGAGGAATAAAGGCCACCAGCCTCTCCTGGCCAGACTACAGCAGAGGGGTGGTTGCACTTTACAGTTTACATCATGCCGTTACTCACTGTATCTCACTTCATCACATATAAACCCCACTAGCTGAGATATTGTTATCCCTCTATAACAGATGGAAGCCCTGGGGGCACAGTGGTTAAGCATCCAGTTGCTAACCAAAAGGTCGGCAGTTCGAATTCACCAGCCACTCCTCGGGAACCCTATGGGGCAGCTCTACTCTGTCCTATAAGGTCGCTACGAGTCAGAACCAACTCGACACCAGTGGGGTTTAGTTTTAACAGATGAGGAAACTGAGACCCAGTGACTTGCCTAAGGCCACACAAGTAAGTGGCTAAACCAGGATTAAAATTCAGGTCTGACTTGAGACCAGAGCTCTTTTCTCCTCACTTGTTGCCAGATTGAGTGAGGTGGCTTGTGAAGCCTGCCCAACCCCCCATCCTACCCTTGCTCCCTGAAAGCCTGACTCTCTGCTTCCTGTCAGGAAGGAAAAGATCAGCTCCACCAACCCTGGCCAGGGTGTTACTTCAGCTTGGCTGATGAGGTCCTTCCCGGAAGGCTTTGCTTTGAAACTCAAGCAATGAGATTGGAAGGCCTTTAGCATGAAGAAAGGGGCTGCTTTGATGGAAGGGTACAGAGTAGGGAAGAACAGACACTTGGAGCTCTCCAGCTACCCCACCTGGCCCACACACAGCCAAAGGTGCACGTTGAGGCTGAGTCATAACCACTGAACTCTTCCTCTCCAAGGTTCCCTTTCTTGACTGTTTTTGGCCTTCTTAAAAGGCTGCTTTGGCCCCATGCAGCCCACGCCCCTCCCAGTGCTGAGTTCCAAAGCTCACGCACTCAGAATCACAGTGCTAGAAAGGCCTTTGACATTATCTAGCTCAGTCCTATTTCTCAGATGAGAAGACTGAGGTCCCTCCTTCTAGAGAATGTGTGTGTTCAGGGTATATTTTGGGGGGCAGAGAGGGGATTGTTAGTACACTCAGTGCTTTCCAACTTGTTTGACATCATGGCACATGTAGAGAAGAATACATACTTGTTCAGCACACTGAGGTGGACAGACAGGACTGTGACTGCCCAGGGCTCTGTCCCCAAGGGCAGGGGAAATGACTGTCTCGACATACCTGCAACCCATTCAGGCACACTGGCTGGGAAGCTCTAAATTAGGGAGACACTTAGGGACAATCTGGGACGATGCCTTAGAGCCCCAGATTTCAGGGGCCCCAACAACAGGACCAGATGATTCCCAAATGGATTCCTGGAGTCAACCACTTTCTGAGGATCCTGTCCCCGCCCCATGGCAGGAGAGAAGAAAATGAACCAGGTCATGGTATGGACTTTGAACTGAGAGAGACTTAAATTCCACTCCCATTTCTCAGAGCTGTATGACCATTGGCAAGTCACCTCCCTGCTCTGAGCTTCAGTGTCCTCATTTGTAAAATGTGGACCTCAGGGAAGAAGGCAGAATTAGTGGCCAAATCCCAGCTGTGAGCCTCACATAAACTTAGACCTGACGGTGAAGTGTCCCCTCGTCACATAGAAGGGAAAAAAGCTGTCCCCTTGAGGTGTGGGACAAGGAGTTCCTACAAACTGCTCCATGAAAGTCACCATCACTCAAGAATTTAAATGGGGCCAGGCAGAGGAGGACTAAGAAAAAAACTGATGGTGATGGAAGCACCCACCATGTGACTGGTATTCACTAGTAGGACCTCATTTGACCCGACACCACCCCGCAAGGTAGAGAACGTGGTTTGTCACCCCCATTTTACAAACAGGATCATGGGGGCTCAGCAGAGGGTGGCACTTGCCCTGGTCACATGCCCAGCTGAGCTTTGAGCTCAGGACACTCTGACGCCTGAGCCTAATATCCTTCCTCTTTTGTGATACTGCTTCCCACCATCCCAGCATTCTCATGGTGGAGTCACTGAAGTCAGGAATTAAAGTCACAATGCCCCAGCCCCAGGCACATGTGACCAGAGCATCCCAGGTGGGGCCCGCGTCTGCAGATTTAACAAACACACGTCTTTCAGGACACTTGCCCTGCACTAGCCAGCAATGACAGAGGTGGCCACCGTGGATGGCAGTACAGGATGTGAGCCCAGGCCTAACCCTCAGGGGTGACCTGGACGGGGACAACATGCCCTACCTCTAGACCAGCCCTTGGACCCAGAGGGTTTGCAGGGCTGCCTGGCCTGAGGGTCCCCAAGTGACCATTCTATTCAGCATTTCCATCTGCCACTGCCCACTGCACTTCACCGAACACCCTCCCCCAGCTGTTCACGAGCTGGACACAGGACTTAGAGGAATCAAATCCATCCCTGGCCTCAGGAAGTGTCCATTTTCAGAGCACAGACACGAAAATGAGCAGTTATACACACCAACGTACTTAAAAAGCAGTAGAGTGGCTCCACTGACCTCTAGCTCTCCCTCTGAGGGAAATGCGGGGGCTTCAGGACAGAGCTCCCAGTATTGAACAATTCTAATTTAACAATTATAAAAGCTAAATGTTTGCACAGTTACTACCTGCCGGAGGTTGTGCAAAATGCTCCATGACTCAGGTGATCCTTAGAACAACCCCAAGAAATAAGCAATACTCTTAACCTCATTTTATAGTTGAAGAAACCCAGACTCCAGGTGTGAAATGGACTTGCCCAAGATCACACGGCTGGTGGAGCTGGGAGCTGAAGCCCGGCAGTGAGGTACCCCACTGTCAAGCTGCGCTGCCTGCAAGAATAGAGTTATAAATGCCTGGTAACTAAAACAGCCCCACAAGGTCCAACCTGGGTTCGTCCAGTTTTGCAGCCTAGCCTCCGAACCCAACGCACAAAAGACACTCTGTGCAACACTGGGCACCAGGGTCCAGGCCTCACGCTCATCCCAGAATCTGGTCAACTGGGGGCAAGTAACTAACAAAGGGTTTACCTCTGGCCCAGGGTCCCTAAGAGACTGAAGGGAACTCTAATCAGGGACGCCACATGGCAGCAAGCAGACCCTTCAACCCCAGCTCAGGCTCAGGAAGGAGAAAGGACAGCTGAAATGCCACCTCCTCCAGGTAGCCTTCCCAGAATACCCTCCTGCATAGACCCTCATGGAGCACTATCTGGCAGCCCTAATTATCTTGGCCTGAGTGGTCAGGGTGGGCATCAGACTTAGATTAAAACCCTGGCTCTGTCTACCCTTTACTGTCACTTTACTGCTCTGAGCCTCAGTTCCCTTATCTGTAAAATGAGCAAATACTTTCTGTCTCTCAAGGCTGTAGGTCTTAGCACCTCCCTAGGCCTGAGAGCTGTTATGGTATTAGGGGTATTTGATAGAGAATGAGAGACAGACAGCTGGGGGCGGGGCTTAGTGAGAGGCCAGGTGAAGGCAAGGTGCTGCACACACAGGCACAGCGTTCTCCCTCTCATGAATCATGAGCGAAAACACAGAAAAGATAACAGTGGAGGGACAGGTTTTTTAATTCCAAGAGCTTGGAGGCAGAGAATGGGTCTTCCTGACTAAGGCCCAGCTAGAGGCAGCTCAGCCCAGACGAGAAGAGGGCAAGGCTCCCTGGGGCCTCAACCCCCTCACCCCACCCCACCCCCGCCCCCATCCTTGCTCATTTGTCTCTTCCCTTCAGGGTATGCCCCTATCTCTGGGTTCCTCTGAGCCTCCCCTCCTTTGCCCCGTGCCTTCCCAGCTCTGCCACCATCTCTCTAAGTCTCTGCCTTTGCCCTAGCAGTATCCAGGGAGACCTCACCCAGGGTGCAACCCTGGGCTCCAGCCCAGCCAGCGGTTTCCTGTGGCAGCACTGAGTTCAGGGAGGAACAGCCCCAGAAATCCATTTCTACCACCAGCAGGAAGCTGGGCCCTCAGAGGCAGGGTAAAGGGCCGTGCCTCCCACAGAGTGGGCAGAGCTCAAGCCCCTGGTTCCCAGGCAAGGCAATGGCCATTTACCCAGCCCTGGGTGCCCGGTGTCCAGACAAGGAAGACCATGATAGTGGAGACTCTCACAGGGCACAGCCCGTGGGATCTCCTTCCCCAGGCCTCCCCTATTTCCTCCGGGATTGCGGAGGAGCCACAAGCCAAGGCAGCCTCCAGCATCCTCGGCTGAGCTTGTCTGGTGTAACTGCCTCCTCAGCACCATCCTGGACCTCAAGAGATGCCCTGGCTTCAGAGGTGCTTGCAGGAAGATGGAGGGAGCAGGGTTGGGAAGTGAGGGTGGAGAGAAAGAGAGGCAGAGAGAGATAAGGGAAGAGATAGAGTGACAGAGAGGGGGGCAAAAGGAAAGAAACAGAGAGAAAGAGACAGAGACATGGAGACGCAGACTGCGGGGAGATAGAGTGACACACAGAGACCAGAGCTTCTGCTGTGGCCACAGCTGAGACCTCTCTCTCCGCACTCTTGCCCTCACTCTGCCCAGGTGCCCCCGCGCCCACCCCAGGTGACAGAGCTTCCTTGCGCCCTAGGTTCCAGTCTGCTGACCCAGTCAGGATCCCACCCTGGAAGCAGCCCAGCTCCCACCCCAGGCCACCTAGAAGCCTGCTCTCAGGCTCACCTCTCACCCTGTTTGGTAGCTAAGAGCCCCACCTCCGCTACAGCCTCCCTGAGGACCTATGGCCCTCTGATTCTTATCCACTACTGCCCCACCTCTTCCCTGCTGTCTGGCAACGATGGCCCATCCCTTCCCCAGCCCATTCTTCTCAGCCTTGGCCTCCCTCAGATTCTGGAGAGGCAGGGCGATCCCCTGGACACCCCCTCCCCCTAGATTCCTGAGCAGAGACCAGAAGGGGTGCTGGAGTACTCTGAGCTAGCCACCCATGGACCCCTAAGGAATCTGAAACAGGGAGAGGGGGCTTAGCTGCAGCCAGCAGTGGCTAAGTCAAAACCAGCACCCAGATTCCCAAAGAGCCCCATCTTCTCCCCTCCACTTAAGCCCTCTTACTCTGGGGAGGAAGGGGAGGAGCTCAGCCAGTTCCATCCTCTACACTCCCCTTCCCTAAACCTCAGCTTCCCATCTGTGCCTTAGGGACAGTCCCTATGCCTGCTCCCAAAAAGAAAAAAAATTTTTTTTTTTTTTTTTGTGGAAATCTAGACCCTTTACCCTGAGCCACCAATCTGGGAGACCCAGGATTCTGCCACCTTCTGTCTCTTCCGGGGCCAACCTACTTCCCACCCTTGCTTCAAGGGGTATGACTAGGTATGGCCTCTGGAAAGCAAAATTTAGCCAAGAATCCTTGTACCCACTGGAAGCTGAGGAGTGGGAGGGGTGGGGGGAGTGAGTCCCAGGTGTGGGGCTTGGGCAGGTTCTTTTCTCCCTCTGGGGCAAAAGCAGGTCATTCCTACCTTACATGGAGGTGTGAGGGTTAGGTAGATTTGAGGAGTAAAATACTTTAGCATAATAAAGGGAATTGGGGTGATTCTTATCACTGTGAAAAGGTTCCAGGCTGCACAGAGCTAGTGGGGAAGGGTTGAACAGACAGATAGAAATGACAAGGACAGGTGCTTGGCCCTATAGGAAGGGTCTGTACACCCAGGGGGCCCCAGGGGCCTGGTGTGGGATTCCAACAGTCCACCCCATAGGGATGTCGGATGACACCACTTAGGTCTCAGGGCCCCAGGCCTATCCCACCTAGGTGTTAAGGCCCCGAGCCTGGGCTGACTCCCAGGCTCCCTTCCCACAGGAAGAAAAGAGCTGAGAGAGCCTGCTTCCCTGGGGCAACCCAGGAGGCCAGGCTGAGCCAAGAGCACCGGGACCTGGTGAGCCTCCCAGTGTCCAGAGTGAAAGGGGACTGTTTGTTCTTCAGCAGGAAAGCAGATATGTAAATGAGCAGCAACTGGGGGAACTCAAGGCTCCCAGGAGGGAGTGCTCAGGGTTTCGGATCACCTGGATTTCACACCATTGATCCTGCTCTACCAGGAAGCCTCCTGTCTGCTCAAGTGTGCATCCTGAGAACACTGAGATACCAGTGCCCTTTCCGTAGATCTAGAAACTGAGGCTCGAAGAGGTTAGCGCTGAGCCAGGGTCTGAAGCTTGCAAAATGGCAGAGCCTGATTAAAGTCCTCTATGTTTGGAGCTGCGTGGTGCAAATGGTTAAGCGATCGATTACTAGCTGAAAGATTGGTGGTTCAAACCCACCCAGGGGCGCCTCAGAAGACAGGCCTGGTGATCTCCTTCTGAAAGGTGACAGCCTTGGAAACCCTTATGGAGCAGCTCTAGTCTGCACCTATGGGGTTGCCATGGGTCTGAATTGATTCAACAGCAACTAACAACATGTTTGGAGATGACTCCATCCCTCGGCCCAATCCTTTCCCCACTATCAGCCTAGAACATCCTCTACCTGGAGCAGACCATTGACCAAGGCTCGACCAGTCACGCCATCAAGGGGGCAGGGGAGGGTGGAGGCAGAATGCAGCCTGAGCCACCCACTGCAGGAAAGGGGGGGCATGGGCATTTCCTGAGAGTTTGAACCCATCAGACATCACCGCTGGCTGCTTTGCATACTTGATCTCATCAGTTAAGCCTCACAAGCCAAGTCAGTGAAGAAGTAACTTTCTCATTTTGAGGAAAAGGAAGCCAGGGTTCAGAGAAAGTGTCTTGCTCAAGGTCGCATGGTGTGAGTCACAGGTCTGAGCTGGCCCCAAGTGGGCCCACAGTCCTCAGTGTACACAGACCCTGCTGCCCTGGGTCTTACCAGCATGGAGTCCCTGAAAGGCCTGGGCCCACAACAGCCACAGTCCCTGGCCTCATGGCCTAGCTGGGGAATTAATAAACCCGGTTAGCCAGTTCCCCCTGGATAGACGGTTGACTTGGCTTGGCCAGAGAACCAGGTGGGAAGGCTTCCCTGAGGGAGGAAGGTGGCTGGAGCCTGTCCTGGAAGAATGAGGAAGACGGGTCAGGAGACAGGGGAGGAGGTGAGGGCCTTCCAAACAGAGGTGCGGGGCCCAGGCACCCAGCTATGAGAGTCTGGAAAATTCTGCACAGTTTAGAGGAATGGACACAGTCCCAAGTAGAAACCAGGCCCTGAGGTGGAATGTGGACCTCAGCCAGGTCCCTACCCCTACCAGGGGCTGGAATGGCAGGGCCTGGGTAGGAGCTGGTAACAAGGACAGCCTGGATCACCCTGTGGCAGTGCTTCTTCCCTTCCCACAGGTTCCTGGCCCAGAGCCAATGTCCCCAGCCAGCCTTTCCTGAGGTCATGGGATCCTCACACCCAAAACCCAGCAGCCCAGCTAAGAAGTCTGAGATCCTTAACCCTAAAACTGAGAAAGGGGAGGAGGCAGCTTGGGGTGATGGGCCAGGATCAGGATGATGAGCAAAGACAACACAGTTTCAAGTCCTGGCTCCAGCATCTCCTTTGCTGTAGGGCCCTGGGCAATTCACTCACTGCCTCTGTTATCATCTGCAAAAATAAGCTTAGTAATAACAACCTCCCTGCCTATGTCACAAGGTGCTGGGAGGCTGGAGGGAGTCAGTACAGGAGAAAATGTTCACTACTAAAAGCTATAAAGCACAAGGTATCATTATGACAAGAGAGGACTCAGATGCCCCATGAGGGGGAGTGATTTACCCAAGGTCACACAGCCAAACAGCCTCAGTTTTCCTTTCCGTACAGTGGGGATGAGTCTTGCCATTATGTACTTTCCAAACCAAAACCAAACTCCTTGGTGTTGAATCAATTCCGACTCATACAGACCCTATAGGACAGATTGGAACTGCCCCCGTAGGGTTCCCAAGGCTGTAATCTTTACGAAGCAGACTGCCACATCTTTCTCCCATGGAGCAGCTGGTGGGTTCAAGCTGCCAACCTTTGAATTAGGCGCTGAGCACTTAACCGCTATGCCACCAGGGCTCCTTATTCCCAATATATACAGAGCACATACTGGAGAAGGAGTAAGGAGGCAGGGGGATTTGGGGGGCAGGGGGGCTGGCAGTGAGTCCAGGCCTCACAGACATAAGCTTTTATTAAATAGACAAAATTCCTGTCAACAGCCCCAGGAGCTGAAATTCACCATACAACACCCTTGCCCCATTTCACTACTTCAGTGGTTCTCGAAGTGTGGTCCCTGGACCAGCAGCAGCAGCATCAGAAATCGCATCAGAAACGCACTCTAGACCCAGAGAAACTCCAGCGATCCTTTGCTCTGACAAACCTTCCAGGTGACTCTGCTGCAGGTGACAGGTTAAGAACTATTCACTGTACCGCCCCATGACCCCCTCTCTTACTCTGCAGAAACTGCCTCCCACGGACTCATCTTCCCATCCCTGGTTTCCAGTAGGCTGCTGGGGAGGAAGGAGTCAGGTCAGAGAGAGCTCATTAAATAGTTAAGAGATCCCATAATTAGTTAATGACACCACAGGCTCCTGGAAAGGAAAGAGGAGAAGGGTCAGAAGTCAGACTACAATTGAAGAGAAAAAGCGACCCCATATCTACATGTCTGTCTCCTTTACCCCAAGAGCCTGCCCCCTTCCTTCCCCGGGTTTGCTAATTAGCACCAAGAGGCAGAGAGTACCCCTTCCTCCTAGTGCGACTGCAGCTAAATTTGGGGGTATGCCCTGGTGGGTACCAGGGAAAGGGTTTTTCCCTGACAATCTAATCCTCAGACCTTGAGTTTAAAAACCACATGACTGGAAATCCACTTCTGGGAATTCACTTCGCAGAGATGGCTGGAGTTCAGTGTAAATTATATGTACAGACAAGGTGATCACTACAGCAATGTGGATACTAATGAAAAGTTCGAAATGGCCTAAGTGTGCAACTGCAGGGGAAGGCTTCACCAGGTTATGGTGGCTCCCTGCTGTGTGATACTGCAGGGCTTCACCAGCTCCATGCGGTGTGATGCCGCAGGGCTGGAACGCATGCTGTAGGGGAATATTTCATGACATGGAAAAACCCTCCCTATGTAATGTTAGCAAAGACCAGCAGCACAGGAAGTGGTTTATATGTGTTTTTTTTTTTTTTTTTTTAAGACAAAAGCACCACGGCTCACCATGGTTATCTCTGAGTAGTTATTTCCTTCTTTCCATCTGTCTTTATCTTCTAAATTTTTCCACAAAAACTATTAGCTTCAATAATTTAAAAGAAAAAAAATTTTTTTAAAGTGGCCATTTGGTTCAGATGGAGATAAAGTTTTTTTGTTTTTTTTGACAGCAGAAAGGTCTCTTTTCTATGTCAGAATCACTGGCTTGGGAGGTCCTGCTACAAGGGAGCATTGGTCCCCCTGGGGAGTGTCCACACATTCCACGTGGTCCCAATAAGCATGATCAGGACCAATAAGTAGAAGGTAAGGGAGGATGGGTTTGCTCAAATTCTACACTGTATTTTATAAGGGTCAGATCTATCTAGAGATGAAAGGTAATGAGTTCCCCAAGTCTTGAGGTGTTCAAACAAAGGCTGGCTGCTGTTGAGAGGATGAAACTGGGTAGGGAGGTTGACTCAATGAACTATAGGCTACTTATAACACCAAGATCCTGTGAATCTAGACACAAGCCCTCAACTCTATACCAAGAGCACGTGGGTCAGGGTTGAGCTCTGATGGTCTGACTGGGAACGAAGACAACAGAGGCCTAAGCCTCCTCCTGACCCCCAGAAATGCAAAGAGCCCTGGAAAAATCCTTTGCTCGAGATGAAAGAACCTCAACTTTTGGGGAGGAGGGCTCCTTGCTACTTCCCCAAAAGAGTGCCAAGAACAGCCTTCATCATGATCACCCTTTCCATCCTCTGGCCTTTACTGGGGGCACACTCTGAGCCAGACCTGCTACTAAGCATTTCATTCACATTATCTCATATCCCTATCATTCCCTATTTCATAGATAAGGAAACCAAGAGTCTGAGAGGTTAAGAAACTTGCCTAACAGCAAGTAGCTAGTGCAAGGTGGGGGTGGCCCATGCTCGGGTCTTGCTGACATTAGAGCTTGAGGGGCCAGAAGAAGCCCAAGCTACAAACACAACCCCAGTGTCCCCCAACTTGCAGCTTGCTCCCCAGGGATTTCTGACAGGTACAAAGTTTGAGAAACATGGCACCGTGCTATACTGTCTCCTAGTAAAAGACGAGCCTGCTGCCTCACCTTGCCAGGAGAGAGTGTGGCTCAGAAAGAAGTGGGATCAGAGGGGCATTCAAACGAACCCTTGATGTCTAGTACCAGCATAGACAATGCACCCTCCCTCGTCCCAGTTTCATCTCCACTGTATGTTTGGATAGGGCACAGGTCAGGAAGTGGGTGCCTATATGACTGAGGGTAACCCAAGATCCGGCCAGCAACTCACTTACTACACCAGCACAGATGGATCACTTCCCCTTCTCCCATCCCCATCGACTTTCTCTCTCCTCTTATAAATGATGGCGGCTCATCAGGTCGCATAGCAACAACATTCTAATACTCCATCTCCCAGGGAAACCCCAAGAATCCACTAAGGCAGTGAGTAGGAGAGTGATTTTCCAAGTGCAATAGTATGATTATTAATTACTGTTATTATTATCAGCATCAGCAAAGGAATATTTTTTGAGCGCCTACTGCATTTTTTTTTTTTTTTTTACTGCATACCAGGCACCACCCAAAGGGCCATATATGAAAGAGGACGATCTTTGATCTTTTACTTCCCGCTCGGTTCCAACCCTGGAACACCTCTGGCATGGCTCCGACCCTCCTGCCGCACTTCACGTCCCCAACCCGAGTGGCTTCTCTGATTGGCTGGTCTGGGAGACACGCGGGCACGCTCAGTGAGGCCCCGCCTCCCTCAGATCCAAGCTGCCTGCCCCGACCATTCCATCTGCGCTGTTCCAGCTGGTTCTGCAGGGAGCCTGGCCCGGCGCGGCGCTGCCTGTCACTGGGAGGACTCTGCCAATTAGCAAGCCCTCTGGGCCCTGGATCTAGACCCACGTTCTCCAGCTGGCCTTCTCAGGAATGAAGCTTCCGTTTGGAGCCCATCTCTGGCAACTGTTTTGTTTTCACTTGCTTCCAAATTCTGAAGGAGAAGGCATATGATAAGCACATTTTATTATCACAGCAGCCCCTCTGAGGTAGATGTTATTAGTATCCCCATTTTACAGTTGAGGAAGCTGAGGTTCAGAAAGGTTAATAAGCCCTTTGGTTTCAACTACTGTTGAAAAGTTTTCCAGCCTACATCCCCTAGCCCCTACAGGACTCAGGGTGTGTCCATTATCATGGAAGCTGGATTACACATCTATCTGTATCTGACCCCTGTCTCCCAGGCTGTGAGGCTGATGGCCATAGACGCTCCAGCAGTCTCTGAGGCTTGACAAAGTAATATTCACTTGAAACCAACACCCTTACCCCCTTTGAAAAAAAATATGATTTATTACCAACAAAATCTCCATATGATCCCCAGTTCATATAAAACATCTTTAAGTATGTACAATAAGTTTTTTATAGCTTTACTGCGTGTGTTCTTTTTCCTTGAGCATAAAAATAATACAAGCTCACTGCAGAAGAGTCAGAAAATAGGAGAAAGTAAAGAGATAGCAAAGGTCTTCTGTAATTTGATCTACATAACCCACTGTAATATGTGCCTTTAAGTTGATTCACTTACTTTTTGGCCTGTGGAGTCCCAGTATTGTCATGGGGGAGCAGCTCTGCCATTCAGTGTCTGCAGTGCCCCCGAGGGAGCAGCCACAACCTGCCCACATTCAGTCTTCCTCCCCGGTTGTCAGTGCAGAAGGGGCCAGGCGCCCAGAAGTTCTTTCCCGGGATAAAACCCTATGGCCATCCACTGTGGCATCCCAGGTGTCCCGCTTGCAAAAACCCAGTGCAGCAAATGCAGGATAACAGTTAGAGTTTTGCTACCCAGTTATAGATAGCAGGGGCCCATCCTGACTTGTTTACTTGTCAGATAAGGAAACTGACATCCAGAGAAGGACTGTAACTTGCCCAAGGTCATATGGCGAGTATAAGATGAGCTAGGGCCAGAGCTCAGGTCTCCTGACATCCTCCCTGCCCCACCCCCAGAGTCAAGCTATTCACCGAATTCTTCTGCCCCTAAAGATTTAAAACAGCTGATACATATATAGGACTTACCACGTGCCGGGCCCTATGTGAGCAGCCCTGGTGGCACAGTGGTTAAAGTGTTCACCTGCTAACCGAAAGGTCAGTGGCTCAAACCCACCAGCCGCTCCACTGGAGAAAGCTGTAGCAGTCTGCTTCTGTAAAGATATACGGCCTTAGAAACCCGATGGGACCAGTTCTAGTCTGTCCCATAGTGTCACTGAATTAGAATTGACAGCAGTGGGTTTGGTTTTTCTTTAAGGTGTCTTGATAGTAACAAGAATGAACATTGATTGAGTGCTTACTGGGCCACATATAGCAGCGGGTTGGGTTTGAGTTTATGTGCCAGGCACTGTCCTAAATGCATCACATGTGTTAACTCATGTAATTCTTAAGCAACCCTATGAGGTCAGGACAGTTCTCACCTCCATCTTACATAGCTGCTGGAGCTGGTGCACAGACGGGTTAAGGCACTTGCCCATGGTCACACTCAGCTAGTAAGAAGCAGAGGCAGGAATCCTTAGGTAGTCTGACCTCTTAACCATCATACAAATCTGCATGAAGTTCCTTCCCTCTCTCTCTTGGGCCCAAGGAGGTTTCTGGAACACATGACGCCTGAAGTGTCACCCCCCTGGCCAAGGCCACTCTGCAGGCTCCCATCAGAGCCGGGATTTGAACCCAGACTTCCTAACGCCCAGCCTCAACTGCTTTGTCACTTCTCCACATTGGCTCTATGGGCAAAGGCCCAGAATGCTGAACAACTCCCAGCCCAGATCACCCAACACAGCAGGGAAAGTTGGGGTTGGGCTGTAGAGAAGGGCTGAAGCCCCCAGTGCAGCAAAACAAGTCAGGGGGGAACATGGAGGTGCTTGCCAGGGCTGCTCCCCAGGTGGTCTACATGAAGGCTAATGCTGGGAAGGCTAAGAGGGCACCTTCCCATTCTCCCCCATCTACACCTGCACCCTGAGCCAGAGCCCCACAGGGCTGCAGCATCTTCCACACGTAACTGCTGACTTGAAGGTGCCTTTTCTGGCTGAGTCAGGGTTCACTAAAGGCCAGAGTGGCCCCTCACCAGACGGGCTAGAGGAAGTTGAGCTGTTCCCCTCAGGAAGCGAAAGGCCAGGGGCTGTCTGAAGCAATCCTAGGCCATCCACTCTATTCCAACTTCCCTGGATCTAGTCTCCAGGAGTGGGGCAGGCAGGCCCATCCAGACCCTGCCTCTGGCCTTTCCCAAGGAGTCCCCCAGTGACTGGCACTGAGCTGGGTCCTGCTGGGAGCCCCCTGAGAACCACTTATTCATTTAACCATCATTTCCCCTCTGCCTTCTGTGTGCCAGGCCTTGTGCCAGGAATCAAGGATACAGAGATGGATAGGACAGTCCCTACCAAGAAGGCTCTCAGAGACACTCCATACACCACAAAACAGCAACCAAAGGGGTAAACAACCACAAGGGAAAGAGGGGGAGGAAGAGGACAGGGTCGGGGAAAGGAGGGGGATGTGAGGAAAGTCTGCCGTCACATTCAGACCCACTTCCCCCTCAGGAAACTTAGAGTCATATTGGAGAGACCCAGCCACCCCCAGGAAGAGCAGGGGTCACACAGCCGGAAGTGGCTAGTTTCTTGGGGTGTGCGCACTCACACAATGTTGGAGAGGGCGTGGAGGGCCTGGGCAGAAGAGGGGTGCTCCGGGGAACGTCCCTGGGCCCTGAGAAGCAGACTGCTGCAGTCTTGAAATACCAGCCAGGTGCAAAAAATAACAATAACTTCCATTTATTGAGCGTTTACTGTGTGCTAGGCATAAAAGAAGGAGCTCTCGTGGCACAGTGGTTAAACCCTCAGCTGCTAATGGAAAGGTCGGCAGTTCGAATCTACCAGCTGCTCCATGGGAGAAGGATGTGGCAATCTGCTTCCGTAAAGATTACCCCACTGCCGTCGAGTAGATTCCGACTCATAGCAACCCTATAGGGCAGAGTAGAACTGCCCCATAGAGTTCCCAAGGAGCACCTGGCGGATTCGAACTGCCGACCTTTTGGTTAGCAGCCGTAGCACTTAACCACTATGCTGCCACCAGGGTTTCCCCGTAAAGATTACAGCCTTAGAAATCTTCTGGGGCAGTTCTACTTTGTCCTATAGGGTCGCTGTGAGTTGGAATCAACTTGATGGCAGTGGGTTTGGTTTTGATTGGGTAGGCATAAAAGTGCTCAGCGTTACATGTGTATTTTTTTATTTCATGTTTTCTTCACGTCACCCTCTGACCGAGTTACACTGTTATCCTCAATTAATAGACTCAGAAACCGAGGCCCAGAAAGCGTCACATAAGCTAGGAATTGGCAGGGCCAAGATTCCAACTCCAGAATCCAGCTCTTCACCACCATGCTATGCCAGCTCCTAATCTGTGGATAGACAGAAGGTAAGAGAGGGTGCTTCGGGCAGAAAAACAGGGTAAGCAAGAGTAAGGGGTTGGGACGAAGTACTACTTGTCTGAGGGCAGCTGCCTGCTCAGCGCTGAGACTGTATCGTGTGTGTGTATACCCGTGCTTGCACATGCTCCACTTTACACAGGACGGAGCTCAGGTTGCAGAAGCCCCTAAGAGCTAAGTAATGAAGGGGCCGCTGGTAGAGCAGAAGGAGAAACCCAGAGAGGAGATGGAATTTGTGTAAGGTCACACAGCAAGTCCAGAGGAAAGCCGGGAACTAATTCTGAGAACCAGAGGACAGGCCTCTCCCCTGCGCTCAGCTGCTCATCTATGTCAGCACAGAGTGAATCAGCTGCTGACAGGAAAACCACGGTGTGGGGGAACCCCAGGGGTGAGTCAGGAACAAGGCAGCCCCTGAGACACGTCAACTGGCTGATTCCAAAGGCTGTCTGCTGGGTCTGTGGTTGGCGGCATGGGGGTCAGGGAGGGGGGAAGCAGCACATATCACTTGGCCCGTGTTTACCTCTGGGCTTCCCTGCCAGCTCCTCAGACCCAGGCTTAGAGGAGGGGAAGCTGGTGGGCAGGGCAGCTCCTGCTGAGATTAAACAGACACCCTGGTCCCCCAGTGCTTGCCCCGTCCTGTCCCCCAGAGGGGCAGGAGAAGCCAAGGGGATGGGGCTCTTCCCTCCCTTCCTGCTTCTCTCAGAGCTAACTCCTGACCGTTTGATCCTCCGGATTAAACCACAACCGCCCCTCCAGAGCTTCCCGTAGGGCAGAGGAAGTGGGTGTAACGGTTTGGAGCAGGGGGCCGAGGCCAAGCCAAAACCAGGGGGTGCCAGCTGTTCCCAGACGCTCCAGGGCCAAAGAAGCCCTCAGTGCTTTAGTCCTCTGAGCCCTGACCAGAGAGGTCTACCTTGTCCTGGGGGAGGGGGAAAGGGTTGTGTCCCAGTGTGTGTGAGGGGGGAGTGGAGAGGAGGAGCTTCCAGGCTGTGGCTCAAAGGTCTGAGGCCTCAAGAGAGAGAGGGGCTGCCCCTGTATTGCAGGAACTTCAGAGCCCAGGCGAACTGAATGGGAAATCCCGCTTTGCCCACCAATGTGGGAGACTTGTGCCCTGCTGGCTGTCCCAATGCCCTGGGAGAAAAATACATGGCTAACCTCTCATCCTTGCCCTCGCTGGACTAGGCCTGGGAGAAGACCCTATGGCATACTTTCCCACCTACCCTGTTCCCAAACCCACTGCTGGCTGGTTTAGCTCCCACCACTTGACCAAGATGCTCCCCTTCATGGGCCAGCCTGAGGGCCTTCTTGGAGCTCCTCTCCCCATCACTCTGTAGCACTCATCACCGTCTTCAGCACACCTTCCCTCCAAACACAGCCACTGTTTTTAGCCCCTTCCACATGCCAGGGCCGGGGGGCGGGGGGGGGGCAGGGCATGGCAGTGGTGGTTCAGTGGTAAAGGTCTCGCCTTCCATGCAGGAGACCCATGTTCGATTCCCAGCCATTGCACCTCATGCACGGCCACCACCCATCTGTCAGTGGAGGCTTGAGTGTTGCTGTGATGCTGAACAGGTTTCAGTGAAGCCTCCAGACTAAGATAGACTAGGAAGAAAGGCCTGGTGACCTACTATCTGATAATTAGCCAATGACAACCTCATGGATCACAACAGTCCAATCCCATTGTATATGGTGCCACCGTGAACTCGGGGCTGACTAGATGGCAGCTAACAACCACAATATGTGACAGTCTAGGCTGGGTGCCAGAATAGAAGGAAACACAGAACTTACACTAGAACGCTCCTCTCCTGTGCCACCCTGGCTTCCCTCTGACTGCACCTTTTCCAGCCCCCCAGCCAGTGCCTTTTCCTTCAGCCCCCCGCTGCAGATGTCCCCAAAGCCACCCAGCCCCCTCCTTCCCCATCCCTGAAGCCACTGGCTTATTTTCCTGTGACCACTGGATCCTCACTCTAGCACATCTAGATTGCATCACTCCCCTGCTCAAAAACCTTCAATAACTCCCCACTGTCCACGAACCAAATCCAAACACCTCGCCTTGGATTCAAAGCCCTCCACGAGTTGATCCAACCTACCCTTCTAATTTCCCATTCCCTGCACAGCCCCAATTCTCGGCCAGACTGGTCTACCTAGCAGTTTCCTGAAAATCCTGAGCATTCTGTCCCCCTTGCTTTTGTGGAGGTATCTTCCTCTGCCTGAAACACCGTCTTCCCCTTGGCTGCCGAAACCCTCCCAATCCTCAAGGCACATCCAAAACTCCATCTCAGGAAGCTTTCCAGAGCCCTCCAATCCTTGCTTCATTTATCACGTAAAGAGTCACTGGTCTCCTTGTCAAAGGCCCTTCCCACAGGCTAAGCAACTTGAGGCTGGGGGCAGTGTATCATCCTTTGTCATCGTGTGGTGGGGAGGGACTCTCCATGAGATGTTTAATAAGCACTGTTCGACATGAACTGCTTCTCCTCCCCACCCCATGCCCCACCTGCTGATCCCTTTCTCTCCCTTCTATAGCAGACTCTAATCTTACACACACAGCTGCTCAGAGAGGGGACTCAGTGCCCCAAGTTGATCCAAGCCTAACTAGTACTTTGGGGTCCAGGCAGAAAGTCCTGCTCAAGTCTCACTGACTTCAGGAAGCTCCCTCACCCCCAACCCTGGTTCTCCAGTGTCTCACCTCTTCTGAACACACACACGGTCTCCTCCACAAGGCAGTCTTCACAGTACTTTCCAGCCGGTTCTAAAGTGCATGGCTCACCTCTCCCAGAAGACACAGGGTGCCGACTGGCAGCACCCTCTGTCTCTTTCAGTGCCTAGCCCCGCTCAAGACAGACAACAGGTGCCCACACTGACCCCCACCTCCACCCCGAGCCAGGCATGTGATGGAATAGCTGGATTCCAGCCACCAGGGCAGTACAGACCCATGAAATCCCTCCTGACTCCAAGCCCAGGGTGTGAGTTACCCTATTCAGCGGGGCATGGTGGGGTTGGCGGAGCCCTCACTGTCAGCCACGCAAGACAAGGGCAGGGCCCAGCTTTGGCTAGTTCACCTCTGTGTCCCCTCTTTTTGTGTCTAGTATGCAGTAGGTACCCAGTACACATTTGTGGTTTATTTAGTTGAGCACTCACCAGCCTCAGGTAAGATTACAGAAAACTCAGCCACTCTTTGGTCCAGGTGACACACTCCCCACCCTCCAAATGGACAGAGTGATGCTGGTGGCAGATGGCAATTTCTGGCTGTCCCTCACAAAGCCAAGAGAGGCTGCAGCCAACCTCCCACCCTCCAAAAAAAAAAAAAAAAGGGCTCATTCTCCAACAGGAAGCCAGCCTGTCACCTGCCCATCAACATCGGAGCAGCTGTCATGTAGTGAGGTACACGACACTGTTTTATCCAGTCTTTGCTACTACCACCGGGTAGTGCCATTACCCTTGTTTTGCAGATGAGGAAACTGAAGTTTGGAGAGGGAGTGGAACCCAAGAGTTTGACCCCAAAGGGCAAAACACTAACCACTGAACTAGGCTGCCCAGTTACTATGGCCTGGCACGGAGTACCTGCCACCACACACCATCACTGGGCACAGAACCCTCCAGCCCAAGTAACTAATCCTGGGCACGGACAAGAGCCTCTGGGCCCTGGCCTTGACAGGCCCAAGGTTCAGTGGGGTTTTCCTTTCTCCTCCCCACTCACCCTGATAAGAACCTGTCCTCTGGTTTCCCCCCTGGCCTCCTAGGAAAAGCCTCTAGAGGTAACCAAAAGCCCCTGATAATTTCCGACCTGAAGTCTTAGGGGGCCAGTTCGCCTGAGCTCTCAAGACTTGGGGTGGAGAGCTGGAAACCTCCCTGGCTTGAGCTCTGCTTCCCCAGGACTTGGGGATTTCAACCCCATTCGAAAAACTAGGATGATCTTTACAGCAATTCCCTTCACGGTCCCGGAGAGTTCGCTTTGCACAGCCCCATTCCGCACGGAGAAACTGAGGTCTGGCGGCGCGACTGCCCCGGGATACCTGTGACTGCGCTGCAGCCCGCTCTCACCTGGCAGCTCTCACCTTCCGGGATTTGAGAGAGAAAAGACAACTGGAGCCTACGGTTCACCTGATTCAACCTCGTCCTTTTACCGGAACCCGAGAATTCCAGGACCGGGCGGGGACGGCCCTCCCCACGCCCCGGGCCACACAGTGGGTGCCTGGCGGAGCCGAGGAGCTGGAGTCAGAACTTGAGGGCCAGTGCTCTTTTTCGCCCCCCAGCTGCCTCCGCGGCCGACCTGTCACTTGTTCCCAGAAACCTGCCCAGAAGCGAAAACTAACTCAGCTTCTGGTTGTCCGGTTGGCCTCCCCTATCCCTTCTCACCTGTAAGCTCCGCTTTTTGCTCTGCGCTGCAAGCCCAGCGACACCCGCTAGCGCGCCAGTCTGAGTCGGACTGCGCAGCAGGGTTCAGTCACTCCACAGGCCCCCTCCCGGCGGCCGTCGGGGATACGCAGGGGCCTCCGGCCAGACCCCGCCCCCAGGAGGCCACGCCCCAGACCCGCTCTGGACACGTCCCCTGTCGCCACTCAGGTCCGCCAGCCCCGCCCCCCTGTGGCCGCTCCAAGCTTTCCCGGCCCGCCCCCAGCCCCTCCAGCCTCGCCCCCGGGCCGTGTCGGTGTGAAGCCTTACTCCCAGCCCAGCCAGGCCGCGCTCTCGGACCCTGCTAGGAGGGAGGCCCCACTCCCGGCCCCGCCTGACAGTCGCGCCCCTCCGCTGCTTCTCTGCACCTCCCCGCCGCTTCCCAGGCCGCTGACGCCGAGGCCCCACTGTCCCCTTAGGCCCGCCCACCGCCCCCCACCTTCCTCACATTCTCCGCCTGGCCTGGCCCGGCTCCCCAGGTCCGCCCACCCTTCCCGATACCCTCGCATTCTCCTCCGGGCCTGATCCGCCCCCTGGCCCGACTAGGCTGAAGCCACGCCCCAGGCGCGCCCCTTCTCGGCCTCAGCACCTCGGTAAACTGCCCGCGCAATCTCTGGCGACAGCCCAGGCCCCGACCCTGGCGTTCCAGGGCGAGTACATCCGGGGAACGGCGTGGGAACGGTTTGAGTTCCAAGTCAGGGCCTGTATCAGGAGGAGGCCTGGGCGCAGACGCTTTTCGAAAACACAGCTATTATTTATTGACAATCTTGGAGCTGCAATATTGAAGGGTTGTTGTTGTTGTTAAGTGCCATCGAGTTGGTTCCAACTCATAGCGACCCTATGTACTACACAGAATGAAACACTGCCCCTTCCTTCGCCATGCTCACAACCGTTGTTAACGCTTAAACCTACTGTTGCAGCCACTGTGTCAATCCATCTCACTGAGGGTCTACCTCTTTTTCACTGGCCCTGTACTCTACCAAGCATGATGTCCTTTTCCAGTGCCTGAACTCTCCTGATAACATGTCCAAAGTATGTACGATGCAGTCTCACCATCCTTGCTTCTAAGGAGCATTCTGGTTGTACTTCTTCCGAGACAGATTTGTTCATTCTCTTGGCAGTCGATGGTATATTTGGTATCCTTCGCCAACACCACAACTCAAAGGCATCAATTCTTCTTCGGTCTTCCTTATTCATTGTCCAGCTTTCGCATGCATAAGATGCGATTGAAAATATCATGGCTTGGGTCAGGCACACCTTAGTCTTCAAGGCGACATCTTTGCTTTTCAACACTTTAAAGAGGTCTTTTGCAGCTGATTTGCCCAGTGCAACCCATCTCCTGATTTCTTAACTGCTGCTTCCATGGGTGGTGGTGTGGATCCAAGTAAAATGAAATCCTTGACAACTTTAATCTTTTCTCTGTTTATCATGATGTTGCTTTTTGGTCCAGTTGTGAGGATTTTTGTTTTCTTTATATTGAGGTTTAATTCATACTGAAGGCTGTGGTCTTTGATCTTCATCAGCAAGTGCTTCAAGTCCTCTTCACTTTCAACAAGCAAGGTTGTGTCATCTGCTTAATGCAGATTGTTAATAAGTCTTCCTCCAATCCTGAAGCCCCGCTCTTCTTCATACAGTCCAGCCTCTCAGATTATCTGCTCAGCATACAGATTGAACAGGTATGGCCAAAGGATACAACCCTGACGCACACCTTTCCTGACTTTAAACCACGCAATATCTACTTGTTCTATTCAAACAACTGCCTCTTGATCTATGCACAGGTTCCTCATGAGCACAATTAAGCGTTCTGGAATTCCCATTCTTCACAATGTTATCCATAATTCGTTATGATCCACACAGTTGAATGCCTTTGCATAGGCAATAAAACACAGGTAAACATCTTTCTGGTACTCTGCTTTCATCCAGGATCCATCTGACATCAGCAATGATATCCCTGGTTCCATGTCCTCTTCTGATTCCAGCCTGAATTTCTGGCAGTTCCCTGTCGATATACTGCTGCAGACGCTTTTGAATGATCTTCAACAAATTTTACTTGCGTGTGACATTAATGACATTGTTCGATAATTTCTGCATTTGGTTGGATCCCCTTTCTTGGGGATGGGCATAAATACGGATCTCTTCCAGTCGCTTGACCAGGTAGCTGTCTTCTAAATTTCTTGGCATAGATGAGTGTGCACTTCCAGCGCTGTATCTATTCGTTGAAAAATCTCAGTTGGTATTCCATCAATTCCCAGAGTCTTGTTTTTCACCAAGCCTTCAGTGCAGCTTGGACTTCTTCCTTCAGTACCATCGGTTCCTGATCATATGTTATCTTCTGAAATGGTTGAACATCAACCAATTCTTTTCGATATAGTGACTCTGTATTCTTTCCATCTTCTTTTGATGCTTCCTGCATCATTTAATATTTTTCCCATGGAATCCTTCACTATTGCAACTTGAGGCTTGAATTTTTCTTCAGTTCTTTCAGCTTGAGAAATGCTGAGGGTTTTCTTCCCTTATGGTTTTCTATCTCCAGCTCTTTGCACATGTCCTTATAATACTTCACTTCGTATTCTCGATCAGCCCTTTGAAATCTTCTGTTCAGCTCTTTTACTTCATCATTTTTTCCTTTTGCTTTAGCTACTTGACTTTCAAGAGCAAGTTTCAGAGTCACTTCTGACATCCATTTTGCTCTTTTCTTTCTTTCCTGTCTTTTTAATGACCTTTTGCTTTCTTCGTGGATAATGTCCTTGATGTCAATCCACAACTTGTCTGGTCTTCGATCATTAGTGTTCAACACATCAAATCTATTCTTGAGACGGTCTCTAAATTTAGATGGGATATACTTAAGGTCATACTTTGGCTTTTGTCCATTTGTTCTAATTCTCTTCACTTTCAACTTAAACTTGCATATGAGCAATTACTGGTCTCTTCCACAGTTAGCCTCTGGCCTTGTTCTGACTGATGATATTGAGCTTTTCCATCTTCTCTTTCCACAGATGTAGTCGGTTTGATTCCTGTGCATTCCATCAGGTGAGCTCCACATGTACAGTCGCTGTTTATGTTGGTGAAAAAAGGTATTTGCAATGAAAAAGTCATTGGTCTTGCAAAATTCTATCATGCGATAGATATCTTGCATTGTTTCTGTCACCAAGGCCGTATTTTCCAACTAACAATCCTTCTTCTTTTGCAATTTTTTGCATTTCAATCACCAGTAATTATCAATGCATCCTGATTGCATGTTTGATCAATTTCAGACTGCAGAAGCTGGTAAAAACCTTCAATTTCGTCATCTTTGGCCTTAGTGGTCGGTGTGTAAATTTGAATAATAGTCGTATTAACTGGTCTTCTTTGTAGGCATATGGATATCATTCTGTCACTGACAGCCTTGTACTTCAGGATAGATCTTGAAATGTTCTTTCTGACGATGAATGCAACACCATTCCTCTTCAAGTTGTCATTCCTGTCATAGAAAACCATATGAGTGTCCATTTTGAAATGACCATTACCAGTCCATTTCAGCTCACTAATGCCTAGGATATGGGTGTTTATGTGTTCCATTTCATTTTTGACGATTTCCAATTTTCCTAGATTCATACTTCATACATTCTAGGTTCCAATTATTAATGGATGTTTGCAGCTGTTTCTTCTCATTTTGAGTTGTGCCACATCAGCAAATGAAGGTCCTGAAAGCTTGACTCCATCCACGTCATTAAGGTCGACTCTACTTTGAGGAGGCAGCTCTTCCCCAGTCTTCAAACCTAGGGAGCTCATCTTGCAACACTATATCAGACAATGTTCTGCTGCTATTCATAAGGTTTTCACTAGCTAACGCTTTTTAGAAGTAGATTGCCTGGTCCTTCTTCCTAGTCCGTAAGCTCAGCAGAAACCTGTCTGCCATGTGTGACCCCGTTGGTATCTGAATACCTGTAGTATAGCTTCCAGCATCACAGCAACACGCAAGCCCCCACGGTATGGCAAACTGACAGACACGTCAGGGACTGAAGGATTACATGGGCAATATATTGAATGATGCAGGAAGCATCAAAAGAAGATGGAAGGAACACACAGAGTACCAAAAAAGAATTGGTCACCATTCAACCATTTCAGAAAGTAGCATATGATCAAAAACCCATGTTACTGAAGGAAGAAGTCCAAGCTTCACTGAAGACATTGGCGAAAAACAAGTCCCCAGGAACTGACAAAATACCAGTTGAGGTGTTTCAACAAACAGATGCAACACTGGAATTGCTCATTTGTCTATGCCAAGAAATTTGGAAGATAGGTGCTCCTTGGAAACTGTGGCAATTCTACCGTCTTATAGGGTCACTATGAGTCGGAATCGACTCAATAGCAACGGGTTTTCTGGCTTTCAGTATGGATTACACCTCAACATAAAGAAAACAAAAATCCTCACAGCTGGACCAATAAGCAACATCATGATAAACAGAGAAAAGATTGAAGTTGTCAAGGATTTCATCTTATTTGGATCCACAGTCAATGCCCATGCAAACAGCAGTCACAAAATCAAATGACATGCTGCATTGGGTAAATGTGCTGCAAAAGACCTCTTTTAAGTGTTAAAAATCAAAGGTGTCACTTTGAGGACTAAGGTGTGCCTGACCCATGCCGTGGGGTTTTCAGTCGCCTCATATGCATGCGAAAGCTGGACAATGAATAAGGAAGACCAAAAAAGAATTGACACCTTTGCATTATGGTGTTGACAAGGAATAATGAATGCACCATGGACTTCCAGAAGAATGAACAAATCTGTCTTGGAGGAGGTGCAGCCAGAATGCTCATTAGAAGCGAGGACGGCAGGACGTCGTCTTACATACTTTGGACATGTTATCAAGAGGGACCAGTCCTTGGAGAAGGACATGATGCTTGGTAAAGTAGAGGGTCAGTGAAAAAGAGGAAGACCCTCAGCAAGATGGAATGAGACAGTGGCTACAACAATGGGCTCAAGCATAGCAACGATTGTGAGGATGGTGCAGGACCAGGCAGTGTTTTGTTGTGTTGTACGTAGGGCACCTGTAAGTCGGAACAGACTCGGGAGCGCCTAACAGCAAAACATTATTTATTGGACACTTGCCAGGAGCCAGGCCTTACGTCAAGCACTGTAAAAAAGTACTCACCTTTTAGCTCCCACAACAACACATGGTACCAGTGTTGCACTCATATTACTGATGAGCAACCCAAGGCTTAGAGAAGGGAAATCACGGGCTCTGAGTCTCACGCTTGAGGTGGTGAGCGGGATCCAGCCCCAGACCCTGAATCACTGGCTTGATGCTGCCCAGCTTGCCTGTACTGGTTGGGGCAGTGCCCAGCATGCTGCCTGAGGTGAGGCAGGAAAGGGTGGGTGGAAGAAGGAGGTGGCAGAGGAGCTGCTGACCTGAGCCTTCAGGAGCTGCTGGCTTCCTCCTTTGAGAAGTGGTCCTGAATTAAAGTGGGCTTTTTTTTTTCAAAAGAGCTCTAGATGGCTGTTGAACCCCCGCCTTGCATCCCAGCTCTCTGCACCACCAGACCCCTGGGGACTAACCTTGGGCAGGTTACCTGGTTAATGAGCAGAACTGTTCACCTAAAAGAGCTGACAGTGCTCTTTCACTCTATTATCTCGCTGGCTTCTCACAACAACGCCACTGTGGGGAAGCTATGATTACGCCCGTTGAATGGGTGAGGTAGGGCAAGAGCTGGATCATAGCCCAGACAGTGGTTCTCCAATCATGGTCCTTGGACTAGCAGCATCAACATCATCTGGGAACTTGTTAGGAATGTATTTTCGGGCCTCATTCCAGAAGTACTGAATCAGAAACTTTGGGGAGAAGCCCGACGACCTGTTCTAACCAGGCCTCCAAGTGCTTTGAGAAACACCACTTAGCATAATGGTGAAGTCTGGCCATCACACAGACCTAGGAAACCTTCTGGTGGCTTTGTGAGCTGACGCGAGCTACTTAACCTCTCTGGAACGAGCCCTTAAGAAGGGAATAGTAATAATAATTTTATATAACAATAGCAACCACAATAATAGTAATACCAGTTTGAGGGTGGACGTTTAGGGTTAAATGTGATAGTATTTGTGAAGTGTTTGGCCAAGTACTTGGACACTGTGCATGTTCAATAAACGTTCTCTTTCTAGTAAAGTCTCCGTAGAATCTCCACACCAAGTTAAGGGAGTGGGGTTGGGGAATGCTTTAAGTCCTTCAGTGGACACCATCTATCCCTTAAAAGCCCAAGATCCTAACAAGCCCCTGTATAATGTTGCTGCCACAGGTCCAGAGACCACACAGTGAGAACCACTGTGCTAGACTCTTCTGGGCTGGGTTCCAGCTCCCCACTCTACTCAACCCGTGCAAAGTGGGCATTACAATACCCTCTTCTTCCACCCTGCTCCACATTCCCACCCCCAAGCTGAGGGCATTTGTGATGGTGCCTTGCAGCTGGTAAAACAGCTGGATCCCATCAGCCACCCCTCCCCCTGGGCAGAAATGCCCTGACAGTAGTCCCATCTGTTACCCATTCCTGCCTCTGCTACTCCAGTTTAGAGATGGAGGCAGCTGTGGTAACATGGAGGGCATGTCTGCAGGCAGCTTCCCCACTATCCTCTGCAGGCCCGGGGAAGAGGGTCTCCCTATAGGAGCTCATAGCCTGGGAGACCCACCTAACACGTGAAGTCCAAGTTAAGAGTGCACATATAAGTTCACATACCTTACATCTAAACATTTAACAGGCTGTAAAATAAATATATCTATCCCTCTGCCTTGACAAGTATTCTTTATAATGACCAAGAAGACCACATTCAAATTTAAATTCTTGGACTCTTAAGATTTATACATGATGAGTTTGCTGAAAATGAAGACTTCTTGAAGCACTTACTGATGAAGGTCAAAGACTACTGCCTTCAGTATAGATTACACCTGAACACAAAGAAAATGAAAGTTTTCACAACTGATGATAAGCAACATCAGGATAAATGAAAAAAATTTAAGTTGTCTACAATTTCATTCTACTCGGATCAACAATCAACACCCACGGAAGCAGCAGTCAAGAAATCAAATGATGTATTGCATTGGGCAACTCTGCTGCAAAGGACCACTTTAAAGTTCTAAAAAGCAAAGACGTCACTTTGATGACTAAGATGCGCCTGACCCAAGCCATGATATTTTCAATCACTTCATATGCCTGTGAAAGCTGGACAGTGAAAAAAGAAGACAGAAGATGAATTGATGCGTTTGAATTGTGGCGTTGGTGCAGAAGAGTGAATATACTATGGACTGCCAGAAGAAAAGAGCAAATCAGTCTTGGAAGAAGTACAGTCGGAATGCTCCTTGGAAGGAAACATGGTGAGGCTTCATCTTTCTTACTTTGGACAGATTGTCAGAAAGACCAATCACTAGAAAAGGACATTGATATTTGGTAGAGGGTCAGCAAAAATGAGGGAAACTCTCAATGAGATGGATTGACACAATAACCACTAAAATGGGCTCAAACATATCAAAGACCATGAAGAGGCCTGGGACTGGACAGTGTTTCATTCTGTTATACATAAGGTCACCATGAGTCAGAGCTGACTGCAGGACAACTAACAACAACAGCAGCAGCAGCAGCAGCGGGGGCAGTTGGGGCAGTTCGGTTGGGGGTTAGATTCATTTTCAAGATGGCGCATTTACATGGCTAGCAAGTTGATGCTGGCTGTCAGCCTGGAGCTCAGCCACAGCTGTGGACCGGAGACCTCAGTTCTCCTCCATGTAGGCCCGCCACAGGCTGCTTGGGCTTCCTCATAGCACGGCGGCTGGGTTTCAAGAGCAAACAGAGAACAAGATAAAAGTATATGGCTTTTTATGACCTAGTCTTGGTAGTCATATAGCATTACTTTCTCTTGGTTCTTTTGGTCGAGGTAGTCACAAAGACCCACCCAAGTTCAAAGGGAAAGGGGTATAGTCTCCCTCTCTTAATGGGGGAGTGGGAAAGTTCTAGAAAAGCTTGCGGTATGGGAGATATCATTGCAGCCATCTTTGGAAAACACAATCTGCCACAAGTAGGATCTTAGAATGACTGGAATAGAATATCCTCTGATGGGAGCTGAGTGTTTGAATTAAAAAAAGTTGCTTAAAAAAAAAGTATGTGGTCTTTCTCATACCACCATGTGTACACAAAGAATAAGAAGCCTAGCAGGAGACAATCTGTCCTGAGTGTGCGGGTTGTTTACGATTTTCTTTCTTCAGAGAGTCCTCAGAGTAAACACCTCCCTTCCCTCAACTTGTACAGTTCCCTTACCGTTATAAACTTCTATGTTGTTGTTAGGTGCCGTCGAGTTGGTTCCAATTCATAGCAACCCTATGTACAACAGAAGGAGACACTGCCTAGTCCTATGCCATCCTCACAACTGTTATGCTTGAGCCCATTGTTGCCGCCACTGTGTCAATCCATCTCATTGAGGGTCTTCCTCTTTTTTCACCGACACTCTACCAAGCATGATGTCCTTCTCCAGGGACTGGTCCCTCCTAATAACATGTCCAAAGTACTTGAGACAAAGTCTGGTTATGGCTTGGGTTAATCCTCGAAACAGCTCTATGAAGTTCATACTATTATTATGCCCATTTCCCAGATGAGAAAATGGAGGCACTGAGAGGTTATGTAACTTACCTGAGGTCACAAAACTAATCAGTGGTGGAGGAATACTAAATGACAATTTGCAGCCAACCCAATTTTCAGTTGCAGAAACTGAGCCTCAGGGGAAAGGCCCAAGGTGGGCAGGACCAAGGTACCCAGATTTCTGATTCTGAGCACCCAACACTGAACCACACGGTCTGCCCCTACAGGCCCACACTGGGTCTTGAAGGGACCCAGTTTGCTCCAGTTCATGCTTGGCACAACTCTGTTCCATACTTGATCTTTCTACTGAGTCTCAGCATACTATGGCCACCCAAAAAAACCAAACCCATTGCTGTCAAGTCAATTCTGACTCCTAACGACCCTATATCGAGGAGCCCTGGTAGCGCAGTGGTTAAACTGTTTGACTGCTAACCAATAGGTTGGCAGTTCGAAACCACCAGCTGCTCCAAGGAGAAAGATGTAGAATCTAGCTCCACTTCCGCAGAGATTTGCAACCTTGGAAACCCTATGAGGGCACTATGAGTTGGAATTGACTCAATGGCAGTGGGGTTTATAGTATGGCCAGGAGGTGGTTAACAGTTTCTCAAGCTTCTGTCTTTTCCTAAGCATAGTGATTCCTGCATTTGAATGGGCTCAGCAGCGCCACCAGACAACCTTTCTTCTCTAAAAGGACTTCAGGGGGATCTGAACACAAGCCTATTATAGCTGAGTTGTAGCTGGGGCAGGGCCCAAGTTCCCACGGAAGAGACAGAGCCATTGATTCCTTCCTATCTTCATCATTTAACAAGATCTGTTAGGCTCCTACTCTGATCCCACCCTGCCCCTGCTACATCTGAAGGTCCAGGGGTTATTCCAGCCCAGCTAACCTTAGGGGGCTTTTAGCACAGAGGAGTAGTGGATCCGTAAACCAATGCGCTTGGCACTCTGCAATGTTACAATACCAACAATGGTGACAATAACAATAATGGCATTGTTAGTTGCTGTCAAGTTGACGCTCATCCACAGTGACCTTATGTGTGCAGAGTAGAACTGCCCCATTGGATTTTCAAGGCTGTGACTTTTCAGAAGCAGAACACCAGGTCTGTCTCCCAAGGCACCTCCGGGTGGATTCGAGCCACCAAGCTTTTAACCAGACCAGGGTTATAATAATAATAATAATAATAATAATAATAATAATAATAATAATAGCAGCCATTGTTTAGTAAGCAGCTCTTACCAGTTATGTGCAGAAATTTTTTTAAATGGCTTTAAGTTTAAGTGTATTTGACTAATTTGATAACTAGAATTTGCATAGTGCTTTCCATATTATGAAGCTTTTTTCTTCTTTTCTTTTACGACTGCAGCACTTGGGTAACTGTTTAAAACTAGTCAATGGTTTCCCCTTCTCCACAATTCCTGTAACGTCTGTCTTGTTCCCCTTTGGGGCATTAGCTCAATCTCAAGGCTGGGTTGGACATCCCAAATAGTCACCAGCCCACGCCTCAATATAAAAACCCAAAATCCAAACCCAGTGCTGTCGAGTCGATTCCGACTCATAGCGACCCTATAGGACAGAGTAGAACTGCCCCATAGGGTTTCCAAGGAGCACCTGCTGGATTCGAACTGCTGACGCTTTGGTTAGCAGCGGTAGCTCTTAATCACTACGCCACCAGGGTTTCCATACCTCAATATATGCTCGTTTATTTATTTATAATGGATATGTATGCACTATTTTATTAGGCATTTTATTATTATTTACTAGCTATTTTAATATTGTTGTATATCATAAACCATACACAAAAAATTAAAAAGATGATATAAAAATAATTATTAAAAAGGCTTGATACATAAAAAAGTAAATATAAACAGTCCTATCATCTTCTCCTTGAATTCCCGTAGATCATCTTGGAGACCATCTAGCCACGGCCTCCACGCCCGCAGGGAAGAGTGGTTAGAACAGAAGAACTAGGAAACAGAGAAGGCTTCTATGGACAAGCCTTCTTCAGTGTCTCCGGATACTCATAAGCCCCTGCAATGGATGGGATCTGCTGCGTGCCTGGGTAGCAGAAAGAGGGGCCCCCACATGTGCCATTCGGTGGAGCTGCACAAAACCAGTGTGAGGTCCTTCCCTGAATTGGGCCTGAGATTAAAACACACACACACACACACACATAATTAAAAAAAAAAAAAAAAGCCACTACCTTAGCCCAATAAGCCAACTGTACAAACATTCTCCCCATTGTACAATTGAGGACACCAAGGCTCCGGGAGGTGAATTGAAAACAATTTCGAATTGGTTTCCAGCATTCAGAAATCAGGATATTTCACAATAACGTTTAAATCTATAGCTTCTGTTGAAAATAGGAAAATCTGAACACCCTGACCTGAGTAGTGGCCACCCCGCCCCCCGCCAGATGCAACATATACCCTCCAGTGGGCCACAGTCCCCACCACTCCCTATTGTCTCACTCAACCTGCTTCCCTCAGGCTTCCCTGCCTGATCTGTGTGGGTAGTTGAGTTTGGTATCCTGGGGTCAACAGATGTTGGTGGAATTGTCATTCACACTGAGAGTGTTCTGAGTAGCCAGCCGTGCCATACGGGCCTTGACAGGAACGCAGGGACATCACACCCTTCTATTGTCTTTCCTTCCTCTACAATGCTCCCTTTGAAACCTGAAATGTAGGCACAGCCCTCCTCTGTGAGACAGGGTTTAGCCGTGTGACCTCGGACAAGAGCCTTCATCTCTCTGGGTCTATTTCCTTACCTGTAAACTGTGGACAATGCACCCAGGACACCTGCCAGTTTAGGGCTATAAAATGGATTAGTTAGTTGTCTCCAAGTCATTTCTTTCCCCAACAGAAATGGGGGCTGGAGGGGGGGAAGCGCCTCGCCCCTTCCCTCCAAAATGAGCATCTAGTGCCCTCTGGTGTCCATAGCATGCAGTGCAGCCACTGAAGAGAATGGAATGAGACAAGAAACGGAAGGCTGGTCTTCATCCCTCACGGCCTCAGGTCAGTTTAGGCCCCAGGACAGGGACCGCACCAGTCAAGGTGGAGCCAGGCCCAAGGGCCATTCGAGGACAGATATGGAACTAGGTTTGCACACCACATTCTGATTTGCAGACACTGCACCCGACTCAGACAAGAGAACTAGGATTTACACACCAATGCTAGCTGGCCTAAAGTTCTTCTGGGCGCCTGGAGGTCCAGCGCGTCCGAAGACTCTTCATTTACTAATGGTGATGAAATAATAATAGTTACTACCGTAGGCATTAGCTATCATGTCTGTCAGTTTGTCGTGCTGTGGTGACTTGCATGTAGCTACATGCTGAAAGCTATACCACCAGTATTTCAAATACCAGCAGGGCCACCCAGGGTGGACAGGTTTCAGCAGAGCTTCCAGACTAAGACAGACTAGGAAGAAAGGCCTAGTGATCTACTTCAGAAAATTAACCAATGAAAACTTTGTATGATCACAATAAACATTGCCCAGCTTGCTCACTTTGGACATGCCACAGGGAAAGATCAGTTGTTGGAGGGGACATGATGTTTGGTGAAGCAGAGGGCCAGAGAGGATGAAGGAGACCCTCAGTGAGATGGACTTGCACAATAGCTGAGACCATGGACTCAAACATGCCAGCAATTCTGAGCACGTTGCAAGACTGGGCAACGTTTTGTTCTGTTATACGTAAGATTACTGTGAGTCAGAGTCAACTCGATGGCAACTAACAACCACAGGCATTAGTTATAAGCACAGGAAGTGGACTCTAGTTGTTTCAGCAGACGCATTTATTAAAAAGGCTTCTGTACAGCCCTCTGAATTACTGAGTGGGGGTTGGGCTTGGCTGGAGAGTCAGCTTCAAGCTTGGTTTCCAGGAATAAGGCCCCAAATTACACTGCAGAACCAGCCTGTGTTGGTTAAGGTGTGTCAACTTGGCTGGGCCATGATTCTCAGTTGTTTGACAGTCGTATGATGTTGTGATCACTTCCGTGATAAGATCTGATACAATGTGGTCACCTCCATGATGGGATCTGCTGTGAGTAGCCAGTCAGTTGAAAGGGAGTTTCCTTGGGTGTGTGGGATGCATCGAATATAAGTGGACATTCTGGCAAGGCTTGTGGCTTTTGCTCATTCTGGATCCTGCTGCTGGCTCTTGTTCATCTGACCTCCAGTTTTGGGGACTTGAGCTAGCAGCTTACCTGTGGTCTTGTCTGCCAATCTTGGGATTTGTAAATCTTCACAGCCTGTAACCCTGTTCCGGAACTGCTGATGTTGGGTTTGCCAGCCCTTGTGGCTATGTGAATCAGGAGAGGCCTCTATCCTGACCCACGGACTTGGGACAGTCCAGCCTCTACAACCATATGAGCCATTTCTTTGATATAAATCTTTATATATTTATTGTATGCAAAACCCTGGTGGCGTAGTGGCTAAGAGCTATGGCTTCTAACCAAAAGGTCCACGGTTTGAATCCACGAGGCGCTCCTTGGAAACTCTATGGAGCAGTTCTACTCTGTCCTATAGGGTCGCTATGAGTCAGAATCGATCAACAGCAACAGGTTTGGGTTTTTTTTTTTCCTTTTGGTCTTACTGATTTTGCTTATTCTAGAGAGCCCAGTCTAAGACACAGCCTAATGAGACAACTGTCACTGTCACCATCCTCCATCCCACTCCTCTCTGTCCCAGGAAACCAACTTGGCAACCCTTGTAAAACCAGCACCAGTGAGCTGCCTCTGCCCTACCAGCAAGGGATGGAAGCTCTTCTAAGTTCTGTTGCCTGCAGTGCTCATATCTGCATCTAAACCTCACATGGGAGTGTCTGACTGGAGGAGCCTAGGCCGCCTGCTTATAGCCTGGCTTTGCGGGAGGCTGGGAATTAGAGTTCTGATGCTTAATGTGGGAAGGTGGAGCATGTAGTGGGGGAGTTTCCTTCAAAAGGTGAAAGACAAGTATGAATATGACATTAGTAGCACAGCTACTACTGATGGGAGGCGACTACAAGCCAGGCACTGGCGTAATGTCATTTAGTCCTCACACAGGCACTCCGAAGTAGGAAAATTATTATTCCCATTTTATGGACAAGGAAACTAAGGCTCAGGGCATTTAAAGAATTTGATCAAGGTTTCACGGCTAGTATGTGGCAAAGCTGGGAGTAAGCCAGGGCTGCCTGACCCCAACATCTAATAAATACGCTACATTGCCTCCCTAATGTGCCTCCTTTTCAGGACTCATGCCTCATTTACTGAGAATGAGCCGTAAAGTCTAGAAGGAGGGGCTAGAAGGGACTTAAGAAGTAGTCCTGCCTAACTATGCCTGACGTGCTACTCTTTAGCCCTGTATTAGTCAGCCTTTGTGAGGTTATGCAGCAGTAACAAAGTACCTCAAAATCTCGCTGGCTCACAACAACAAAGGCTTGTTTCTCACTTACGTTAAATGGGAGATAAAGACTGCTGTGGGTTAGTTAAGGCTCTGCTCCATGCATTCTTGCCATTCCTAAACTCAGGATGAAGAATTAGCCCCTATTTGGGATATGTTATTCTAATGGCAGAAGGGCATTGACGGTTCAGTGGTAGAATTCTCGCCTTCCATGTGGGAGACCAGGTTCAATTCCTGGCCCATGCACCTATGCTCAGCCACCACTTGTCTGTCAGTGGAGGCTTGAGTGTTGCTATGATACCGAACAGGTTTCAATGGAGCTTCTAGAATAATCAGGCTAGGGAGAAAGGCCTGGCAATCTGCTTTTGAAAATTAGCCAATGAAAATCCTTATTCCTTATTAGGGACCCTGGTCAAGGGTACCAGCCCCAGGTCTCAGCCTGGTCCCACTATCACCTGCCTAGTCAGCCTTGAACCACAATGATCCAATCTGCAACCAGTCATTGGGATGGTGCAGGGCTGGGCTGCGTTTTGTTCTGTTGTGCATGGGGTCTCCATGAGTCAGGGGCCAACTCGATGGCATCTAATGACATAACAACAACGTAGGTTAGGTACACTTACTATGATCAACTCTAGTTTATAAATGAGGAGAGTGAAGAGGGAAACTGAGGAACTGGCCTGAGATCATAATTCTTGGCCTTGTAATGGGTACCCAGGCATTTATTTTTAGCATTGCCCTTAAAGTGGGCATATGCATTTTTCACATACACAGGTGCGTGTTCTAAATTTCATCATAAATAAAAACAAAAGGAGAAAAGCGAGACTCAGAGAATTGCCTAATGCTGTAAATCAGGGAATGCCAAAGCCGAAATTAGAAAATACATCTACGACTCCTTTTTCCTTGTCTTAACCATTACCCACACAATAACATCAAATGTTAACATCAATCCACTAGAGACATGTGGATCCAGAAGCAACATACTCTTTCTGCCGAGATCTCTCCTTGCCATTCTGCTAGAAGTCCACCTTATTCCTTATTAGGGACCCGGGTCAGTGGTACCAGCCCCAGATCCCAGCCTGGCCCTACCATCACCAGTCTAGTCAGCCTCAGAAGGCCAAGCACTTTGCTGCCTCTGGTGAAAGAAAACATATAGTTCACCAGGAGACTAAAACCCGTTGCCATCTAGTCGATTTCAACTCGTAGCGACCACATAGGACAGAGTAGAACTGCCCCACAGGGTTTCCAAGGCTGTAATCTTTACTGAAGCATGTTGCCCCATCTTTCTCCCTTGGAGAGGCTGGTGGGTTCGAACCACCAACCTTTTGACTAGCAGCCGAGCACTTTAACTACTGCACCGCCAGGGCTCCTTGTCGTTCAGCAGGAGAGACCACCATTTTTCTGGCTCTGAGAGGAATTTGCTTGCAGATCTTTACATCTAGAGGCACTGGATCATGGCATGAACCTTACCCATGATAGTATCTAAAAAAAAGAATTTTCTATCTCGGTTGTATTAAAAAAAACTTCCAGGCTATGCCTTTAAAGGGAGAGGAGGATGCTTTTCCCTTCCCTACTTCTCACTGGATAGAATGCAGGTGTGATGGCTGGAGCTGGAGCAGCCATCTTAGATCTCAAGATAGTGGTCAAATGTTTAAGAAGCTAAGTAACAAACAAGGTAGAAGGCACCAGGTTTCAACAATGTCTATTCAGGTAGGCCCACCTGAACATTTACATAAGGGAGTGTTCGTTTCAGCAATAGCGTCACCACCAAAACATCATCACCACCATCACCATTATCAGCCATCATCATCGATGTCACTAGTAACACCGCCAACACCATCACCATTACCATTTTACTCGTCACTACCATGACAACCACCACTACCATCCTCATCACCTTTATAATCATCATTGTCACTATATCCACCGCTATCATCATCATCACCATCTTCTTCACCATCAGCAACGTCATCACCATTTCCATCCCTGGCATACTCTACAGTGGAGTGGGTTGGTAGGTTACAACCCCAAGCGAATCACCTCCACAGTCTCCTTCACCATGACTGTCGCTATCACCACCATCATCATCTCATCATCACCAACACCACTATCGATATCACTGTTAACATCACCAACACCATTACCATCACCTCTGTCACCATTTCCATCTTCATCATCACCACCTGCATCTCTGTCACCATCATCTTCATCATCACCGCCATCACCAGTCAGCCATCAGCAACAGCATTCCCATCACAATTCCCATCCAAGGATGACTCACAGTAGAGTGTGTTGTCAGGCCAAATCCTAAGAAGAATGATTTCCGCTGACAAGTTTTGCTCCTGCTACAACTATAGCAACACCTGCCGCTGCTACTATTCCTACTACTGTTGTTACTATTTAATATTATCCCAGAACTCACAGTGTATCAAACACTATGCTAAAGGCTTTTCATGGATTATCTCATCCTTAGCGCCCCATTTCACAGATAAGAAAACCAAGGCACAGAGAGGTATAGAGAGTCTAACTCAATCGCTCAAGGCCAAACAGCTAGAAAGTGGTAGAACCAGCATTTGAACACAGGCAACTCATGGGGTGGCTGTGAGTTGGGACCAGATCATCAGCAACAGGTTTGGTTTTAGAATCAGACTCCGGAGTCCTCTTAACCTTGACTACAGAGATCAATGACTAGACATGGCTGCTGATGTCTGATTGTCAGCACACTTCCTCTCCCAGAGCAGAGGCAAACAGTTCTCAGCAGATATCCTGGAGGCTATGGGCCTAACCTCTATGAATAGCACTGTCTACATGTGTAAAATGAAGGGAACAAACTGGGCAGTCATATCTATCTGACAAGATTAGAAACAGTGTGTATGAAGCTCTTGGTATAAAACAGTGTTTTGTAGCCACCCAGTGAACAATAGCTTTTTATGATGTAAGTAGTGAGGAAACCCCCCACACGTCTGTCAGTTTGTCGTACTGTGGTGTCATTAACATCACATGCAAGCAAAGTTTTGCTGAAGATCATTCAAAAGCGGCTGCAGCAGTACATGGACAGGGAACTGCCAGAAATTCAAGCTGGATTCAGAAGAGGACGTGGAACCAGGGATATCATTGCTGATGTCAGATGGATCCTGGCTGAAAGCAGAGAATATCAGAAAGATGTTTATCTGTGTTTTCTTGACTATGCAAAGGCATTCGACTGTGTGGATCATAAGAAATTATGGATAACATTGCGAAGAATGGGAATTCCAGAACACGTAACTGTGCTCATGAGGAACCTGTACACAGATCAAGAGGCAGTCGTTTGGACAGAACAAGCCGATACCGCACAGTTTAAAGTCAGAAAAGGTATGCATTAAGGGTTGTACCCTTTCACCAAACCTATTCAATCTGTATGCTGAGCAAACAATCCAAAAAGCAGGACTGTATGAAGAACAACGTGGCATCAAGATTGGAGGATGGCTCATTAATAGCCTGCGATATGCAGATGACTCAACCTTGCTTGCTGAAAGTGAAGAAGACTTGAAGCGCTTACTGATGAAGATCAAAAACCACAGCCTTCAGTATGGATTACACCTCAACATAAAGAAAAGAAAAATCCTCACAACTGGACCAATAAGCTACATCATGATAAATGGAGAAAATATAGACGTCATCAAGGATTTCATTGTACTTGGATCCACAGTCAACATCCATGGAAGCAGCAGTCAAGAAATCAAACAATGTATTCCATTGGGCAAATCTGCGGAAAAAGACCTCTTTAAAGTGTTAAAAAGCAAAGATGCCACTTTGAAGACTAAGGTCACCTGACCCATGTCACGGTGTTTTCATCACCTAACATGCATGCAAAAGCTGGACAATGAATAAGGGAGGCCAAATAAGAATTCATACCTTCGAATTGTGGTGTCGGTAAAGAATATTGAATATACCATGGACTGCTGAAAGAACGAGCAAATCTGTCTTGGAGGAAGTACAGCCAGGATGCTCCTTAGAAGCAAGGATGTCTCACATACTTTGGACATGTTATACGGAGGGATCAGTCCCTGGAGAAGGACATCACGCTTGGTAAAGTAGAGGGTCAGATAAAAAGAGGAAAACCCTCAACTAGATGGATTAACACAATGGCTGCAACAAAGGGCTGAAACATAACAATGATTGTGAGGATGGTACACGACCAGGCAGTGTTTCGTTCTGTTTTGCATAGGCTCACTATGATTGGAACTGACTCGACAGCACCTAACAACCACAACAGTGATGGAATCTGACTTCTTATTTTGATGACAAAGATCCCTTTCTCTGGTCAATGGGTATGAGCAGAAGTGATGTGTGCTATTTCTGAGCCATGTCCTTAAAGGGAAGGAGTGTCCCCTTGTCTTCCCTTTTCCCCATTCCTACTGCCTGGGATGTGAACATGGCAGTGGGAACAGAACAG
Organism: Loxodonta africana; assembly: GCF_030014295.1. NCBI lineage: Eukaryota > Metazoa > Chordata > Mammalia > Proboscidea > Elephantidae > Loxodonta > Loxodonta africana. Next base: position 38,558,478 of record NC_087348.1, read on the forward strand.
CTTTCTTAGACCGTGAATGGAAGCATTGAGCTAAAACTCACTGAATCGTGTGACTTATAATGGTTCGAATGATGAATTTTATGATCTGTGAATTTCACCGCAAGAGGAAAAAACTGCATTGAAGGAGGAAGAAAGTGAGGAGGTGAATGTGCTTCTAGCATCTTCCGGGGCTACTGGGCTAACATGCAGCAGCATGTCATGCCTGTGAACTTCCACCAGGTGTCACCCTTGTTTCTAAGATGGGGCCCTCCAGGCCTTGTGCACTGTGGTCCAGGCCAAGCAGTGGCAGATGACAGCCAAGGAGGCTGCTGGCCCAGTGTATGGGGTGTTCCCTATTCTTGCTGTAGGTGGAATCCCTGGGGGAGGAGGCCCTGGGAGAGGTGTAAAAAGCCTCGCCATAGCAGGCCCCTGGGAGGCAATGGAGTCTCAAAGTCTGGGTTCTAGTCTCAGCCCTACCACTTCCTCCCAGGTGGGGACATCCATAGAGCCCTTCCACCCCTCTGAGCCTTAGTTTCCTCATCTGCCAAATGGGACGATAATGCTATGATTAAAAAAAAAAAAAGTACCGTTGCTATAGAGTCGATTCCAGCTTATGGCGACCCTACAGGACAGAGTAGAATTGCCCCATAGGGTTTTCTAGGAGAAACTGACTTGTGGATTTAAACTGCTATACTTTTGGTTTGTAGGCAGGCTCTTAACCACTGCATCACCAGGGCTCCAATGCTGGGAGAGGGATAGTCTGCCAGGCTCAATCTGATGGTTGATGTGGGTTTGATTTGCTTTCTTGTTCTTTGCTTGTTTTTAGGTTGACCTTTCCCCTGCAGAACCAGAGAAGATGAGCAGCATTTCCGCACCTCCCTGATTTGGGGCTCTCTCAGTGAAAATGAATAAAAAAAATTCGCAAGCCTGGAATTCCAAGAAGAAGGGACCAGGAGTGAAGGCTAAATGGTTTCCCAAAGACATCAGGAGAGCTGGTGGTCCAAGTGGACCACACCTCTGGATGGATCTCTTCTGCACCTATAAGATCCCACCTCACATATTCTAAAGAGCTTTCTTTCTTGAGAGGCAGAGGCTCTAGAGTTAAGGGGATAAAGGAAGTGAGGCTGTAACCCTTCTCTCACTCCCATCCCCTCACCTCCTTGGCTGTGTCCTGAGCAAGCTGCTTCACTTTCTGGGTCTTTCTGGGTCTTTGTCTTTGTGCAATGGATGGGCCTAGGACAGGGATTTCCAAGCCGATCATAAGAACTGGAAGCCTTGCTTCAAGCCAGTCACATGTGGAAATCAGCTGTGGAAGCAGATGGGGCAAAGCTGTCAGGAGCCAAGGGAGTCAGGGTAAGGAGCTCCACCCCCTTGGGCCACCCCTCCCTCGCACCAAGGTCCTTCCAAGTGGAGACACTGATGACTCTGCAGATTCTCCTGTCACCTCTGCCTGTCCTCCCACACCCCAGACTTGCTCCCACCCCCGGATGTCCTCTCTCTGTGACCTCTCCCCACACTCGCAGACCCAGGGAATGCGAGGCTTGGGAGAGAGCCCCTAGAAAGGGAACTTCATCTATTGCATTTTGTAGCTGGAGAAACCGATTCAAAAACATGCCCAAGGTCACATAGGATGTTGGTGGCAAACCTGGGGCTGGAAGCCAGGTCCCCTGACTCCCAGTCCGCTGTTGGGTCCTTTCCTCCAGGCTGCACCCCAGCCTCTGCGCCTGACCATGGAGCCTCTTTCCAGGTCCAGGGGAGAGCAGGCCAGATGTCCGTGGGTGCTGATCTGGTGTGGGGCCAGTGTCAGGCGGGTTCCTGTCTTAGGGACATCAGCCACCCCCAAAGGTCACTGCCCTTGCACACTCCTCCCAGTGGCTGATTAACTCCAGGCCGGCCTGCCAGAGCTCCCAGAATGCTCCGAGCTTGTACCTCACCCTGGCCGACTCTTCACTCCTCAGTCAGCAAGTCAGCCCAGTGTTTGCTTCTCCTCCAGGCCCATTTTTCACTCCTTCAGCATCCTCTCCATCTCACAGGGAAGGGGCAGGAAGCTCAGAGTCAAGGTCACACAGCCCTGCAGAGGCAGAGTCCAGAGTAGACCTGTCTCCTATTCTTAGCCTAGCACACCTCCACCCTTTTCTACCTGCAGAAAGGAAACTCAGAATGGCGGGTTAAGGTTATATCTTGCCTCTGCCCCCTCCCAGCTGTGTGGCCTTGGGAAAATCACTTCCCCACTCTGAGCCCCAGTCTCTTCATCCACAACAGAGGTGATAATGGTTGTCGACAACAAGAGGGTTGTTTTGAATATCAAATGAGTATGGGTAAGCACCTGGCACTTTATATGTGATTACTAAACCCCTTTATTTTTTCTTCAATGTGGTGCAAAGGGTTAATGTGCTTAGCTGCTAGGTAAAAGACTGGAGGTTCAAGTCCACCCAGAAGTGCCTTGGAAGAAAGGCCTGGCAATCTACTTTCAAAAAACCAACCATTGAAGGCCCCATGGAGCACAATTCTACCCTGACACACATGGGTTCACCATGGGTCAGAACTGACTTGATGGCAACAGGTGGTGGTGATCCCTATGGGACAAATTAAAACTCTTTTTGGTATTCCAGGCTCTTCTGTCTAGCCCTAGCCACTCATCTGACTTTCTCCCCTTCCTCTACTCCCCACCTTATCCCTTTTCCCCAGGCATTGGCCCCTGCACTGTCTCAGCAAATGCCCAGCTCTTTCCCATTATAACGCCTTTGCGTATGTTGTTCCTCCCCCACCCACCACCTCCACACAAATCCCTCCCTCCACCTCTCTGCTCAGTTCCCATCTGCTCCAGGAGACCTCTCTGCCATTCCGGGCCCTTCCTGACTCCTGTAGGCTGACCCTCCTCCCTGGCAGAGACCCTACCGTGTCCTAACATTCTCTCTGGTTGGCCATGAGTCCCAGGCCTGGGATTCAGCCTACTATATACTCATGTCCAGCTCAGGATCAGGCACACAGGATGTGTTCACCCCCCACCTGGCCTCTGTCTTCCTCACCACGTCCTATCCCGCCTGAGCTAAACTCCTTCCCCAGCTCACAGGCCAAAGAAAGGCATAATAATGTCAACAGCATTTGTTGTAAAAGTTCACATGTATGGAGCACTGACAACGAGCCAGGCCCTATTCTAAGCAATTGATGTGTGTACTTTACACTATTGACTTTAATCTGTCCATCCAACTATGAGTAAGTACTACTATCGTCCCCATTTTCTAGGTGAGAAAACTGAGGCACGGAGAGAGTTAGCATCTTGTCCAGGTTTACTCAGTATGAAGCGAAGCCAGACTTCAACCTCAGCCAGACCGGCTCCAGAGTTTGTGCTTTTAGGAAGGTCTTTTGGCTGTAGGCAGAGTTGCCAGGTGGTGCAAATGGCTAATACGCTCAGCTGCTAACCAAATGATTGGAGGTCCGGGTCTACGCAGAGGCTTCTCGGAAGAAAAGCCTGATGATCTAAACCAAAACACCCAGTGCTGTCGAGTCGATTCCAACTCATAGCGTCCCTATAGGACAGAGTAGAGCTGCCCCATAGGGTTTCCAAGGAGCCCCTGCGGATTCAAACTGCCAGCCCTTTGGTTAGCAGCTGGAGCACTTAATCACTACGCCACCCCTGGTGATCTACTGAAAAATCAGCCATTGAAAACCCTATGGAGCACAGTTCTACTCTGACACACCTGGAGTTGCGGTGAGTTAGGATCAGCTCCATGGCAACTGGTTGATTTTGCTGTAGGCAGGGGTCCACGAAGGGCACCTCCTGGAGATGTACCACCCAGTGGTTCAGCCTGGGTGTCCCCCTGCCCCATGTGGCTCCTGTTCTCTTGTAGTAGCTGGAATTCTGCCATCTTGTGGCCACTTCAGGAATTACTCACACTTTGACGGCTTGCTCAGACCACCCCAGTACATCCAACCACAGGAACACAGGCAGGTCCTTTCAAAACTCCTGCCAACCCTTCCCTCCAAAACAGTTGCCAAATAGAACCTTCTCTGTATCCTGTCGTCATCCCAGCCCAGCTACGGACCGTCCCTCGTCCCTCGGGGACAAAAGCAGTGGCCTCCCTGCCCCCACTAGCATGCCTCCCAGTCTGTTCTCAGCCTGCAGCCAGAGCCATTGTTTAAAGGGAACCTCCATCCTGCCCCTACCCTGTGCTCTCTGCTGCCCCTGCGCACATTGCCCCCCAGTCACCTGCTCCTCCTCCCTCACTCACTGGCCTCTCTACTGCTCACACACACAGCATTTGTAACTGTCCCAGGACCCTTGTACCTGCTGTTCTCCCTGCCTGGAGTGCCTTCCTCCAGGGTGTCACTTCATGCAGGTGTCAGCTTAAAGGAATGTCCCTTCCTCAAAGAAGCATCTTTATGGACCTTAAGGTGGGCCTGGGTACCTGGGTAGCACAGATGGTTTGCTCTCAGCTACTAACATAAAGGCTGGTGATTTGAATTCACCCAGCAGTGCCATGGAAGAAAGGCCTGGCAATCTGCTTCCGTAAAGATTACAACCCTATGCAGCAGTTGTAGTCTGTCACATGGAGTCACCAAGAGTCAATTGACTCGGCAGCAACGGGTTTGGTTTTTGGTTTGGTGAGGTGGCCCTGCCCCTCCCCCGGCCTGTGCCACAGTGGTTTGTTTCACGGCTCTTGTCTTCTGAAATCATCCCACTCTGTCCACATTTACCTGTCTGTTGTCTCTCACCTCCCCACCAATGTGTGAGCGCCGTGACGGCAGGATCGTGGCTGCCTCCTTCCTCAGGCTGGGAACCTGGAATAGTTCCTGGCCCTCTGTGGGCACTCAGAGAGCAGGGCCCGGGCCCACAGCTTTTGGCAGGGAATGGCTTCCAGCTAGGGTACTAACGTTATTTTGTTTTCATTGTACTTATTTTTCTGGTTACCTTCTATTTCTCATGGCAAGGGATTCTAAGTTTTCATTTGTAGGATATAAAGTTTCCTTTTAAAATAAACTTATTTAATTGAAAAAAGTACATTAATTTCAAGAATAATATTCAGTAAAGAGAGTTATAGGTGGTATGTGGATGTGGCAAAATTGGGAAGGTGGGGCAGGACTGGCCAAGGCTATGATTGCTTCCCACTGGACAAATGGGGAAGCTGAGGTCCAGAGGGCGAGTGACTCGTTCAAGGTCACACAGCAAGTTAACAGCAAGGTGAGCACTCCCACTCTGGTCTTCTGATTCCAGACATGGCTCTTCTATTTTCTTTCTAAATTCTCCATTCTGTTCACCAGCAGACACTTGGGGTGGTGGCGGGGGCGGGGGAGGTTGGGGCAGGTGCCAGCCTATGTTGAAGATGGGAGGACCAAGGATAGTTTTCTTGACTGCTTTATCTCCAGGAACAGAACAGTGCCTGGCATGAGGCAGGAGCTCAGTGCACACTTGTTAAATGCATGAGTAGAAGACAGAGCGGAAGACCTGGAAACCCAAACCCTGCTCTGGGGAGTGTCCGGTGCTGCTGGGGAGACAAGACCAGGCCTGTGGCCACCAAGTCAGGCTACGGAGGCCTCCTGTGGACACAAATCTCCACAGCGACTAGACGCCCTAGTGCAGAGTTCATACCCAAAAAGCAGTAGCCATAGTGGGTGCTGGAAATAGAGAGGTGGGCGTGCCCTTTGGGATCAGGGGAGAGTATGGCGCTGAACATCCGGGTGTGGGACACATGGGGCCAACTAGGTCACAGGAGGCAGCAAAAAGGAGAAAGCAGGCAGACTCATATTTCCCAAGGACTTCCACAGCTGTGGGCTGTGCAGTGAGGTGGTGAGGGCTCAGGCCCTGGTACCTCACAGTTCTTGCTTAGAGTCTGGCCTCTGCCACTCACTAGCTCCATGTCCTTAGGTGAGTCATCTTGCCTCTGTGGGCCTCATACTCAGGGAAGCAGGGCTGTGGAGTCTGGGGAACAAGCTGAGAACCAATGTCTGCCTAGGTCCTGAGCTTCACCCACCAGGCCCAGCTTGTCCCTGTAGATCAGGAATTCTGAGATATGGACTAGGATTTTCATTCTCTGCAACATGTCAGTCAGTCAGTCAGTTAACAAACGTTTGTAGAACAAACGTTTCAAACATTATGTTGGTTGCAGAGAAACAGAGGAAAAGAAGACAGACCAGCCTCTGCCCTGTGGAGGTCAGGCTGCCCAGGAAGGGTGTTCACAGCAGGCACTGGCTGCCACAGCAGCATCAACCCAGTGGTTTCACTGCCCCATGCAGAACAAAACAAAACAAAACAAAACCCGTTGCCATTGAATTGATTCCAACTCATAGAGATTCTACAGGGTAGAGTAGAACTGCCCCATAGGGTTTCCAAGGAGTGGCTGGTGGATTCGAATCACTGACCTTTTGGTTAGCAGTTGAACTCTTAACCACTGCAGAGGGAGATGAAATCTTGGAGGGACTGGGACCAGACACAGGTTAGCTCAAAGCTGCGGACCCAGGGAGGAGCCAAATGTGGTGATTACAGAGAACATGGCTCTGGAGTCAGCAGGCCTGGGTTTCAATCCTGGCTTTGTACGTCTTCAGCTGAATGTCCTTGGAAAACTGCAGTATCCCCCTTATCCTATGTCTCCTTACCTCTAAAATGGACACCACCTTCTTCTTCATCATCATCATCTTCCCCCTCTCCAAAGGGTTGATGTCAAGACTAAATGAAGAATTCTCCATAGTCTGCTTGGGTACCATCTGGCCCATAGACAGAGCTGGGAAAATGCTAATGGCTGGTATTTTAGGGTAGGAGCCTGGTTCAGGGATGGGTTAAGGGCACTGGGAAGTTGCTGTGCACATTTCTTGGTAACAACTTTCTAATGGTGCCCATTTCCATTTTTATGAAGCGTCAGTGACATTGAAATATACTGCCCCTTTTTGGCGGGGGGGGGGTTTGAGGCTGGGGAAGTGGGAGGCTGGGAGGCCTAACGAGGAGGCTGGAGAGAGCCTGGGGGTGGAGGGGGATGGAAATGGAATCTCAGAGAGGTCAAACCCATTGTTGTGACTGCACAGCTGGGTGGGGGCAGAGTCGGGATTGGAAGCCAAGGGTGTGGGCCCCACACCGCATGTTCTGCCCACAGCTCCTTGCTGCTTCCGGCCTTGGGAATTAGAAATTCACTTGCCTTGGCCAGGTCTTTGAGACGCAACAGCTCAGCCTGGCCATGTTGCTGAGTTGGCCCTGCATGACCCAGGACTGAACCTGAGCCTCAGTTTACTCTTCTGCAGACTAGAGAAAACAGTCCTGCCCAGTTTACCTCACTCAGGGCCCCAAAGGTCAAGTGAAATCATTCTCCTTTCCCTTTTATTCTTGCTCCAATTACCCTGATTATTCTGACTTCTTGGCTGCGTGGCTCAGCCTCTGGAGGCCTGGGACACCTGAGGACAGAGCTGACGTCCCTTCCTGCCTAGAGCCCTGAGGAGCGGGGTCTCAGAAGCCAGGCCTCGGAGCTCTGCGGAAGCATGGGGAGCACTTTCTCAGGGCCCCGCCTGAGAAGGATTTATGGTTTGGACGGCAAAGTGGTGAACTGCTAAATATGCAGATTATGGGTACAAATCCGGGGGTAGCAGGAAAGGCATCTAGGCGGGTGGGAGAAGCACTGGAGGTCTGGCCCCTGGACCATGTGTGCGGGTGGGGCCCGCTGCTCCAGATGTGTCCACAGATGTGCCTGTGGCAAGTTGCGGGAGGGGCTGCCGCCCAGCGGCCTCCTCCCACCTCCTGGCTCTCCCCAGGCCTCCAGGCCAGGCTGCTGAGCTACTCCACATCACCCACCGCTCCCCCGCTGGGAGCCCCCACTGAAACCGTCGGCATTCCTGGTCCTTTGAGTGTCTTGGACAATGGGGAGAGGTGGGTGGAATGGAGAGGAGGAACGCTTTCGTAGTTTGGATGGGGAAATCAAGGCACAAAGACGTGGAGTTATGAACCCCAGATCACACAGCAATTCAGTGACCACCTCTGAAACCCAAGGCTCTTGACTCCCTGTACTGCGCATGTGGAGTGAAGGGGGTTAGCTCAGGCCATGGTAGTTCATGTCATATTCCAAACAGCCCAGTTAGCCAGGGGGTGGCCATCACAGAAATGAGGAATGAAGGTTTGGAGAGGCGGAGACACCTGATCAAGGTGGCCCAGCTTATATGCAGTGGAGCCAGGATTTGAACCCAAGGCTGGTCATGACCAATGAGACTCATGTTACCTCTGCCACAGAGCTGGGGAGGGAGCCCCCAGGAAGGAAAGCCAGTGTACGGAAAAATACAAAGCTGGGTTGCCCACGGACAGGGGGATCAGGATGTAGTCACATTTTAGGGGAAAGGTTAGGAAGATGAAACTAGAAGAGACCCTGAAGTCCCAAAGGGGTTTATAGAACCAAAAACCAAACCCATTGCTGTCGAATCGATTCCTACTCAGAGTGACCTAGAAGACAGAGTAGAACTACCTCGTAGGGTTTCCAAAGAGTGACTGGTAGATTCAGACTGCTGACCTTTTGTTTAGCAGCTGAGTTCTTAACCACTGTGCTACCAGGGCTCCAGGGTACATGCCAAAAAAAAAACCCCAAAAAACAAAAAACTGTTGCTGTTGAGTCGATTGTGACTCATAGCAACACTATAGGATGGAGTAGAACTGCCCTGTAGAGTTTCCAAAGAGCGCCTGGTGGATCTGAACTGCCGACCTTTTGGTTAGCAGTCGTAGCTATTAACCACTACTCCACCAGGCCTTCCCCGGGGTATGTAGGGAAGGGCGCTATCCCATTTTTTAGGTGGAGAAAGCAAGGCACAGAGAAGTGTAGTAATTCATTGAAGGAACACAGCACTTGGGTAGACTGATAGCAAGTAGACTCAGTCCCTTGGGTTCGTACCCAGACGACTTGGGGGGAAAGGAGGCTGGTGTTGGGCACTGACACAGGAAGTCACCCCTATCCTTGGCTAAGGTACCTTTTTGGCCAAAGTGAATTCAGTCCACGGCCTCTTGGGCTGATCTGTCCTGCATTCCTCTAGGACCATGCAGATTAGAAGTGACAGGGCTCCCAGAGGCGTGGCCTATGGCCAAGTCAACAGGCCCCACCTGCTCCCAGCCCAGCCAACCTTCCCCTCCCCAGGATTCCCGAACCACTGGATCCCATCAAAAGCACCCTGACCGTAATGTGGAGTAGATGGCCAATGAATGGCGCTCCCTCCAGTGTCCTGTTTCTGGGTCCTGAACCCCACACACCTGGCCTAACAGGGACCAAGATGGTTGCCCAGAGGTGGAACTGCAAACTCTCAGAGTGGCAGGTGGTCTCAACATAAAGGAAATAAATCAGTTGTCATGTAGTCAATTATGACTCGTGGTGACCCCATGTGTGTGAGAGTAGAACTACGCTTCATAGGGTTTTCAATGGGTGTGACCTTTTGGAAGTATATTGCCAGGCCTTTCTTCCGAGGCACTGCTGGGTGGACTCAAATGGCTAATCTTTCAGTTATCAGCCAAGTGTATTAATCATTTGCATCACCCAAGGACTCCATAAGGGAAATACAAAATAAGAAATGGAATCCGAGAACCCTGGAGCCCTGAGAAACAGATCCCACCCACGCATCTCTGACTGAATAACATGTGTCCAGGACACTTGTTCTTTCTTTGGGAAAAAATGGCATGGTCCAGGGCATGTGTGTTACCAGTGAAAACTGATCCGCCCATCACCTACAGCAGTGGCTGCCAGAGGGAGCCAGCAAGTGGCTCTGCCCACCCCCCCGCCCCCGCCTTTCCCCTTTCCCAGCAGGTAGGAGCTAAGGATTCTGACTGGAGAGGCTCCCTCTGCCCACTGCTCATGGACATTTCACCCTTCAAGATCCGTTCCTTTGCCTGGCTTTGGGGAGGCATTCTGAAGGGTGGAGTGAACTAGGCACAGGCTGGGCATCTGACAGACCCGGGTATAAATTTGAGCTCTGACCTCTTTTGTTAGCTGTGTGACTTTGGGCAAATAACTTAACCTTTCTGAGTCTGTGGAATAAAGTTTTTTTTATATGCCTGACAAGGAGCCCTGTTGGTGCGATGGTTAAGCAGTTGGCTGCTAACTGAAAGGTTGGCAGTTTGAACCCACCCAGAATTTCCCATGGGAGAAAGACATAGAGATCTGCTCCTGTGAAGACTGTTGTGGTTGTTGTATGCCATCAAGTCAATGCCATCTCATAGGGGCCCCATAGAACAGAGGAGAACTGCCCCATAGGGTTTCCTATGTTGTAGTCTTTATGGTAGCAGATCACCAGGTCTTTTCTCCCAAGGAGCTGCTGGATGGCTTTGAACCACTGACCTTTCAGTTAGCAGCCAAGCACTTAACCATTGAGCCACTCGGGCTCTGTCCTGTAAAGATTACAGCCTAGAAAATCCTGTGGGGAAGTTCTGCTCTGTCACATGGGGTTGCTAAAAGTCGAAATATACTCGATGGCATCTAACAACCTAACACACGCCTGACACGTAGTCAGTGTTCATTGTTTTGTTTGTCCCTTTTCTTTGTTTCCCTTTGAGAGGAAACTTCTGCTGCCCGGCCCCACCCATTGTCAATATCCCATGGGCTCCTTCTCGCTGCAACTTGCTCCTTCTCCAGTGATGATGAGACTTCAGGAAAGTGAGTAAGCAGCAACAGTCGCTACCAGGCCCTATGTTTGTAGTTTCCATCGCTGCTTCCCATCTTTACAACCAAAAATTATCCTTCTTTGTCTCCTGAGGAAACTCAAGCACAGAGAGGTGAAGTCACTAGCCCAAGGTCACACGGCAACTAAGAGACCAAGGAGACTCAAGTCTAGATCTGTGCCAGCCCAAGGCCTCAATCTGCCCAAAAGGTCCAAGATGCCCAGACAGCAAGCAGAGCTTGTGGTGGGGGTGGGGGGCTGGGGTTGGGCCCATGGAGATGGGGGCTCAGGCTGGTGGGGTCTGGAGAAGGTAGGATCTAGAGGAGAGAGGGTGCTTAGGACAGACTTGGTCTCCTCACTGATCTGCAGACACAAGGTCTGCACCATGCTTCTGGGGGACTCTCAGGAAGGGGGGTGCTGGGGGAGAGTCAGGCCGCTGAGGGCCTGGGAAAGCAAGGCAAGGGCCAGAGGTGGGTCCCACCTCGGATGTCTACCTTCCCAACTCCCTGCTCCCAAGAGGGCACGGGTTTCTCCTTTGCCTTCAGTGAAAACCAAATCCGTTGCTAATGAGTCGATTCTGACTCATAGCTACCCTATAGGACAGAGTAGAATTGCCCCATAGGATTTCCAAGGCTGTAATCTTTATGGAAGCAGACTGCCACGTCTTTCTCCCAAGGACCGGTTGGTGGGTTCAAACTGCTGACATTTTGGTTAGCAGCAGAGCACTTAACCACTTCGCCACCAGTGGGAAACTGGGAGTGATTTATCAGGGGAGTCTCCAGCCTCAGAAGGTTTGCCCACCCCACCCTTGCTTCCCCAACCCCCTTCTAGCCTGGCAGGTAGGCTTTTACCCTGGGAGAGAAACGTCTTCCCCCTGTCATTTTATCGACTTCAGCAGAGTCTTTTCTTTGTAATTCCGGAAGTATCCTGACAATAAAGACATCATCGATACACTAACACACCTCTTCAAAATTTCAAACACATTCTGAAGAAAGACTTCCCAAATGAAAAACAACACTGCAATAAAGTGAGCAATGCGTCCCGGCTGTCACTGCTTTTATGGCTGGGCTTTGAGCAGGGAGGGAGAGCTGGGGGGAGACGAGAAAAATTTAACACACCAGCCACAAAGGGCGAACCTCTCGCCAGCAGGACTTCCATTCCAGAATCAGCCTCCGGGACTGGGCGTTGCTTCATGTCCATCTGCTCTCACGAGGGAATTACAAGCCATGGATATTGTTAGGGTCCTGGGCCGTGGGTTTAACCTTATTGACAGGCCCACAGAAAGACATTCCAGCTCCTTCTCTAACTTCCAAAGGGCTCTGATATCTGCGAAGCGCTTTTGTTGCACAGTGGGGCTGTGCTTGGATTTATTTATGGGACCAACGCCCTGTGAGGGGAGGAAGGTTTCTCCCCATTTTACAGATGAGAAAAGCTGAGGCTGGAAGAGGTGGCTGGCTTGTCCAATGTCACACAGCTAGAAGGAGATGGTCAGAACGGAATCCCAAGTACTCTGATCCAAACCTTCTTGCTGAGAGGAAGGGGAGGGAGCACTGGTTTTTGGTGGGACAGTCAGTGGACCCTCTAGCCTGACACCGCTTTTCACCTTCAGAGTCAAATTTGGGTCAACTTCTCCTCAGTGAGAAGTCATTGATTCATTCATTCATTCATCCAACAGATACTTATGGTAGAGTCTCCTAGAAGCCAAGATTTGTGCTAGGTTCCAGGGTAGAGTACTAAGCAAAATCAGCCGGCATGGAAAGGTGGAAGGCAGGCTCCCAGTCTCACTGATTTTGGGGGCTCAGGCCCCGCTCCCCTGCCACCTGCCAGGCCTCCCTCCTCACTAGAGACAGGGCAGCTGCCTCCCTTAATCTGCCTCAGATTTCTTCTGCACCCATCAAGAACAGCTCTCAGACGGGTGGGACTGAGGCCGGGGTAAGCTGGGGCCCTTCACTCCCTCTTCCCCCCACCCCCGCCCTCCATGGCCTCTGCCTCAGATCCTTCTGGCTTCAGCTCTGCCTAGGACAGGCCAGGGGCAGAGAGCCCCCAGGGAGCCTGGATCAGCGATGAGGGGGCGGGGGAGGAGAGCAAAGCGGGGCCAGCAGAGGTGTGTTTTGAAATCTGCTTCCTTTTGGCCACGCTTGAACTTCCAAGCGACTGGGTTTGAGTGACAGGCGGCTGGGAAAGGGAGAGCGGCTCCCCATGGAGCCCAAGGCAGAGATAGAGGGGCTCCGCAGGGCTGGGGCTCCCGGGGCCACGTCTTCTGCCCCTCCCCCTGCTCCCAGCCAGGAGGGCCTAAGGGCTTGGGTCGGGGCTCCCTGGGCCCAAGAAGGCCAAGGTGGGGGTCCTGGGGTCAGAGACAAGAAAATCTCAGAATTGCACAGATCTGAGCTTCTTGGAGTGTGTCTAACAACAATAACAGCACCGTCAACAACCACCAGAGCAGGTATCATTTCTTCAGTGCCTGCTGTTAGTTCATTAAACAAACACTTATTAAATGAGTCAATCTTTGTAGAAAGCTTAGACCAATGAATGCCCTGTACCTAGTAAAGGCTATATGAACCAAAAAACCAAACCCATTGCCATGGAGTCAATTCCAACTCACAACGACCCTACAGGACAGAGTAGAACAGCCCCACAAGGTTTCAAGGAGCAGCTGGTGGATTCGAACTGCCTACCTTTTGATTAACAGCCAAGGTATTAATTTCCCTCTGTTGAACTACCTGGCCTGGGTTCTGGTTTCCTGACTGGATGTTGACTAATAAATAGAAGCATCTACTAGGTGCTGGGTTCCTGGTCCCTGACTTCGAGGAGCTTATACTCTAGTGAGGAAGGACATCATCACACAAATACACACAAGACCACAATCAGTGCTGTGAAGGACAGTGTTAGGGAGAAGAAACCCTACAAAGAGAGGCTTGATCTGACCTGGGGTCAGAGCAGGGTCCCGCAGGAAGTGACGTGCTGGTGGGACACTGCGTTTGATGCTGTGCACACACCATTGGTCTCAGTTTCCCAGTGCTGCTGTAACAAAGATGCCCCTGTGGGTGACTTTAAAGAACAGTAAGTTAGTATCTCAGTGTTCTAGGGGCTAGAAGTCTACATCAAGGTCTTGACCATGTCGATTCCTTCCTTGTTGTTAGCCCAGAGTGTTCCTTGGTTCCTTGGCTTATAGGTGACCCTCACGTGGCATCTGTCCCCTATCATCATCCATGTGTGCACACGTCTCTGTGATTAGGTTTGGGTCCTACCCTATTCTGGAATGATCTCGTTAACATAGCAGGGAAAAAAAAAAAACTATTATTTTCAAGCAGGATTACATTCACAGCTATAAACCCAAACCAAACCCATTGCTGTCGAGTCGATTCTGACATATAGACACAGTAGAACTGCCCCATAGTGTTTTCAAGGCTGTAATCTTCACGGGAGCAGACTGCCACATCTTTCTTCTGTGGAGCAGCTGGTGGGTTTGAACCACTGACTTTTCAGCTAGCAGCCAATTGTTTAACAACTATACCACCAGGACTCCTCCAACGGAGGAGGGGGGCGGGGGGCCCAATTCAATACATAACACCATTTCTCATCCTTGTGGCAACCCTGCAAGGTAAGGCTCATTATACCCATTTTGTAGATGAGGGAGTGAAGGCCCAGCAAGGTATAGCCTTTCCCAAAAGCCACATAGTCCTGAGAGCCCAGGCTGTGATTGGGACCCAGGTATGTCTGCGCTTTGTGTGGCTCCACACTGTCTACAGTCTGCAGTAGACACTTTGCAGAGTTGGGAACAGGCCCAGGGAAGGACAGTGACTTTTCCAGGGTCTCAAACCAGGAGAAGTCAGATTGCCTCATTAAGGGATTATAGATCCTTCCTGGGCCGCCTCTGTCCCGTGAAACTTTCCACGTAACTGCTCAGCTGCAGAATCGGCACTTCCACCCACTCCCCTACCCCCTAGGTTCTCTGCAACCCAGAGGCCCAGGCAGCATCAGAAAACTACTAGTTCTGGGCCCATGGCCAGGGCCTGTCCCTCAGCGACCCCTTCCCACTGTCCTGAGGCTCTGGGAACAGCTTTCTCAGCCCTCCTGAGGCTTTGGAGGTGTGGCTGTACTTACCTGGGGTGTGTCTCCCCTGAGGTGTGAGGTAGGGGCTCTCTCTAAGATTAGGGGAGCCCCCCACCCCTAAGTCTACTTCTAAAATTATGACCACATGGGCAGGGATGACCTGCTGCCAAGGGCCCAGAAGGCGGGAGTTAGGGAACGTGGGTGCTGGGGTCCCAGGAGATTTTCAGGGCACGGCAGCCCCTGTGGCAGTCTCTGGGGGCATGAGGAGGGGCAAGTGGCTTCCTGGCTAGGAGCCAACCAGGCAGGGATGGAGAGAAGTTCCGGAGAGGCAAGATTCCAAGACATCTGGGCTGGGGGAAGGTGCAAACTATTCGTGCAGGGGGTGTGCACCCTGAGGTTTCTGACGGGAAGTCGGGAAGTCTCAGTGAGCAGCGAGCTTGGCTGGGGATAGTCGGGGGAGGGAAGCTCAGCCATAGAAGCTGGCTGCCGCCTCCTTGGGCAGATGGGGACACTGA
This sequence comes from Loxodonta africana, assembly GCF_030014295.1. Lineage (NCBI taxonomy): Eukaryota > Metazoa > Chordata > Mammalia > Proboscidea > Elephantidae > Loxodonta > Loxodonta africana. The sequence continues at coordinate 38,573,630 of NC_087348.1, forward strand.
GGCCCAGGGAGGCAGACGGTTTATTCCAGTGAGTGACTGGGAGTGAACTAACTCCTGGTCCTTTCCACTTTCGACCATTTCTGGATCAAAGTCAGCCAGGAATGGCTTCTTTACAACTTTAAAAACCTCAGCCTAATTTTCCACAGGAGTGGGGATGCAGCCCTTGCTCTTCTCTAAAAAAACTCACAGTTGTCATTCCATGCGTCCTAACAGTAACCCCATGAGGTGGGTACCATATCCATGTTGTTGTTGTTAGCTGCAATGCAGTTGGCTCCCCACTCATGGTGACCCCATGCACACAGGAATGACACACTGCCCAGTCCAGGGCCATCCCCATGATCAGTTACAGATTGGACTATTGTAATCCATAAGGTTTTCATTGGGTGATTTTCAGAAGACTGCCAGGCCTTTTTTCCTAGTCCATCTTGGTCTGGAAGGTTTACTGAAACCTGTTCAGCATCACAGCAACACACAGGCCTCCACTGACGGATGGGTGGTAGCTGTGCGTGAGATGCACTGGCTAGGAATCGAACCCATGTCTCCTGCATGGGAGGCCAGAATTCTACCACTGAACCGCCAATGCCTCATAGAAACTGAGGTCAGGAAGGTTAAATAACTGCCCAAGATCACTCATACAGGTGGCAGATCCAGGGTGTTAATCCATGGTGCTGCCTTTCGGTGCTGTCCCCCAAAAGAAGAATGAGCCAGAGGCTTGTGAGAAAATGGCTCCCGCTTGCATGCTCTCAAGGCAGCTGCCTGCCAGAGACATCCTATATAGAAAAATCAACAGAGGCCTCATCAGTTCTCTTGGGCATCCTGGAAAAGCTAAAGTCCCAGACTCCGGGGACTCTGCTGTCCCATCCCAGCCCTTCCACTGACCTTGGACAACTGGCTTTACCTCTTTTAAGCCTATTTCTGATGGGTCTGCAAATGGTGATAGAATATTGATATCTTTAGGCTGTTGAAAGCAATCCCCGGGTAGTGCAAAGTGTTAACACACTTTGCTGCTAACCAAAAGGTTGGAGCTTCAAACTCTCCAGAAGCACCTCAGAAGAAAGACCTGCCAACCTACTTCCGAAAGGGCAGAGCCGTGAAGCGTAGTTCTACTCTGTGATGCACGGGGTCTCCATGAGTCAGAATCAACTGGACAGCAACTGTTTATTACTGTTTTTCTATTCACGTACTTGCTCAACATTAACAACACCTTGTTCTTAATTTCTCTCTTTCTTACCAGGGCACAGGCTCCTAAAGGAACCATCCATAGGCTCACCTGTTTTAGAACTAACACATCTGTGTAACAATACTTTAAAAAGCAGTCTACTTGGTCACTCCTACTGAATGCACACACTGACTCCACAGGAAGGAATGACGGAGAAAAGAGAAACTGAGGCTCCGAGAAAGGTAGCTCGTAAGAAGGAGAGCGGGTACTAGGATCCACGTCACCCAAGTCTAGAGCTTCCACCTGGCATCATGGTTACTTCTGCAAGAGTGGAGCCCAGAGAGCGGATGCACCAATGCCGTCCCACAGAACTCTCTGCAATGATGAAATTGTTCCACTCTACGCCATCCAATATGGTAGCCACCAGCCACATGTGGCTACTGAGCACTTGATATGTGGCTAGTGTGGCTGATGAACTGAATTTTTCATTTTATTTAATTTGAATTTAAATAGCCACACATAACTAGTGGCTATGGAATTGAAAGTCAGGTCTAGACAGCAGAGGTGTCCTGAGAGAGCATCTTAACTGAGTTGGCGTGGGCTTTCTCTCATCACCAAGAAACTCTTCCATCTCTCTCCCTCACAAAACATGGGGTCTATGAACCATAAGGAGGCTGGTGGCACAAGCGGTTTGCAATCAGCTGCTTACCTAAAGGCTGGCAGTTTGAACTCACCCAGTGCCTCCATGGAAGAAAGGCCTGGCAAACTGCTCCCCTAAAGATTATAGACAAGAAAGCCCTGTGGAACAGCTCTACTGTGTAACACATGGGGTTTCCATGAGTTGGGGACCAACTCAATGGCAGCTAACAACATTTACAGCAACAAAATGAACTGGGAGGTTTGAGCAAATCAGGCCCTGTTTAAAACCCTATGTAATAAAGCCCCACCCCTTTCCTTTACTTGGCCTCCTAGGACCTGCCTCGACTAATCCCTGCCACCTGGCAGCCTTGGCCTGCCTGTCTCTCCTGGCTCCCCTGGCTCCCCTGCTCAGCTGTGCAGCCCTCCCCGTGCATCTTGCAGCCCATCAAGGTCATCCTACGTCTGGGCTCCACGCCGGCTGCTGTTCCTCTGCCGAAATGCTTCCCCATCTCTTTTCCTGTTGTCCTCTGCCCCACTTCAATCTCAGCTTAAACTCAGCTACTGCTGGGGGTACTCCCTGCCACCCAGGCTAGGGCAGGTTTCCTTGTTTGTCTGCTAGGAGCCCCTGTATTTCTTCTCCGTAGTATTTGTTCATTCATTCATTTCTCATTCAACAAGTATTTATTGAGCACCTACTACGCACCAGGAGTTGTGGGTGGTGTAAATGGTTAATCCAGTTGTCTGTTAACTGAAAGTGTGGAGGTTCAAGTTCCACCCAGAGGCACCTAGGAAGAAAGGCCTGATGATCTACTTCCAAAAAATCAGCCTTTGAAAACCCTAGGGACCACAGCTCTACTCTGACACACATGGCATCGCCGTGAGTCAGAGTCTACTTAATGGCAACTTTTTTTTTTTTTAATTTAAATAAGGGAGTCCCTGGGTGATGTAAATGGTTAATGTGTCCAGCTGCTAACCAAAAAGTTGGAGGTTTAAGTCCACCCAGAGAAGACTGGGAGGAAAGGTCTGGCAACCTACTTCCAAAAAATCAGCCATTGACCATCCTGCGGAGCACAGTTCTACTCTGACATGCATGGAAGCACCATGAGTCCCAGTCAACTTGGCAGCAGTTGGTACTGGTACTACCTTCTGGGTGCTAGAGATTGGGCATGAAATCATCAAAATTCCCTTTCTCATGGGGCTTAGGTGCTAGCAGGGAAGACAGACGATAAACAACCAAATACGTAACATAGCAGTACCAAGGACTCCTACTGCTACGACAAAAATAAAGCAAGAAAGGGAATAGAGCCCGACAACACGGCATTTTAGACAACGGGGAGAGAGGGAAGGTGTCCCTGATGAGAGATGTGAGTGAAGTGATTTGTTGTGGCACGAATGAATTATGTTTTGATTGTCTAAGGAGTCCTGGTGGCACAGTGATTAAGAGCTCGGCTGCTGACCAAAAGGTTGGCAGTTCGAACCCACCAACCACTCCTTGGAAACCCTATGGGGCAGTTCTACTCTGTCCTATAGGGTCACTATGAGTCAGAACCAACTCGATGGCAACAGGTTTTGATTGTCTAATGTCTATCTTTCACATTGGACTGTAGCTCTGTGAAGAGCAAAGATTTGCCTGTCTTGTTCACGACTGTAACCCCATGCTTAGAACAGCGCCTAGAATGCAGCAGGAGCTCAACAAACAGTGCCTTGCACATAGTAGGTGAATGGATGAATGAATGAATGATGGAAGTAGAAAATTTTGCAGGCTCAACTTCTAATCACAGTCCTGCTCCAAAGAGATTGCAGACATGCCAATTTCTTTCTCAAAGCCTCCCTCTTCTTCTAAATAGGGAATGAATGGGAGCTTGGCTGATCCTTTGGGACAGGTTTTGAGAATTCCAACTCACTAAACATCTGGATGCAGAATCGACAATTAAGAGACCCAGCAAGCAGCGAGGCTGCCGGGCTGTGGAGGGCAGAGATGGAAAGCTGGAGATGGGACCCAGCTTGCTCTGCACCAGCTCCTCCCCAGACAGCCTCAACGCGCCATCCTCCACACCCCTCCTACAGCTGAACCCCTGCCAGGAAGACCAAGGTGGTAGGAGAAGGCTGTTTCCTAGCAGCTGTGCGGACTCTGGAGGTGCGGGTCTGGGCAGGAAGAGGAAAGTGGTGACGTCTCTAACCTCAGCATGAGGATCAGTGGCAAGAGGTCTCAGGAGAGCCGAGGCTGGCTGGCAGCCAGCGGCTTTATTTGCGCCAAAGGGGAGAATCCCTCCCTGGCTGAGGGTGGGCGGGGATTAGCAAGGCCCTGGGCTTTGGGGGGTGTCCTTGGGTGGTGCTCAAGTTCATGGCCTCATAAGAACAGATACAATCACATGAGTTTGACAGAGACTGGTAAGGGCAATGAGGATATGAGGAAGGATCCAGGACCCTGACAGCGAACCCCACTCCACCCAAATGGAGCAGAAGAGCCAAATGAAACCTTCCAACATAGGGGACTCAGCTGCTAACTAAAAGGTTAGAGGTTTGAGTCCACCCAGAGGTGCCTTGGAAGAAAGGCCTGACCATCTACTTCCAAAAAAACTAGCCCTTGAAAACCCTTTGGAGCACAGTTCTACTCTGACACACATGGGGTCGCCATGAGTCAAACTGACTAAACAGCAACTGGATTTTTTTTTTTTTTTAAGGGGGAAGTCCTCAAGTTCATGGCCTCATAAGAACAGATATAATCAAATGATTGTGGCAGAGACTGGTAAGGATATGAAGAAGGAGCCATGACGCTGAGAGCAAACCCCACCCCACCTGGATGGAGCAGAGGAGCCAAAGGAAGTCTTCCAACAGGAGGGGTCCCAGGAGACAAGGCTGGAAGGAGGGTGGGGTTTCTTCAGGGCAGGTACTCTAGGAGGAGGGAACGGTACGGGCAGAGGCAAGGAGGCTGCAAAGAGCAAGTTGAGCTGGGAAAACACCCAGGTCCTGTTGGCTGAGGGAGGGCCAGTAGGGGGAGCCACTGGGAAGGAGGACAGGCCAGGCCTCACGCCCCTCTCTGCTGACCCCCAGTCTCCGCTGCCCCGTGGGCCCCGGCCTGGTTTCCCCTCCATGGCTCAGGGCGGAAATCCAACAGGGGCAGCCAAGCCGGCATCAAACCCTCCCACTGCAGGCCTGACTTCAGCCCCTCTGCAGGCCTTTAACGAAGCCATAAATCCCCGGCCAGGGCAGCAGGAGGGGCGGGGGCCCTGCACATGTCCCCGGGGCTGGACAGAGCCCGGCATCTCTGGCTGGCGGTGACTGAACGCCCCGGCACCCCATCACTCATCCCCCGCGCCCTGCCGCCCCCGCCTCAGCAGCAGCCCATCCATCTCGTCCACAGGCTTTCAAGTCCAGCCCATGGCCTCTCTGCTTAGTGTTAAGATGAGCCCGGCTCACGCGGACTGTTCTTATTTATCTTCGGGCTCGTCCCCCTGAGGCCATTACTCTGTGGGGCAGCCCCAGGGCTGGCGACAAGCCCCCCAAAGCAAGCCTCCTCCGGCGTCCTTTCCCGCCCCCACCTGGCGATGCACAGAGAAGGCCTGGAGCCCAGGGCGGTCTCATCTTAGTCACAGGCCGGGTTCGTGGGTGTTTGGGCCTCTGCTATCTCTTGGCAGCCTTGTTGTTAGCTGCCATGGTGACCCCATGGACAACAGAATGAAACTCGACTCGGTTCTGGGCCATCTCCGTGATCTGTTGGGGATTAGACTATTGTGATCTATAGGGTTTTCACTGGCCGATTTTCAGAAGTAGATCGCCAGGCCTTTCTTCCTAGTCTGTCTTAGCTGGAAGATCCACTGACACCTGTTCAACATAAAGGCAACACACAAGCTCCCACTGACAGATGGGTGGCGGCTGTGCATGAGGGGGATCGGCCAGGAATTGAACCTGGGCCTCCCACATGGAAGGTGAGAGCTCTACCGTTGAACCACCAATGCCTCACAACGGTCCTTTAAAGCATTAGTGTCTGTGGTTTATAATGGCGGAAACTGAGGCACAGAGAGGAGAGGGCAAGTCCTGGCTCTCCTGGCTGCCTGGCTCTGATGCAGTTACCAGTGTGGAATCTTTGGCCAAGTCATGCAAGGCCTTGAGGGCCTCCACATTGCTGCCCTGCAGACTTGGTCAAATCGAATACTGTCCAGTCTCCTCTAGAGGACTAGGAGTCCTCCAGGCAGGGCTCATGAACCCTTAACACCTCTCTCCAGCACCTACCCATAGCAGGATTCTAGAACTCAGGCATGGGAAGCAACTTCAGGGTTGGGGTTTAGAGTGTTGTTCTAGAATGAGCCTGGCCTTCAGCCTGGCTCTGCCACATGTTTGCAACCTTGGATGAGTCATTGATGGCTCAGTGACTCAGTTTCCTCTTCTGCAGAATGTGGGAAATAATAGAGTTTATGAGGTCATGCATGGTACTGTCTGGAACAGTGCTAGGCGCAGAGGCTGAGCTCTGTGAAGACCAGTTACTGCATTAATTATCACCATCACCTTCCCAGGGCTCTCGACCTAGGCTTCTTGGGGGGTTGGCGGGGAGGATAACCCCACCAATCCAACAGTTGGAGGCCCTCGTGGACACAACACGTTTCACCGGTGGTCAGGGAATCCTGGCTGAATAGGGCAGCCTCTCCTGGAGGTGACGGGGATTCTAACAGACCAGCATACAAAAGTCTGTCCTCTCAGAGGTCCAGCTTGACAGCCATGGATGTCTTTAAGGAATAAGAAGGGGAAAGAAATGAATTATTACTTCAAATCAAAGTTTGTTCAAAAGATAAAGTCTTAAAACACAGGGTAATGAAAAGCCTGGGAAGCTCTGACTGGGTTCAACCTGAGCCCCACACCACCCCCAGCCCTGTGTGCCCGACGTACATCCAGCATATGCTACTTTGACTGACCCCCCAGATGGCCCTCGGAAGGGTGGTGAGGAGTCAGGCATTAGAGCCATTACCTGGCTTGCCAGCGGTCACACAGTTAGAGGCAGGCTGCTCTGTGGAGGTGGAGGCCTTGGGAGAAAGAAATGAGCACCTGTTTTGGAGTCAGACAGACCTAGGTTCCAGCCTGGCTCTGCCACCTGCTGCTGGCGAGCTTCTGAGCAAGTCACGGGTCCTCACCTGCAAGGGGTGTGAAACCATGCGAGCAAGCCAAGAAGCAGTTCTGTAGGTGATGTGACTCTCCTGCACAAAGCCAGAGGTGTGGTCTGGCATTTCCCAACAGCCCGGGTTCTGGTCACCAAGGTCGTTTCCCACACCCTCCATCAGCAGCATCTGACGTCTGCCTCAGGATCCCAGAAACTGGCTGCCAGGAGGGGACAAGCTTTCCAGAACAGGGTCCCTTGTCTTCTGCTGCTGCCCAAGCGTGGAGATCCGCTGTGTCACAGAGGACCAGCTGAAGCCGTTCCTATCTTTGACTCTCTGGTTATCAACACCTTTGGCCTTGGGGTGAGGAAGAGGAAGGAAAGGGGGTGGAAGAGAACTGGCCAGTTCATTATGAGGCAGCATCTGTAAAGCAGGTTAGAGGGAAGGTGTCCAGAGGATCTCCTAGGACCCTTCTAGCACCTTCCAGTAGAGACTGGGTGCGCACCTTCTTGGTGCAGCGGCAGGAGGAAGGTGTCTCGGCGCCCTCTCCCACCCAGAGGGTTGTAGCCCCCACAGAGTTAGGGTCCAAAGAGACTTGAGCGATCACCTGCTTTTACAAATGAGGCACAGAGAAGGAAAGGGACTCACCCGAGGCCACACAGGATGTGCTTGGCGAAGCCCAGGACGAGCCCAGGTGTCCTGACCCCAGCCCAGGGCTCACCTGCTACATGATGCTGTGTGCAGTGGAGAGAGAGCCTGGTTGTTGAATGAATGAAGGTTCAGTGAGAAGCTTTAGTCTCCTTCCTTCTATCATTTTTTCCTCCTTCCTTCCCTCCTTCCTTCCCTCCTTCCTTCCCTCCTTCCTTCCCTCCTTCCTTCCTTCCTTCCTTCCTTCCTTCCTTCCTTCCTTCCTTCCTTCCTTCCTTCCTTCCTTCCTTCCTTCCTTCCTTCCCTCCTTCCTTCCTTCCTTCCTTCCTTCCTTCCTTCCTTCCTTCCCTCCTTCCTTCCCTCCTTCCTTCCTCCCTTCCTCCCTTCCTCCCTCCCTCCCTCCCTCCCTCACTCCCTCACTCCTTTCCTTCCTTCTTCCCCTCCCTCTTCCATTTCTACTCCTCAAATGCCTGCTCTGAGTCGGGCCCTGTCCCAGACACTGGGCCATCAAGATGGGCTGACCAACCCCTTGTCCTCTGGTGTGTCACAGACAAGTGGGCAAGGTCCTCATAGGAGCCCTCAGGCCCCGGCTGGCCCCAGGAATCCCTGTCCTCCCAGGAGTTCAGCCTTGGCTGCCTTCCGCCTCTCCCCCATGCCACACCCAGGAAGTGAAGGAGTTAAAAAACACAGGGCAGGGCAGGCTGACTTCCCCAGCTGGCCCAGCCAGCTTCTAGGGGCTTGCTGTGTTTCTTTTTCTTTTCCTCCTCTCTGCTTTTTTTTTTTTTCCTTAAGAAACACATGTCACTCGCCATAACTCATGTGCTTATTATAATCATGACCATATGCTTAATGGGATGTAATAAAACCACTGCTAACCTGGCCCCTGCTCACAAATCTCTCCCCCTCACTCCCACTCGGCCGGCCTTCTCTGCTGGCCCGCTCATCAAGAGGCTGCCTACCCTTAGCCACTTCAACGTATTTTCGTGATCTGAGAGGCAGATCATAGAGGAAAAAAACAGAAGCCCAGTCATTCACCGGTTTGTTCGTTCAATTCATTCATTCATCATTCGTCCAATCATTTTTTATTGAATGCCTGCTATGCGCCAGGCACTGAAGAGTCAACTGGAACGGTAAAGAGTGATGGGCCTGTCCTCACAGAGCTGGTGGTAAAGGTAGACATCTCGTAAACAGGTAATTAAGCAACTGATTACAGCTAATTACAAAGGAAGGAGCCCTAGTGGCACAGTGGTTAAAGCTAACTGCTAACTGAAGGGTGGTTGGTCTGGAAGCACCAGCGGCCCCAAGGGAGGAAGACGTGGCAGTCTGCTTCCATAGAGATTTACAGCCTTGGAAACCCTATGGGGTCGCTGTAGCCGGAATTGACTTGGCTGCAGTGTGTTTGAATTACAGAGGAGCTTGCGTTGCAGGAAGGCTGTCTTAGTTATCTTAGTGTTGTTGTTGTTGTTGGGTGCCATCAAGTCAGTTCTGACTCATAGCGACCCCATGTGCAGCAGAAACACTGTCTGGTCCTGAGCCATCTTCACAATCATTGTTATGCTTGAGCCCATTGTTACAGCCATTGTGCCAGTCCCTGTCATTGAAGGTCTTCTTTTTCCCTGACCCTTTACTCTATGCTTGAGCCTATTGTTGCAGTCACCGTGTCAATCCATCTCCTTGAATGTCTTCCTCTTTTTCCTTGACCCTCTACTCTACCTACCAAGCATGATGTCCTTCTCCAGGAACTGGTCCCACCTGATAACATGTCCAAAGTATGTGGGACAAAGTCTTGCCATCCTTGCTTCTAATGAACATTCTGGCTGTACTTCTTTCAAGACAGATTTGCCTGTTCTTCTAGCAGTCCGTGGTGTATTCAATATTCTTAGCCAACAGTTACCCAGTACTGCTATAACAGAAATACCACAAGTGAATGGCTTTAACAAACAGAAGTTTATTCTATCACAGTCTAGGAAGGCTCTCCACACAGGGACCTCGGGTCCAAAGGATGCGCTACCCTCATCGTTCTTCATTCTTGGTGATAGGAGGTCCTCCTGTTTCTCTGCTTGCTTCTCTCTTTTATATCTCAAAAGAGATTGACTCAAGATACAACCTAATACTTGTAGACTGAGTCCTGCCTCATTAAAATAACTGCCTCTAATCCTGCCTCATTAACATCCTAGAGGTAGGACTTACAACACGGAGGAAAACCACATCAAATGACAACATGGTGGATGATCACACAACACTGGGAATCATGGCCTAGCCTAGTTGACACACATTTTGGGGGGACACAATTCAATCCATAACACTGACCAAGACTCGGTTGCTGCCTCCAAGAGTAGAACCATGCCTCCTTGATGCATCAACATATACTTAGCTCTAGTAGGTACTTTATGAATAATTGTTCGGTGGGTGAATGAATGAGTTGTAGATCAGAAAAGCCTCCCTGAAGAACTGACGATGAGTTCTAAAATAATGGTCTCCAAAGAGGAGTGTGCAAAAGGATCCAGTGGGTTACATGAAGATAATAGTGGAACTTCTATTTATTTGTATTTCTCAATCTTAAAAATAAGAAATGAAATTTTCTCTGATGTTTCACATGCAGTTTGGTATTTACAAATTTATAAATAGCGACAAACACAGGAGGGGGTGTGCTCCATGTTTTTACTGCCGGGGAGGGGGTGCATGATCAAAAGAGTTAGGAAGCCCTTGCTCTAAAGGCTCAAAGGGTGAGGTTCTCGGAGAAGGGTGAAGGGGCCTGGGAGGGTCCATCATTCTAGAAGTTGCTGCTTCAAAGGCTCTGACAGAATAAGCTTGGGGATATGAGGAACAGAATTCCTGTGTTTTCCTTCTCCATTGTTGTTGCTGTTAGTTGCCGTTAAGACGATGCTGACTCTTGGCAACCCCATGCGTGCAGGACAGAACTGCTCCCTGGGTTTTCACGGCTGTGACCTTTCAGAAGCAGATCACCAGTCCTGTCTTCCAAGATGCCTCTGGGTGGGCTCAAGCAGTCAAACTTTCCATCTGGTGTATAATCATTTGCACCACCCAGGGACTTCTTCATTCTTAAATCCCAAAAACCCATTGCCATCAAGTCGAGTCAAGTCGATTCTGACTCATAGAGACCCTATAGGACAGAGTAGAACTGCCCCATAGGGCTTCCAAGCAGCAATTGGTGGATTCGAACTGCCAACCTTTTGGTTAGCAGCTGAGCTCTTAGCCACTGCGCCACCAGGGGTCCTCTCCATTCTTTGGAACTTACAAATACTTATTTCTTTCATCTAGTCCAACTTTATGCTGGTGTGAACTGAATACCTTTTCAGATCCACAAAATAAATGAGATACGAGATTCTAAATCCATGGCAGTTCCTGGACCGAAGGCGGGCTCCTGGGGAAAAAAAAAAAAAAAAAAAAAAACTCCTGGAGGTAATGACAATACGAAAAGGGAGAGTTAAAGTAATGTCACAGTATTTGCCCCAGGAAAACACCCAAGGCATAAAGCTCCATTCTCCCAGTGCCAAGAATCTCCCACTAACTCCTTCTTCTCTAGTCTCTCCCTGCCTCAGCTTGGGCCATACTCCCTGCTGTGATCTAGTCCACACAGCAGCTTAGAGTGATCCTTTTAAAACATAAATATGAGCAAGTCACTCCCCAACTTACCCCCTGCAAAGCTTCCCATCACACTCAGAATACATCCAAAGTCCTTATCATGGCAGGCAGGCTGTGCAGGAACTGGCTTCTGGCCACCTCTTCCATCTTCTCTTCCCCCGCTTGTTATGGATGGAATTGTGTCCCCCCAAAATGGGTGTCAACTTGCCTAGGCGGTGATTTCCAGGATTGTGTGGTAGTCCACCATTTTGTCATCTGACATAATTTTCCTGGGTGTTGCAAATCCTAACCTCTATGATGTTAACGAGGCAGGATTAGAGGCAGTTATGTTAATAAGGCAGGACCCAATCTGCAAGATTACGTTGTATTTTGAGTTAATCTCTTCTGAGATATAAAAGAGAGAAGGGAGCAGAGAGACAGGGAGACCTAATACCACCAAGAAAGCAACACTGGGAGCAGAGCGTCCTTTGGACCCAAGGTTCCTGCACTGAGAAGCCCCTAGACCAGAGGAAGATTGATGACAAGAATCTTCTCCCAGAGCTGACAGAGATAGAAAGCCTTCCCGTGGAGCTGGCACCCTGAATTTGGACTTCTAGCCTCCTAGATGTTGAGGGAATAAATTTCTCTTTGTTAAAGCCATCCATTTGTGGCATTTCTGTTACAACAGCACTAGATGACTAAGACAGTACACCTCATTTGTTGCACGGGCCTTCTTGTACTTACTGGAACACACCTTGCATACTTCTACCCCAGAGTCTTTACACTCACTACTCCTTATCCTGAGAACACTCTTTCCCCTGTTATCCCAATGGCTCATGCCTCCATTTCATTCAGGACTCTGCCCAAATCCTTTTTATGCTCTCTCTATTATTCCGTTCTTTTTTAATAGCACTTAGCACATATTACACATGTGTTTGCTTGTTTGTGGAAACCCTGGTGGCACAGTGGTTAAAAGTTACAGTGGCTAACCAAAAGGTTCACAGTTCAAATCCAACAGGCACTCCTTGGAAACTCTATGGGGCAATTCTACTCTGTCCTATAGAGTCCCTATGAGTTGAATCGACTCAACGGCAGTGGGTTTGGGTTTTTTTTTTGTTTTGTTTTTTTTGGTTGCTTGTTTGTAATATTGTCTCGCCTCCACTGGAATACAAGTCCCATACAGGCAGGGTTTTTTGGTCTGTTTGTCCCCAGTATACTGTACCCCAAGGACCATAAAAGTAACTGGCACATAGTAGGTGCTCATTAGACATGTGTTGAACGAATGAATGAAAAATGCTTTTTAATTTGTTGAGCGAAGGGGGTGAATTGTACAAGACAAGACGGGAGAGGAAGACAGGGCCCAGACCATGCGGGGCCTGGGAGACCATGGGAGAGAGTGTGAATTTTGTTCTAATTGTGATAGGGGGCTATTGACGAGTTTAGCATGATTGGGTTTAGGCGTGCTAAGAAAAGCAAGCAAACAATTGCATTTGAGTCGATTCCGGCTCATGGCAACCCCATGTGTTGCAGAGTAGAGCTGTGCTGCATAGAGTTGTCAGGGCTGTGACCTTTCAGAAGCAGGTCACCAGGCTTCTCTTCCCAGGCACCTCTGGTTGTGTTTGAACTGCCAACCTTTCCGTTAGCAGCCAAGCACTTAATCCAGGGACTTCTTAAGTGTGCTAGGGTGGAATAAAAGGGGAGACATTCGAGTATGGAATGGGTCAATCTAATTATAGGGGCACTCTCTCAGGATTATAGGGACCCCAACAACTTCTATCTGGGTTTCCTCATTCATGCCCCCTCACCCTCCCACTCCAAGGGTCACTCTCCTATCTCTTCTTGGTTCAAAAAACAAAGGAATAGATATAGGGGTAGGGGGAGGCAGTAAAAAAAAAACAAAACAAACCTAACCCATTGCTGTCAAGTCGATTGCAACTCATAGCGACCCTGTAGGACAGAGTAGAACTGCCCCATAGAGTGTCCAAGGTGTGCCTGGCAGATTTGAAAGGCTGACCTTTTGGTTAGCAGCCTTAGCTCTTAACCACTGTACCACCAGGGTTTCCAGGGGAGGCAGTGGGGGTGGTCAATCATTCTTAGCCAGTTCAGCCCTCCATGCGTTTTCTATCTGTTCCCTGCGTGTCTTCTCTGCTCCCGAGTGTTCGAGAAGAGAGCCTACCCTGATTTATGCTGCTGACAGAAAATTTAATGAATTGAAGACATAAAAGCATAACAAGGTTTCCCCAGGGATAAATCCATCCTGGATTCCAGCCTTTGAGAGGGGCGCGTGGCCGTGCTGACAGCCCAGTGTCCGTGATGGATGTGGCCCTGGATGCCGCTCTTGGGGCACCTTAGGATCTCACTGGGGGTGGCGGTGTGGACTTAGAGGCCCTAAAACATCCGCAACCTTGTAGCAAAAGGAGCTTAAGGCAAATCCACAAAGGAGATTCTCAGCACATAGAGGGTGTTTGCAGGGTTAGCTTCACTTATATGGAGAGCGTGGTACAGAGAATGTTCTGGAAACAAAGCCTGGGGTAAGTGAGGACCCAGGGACCTTGGTCCCAGCCTTGGCTTTGCCACAAACTGCCACCTCAGGGCAAGCCCCTGGTAGGCCATCTTTTCCCACTTGTAAAACAAAGTGTCAAATGGATCAAAACCAAACCCGACCTGTTGCCCTCCAGCCGAACGGCTCCAGGCAGCTTTCTTGGCTGTAATCTCTAGGGAAGCAGATCACCAGGCCTTCTTTGGCACTGCTGGGTGGGTTCCAGCTGCCAAACTTGGTGTATCAGGGACTGAAAATAATCAATGCTGGCAGGAGTCCAGGGCAGTTTTTGCCTAAATGAGAGAAATAAGCCGAGCAGGAGCTGTAGAAAAGTAGAGCACATTTGTCCTGTTTGTAAGAAGTGGTCACTAGACTCCATTCAGGAGGATTATTGTCAGAGTAGGATGTGGGCCCAGTGGGGGGCAGTTCTTCTGCTACTGAAGTCAGACAGTTGGATTCATTCCTCTGTGAAATCGCCCCTTCTAAAAGTGCTGACAACTAATTAAATAAAATCTCCAAACAATGTTGGCTGAATCTAGCCTGTGGGCAACTGGTTTGAATCCTCTGAACAGACAACCCCTCAGGGTCCCATCTAACTTTAAGTAATTCAACAACCATTTATTGGGAACTTAGCAAGTGCCAGGAACCATGTAGACAATATGGATGCAGATAGGACCTACCCAGACTCAACATTCAACGGCTACTTACTGGATAAACAGTGTGGATAAAGGCTTAGAGGTCTGAGGGTCAGCATGTTTGGAGAACTTACCAGAGACAGCCAAGAGAGGGGATGACAGGAGCTGTGGCTGGAGGATCTGAAGGGCCTGGAAGGCCTGGCCAGGGAGGGGACTTTGTTCTACAGGTCACAAGGAGATGTTGACACTTTGAAGCTGGACGGACGTAGAAGGGTCAGATTTCCATGTGAGAAGGCACCCTGTGGTGATTGTGTGGACAATGGGTGAAGGAGCAACCATGGGCACAGGCCATGTGGTCAGCTGTCTAACAATCTAGGAAGAGTTGATGAGGTCTTGAACTCAGGCAGAGGCAGGGGGGAAGCAAAAGATACCGTGTTATAAGGATTGGTGAATTTCATCCCAAATATGCTTGGGCATTCCCCCCCGGCCAAGACCACCTGTATTACATAGAGTCTGGTGGCAAGCGGCAGAAGCCAAGTGTGGCTAATTTAAGCAGACAAGGGCTGGAGAACCAAGCTTGGGGGCTACACACTGAGAAACAAAGCCCTAAATCACCCTTCCGAACTGGTTCAGTGAAGACTGGCCCAGTGAAGACCAACCACCACCAGCCCTGAGCAGACCTTGTTGGTACACAGCCAACTGTGTTGGCACCACACACCATGCTGGCTTTGGACACCAGATCATCCAGAAGATAAGGATAATGTTCTTGCTTCACTGGGATGGTTTTGAGGATCAAAGACAATCGTATGTGTAAAGCACCTAGCACAGTACCCCAGTGCCTGGCACACACTAACCACCCAGGAAATGGCAGCTGTCAGCATGGCCTTCAACATCCTCTTCATCATTACTGTTGCTTTCTTATTGTGAGTCTCAGCAAGGCCGTTAAACTGTAAGCTCACTGAGGGCAAGGCCCCCAGGCCACACACATTTTGCCCCCAACAACACTATATACATTTTAGGGACCCAACACCCCAAAGTCTTATCCAGGGTCTGGCATCAAGTGCCTGTTGTATAGCTAAAGGGGTGGGTCGATGGACTGTGTGGTAGAAGAATGATCGATAGCTCTAACAAGCTAAAAATTCCAAATGTTTTCTCCTCAGTTAAAAGACCAACCTCCCTTTTTCATTCAGTCAAGACAAAGGGAGAACAGATGTCCCCTTAGTCACATGACGATGCCCCAGGACTGGCGAGACACTATCTATGGCCAGCTCCATGTCAAAGGATGTCTTCCTTTGGGAAAGATGGATTCCAGGCTACTGCCTGATGTTTCTCAGGAGCGGGCGGCTCAGCTGAGGGGTGGCAAGTATGGAGAAGAGGTTGGGGTCTCTGAACCTCAACTGAAATGCAGTTGTGAGCAGAGGAGAGGGCTTGTGATGGACCTTAGCTTCAGGGCCCACACACAGTAAGTTCTCAACGTCGAGCGATGCAACAAATGGCCATGAGCATAGAGTCTCACCTCGACATTGTGTCATAGGGCATGTCATAGATGGTTGGAATTTACCAAGTATTCCAAGTGCTCCCTCCATCTCCCAGACTCCCTTGCAGCTGAGGTGAGGTCATGTGACTCCTTCTGGCCAAGGACTAAATGGGAATCATGGGTGTCACTTCCAGGCAGAAGCAGATAGAGCTGGTATGCCTTCCGATCTCTCTCTTTCTTCTGCCTCGGGACCTTGGCTGACGCACCTTTGGCAAGCCACAGCTAATGTAAAGTGGACTTTATGTGAGCAAGAAATACATTGTTACTTGTGTTAAGCTACTGAGATGTCAGTGTTTATCAGTTACCACAGCATAACCTCACCTAACCTGACTAAGGAGCTGTGGTGGCACAGTGGTTAAGTGCTCAGAAAGTCATTGGTTCAAATCCATCAGCTACTCCACGGGAGAAAGATGTAGCATCCTGCTTCCATAAAGATTACAGCCTTGGAAACCCTTTGGGGCTATTACACCCTGTCCTAAAGAGTCGCTATGAGTCGATATTGACTTGATGGCAACAGGCAGCCTGACTAATATTTAGAAGTCCACAGCTAGAGAGGTCCCCTGCTTTTTTCTCCTTGAATTCCAGTAGATCATCTTGGAGACCATCTATCCATACCTCATGTCTACATTTTTCAGAGATAAGCAAGTGCTCATGTTTTATCAGTATGAGAACTAATTGCAAGGACACTTAGGATCTTCTAGTTCAACTACCCTTTCTTTTATGGATGGAGAAACTGAGGCAGGCCCAGAGAGGGGAAGCAACATGCCTAATGTCACAGAGTGCAATTGGGACACAGGTGAGGATACAGCTGGCGTTCCGGATTCATAGCTCAACAAGCCCACACTGATCAAATATAAAGTTTCAATGAAAAATACTCTTAAAGTTCAAAAGAGGCCGAGGAAAGACATTTTGTCTGTGGTTCAGGCTTCTTCTGATCTCTCCAGTGCTACCTACCTCTATGCAGTTCATTGTAAACCATGCTGGCTTCCTCTAGCTCTCCCCCTCCCCAGTTCCTGTTCCCTCTCCCTCTCTCACCTTCCGGAATTTCGCCTGCTGGAGGTCTCAAGCGAGGTTTAATCCTGTTACTGACATCCAGAGATGGCCACATGTGAGTGTGCGGGTCTTGGAATCCCAGCACTTCATGAAACTACTAAGGTCCTTTAAGGAGCCATGAGGTTTATTATGCAATCAGTAGCCTGTACAAACCAAGCCCTGCCATTAACACATACAGCTTCTCACTCCCAGGTGTTCCAGTCTCCCTCTTCAGGTTCAAGAGGCATCAGTTGGCCCCTGGGCTGGGGGAGCTGGGATTGACATGGAGTTAGATGTATTCGCTGAACCCATGTTTATTGGGTGCCCCCTTGTGCCAGACACCGGGACCCATCAGTGAACCTGATTCATTTCCTACCATCAAGTTTCTCTTGGACGACTGACTGGACAGTGATGCCAGTTCCTGAGTTGAGGAAGACTAGTAGAGGCCCAGACTTATAGGGGAAGTGATTAGTTTATCACTGGTGTGGGTTTGAGTGGTGGAAATAGTAGGGGAGGTTTTAGATATATACTCCCTCCTGTGGCCTTGAGGCCAGTGGCAGAATTGTCATCGGTCTATCCCAATGCCTATTCTCCCCTGCCTCCCAACTAATACAACCCCTGATTCTTAGCTGCACAGGTAATAAAGACAACCAGTGTTCCTTGCAGCTGGGTATAAACATGTGGCTAACTTCTGGCCAATAAGATGTAAACAGAAATGTTGTGTTCAACTACTGGGAAGTGCCCAAAAAGGGAGAAGACTATCTTTCTTCCGGATAACTGGAAAGTGTACTTGATGTCTGGAGCTCAAGCAGCCATCTGGATCTATGAGGGAGTAAGCCACATGCTGAGGACATAGAGTAACAACATGGAAGGAGTTGGGATGTGACACTGCGGAATGCTACACCAGCCCCAGACTGCATACCTCTGGACTTCTTTCACATGCACCTTACCTGTCCTCATTAACACAAGGAAATCACAATCTGACTATTGGACTGCCCTCGCCTCCTACCTCTCTTTCCCTCACTCATTCAGTGCCAGCTACATGGATTTTTCTGTCCCTCCAATGCCCCAAGCTTGTTCCTACCTTGGGGGCTTTGCATTCAGTATTCTTTCTGCCTGGAACATTCTTCCTCTACATCTTCCCACTCTGCTCAACTCAAACATCCCCTTTGCAGAGAGATTGTATCATCCCTGACTGCCTTCCAAATGAAGGCCCTTCCTCTAAGGGCCCCTCTATCCTATCTTCTTGTTTCCTTTCTCGAACAGCATTTATCATGATCTGCCTTTGCTTTGGTTTGTCATGGAGCCCTGGTACCACGGTGATTAAGAGCTCAGCTGCTAACCAAAATGTCTGCAGTTTGAATCCACCAGCCACTCCTTGGAAACAGTATGAGGCAGTTCTACTCTGTCCTATGGGGTCGCTGTGAGTTGGAATCAACTCGACAGCAACGGGTTTAGGGTTTTTTTTTTTGGTATATGTTTACTTGGTTTTTGTCGGGTGTAAAGCACTTTATAAGAGCAGAGGCCCCGTGTCTCCCAAGCCTAAAACCAGCTGTGCTACAGACTTAATACACAACAACTGACTGAACAAGCAGAAGCAACTAGAGTTAAGTTCCTCATTTTACCAAGACTATTGAGTCCAGAGTCCCAGGGTGGTGAAAACAGTTAACAGGCCCTGCTGCTAACTGAAAGGCTGAAGATTCAAGTCCATCCAGAGGCTTGAAGATTTATTTCCAAAAAATCGGCCATTGAAAACCCTATGGACCGCAGCTCTACTCTGACACACATGGGATTGCCATGCGTTGGAGTTGACCTAATAGCAACTGGTACTGGGTTGAATCAAGAAAAGGAAAAAGACTTGCCCAAGGTCGCTGTGACCTTGGGACAGCCCTGGAGTGAGGGTCCAGGTCCCCATTCCAAGGTGCAGCCCTCCCATCTCAGCAGGGACAGCCAGAGCTTTGGCCGAGCCTCCTCCCCGTTTCCTCTGCCTTGCAGGGCAGGAATCTCTGTGTCACAACAGTCCATGGACCTGGCCAGGCTTGCCTGACTTCTGCAACACTAGAACCCAGCCTCTAACGGCAGATTTGAGCTTCTCTGATGTTCTTCTCCTTCACCCAGCCCAGTTTCATCAGGTCTGCCCTGCGTAGGAAGAGGGCAGGGGAGAAAGAGCTCTGCTGGGGATGGGCCCTGGGCCACATCTGGAATTAAGAGCCGAAAACTCGATGGAGTGCTGATAACACTTTATTGACAGGAGATGAAAGTCTCCATGGCAGTAACTCTCTGCACTCCGGCTTGCACTGTTTTATGAGGTGTGAGACACTCCAGTACCTTCTAGACGACCTCTTTCTTAACTCTCTCTCAAC
Source organism: Loxodonta africana (assembly GCF_030014295.1). Lineage (NCBI taxonomy): Eukaryota > Metazoa > Chordata > Mammalia > Proboscidea > Elephantidae > Loxodonta > Loxodonta africana. The sequence goes on from NC_087348.1 coordinate 38,592,857, forward strand.
CGGCCTCTCTCCCACCCCCTTACCTACTCTGAGTTCACATTTGAGCCATTACAGGCTGGAGCCCCTGGACCTGCACTCCCACCCTGGGCCAGGGGCGTGGGGAGCAATTGTGCTGACCCAGCAAAGACTCAGGAGACCGAGGAAGACCTTAGCCTCCGTCCCAGAGGTCTTGCTCCCATCTTGTCCCTTGGGAACCGGAATTTGGGAGCTGACCATTGCCATACCCCCAAAACCGGGAAGCAATCCCAGGGTGTCCCCAGCTCTGAACTGCAATCAGAAGCCCAGGAGAGAAGAACTATTGCCCTCGGACACCAGGAGGGCGAGGGAATGAGCAGAAGGGAGGGCAGGATGCAGAGGGAAAGGGCAGGCCTGAGCAAGCAGGCTGTGTCAGTTTCTTATTGCTGCTGTAACAAACCTAGTGGCTTAAAACAACACGAATTTATCGTCCTGCAGTTCTGGAGCTCAGAAGTAAAAAATGGGTCTCACTGAGCTAAAATCAAGGTGTTGGTAGGGCTGCATTCTTTCTGGAGTTTCCTTTGCCTTTTCCAGCTTCTAGAAGGCACCTGTATTCCTTGGGCCCTTCGTCTATCTTCAAAGCCAGGTCTCTCATGCTGACACTGACTCTCCTGCCTCCTTTTTACACTTACCAGGACCCTTGTGATTACATTGGACCCATCTGGAGAACCCATCTCAGGGTCAGCTGATTCCCCCTTTGCCATATTATATAACATATTCACAGGTTTCGGGGTTGAAGATGTGGACATCTTTATTCTGTTTACCACACAGGATGAGAGAGACCCTCCTGAGATATAGAATTTGCATGTGGGGTGTGTGTGTAGAGGGTGTGTGATCGGGTTTGTCTGTGTGTATGGTGGGTACACGGGTCTGTGTGTATGGTGGGTGTGTGTGGAGGGTGTGTGATTGGCTTTGTCTGTGTGTGTATGGTGGGTATGTGGGTGTGTGTGGAGGGCGTGTGATCGGGTTTGTGTGTATGGTGGGTATGTGGGTGTGTGTGGAGGGTGTGTGATCGGGTTTGTCTGTGTGTTTGGTGGCCACGTGGGTGTGTGTGGGTAGCAGGAGGATGCGCAGAGAATGGGATATGCTAGCAGGAACCAACTTGTAACGTGATGTGGAATAATACAGCAGATACAGTGGGGTAAACGCTTTGCACTTGACTGCTCACCTAAAGTTTAGCTGTTCAAACCAACCCAGCAGTGTCACTGAGGAAAATCTGCCAATCTGCTTCCATAAAGATCACAGCCAAGAAAGCTCTATGGAGCAATTCTACTCTGCAACACATGGGACCGCTATGAGTAGGAATCAACTCAGTGTGTAACGGCAACTAACAACAACTTTCACAAGCCATAAACTCAGGTGCACAAATAAATGTAACTTCTGTATTTTACTGTGAACCGTCAATTTCCATCTGGACTCCTCATTCCGCTGTTGCAATAAAGCTCAGTCATAGCTGGGCAGACACGGTGACTGCAATGAACCACTCAGGCTTTTATGGGGCTAAAGTCAGTATTTCCTCCTTCCCTTTCTTCTGAGGGGAAGCAGGGTACTCACTTTTGGGCAATTGCCCATTCTTTCATCCTTTTGATGACCACATATGCTGTTCTTAGCTGTCAGCCCCTCAGGCTTGTGCCGTGGAGGCAGTTCAGCCTCCCCTGGGCCTCTTTGACGGCATGTCCTCAAAACCCTGGAATCTCCTCACCTCCTAGCTCCGTTTGGGACCACTGGCTTTCTGTGTTTTAGCCAACTCAAGTCCCACGTAGGCATGGGAAGGCTGTCCTGCCGCACACTCTGGGGCCACCTCAGCAGCTACTTCGGCACTCTGGCTCCAAGCCACGCTTGCTTGAGAGATGTTGATTAAGCACGTGCCGCCATTGTCCACTTCTCACTGGGACAATAGGCACTCTGGGTGCTTACCTGGGCTCACCCTGGGAAGTGAGGCACAAATTCCCTTTGTTCTCCCATCTCCAAATTTAAAAGCCAAACCAGTTGCCGTTGAGTAGACTTCTATCATGGTGACCCCGTGCGTGCCAGAGTAGAGCTGGTTTCCACAGGGTTTTCACTGGCTGATTCTTCAGAAGTAGATGACCAGGCCTTTCTTCTGAGGAGCCTCTGGGTCAATTCAAACCTCCAACCTACAGTTAGCAGTTGAACAAGTTAATAATTCGCACCACCCAGGAGCTCCTCCAAAGTTAAACCCAAATGAACTGCCGTCGAGTCAATTCCGACTCATGGCACCTCTATGTGTTACAGAATAGAACTGAGCTCCATAGGGTTTTCTTGGTTGTAATCTTTACAGATTATCACATGCAAGTAAAATTTTGCTGAAGATCATTCAAAAGGAGTTGCAGCAGTACATTGATGAAGAATTGCCAGAAATTGAAGCCGGATTTAGAAGAGGATATGGAATGAAGAATATCATTGCTGATGTCACATGGATCCTGGCTGAAAGGAGAGAATACAGAAAGATGTTTACCAGTATTTTATTGATATGCAAAGGCATTCAACTGTGTGGATCATAACAAATTATGAACAACATTGCAAAGAATGGGAATTCCGGAACACTTAATTGTGCTCATGAGGAACCTCTACATAGACCAGGAGGCAGTTATTTGAACAGAACAAGGGCATACTGCGTGGCTAAAAGTCAGGGAAGGTGTGCATCAGGGTGCATCCTTTCACCATACCTATTCAATCTGTATGCTGAGCAAATAATCCGAGCAGCTAGACTTTGTGAAGAAGAACAGAGCATCAGAATTGGAGGAAGACTCATTAACGCCTGCATTATGCAGATGACACAACCATACTTGCTGAAAGCTAGGAGGACTTGAAGCACTTACTGACGAAAATTAAAGACCACAGCCTTCAGTATTGATTACACCTCAACATAAAGAAAACAAAAATCCTCACAACTGGACCAATAAGCAACATCATAATATACAGTGAAAATATTGTAGTTGTCAAGGATTTCATTTTACTTGGATCCACAATCAACACCCATGGGAACAGTGGTCAAGAAATCAAACGACGTCTTGCATTGGACAGATCTGCTGTAAAAGACCCCTTTAAATTGTTGAAAAGCAAAAATATCACTTTGAGGACTAAGGTGCATCTGACCAAAGCCATGATATTTTCAATTGCCTCATATGCATGTGAAAGCCAGACAACAAATAAGGAAGACCAAATAAGAATTGATGCCTTGGAATTATGGCATTGGTGAAGAATATTGAATATGCCATGGACTGCCAGAAGAACAAACAAATCTGTCTTGGAAGAAGTACAGCCAGAATGCTCCTTAGAAGTGAGGGTGGCGAGACTATGTCTTACATGCTTTGGGCATGTTATCAGGAAGGATCAGCCCCTGCAGACGGACTTCATGCTGGGTAAAGTGAGAGTCAGCAAAAAAGAGGAAGAGCCTCAATGAGATGGATTGACACAGTAGCTGCAACACTGGGCTCAAAGATAGCAACAATCGTGAGGATGGTGCAGGACCAGGGAGAGTTTCGCTCTGTTGTTCTCTATGAGTTGGAACGGACTCAAGGGCACCTAACAACAAAAATCTTTACTGAAGCAGATAGCCAGGCTTTGGATGCACCAAAGCCTCGTAACCACGCCTCCACTATGTCTGCCCATCTCACAAGTGTGAACAGTCACTGGCCCAGCTTCTTGGAGGCACTGGAGCAGTGGCTAACAGTGTGGATTCTGGAGTCAGGGAGATGCAGGCTCAAATCCTAGCTCTGCTGCTTCTGATGCTGGGTGATCTTGTGCAGGTTACTTCATCGTCCTCTGCCTCAGTTTCCCTTTCTAAAAAAGTGGTGACACTAACGCACCATTTGTTGGAACAGCACCTACCCCATACTGTAGTTTGGAGGATTAAACGAGGTCAGGTACCATGTCAGGGGGTACTCTCGTGGCCCAACAGTTCAGCGCTTGGCTGCCAAAGCCAAAAGGTTAGAGGTTCAAACCCATTCAGTCGCCCCTCAGGAGAAAAGCCTGGCGATCTGCTCCCATAAAGATTACAGCCTAAAAAACCCTGAGGGGCAGTTCTACTCTGTTCCACGGGGTCTTTATGATTCAAGATCAATTCAAAGGCACCTAACAACAACAACAACCATGTCTGATCCCTAATAACCCTTTCATTTTACAGATGGGTAAACTGAGGCCCACTCATTATATCACGGACTTGTCTAAGGTTACACAATTCCCTAGAGAAGATTTGGGATAAAAGTCTAGATCTTCACATTAAAACTTGAAAAGCCCTGGGTTGTACCCTTTGTCTCAGAGAATGTGAATTGCGTACTGACTCCTCAGCCTTCTACTGGTGTTCTTTCCACACCCCCCCATTCTCCACTCACCTCCTCCTCTTTGTCACAGTGGTGTCCTCTGGTGACCACATGTCCCTGTCTGTTTGGACAAGATGATCATGCAGACTTGGAAGAGGGTCGCAGCATGTGCAAAGGGCCTTAGCTGGAAAGAGCTTGGTACACTCTAGACTAGACATGGAGCCTGGCGTAAACAGAGAAGACTACGCTTGTGAGAAAGTGGAAGAAGAGGAAGTCAGCCAACTCAGCAGGGGCTGGGTCTTACCGAGCCTTGCAGCCATGGTCACCACTCTGTACTCCTAAGCAGGGGAATGACATGATCCAAATTGGAATTTGAAAATATCAGTTTTTGTTGGAGCATCACAGGGTGGGGAGAGGTGAGGGTGGAAGCAGAGAGTCCAGCTGGGAGACTACTGCAAGCATCCAGACGAGATATAATGTGCCTTGGACTAAGTCTATGTCAGTGGAGGTGGACAGACGTGGTTAGACTGAAGACATATTTTGAAAGCAGAGCCGATGGGATTTGCTGATAGATTGGACATAGGGGGGATGCAGTGGTGGTGGGGAGGGAGGACCCATGTCAGACTTCAGGTTCTGACTTGAAGGACCAGGGGGATGTTGGTTGGGGGCCTGGGAAATGGGCTTGGGGGCGAGAAGTCAAGAGCAAGGGTTTGCAGCCAGCTGCAGAGGACACATATGGTGTTTGCCCCGGCTTACCTCGCGGGTCCACCTTGTCCTGGGCCAGAGGAAGCAGGCCCTAATGAGAGGCAGCTGTAGCTGGGCGGCCGGCTCCCATTTGTTCTGCTTTCAGCATCAAAGGCTTGAGAAGAGGCTGTCCAGCCCTGAAGGCCATGGCCATCCATCTTGGAGGCTACACTGCCAGGAAGCCTGGTCCCCCTGGCCAGAGCCTGTTCACTCAGTGAGGAAGACCCCCCTTCCCAACTCAATTTCCCAGCCTCGGTTGTGGAATCTTCCCTTCTACTCCCTGGTGCTGGGACATCACTCAAGGCCCCCGCCCAGCCCAGGCCTAGTTCAGCACTGCCCAGGGAGCTCAGAAACCTGAGATAAAGAGGAACCAGTGAAGACAGAAAGGGAGCGGCTCATGGCAGCAAGGCTGACCATCCCTAAAGTAACCCCCAAGCACGTCAAATTCTACCTAGTAACAATGGGGGAGTCATTTAGCAAGAGGGTTACAAGCATTAGCTACCTGTGTGAGAACCCAGATCCGCCTCTTACTAACCAGTTTCCAACGAGTCAGTTCCAACTCATGGCTACCCCATATGTGTCAGAAAACTGTGCTCCACAGGCTCTTCAGTGGCGATCTTTCAGAAGTGGATTGCCATTCTTTTCTTCTCAGGTGGCTGTAGGTGGACTTGAATCTCCAGTCTTTGGGTTAGCAGCTGAGTGCTCTGCCTCTTACCAATTCATCTGTCAAATACAATGGAAAATAATGCCTATCTTAAAAGGGGATTGTGAAACCTAAATGAGATGTAATGCATGTAAAGTTTTTAGCACAGCATTGGTCACACAGTAAGTTCTTGAAAAGTGGTTATTATTATTGTTACCCTTATTATTATTATTTGGTATAACCATTTTATAATAAAATTTAAATTTAACAAAGGCCCAAACTGTGTACATTATTCTTCTATACAGCAGTTATTGTATGGTGTTGCTGTTGTCGTCAAGTTGGCTCCACGTACAACAGAAAGAAACTGTTGCCTGGTCCTGCACCATCTTTACAATCGTTGATATGTTACAACCACTGGGTATTTTGAGTGCCTTCCACCTTGGGGGGCTCATCTTCCAGCACTGTATCAGACAATATTCCCTTGTGATCCACAGGGTTTTTATTGGTTAATTTTCAGAAGTAGATCTCCAGGTCTTTCTTCCTAGTCTTCATCTGAAAGCTCTACTGAAACCTGTCCATCATGGGTGACCCTGCTTGTACTTGAAATAACCAGTGGCATGACTTCCATCATCACAGCAACTTGCAAGCCCACCATAGTACCACAAGCTGACAGACAAGTGGTGGTATTGTATGATACATCCCCAAAGTTAGTAATAAAAGTATTTATAACCAGGCCATGTGCTAGTATGGAAAGATCACCTGCTGTAGTTAACAGGCCTGAAATTCTAATCTCAATTCAGCTGTTTACTAGCTGTGTGAACTTGGGCAAGTTACTTCACCTGTCTGAGGCTCTGAGTTGGGGACAAGATGGTAACACTCAGAGGACTGAAAATCATGTATATAAAGGACCTGGCCCAGGGCCTGTCTCACTGCAAATGCACAGTAAATGATAGATTGATGGCATCTAAAATTCTTTACTCCTCCCTGTATCCTCACCGTCTGTAATGTAACTCTTTAGTGCCCTTTCTCTCTGACTATATAGCTCAAACATGTGACTTGCTTTGACCAATGGGGTATAGAAGGGAGACAAGGACATGCTTTAAAAAGCCCCTGCGTGTTTCTACTTCCTCTTGGGTTCTTTTGAACCTGCTGTAAGGATATACCTGGGCTATCCTGCTGGAAGATTGCTGAGTCAGCCCGGCTGTGAGTCAGTCCATCTTCTTAGTCGAGACCATCCTAGATCAGCCAAGAGCCAGCCTCCAGACTGTGCATGAGCCTATCTCAGGTTAGCAGAGCTGCCTAAAGCATGAGCCCGGCCCAGATCAGCAGAGCTGCCCAGACAACCCACAGCTGGCCACAGATGCATGAGCAAGCCCAGCTAAGATCAGAAGAGCCCAGCCCTTGACAGACTCTCGAGCCAAATAAATGTTTACTGTCATGGGCCTCTGAGCCTTTGAGGTTGTTACTCAGCATTAGTGTGGCAACAGATAATGGATATGAATATGCCAAATTATGAATGCTTATCTATGATATACAGACTCTTTTAGACAGCTCTTGGAGGATCTGGGACCTAAGACATCGAAGTTTGTAATGTCCTAATCCCCACAAGATTATTTAACTGTGAACCCATGAACCTCAAAATTGAAAATACAATAAATAAGCTTTGATGTTTTGTTTTATTTTGTTTGCGATAAACAGCCAAGAATAAAAAATGCCGAAAACATTCATGATGTTGACTAGACAGAGGAAGTGGGCAGGGAAAAACGACCAGGTCACTTCCGTGTTATATATCTTCTAACCCAAATCTTGTAGGCTTCTTGGTCCCCGAGTTATAAATTAGGCCCATCTTCTGAGGATCTTCTCTGTTGGTTATACAAACCTGATTCTAAAGCATCTTAATACAATGGCTTTAGCCAAGTCCTGGGTCATTGTTGAAACTAAAAATATCTTATGACTCTGGTAATCCATTTACCTCCCACGGGCCTCCTAGGAAGGCAGTTCAGCACAGGGCAAGTGAGCAAATCAAGGACATCTCTGAGGCTTCTACAGAGATTTCTCCTCTCTGAAATGGGCATATATTTGGTACCTATGGAAACCCTGGTGGCACACTGGTTAAGAGCCATGGCTGCTAACCAAAAGTTTGGCAGTTCACTCAAGAAGATAAAATACTTAGGAATAAATCTTACCAGAGATGTAAAAGACTTATACAAAGAAAACTACAGTACACTTCTGCAGGAAACCAAAATAGACCTACATAAGTGGAAGAACATACCTTGCTCATGGAGAGGAAGGCTTAACATTATAAAAACGTCTATTCTACCAAAAGCGATCTAGAGATTTAATGCAATTCGGATCCAAATTCCAACGAAATTCTTTAATGAGGCAGAGAAACAAATCACCAACTTCATATGGAAGAGAAAGAGGCCCCGGATAAGTAAAACATTACTGAAAAAGAAGAACAAAGTGGGAGGCCTTACTCTACCTGATTTTAGAACTTATTATACCGCCACAGTAGTCAAAACAGCCTGGTACTGGTACAACAGATACATAGACCAATGGAACAAAATTGAGAATTTGGACATAAATCCATCCACATATGAGCAGTTGATATTTGACAAAGGCCCTAAAACAGTTAAATGGGGAAAAGACAGTCTTTTTAACAAATGGTGCTGGCATAAATGGATATCCATCTGCAAAAAAATGAAACAAGACCATACCTTACTCCATGCACAAAAATGAGCTCAAAATGGATCAAAGACCTAAATATAAAATCTAAAACGATAAAGATCATGGAAGAAAAAATAGGGACAATGTTAGGACGCCTAATACACGGCATAAACAGCATACAAAACGTTACTAACAATGCAGAAGAAAAACTAGATAACTGGGAGCTCCTAAAAATCAAACACCTATGCTCAGCCAAAGACTTCACCAAAGGAGTAAAAAGGCTACCTACAGGCTGGGGAAAAGTTTTTAGCTATGACATTTCCTATCAGTGCCTGATCTCTAAAATCTACATGATACTGCAAAAACTCAACTGCAAAAAGACAAATAACCCGTTAAAAAATGGGCAAAAGATATGAACAGACACTTCATTAAAGAAGACATTCAGGTAGCTAACAGATACATGAGGAAATGCTCACCATAATTAGCCATTACAGAAATGCAAATCAAAACTACAATGAGATTTCATCTCACTCCAACAAGGCTGGCATTAATCCAAAACACTCAAAAAAATAAATGTTGGAGAGGCTGTGGAGAGATTGGAACACTTCTACACTGCTGGTGGGAATGTCAAATGGTACAACCACTTTGGAAATCGATTTGGCACTTCCTTAAAAGCTAGAAATAGAACTACCATATGATCCAGCAACCCCACTCCTCGGAATATATCCTAGAGAAATAGGAGCCTTTACACAAACATATATATGCACACCCATGTTTATTGCAGCACTGTTTACAATAGCAAAAAGATGGAAGCAACCAAGGTGCCCATCAATGGATGAATGGATAAATTATGGTATATTCACACAATGGAATACTATGCATCAATAAAGAACAGTGATGAATCTGTGAAACATTTCATAACATGGGGGAATCAGGAAGGCATTATGCTGAGTGAAATTAGTCAGTTGCAAAAGGACAAATATTGTATAAGACCACTATTATAAGAACTGGAGAAATAGTTTAAACAGAGAAGAAAATATTCTTTGATGGTTACGAGGTGGGGAAGGAGGGAGGGTGGGAGAGGGGAATTCACTATCAGATAGTAGATAAGAACTACTTTAGGTGAGAGGAAAGACAACACACAATACAGGGGAGGTCGGCACAACTGGACTAAACCAAAAGCAAAGAAGTTTCCTGAATAAACTGAATGCTTCTAAGGCCAGCGTAGCAGGGGCAGGGGTTTGGGACCATGGTTTCAAGGGACGTCTAAGTCAATCAGCATAATAAAATCTATTAAGAAAACAGCCTGCATCCCAGTCTGGAGAGTGGCGTCTGGGGTCTTAAATGCTAGCAAGTGGTCATCTAAGATTCATCAATTGGTCTCAACCCACCTGGAGCAAAGGAGAATGAAGGACACCAAGGACACAAGGTAATCACGAGCCCATGAGACAGAAAAGGTCGCATAAACCAAAGACTATGTCAGCCTGAGACCAGAAGAACTAGATGGTGCCCGGCTACAACCGATGACTGCCCTGACAGAGAACACTACAGAGAACCCCTGAGGGAGCAGGAGAGCAGTGGGATGCAGACCCCAAGTTCTCATAAAAAGACCAGACTTAATGGTCTGACTGAGACTAGAAGGGCCCCAGTGGTCATGGTCCCCAGACCTTCTGTTGGCCCAGGAAAGGAACCATTTCCAAAGCCATCTCTTCAGACATGGATTGGACTGGACGATGGGTTAGAGAGGGATGCTGGTGAGGTGAGCTTCTTGGATCAGGTGGACACTTGAGGCTATGTTGGCATCTCTTGCTTGGAGGGGAGATGAGAGGGTAGAGGGGGTTAGAAGCTGGCAAAATGGACACAAAAAGAGAGAATGGAGGGAGGGAGTGGGCTGTCTCATTAGGGAAAGGGTAATTGGGAGTATGTAGCAAGGTGTCTATAAGTTTTTGTGTGAGAGACTGACTTGATTTGTAAACTTTCACTTAAAGCACAATAAAAATTATGTATTAAAAAAATGTTTGGCAGTTCAAATCCACCAGGCAGTCCTTGGAAACACTATGGCACAGTTCTATTCTGTCCTCTACGGCGGCTATGAGTCAAATCGACTCAACAGCAACAGGTTTTTGGTACCTATCTCGTACGTTTCTGTGTAATAAAGCAAGAAAAGTGTTAGCACCTTGTTGTTAGCTGTTGTCTAGTTGGCTCCAGCTCATGGCGACCTTACGTGTAAAGGAATGAATCCTTGCCTGGTCTTGCACCGTCTTCACGATTGTTGGTATGTTTGAGTCCATTGCTGTGGCTAGTGTGTCAGTCCATGTCATTTCAGATTTCCCTTCTTTTCGCTGATCCTCCATTTTATCAAGGGAGCCCTGCTGGCGCAGTGCTTGAGCGCTCAGCTGCTAACCGAAAGGTCTGCAGTTGGAACCCACCAGCCACTCTGTGGGAGAAAGATGTGGCAGTCTTCTTCCATAAAGATTACAGCCTTGGAAGCCCTATGGGACAGCTCTACCCTGTCCCATAGAGTTACTAGGAGTCGGAATCAACTCGACAGCAATGGGTTTGGTTTTGTTTGTTTCCTACTTGACCAAACATAATGTCCTTTTCTAGCAATTGGTCTTTCTTGATGATGTGTTCAAAGTCTAATCAACCTTGTTTCTAAGGAGAATTCTGGTTGCATTTCCTCTAAGACTGATTTATGGGAAATGCTTAATGGTTTGTAGTTGTTACTAGGAATAGGTCCACTAACCCCAAGTACAAGGTTTAACCTGTATGCCCCAAACTGTCCCAACAGGGTCAGTTCTGAACCTGAGGGTTGTAATTGATGCACTGCCCCATCCTTCTGTTTCAAGATTTGTTAAGGTTCCTCCCCGAGCCTCATGCCAATTTTATTTCTTGGGCTGGACTCTCAGGATGATCAGACGGCTAAGTAATCACTGATAAACTTTATCAGTTAAGGTAAGGTTACTTGATGTTACAGATGCAGTAATTCCAAGATGTTAGTGGCCTAGCATAATAGAAGTCTATCTCTGATTCACTTGAAGACTAAATGGCAGTGGAGTACCAGGGACATGCTAGCTCTATGCACTCAGGGACCTACACAGATGGAGGCTCTGCCATGCTCAACCTCCTGTCTGTTTGTCATACTGTAGGGGCTTGCATGTTGTCATAATGCTGGAAGCTATGCCACCTGTCTTTCAAATATAAGCAGGTCACCCATGGTGGGCAGGTTTCAGCAGAGCTTCCCCACTAAGACAGACTAGGAAGAAAGGCCTGGTGATCTCCTTCTGAAAATTAGCCAATTAAAACCCTATGGATCACAACAGAATATTGTCTGGTAGAGTGCTGGAAAATGAGCTGCCAAGGCTAGAAGACACTCAAAACACACAGTGGCTGCAACAATAGACTCGCGCATACCTATGATCATGAAGATGGCGCAGAACCAGACAACGTTTCATTCCGTTGTACATGGGGCGCCATAAGTCGCAGAAAACTCAACAGCAACTAACAACAATAACTCCTATTGCAGCTATTGTACCAGACGTAGTTTCTTTGCTAGAACAAATTAATCTGCACTCCAGGTCAATGAATAAGGAAGACCGAAGAAGAACTGATGCCTTTGAATTATGGTGTTGGCTAGGAATATTGAATAGACCACGGACTGCGAGAAGAATGAACAAGTCTGTCTTGGAAGTACAGCCAGCGTGCTCCTTGGAAGTGAGGATGACGAGACCATCTCATGCATTTTGGACATGTTATCAGGAAGGACCAGTCCCTGGAAAAGGACATCATGCTTGGTAAGGTAGAGGGCCAGCAAAAAAGAGGAAGACCCTCAATGAGATGAATTGACACAGTGGCTGCAACAATGGGCTCAAACATAGCAATGGTTGTGAGGATGGCACAGGACCAGGGAGTGTTTCATTCTGTTGTACACAGGGTCACTATGAGGAGAAACGGACTCAGTGGCACCTAACATAGCAACAACAGAGTTTAAGACCATTGATCTGGTGAGTGTGTTATTTTTCATCTGTTAGACACTGTCAGGAACAGTATGCATTGACGAGGAAGGAGCAGCAGTATGCATTTACGGTCTTGTCTCAGGGCTTTCTTAATTCTTCCACCCTCTGTCATAATATAGTCTGAAGGTAACTGGACCATCTGGAAAATCTACAGAACATTGCATTAGTCTACTGTATTGATGACATCATGTTAATCAGACCAGATGAGCAAGAAGCAGGAAATGTATTGGAGGCCTTGGCAGAGCGTGTGCTTCAGAGGGTGAGAAGTAATCCTAGAAGATTCAGGAGCCACATTAAGGATGTTTTGGGGCCTGGTGGTCTGGAGCATTCTGGGACAGTCTCTCCAAAGTAAAAGACAAATGATTGTATCTTGTTTTAGGCTGGGTTTTCTAGAGGAGCAAAACCAGCGAAGTGTGTATTTAAATATAGAGAGATTTATTTCAAGGAATTGGCTCTTGCAATTTCGGAGGCCGGCAAGTCCCAAATCTGTTGGTCAGGCGGCAGCCTGGAGGCTTTTCCTGACTCACAGGGTTGTGGGAGCTGGCGAATCCAAAATCTCCAGGTCAGGTAGCAGGCTGAAGGCTTCTTATGTCCCAAGAACCAGAGGTCAGAGGATGACGAGGCAAAGGCAGGATTGAGAGAGAGCGAGCTTTGCCAGAACATTCATTTATACCGTGACCACAGGCCACACCCTCAAAGGAAGCTCCTCTTCCAACTGATTGGTTGCTCACATCAGATTACAAAATGGGAGGTGATACAGTCTGGCAAACCACTGAAAATTATAGCCTAGCCAAGTTAACCCATAACGTTAGCCATCACACATCTCAAATGTCTCATCACTATGATGGAAACACATGCCTGGTAGGCCTTTCAGGTTCTAGACGCAGCATATTTCACACATGTGATATTTCCCTCATGTATCAGGTGACATGAAAGGCTGCCAGCTTTGAGTGGGACCAGAGAAGGAAAGGGGTCTATAGCAGATCCAGGCTGTAGTGCAAGAAGCCTGGGCTATACAACCCAACATTCTCTATGGTGTTAGAGATATCCATGGAGGGAAAAGAGGCTGTGTGGATTTTATGGCAAATTCCAACAGGAGAATCTCAGCAAGACCATACCATATACAGTGGAAAATTACACGCCTTTCAAAAGTAGCCCCTGGCATGATACTCTGTGTGTGTGTGTGTATGCGTATGCATGCATGTACGTACAACCATGGGCTGCATGTTCAGGCAACGTCTGACCATGTATATGTTCTGGTCCCATAAGGTTATAATAGAGTTCAGAAATCCTTATCTAAGAACAGGACATAGCCAGTGTAACCAGGTTAGCCAATGCAACAGCTTCCTACATGCAAAACATGTATGTCATGTCTCTTGGATACGAGGTGATTCCACTGCCGGGTTATAATGGTACAGTACATATATGATCTATAATACATATGTCTTGATAATCATAATAAATGCCTATGTTACTGGCTTATGTATATATTATACTGTACTTTCTATTGTTATTTTATGGTGAGCTTTCCCTACTTGCAAATCAGAAGTTTGCCACATAACAGCATATGCATTGACTTGTAGGAAGCAGCCTCCAATCTCGTGTCTCATGCATTTCTTGAGTGTTGTAGTGTTATCTCTCCATTTATTTTCTTTCAAAAACATTACCGTGAAGTACATCATGGCTCCCAAGTGCAGCAAAACCCGTACTAACGATAGAAGCAACAAGAGACAAAAGGGAAGCATCAATTTGGAAGTGAAACAGAAGTTTATTAAAGGACACAAAGGAGGAAAATCGGTAAATGCTATTGCTCGTGATTTAGACATGTTCGCACAATGTCCACATCACTTAACATCGTATTCCATAGAATGTATCATGGAAGTTCAATGATGCATGACTGTATATAACTGCTCCTCATACCAACAGTGATGGGGACCTCATTGCCAGCCAGGCAGCGGATAATTCAGCTCCAAATCCCCACTTTAAAGTCTGCTTTCTTGACCCACTCATGACACCAAATATCACAAGTCAGGTTCCCTGGAATCAGACTCTGAGAGGGATTTGCTTGTTTACTGGGGCAATGTTCTCAGGATCAACCTCCGTGGGGGAGGATGAAGGAAGCATATTTGGACACAGGAGGAAGCAGGCTGCAATATAGACACAAGGAAAGCCTCAGCCAATCCCACAGGGAGCTTTAGAGCTGAAATGCCCCGCAATATTACCACTTATGGGGGCAAGGGGGCTGGGTCTTTAGACCCCTGTATCAACTAGTCATTGAATGAGGGCTGCCCCAGGAAGCAGGCATGACCTTGGACAAGGTGGTGTTTTCAGTCAACAGGTGATGGTCGTAATCAGCTGTGAGCTCTCAACGGTCAGTGCTCTCAGGAGTTAAAGGAGATCTGGGCAACATACCAAAGCATTCACTGCACTACAAGTTTTCTCCCATGAAAAGATGTGTAAGAATTCAACAAGGATTGAAAAGCATTCTACACGTTTTCCACACTTCAAATGCTGATTCGTATTACCAAATTTCTCCCCAAAAAGTTTGAGCCAGTTGATATTTCTACTAGCAATGTATGAAAATGCCTGTTTCCCAACCTCTTAGCCAACTTTGAGCATTCAATCTTTTCAAAACTTTGTCAGTGTGTATGGGGGAAGGGGTGACATTTCATTGTTGTTCTAATTTTCATTTATTATTAAAGAAGTTGATCATCTTTTAACTTGCTGTTTGGGTTCTTCATTTTTCTCACTGATTTGTAGAAATTTTTTATATCTTACGCATTGTAAATGCATCCCTGTCATATTTTTTTTCTCAATTGCAGTTTGTCTTTATTTAAAATGTATTTTACTCTAAAAATCTATAAAACCCTGTTTCTTCCATTATGACTTCTGGGTCTCATTTGCCACTTACAGAGGCTCTATCCATTATAAAATAATCATCCATAGTTTTCTCTAATATTTTTATGGTTTTGGTTTTTACACTTAAATTTTATTCCATCTGGAATATGTTTCGGTGGAGAAGTATGACCTATCTTTATTTTTTTCCAAATGGCTAGCCAGCTGTCCCACACTGTTTGTTCAGTAATATATTTCTCCTCTCTGATGTGAAGTGTCTCTTCTCGTATACAAATTCCCGTATCGATTTGGACTTTCTACCCCATTCCATCGATGTGTCTCTCTTCGATCCCATGGCAAAGCACTCCTATTACTCTATCTTTGTAACACATTCCAGTATTTGCTGGTGAAAGTTCTCCCTCTTATTTTTTTCCCAGATATTTATTCTCTCATATTAATTCTTCCAGATAAAATTTAGAACCACATTGTCAAGTTCCAAAAATCTATCACACTGGAATTTTGGTTGAGATTGGGTTGAAATTTTTCGATTCATTTTAGGAGATTTTCTAGATGAGAATAAGATCTCTTATTTATTCGAGTACTCCACTCTGTGCTTCAGGGGTATTATATGATTTTTGTTTATGAATTTGCACATTTCTTGTTGAATCTATGCCTAGGTACTTGTCTTAGATTCTTAGCACTGCTATAACAGAAATATCACAAGTGGGTGTCTTTGAGAAACAGAAATTCATTTTCTCACAGTTTAGGTGACTAGAAATCTGAATTTAGGGAACCGGTTCTAAAAAAAAAAAGAGCTTTTTCCCTCTGTCAGCTCTTGGGAGAAGGTCCTTGTCTCTTTTCAGCTTCTGTTCCTGGGCTCCCGGGCGATCTTCATGTGGCGTGGCATTTATCTTACCCCATCTGTGCTTGCTTTCTTCTATGCCTAATCTTTTATATCTCAAAAAGTGATTGACTTAAGACATACTGTCTTAGTTATCTAGTGCTGCTATAACAGAAATACCACAAGTGGATGGCTTTAACAAAGAGAAGTTTATTTTCTCACAGTAAAGTAGGCTAAAAGTCCAAATCAGGGCATCAACTCCAGGGGAAGGCTTTCTCTTTCTGTCAGCCTTCTCATCAATCTTCCCCCAGACTAGGAGCTTCTCTGCACAGGGAGCCCAGGTCCAAAGGATGTGCTCTGCTCCCGGCACTGCTTTCTTGGTGGTATGAGGTCTCCCTGTTTCTCTGCTCACTTTTTTTTTTTTTTTTTATATCTCAAGAGATTGCCTTAAGACACAGCCCAATCTTGTATGTTGAGTCCTGCTTCACTAACGTAACCGTGCCCATCCTCCCTCATTAACATCATAGAGGCAGAATTTACAACACATAGGAAAATCACATAATACCAGGAATCATGGCCCAGCCAAATTGATACACACATTTTTGGGGGGACATAATTCAATCCATGACACATACCCTACACTGTCATGATTTCATTAACATAACAGGAAAAAAGCTCTATTCCCAAATGGGTTTATATCCACAGGTATGGACGTTAGTATTCCAACACATATTTCTTTGGGGGGGAGGGACGTAATTCAATCCATAACAGTATTTTATGGTTTTTGTTGTTGTTGCTGTCGTCATTGTCTTTGTCGTTTTTATTGTCTTTTTGAACAGACTATTTTCATTTACTATTTTTGCTGTATTATAAAGAGACTGATTTTTGTATATTTATTTTGTAACCAGATACCTTGCCAAGCTGTCTTGCTGTTTATACTGGTTTTTGATTAATTATCTTGTGTTTCCAGGTAGATAGAAATAATCTTGCCGTCTCTCAGATCTGTTTCAGAAAGGTTATTCTTTAGGAGAGAGTGTTGTGGAGAGAGATTGGAGACACAGAACTAGGCTGTCATACCAGGTATGTTTTCTTTCTTGTAATTTATGTTAGGCCTGGAAACTTTCAGGTTAGTTGACGAGAATCCACTACCTTTTGAGCTGATGAAGAGGTAAAACGAATCTTCAATTCCTTGAGATGTAATATTATCATAATTTACTCTCTCAGTTGTATTATGGGAAACCAATCAGTGTGAATAAACGATAATAATAAAAGCAAACAATGAAGTAGCACAAACTGTGCTAGATACTGTTCTACGTACTTTATATACATTGTCTCATCTAATCCTCAAGACATCCCTTTGAGGTAAGTAATGTTCTTATCTCCATTTCATAGGTGAAGAAACTGAGGCACAGAAAGATTGAGTGATTTGCCCGAGGTCATATCCCTTTTAGTGGGTAGAGTTAAGATTTGAACCCAATGGCTCCAGAGTCCACTGTCCATAGCCACTAGAGTGTTGTGGTTAACTCAGAAGAAATCTGCTCTTTATTCAAAGCTCTGGAATAACTTCTGAATCCCAAATCCAGATTAACCACAGGGTTTCTTTCTTCTTCTGGCTTTAAGGATTGCTCATCTTTTGACTCAGGCCACCCCAGGAGGTCAGGGGCTCCCAGCTTTTCAGGTGGCCCCAGGATATTGGACCATCGGGGCCAAACCATTTGTGCAGGCTCCCTGTACCGGGTGGAGAGATGAGTTCCAGGTCAGCTACCAGATGCTGAATTGGTATGACCAGGCCCTGGAGGAGCTCCATTTTTAAAATGTCAGCGTTTGCTGGGTGGCTGTCATTTCATTACATCACAGTCAATGGTTGGAGTTTCGTTCCTCTCTCTTTTGAAAATTGTTTCTAGTTTTTGGCCCTGCCTCCTTGCTCTCTGGCTTGTCAGCTGCCTGTGCTAGCCTGTCCCTGGGTAGGGTTTCCAGGCCAAAAAGGCAGTAGGGCCGAGCCACTCTCTCAGAAAAACCCCATGGCTCCTTTTTTGAGGCTCTGGACCAACTTGCCTAAAACCAGTTCAGCTACAGGTCAGCTGGCTGGTACACAGAGGCATGAAGAGCTCTGGGAGACCAGAGGTGGCTTCAGGGAGGAGGTGGCATTTGAGGCATTTCCAATTTAATTTCGTATTAACAGTAATAGTTCATTCATTTAACAAATAGTTTCCAAGACTTTATTATATCCTTGGGAGTCCCTGTGTAACGCAAAAAGCTAACATGCTGGGCTGCTAACAGAAAGGTTGGAGGTTTGAGTCCATCCGGAGGTGCGCTGGACGAAAGGCTTGGTGATCTACATCCAAAAAATCATTGAAAACCCTCTGGGCACAGTTCTACCCTGACACACATGGGCTCACCATGAGTAGTGGTCGACTTGCTGGCAACTGTATTATTACTATTGTTATTACGTGCTGGGGATACAGTGATAAAGAAGGCAGGTTCGTGCCCTTAAGAAACTTGCATTCTAAGACACTAACAAGTAAACAAATAAAGGAATAAAATAATTTCAAATAGATGAAGATGTTATTTGAAAGGAAATAAAACAGTAATGTAAAATAACAAAGCAAAATAATATTATGAGGTAGACAGTGAGGAGTGGGGAGAAGCAACTTAAGACAGGAGGTGAAGGGGGGCTTCCCTAAGGAGCTGAAAATAAAGTTATACCTGAATGTTAAGAAGGAGCCAAAGTCTTAAGCATCTGAGAGCCAGGTATTCCAGGCAGAGGGGATAGCAAGTGCAAAGGCCCTGGGATGGGAATAAGTTCCGAGGCCTGGGAAAAGGCCAGTGTGGCTGGGATCAACCGAGCAAGGGAGGAATGCAAGACCCTGAGGTAGGAGAAAGGGCTCGAAAGCCCCCAAAAGCACTTGGGTTTTATGCCAGCCTTGAGGGGAATTTTCTGGAGGGTTCTGAATGGGGGAGTGGCATGAATTTAATTACTTTTTTGAAGCTTTGCTCTGGCTTCGGTGTAGAGAATGAACTGTGGGTGGGTGGGAGGAGAGGAAGACCAGTTAGGAAACAGTGCAGTGATCCGAGGGGCGATGATGGTGAATTGGATAGAAAGGAAGTGGGGAAAAGGCAGAGGCATGGCTTGCATGGGAGAGACTTAGGCAGCAGTATTGACGTCACCTGTGAAAGGATCAGCTCCTGAAGGGTAAAGACTATGAGCTACCAAAGGCGGCTCTTGGTTTTCTGGCTTTAACGATACTACATAAACAGTGGGGTTGTTTTCCAAGACATTAAGTGCAAGAGATGAAACAGATTTTTGGTGAGAGGAAATAAAAATTTCACAAATAATCATGGTATCAACAACTGTAGTTCATTGAACACCATATGCTTGGCATTTTGCTTACATTATGTCATTAAGGCTATCAAAAATACTGTGAAATGGATACCTTCATTCCCATTTTTCAGATGAGAAGAGTTTCGTAGAGAGGAAGTGACATGCCCAGGTTTACACAGCTTGTAAAGAATTAGGGTTTGAACTCAAATCAATAGCTACTCAGCACGTTTGTTTAAAACCTTTGCAAATAATAGGATTTAATAAAAACAAAACATCATGGATACTTTTATCTATTTTTCAACAACTTTCGATCACTTGGATAAACTACTTAAGTATTGCTTAAAACACCAGAAATAAGTAAAACAAAAGAAAATAATAAGAAGCTTGTGTGTATGCCAAGACCCTCCAGTGAGGAGTAGATTACAGGGACAGATGACCCAATAAGCAAGGTAAGCACAAGTAAGCCCATGCTTATGTTACTCACTGGGTGTCTTAGTTATCTAATGCTGCTATCACAAACACACTGCAAGTGGATGGCTTTAACAAACAGAAGTTTATTCTCTCACAGTTTAGGAGGCTGGAAGTCCAAATTCAGGGTGCCAGCTCCAGGGGAAGGCTTTCTCTCTCTGTCGGCTCTAGGAAAATGTCCTTGTCATCAATCTTCTCCTGGTCTAGGAGCTTCTCAAAGAAGGGACCCCAGTTCCAAAGGGCACACTCAACTCCCAGCACTACTTTCTCAGTGGCATGAGGTCCCTCTGTCTCTCTGCTCACTTCTGTCTTTTGCATCTCAAAAGAGATTGACTCAAGATACAACCTAATCTTGTAGATTGAGTCTTGACTTATTAACATAACTGCCTCTAATCATGGCTCATTAATATCATAGAGGTAGGATTTAAAATACATAGGAAAATCACATCAGATGACAAAATAGTGAACAATCACATAATATTGGGAATCATAGCCTAGCAAAGTTGACACACATTTTGGGGGGACACAATTCAATCCATAACACTGATCATCCATTCCTGTCAGGGATTATAAATTTGGAAAGAGCCTTTGAATTTGTAGGAAGATGCTGTGGGTTTGGGAGAGAGGCAGGTGCTAGCCATACCTAGAAGCAGAATCTTTGATGTGGTGAAAAAATGTGAAATAGTTCCCTGCAGATGATCTATTGGATGATTCGCCTCTGGATGGCTATGAGACACACTGGTCATTAGGCAAGTTGCATTTAGGCACACGGACTCAGGTGAAAGCAGTGATTACACCTCAGTGGCTTGGACCCAGATCCTTAACATGGCCTTCAAAGGCCTGCCTGGCCTGCCTCCCCTCTTCCTTCTTCCATGGTTTTCCAGCCCATCCCCATGGCCCTCCCCTTCCCTTGTTATCCTCCCATTAACCTGGACTTCATTCCCTTCCTCCAAAACTCCCTGTTCCTGCAATCCAGGACTCCTCACTCTTCTGTCCACTCCCTTGGTTAACTCCTACTCATATGAGGGAACACGGGTCAAACATCACCTCCTCCAGGAAATCTTCTCTGGTCTTCATCTGGTTCTGTGTTTCAGGGCCACAGGATCACACCCTCTTCTTTGGTTTGTAATTTCCCACCCATCAGTGTGACAAGGTGGTTCCTCTCCACCTTTCCATTAGGAAGGGATAGACTATACCCTGTTTTGCTTACACAGTAGTCCTAGGTCTTAGCTCAGTGCTGGCCCTGAGTAGGAGCTCAGTAGTTAGACAGTGAGTGAGTGAATCATGCCTCTCAGCAACTTTGAACTGCTTTGCCTCTGGCCTTAGAGTCGTCAGAGGAGATGGCTGAGACCCAGCTACTACCCAGGTCTACTTGGCACTCCCCACTGGATAACCTTTCTGGCCTCCATCTGGCTACACCTTTCCTCCCAGGCCAGCTACTGTCTAGGACTTGGTGGTCCAGCAAGGCCAAGATAGCTGCCAGAGCTAGGAAACAGGGTCTGGGAGGGGAGTTATGGCAAAGGGGCGCTGAGGGCCTTTAGTTGAGGTGTCCTGCAGAGGGGCCCTGCCTCTCAGCATGGCGTGCAGTCAGCAAGCCTCCCTGCTTCCTGCCAGCTAGGCCCTGTTATCGGAAACATTGCCTCAGGGTCCCGGACCACCAGCAGCCCTGGAGGGAGGTGCAGTTTCCACTAGGGAAAATGCTGAATTAAACAGAGATTCCCCACCCCACCCCTGCCATTTCCCAGTCTCAGTCCCTTTACAGGAAGGCTTCATTTTGAGGCACAAGCTGAGGCCGAATGGGGAAAGAAGCTCCAGAGTCCAAATATTTGTAAACGGAGCTGTTTTCCCAAGCAAAGCAGAACCAGATGCCCTTGCCCTTCAGTGGAGGCCTGGCCTTGGCACTGGGCGCCAGGCTTCAGGCTGGGAGGCTGGACTGTAGAGCTATGAGGTGGGGGTTGGCCAGGAATGGGGCCCTGGAAAGCTAGCTGCTTGTTAGACAAGTATTTTTTGTACCTGCTTGGCCAGATGATGAGCCAAAGGACTGCAGGGCTTGTGAGTTACTCATATCTGTGTTCTCAGGTACCTAGTGGGGCCTCACTCAATGTTTCCTCAAAGACTGAATGGCTTGTTCCTGGACCAGCTCCAGCAGTTGAGTCAGTCAGATCTGGTGTGGAGTCACACTTAGCCGCACAGCTTTGGCCAAGTAGCCTAATTACTTGGTGACTCAGTTGCCTCATCTGTGAAATGGGAATGATAAAGTACCTGCCTCACAGGATTGCTGGGGGTTCATGGAGTTGATATGTGTAAACCTCTTCATCCACCACTTGGCCCAGCATTAGCTCTCAGCAAGTGCTCACTTGTAGTGAAAAGGAGACACACCTGAATCCCAACAACGGGGTGCTAGCTAAGCAGCTGGGAGAAATCAGCATAATGGGAGACACTGTCACCACAGAGGTCGCACATGTGGACTCTGGGTACGTGGAAATAAAAAACAAAACACCAAACTCGTTTCAGTCAAGTTGATTCTGACTCATAGCGACCCTACAGGACAAAGTAGGACTGCCCCATAGGGTTTCCACGGAGTGCCTGGTAGACTTGAACTGCCGACCTTTTGGTCCGCAGCTGTATTTCTTAACCACGGCACCAGCAGGGAGGTGCAAATGGCAGAGCCCAAGAGAGCTGATGGCCACAGCTATGATCATATATCACATATATCATGTGTGCTTTATAGACTCAGAGTCAGGACAAATGCACAGAGCTGGAGCGTAATCATCGTTGGATTCTTCTTTTCTGTAAAATCTCTTTAAAATAAAAGTACAGCAGGGAGGGATACTAGAAAGCATCAGGATAACACAACGGTTAGCTATGGGCTCTGGGGTCCAAGTGCCTGGGTTCAAATCTCAGCTCTGCTGCGGTGCCAAGTTATCCCATTTCTCTGTTCCTTATTTTTTGCATCTGTTAAATGGGGGGTTGGGGGGGAGAAACCCTGGTGGTGTAGTGGTTAAGTGCTACAGCTACTAACCAAAGGGTCGGCAGCTCAAATCCACCAGGCACTCCTTGGAAACTCTATGGGGCAGCTCTACTCTGTCCTGTAGGGTCACTAGGAGTTGGAATCGACTCGACAGCACTGGGTTTGGTTTGGTTTTGGCTAAATGGGGGTATTAGAGGTTCTGATGTCATAGGACTGTTGTCGAGATTTAATGAGTTAATACCTATAAATGCCTAGAAAAGTGCTGTGCTCTTTATTATAAACATTTTTTGTGTTTGAAGAGAGACAGCATGCCATTATGGAACGTGAGCAGGTTTGGGTTCCAGATCTGAGTTCAAATCCAGTTTCATCTCTTTTCCAGCTGTGTAACCTTGACTACTTACTTAGCATCTCTGAATGCTGGGTACCTACTCAGTAGCATGGAAATAGTGATGATGATGATGATGACGTAAGTAGTACATTACAGCATTCAGGAAGTGGCTGTTTCACGTGACTATTGTGTACTTAGATTTTTCCCATGATCTTTACCTGAGATCTATGAGGTTTTATGTATCAAGAAAAACTGACCTAAAAGCTGGACCTTCAAAGTTCCTGTCCTTACTGATGATGGAAAAAATGTCAAGCACCAGCTGCCTCACTGATAAAAAATGGGAAGGAGAGCCCTCAAAAGGGTCCTTTGTAATTGAGCTGGAAGTCTGTCCTCAGGAAGGAGACCCTTGGGGCCCCGTGCCCTGGGGAAGCCCCCAGTGGTGGGAGTCTGGTCCCAGAACTGGGTCTGGTTACTCTGTGAGACTCCAGCCAACTCAGCAGAAGGTAGGCAACTCCTACTTGGTGAAAACCTCAAGGTGGTGAAGTTGGCAAGATGTCCAGACAAAGCCCAGGCTGCTCTCTACACCCAAGGACCCCTCTTGGGGAGAAACACAACAGATAGAGAGAAGCCTAGGATCCCAGCTTGGTTCATTTCCCTATCACAGGGACTCGGCCTCCTCATATGTATAATGAGGGCTGTTGTTGTGTCAAGTGACTTCCGACTCATAGCGACCCTATAGGACAGGGTAGAATTGCTCCATTGGGTTTCCTAGGCTGTAATCTTTACGGGAGCGGATTGCCAGGTCTTTTCTCCCAGGGAACATCGGGTGGGTTCGAACTGCTGACTTGTTGGTTAGCAGCCAAGTACTTAACCACTGCACCACCAGGGTAGGACTTCATAATCTGCAGTCTCTAGTGTGGGTGCTCAGAGGTGCTGGGAGAAGACAGCGACCCAGGCCAAGGGTGGGAGCAGAAACAGCTCAGGGATACAACCCAAGTGACAAGCTGGAGAGAAGCTCCTTGCGGACTGTACCCTCAGTCTGGAAGGCTCGTAGAGAAAATCTACTTCAAAGCCTGCTGGGCGGGTAGTCCAGAGAGGCAAGGAGCCTCTCAGGGTTCAGGGCACTCCAGAAGAACAAGGTTTTTTCCTATGGCATCATCAAATTTTTATATTAAAATGTTCTTCAAAAATGTTTTAAAATTATTCAGCCCCCCTCCATTGCAACCATCTAATTTAATTTTTTGTGTACTGCCATTAAAAAATAACTTTGAGTATTTGCTTTTTCTTCTTAGAAAAATAATGTGTTTATTGCAGAATGTTAAAACTTAGCATAAAAAGGAAAATCTCCCATGTATTAATTAGGGTAGGCTACCTGTTGTCAATAAAACCAAAACCAAACCCACTTCTATCAAGTCAATTCCGACTTTGTAGGACAGAGTCACTATGAGTAGAACTGCCCCATACAGTTTCCAAGGAGCACCTGGAGGATTTGAACTGCTGACCTCTTGGTTAGCAGCCGTAGTGCCTAACCACTATGCCACCAGGGTTTTCCAATAAACAACCTCTAAAGTTCAGTGGCTTAATACAATAGAAGATTGATTGGTTTTGCTCATGCAAAAGTCCAAATGAGGGCGTTCCGAATGCCGCCTTTCACCTGACCATCCATTACCCAGAATTGTCGTATCTTGTGGCTCCGTCATCCTCCGGGACCCTATATGGTTTGTTTCCAACCAGTGGGTTGGGAAAAAGAGGGAGAAGGTGGTGGGAGAGAAGAGAGAAGATTATTTTTTCAGTCAGGGTACATTATTTCTGCCCAAATTTCATTGGCCAGAATTCAGTCACATGGCTACACCTACCTGCAAGGGAGCCTAGGAAACGTAGTCTAGCTGTGTGTCCAGGAAGAAGAGGGCTGGGCTCTGGTGAGTACATGGCAGCATCTGCCACAGCCCCAACTCCACTATTCACATTGTGAGGCATCTTCTTCCGGTCCTTTTTCTGTGTAAAATACATACGGATATAGATACAGATAGATTCACGCACGCGTGCACATACATTGAAATATACATATTTACAAAGGCGAAAGTCACTATAAATCTTGCTGTATAGGATGTTTTTCACTTGACCACTGTTGCTGATGTCTTTCCAAGGATTCAACCCAAATTCCAGATTACTTCAGTAACCCAGCCCGAATTCTAGGATTGCACTTGCTTTCTACAGTTTGGGACAGATGGGATGACCCAGCCTCTTGCCCTTGTCTGGTTCCCAGTCCCATACTTGGCCCTTGGCTCTGACATCATTCAGAAGTACCTCTGAAGCAGGACCCAGTTGACTTAGCAGGGCCAAGCATGGGCAGAGAGCCCCAGGCCCGTGGCAAGCCCTCTGGATCCTGGGATGGCAGGAGGTCCCAGCCAGAGCTGTGGCACAGGGCAGGGTTCTGGAGCAGGCCAGGATGTCAGTGTGGGCTGAAGCAATGGTTGCACCCAGGCTCCAGCCCACATGGACTTCCAGACTTGGGGCCAGGCCTGGCCAGCCCTGGAGCAAAGACCCAGCCTGGAGAGTCCCAGCACAGAGCTCTGGTTCCTTCCAGGCTCCAGCCCTCCATCCACTCATGTCATGCTGCAGCTGCCCGGTCTAGCCCCCAGCTCCCTGCATGCTGGGCTCCCCATGGCTGCTTCTCATGGGCATAGGGAATTTGGGTGGGGGGAGGAGACAGACAGACAGACAGTGCTTATGACCTTTATCGTCACATTCAGAGCCTAAAACTGACCTTAGAAACCCTCTATGCCAGTGATTGGCAAAATCTTAATGCCTATCAGAATCACCTGGGGAGTCTGTTCAAAAGGTAGATTCTCAGGCACCGCCCTCCAGAGACGCTCATGCATTAGGGCTGGGATGAGGCCCAAGAGCCTGGAATTATCACTTGCACTTGCAGGTGACTCTTATACAGATGGTCCACTTTCTCATCCACCCCTTCCAGTTTCCTAAGGCTCACAGAGGGCAAGCAACTTTCTAAGCTCACACAGCTTAATGGGGAGGGGGTGTAGAACTTGGGTGAGAATCCAGGTCTTCTGGCCCAATTCAAGGCAGGTCAGTGGGAGATGGTCTGACTATATGTAGAGCAGAGGACAACTTGAAGAACCCCAGGAAGGACCCCACAAGCAGAGATCTGCCACCATGTCTGAAATTCTACCATTAGGCATTCATTCCTTTGGGTTTTGATGATTTTGGATTTCCCAGAATCTTCCCCACCGACAAAAATACTAATCCTTCTGGGCTAGGAGCTTCCTAATTTATTGCAATGAGCACACTGACAGTAATTGGCTTCTGGGCACCTCCCAACAGGGATGGAGGCCAGGAAGAAGCTCAGTCTACGTGCCAGGTGTCAGGGGCACCCAATGGGGCAAGAGTTTCTGGAAGGGAGTGTGGGTGCAAACCAGTATCAGACTTCATCTGCATTACTACCCTGGGAGACAGAGCATCCTGGCAGAGTCAGCCCTGCCTGGGTTTGAGACCAGGCTCTGCCACTTTCCAGCCCTGTGGCCTTGGGTGATCTGGTCACTTCATTGCTCTGAGCCTCAGTTTCCTCATTTGTAAAATAAGGATAACACCAACACCTGTCTAAATGGGATGGTGCAAAACTCTGGGACAGCCTGAATTTGCAGATCTGTGCCCTGACTGCCATGCTCTGTCTGACCTTGGGGAGGCACAGAGAGACCAACAGTTACCTAAGATCACCCAGCCCTCCTTCCTGGGGCCAGAACAAGGAGCAGCTCTATGCAGCCGGCTTTGTCTGCCAAGGTCCCCCGGCCCTCAGGCATCTCTGGGCCTGGGTACCAGGAGACGGAGGCCTTGTCATCCCAGCAGGGGTTTACATTCTTCCCCATTGTTGGCGTCTGGAAAACTCATCTCGGCCCTTTCTTCTCCTTAGGAAACAACAACAAAGCCAGGCTCCTCTCCAGGGGGACAGCGCAGCCTCCACCCCGCAGGAATGGCAGGGGGAGAGTTTTCCATCCCCTCCCCCCTTGTTAACCACAACTGTGCTGCCCCCTGCGATCACTCCCTCCTTCGGCTGGCAGCGCCTGGAAGGGTGGAGGTCCCTGGGAAAAAATCCCTGGAGCCGAGCAGAGCCGAGCAGTCCACAGACGGTGCCCGGGGCCTTGGCAGGGGCCTGGATTCAGGATGCCTCCTCTGTGGCTCAGCCTCCGGTTTAGATGCGCTGACGTGATGTCTGGTGGCTCTGCGCTGGCTTGGTGGGGGCTGTGCTGTGCAGTCGACAACATGTTGTGCCATGTTTCCATGGGTGAGGCTGGCTCTGGCCAGGGAGGCAGGGCCAGGGAGTGCCCAGGGATGGGAATATAGTGGTAGAAATGGTGAGAATAGGGACAAAAGGATGATACTCTAGACTTAGAAGAGAATGGAAGCCTCCTGCCTCCAGCCCAGTTCTGGCTGTAGGAACTTCCTGATCGACGTCTGGTTCCACCAAAGCAGCCAAAGCCTTCATCTGGGAATTAGAAGGCGCCTTGGCTATCTGCTCCCAGCTTCTTACACTGCACCAGAACACCCTGTTGTTATTGTTGTTTGCTGCTGTGAAGTTGGCCCTGACTCAGCCACCCTATGCACAATACTACAAAATCCTGCCCAGTCCTGCTTCAACCCCATGATCAATTGCAGACCAGATCATTGAGGTCCACAGGGTTTTCATTGGAAGTAGATTGCCAGGCCTTTCTTCCTAATCTGTCTTAATCTGGAAGCTCCACTGAAACCTGCTCAGCATTAGTGCACAAGCCTCCACTGACAGGCAGGTGGTGGCTGCATATGAAGATATATTGCCCGGGAATCAAACTCAGGTCTCCCACATGAAAGGTGAGGATTCTACCACTGAACTACTATGTTTAAGGTTGTGTTTCAACTTGCCTGGGCCCTGATTCTCAGTGGTTTGGCATTTATGTAATGATAGTCATTCTCCACGATGTGGTCAGCCAATCAATTGTAAGGGGAGTTTCCTTGGAGGTGTGGCCTGCATCCAATATATATATGTGTATATATATATATGGATATTCTGGCAAAGCTTATTTGCTTGCTCTGGATCCTGCATCCTGCTCATTATTAACTGACCGCCAGTTCTTGGGAATTCAAGCCAGTGGTCTGCCACGTTACCTGCTGATGTTGGGATTCGTTGGCCTCCACAGACTGTGAGTCAGCAGCCTGCCATCCAACCCACAGACTTAGAACTTGCCAGCCTCTACAACCATCTCTAGATAACCCAGTCTAAGACATTTGGTGCCAACAGTGGTTCTAGAGAAACAAAATTGTAAGGATGAGTTTTCTAAATTGGTTATCAAGTCTGACTAGTCTTAAAGGCACTAACGACTCCGCCTCCAGTAGTAAAGAGGGCACTGCTAGTCCACGGCATGAGGTGGCAATGTTAATATGCAAAATATCACCACCAATAGTTCAAGTATTGGTGAGAAGGAAGGCTCTGCATGACTGCTTGTTTGATACTTTTCTACAATTTTGTCAGAATGAGAAGTATAGGAAAGCTGGTTGGTTGATCCTACTTTGGCTAGACAAACTGGTGAAATAAAGAGATGAGCTCAGGGCTTCAGAGTCACAGCTCAAGTGCTGTATAAAAGACCTGAAAGTTGCCGCTTGTACCCCAAAAGGAAGCCTTATTTCTCATCATAACAGAGCTGATATTGCTGAAAACCAAACTCAGAGTCTTAAAGTCAGAGTGGCTGAATTACAAACACCAACTGAATTCCCAACCTCAAATGGTGTCTGAAGTTAAAGGCAGGGCATTGATTCAGAAAAAATGGAATCCTGAAACTTGGGATGGAGACTTATGGGCAGATAATCAGGAAGCTGGGGACGACGAGCCCCTAAATTCCATTGAACCACTCCTGGCAACAGAATGAGCCCTCTCACTCCCATCTGAAGAGATTACTCCATCTTTGTCTGCTAAGCCACCCTCCCCAGTAACACCATTATCCCCTCCACCCCCATCTGATGAGATTAACCTAGCTACATCTGAAGAGCCTTTGTCTGAGTCATTTCCTGGGACATCACCTGGGGTAGATGCCTTACAAGACATTGATGAATGTTCACAGGAACTACCCCACCACCTGTTTTTCCTTCTAGACCTATAACTAGATTTAAGTCCCAGTGATCCCCAAAAGGTGAAGTACAAAGTGTGACCCAGAAGGAGGTACACCAATCTCCAAAAGAATTGCTTGACTAATATATACAAACAGAAACCTGGGGAATATGTATAGGAGTGGCTATAGAGGGTGTGGGATAATGGTTCAAGTAACATAAAGTGGGATCAGTCTGAGTTTATTGATATGGGCCCACTAAGCACAGATCCTTCATTCAGTGTTTCAGCTCAAGAAGTTAGGAAAGGATCCGATAGTTTATTTGGTTGGTTCACTGAAGCATAGATTATGCGGTGTCCTACACTAAATCAAGTTGAAGTACCAGGCCTGCCTTGGTATACTGTAGAAAAAAGTATGCAAAGGCTTAGGGAAATTGGCATTTTAGAGTGGATTTATCAGGTTAGACCCACAGACCTACACATGGAGTGCCCAGAGGACACACCTTTTACCAGAATAGTGAGGAACAAATTTGTGAAGGGAGGTCCAAGATCCTTGAAGACTGCTGTGATTGCTATTTTATATAACACAGATTTGACAGTGGGAACTGCCCTAACTGAATTAAGACAACTAACTACAATGGAGGAGACCTAGTGGTACAGTGGCTAAGAGCTACGACTGCAAACCAAAAGGCCAGCAGTTCAAATCTACTAGCCACTCCTTGGAAACCCTATGGGGCAGTTCTACTCTGTCCTATAGCGTCACTTTGAGTTGGAATCGACTCAACAGCAGCAGGGCTTTTTTTTACAGGTAACTACAATGGGGTTGATTGGACCCCATGGTGTAGGGACAAAGTGGTGGTATTTAAGTGACAAAGACAAGATGGGCACGGTTACCATAATGGACAGCAGAGTCAAATCAGTAATTAGAATAGTCTGACTCATTTGGACTTAGTTATGGTGTCCGTAGGAGTGAAATAGATGGGAAATCTGCTAAATATTTACTTGATCTGTACAAGTGGAAGAATTCTAGTTCAAGTGAATGGCAGTCTAACTTGAATCGCCAGAATACAGAGTCATGGCCCCTCAATGAATTCCCAAACTTGAGGTACTTAATAGACCCACAACCTCTTAAATGAAGGGGAGGCCGTGTCCCCTTGAGGAAGGACCCTACTACACTGCCAAAAATTTGTACTGTTAATCCTTCTTGCAGCCTTCCCCAAAGGGCTCAGTGGCATTTTACAAGAGTGACTATTTACTGGAGGAAAAGAAACAATCAGAATTTCGGGGGATCACTGGTGTGATACTTAAGGTTGTGTATCAATTTGGCTGGGTCACGATTCTTGGTGGTTTGGCAGGTATGAGGTAGTTTGGCAGTAGTATGATGATGTGATCACTTCCATGATGAGATTTAATACACTGTGATCACCACCATGATGGGATCAGCTGTGAGTAGCCAACCATTTGAAAGAGAGTTTTCTTGGGGGCGTGTCCTGCATCCAAAAAGGGTGGACTCTCTGGCAGGGCTGGTGGACTTTTGCTCATTATGGACCCTGCAGCTGGCTCCTGTTCATCTGACCTCCAGTTCTTGGGACTTGAGTTATCAGGTTACCTGTCATCTTGCCTGCCAGTCTTGGTATTTGTTGGTCTTCACAGCCTGCGAGCAAGAGCCCTGCTGTCTGACCTGTGGATCTTGGGTTTGCCAGCCCCTATGGCTACATGAATCTGAAGAAGCATCCAACCTGACCCATGGACTTGGGACGTTCCAGCCTCTACAACTGTGTGAGCCATTTCCTTGTTATAAATCTCTCTATGTGGATGCATATACTCTTTACTGGTTTTGTTTCTCTAGAGAACCTAGCCTAAGACAACTGGATACTGGCTCTGAACTGAAACTAACTCCAGGAATCTCAAAATGTCACTGTGGCACACTGGTCAGAGTGGGGGTATATGGAGGTCAGATTATCAATGGAGTTTTAGCTCAGGTTCATCTCACAGTGGGTCCAGTGGGTCCCCGAACTCATCCTGTAGTGATTTCCCCAGTTCCATAATGCATAATTGGAATAGACATACTCAGCAATTGGCAGAACCCTCACAC
The DNA here is from genome assembly GCF_030014295.1 of Loxodonta africana. Lineage (NCBI taxonomy): Eukaryota > Metazoa > Chordata > Mammalia > Proboscidea > Elephantidae > Loxodonta > Loxodonta africana. The sequence goes on from NC_087348.1 coordinate 38,624,176, forward strand.
TGGATCTCTGACAAGTGGAGTGAGGACTATTATGGTACAATAAGCCAAGTGGAAGACATTAGAACTGCCCCCTAGCTAGGAAAACAGTAAACCAAATGCAATACTGCAGTCCTGTAGGGATTGCGGTGATTACTGCCACCATCAAAGACTTGAAGGATGCAGGGATGGTGATTCCCACAGCATCCCCGTTCAACTTAACTATTTGGCCTAGGCAAAAAAAAATAGATGGATCTTGGAGAGTGACAGTGGATTATCGAAAACTTAATGAGGGGATGACTCCAGTTGCAGCTACTGTTCCAAGTGTGGTTTCATTGCTTGAGCAAATTAATACATCTCCTGGTACCTGGTATGCAGCTATTAATCCTTCCAATGCTTTTTCTCAATTTCAGTTTTGAAGGAACACCTTGCCTTCACCTGGTAAGGCCAACAATACACCTTCACGGTCCTACCTTAGAGGTAGATCAACTCTCTAGCCCTTTATCGTCTTTTCCTTCCACAAAACATCACACTGGTCCATTATGTTGGTGACATTATGCTGATTGGACCTAGTAAGGAGCAAATGTTAATGACCCTGGACTTATTGGTAAAACATTTGTGTGCTAGAGGGTGGGAAATTAATCCCCCCAAAATTCGGGCACCTTCCACCTCAGTGAAATTTCTACGAGTCCGGTGGTGGAGGCATGTCAAGCTATCCCTTATAAAGTGAAGGATAAGTTGTTACATCTGGCCCCTCCTACAACTAAAAAGGAGGCACAATACCTGATGGACCTCTTTGGATTTTGGAGGCAACTTATCCCCCATTTGGGTGTGCTACTCTGTCCTATTTATCAGGTGACTTCAAAAACTGCTAGTTTTGAGTAGGGCCCAGACCAAGAGAAAGCTCTGCAACAGGTTTGGGCTGCCATGAAAGCTCTCTGCTACTTGGGCCATATGATCCAGTTGATCTAATGGTGTTTGAAGTGTCAGTGACAGAGAGAGATGCTGTTTAGAGTCTTTGGCAGGTCCCTATTGGTGAATCACAGTGCAGACTCTTTGGATTTTCAAGTAAAGCCCTGCCATCCTCTGCAGATAACTACTCTCCTTTTGAGAAACAGCTTTTTGTTTGTTGCTGGGCCTTAGTAGAGACTGAACACTTAACCATGGGCTACCAAGTCACCATGCATCCTAAGCTGCCCATCATGAGCTGGGTGTTGTCTGACCCACAGAGTCATAAAGTTGGACATGCATAGCAGTACTCCATCATTAAACAGAAGTGTACATACAAGATCGGGCTCAAGTAGGACCTGAAGGCACAAGTAAGTTACATGAGGAAGTGACCCAAATGTCCATGGTCTCCACTCCCTTCATGTTGCCTTCCCTCTTACAGCCTGCGTCTATGGCCTTATCGGGAGTTTGTTATGATTAGTTGAATGAGGAAGAGAAAACTCATGCCTGGTTTACAGATGGTTCTGCACAATATGTAGGCACCACTCGAAAGTGGACAGCAGCAACACTGAAGCCCCTCTCTGGGACCTCCCTGGAGGACAGTGGTGAAGGGAAATCCCCCCACTTTGAGCTGTGCACCTTATTTTTCACTTTACTTGGAAGGAGAAATGGCCAGATGTGTGATTGTGTATTGATTCAAGGGCTGTAGCCAATGTTTTGGCTGGATGGTCAGGGATTTGGAAGGAACACTATTGGAAAATTGGTGACAAGGAAGTATGAGGAAGAAGTATGTGGATAGGCCAGCCTGCCGTCTTACCTTCCAATCTTGGATCTGTCAGCCTCCACTTCCTGTGAGGAAAGCTTGGTAGCATAGTGGTTAAGAGCTACGGCTGCTAACCAAAAGGTTGGCAGTTCGAATCCACCAGGCGCTCCTTGGAAACCACATGGGGCAGTTCTACTCTGTCCTATAGGGTCGCTATGAGTTGGAATCGACTCGACAGCAGCAGGTTTACTTCCTGTGATCCAGCGGCCTCCTGTCAGGCCTGCCAATCTTGGGCTCGTTCACCCCTGTAGCTATGTGAATCAGAAGCCCCCAGCCTGACCTCTGACCCATGGACTTGGGACTTGAAAGCCTCTACAACTGGGTGAACCACTTCCTTGAGATAAATTTCTCTCTCTGTCTCTCTCTCTGTATGTACATACATACATACAAACACACTTCACTGGTTTGGCTTCTCTAGTGAAGCCAGCCTAAGACAACCACCAACGACCCCAGAACGCCCTGTATGACCTTCTTATTGAGTGCTCACCCAGCCCCACCTCAAAAACTTCCAGCTTTCTTATTACTCAAGAAATGCATATTCATTGCAGAAAAGCTGAAACACAGATAAAAAGAATTATCACCCTAACCCACAGTTTAGTAAGCACTCAGTATTTTATTGCATTTCCTTCCAAGCTTTAGCATGAGATATAAAACAGGGAAGTTCCGTGTGTTCTGCAAACCATTTGTTCCCAATGCATAAAAGATAAGTGTGGAAAGGGAGAGAAAGCATTTAGAACCTTTTATAGCAATTTGACATTGACAAAATATTTTGATTGTGTTTTACAAAAGCATTGATCTGCAACAGACTGGAAATTTCAAAAATGGTACTTAAGCATAGCTGGTTTGAGAAGCACCAATATGGATATTTCACCACCCATCAGCCCGTCACACTGTGGTGGCTTGCATGTTGCTGTGATGCTGGAACCTATGCCACCAGTATTTCAGATACCAGCAGGGTCACCCCTGGTGGACAAGTTTCAGGACAGCTTCCAGACTAAGAGACTAGGACGAAAGACCTGGCAATCTGCTTCTAAAAGTTAGCCAATGAAAACCTTATGGATCACAACAGAACATTTTCTGACTTGCTTGCTTTGCACTCTTCATCAGGAGGGACCAATCGCTGGAGGAGGACATCATGTTTGGTGAAGTACGGGGCCACCAAGGGTAAAGGAGACCCTTGGATTGGCACTATAGTTGCAACAATGAACTTGAACATGCCGACAATTGTGAGGATGATGCAGGGCTGGCCAATGTCATTCTGTGGTACATAATGTAGCCATCAGTTGGAGTCAAACTCAATGACAGGCATCTGTCTAATGCAGATATAACTTTTATAAAAATGGGATCTTATTCCACATTCTGCTTTGTAACCACCCCCCGCCCCCACCCTAGTCTGTGTCTCCCTTGCCATGTCACATTGTGTCACACAGCCACTTGGTTCCATGGCATGAATATTCCATCCTTTTGGTTACCAGTCCTTAATGGTAAAGATTAAGGTTGTTTCCCTTTTTTTTTCCTCAAAATAATAAGCAATGCTTGAAGAGCATGGTTGTTCGTCCTTTCTGTGCATTTGTGTTATTATTTCTTTCAGATAAAGTTTTAGATATGGAGTTGCTAGAGCAAAGGATGTGCGACTTTATAAGGTTTTAGACACTTGTTGCTGAAAAGACGTACAGAAAAGCTGAAGTACTTTGTATCCCCCACCAGTAAGTTATGAGAGCTCAGGATTTTAAAGCAGGAGCCCTGGTGACACAATGGTTAAGCGCTCAGCTGCTAACCAAAAGGTTGGTGGTTCGAACCCACCCAGTAGCTCCACAGGAGAAAGGCCTGGCAGTCTGCTCCTGTAAAGATTACAGCCTAGAAAATGCTATGGGGGCAGTCCTATTCTGTCACACAGCGTCACTATGAGTCAGAATAGACTTGACAGCACCTAACAACAATAGTGCAAAACAACTACCACTTTCAATGATTTAGAGACTGTGATCACGTGTCCCCCTTTTCCAGGTTCCTCATCCCCAGAGCTGCTCTCATACGACTCTGGGAACAGCAGGCCTGGATGGGGCCTGAGAGATCCCCAGCCTAGGAATTGACAGTGTAGGTTCCCTGGAACACTGGTTCTTCAGGGTGTTAATCGGTACTACTACTGGGAATCAGTGAATTAAAAAAATCCAAGGAGATGTTCTCTACTTCAGGACTTCTCAGAGCCTTTAATATGTTAATCTGTATTACTAATTGTCAAGAAAGGGCAATAGTGAGTAAAGTTTCCCAAACTCATTTGATCATCTCATCCTTCAAGGAGAGGCAGCTCATAGAATCCATGGCCCATGGAATTCTCTTCCCCCAGGACTTTTGAAAAGCTACAGAACACTTTCTTTAGATTATTTTTTATAAGAACTCACAATTTCGGTGAATCAGATCAAAGCAAGGATGGGACAACACCGAGCCCTGATGATTCACTGTCCTTCCCTGTGAGGCCCCTAAGGAGGTATCTCAGAATGCCTAGAGAACGTACGGCACCACTGGAAGAACACAGCTCCCCTGCCCCTTCCCAGCTCCAAGAATAATTTGAAAGGTCAATGTTGGAGGAAGATAACTCCGTGGGCATCTAGTAATGTTTATTGAACACTTATGGGTCAGACCCTACACCAAGCTCTGGGCTTATGGCATAAAGAAGACACATTTCCTTGTCTTCAGCCAGCTCATAGTCTGAAGAGATGTACATAGACACTTGCAAAGAGAACTACAAATATAAAAAAGATATACACTTAGAAGAAATGGCATAATGGACACTCGTTTTTCGTCTGCCACGCATGCCTTCCTCTGGGGAACTGCTCTGCCTCTATGCCATTACTGACAAGGTGCCTCCTCCATACTGTTCCATGCTTCCAGTCCACCAGGTGGTTACGTGACCCTCACCTGGTCAATCACAGCATCCTGTTGTGATTGGTCTGGGACGGTATGTGACCCAAACTTGACCAATCAGAATCATTCCCTGGGATTGTATGGATGCTCTCTTTCATGTGGGGTCACTAAATTGGGCTGATGTGAGCCTGCAGATGACCATGACCGTGTTCTCTTTCTTCCCCACACTAGTAAGAAAGAGTGAGGGCAGCCCACAGAGAGATGAAGGGTCAAGTGATGGAAGGAGAGAGAGTCCTGATGTCTTCATTTCCGGGGACTGCTCCAAGCCTGGACGTTCCAGTTACATGAGCCAATTAATTTTTTTTTAGATGCTTACTCTAGTATGACCTGACTTTCCATACTTTGTTATAAAAAATGTCATTGACCAGCGCAAGGAACAGAGGAAGTCAAGGAGGGAGATGTCTCTTCTCCTTGGGATAGTCAGAAAAGGCATCTGGAAGGACATTAAACTTAAACTTGACTTTGAATGATGAAAATAATCTAGAAAGGAGGTGGTAGACCAGTGCAGACAGAGGGAAAGTCATGAGCAGACACAGGGGCAGAAGAGTATAACAGTTTGAATAGAGGACAGAGGAGTAATTAGAAATACAGGTTTGAGCCATTCTGTGGGATATCCTGGAATACCAGGCTGAGAGGTTTAAATGTTATCTGGTTGTCAAGGGTGAGCCACTGATGGTGTTTGAACATGGATGATGGGGACAGACCAGGGATGGTATGGTACAATGGCTGCTTTGGGAAGACCACTCTGACAGCAGGGGACAGATGGGCATGGGGGGAAGGGAGAGGGGGGACACCTCTTTGAATGTTGGGGAGAACTGAGCTGCCACCAGTGACACAGAGAAATAAGGAGGAGCCTATTCGGGGGCAGGAGGGCACATTGGACTTGGACACACTAAAGCTGGGGCCCCAGAGGGCATCAAATGGAAACATCCAGCAGGCAGGAGGAGATGTGGAAGTGAATTTGGGTGAACCTTCGGGCACGTGTATCAGACATTCTTCTTGGGGATGCAAATCTGCCCAGACCTGGGGCCAGGTAGCCAGAGGATCAGGTGGGACCTAGGGAGCCTGCAATCTAGAAGGCAGCCTTTGTGGCATCGCCCACGGAGAGTGTTGGTGATCCTGGGCCTGAAAAGAGGAAGCCAAGGTGGAGGTTGTGGAAGTCAGGCATGGATGCAGAAGAGGAATGCAGAAGAGGCCCAGGCAGTTCCAGGACTTCCTGGAGCCTAGCAGCTGGAGGCAAGACTTCTCCTTTTGTGGAATCTGGTGTCTTGTGATAAACAAGGGCAAAGAGTTCTTCCTTCCCTGTGTTTTCTGTGGTTCACGTGAGGATCCAGGCTCTGCCAACACTTTCTTGTGACCCAGGATCTCACATAAACAATAAAAGCATGGACTGTATTTGGATGGGTGGTCGGATAAATGGTGCTTCCTCACCACTGACATCAGCCGTGGGTGTCTTTAGCATAACAGGAACATGAACAAGAGTGAATGTATACGCCCCTTCATGAGGGTACTGACCCCATGCACAGGGCTGTGGGACTCAGCAAAGGAAATTGGTTGACCTGGAAATTGGTCTCTGCTCCTAGCACTTTCAGGAAACCTCCGAGCCTCCCACCATGTGGTCTTTTCTGCTCTAGGGTGGAGGATGATCTTCTAGAGATGGTGCCTCCCTGTCTTGTGGTCAGGCTATTCTTGTGCCTTGGAATGTTTTCTCCTCGGTGCTGACAGCTGCCACCTCTCCTGGTGGTGCCAGGCCCTTGTCCCAGGCCCCTAGAGCCTCGCATAGCCGGTGCCAAAGGCTTCTGCAACCTCCACGCTCACCTGGGCTCCGGCAAGCGCAGCAGGAGGAACGTGGAGCGAGTGGCACGGAAGGCTCCTCTCCGGCATTGCCTGGCTTTCCCTCCTCCTGCTCGGGCAGGGATGAGAGCCCAGTTCTAACTGTGAAACAAACAGACCAACCCCTCTCTACCCCAGGGAGGAGCAGGGCTTCCCAGGGCCTCTGCCTGATGTTCTCACTCCTTCCCAGGCTTGGAGCAATACAGGAGACAGTGGACAATTTCCCACCTTCCCAAAGTGTCAGAGGAGCCTGCCTCTGGTCTGGGGGTGTGTTTCTCCACCCGCACTCTCTGCTGGCTGTGCTACCTTGCATCTGGGCAACTCTCTCACTCTCTCCAGGCTGACAGTCTTATACCTGCTGTTACCATTTACTCTTTCTCGCACACCCAGTTTATCATGTCTGGAATCTTCCAGAAACAGATAAGAGTTCCCTTTTCCTCCTGGATCATTCACTCAGTCAGCAAACACTCGATCACCATGGTCATCATCATCACCATCATGATTTCATGATATCATGACCATGGTTACCATTTATCACTTTTATCCGTATCCCCATGGTTACCACTTACTATGAAAGTGGTGGTTACTATGTGTCAGACACTGTCCCGTCTCATTTCCTCCTTAGGAAGTAGCTATTATTATTCTCTTCATTTCACAGATGTGGGAATTGAGCTCAGAGAGGTTGAGTAACTTGTCCAGGGTCACACAGCTGGTGAGTGGCAGAACTGGGGTGGTAACCTGATGCCAAGGTCTGCTCAGCCCCCAGGTCACATGACCTCCCATGGCAGAGGGTTTTGAGTATGAATTCTGGAGCCAGACTCAGTGGCTCTTTAAATTCCAGCGCCCTGCCACTTGCTAGCTTAGTGACTTTGGTCAGTTACTTAACCTCTCTAAACCTCAGTTTGCTCATCTGTAATATGGGGATGCCAATAGTATACTTACCTCTCAAGGAGCCCTGGTGGCACAGTGGTTAAGCACTCAGCTGCTAACTAAAAGGTCAGTGGTTTGACCCCACCAGCCACTCGGAGGAAGAAAGATGTGACAATCTGCTTCCGAAAAGATTACAGCCTTGGAAAAGCTATGGGGCAGTTCTATGCTGTCCTGTAGGGTCGCTGTGAGTCAGAATCGACTCAATAGCACACAACAACAACAACAACAACAACTTACTTCTCAGGGTTGTTGTGAGGGTTGAGGGAGTTAGTATATGCAAAATATATAAAGTATTTAGAAGTGTGACTGGTACGTTGCAAGTGCTCTGTGACAGGTCCAGGAGGTGCAAGAAGACACAGCCCCTGCCCTCATGAGCTTCTAGTCTAATGGGCAGACAGATAGGGGAACAGATGGTTACAGCTTGGGATGACAGAAGCCACACCAGGCACAAGTACTGGGTACCACAGGAGTACAGGGCAGGGATGCTTCCCCGGCCCATCCCAGGGGCTTCCACTCGAGGCCATGCCAAAGCCAGCTTTTAAAATCATTTTTAATAAACTTTTGATTTTGAAATAATTTTAGATTTATAGCAAAGTTGCAAAGACACCTCTAAGAGTTAGCATATAGTCTTACCCCACCTTCCTCTAATGTTAACATCTTACACAGCCATGCTACATTTGTGAAGCTAAGAAATTAACATTGGTCCAATACTATTAACTGAACTATTAAGTTCACTGGCCTTTTCCATCCTAGGTTTCAATCAAGGATACCATCCCATGTTACACTTAGTTTTTTTTTTTTTTTAAGCTTTTGGTGGCAAAATATACGTAACTATATAACAAAATGCTTGCCATTTTAACCACTTTTAAGGTACAATTCTGTAGCATTAATTGCATTTGCTATATCGCGCAATCTTTATCCCACTATCTACTTCTAAAACCTTTTTATCACCTCAAACAGAAGTCCTGTGCCTATTAAGTAATAACTTCCCATTCTCCCCTCCTCCAGCCCCTGGTAACCTCTAATCTTTCTGTCTCTATGAGTTTGCTTATTCTAGATATTTCATATAAATTGGATAACGCAATATTTGTCATTTTACATCTGGCTTATCTCGCTCAGTGTAACGTTTTCAAGATTCATCCATGTTGTAGTTGTATTAGAACTTCATTTCTTTTATGACTATATAATATTCCACTGTATGGCAGCGCCACTTTTGGTTTATCCATTCATCTGCTGATGGACACTTGGATTCTTTCTACCTTTTTAACGAGCTTAGTTTTTGCAGGATGAATAGGAGCTCACCAGGGCACAGCTCTAGGTACTGGAGCTTCCGAACATGAAAGAACAGATGGGAGGGCTGCCTGGATGCTTTAACACACGCCTGAAGAACATGCTATTTCCCCAGAATAAGACAAGGAAATGGGATCACACAAGATGTTCATCATGTCAGCTGTTCCCAGGCAGACTCCCTCTGATCATGTCCCCAAGGAAAAGCTAAGGGAAGAGGTAAACATCACAGAATCAGACCAAGGCAGACTTTCATGGGCCTGACTTTGGTCTGGAGGGTCTGAGTGAGGGATTAGCTCACAAGCTGGCTCAATCAGGAAATACAGCACTGCTCTCCAAACTGGGATTCGAGCTCGGCCCCCTCTCCTCTGTGTTCATGGCTTGAGGTGGGCATGGAGCTGACCACCAAGTGGAGGCTCCTGGGGCTATTCCTTGGTCTTGGGAAGCTTAGTGGCATTCAGGAGAAGGGCAGCCACTGGCCGGGCAGTGGTGGAGTCTGCAGAGGGTAGCAGCAAAACAGGGTCTCCCAGATCTCCCAAGTTCAGGAACAAACTCTTGCTCTGGATTCTTGTCTTTGGCTCGCTTATTCCATCATCTTGGCTTTTCCTCACTATTGGAGTGGTAAGCTACAGAGGTGTGAAGGAAAGGGTGTTAGAGGTGGCTTGGTCAGCTTTGGGTCTAGGTCTGCCCCAACCTGCATATGTGTGGTCCCCTTGGGCTTCCTGGGTACCCTCACTGGGCTTGGGGCCAACCTGTAACCTGACTCGTGGTAAGTTGGTGCGTTACAGAGTAGAACTGCTCCACAGCATTTTCTTGGCTGTAATTCTTACATAAGATTGCCAGATCTTTCTTCCTTGAAGCCTCTGAGTATGTTCAAACCACCAACCTTTCAGTTAGTAGTCGAATACAAGCTGTATGTGCCACCCAGGGACCATGGCTACAGTACTGTAGTCCTTTGCCTGGGCTCATCCCTCCTGGGTGGTAGATCAGGGCAGGAGATTAGGGACCCTGCTTTCATTCGTCCTTTTTTTCCAATACAGATGTGTTAAAAAAACAGCACCCCTCAACCAGGCACTGTGCTGGGCCCTGGGGTACAGTGGTAGGTTCCTTGCCTTTTCCATCTTGTAGAGGTCCATGCATGCTTTGGCTCGTGGCTTCCTCCATCCTCAAAGTCAGTGTCTTCTCTCCTCTCTGACCTCTCCTTCCATCCCTATGTCTTCTCCTTCTGTTGTAATAACCCTTATGATTACATTGAGCACAGCTGGATGATCTAGGTTCATCTCCCCATCTCAAGATATTTAATTCAGTCACATCTGCAAAGTTCCTTTACCATGTAAAACATTTTCACAGGTTCCAGGCAGCAGGGCAAGGACATCTTTGGGGGGCCATTATTCAGCTATTACGAACCCTTTCTCTGAAATGGCTAAGAACCAAGGCTCTGAGGTCCTGGGTTTGAATCCATTCCCCACCATTTTTTTACTGTGTGACCTTGAGTTATATACTCTCTGTGCCTCAGTTTCCTCATCTGTAAAATAAGGCTAATAAGTGAAGCAACCTCAAGAGGAGCTGAGAATTTGTGCTTCTAACAAGTTTCCAGGCGATGCTAATGCTGCTGGTTAGGGACTAATTCTGCGAACCACTAGCAGAGCAGTTGGTCTCAAAATTTATCATACTAAGAATGGTGGCATAGTGGTTAAGTGCTATGGCTGCTAACCAAAGGGTCAGCAGTTCAAATCTGCCAGGTGCTCCTTGGAAACTATGGGGCAGTTCTACTCTGTCCTATAGGGTCGCTATGAGTTGGAATTGACTCGATGGCACTGGGTTTGGTCTTTTTTTGGTTTAAGAATCACCTGGGGATCTTGTTAAAATGTAGATTCTGACTCAGTATATCTGGGATGGAAATGCAAATTCTCAGCAGGGGTTTGAACTGGAATTAACCAGTTTGAAGCCCTGGTTATAAACGACAGAAACTGCCTTGGGCTGCTTAAGGCAAAGAAGTGGCAGCTTATAGAGTAGCCAGGGGGACTGGAAACCCAGGGTCAGAAAATGCCAGCAACAAGGGTGAACTGGCAGCCAGAACCGCAGCCCAGGTGACACCACAGGACCCACCCAGTGAGGCCTTCCCGTGCACTACCCCCAACTTTGTGCACCTGATGCCTGCTGCTGCCACTCCTGGCCCCAGGACACTTGCATCTACAGGCCAGACTCTCCACTCCTCCTCGGCATAATCAAGCCCTGAGCAGGAGCATTGGATTGGCTTGCTCAGGTCACGTGCCTACTTCCTGGCTGCACAGGATCCTGGGAAAGCCAGAATCTGTCCTCCTCAGCTTTTTGGTGGAAGGCTGGCTCTTCTCTCTCTCTCCCAAATCGAGAAATCCCCAGACATAGGAAGGGGTTCAACCCGCAAATTGAGAACTCACTCAATGCCAGCCATGTTGTTGTTGTTAGGCGCTGTCGAGTCAGTTCCGATTCATAGCGACCCTATGCACAACAGAACAAAACACTGTCTGGTCCTGTGCCATCCTCACAATCGTTGTTATGCTTGAGCCCATTGTTGCAGCCACTGTGTCAATCCACCTCATTGAGGGTCCTCCTCTTTTCCATTGATCCTATACTCTGCCAAGCGTGATGTCCTTCTCCAGAGACTGATCCCTCCTGATAACATGTCCAAAGTATGTAAGATGCAGTCTTGCTTCTAAGGAGCATTCTGGCTGTACATCTTCCAAGAGAGATTTACTCATTCTGGCAGTTCATGGTATATTCAATATTCTTCGCCAACACCACAATTCAAAGGCGTCAACTCTTCCTTGGTCTTCCTTATTCATTGTCCAGCTTTCACATGCATATGATGTGATTGAAAATACCATGGCTTGGGTCAGGCGCACCTTAGTCTTCAGGGTGACTTCTTTGCTCTTCAACTCTTTAAAGAGGTCCTTTGCAGCAGGTTTACCCAATGCAATGCATCTTTTGATTTCTTGACTGCTGCTTCCATGGCTGTTGATTGTGGACCCAAGTAAAATGAAATCCTTGACAACTTCAATCTTTTCTCCATTTATCATGATGTTGCTCTTTGGTCCAGTTGTGAGGATTTTGTTTTCTTCATATTGAGGTGTAATCCGTACTGAAGGGTGTGGTCTTTGATCTTCATTAGTAAGTGCTTCAAGTTCTCTTCACTTTCAGCAAGCAAGGTTATGTCATCTGCATAATGCAGGTTGTTAATGAGACTTCCTCCGATCCCGATGCCCCGTTCTCCTTCATATAGTCCAGCTTCTCGGATTATCTGCCCAGCATACAGATTGAATAGGTATGGTGAAAGAATACAACCCTGGCGCACACCTGTCCCGAATTTAAAACAATCAGTGTCTCCTTGTTCTGTCCGAAGGTTTCTCATGAGCTCAATTAAGCATTCCAGAATTCCCATTCTTGGAAACATTATCCATAATTTGTTATGATCCACACAGTCGAATGCCTTTGCATAGTCCATAAAACACAGGTAAACATTCCTCTGGTATTCTCTGCTTTTAGCCAGGATCCATCTGACATCAGCAAAGATATCCCTGGTTCCACGTCCTCTTCTGAAATTGGCCTGAATTTCTGGCACTTCCCTGTCGATATACTGCTGCAGCCGTTTTTGAATGATCTTCAGCAAAACTTTGCGTGTGATGTTAATGATATTGTTCTGTAATTTCCACATTCAGTTGGATCACCTTCCTTGGGAATAGGCATAAATATGGATCTCTTCCAGTCAGTTGGCCAGGAAGCTGTCTTCCATATTTCTTGGCATAGATGAGTGAGCACCTCCAGCGCTGCATCTGTTTGTTGAAACATCTCAATTGATATTCCATCAATTCCTGGAGCCTTGTTTTTCGCCAGTGCCTTCAGGGCGTCTTGGACTTCTTCCTTCAGTACCATCGGCTCCTGATCATATGCTACCTCTTGAAATGGTTCAACATCGACTAATTCTTTTTGGTATAATGACTCTGTGTATTCCTTCCATCTTCTTTTGATGCTTCCTGCATCATTTAATATTTTCCCCATAGAATCCTTCACTATTGCAACTTGAGGCTTGAATTTTTTCTTCAGTTCTTTCAGCTTGAGAAATGCCCATCGTGTTCTTCCCTTTTGGTTTTCTATCTCCAGCTCTTTGCATATGTCATTGTAATACTTTGTCTTCTCGAGCTGTCCTTTGGAATCTTTTGTTCAGTCCTTTTACTTCACCAATTCTTCCTTTTACTTTAGCTGCTTGATGTTCATGAGCAAGTTTCAGAGTCTCCTCTGACATTCATCTTGGTCTTTTCTTTCTTTCCTGTCTTTTCAGTGACCTCTTGCTCTCTTCATGGATGATATCCTTGATGTCATTCCACAACTCATCCCGTCTTCAGTCACCAGTGTTCAATGCATCAAATCTATTCTTCAGATGGTCTCTAAATTCAGGTGGGATATATTCAAGGTCATATTTTGGGTGCCATGGACTTGCTCTGAGTTTCTTCAGTTTCAGCTTGAACCTGCATATGAGCAATTGATGGCCTGTTCCACAGTCGGCCCCTGGCCTTGTTCTGACTGATAATATTGAGCTTTTCCATCGTTTCTTTCCACAACAACACAGATGTAGTCAATTTGATTTCTGTGCGCTCCTTTTGGCGAGGTCCATGTGTATAGTCATTGTTTATGTTGGCGAAAGAAGGTATTTTCAATGAAGATGTTGTTGGTCTTGCAAAATTCTATCATTCTATCTCCAGCATTGTTTCTATCACCAAGGCCATATTTCCAGCTACCGATCCTTCTTCTTCATTTCCAACTTTCTCATTAAAATCACCAGTAATTATCAATGCATCTTGATTGCATGTTCGATCAATTTCAGACTGCAGCAGCTGATAAAAATATATTTCTTCATCTTTGGCCCTAGTGGTTGGTGCATATATTTGAATAATAGTTGTATTAACTGGTCATCCTTGTAGGTGTATGGATATTATCCTATCACCGACAGCGTCGTACTTCAGGATAGACCTTGAAATGTTCTTTTTGATGATGAATGCAACACCATTCCTCTTTAAGTTGTCATTCCCAGCATAGTAGACTATATGATTGTTCAATTCAAAATGGCCAATACCAGTCCATTTCAGCTCACTAATGCCTAGGATATTGACATTTATGCGTTCCATTTCATTTTTGATGATTTCTAATTTTCCTAGTTTCATACTTCATACATTCCAGGTTCCGATTATTAATGGATGTTTGCAGCTGTTTCTTCTCATTTTGAATCATGCCACATCAGCAAATGAAGGTCCAGAAAGCTTTACTCCATCCACGTCATTAAGGTCGACTCTGCTTTGAGGAGGCAGCTCTTCCCCAGTCATCTTTTAAGTGCCTTCCAAGCTGGGAGGCTCATCTTCCAGCACTATATCAGACAATGTTCCGCTGCTATTCATAAGGTTTTCACTGGCTAATACTTTTCAGAAGTAGACTGCCAGGTCCTTCTTCTTGGTCTTAGTCTGGAAGCTCAGCTGAAACCTGTCCTCCATGGGTGACCCTACTGGTATCTGAATACCGGTGGCATAGCTTCCAGCATCACAGCAACACGCAAGCCCACACAGTACAACAAACCGACAGCCATAGCTATTATTAGTTCAATCTCCCTATTGTTGGTCGTGCTGAAACTCCCAAGAACAGGAGGTGGAGGCAGAGCTACTGGTGTGTGTGAAATCTTGCCAGGATGTGCCCCTAGGTCACTGGCAATTTCACCCCAGTGCCAGCCAAACACCAAGAATGTCAGCGATTCCTGGGTGGCCACCCGGTCAGTGAGACGCTGTTTGAAACGAAGAGTCCACTTAGCTGTCTAACTCTGGCACCTTTGTTTGGATGCAGAAAAAGAGAAACCGAGACAGCTAGAGCTCGCATGCAACAAGGAAAAGGCGTCTGAAAGATGTTTTTAATGTGCACCCGATTATGCAGCCAAGCCAGGGGCCTCTGCCCAGCTTCCCGGCACGTTCCTGCCTGAAGACAGCTTGATGATTTGAGGGGAGCCGCGGTCAGATTGTATACCTGTCAACTGCCTCTCCACGCTTGCAGGTCTGTGGGGCTCTAATGAGGCCTGACACCTCAGGAATCCAGCAGGATACAAAACAGCCGCTGAGGGCAGGGGGGAGGCAGGCGGGGCCTGCTCAGGCCACTTGGGCCTGCCTGGAATGTGCTAGACAAGTATGGGAGGGAGCCCAGTGGGCCTGTCTCCAAGTTCTGCCTTGGCCACTTGCTGGGAGGATGAGAACGTCACATCACCTCTTGGAACCTCAGTTTCCCCATCCATAAAATGGGTTTTAATACCCCTCAAAGGTTTGTTGGGAGGATTCAAGACAGCATTTACAAAGTGCCTAGCACACGGCAACACTTAACAATAATGATAATTATTATCATCATTGTCACCATCCTCTTCAATCTGGTTACTTTTATCTGCTTCAATTACCTGTTGTGGTGCTTAGAATTCCATCATTCGAGCATTTCTCCACCATTATTCACTGGCTTATCTCTGTGAGAGCCTGCTGGGACAACTTTTAGGCTGAGAGAAATTTTAGAGATGGTTCAGGCCAGCTCTCATCTTACTGGGGGCAGCGGTGGTTCAGTGGTAGGATTTTTGCCTTCTATGTGGGAGAACTGGGTTTGATCCTGGCCAATGTACCGCATGTGTAGCCACCGCCCATCCAGCGGTGGAGGCTTGTGTGTTGCTCTGATGCTGAACAGGCTTCAGGGGAGATTCCAGACTAAGGTAGACCAGGAAGAAAGGCCTGGTGATCTACTTCTAAAAAATCAGCCAGTGAAAACCCCACGGATCACAATGGTTTGATCCACAACTGATCATGGGGCTGGTGCAGGACTGAGCGGTGTTTCATTCTGTTGTACACGGGGTTGTCATGAGCCAGGGTGTGACTTGGTGACCGCTAACAAGGAAGGCTGAAGAAGAATTGACGCCTTTGTACTGTGGTGTTTGCTAAGAATATTGAATATACCACAGACTGCCAAAAGAACGAACAAATCTGTCTTGGAAGAAATACAGCCAGCATGCTCATTAGAAGCAAGGATGGCAAGACTATGTCTCACATACTTTGGGCATGTTATCAGGAGGGATCAGTCCCTGGAGAAGGACATCATGCCTGGTAAAGTAGAGGGTCAGCAAAAAAGAGAGGGATTGATACAGTGGCTGCAACAATGGGCTGAAGTGCAGCAACAATTGTGAGGATGGTGCAGGACCAGGCAGTGTTTTGTAGGGTTGGTAGGAGTTGGAACCAACTCGACGGCACCTAACAACAGCAAGAACTCATCTTACTATTGAGGAAATCAAGGCTCAGAGAGGTGAGGTAATTTACCCAAGGTTGAACTGCATGGCAGCAGTTTTAACAGCAAGGAGGATAGAGAGAACATGAAGATTCCTGGGTACTTGGGGAAGAGGGGTGCAAAGAATCCTAGATTCTATCCTATTCTCAGAACTTCTCCCAGGACTCTCATCCCAGGCGTGTTAGTTAAATGCAGAGAAAAGGATAGCCAGTGTTCAAGGACATCAACCATCATTTCCAAAAATGTGAGTCGAGCATCATCTGAGTCTCCAAGGAGGGCACAGAGAAGAGTAGGTGAGGTCAAGGCCCCTCAGTCCCTGTTCCCTTATAGACAAAACCAATACTTAAGCAAGTAGTCCTAGTCACGTACTGAGAACAGCAGGTAGTAGGCCCGGAGTGGGAGAGATTAATCCTTCTTGGGGAATGAATGTTTTTACAAGGAGCTGGTGTTTAAACCAGGTTCCAAGTTCACAAGATGTGATTCTGGGGAAAGGGATGGGAGGAATGACATCTGGTAAAGGGATAAAGAGGGGTTTCGTGAAGGAGATGGCATTCACCCTGTACTATGAAGGAGGAATAGGATTTCCACAGACAGAAGAAGGTCGAAGGGCAAACCAAGCAGCAGGCACAGCTTGTGCAAAGGCACAGAAGGGGGGAATGTACAAAGGGGGCATGAAAAAGAGTAGTTCAACTTGATTACAGAATAAGGAGCAAGAAGCAGAGTAGTAGGAAATAAGGCTAGAAAGGTGGGTTGGGACCAGATGGCAAATAGCATTAAATGCCATGCCAAGGACATTGTACTTAATTCCAAGGGAAGTGAAGCCATTGAAGGTTGCAGAGCAGTGGAGTGGTATGCCTAGGGCTGAGGTATGTGAGCAGAATTGGAGCAGGGAAAGGCACAGCCAGATGGTCAAGGAGTGTAGGCTCCCAGTGCCACCACGGCTCACCAGTAGAGATGTACCAGTGCACAGTCTGATGACACCACTACAAATTGACATTAATAGCACAAAGCTCAGTGGGCCCATTTTACTTCATTCAAGGTGCCAAATCTTGTGCCCTTTCAGTAAAGCTGGCTTTCCCAAGAATTCTCCTTGATTGCTGGTTGGTAAGGTGTGGAGAGCCACTTGCCTGGCCAGCTTAAGCTGAGTATCAGGGAGGTGATGCAAATGTTGGTGGCCTTGTCTAGTTCAGTACCTGGTCTTAACAATGCCAAAGCAGTTCTTAGAACTCAAGGACTTTGCTTCAACCACAGCAATAGAAGAGTGTTTGGGGGAGTGCCTAGAATGTGCCAGGTAAATACACATACCTTGGCTTCATTTAATTCACATTCATCTGTGGTCTCATTTAATCCTACAAACAACCCTGTGTTGTTGCTGTCGTTAGGTGCTATTGAGTTGGTTCTGACTCATAGTGTCCCTACGTACAACAGAAACACTGCCCAGTCCCGTGCATCCTCATGATCGTTGTTACACTTGAAGCCATTGTGTGTGTTGCAGCTACCATGTCAGTCAATCTCATTGAGGGTCTTCCTCTTTTTCACTGAACCTCTGTTTTATCAAATATGATGTCCTTTGCCAGGAACTGGTCCCTCCTGATAACATGTCAAAAATATGTGAGATGAAGTCTTGCCATCCTCACTTCTAATGAACATTCTGGCTGTACTTCTTCCAAGACAGATTCATTTGTTCTTCTGTCAGCCCACAGTATGTTCAATATTCTTCACCAACGTCATAATTCAAAGGTGTCAGTTCTTCTTCGGTCTTCTTAATTCATTGCCCAGCTTTCACATATATATGAGGAGATTGAAAACATCATGGCTTGGGTCAGGCGCACCTTAGTCCTCAAAGTGACATCTTTCCTTTTCAACACTTTAAAGAGGTCTTTTGTGGCAGATTTGCCCAATGCAGTATGTCATTTGATTTCTTGACCCCTGCTTCCATGTGTGTTGATTGTGAATCCAAGTAAAATGAAATCCTTGACAACTTCAATCTTTTCTCCACTTATCATGATGTTGCCAACAACTCTATAGGGGAGATATTATTATTATTCCCATTTCATGAATGAGAAAACTGAGGATCAGAGGGACTAAGTAACTTTCTCAAGGTCTCTGAGCTAGAAAGGGGCAGAACTGGAACTCAAACCAAAAGCAATGCAGCTCTAAAATCTGAGTCTTCCTTCTCCCTCCCCACCCCCCCATATCATGCTCTTTCTGGAGGACCAAGTCCTCTCACTGAGTGATGTGAAGGAGACTCAACAGCCTACTGTACAGCAGACTGTGAACGATTTACAAATATACGTGGACAACGGGATGCTGGAGTTGGGAAACCGTTAGCCATAGTGGCCAGAAACCAAAGCAATCCTTGTCTGGGTCCTCCTTTTCTTGACCAACTTTGTGTTCCGCATTCCACAGCAACCCGGGTCCTGTTGGCTCCTGCTTCTCACTCACATCTTTCCTGAGAACTGGAGCCCTGCCTGCCAAGAAATCTCAAACTGCAGCTTCTCAGAATTCAGAGTCTCAGGAGAGGGAGGTTCTGATGCCAGGACGTGTCCTCCATGGCGGTGTTGCCCACACTCCGCTGCTTCCGGTTTGCTCTTGGTTGGTTCCGGTTGGGCAACAATGATGTGGGTGCTGCACTCTCTGCTCAGGTCTCCTCTAGCGGTGTTCTTGGCTCTTCATTTCCTTTATGGAAACACCCTCAGAACTACTGAGAGAGCATCCCAGTGTCCACTCCCAGCTGGCAGAAGGAGCGGGCTTTCTAAACTATTGCCTGGAAGTTTCTCCTTCCCCCTCAGATGCCTTTTGCCTCCTGGATCCCCACCACCACCAGACAAGAATTCTGTCAGTATCACCACCTAGACTTAAAAGCTGTGCATTGTTGGAATTTTACTGTTTAATTCCTTTGTGCGTACTTGCTCCCCAGCAACTTTCCACCATGCCACACTGCCCTCACCAAGCCCCTTCCAGCTAAGGGATGACCCCATCCTCTCTGACACTGTTCCTACCTTAGTTCTGCCAACTTACCCAGCCACACCTCCCATGACATCCAAGTTCCAGCTTGTGGAAGCTGCAAAACAGACTGAGTTGCCCCTGCTTCATTAATCAGATCTCTTTTGATGGCAAGTTACAAAAATCCAGTTGAATGTACTTAAAACAGAATAGAGTAGAATATAGAACAGGATAGGTAGGGTAGGGTAGGGTAGGATAGGGTAGGGTAGGGTAGAGTAGGATAGGGTAGGGTAGGGTAGAGTAGGGTAGGGTAGGGTAAGGTAGGGTAAGGTAGGGTAAGATAGGGTAAGGTAGGGTAAGGTAGGGTAAGGTAGAATGGTTGGCTGATTTAACTGGGATGTGTGGGGATGCAGACAGGACTGAATCCAGAGTTCAAATATTGCCAACAATGGTTCATTTCGTCTCTGTGCTCCTGTTTCTGACTTTCCCTAGAAACCTCATTTAGCAGCTAGGCTCCTCTACCGGATAAAGAAAAGGCCTCCCAACAATCCCAAACCTACAGTCCCAGTGTCTGTACCAGGGAAGAACTCTGATTGGCCCTGCATGGTTCACATGTCCCTCCTGACCCAATCACTGTGGCCAGGAGGAGGGACAGATGGTATGTTGGTCCAGCCTGGGTCTGCCCATGCCCACCTCTGAGGCTGGGGCCAGGGCTGTTACCAGAAGAAGACAGTGGGGAGAAAGCTTTATGCCCAATGGAAAGAAGAGTTTCCTTTTACCAGGAGAGGAGCCAAGGAGACGAGGGAGAGACGTTCATTCTTTGAGGAGCTGTGGGCATCAGGGTGCCCTGAGTTAGCCCAGTAGGGTTTGAACACAAAGGGGTTCCCCTCTCTCTGGGGCCATTCCAGGAGCTAGAGAAGGACGTGAGAAGGGCCCCAATGGAAGGAAATGGAGCAGGGGTCTCCACAGCAAAGGAGGCACTGGAGGCACCTCTGATGGGCCATTCCCAGCTCCCTTGCAGAAACCAAAGCCAGAAGAGAGAGAGAGGAATCTGAGGAATGCAGAGGTGGCTAGCAGGCAAAGCAACCCTGAAGACTGGTAGAAGGAGGCTGCAGGGTCTGGGTGGGAGGGTGGGGCACACTGCTGCTCACCAGGTGAAACTTCTATCTGCCTCTCTACCACCAGGGGTGCTGGTGAGAACCCTGGCTGGTCAGGAGATGGAGGAGCTCAACCTGTCAGTGCCATTAACTCATTATGTGACCCCTGGCTTTCTCTAGCCTCAGTTTCCCTGCCAGTAAAATGAGGAGATAGGGATAGAAGCAGCCCCAGCTTCCCCTCTCTCCCCTCAGTCAGCCCACCACCTCCCCATCACCCTTAGAAGTGAGCTCACCCCCGAAGGCCCTCAGAACCTAGGAATGTGCCCCAGGCCTTAGGCGTACCTCAGCTCCTCAGGAAGAAGCTGGGGGGAGTGGTTGGCAGGAGTAGCTAAAGGTCCCCTCACCTCCCCCCACCTCCCTGCACCGTTTCTGCTTCCCCCTTTTTTTCCTCTTTTGGCTGCAAAGCACATACAGATGTGGGGCTGTCGGCCACAATCAGGGGGCTCAGGTGAGGAATGGGGCCTGGCAGCCCTTGGCTTGTACTCGTTTGCCTGAGCGCAATTTCCCCGTAATTACACTTCCTAGCTTTTCAGCATCTGTGAAAGATCATCTTCTGACACAGCGGAGTCAGGCTCACGCCGGCCAGGAGGCAAGGCCCTTCGCTCAGAATCATTTTCAACTGGCAGAGAAAACACATTCGTTCTTTTCTTTCCGGCATGTGCAATGTGCCCAAGAGACAAGCCCAGGGCCCGACCAGTGGCTCCGACTGGCTTGGGGTCTCGGCGCCTATCACCCCGTCACTCGCACGCTCACCCTCTCACTGCTCTCTGCCTCTCCCTCACCCTACCCGCCGCTCACCCTCAGGTCTCAGCTGCAGCCTTGTCACCCATCACAGTAGTGCAGACACTGTCACCCACCTTGGGATCTACTCACATTATCACTGAGTCCACTTCCCCCCTGCCCGCTCTGTTAGTCACTCACGGTGACATTTATAGGGGCTCCCACACTATCAACCCCCCCCTACACACAGCTATTCCAGTCCTCACACCATCACCCACCCACGTTCCCCACAGCTCTCCTCATCACCCACCATAGCCACACCCCCACCCGCGGTGTCACCCCCTCACAGATGCCATTTTATCTGTGCATTTCCTATCACTGCTGAGCAATGCTGACACCAGCCTGAACCCTCCTCGCTTGCCCTATGCCACGTCTAACTCTCCATCACCCTACAGCCAGCTAACCCGTCTCCTCCTCTACTCAGAGGCTCTGGTGTCAGCAGAGGCTTTGCTCAAGGTAAAACCAACCCAGAGATTTCCTGCCACCTCTCCCAGGGCCTTAGCTGAAGACTTGCGGGCAGCCAAGTCCCCGGGTGGCACAAATGGTTAACACGCTCAATTGCTAACTGAAATGTTGGCAGTTTGAATCCACCAAAAGGCACCTCGGAGGAAAGGCCTGATAAACTACTTCCGAAAAAATCAGCCATTGATCCCACTTATGTGAAATATCTAGAATAAGCAAGTGTTAAATACCAAAGTTTGTTAGTGCTTACCAGGGGTGAGTGGAGGCAAAAAGGGGGCCCAACGCTTAGGGGGCACTGAGCTTCTGGTAAGGGTGGTGGGAAAATTTGGAGACACATAACGGCAACATGATAAACATAACTAATGTTACTAATAAATGTAACTAATGTCCCCATGCATCTGTCAGTTT
Source organism: Loxodonta africana (assembly GCF_030014295.1). Classification (NCBI taxonomy): domain Eukaryota; kingdom Metazoa; phylum Chordata; class Mammalia; order Proboscidea; family Elephantidae; genus Loxodonta; species Loxodonta africana. The sequence continues at coordinate 38,645,974 of NC_087348.1, forward strand.
GTGGTACTGTGGGGGCTTGCATGCTGCTGTGATGCTGGAAGCTATGCCACTAGTGTTCATATACCAGCAGGGTCACCCATGGAGGGCAGGTTTCAGCTGAGCTTCCAGACTAAGACAGACTGGGAAGAAGGACCCAGCAGTCTATTTCTGAAAGGAATTAGCCAGTGGAAACCTTATAAATAGCAGCAGAACGTTGTCTGATATAGTGCCAGAAAATGAGCCCCCCAGGTTGGAAGGCACTCAAAATGCTATTGGGGAAGAGCTGCCTCCTCAAAGTAGAGTCGACCTTAATGATGTGGATGGATCAAGCTTTTGGGACCTTCATTTGCTGATGTGGCATGATTCAAAATGAGAAGAAACAGCTGCAAACATCCATTAATAATCGGAATCTGGAAATGTACGAAGTATGAATCTAGGAAAATTGGAAATCGTTGAAAATGAAATGGAACGTGTAAACATCGATATCTTAGGCATTAGTGAGCTGAAATGGACTGCTATTGGTCATTTTTAATCAGATAATCATATAGTCTACTATGTTGGGAATGACAACTTGAAGAGGAATGGCATTGCATTCATCATCAAAAAGAACATTTCAAGGTCTATCCTGAAGTACAACGCTGTCAGTGATAGGATAATATCCATACGCCTACAAGGAAGACCAGTTAATAAGACTATTATTCAAATTTATGAACAAACCAATAAGGCCAAAGTTGAAAAAATTGAACATTTTTACCAACTTCTGCAGCCTGAAATTGATCGAACATGCAATCAGGTTGCACTGATAATTACTGGTGATTGGAATGAGAAAGTTGGAGACAAAGGATTGGTAGTTGGAAAATATGGCCTTGGTGATAGAAATGATGCCAGAGATTGCATGATTGAATTTCGCAAGACCAATGGCTTCTTCATTGCAAATATCTTTTTTCATCAACATAAACAGTGACTACACACTTGGACCTCGCCAGATGGAATACACAGGAATCAAATTGACTACATCTGTGGAAAGAGATGATGGAAAAGCTCAATATCATCAGTCAGAACAAAGCCAGGGGCTGACTGCGGATCAGACTATCAGTTACTCATATGCAAGTTCAAGTCGAAACTGAAGAAAATTAGAACAAGTTGATGAGAGCCAAAGTACGACCTTGAGCATATCTCACCTGAATTTAGAGATCATCTCAAGTGTAGATTTGAGGCATTGAGCTCTAATGACCAAAGACCAGACGAATTGTGGAATGACATCAAGGACATCATATATGAAGAAAACGAGAGGTCATTGAAAAGACAGGAGAGAAAGAAAAGACCTAAACAGATGTCAGAAGAGACTCTGAAACTTGCTCTTGAAAGTCGAGTAGCTAAAGCAAAAGGAGAAAATGATGAAGTAAAAGAGCTAAACAGAAGATTTCAAAGGGTGGCTCAAAATGACAAAGTAAAGTACTATGCTGATATGTGCGAAGACCTGGAGATAGCAAACCAAAAGAGAAGAAACACTCAGCATTTCTGATGCCGAAAGAGCCGAAGAAAAAATTCAAGCCTCGAATTGCAATACTGAAGGATTCTACAGGGAAAATATTAAATGACTCAGGAAGCATCAAAAGAAGATGGAAGAATACACAGAGTCGCTACACCAAAAAGAATTGGTCGATGTTCAACCATTTCAGGAGGTAACATATGATCAGGAACCGATGGTACTGAAGGAAGAAGTCCAAGCTGCTCTGAAGGCACTGGCGAAAAACAAGGCTCTGGGAATTGAGGGAATACAAATTGAGATTTTTCAACAATCGAATGCAGCGTTGGAAGTGCTCATTTGTCTATGCCAAGAAATTTGCAAGATAGCTACCTGGCCAACCAACTGGAAGAGATCCATATTTATGCCTATTCCCAAGAAAGGTGATCCCACCAAATGAGGAAATTATCAAACAATATCATTAATATCACATGCAAGCAAAATATTGCTGAAGACCATTCAAAAGCGGCTGCAGCAGTATATCCACAGGGAACTGCCAGAAATTCAAGCCGGATTTGGAAGAGGACATGGAACCAGGGATATCATTGCTGATGTCAGATGGATCCTGGCTGAAAGCAGAGAATGCCAGAAAGATGTTCACCTGTGTTTTATTGACTATGCAAAAGCATCCCACTGTGTGAATCATAACAAATTATGGATAACATTGCAGAGAATGGGAATTATGGAACAATTTTGCTCATGAGGAATGTGTACATGGATCAAGAGGCAGTTCATTCGAACAGAACAAGGACATACTGTGTGGTTTAAAGTCAGGAAAGATGTGAATCAGGGTTGTATTCTTTTACCGTACCTATTCAGTCTGTATGCTGACCAAATAATCCGAGAAGCTGGACTATGTGAAGAAGAACAGAGCAACAGGACTGGAAGAAAACTCATTAACAACATGCGTTATACAGATGACACAACCTTGCTTGCTGAAAGTAATGAGGACTTGAAGCACTTACTGGTGAAGATCAAAGACCATAGCCTTCACTATGGATTACACCTCAACACAGAGAAAACAAAAATCCTCACAACTGGGCCAATAAGCAACATCTTGATGAACGGAGAAAAGATTGAGGCTGTCCACAATTAAAGCCCATGGAAGCAGCAGTCAAGAAATCAAAAGATGCATTGTGTTGAGCAAATCTTTTGCAAAAGACCTCTTTAAAGTGTTGAAAAGCAAAGATGTCACCTTGAGGACTAAGGTGCGCCTACCCAAGCCATGGTGTTTTCAATATCTTCATATGCATGCAAAAACTGGACAATGAATAAGGAAGACCAAAGAAGAATTGACGCCTTTGAATTGTGATGTTGGCAAAGAATATTGAATATACCATGGACTGCCAAAAGGACGAACAAATCTGTCTTGGAAGAAGTGCAAACAGAATGCTCCTTAGAAACAATGATGGTGAGACTATGTCTCACATACCTTGGATATATTATCAGGAGGGATCAGTCCCTGAAGAAGGACTTCATATTTGGTAAAGTAGAGGGTCAGTGAAAAGGAGGAAGACCATCAATGAGATGCACTGACACAGTGGCTGCAACAGTGGGCTCAAGCATAGCAACGATTGTGAGGATGTCTCAGGACTAGGCAGCATTTCGTTCTGTTACGTGTAGGGTCGTTATAAGTCAGAATCAAGGACACCTAACAACAACAACAATGTCACTGAGTTGTACATGTGATGAATGTTGGAAAGGTAAACAATTTGTTACATATATATTTACCACCAAGCCAAAAAAAACCTGTTGCTGTCAAGTCGATTCCAACTCATAATGACCCTGTAAGACAGAGTAGAACTGCCCCATAGGGTTTCCAAGGAGCAGCTGATAGGTTTGAATTACCAAACTTTTGGTTAGCACCCAAACGCTTAACCACTGCGCCACCAGGGCTCCATGTATATTTACCACATACACATACACACATCAGCTATTGAAAGCCCTATGGAGCACAGTTCTACTCTGACACGTACGGGATCACTGTGAGTTGGAGTCAACGCCAAGGCAACTGGTTTTTTGCTTTTGGGACCAGGAGGAAAGAGAGAGAACTGAGGGCCTTGGCAACTGGGAGGGAGGCACCACCAAGGCTTTGTAAACTCATTAGAAATATGGCTGGGGCTGCCTGTGCAATAAGCAACAGCTCGAGGGACATTAATGGATGTAGGGTGTGCAGAGGAGAGATGAGGAGGAGGCACTCATATCCTCTAATCTCCTCCACTTGGGCCTGGTGGCCAGAAGAGCCAGGCTGACCCCACTGCCTCAGGGCAAATGGACTGTCAACCAGGGAAAGAGCTCCCACTCTGAGGGAAACCAAATCACCCCGGGGGCAGTCCTGCCTTGGACTTGGATCCAGAGCCCTCAAACTTCTTTATCTCAGACAGGGCCCCTCTGCTCTTGCAGCTTTGTAGGAAACATCCTTGCTTTCAACACCAAGAGTCTGGAAGGAGCCTGGGTGTGGGATGTGGCTGCAGGCAAGCTTTTCCTTTTGTGCAGAGATGCAGATAAGAGGCATATGTATCCTTTTCTGAGCCCGTAGCAGGCATCACTAATCAATCCTGACACAGAGAGATTAAATAATTTGCCAAAGATCACATAGCTGATAAACGAGAAGAACCAACTTTTGGACTCAGGCGGTCTGGATCCAGAGTCTTAACCGTATGCATATATACTGACTTCCACCCAAGGATCCATACAAGCTCTCACCCCAAGCCTCAGAAGTGGTCACACACAGCCCACACAACTCCCCAGTAGAATAAGAGATGAAAACAAATACCCTGCAGAGAAGGAAGCAGTGGAAAGCAGGGGTTAAACGTGGAGTTTGGTGCAGGTATGAACTCAAAGCCAGGCTCTGCCACTTACTGGCCATGGAGTTTCGGTAAGTGACAATCTTTTGGAGACTCTATTTCCTCCATTGTAAAATGGGGACAATAACGTTGTCGTGGCTGTTGTTGTTGGTACTTGGTGTGGAGTTGGCTCTGACTCATGGCTGCTTTATGTATAACAGAACAAAATGTTGCCCAGTTCTGTGCCATCTTCCGGCACTGCATCGGACAATATTCTGTTGTGATTCATAGAATTTTCACAGGCTAATTTTTGGAAGTAGATTGCCAGGCCTTTTTTCCTAGTCTGTTTTAGTCTGGAAGCTCTGCTGAAACCTGGCCAATTTGGGTGACCCTGCTGGTATTTGAAATATCAGTGGCATAGCTTCCAGCATCACAGCAACACGCAAATCACCACAGCACAACAAGCTGACGGTCAGGTGGTGGATAATAATAGTCCACTGTGATAGGAAAGTATAGAAAAGCCCTGGTCCTAAATGAATACATGGCACAGTTGTGTTTATCTAAAAGGCCAAGTCCTGCAGGACCCAATAAGTGAGCTAGGTAATGTGCATGTGGAAGGGAGGAGGTGATGCCCCCAACCTGGGAGGGTTCAGAAAGGCATCTGAAAGAAGGTGGCCTCTGAGATGGGGTTTTGACAAGGGCTCTCAGGAATGGGGATGTCTCAGACAGGAAAGTGCCCCATTACCAGTCACCCAAGAAACAATCTTTCAGCTGGATCTTGATTCCCACCTGAGCTGCCCACCTGCTCTTCTCCCACTTGGCCCAAAGGAGAGAACAAGCTGTTGACCTTCTCGGTGGGGGAATGGAAGGGCCATGCTGGAGGGAAGAGTGGAGAGCAGGAAGCCAGGGCAAGGGGCAGGGAGGACGGGCTCCTGGGCAGCACTGAGATCTCAGTGGGCCCCTGTTCTGACATCCCTGGTGCCCACAGGCCACACCTCATAGACCCTGTCCCCATGGCAGGTGCCAGCCTCACCACAGGGCAGTCAGTCGTCTATGAACATCAACTGTGTGTCAAACCAGGCAGAGCACTACTGGAGGGAGGTGAAGACCAGAGACAAAAGACAGTCTAGCCCCAACATGACAAGGCTTAGTGACGCCATGGGCTCAGAGGCCCCACAGAACCCATTTCCCCTGCAAACGTTAATGGGAGCTGTGCCCAACACAAACCCCGTCTGCAGAAGGAGTTTGGGAATCAACAGCAGGCTTACTTCTGCTTTTTCACATCCTGGAGGGTCCTGTCCATCTGATTTAACTTTACCTCTCCCTCAGGGGCCAGGACAAGGCCCGCAACTTACCCATTCACTTAGCAAAATTCCCCAAGGGCCTCTCTGTGACTCCTCATAGGGAAGGGTGCCCCAGGTACCCAGCTACTTCTGCTAGCAGGGGCTTCTCTTGGTGTGAATCCTGGCTCTGCTACCTGCCAGTCCTCTGGCCTCTTTGTGCCTCAGCCTCCTTGCCTGTAAAATGGGAATATTAGTGTTACCTGAGTCATGGGACTGTAAAGCATTCACTCTCAGGCACGTAATAAGCACCCCACAAATATGAGTTGCTTTTATTTTTGTCATTCTTTTGCCTTCTTCAGCACTCCTTTCACTTTTCCCATCCATGCTGTTCATCTGACCCTGTGGACAAATACTTTATTTACCTTGTTCCATGCATAAACGATGTCCGTTCATAGAAAGGAACTGAGTTGGTGCTGTTCATTCAGTGATCACTGCTAAGTTGAATAATCACCCCTTAGATGGGCACCTAGCCACCGCCCACCTGTCAGTGAAGGCTTGCAGGTCGCTTTGGTGCTGAATAGCTACCAGACTTGGATGGACTAGAAAGAAAGGCCTGGTGATCTACTTCCAAAAATCAGCCAAAAAAAAAAAAAAAATCCTATGGATCACAACAGTCCAATCCTCAACCAACCATGCGGATGGTGCAGAACTGGGCAGCGTGTCATTCCACATGCAAGGGGTCACCATAAGCCAGGGGCTAACTCAGCAGCATTGAACAACAACAGACGGGTGCCAGTGAGAACAGAACTGCACTGTTTTTTTGGTATTGTGGTAAAACAAACTTAAAATTTACCATTTTAACCATTTATATGGCTACAATTCAGTGGCATTAAGTACATTCACAATGTTGCGCAACCATCACGACCATCTATTTCCTCAACTTTTCCGTCACTACAAACAGAAACGCTATTCATTAAGCAATAACTTACCGTTCCCCTCTCCCAAGCTCCTGGTTCCTTCTATTCTACTTTCTGTCTTTATGAATTTGCTTGTTCTGGGTACCCCATGTAAGTGGACTCACACAATATTTGTCCTTTTGTGCCTGGCTTATTCCCCTTAGCATAATGTTTTCAAGGTTCATCCACGTTGTAGCATGTGTCAGAACTTCAGTTTTCTTTATGGCTGAGTAATACTCCGTTGCATGTATATAGCACAATTTGTTTATCCATTCCTCTGTTGATGGATATTTTGGTTGTTTCTACCTTTTGGCTACGTGACTAACGCAACAATGAACATTGGTGTACATATATTCTGTGTGAGCCTCCCTGTTTTCAATTTGTTTGGGTATGTCCCTAGGAGTGGAATTGTGGTATAACATGGTGGTGGTTGAGTCGGAATCAACTCCGTGACAACAGGTTTGTTTGTTTGTTTGTTTGTTTTTATGGTGGTGGTGTTAGTTGCTGTCATCTCTGACTAACTCATGGTGGCCTCATGTTAGCAGCGTATCTATGGAAAATGAAGTCTTTAAATTGCTGAGTGCTCTCTCACAGCTGGCGTTGGATACAGTGATGAATAGAAACTGCTCCTTGGCGCCCCTTCCCTTCCCGCCACACGAGCAGCGCCCAGGGCAGGAGACATACCTGCCATACCCTAAATACGCCTCTGCAACTGCTCCATAGGATTTTCTTGGTTGTTATCTTAATGGAAGCAGATCACCAGGCCTTTTCTTCCGCAGTACCACCACTGGGTGGGTTCAAGCCACTAACCTTTAGGTTAGCAGCTGAGCACAAATCGTTTGCACCACCTAGGGGCCTTGGGTGATATGGCAATTCACCTTTGCCCTCCTTAGCACATTCTATTTCACATACTCCTTGGCACGGGAGGTGCTGCTTATTCTTAGTCTAAAGCTGCAGAAACTGAGGCTCAGAGAGGGGGTGGGGTACCTCAATCATAGCAAGTCTCCTGATTGCAAGTGGGCACAGTCTCCTGCCCACATGCAAAGATGGCTATGGGATTTCAGCCGAGGAAGAAATAAAGGGGCACTACTGTCCCCCACCCCTCTCTGTCCTATGCTGTATTCTCAGGGCCATGGGAGCGGCCACAGTGAGAAGGGGGCAGGAGGGTGGGGGCTTTACTGAGTAAGTGGGCAAGCAGGTGGCATGGGAGAGACATCACCACCTCCCCAGGCCCATCTGCTGCCCTTTGGGGGACAACAGCCTGCTCTGACCCATAGACCACACGTCAAAGCCCTGTCCATCTCTCCCCTCCCTATAACTCCCACCCAGAGCAGCCACCCCAGTTTGCCCTTGGGGGACAGATCAGCCTGAAGCAGGCTTGGAATGTTTGGTCAGGGAATTCCAGTGTTCCTGGTACCCTGAATATTGTCTAAATGGAAGGATGCGTTCTCCAGGTGGGCACATCACCTTCACCCATGGACTCCTCATCCCACAAGTAGGCACCCAGCCAGAGGCACACCAGAGTATGGCTCTCTAAATCAGGGGGCCCAGGGCTGGGCCCTTCCTGCCTGGTTCTAAGAATGGTGCTTCAGGAAGCCATGGAGTTGAAGGTGCTGGTTTTAGGTGATCGGGGAAGGTCTCAGAGAGGAGGGGGCCTTGAGCTGAGACTTGGTTCAGAAGCTGGCAGCTTTGACAGCTCTGAGAAAGGCATGCTGGATGGGAGAGCAGCCGGTCCCCACTCTCTAGGCCACAGCCCATGCCTCTAGCCGGGCTGGGCTGGGAGGCCGGGAGGGGCCACCTGGAAACAATCTTCCCCAGCCAGCTCCCTGAAAGTGAAAGCCATTCGCTTTGATAGTCTCCAAATTGCCTTTCTCTCTCCCTTCCCTCTCGGGAGGAGGCTGCTGGAGCCTGGGAGGGGAATGAGGAAGGAAAATTAGCTGAAAGCAACTGGCCCCTGGTTCTCCAGCAGTGATGATCAGCCTAGAGGCTCTGCTCCCCACTCCCGGTTTTATTACTGAACACAGGCCCTCTCAAGATGGAGGGCTCTGCTCTTCTAACTGCAGGTATCACTGCAGGACCTTAGACCTGTCCCTTTCCCTCCCTGAGCCTCTGTCCTTTAGCTCCTGAAAGGAAGAAATGAAAATATCAAACTTCCTAACAAGGTTGGATGCTTCCGTTTGGTCCCTGTCTCCTCCCAAGCACCATTTCCCAGACTCCTCTGGTTAACACCCAAATAATATTTATTATAATTGAGGTAGCCCCACATTCTCTAGCCTTTTAAAACATGTCTTCAATTTTTGGACATTCCTCCCATCAAGAGGTGGTCTATGGTCCCTCCCTGGAGTTTGGGTCAACCTTAGTGACTAGTTGACAAGTACTGTGGTACTATATAACCTCCAACACTAAGTCAGAAAGGGTGATGTTGCTTCTGCTGGATTCACTGAACACTTGGGTTGGATAGAGCCCTGAGCCACATGTAAGAAGTCTACAATCCTGAGGCTGCCATGTTGTGAGGAAGCCCAAACTAGCTCACATGAACAGACCACACAGAGATCCAGAGATTACAAGAAGAAACAGCTACATGGCTAGCACCCCTTCCCCTCCAGTGTCTCCAGCCCTTCACTGTTACAGCTCCAGTCACCATCTGCCTGTAATTGCACGAAAGACTCTAAGCAGGAACCACCAGCCAAGCCCTTCCCAGATTCCTGACTCACAGAAATATACTGATGGCAGAAGTATACTGGTCGTAGTTGTTTGCAGCTGTGGGGTTGTGGGGAGATTTGTTGTGCAGCAATAGGTAAATGGAACAGCCCTGGTTCCCTCCATCACCTGGGCTGGACACTTTGCTCTTCTGGTTTTCCTTCCACCCTTCTCCTGGCTACTCCAGGCCCCAGGAGGCGGGCTCCCCCACTGCCCTTTGTTATGGATTGAATTGTGTCCCTTCAAAATGCGTTGGAAACCTAGCCCCTATACCTATGGAGGAAACAAACCCTGCTGTCGTAGTGGTTATATACCTATGGACGTAATTCTGATTGGAAATAGGGTTTTCTTTGTTATGTTAATGAAGCCTTATCAGTATAGAGTGGGTCCTAAACCTAATCATCCCTGAGTTATAAAAAGAGAATATGAGATGCAGATGCTAACACAAACTGGGGAAATCAGATGCCATGTGAGGATGGCCAAGAACAAAGGAATGCCCAGTGCTATCCACAAGGAAGAAATTGACAGAGCTGAGACACTGATTTGGACTTGTAGCCTCCAGAACTGTGAGAAAATAATTTTTCAGTCCTTTTAAAGCCAGTCAACTGTGGTATTTCAGTTATAGTAGCAGCAGGAAACTAAGACACCCTCTCATCTACTGTGTGATGGGCCCCCTGCCCTCGGACTTCTGATTGGCTTCGGCCAGTAGGGGGCACCTTGGAGAAATTGAAAGGAAAAAGGAGAGGGAGGTTGGTGTATTTATGCCCCCAACTCCTGCCCTGCCAGGTCACCTCAGGTCAGCCAGGACCCTCTACCAAGGGCCACAGCTCCTGTCAGGCTGCCCTCCCTATTTGCTCCCTCCCCTTGCCCCCTCAGGCCTAGGAGGATAACAGCTCCCCCCACCCCTCCTCTGTCCCTTTCCCATTTCCCTTAACACTGACCAAGGCTTTGTAAACAGGCCCTTTTAAAACTCTCCTCAGTTAACCTGCCTGTTCGCTACTGGGGCCCTGACTGACAGCTGATGCCAGCCCAAATGATAGTTTTGCTTGATCACATTCCTTGTCCCATTTGGAAGCATCACGTCAAAAGCTGCTCACTCATTTATTCAACAAACATGTATTAACTGCCTGCAAGGGCCTGGCCCTGTTCTAGGGGCCAGGATATAACAGTGAACACTACAGATGGAACCCCCCCCGACCCGCTCCCATGCCTCTTGGGGCTTACATGCTAGTAGGGCTGGGGGGAAACAGATGGTAAACAAGTAAATACTGAGATAATTTCAAATAGTTGAGTTTATGAAGATGATAAAGGAGGGCAACGAGATTGAGGGAAGCATATAGCCCCAGACAACTCTGCCTTACAGACCCATGTCTGGTATACAGGAGTCTCTGGGTGGCATAACAGTTAAGCACTAACAACTAATCGAAAGGTTAAAGGTTCAAACCTACTTAGAGATCCCTTGGAAGACAGGCCTGGTGATCTACTTCTGAAAGGACATAGCCTTTAAAACTCTGTGGAAAGCAGTTCTACTCTGACACACATGGGGTCGCCATGAGTTGAAATTGATTGGACAGCTTCTGGTTTGGTTTGGTGGTTTGTTTGTTTGTTTTTTCTTGGTCTGGGGTACGGTCACTATGGAATATTTTCCAGTGTTAGAAGACCTGCCCTCACATACCACCTGGCACAATTTTTGGCAGACAACAGTCTTTTACAACCGCTTATAAATCAGTCGGTTGAAAGAACAAAGCAAGAAGGAAAGCCCACTGTTGTTAATGTTGGTGAAATTCCCGCAAGGTTTTTTAATAGGTCAGATCCAAGCTGATGTAACAAAGGCTATAGCTGGATTGGCTTCCAATATGGCTGAACCCAAAATGGTGGAAGTCATTCTTTCACACTTACTGCAGAATCCACATCTGACCCCGTCCCCCACTCCCTGCACAGCCATCTCTGACCTGGGCTTCTGCTGGCCTTGGGAACTTGATGGATAGGGCCAGAAGGGGACTCTAGGGAAGTGGCCCAAAGTCTGTTAGCAAAGAACAGAGGCGCCAGGCAAGGCCTCTGAGGCCAGACCTCCCTTCTCTCTTCAGAAGCAGAGGGGCAGTTCCCATGACACCCGCCCCTGGCCAGCACCCCAGCTGAGCACACACAATACAGCCACTTGTTTGGAACCCTGGCGAGGCCACTAGCCTTCTTTGCCCTAGATGGACTGGAATGAGCAAAAGAGCTGGGTCACTTGCCCCAGCTTTGGGGCGTCTTTCCCGGCATGTCTGGCCATGGCTCCTCTACTTTCTGACAGCATTCTTATTCCTCTAGGAAGCTCTCAAACACTTCTTACCATCTGGAATTCCCACCAGCTCCTACCTGATACTTCAAATTCTAGAATATCATGGTCCATAAAGATGACAGCCCAGTCACCACCCTCATTCTACAGCTGAGGGAGATGAGGCACAGGGAGGTGTCTGAGCTGCCCAAGCTCACCTAGTTGGTGTTGGAACCCTGGATAGACCTCTTTTTTGCTGACCCTCTACTAAGCATGATATCCTCCAGGAACTTGTCCCTTCTGATAACATATTCAAAGTATGTGAGACAACGTCTTGCCATCCTTGCTTCTAAGGAGCATTCTGGCTGTACTTTTTCCAAGACAGATTTGCTCATTCTTTTGGCAGTCCATGGCATATTCAATATTCTTTGCCAACACCATAATTCAAAGGTGTTCATTCTTCTTCGGTCTTCCTTATTCATTGTCTAGCTTGTCAATAGGCTATGTTCT